>NC_067400.1:150822274-152212274 GCF_016432865.1 Antechinus flavipes | reverse complement strand
TTTTCATATTTATCTTTATATCTTAAATGCGTAATACAGAATAGAAACTAAATAAATATTTAAATTGAATTGGAAGATTCCAAAAGACCCATACAAGATGGTATTCACCTCCAGAGAGAGTGAGAGCTGATGAATTCTAAATGCAGTGAAGCATACTTTTTTCACTTTCATAATTTTTATTTTTTTTTATTTTGTGTTTTCTTTTGCAACATTGCTACCATGGAAATATGTTCTGCATGACTTCACATATATAATTGATATGAAATTGTTTGCATTCTCGGAGGGAGAAGGGGTGAAAGAGGGAATTAATTTTGAATTTAATTTTTTTAATGAATGTTAAAATGTTTTTTATATGTAATTGGGCAGTACTTAATGAAATAAGATAGTCCTAAAACAAGCAAATTGAATTGACTTGTAAGACACTATAAGATAGTGTAAGTACTATGTAATACAAATATATATAATATGTATTCCCTGCCCTAAGGTAGTTGTAGTCTAGTAGGTCCCAGATTTCTTCATCAGTAAAATGGCAGCTTTGAACTAAGTTATTTCCAAGATCATTTCCTGTTCTAAAAGTGGAATTCCCAACTCTTTTGTGACGTGGGCCCCTTTTGGTGTTCTGAAGCCAATGACTTCTCTTCTCAAAATAATGTTTTTAATGTGCAAAATAAAATACATAGAAAAAAAGAAATTGAAATACAGTTATCAAAATATATTTTAAAAATAGAACAAGTTTGTAGACTCTAGATTAAATGCTCCTCTTTTAGAGAAAAATGTAATAAAATTTTCTAAGGAAAAGAAAAAGCCTAAAGGTTAAAAAGCTAGGAAATGTTGATCTGATTATGATCCATTTTTTTTGTATCTCCAGAGCTTAGTATATTGTCCAGCATGTAATAGGTGCTTAATAAATGCTTATTGACTAGCTTATTATGTGAAATAAAAAAAAATTGACTTTGGAAACTGTCAGAGCAGGTGTTAGACCACACACCATTATCCCCAATAATTGAAAGACCTCATGAGAAAATTAATCCATGTTGCCTAAAATAGTCTATTTTGAGAAATATTTGTTCTTGGCCGATAAAACTGTTTTCTAATGTTGCCTTTTTTTTTCTTATTATTATTTTTATTTATTGGAGATTTGTCCCACGGAAGAGAAGGCAAATGTCTTACCTAATTCACTTCACATTTTCAATGCCATCAGTGGGACGCCGACAAGCACAACTGTTCATGGGATGCCTAGCTCTTCTTCACTTGCATGATTATTCCTCATCAGAAACTTGAGAGGATGTGTGATTTTCTTTTGTTATTTACAATCTCAAGAGGACTTCAGACTGAGAACACGGACAAAAAATTGGGAATGAGAAAAGTTGGAAATAAACTGTTTTATCGTAAACTTTCTATAGAAGTACTAAAGGGATGCACATTTTTTTTTCAATTCCACTGGCACTACATACAGTTGTTACTATGTCATTATGTCTCAGCAGAGGCATGTGGTGGAAACTCTGCAGCTAGAGCTAATGTTCCTTCTTCATTACGCAGTAGTATTAAATAAATGGCACATTTAAAGAAATGTTGGTGAATGTATGTAACAGTGATATTAACACTGTGTAGGGTTGGGATAGCCTTATGTTTTCTGGGCTAGGCTTGTGAATGTTGAAAATATTTAGGTATTCTCTATTTTTCTCCCATGGCACATTCAGATTGAGTACAAGGACAAGAACTATTTTTGTGCCTAGATAGACACTAGTTTTTGATGATCTAAGGGAACTGACAATTATAGTTTTTTGTACCAGTGAACAAGAAAGTAAAAGTCCTATTTTATACTTACTGGTATTTGCAAAATATGTGAGCTTAAAACTGGTCACACCATTTAGAACCAAATGTCTGTATTAATAAATACAGTTGTGCTACAATTTAAAAAGCAGAACAAAAATGACATGTATATAAAGTTTGTTAATACAGAATCTATATTCTGTACATATGTGTATGGCATTTCTATACTTTTTTTTTTTAATACTCATACCAGCTTCTGCATTAAGTTTAATTGTAACTGATTTGTGATGTTCTTCGTATAGGCTCTATATTTGACTCGACAGTTTTATTCTTGTACATAAATAAGTGCAATATGAAGATGTATACAGTCTTTGCTCTCTTAGGTTTATACACTGTTTAAAAAAATTCATCTTTTTTGCCAAAATGATGGTTTAGGAATTGGTAATCATAAATCCTGTGGTCAACAGTGGCATAATTTAAAGCTTTTACCATGTTGTTCTTTTAAGACATTAATTTAGTAATTTTATATTTGGGAGAATAAAGGTTTTTAATTTTATTTAACTGGAATCACTTCCCTGCTGTAATTAAAAATTCTGTACCACATCTGTATTAAAAACAAACAAACAAAAAATAGTGCTGATTTCTTTGTACTGTGTCTTGAGTGTTATTGTTTATGACTGATTTAAGAAGAGATGGACTTTCCAAAGAGGTTCTTAAGACTAGAAGATACTACAGCAACTTGAGTGAACTATTGTCCTTTTTACTTGAATTTAGAGGATACAGATTTGATGATTTCAGCCTTTAAGTAGGCAGTGACAGGTTTTTTTTTTTTTTCTGTTTCTCATTTTTCTTTTTTAAAATTAATTTAAATTTAAATAATCCATTCATTCATTTATCCATCTCATTTGTCTCATATTTCTACACGTTCTTTGACCCACTTCTTCATCTTGCACCTAAGATACCATCAACAGACCAATTCAGATGCATCATAGGAGACAGGTTTGTATAATGGCTAGAACTCTGAGCTTGGGACCAGGAAGATCTGGGTACAGATACTTCCTCAACATATTCACTAGTTCTGAGATTGTTGATAAGTTCCTTAACCTCAATAAGCCTCATTTTTTTTTTCCAATTGTAAAAAAGAGAAAATAATAGCACTACTTCAGGGTGGTGCAAATAAAATGAGATAATATATGTAAAGCAGTTTTCAAATCTTAAAGCAGTAATTATTTTTATCATCATGTTGGATATTGGTGCCAATTCAACTTATGCCCAAATAACCTTTGGGAAGCAATAGAATTTTCATCCTTACAGTACATTAATAGAAGGGAAAAATCCTCCTTGCATAGATAGATTAATCAGTTTGTCAGGAAAGGTCTTCAAATTTTGGAAATTTCATATAGACATCTTGTGAACCTCAAGTTCCACATGTAAATATCACAGCAGTTTTTAAATAATATTTTATTTTTCCAAATACATGCATTTCACCTTTGCAAAATCTTGTGTTCCAAATTTTTTTCCCTCTTCCCTGTCTCCAAAACAGCAACAATCTAATATAGGTTAATATAGGCAATTCTTCTAAACCTATTTCTATATTCATCATGCTACCCAGGAAAAATCAGATCAAAAGAGAAAAAAATCACAAGAAAGAAAAAACTCAAGCAAACAATAACAACCCCCCCCAAAAAAGGTGAAAATATTATGCTTTAATCCACATTCAGTCTCTATAGTTCTCTCTCTGAATGCAGATGTCAATTGGAATTGCATTGAATCACTTGATTGTTGGAAAGAGCCAAGTCCATCATAATAATCTATGATGAATGTAGTCAAGTCCATCACAGTTGATCATCACATAATCTTGTTACTGTGCACAATGTTCTCTTGGGTTCTGCTGACTTCACTTAGCATCAGTTCATGTAGATTCAGACTTTTCTGAAATCAGCCAGCTCATCATTTCTTATGGAACAACAATATTCCATTGCATTCATAGACTATAACTTACTCATTTCCCAACTGATGAGCATTCCCTCAACCTCTAGTTCCTTGCCATTACAAAAAGGGCTGCTAACAAACATTTTGGTATATGTGGATCCTTGTCTCTCTTTTAGGAAATCTTTGGAATACAGACCAAGTAGAGACACTGCTGGATCAGGAGATATGCCCAGTTTTATGGTCTTTTGGACATTGTTTCAAATTGCTCTCCAGAATGGCTGGATCATTTCACAACTCCACCAAGAATGTATTAATATTCCAGTTTTTCCACATTTATCATCATTATAATTTTATAAATTATCTTTTCCCAATACTTATCTTTTATAATGTCCTTAGCCAATCTGAGAAGTACGACATGTTACTTCAGAATTGTCTTAATTTGCATTTCTCTAATCAATAGTGCTTTAGAGCATTTTTTATATAACTAGAAATGGTTTTAATTTCTTCATCTGAAATGTCTGTTCATATCTTAACCATTTATCAGTTGGGGAAGGCTTGTATTCTTATAGATTTGAATCAATTCTGTATTTTAGAAATGAAGTCTTTATAAGAAACACTGGTTATAAGATTTTTTTCCCCAATCTTAGCCATATTGGTTTTGTTTGTATCACAGCAATTTTCAAACATGTGACTAGCAAGAAAGGTCTCATCTGTTTATAAAGAAGAGCCTTTGTAAAAATTAGCAGCAATTACTCAGTAGAATTTGATTCAGAACTTAAGAGAATTGCCCACCATTTTAACCTATGTCTTGCCACTGGGCTCTGGTAACTGGGGGAGAGAGTGAGATTGATGACTACATGGCTCTACATCACTTAAATCCTTAAATCCAATTCACTTGCAAGTCAAGACACCTCTCTCCTGATATCTGTCATTGGTCCTCTTCAAGAATGAAGGATGAACAACAAGTGAATTATACAAAGGTGCTTTTGGATGGAGTGGATAAAATCTGCAACCTGCTATAATAAACAGTAGATAGAAAATCAATTATAGAGTGGTAGGTGGAAAACTTGACTCCTTTGAAACTTAGAATTTGACTTGAATATCCTTTTCCTAAGTTAGGAATTAGTCAAGTTATCATAAAAGTGGAATCTGACAAGGACTACTTTATTAAGTCATTTTTTTCCATTCTTGTCTGACTATTTGGGGTTTTCTTGGCAAAGATATTGAAGTGATTTGCCATTTCCTTCTCAAACTCATTTTACAGATGAGGAAACTGAGGCAAACAAGGTTAAATGACATACAGGGCCACAGCTAGTTAAGTGCCTTAGGACAGATTTTAACGCAGAAGGATGAGTCTGACTCCAGGTCCAGCACACTAGCCACTGAGCCCCCGCAACTGCCATATGCTACTTCCTTACCTTCTAATTAAGCTCGAGTTACCCGGGCAATTGGCTAGTGGCTGCTGGGGATCTAATTCTGTCTGGCAGAATAGATCCCTTCATGTGAGAGGACGATAATGATACGAGGAGACAGAGGCAGTTGCATTCTCTGACCTTCTTCCTCTTCCCTCTTGCTTCCCATTTATTTCATTCCCAATCCACAAGCAACACCTCTGTCAGTAAAGGCTGATTTGCAATTCCTTCAAGTGTTTTGATTTACAGCTGTGGGGGCTTTCAGAGAATCGACCTGCCCCTTCACACTTAGGCATGGTCCTTAACAAGCTTGTAATCCTTTTTGTACAGATAATTGATATTTGTGCTGTGAATAAACTAGCAGGTATAATTTCACCCTCTGTCCAAAGGTGACAAAAGACATGGCATGGTGCACTTAGTCATCTCATGTTGCAGTGCTCACAACAAATACAAACAGCATATTGTGAAGATAATTGTAAGTTTTATATATGAATATTTATTGCAGAGCATAAATAAGTTGAAAAACACTATGAAGAATCTGATAAATATTCCTAACAAAAGCAACATTTTCTTGATACTCGGGTATTTCGTTGTGAAAGAGAAGGACAGAAAAGAAAGGGGGGATGAGGGGTAATTTTTAAAAATTTGATTTGGAGATCAAAAACTGGTATACTGACTACTCAGGAGCTTCATACCTATACATCATGATTACATGTTTTAAGAAGAGATTCAGCCAGCCCTGAATGTGTTAAGCACTAAATGGCATCATTTAAAAAAAAAAAAAAAGACTATTTTAAGAGAAAGAAAATGACTGATTAGAGACAGAGGAATTATTTCACAATTATCCTTCTGTGTGCAGACCAGTCATCAAATGGTAAAAGCAAAAGTCAGCATATGCACTGAATTAGAAGAAAGGATAAATATATATTACTATGTATGATTATAGCAGTTCTAGCCTCGTTTAATAAGCTGTCAACCCTCAAAGAAGAGGATTCATTATCACTATTTCTCATGAAAGTTGAACCAATACAGACAGTTGCCACGGTGGGAAGGGGGTTAAAAACAGAACAAAAAAATGGTGAACTACAGTAGCCTGAGGCAATTCATAATTCGATTCCAATGCAATTCAATCCAACAAACTTTTAATAAATGCTTAATAAAACACTGGTTTAGAGTCTGGGTATTCAGAGACATCAACAGAATACTAGCAGCAAAAGAGATGAAATAAGGGTTCCTATAGGAGGGAGCGCCTGAGTTGACCCTTGAGAGAAGAAAAGAACATTGAACTGCAAAGATGAGAACAGAATGCCAGCCAGATATTGGGGAATACTGTGTGTAAACACATGGAAACAGACAGTAATCCAATTTGACTAGAATATAGAGTTCAAGAAGGAGAAACAGTGAAATACGGTTGGAGAGGAGGTAGTAGGCAAATTGTAGAATAACTTTTACATGCCAGTTTAAGGAATTTGATTCCCTGTTACTTATAGAATATATGAAAAGAGATGGCTGTTATCTACTATCCTCGACAGGAATCTGCTTCCTTTCTCAATGGATTTAATGCCTGGATCACAGTCTTTCTTTGCCCTACAATTGCTTAAGGGATCATAAATAAATAGGGATATAGGAAGAGAAAGAGAAAAAGAGAAAGAGAGAGTTGGATGGATGGATAAATGAATAGGGAAGGAGGGAGGGAAGTAGAAATACTCCTTCAAATAACAAAACTTCCCAATTTTTCAATCTACTCAATTAAGAGGCTACTAGAGGAGTGCAGGTAAAAAAATGATCCTGAATTAGTGGGATGTGTACCTTTGTGAGTGAAAAAAGAGATAAAGATAAAAGATGTTGTAGAAGTAGAATTGACAGCACTTATTGACTTATTATTAATCCTTAACTGATTGGCTATCTCATCCCAGATAGGAATTCCCAGAAAGGAAGAGTCAAGGATGATTATGTAATTACAATCTGTGTGGCTAGAAGGGCAGTGGTGCCTTTCAAATAAGGAAATATGTAAGAGGTTTGTTTTAGAAAAACAGATAAATTCCCTTTATGTTATCTATTTTTTTTAACAATTTTGTTTTTTACCAATACTATTAACAATTAATTTTTTTTTAAGTTTGACTATTGGTTTCTATGTTTGCATTAAAATCTTAAGATACTCTGAGAGATGTTAACATAGAGATAATTTTGTTTACAGAGTTGAGAGATATGATGCATTGGAAACTATATTGTATCTGGTTCAGATCCCACTCTGACATTTACTAGTTGTGTGACTCAATAAATCACTTACCTAAGCTTTAATTTACTCAACCATAAAAAAGAGAATAATAAATTACATACAGAAATCAAAGGAAACACTTAAATATGAAAAACAACAGATTTGGAAGAAAGGATAGAAGATAATTGTGATACTTAAACAAGATAATACATGTAAAGTATTTTGAAAACTTTACAATGCTACATAAAATGTGTCATTATTGAAGTAAAGAAAGAAAAATAAGGATGCATAAAATCACCAAGATAATAGCTAATGTTAGGAAAGATGTCCTGTGCAGATTTTAAATAAGAGAAATCAAAGAAGTAAAAAATTCTTCCTCCTATCCACAATGGACTTTATTGATTGTGCAAAGTGTCAAACACCAAAAAATAGAAAAAGTCTCCTGAGTGTTAAAGAAATTGCCCCAACTATCCACATTGGAAAAACAAAATGGATGAAAAATAAATACTGCCCAGACTGTGACTTGCAACTGGCCAAAATGCTTTTTGAATTAATCCACCTAAATGTATATCTTGAAAGGCTCTGCTCTACGAATGGACTATGAACTAGGGATAAAATAAAATAAGAGGAGATTGGGACGCTATAGTGGCTTCACTGATCCCAAACTCCTCATTGCTACACGTCTATCTCTTTATTAGCAGGGTTTTCCTTTATGAAGTTATATGGCTATGACTCATGAAATACTACTGTCTTGGAAGAATTATAGCTATAATTAGCACAGAGAGTAACGGAAAGACCCATGGTAAATATTCAATACATCATAGCACATAGCATGACATGTAAAAAGTGTTTTAAAAGAGAGATTGTAAATGTGGATAATCAGAGAAGGGTGTGTTTACATAGAAACATTGTCAGGAGAACTGATGAACAAGCCAAGTGGTCATGTGAGTACCCATAAAATATTAAATCAAAACAAAATGAGGCCTCTAGAACAGTGGGTATATTCTCTTTATGGTACTGACAGAACTTAAATAAGAATCACAAAAAATATAGAAGATCAAAAGGTTGCCTGTGGTTTGCTTTGATTGGGATTAGGCAATACCCAAAGAGCTCCACTTACCATTTCTCTTTCACATCAGAGAGAGCCTTGTGGCTAATCAAATCTGGGATACTCTCTCTGTATGTCTATCTTTGTCTATCCTTCGTATCTGTCTGTCTGTCTCTCTATTTGTCTCTTTCTGTCTTTATGTGTTTCTGCCTCTCACTCTCTGTCTCTGTCTCTCTGCCTCTCTGGTATAGGTAGTCATTTTTTTTTGTGGAGATTCATGAAGCCACCCAGGCAGAAGTACATTATTATAATCTCAAACATAAAACCCATTTTATTTGTGCTTAAAAATCTAAATTTAATTTTTTTCACAATGATCTGTTATGTGTCAAGGTTTTGTGTCTTTTGAGAAAATGGTTTCTAGAGACAAAGTATTTGTGTGCTGTTGCTAGGGCTTTTGTAAAGGAAGTTAGCTAGCTACCTCAAGGTAGCAATTAATATATATATGTATATATGTGTATATATATATAATATGTAAATCAATTCAGCAGTCCAAGCTAATGAAAACTGATGGAAAAAGGAAAAATTATAAAAGTAGCCATTTTTAAAAAATGGAAGTAATTTGAAAGTGACCACCTGATAATGATTAGTTTAAAATCGTCTTGGCAACGATTTTCATTCCTTCCCTCTATGAAGTAGTTGACAGGTTCTCTTAAAGGTTGGAAAACAAAACAGAGAACATTGGAATAGCAAATGTCCTCATCTGATGAGCTCAGATGTAAATGTAATAAAAAGCATAGTTTTAAAAGCACTGAATTTGGAGTCAGATGATAAGTTCTAATCAAAACTCTCTTCTAAGTTAAGGCAGCTTGGGGACCTGGTGGATAGAATGCTAAGCCTGAAGACAGGGAAAACCTGAGTTAAAATCCTGGCTCAGACATTTACATGCTTAGGCTAGTAAGTGTCTAAATCATTTATGACACACAACTCACAGGGTTGGTATAAGAATCAAATGAGATAGTATTCATAAAGTCCTGAGCACATAGTAGGCATATAAATACTCATTCCCTTCCCATTGTATCTTTAATTTCTTCATCTGTAAAAGGATGGGGTTAGACTATCTCTAATCTATGTATAAGATCAGGAATATTTTAACTTCTACCTAAAATAGAATATATTAAAATAAAGCCTTCTGGTCAAAGTTGGTATAAAAGATTAAGTTTACTATAATCTGATCGCAGGTAAAGCCTAGTTAGGCTCATAGGAGAGAGCACAAGATTTGGATCAGGAAAACCTGAGTTCAAATCCAGCCTCTTTGTCTTAATCCATTGGAGAAAGAAATGGCAAACTCCTCCAGGATCTTTGCCAAGAAAATCCTATGGACAGTGTGATACCCAGAGTCATGAAAAGTCCTATATGGCTGAACAAGGCTTAGTTAGAAAAGTACCAGATTGTCCCATAGGCAGTGATTATTTCTGCTGCTTTTAAAAGAATTTTTATTTTTTACTGGTCAAGGTTGATGAAGTTCAATAGTTGTAATGAAGAGATTTACTTTTACTAGAAAAGGAAATCAGATATGATACTAGTTTAACCCTCTCAAAATTACATTGTATATATTTTGTCAATGGAGCTACCAGTAGTAGAATGTAACCTTCTTGAGGGAAAACTGTCTTGAATCTTTGTATTTTCAATGCTTAAACCTAGTCCTTAATAAATTCTTATTGAATAGGTCTTAAATATGCCTATTATTCAGATCTTAGTCCTTGGATATTGTAATTATGGCAAACTGTGATGAGAGTCTACTTAAATTGCATTTTGATTTTTTGTTTGTTTGTTTGTTTTTTCAGAAAAAGGAATAAATCACTTTGGAAAAAAAAGACTTTGCAAACATTAACACAGTTACACCAGATGTCTCGAACTATATTTTATATATGTGGAAACAGTCAACAAAAGATAGTGACTGGTTCTAAAACCCTCGAGTCAGGGCTAAATTAAATTCAATAGGGCAATTATGTATTTGAAAAACGATTATTACTACTACTTATTATATTGTTAAATTTATCTATTATTCTGGGTCTTTGAACAACCGCACTACTGCTAACATTTTTTCTTCTACACATTCAGTTTTTCTTTTTTGAAGAATTAAAAAAGAATGCAGTATCTACATTTTCCCCAATCACTTAAGCACAAAGAGCTATTTAAAGGGTGTCGTGTTCTTGTCACTGGATGGAAAAAACAATGGATTTGGTAATCACTTACCCTGTGTGAGTCTTGGTTTCCTTAATTATAAATGGGAAGAGTTGGATGAGATAGTTTCTAAGATTCTGTTCAGATTTAAAGCTGTGATTCTGAAATGAATTTGCCCTGGGCTTTCAATGAATGAGAAAACCAATTGCATATTTAGCTGGTACTACTATGATCATGTCAGTAGTTCAGGAAAGTATAAGATTTAAGAAAATCAGAGAGAGACAGAGATAGAAATACAAAAAGAAAGGGAGTCAGAGAGAGACACACAGACAGAGACATACACACACACACACACAGAGTAAAACAGAGCGTGAGAAAATCCATATTGTTTTTAAAATAAATGTCAAATACCCAAATAAATAATAATGGTTGAATTTAAAAGTTTCTGTGAAGATTTATGCAAATTTTAACTTGCTAATCTTGTCCACATTAGCAAATATTTTTAAAAATGAAAAATTTTCAACCTGAATTTCTTGCTCCTTCCTCCTCTTTGTCACCTTACTCTCTACTTCTTAATTAGACACTGAAATTGATTTCATCAGTGATGAGTAATGAACTGTGTCCAGTCTTAAGAGTCTTAGTTTGTTTAGGTTGTTAACAGCATTGGTGTGAGGAAATGGGTTTTTCCTTCAAATGTGTGTGTTATCAACAATGTAGGTCACTCTCTTTGTTTCATGTTCCAGGGCAATCATTTATCAATGTCACTTAAGCTCTTCTGTAGTGTGTAGGTTTTGCATTTTGAGAGACACAGGAAGTTAATATAGCATGATAGAAAGAGTTTAAAATGCCTGGTTCAAAATCTCTGCTTTACTATCATTGACTGTGTGATCTTGGACATCTTTGTCATCTGTAAAATTGGACTAGATCATGTTAAAAGTTCTCTTCCAGTTAGTTACTGAGTCAGAATCCTCTTTGGCCAGTCTTAGTTGTTACTATTATTGTTGGTTACCCAATTAGTAGTGTCTGACTATTCATCATTTTCATTTGTGCTTTCCTAGAAATACTAAAGCGGTTTTGCCATTTTCTTTTCCAACTTATTTTACAGATGAGAAAACTGAAGCAAACAGGGTGAAGTGACTTGGCCAGGGTCATACAGCTAATAAGTATCTGAGACTGGATTGGAATTCTAATCTCTCTGACTTCAAGTCCAGCACTCTACCTACCAATACCACCTAGCTGCTGCTTCATTAGAAAATAAATTGCATTAAAACTCTCGATCAGTTATACACAGCAACAACAAAATTATACGATGATCAATTCTGATGGACATGACTCTCTTCAACAATGAGATGAAGAGAGTCATCTACACTCAGAGAGAGGACTGTGGGAACTGAGTATGGTTCACAACATAGCATTTTCATTCTTTTTGTTGTTGTTTGCTTGCATTTTATTTTTCTTGGTTTTTTTCCTGTTTTGATGTGATTTTTCTTGTTCAGCAAGATAATTGTATAAATATGTGCACATATATTGGATTTAACATATATTTCTACCATTTTTAATATATTTTGGGCTACTTGCCATCTAAGGGAAGGGGTGGAGGAAGGGGAAGAGAAAACTGGAACACAAGGTTTTTCAAGGGTTAATGTTGAAGAATTGTCCATGCATATGTTTTGAAAAATAAAAAGCTTTAATTAAAAAAAAAAAAACAACAAAAAAAAAACTTGATCAGCATTCAAAGTCTTTCATAATCTGTCTCTAGCTTACCTTTCCAGGCTTATCCCATTACTTCCTTTCACATACTTTATATTTCAGCCAAACAGGAGTAGTCACTATCCCCTATTCTTATTGCAGCCTCTCTATCTCACATGTTTCACACACACTATCTTTCATGCCTACAAAGGAGCAGCCATTACTTTGTTGTAGCTCCACTGCTCCTCCTTTTCACAACCACTCCTGCCAAGTTTCCTGAGATTTCAATAACCCTGACATCTGCCATTGGCTTCTCCAATAGTGCTCAAGGGGCTCTGTGCCACAATTTCACCTGCCAATCAAGTAAAATGAAAATGCAGTCTCTGGGTCAGTTTGTCTTGGTTGCAAAAATGTTTACTTATAAAAATATATAAAAAAATGTTTGCTTTCTCTTTCCACTCCTCATCTCCACCTATTAAAATCCCTCCCTCTTTTAAGATGCAGGTCAAATGACACTATCTTCAAGACCCCATTTTCACTCTCACCAAAAATCAAAGTGATTTCTCTCTCTTTCCTCATATTTGCCATACTACATTGTTAGATTTTCTCCATTGAGCTTATTGCGTTCTGGGTTATGTATAGTTGTTTGTGTATATTACCATATGTTCTCAATTAGGCTTTTAATTCCCAGAGGATCTGTGGCAGATTTTGCCTTTATATTCCCAGTGCTTTCACATAGAAGGTGCTTGAAAATGTTAGTTGAATGGAATAATCACTCCATTCATCAGAATATTAGAAAAATCAGAAGACTACTTTCTTTGATTTGAACTATTATTTGTATATAATTCTGTCCATCAAGCTGTGGACAAATAATGTTTAGGACACTAAAGACATATCATTAAGATGAGTCTTTTTATAAGAGTGAATATTCTCTAATCTATGGAAACTGCTCAATATTATCACTAATTTACCTTTCATGTAATAACTAAAGCAATGGTGTCATTTGAGGGAAGGACCCATTTTAGGGGTAGGCTTCAAGATTATGATTAAATTTCTATTGAGGGGCCTAGGAGCAACCTTGAAGGATTAGAGTTTCCAGTTCTGCCCTCAAAAGCCCTTATTTTTTATGCCTGTTCATTTTTTATGTCTCCCAGTCTCTCCCAAAACTCTTTTCCAGTCCATTTTCTCTTCTCTCTCCACTATTTCAGCTCCTATGGATTAAATTTTATCTCCATGGGAATGATCCTCAGATCTGTTGATTTAGTTCTAATTCTCTTGACCCACAATCTCACTCTCCAACTATCCACTAGAAATCTCATACTGGATAATCTATAGACATCTTAAATGCAACTTGTCAAAAGCCTGTTAAATCACGCACATGTGGTAGATAGATATGATTTCTCATCTATAAAATTAAGGTGATCAGACCAAATGAGTCCTTAGGATTTTTCTAACTCTGACAGTCTAGTTACTTATCACATTCTATGATTTACAAAGGCATGTAGTAATACTATTATTATCCTTATTTGAATGATGGGATAAAAGAAGTGATTTTGTCAATAGATCTGGATGCAGTCTTAGGTCCAAATTCTCTTCCCACTGTATTACAGTTTCTCTTTCAACCCCTAGACAACTAGAAGACATGTACCATACTCACTTAATCTTGGCAAAAATTTATTCCATTTCCTCTTCCCACATGACCACACCCTTTCTGATTCTAGCACTGAACCCGAGGCCACATTTTAGGGTTGAAAAATTGCACTGTATAAATGCTAATATTATGGAGAAAATCAACAATCTATAATTGATAAGCACTCAATAGTGTTGATATGGTATTTTAAAAATCTTCCAAAGAAGCTAATTCACATGATTTATTTAGACAATTTTAATTAATAAAGCCTCATGGCATTATTTACTCCTTGTATATGGAATTATTGGTATAGTGAGAATGCTATATATAGTACCAACTTCTCGGGGAGCCTTTCCTGACACTCTTCTCCTACACCTTCTCTCTGTTTTTAGTGCTCCCCTCCCAAAAAAAAAATTGTTTTCATTTATTTATATGTATACCTATTACTTCCTTTCATTAGAACATAGGTTCTTGAGATCAAGGTCTTGTCATTTTTCATCTTTGGGTCTAGTATCCAGCAGACTCTTAATAAATGCTTATTCCATTGAGTTTAACTTCTTTCACTTACTATGTGATGTTGGGTAAGTTATTTAATCTCTCTAGCTTTATTTCCTCATTTGTAACATTAAGAGTTGAGACCAGATGACCTCTAACACCCCTTCAAGCACAAAATCCATTGTCCTAAGAATCATGGGAAGGAAGACCTAGTAAAAAGGAAGACCTAGTAATTAGATATGGCTTTCTGGCCTTCTAGACTTCATCTTCATTTCTTTATGAGGATTTGGGGAGTGAAGAAGCGACAGAGGAATATATACTGATAACTCTGTCCTGTCTTCTGCTTAACTCCTTCATACAATGAACTAGCTTTGATTAACGGTAGACAAAAAAAAAGTAGAAGTTTGGGATCTGTAAGACTGTACCAACATACTGGTTAAAACATCAAGAATTGCTTCATGCATGAGCATAACAATTTAATGACTTTTTCCACTAGCTGACTCACCTCTATGACAAAAAGAATACAGGACTCCTCCTTACATCACAAGCACATATAAACTACAACCACCATTTACTCAGAGTGACTTCAGAAAAGAAATGACCTCTCATACATGGAAGAAATAAGAATAATAAGCCCTTGAGATATATAATTTTTAGGATATGACTGGAATGTAGTCCCACCCTGGGAGCATTGGCCCCTGCAGATAGATCACTGACAACAACAAAGATAATCACATGTTCCTACTAGTTTAAAATTGGCCACACCCACTTATAGGCTCCTAAGGCAAAGGCTGGAAGTTTATCCTTTTGCATCTCTTCTGGGGCCTATCCAAGTGGTTTATGTGGAAGAAGGTCAAGTGATCCAATACATTCCCATTTGAGAGCAGCTATATCTGTCTTTTCCCTCAAAATATGTTTTATGCATTTATACACTTTTGTTGAATTGGATTTAAAACATTTCCCTCATAATAACCCCGTGGGGGTAGTTATAATATAAGTCTGTTTTATAGATGAGGAAACTGAAGTTCAGAGAAATTAAATGATTTGTCTATGTAATCTGTCTTTGGAGTGTAGCATCAATCTCTTAGGATCATCGATCTAGAATTGTAAGATGTCCTGAGAGCTAGTAAGTGATTGGGATTTGAATTCAGGTATTTTCCATTTTCTAGCAACAATTCTTTTTCCCTCAGTGGGGAGAGAAAGGGGACAAGCTTGAAAGTTAAGGTCTATCTACTCCAACCAGTTGTGTGGAATGGAGAGATAAAGTAAAGCACTTACAGGAATGTTTAAATTCTTTTTCTGTATTTTTTATTATTTCTATGTCTCTATGACCTGCATAAGTACGGTGTATGCAAGCCGATATTTACTTAAAACTTTAGATATATTTACTTAACCAGAAATGATGACATTTATCCTTGGTCAAGGTTATCAATATTTAGATTATTCAATGCCATCAGCTCAGTAATCTAAAGTTTGAAGGTGTGACTGATGATTCCTCTCGCAAGTCATTTAGCCTCCCTTTGCTTAATTTAAAAATGCAGGTCATAACAGTTGTAAGTACCCTCAAGAAAGTAATCAGGGAAACAAAGCATTCCATTCTAATCTGCCTTTGGCATCAAAGTTTAACAGTCAATTAGGGGAGAAGGCACCTATTTGTCAATGCTCCCCAACCTATGATGTAATCCTTTGTAATCAAACCTATAAAAACTGTATATCTTTCCTAAATCTTTAGCCCTTCTACTGTGAGCTTTCTCTCTTTCCCTCCTTGAAGTGGAATTGCTCATTCTCATGAAAATTTATTAATAAATAACTTTTCTGCTTTCTAAGGAGTGACTTCTGAGTAGTCATTTTGGGTAAGGGTCTTCCACATCCCTCATACAATGGTAGGGCCATTTCATTAAGTCACTTCTTCCTAAAATTTGTTACATCCACAGTTATACAGCAAATTAAGGACTTCCCCCATGTGCTTTCTGTAACTAATAAGAGGGAAAAAGGGAAAAGCCTAGAAAGACTTACATAAACCCCTGCTGAGTGAAATGAGCAGAACCAAGAGAACATTGTACATAGTAATAAGTTTATATTATGATCAACTGTAATAGACTTAGCTCTTTTCAACAATATGATGATTCAAGGAAATTCTAATAGACTTGGGTTGGAAAATGCCATCTGCATCCAGAGAGAGAATTGTGGAGACTGAATGTGGATTAAAACAAAGTATTTTGTTTTATGCAATTTTTGTTGTTATTGTTGTTTGCTTGCTTGTTGTTTTTTCTTTCTTGTGGTTTTTTCCCTTTTGATCTGATTTTTCTTGCACCATAGATAAATATGGAAATATGTTTAGAAGAATTATATATGTTTAACCTGTATGGGATTGCTTGCTGTCTTGGGGAGGGGAAGGAAGGAGGGAGAAAAACTTGGAACACAAGGTTTTGCAAAGGTGAATGTTGAAAACTCTACATGTATTTGAAAAAAAAAAACTGTTGAAAATAAATGACTTTAAAAAAAAGAAAAAAGTAAAAATCTATAGGACTACTTGTCACCTCTAGACAATTAGAATTTAACTTGACGAGGTAGTAATGTCTAGTCCTACTCTAAGGCTATGAGAAGGAGATTATGAAGGAGACTGACTGAGAAAGTGAAACTGAGTCCAGTTTAGAACATTAGAAAGAGCTCTAAAAATACGAGAGCTTGGAACTTTGGGAGAAGCACTAAGATTCTCTCCTGGGATCAGGAATTCTCTCTATGTTCAGGAATGTAGCCAATCTATCCAGAAGTGTTGAGAAATAATTAGCTCCTGGAATCTATAGTATAAGAATTATTATTCTGAAATATGTAATTATTTGCTACATAGGAGTGAGTGAGGGGGCCTCTCCTACACTCTGTAAATAAGTACAAAGTAGAATTTAGGAAGAATCTAAGACATCTTTCAGATGCACAGGACAGCTTGACTAGCAACCTAGTCTCTCAGTGGGCCCCAGGGAGGAACAAAATGACCCTACAGAATTATCTTCTACTGAAATTATCATATATAGATGGGGTTATTCTGTACTGATGTCCACAGTTACCTTATACAATCTGAAGGTTAAGCTATAGATGTCAACTCTCAAAGCTATTCATTCTGTACAAACAGAATGGCCACAGTCACCAGTTGATTTACTGATGAACACAATTAGCAATGTTGAGGGTTCTTTCTCATAAAAGATTCCAGATTCCACCTCCCCCCTTGTTAATTGTGAGTTCATTAGGAATTTTGCCAACTTTATGACTTTATAATAAAGCTTTGCTTCTTGACCTGGAGATGGTTTAAGCTTGTGGATTCATTCTGGACTCTCCACCTTTGTGGCTGCTTTTCTAATTCCTTGGATTTCATCAAGTGCACATTATCCATTTTATCAGAGAAGGAGATGAATGTCAGTATTCTGAATAGTCCAATCCCGCTTGACAAGCATTTAAGTGCCAACTGTGTTCAGGTCAGTGGGATACAAAAATCAAATGATAAAGCAGTCCCTGTCTTTTAGATCATATACTCCTGAACAGGAAGGAGAGATAAAGGAAAGAAACTGACATTTGTTAAACATCCACCATGTACTAGGCACTACACTAAGCATTTTACAAGAATTATCTCATTTGATACTCTCAATAATTAGGAAAAGCAGGTGCTATTATTATTCTTATTGTATAGTTGAGGAAACTGAGGCAGATAGATTCTAAATGATTTACTCAATTACATAAGTAATAAGTATGTGAGACTTGGTATTTGAACTCAGGTCTACCCTGGTTCTAGGGGCCAGCATTCTATTCACTAAGTGGAAAGGTGCAAACAATTTATCCAAATTATCCAATCTTTTGTTGTTGTTTCTCTTTCATTCTTGAAGAATACCATGACATCAGGGAAGTGATACCATGACATGCAAGTGAATTGGACTTAAACGAGGAAGGACTGTGCAAGATTACCTGCCTCACTTCCCCCTCCACAGCCATCTGGGTCCAGTGGCCAGATATAGATCAGGACAACTGGATATGGCCCTGGATGCAGTGGGAGACCTCTTTTTTAAAATTTTTTTTTTAAGTCTTTAACAGGTCTCAGTCAACTGAGACCATCCCCATCAGTGATTAAGTAGCAATTGAAGCAAAGAATCTCTTTTATTATCTAGTCCAAAAAATATCTAAATAAATAAAGAGATCTATGAATCCTATATCAGCCACAGGGTGGCACAACGAGTTAAGTGAAATAGCACATAATCAGACAGGAACAGAGGAATGGGAAGCAGGCCCCTGAAGAGACTAGCTATCCTTGGATAGCTGAGTGCCATTGCGGGACAGAAAGCTGTGGGTCACTGAACTTTAGTGCCTATCCTAGGAAACTCCGCCTTGTTTGGCCCATTGCTAATAAACCTCTCCTAGGTGAACACATACTTGCAAGTAGAAGAATTGGCCTGCCTAGTTATCTTTCTTGGTGGGGTTGGGAAAAATCAGAATAACTGGGCTTGAATCTCATCACTGCCATGAAACTACCACTTGTGCAACTTTGGACAAGTCTCTCCTTTCTATTTCCTCCAGCTTCTTCAACAATGAGCTGGTTAGATCAGATCAGCTCCCTCCAAAGTCCTTCTGGTAATTCTGCAATCATAAAAACAGCTGGGTGTAGTGGGAAAAACCCTATTCTCTTGTGTGATGTCACTGAAGCCAAGGAAGGATGTGTTCTTTTCTAGTCCCAGCAAAACTCTTATTCTTGTTTTCCTGGCCCTCCCCTTCTCCTCAGTGCCATCACTCAGTAGTTGAATTTAATTGAACTGTTTGGTCAAATAAGCATCCTGTTTCAGGGTGGGGACTTAAATGTGTAATTGATTGTTTTGGTAGAATATTCCCCTAATTAAAGTTGTGAAGGTAGGATTCCACAATTTATATCTCAAAAAAAGCAATGGACAAATCCAGAGAAATACTTAGCGCTTCCCTAGAGAATTTATACTCACACGCCTTCAAAAAAGCATAGTCCAGCCCTGCTTAAGAGCAAATTTCCTAGAGCTCTAGAATTTAGCCGACAGGTTGCTTCTTGTTGTATTCTTGTTGTAGTGGCACATTCCAAGCCAAGTCCAGTAAAAATTATTTCCTCTGTCTCCTCCCTCCCTTCCTTTTATTTCCTCCTCCCTCTCTTCCTCCTCTTCCTCCTCCTCCTACCCCTCCTCTTCCTCCTCCTCCTCGATCCACTTTTCATCGAATGAGAAGGTGTAGGGATTATATCATTTATACTCATCGGATGGTGATTTGACCGAACCGATGCAAATACTGCCGCCCTACAAGCCATCCTTTACAACCGAATTGGTGATATCGGCTTTATACTATCTATAGTCCTCCTCCTCCTCCTCTTCCTCCTTCTTTTCCTCCTCCTCCATGGATAACTAATAATTAGAAAAACATGGTAAAACTTGTACAAAATAATGAAGAACAAAATGAGCAGAACCAAGAGAACATTTTATATAATAACAGCAATATTGTTTTAAGAATGACTTTGAGTAACTAAGTCATTTTGACTATTATAAATTCCAAATTAAAAACGACATGAAAGAAGAGGTTATCTGCATCCAGAGACAGAACTGATAAAGAGAAGTTTGTATAGAATAACTTTCATATATATATATAGCTATTTTTCCCTCAATGGCAGTTATCTCTAGGGCAAGGAGTCGGGAAAGGAAGGAAAAATATAATTTTACATGATAACTTTATTATATATTTAAAAGAAATAGGCATACATTATGGATTTGTATTTTCATGTGCAATCACTTTTTAAAAATTATATTATGCTATGGAAATGCTTGTTTTATTCTATAAATAAAAATAAAGTGTTTTATATCAAATCCTACCTTCACCACTCTCACTCAAAGCACCTGAAAGCTGTCTAGGGTCAAGAACTAGATCCTTTTAATAGCCCTTTATATACCCTCCCTTCTGTTTAAAATAAAGCAGAGTACCAAAAGTCACTTTTAAGTTTTCTTTAAAGCATGCTTAAAGCTGCACTAAGACTTTGGGGATGGCCTGTGCATGTATGTTAGTTGGTACTTATGATCTTTCTCTCTTTGTTGTTCAGAAAGAGTAATAATCCATTTTTGGCCACAATCAACAATCCCAGTATGCACTATACAAAACAAAGTTATTTTGCTTGAGAGTGGGAGCAGGTTAAAAACACAGCTTGGTTACAAAGAGTGGATTGTGGGGAGGATACCCAGTTAAAATCATTCTGGTGCCTATGGTTTTCCTGCACGTGTGATTAATTGGCAAAAATGGTTTGAATCCAAAGCTTTTTCTTTCTAAATCCTGGCAGCACAGTAGTTGTCTGGCTGGAAGGAACATTTTTCCCCCATTCTTTTCACAATAGCAAAAGCAAATAATAAATCATTTAAAAATAGAATGGACATCAATTCTATTCCTCCCTTTGAATCACAGATTTTTTTTTTTAATTTTGGAACTTGAATAAATATATCCCTTTCTTTCTCTGTGTCTTTATTTTTTTATTAAAGCTTTTAAATTTCAAAACATATGTATGGATAATTTTTTAACATTAACCCTTGCAAAACCTTGTGTTTCAATTCCCTCCCTTTCCCCTTCCCTAGATGGCAAGTAATCCAACAAATGTTAAACATGATAAAAAATATATGTTAAATCAATATATACATACATATTTGTATAATTATCTTGCTGCACAAGAAAAAATTAAATCAAAAATTTTAAAATTGAGAAACAAAATAAAATGCAAGCAAACAAAAGAGTGAAAATGCTACGTTGTGATCCACATTCAATTCCCATAGTTCATCTCTCTGGGTGCAGATGACTCTTCATCGAAAGATCATTGGAACTGGCCTGCATCATCTCATTGTTGAAAAGAGCCACGTCCATCAGAATTAATCATTATATAATCTTGTTGCCATGTACAAGGATCTCCTGGTTCACTTAACACCAATTCATGTAAAATCTCTCCAGGACTCTCTGAAATCATCCTGCTGATCGTTTCTTATAGAACAGTAATATTCCATTACATTTATATAATTTATTCAGCCATTCTCCAGTTGATGGTCATCTACTCAGTTTCTAGTTTCTTGCCACTACAAAGAGGGCTGCCACAAACATTTTTGCCCATGTGGGTCCCTTTCCCTCCTGTAAGATCTCTTTGGAATATAAGCCCAGTAGTAACACTGCCGGATCAACGGGTATGCCCAGTTTGATAACTTTTTGGGCATAGTCCCAAATTGCTCTCCAGAATTGTTGGATCACTTCACAACTATATCAACAATGTATTAATGTCTCAGTTTTCCCATTTCCCCTCCAACATTCATCATTATCTTTCCCTATCATCTTAGCCAGTCTGAGAAGTGTGTAGTGGTATCTCAGGGTTGTCTTAATTTGCATTTTCCTGATCAATAGTGACTTAGAGCACCTTTTCATAAGACTAGAAATGATTTTAATTTCTTTAACTGAAAATTGTTTGTTCATATCCTTTGACTATTTATCAATTGGAGAATGGCTTGAATTCTTATAAATTTGAGTCAATTATATATTTTACAAATGAGGCCTTTATCAGAACCTTTGAATATAAAAATATTTTCCCAGTTTATTGCTTCTCTTCTAATCTTGTCTGCATTAGTTTTGTTCATACGAAACTTAACATAATCAAAATTATCTAATTTTTATTGAACAATGAACTCCAGTTCTTGTTTTGCCACAAATTCCTTCCTTCTCCATAGATCTGAGAGGTAAATATTTTTTGTTCTTCTAATTTGCTTATAATATCATTCTTTATGTCTTATCATGAACCCATTTTGGCCTTATCTTGGTATGAGATGTTAGGTGTGGGTCAATGCTTAGTTTCTGCTATACCAGTTTCCAATTTTCCCAGCAGTTTTTGTCAAAAAGTAAGTTTTTACCTCCAAAGCTGGGGTCTTTGGGTTTGTCAAACACGAGATTACTATAATCATTGACTATTTTGTCCTGTAAATCCACCATAGATATTAACTACTCTATTTCTTAGTACCAAATGGTTTTGATGACCACTGCTTTGTAATATAGATTATCTCTATGTCTTTAAACTTCAAAAAGATTCATTTTACCAAGTGTTAGGGACAAAAATTTGTGGCATATCTTCAATCAGGGTATTTAGAGATGTTCTATCCATACACTTAGGGCAGTCTGGCATTGGAGTCAGAAAACCTGAGTTGAAATTTGACCTCAGAAACCTACTAACTATGTGACCCTGGCCAACTCATTTAATTCTATTTGCATCAGTTTCCTTTCTGTAAATTGAGCTAGAGAAGGAAATAGAAAACAACTCCCCTATCTTTGCCAAGAAAACCCCAGATGGGATATCAAAGAATCTGAAATGACTGAACAATAACATTGATCCAAATCTTGATCTAAGACTTTTTTTTCTCTTCCATTTTTCCCTATACCCTTAAACACCAGAGCACCTACCAGATCTTTTAGATACTAAAAATTGAAGTTCTATTATCAGGGAAACTGAATTTGAAATTGTTTAGAAGCAAATTGCTTCTTTCTTAGGGGCTATTATTGTGGGAGTTAGGGAGAAGAGAAAACAACTTCCTTCACCTGTTAGACTCCTACCTGTCACAGAACACCTGTGTACAACTAATTGGTGAACTCCTTTTCATCTTCATTCCAGTATTCTTTCATAATAATGGCACAGATAATGCTGATTTGGGCCTTAAGAGCTCTGGAGTTTTATGTGGTATAAATATTTCATACATGCTTGTTGAACTAAATTGGTTTTTGGCATCTTAAAAACTATGTCTGTATTTGTTAAAATATTTATATCAGAACCTCTTACATGATACAGAAGTCCTGAATCCACTTTAAGAGAATTCTTATGCTCTGGTTCTTCTCTATTCCTCCCCGTTTACCCATCCCCCCACAAAAAAATTAGAATTTTCAACCACATGGCTACACTAAGTATACTTTCACTCACTCTACCTTGAAGTACACAGTTTAATTAACCAGTCAGACATTGATTGGCCATTTACAGGTCCCAGGTCAATCCCCATTTGGTCACTGTTGTTTCTGATTGACGTAGATTGAGTGTCAACAACAATTATTTGTTTTGGCCAGAAACCCTGAAGGTCTTCCCCTCCCAGATTTATTTATTTCGATTTTTATTTTGAACTATGTAAAAGTGGAGATTCTTTGCCTCAGTTGCTACCTCACCTTAATCATTGAATTGGATGCAGCCTCAGTCAAACTGAGACTTGTTGATGACCTAGCTTAAAAAGGCCAAAGTCTCCTATTGCATCTAGGACCATCTCCAGTCGTCCTGATCTATATCTGGGCACTGGACTCAGATAGTTCTGGAGGGGAAAGTGAGGCAGGCGGCCTTGCATACCCCTCCCTCACTTAAAGCCAATTCACATGCATTAGGATATCACCAGGCACCAGGCTAAGTAGTGGGGATATGAAGAAAGGCAAAAGATAGTCCCTATCCCTGAGAAGCTCATAGTCTCTCTAATCAGCAATCTTAAAGCAGAGAAAAGCTTATTTGTAGATCAAAGAAAACAAATTGAACTCATGGAAATACTTATTATCAATAGCTATTAAAGAGATCATTTTGGTCTAAGATTTTGTGCTGGCCATAGAGCCATCAATTTTTGTTTGATCTGTTCTGATTTTAAGGTAGTCATTTCTTAGGTAATGTTTACCACTTTGTCTTCTAAGCTACTTGTTGTAATTCTTTTTCTAAAGAGCTTTTATTTCATTTTAAATTCTTCCTTTATTTCTTCTAGGTATTCATGTAGCATTTGTGGAAAATCCTTTTTTTTCTCTTTTGTTTCTTCTTGCATTTGTAATAGTTACTTTTTTCTTCAAAACTAGTTTTTTCTCCTAGATCCACGCTATCTTTTAAATATAGTCTGCTTTGTTTTCTTTTTGTGTCCAAATTTAGTTTCTAAATTGGGACTTTGTGCTAGGACTTAGATTCTACCCTTGATGTACTTTTGGATAGATTGGTTGATCCTGTCTGGAACTTCAGAATCCCTTAAGCCAGAGTACTGGTTATTCAGGGGAATCTATGGCATACTAGGATTTTGGAGCCCTTGAGTACCTGAGGTGTCTTGGTCTGTTTGCTGCCAAACAATGGATTTTCAGCCACAGTGAATATTTCTGGCCATAATGGAGCTTCTTGTTTTTGTGACCATTGTGATCAGGGACAAAACAAGAAACTAAAATATAAGGGAATAAAATGAATTTGATGAATTGATAGGAGAATCAAAACCAAAACTCCAAAAGAATTCTCATTCCCACCACATCACTTTGCTTTGGATAGTCAGCTATTATCTGTTTTACCTTGGGCAATTCAACTTATGTCTCTAAGCTTCAATGTCATATTATGCAAAATTTTAGAAGCTGCATTACATTCTATGATTCTATTTCCTAGTAGGACTGCTAGTCCTTCCATAATGATCACTTCTGGAACATATTTGCCCACTCTTTAATCTTAATCTTTAGGTAATCTTTAATTACCTATGTTCATTCAGGCACTGATTTGTTATAGCAAAGATTAAAATTAATACAAAACAGGAAGGAATAAAATGATAAACAAAAATAGGTGACCAACATAAGAAATTAGCAATTCATAAAACTTCAGAAGATTTATATGAACTAACATAGAATGAAGTTAAGTTGTTTCAGGAAAATAATTTGCCCAGTGATGACAATGATTTAAGTGGCAAGAACAATAAAGTAAAAATGAAAGCTGTGCAACTAGAGGGACAAAGCTTGCCATAGAGGAAAAAATAAGAAAATGAGCCCTCTATCTTTTTCAACTAGGTGGGACTGATGACAGGTATAGAATGTTATTGTTGTGTTGTTTTGTCCTACTCTTCTTGACCCTTTTTAAAATTTTATTTTATTTAATAATTACTTTATATTGACAGAATCCATGACAGGGTAATTTTTTTTACAACATTATCCCTTGCACTCGCTTCTATTCCGATTTTTCACCTCCCTCCCCCACTCCCTCCCCTAGATGGCAAGCAGTCTTATTTATGTTAAATATGTTGCAGTATATCCTAGATACAATATATGTGTGCAGAACCGAACAGTTCTCTTGTTGCACAGGGAGAATTGGATTTAGAAGGTAAAAACAACCTGGGAAGAAAAACAAAAATGCAAATAGTTTACATTCATTTCCCAGTGTTCTTTCTTTGGGTGTAGCTGCTTCTGTCCATCATTTATCAATTGAAACGGAGTTAGGTCTCTTTGTCAAAGAAATCCACTTCCATCAGAATACATCCTCATACAATATCGTTGTCAAAGTGTATAATGATCTCCTGGTTCTGCTCATTTCACTTAGCATCAGTTCATGTAAGTCTCTCCAAGCCTCTCTGTATTCATCCTGCTGGTCATTTCTTACAGAACAATAATATTCCATAACATTCATATACCACAATTTACCCAGCCATTCTCCAATTGATGGGCATCCATTCATTTTCCAGTTTCTAGCCACTACAAACAGGGCTGCCACAAACATTTTGGCACATACAGATCCCTTTCCCTTCTTTAGTATCTCTTTGGAAAATAAGCCCAGAAGTAACACTGCTGGATCAAAGGGTATGCACAGTTTGATAACTTTTTGGGCATAATTCCAGATTGTTCTCCAGAATGGTTGGATTCGTTCACAACTCCACCAACAATGCATCAGTGTCCCCGTTTTCCCGCATCCCTTCCAACATTCATCATTATTTTTTCCTGTCATCTTAGTCAATCTGACAGGTGTGTAGTGATATCTCAGAGTTGTTTTAATTTGCATTTCTCTGATCAAAAGTGATTTGGAACACTCTTTCATGTGAGTGGTAATAGTTTCAATTTCATCATCTGAAAATTGTCTGTTCATATCCTTTGACCATTTATCAATTGGAGAATGGCTTGATTTCTTGTAAATTTGAGTCAATTCTCTATATATTTTGGAAGTGAGGCCTTTATCAGAACCTTTAACTGTGAAGATGTTTTCCCA
This sequence comes from Antechinus flavipes, assembly GCF_016432865.1. NCBI lineage: Eukaryota > Metazoa > Chordata > Mammalia > Dasyuromorphia > Dasyuridae > Antechinus > Antechinus flavipes. Next base: position 152,185,886 of record NC_067400.1, on the reverse strand, counting down.
GTTTGTTGCTTCCCTTCTAATCTTGTTTGCATTAGTTTTGTTTGTACAAAGGCTTTTTAATTTGATATGATCAAAATTTTCTATTTTGTGATTAGTAATGGTCTCTAGTTCATCTTTGGTCACAAATTTCTTTCTCCTCCACAAGTCTGAGAGATAAACTATCCTATGTTCCTCTAATTTATTTATAATCTCGTTCTTTATGCCTAGATCATGGACCCATTTTGATCTTATCTTGGTATATGGTGTTAAGTGTGGGTCCATGCCTAATTTCTGCCATACTAATTTCCAGTTATCCCAGCAGTTTTTATCAAATAATGAATTCTTATCCCAAAAGTTAGGATCTTTGGGTTTGTCAAACACTAGATTGCTATAGTTGACTATTCTGTCTTGTGAACCTAACCTATTCCACTGATCAACTAATCTATTTCTTAGCCAATACCAAATGGTTTTGGTGACTGCTGCTTTATAATATAATTTTAGATCAGGTACAGCTAGGCCACCTTCATTTGATTTTTTTTTTTCATTAATTCCCTTGAGTTTCTCGACTTTTTATTGTTCCATATGAATTTTGTTGTTATTTTTTCTAGATCATTAAAATATTTCCTTGGAAGTCTGATTGGCATAGCACTAAATAAATAGATTAGTTTAGGGAATATTGTCATCTTTATTATATTCAGATCAATAAATCTTAATGAAAACTTGGCTAAAGACTCAATTAAGCAAAGTCATCCTGGGGGCATATGATAAGAAAGCAGAAAAGAAGATAAGAAAATGGTTACAAAGAAAAAAAATCTTCAAAAAAATGTTTATAACAAATTCTTTATCACTAAAGATAGTGGAATCATGTTTAAACTATAATTTTGTAATTTTATATGTGCTATATTAGAAATGGAAATAAAGAAAACAAAATTGAAGCATAAAAATTTTACACAGAGGAAGTCCATGCTGATGACAAAATTTGGAAAATGTTCTGGGTTGGGGTTTTATATAAAAATATATAAAAGAAGAAAAAATACTAAAGGTATAGTGGAAATGGCAGACCTTATTTTTTTAAAAGAAATCTAGAAATTTTTTTATTATAGCTTTCTATTTACAAGATATATTCATGGGTAATTTTTCAGCATTGACAATTGCAAAATCTTTTGTTCCAACTTTTCCCCTCCTTCCCCCCCACCCCTTCCCCCAGATGGCAGGTTGACCAATACATGTTAAATATGTTAAAGTATAAGTTAAATACAATATATGTATACATGTCCACACAGTCATTTTGCTGTAGAAAAAGAATCAGACTTTGAAATAATATACAATTAGCCTGTGAAGGAAATAAAAAATGCAGGTGGACAAAAATAGAGGGATTGGGAATTCTATGTAGTGGTTCATAGTCATCTTCCAGAGTTCTTTCACTTGGTGTAGCTGGTTCAGTTCATTACTGCTCTATTGGAACTGATTTGGTTCATCTCATTGCTGGAGATGGCCACATCCATCAGAATTGATCATCATATAGTATTGTTGTTGATGTATATAAGGATCTCCTGACCCTGCTTATTTCACTCAGCATCAGTTCATGTAAGTCTCTCCAGGCCTTTCTGAAATCATCCTGCTGCTCATTTCTTACCAAACAATAATATTCCATAATATTCACATACCACAATTTATTCAGCCATTCTCCTATTGATGGGCATGCACTTAGTTTCTAGTTTCTGGCCACTACAAAGAGGGTTGAATGGCAGACCTTATTACAAAAAAAAAAAAAAAAGCAACCAGAGAATATTAGTGACTTCCAGTTCATATGAATAATTTCCAATCTGTAAAAAAATTTATAAGAACAATCTGCACAAACATTGTGAAAATTCTCAAAGGAAATACAGCATGAGAATAAGTGGGCTTTTAGAAATGACAATCTATAGCAGGTCACATCTTTACAATCTTAAATCAAAGGAACTGAGACTACACTATATTACTCTGTCAACTATCAGAAAGCATTTGATTCTGTAGCACACAATGATACTTTAAAGGTTCTACTCCAACAAGGTATCTCCCATGCATATGTCCAAAATCTTTGAAAGAGGAAAGAACAGAGATTACTTTCTTTTAATTTGCTATTAATTTCAATTAAAACATAAAACAGGCAGATACATGTTCATCAAATGTGATTGCCATCATCCTGGAGAACATCCAGCACAGAGTCCAAGACACTGAAGATTCTCTATACATAGTAAAGTCTTCTAGATATAAAGGCTTCTTAACTATGGGTCACAACCTCATATGGGGTTTCATAACTGAATGTGGAGGAGCACTAAATTATAATTAATTGTTAGTAAATGTTTGATTTGTATGTATTTTTATATATATATATATATCTGAGATTGCATAAAAATTTCTTGGGCAAAAAGGGGCCACAAGTAGGAAAGTTTTAAGAAGTTCTGATCTAGATACTTCTCTTTGCAAATCACATTGTACAAATTGTATCAGCACCTAAGAAGCCCTATCCACAGCAGCACAATGGGTTCACCCCTTACAGTTTCAATTTTTCTTAAACAATAGTGTTTTATTTTTCCAAATACATGCAAAGATAGTTTTCCACATTCATCTTTGCAAAACCTTATGTTTAAAATTTTCTCCCTCTCTTCCCTGCCCCTTCCCTAGACAGAAAGCAATCCAATATAAGTTAAATATGTGCAATCCTTCTAAACATATTTCTATATTTATCATACTACAAAAGAAAAATCAGATCAAATGGGGAAAAAACATGAAAAAAAACATCAACAATAACAACAACAAAAACAAAAAAAGTGAAAATACTATGCTTTGATCTATATTTAGCCTCCATAGTCCTCTCTGGATGTAGATGGCTCTTTCTATCTCAAGTCAAGTTTTAATTTGACTGAGGCAATGTCCACTCAGTGATTAGGGCTAGATAAGAAGTGAGGCAGAGAATGAACTCTTTTACCTAACAACAAGGAGAAAATCAACAGGTTTCTGGTAAAAAAAAAAAAAAAATTGCTAGTTACATTCACTCTAAGCCAATGAGAGCCCAAACAATTTCCAAATGGTTCTTGGCCTGGAACCTATTATTGGCCAATAAATGTAGGAGTGATTTGGGTTTAAGCCATGATCCTAGGATCATGATCTTAAACCCTCAGATATTTTGCAAGTTTCGGTGATTGAAATTACATTCCTTGGGCAGAGCATCTGCAAAAAAGGTATGATATCCTATATGGATATAGGGAAGGGAAGAGAAACAAGAAAAGAAAAGGGGAGAGGTGAAGGGAGGAGAGAGGAGAGAAAAAGGAGAGAGGAGGGGAGGAAGGGAGGGGAAGAGAAGAAAGAAAGGGAAGGGAGGAGGGAAAGGGAAGAGAAGGGAAAGGAGGGGAAGGGAGGAGGAGTTATGTGGTCCAACTAGCCAATTCCAATTGGGTCCCCATGGGGGAAGCTCCTTCTACTTATAGAGATTGTTGTTTGTCCTTTCTTGAGGAGGATCATGATATCAGGGAGGGCATCACAAAATGAGCATGCATAGATGGACCATCATATTCATTGGTGGAACTAGCAAACTCAAGGAGATTTTATGTATTGACATTCAATGAAGAAAATCTCAATGTATTTATACACTCATGGTAAATTCTGCTCTGGTTTGTGCTCTTATATTTAGAGAGAAGTATAGGTTTTAGGTTGTTCCAGTTCCTTGGAATCCTTGCTCTAGTGTTTTTCTATTACCTTTTGAATCAAATATAGACTCCTCTATTTGACATTTAAAGCCTTTCACAACTGACCCTGACCCACATTTCTGGCTTCCATATAACTGTAGCACACTCATTGTGACCTACTTAAATTGGTTTCGTAGATTATATCTTATGCTTTTGCACTGGTTGTCCCCCATTGTTGGAATAAGATCCCTCCTCATCTCTGTCTCTTAAAATCTCTACTTTTCTTTAAGTCTCTGTTGAAGTGTTACCTTCTACATTAAGAATTTCCTTATCTTTCTTCCTTTATCACAAAAATCTCATGTCTTTTCTTGTGTGTATATATGCATTTTTGCAATATGGATATTTACATATATGTGTGTGCATTTATATAGAGAGAGATTGGTTGGTTAATTGTTATCCTTTGTTTCCGAAGAGGACCAAAATGATATCATAATGTTAAGAGTTGTTAGAGGATCTAACTGTAAATGATGTGGAAAAGCTCTGCCACAGGTTGGACACAAATAGTCCCTATGAACTTTTGGGGTGGATTCTCTAATTTTGTATCTGTATATAAAATGTGTGTGTGTGTGTGTGTGTGAAAGAGAGAGAGAAACAGAGATAGAGACAAAGAGAAAATGGGAGAAACAAAGAAATGAAAAGAGAGAAAAAGAGAGACAGAGAGAGAGAAAAGGAGAAAGACAGAGAGAGTCTTCCCACACTAAATTAAAAGCTATTCTAGTTCAGAGGCTGCCTCACTCTTGAATTGGTATCTTTAGTGCCTCCCACATAATAGATACTTAATAAGTGCTTGTGATAGATAAGTTGGATAGTAGTGTTAAGTAACTTTCAATAAATCCAGAATGGGAATGGGGGGAGAGGAACAACAAAACCAAACTCAAACCTCCTATTCCCCCTTGCACTGAAAATACTCAATGTGGGGTCACAATATTCTTCATGATACTTATTGCCAAAACCATTAATAATGCCCTCCCTTGTGGGATGAATCAGAAAAAAGCAATGGGTTTCCTGAGGGAGGTGATGCCTTTTGGAGTTAGATACAATTCTTGCAAAATCCAATTAGGTTTTTCAGAATAATTTTTCATTTGAATAACTTCTACAGTAAGCATTCCCTTTTCACCTCTGTCTATTATGCTCCTATCATGTCCTGAAGCTTTCTGTACTCTTCAAAGTGCCAAAGTCCTAGAGTGGAATGTGAACCAATGCCCAGCCCTAGGGTGACAGAGCTACTGCTAATCTATCAATAGTGCTTTCTCAAGACTTCTTAAATGGAAACTCCAGAGCTGGCATCCCGTCTGGTAATTACCTGGTATAGTGCTGAAAAAACAACAACAACCTTATCTTGTATTTTAAAATGCTTATCTTGTGATTTTTCACCACTTCCTTGGGTGTAATAGAAAGTGGAGACAAAAAGAAATAAAATGAGTCATTTACAAAGTTGAGACTAAAGTCCTCAAACCACTTTCTTGTGAATCTTGTTTATATACTATCCTACATGACTACTAGATTATAAACTCCTTTAGGATAAGATGTCAGGGTCTCATGACTTCTGATCCAAGATGATGCTCAGATGTTGTCTAAACAAACCTTGTTCATGGTTTTGTAATAAAAATTTATCACCAGTTTAGCGCTTGGATGAACAACTTGTGCCTAAGGTCCTGGGGAACTTGCAACACGGCTAGTCCCCCAAAACTTCTCTGGGAACACATACTTGATCAGTATAGTTGAAAAGTATAAAGAATACCAATTAAGTTGATTTATTCTCCATATCCCTTTTCTTTCCTCCTCTCTCCCCTTTTCCCCTTCTCCCATTTTCCTTTTTTCCATTCTATCCCCAAATGGGGGATAAGAGAAAAAAATCTCTATTACAAGGATGCTATATATATATATGGACCTCTTTGATAATCCATTGAAACCGCTAGCTCTTTCTGAGAATGTTTTCAAATATATAAAATATAATACAACTTAAAACATCACTAAGATCTGGGATGCACTGTACATAGGTTTACAAAGAAAATGAGTTACAGTGAAATTGTTTATATGTATATATATATATTTTAATTCATGAACTATAGATTTAAAAATCTGGTAGCTGGTATAGTTCCCAGCTTCTTAAACTATGGGTAAAATCCCATATGGGATCTCGTAACTGAATGTGGTGGTCACAAAATTATAATTTATTATCAATATATGTTTGATTTGTATATGTATTTTATATACCTATATATTAGGTGTCTCATAAAAATTTCTCCAGTGAAAAGGGGTCAACAAATAGAAAAAGTTTAGGAAGCTCTGGATAGGTGATAGAATGCTAGTTTTGGAATTATGAACAATTGAGTTTGAATCCAGCCTTAGACACTTCTTGACTTAGTTATTTAACTTCTATTTGCCTCAGTTTCCTCCTTTGTAAATTGGAGATAATAATTCCACCTACCTTTCAGGGTTTTTGTGAGAATCAAATGAAATAATATTTAAGTGCACAAAAATTGTTATTTTCAAAAATTTTCTCTCCAGAATTCTACAATGCTTTATAATAATAATAATAGTAAGTATTTATTTGGCATTTTAAGGTCTAAAATACACGTCATATATTATTTCATTTGATTCTCACAACAACCCTCTAAGGAGATACTATTATTATCCTCCTTATATAGAAAAGGAAACCGAGACTGAAAGATGTCAGGTTCACTTACCCAAAGTCATGCCTGTCTCAGGCAGAATTTAAATGTGAGTCTAATAGGCATTTAATTTTAAAATTGAATTTTTCTTCAGTAAACTAAAAAAAAAATCAAATGCTCATTGTGGACTGTATGTGGATCTAGGTAGCCTAGAAAATAAGATACATGACGATAGTCATAGAATTTTTGAGTTGGAAGGGATCTCGAAAGAGCTCTCATCAAAACCCATTTATATACAATGAAAGAAAGTGTCAATGGCAAGGTAATTTGCTTATGGTCACACAGACTCCTTGTCTTATACTTTTTGACTTTAGTCAGGACAATAGGGGCAGCCAAATGGCATTCAGGACAATTGAGAATCAAGTTCTTTGGAGTTTTTGAGGCTGTGTTTGGATGTTTGGAAAATAGCGTGGTTGAAGATGAAGATAACATCTTAAAAAGACTAAGGTCTCCCATTGCATTCAGGGCCATCTCTAGTCATTCTGATCTATATCTTGCTACTGGTCCCAGATGGTTCTGGAGGAGAAAGTGAGGCAGGTGATCTTGCACAGCCCTTCCTCTCTTAAACCCAATTCATTTGCATGTCATGGCATCAAGTCCCTGATCAAATCCTCTTCAAGAAAGAAGGATAAGCAACAACAACAGCTAAGAAAGGAGATTTTTACGTGAAGTGATAATTGGAGCAGGGGGAGGGGAATGGCAAGAGTCCAAGGAAAAAGGTGATTAGGAAGAAAAAGAAAGCAACATTGATAAAAATGAAAGAGGAAATCATGCTAATGAGCAATTCTGCTGCCAACATCAAATCCACCTCTCTTTGAAAAGTCCTTATAACTCCTCCCTTTCTTCCTGATGGAATTTGAACCCCATATATAGAAAAATAACATTTAATTGTATTTTTCCATCACTTTAAGAATCTTGAAACTCTTTCAGATTTTCTCTTTCTATGGGATCGACTTCCAAAGTTCTACATATTTAGAACATTTTGAATAAAAGGATAAATTGGTTTTATTCCAGTAAAAGCTTTGTCATGATTGATAGGAATCACAGAAAAAACAGAGTTTGCAAATGGAACAAAGATAACAAGGTAGCATTTCTAGTTAGATCATTATAATTGCTTTTCTTTAATGAACAATTATTTCCCCTTCTTCTCACCTTCCCTTCAGCACCATTGAAATAAAAAGGAAAAGAAAAAAAAATGTAGTCAAGTTAAGTGAATTCCTCAAATGGCCATATCCAAAATTATGTCTTATACTTTCTTTTAAAATGTATGTCATATAGAGGATTCTGGAATATGGTAGAATAGGTTAGAAAATTCCAAGCTCTCCAGATATCCCTCTCAAACAAAACAAAATTTCATCTCAAGATGAATATAGATCAGTCAAATAAGACTATGGGCAGAAAAGAGGTTCTCCTGGAATAATCTGAAAAGACCCCAAGAAAGATGCCAGGATTGGAATTTAACTGTGTGAAGTGTAAACACCTCCAGGGTAGATCTGCAGAAACAGCAGGTGGGGACTCTGGGACTAAATGGGTTCTGAGATAGCCTCAACCTCAATTACAGGAACTTTAATCTCCTAGACATCCCTGACTCTGAGTCCAAGAAGACTGAGATCACCTCTGCTGATTAAAAACAACCCTCTGGGTGAAAATGAGCAAAATGCACCATCCTCTCCATCCCAGAATTAAAGGTGCTTTAATAGTTCTTTTTTTTTTTTTTTTTTTAAATGGACAAGCAAAGAAGAAAGAACCCAATCATAGAAACTTACTCTGGAAATAGGGAAGACTAAGTTAATCTTTGGAAAAGGACAGTGAAAAAAAGCCTCTTCTATCCTAAAGAATAATATTAAATGGCTCCCAGGACAGAAAGAATTTATAGAAGAACTCAAAAAAGACTTCTAAAATCTACTGAGAGAGACTGAGAAAAAACTAAAAACTAAATAAAAATAAGAAAAACCATCCAAGAAAAACAAGAAGATTATTTTTAAAAAGTTAAACCAACTAGAAAAATAATTCTTTGGAAAATTAGAATTGGGCAATGTAATGGGCTGAGGCTTGAGTTGATGCACTGAGGTCCCAAGCACATGAGGCTAAATAGTAATTGGACCATACTCTATTAATATATAAGCTTGGAGAAAGAATGGCCCCGCCCACTCTTTGTGCAAGTCCTGATGTGTTGTATAGGAAATGACGATTTTGGTGGGTGGAGGCAGGGGAGTGGCAAAGGAAGGGGAAGGAGAGACTTTTGGCATTGCCATTGCCTTGGTTTGCTCAGCTCAGATCTCTCTCTGTTATCTGGCTTCCTGTCGCAACTGCCCATATTGCTATCGCAATCTTTCTTGCCTATATTTGCTATCACAATCCTTATTCATCTCTTCACTTCAATAAATATTGAAGATTTTTCCCTTAACCTGAATTCCTGACTCCAGCTGATTTTAAATACGCAGTCATTACAGGGCAAGCCAGTGAAGACAAGAGAAGAGACAACAAAAATAACAAAACAAAATATAAAGAATGAAAATATAGAACAGAATGTGAAACATTTTATAAGAAAAGCAACAGATCTGAAGAATAGAGCAAGAAAAAAAATATAAGAAAAATTAGATTATTTGAAAGCTGTGACCGAAAAAGAACTTTGACACTATAATGCTAAGAATATAATCAAAGAAAATTGTCCTAGAACACTAGGGGAAAGGAGAAAATGAAAAAACAAAACAAAACAAAACAAAACACTGATCACTCCCTCAAAGAGATCCTACATGGAAAACACAGAGGAAAACTATTGCTAAATTTTGAAGCCCCCAGGTCAAAGAGAAAATCCTATAAGAAATAAACAAACAAAACAATTCAAATGTGCTGAAGCTATAATTAGAATTGCATAGGATTTATCAGCATCTATAATAAAAGACAGCAAGTCTTGGAATAATATATATTGATGATCAAAAACTAGGCCTGCCCCAAAAATATCATAGCCAACAAAACTAAACCTAATATTAAATGACAAAAATGGACATTCAATAAACTTACAGATTTTCAGAACTTTGTCCCAGCCAAAGCTGAACTTAATAGAAAATTTAACACATGGGAGCCTACATCAAAGATTAATTTCAAGAGACTCAACAAGGACAAATTGTTTATGGTTTTTACATGGAAATGTATGCCATATGTTTAAGATTGATATCAGCTGTTAAGTAGCTCAGAAAATAGATTAGGGCAGAGCTGAGTATGCTCTGACTCTGAAAAGCAAAAGTGTTTAGGAAAAGGTAAAAATAGTAATTGTGCTGTATGAATGACATGCAAAGGAAGAACTGATTCAGAGCCAATAAAGGGAAGAGGGCTGATGGCTCTGAAAGCCTACTCACATCAGAAATAGGTTAAAATCTCACATACATACATACACATGCACACATACACCATGAAGGATATACAACATCTATAAAGAAATATTGGGGGAGAGGGAGTAGCACAAAGTGGGGTATAGAAGAGTAGATTTATGGCAGTGAGACAATGTATAGATTAAAGAAAAAGGAATAAAGAGGGAGGGAAAGGGTGACATAGGATAAGGTAAGATACAGAAAGATTAATGATTATCTTTTAGATTAATGATAATCTTCAGAGGATAAACTCTGTAGATTAATGGAAATAGGATAGAGAAGGAAAAGTTAGAGGGAGGTTAAATAACAGCAAGGCAAGTTAAATTGTAGGATTAAAGTAGAAGAGTTAGTAAGATTCCTAGTAATATTAGGAAATAAGAGATATATCCAAACATTAAAACAAGGATCAGGACTAGAATCAATTAGAAAAAAATAATCATTGATCTCAGAGTCAAAGATTCAATTCTTTATTCTCACTTTGAGAAGTCTACATTATATGTCATCCATATTAATATTGTTTTAGGTGTATGTTTCATATGCATAAATGAATATATATACATTGTACATGTGTGCATGTAGCTGCATGTATGTATATATAGATGTAATGTATGAATATATATCTATATATATTATATATAATGTATGATATATCTATATATATACTTATATATATATCTGGGCTTAACTATATCTACTTGGGGGAAGTGGGGAGATGAATGGGGAAAAAGAAAAATAAAGTGCACAGCAGAAATAAAAAAATCAGCCTACAAGCCTTCTTCCTTGCAAAGGAAGAAAATACCCAATAAAGAACAGACAATAATGAATATATAATCTATTACCTATGCTTTCTCAAAATGGAAATTTATTGTTACATATTTTGAATCCTTTCTGATATTCTGCTGGGCATATCACAATGTTTTGTTTTGTTTTTCTTTTCTTTCTTGTTCTATTTTGTTTTTTAAATTTTGTATTTAGTTTTAAATCAATTTAAAATATGTATGTCATAATGAGTTCAACATTTCTCAGGCAGGAGATGTGTTGTTTCATTTTAGTCTTCTGGATTCAAGGTTTATCATACCATAATCAGAGTTCTAATGTCTTTCCAAGTTTTTTTTCTCTGTAATGTTGTGAGGGTATAAATTATTTTAGGTTTTTTGGATGTTTTACTCTAAATTAATTCATAAAGACTTTGGCTCTTTTCCTCTAACAGTATCCTTTTCATCATCACTGATCATATAATAGTACTATGACATAATTTATTTATCCATTCCAAAAAGAAACCAAAAAGAACTGGTATGCGGTGAAGTTTTTGTTCAGTCATTTCAGTCATGTCTGAATCTTTCTAATCCCATTTGGGGTATTCTTGGCAAGTATACTGGAGTGACTTCATATTTCTTTCTCTAGCTCATTTCATAGATGAAGAAACTGAGCCAAACTGGTCTAAGAGACTTGCCTGAGATAACAAAACTAGTATGTATCTGAGACCAGATTTGAACTTAATGCACTATCCACTGTACCCCCTAGCTGCCCCATATGAAGTTTGGCAACTATGAGCATTGTTTCAAATTGCTTTCAAGAATAGCTAGAGTAATTCACAAATTTACCAACAGTTCATAAGCATTATTTTCCCATAAACCCTTTGACATTTATCATCTTTTCTAATATGGTGGATGTGAAATAGAATCTTGGAGTGACTTTAATTGACATTTCTCTAATTGTTAGTATTTTGGAACATTTTTTTAAAGGAACTGAGAAAAACAAGGTTAAGTGACTTGCTTAGCAATACACAGCAAATAAGTGTTTTAAGGCCAAATTCAAGTTGGGAAGTGGGAGAGGGAGGCTTTTGACACCAGGACCAGTGCTCTATCCACTATGTCACCTAGTTGTCCCTGTGACAGAATACTTTTGTGCTATAAGAAATGATGAGCAGGCACTTTCAGAAAAACCTGGGAAGACTCACATGAATGGGTGTAAAATGAAATGAGCAGAATGAAGAGAATATTGTATATAGTAACAGCAATCCTGTACAATGATCAACTGTGAATGACTTAGCTATTCTCAGAAATACAATGATCCAAGACAATTCTGGAGGAATTATCATGAAAAATGGCATTCCCCTCTAGAGAAAGAACTGCTGGAGTCTGAAAATGCAGATTGAAATATACATTTAAAACTTTCTTTAATATTCTTGTTTCTGTTGCCTATATCAAATTGCTTGCTTTCTCAAAAAGGGAAGAGGAGGGGAAGGAAGAAAAAGAATTTAGAACTCAAAATTTTAAAAAATTAATATTAACATTTTTGTTTACATGAAATTGAGAAAAATACTTGTAAATATAATTCTCACCAAGAAAAAACATCAATAGTGTTAATAAGCCATAAACAGCTAGTTTTGAAGCATATTTTTTCTTTTCCTTGGCTACTTTTTTTATTTTTCTATTTTATTTTTATTTCATTTTATCTTTGAATATATTAAAGCTTTTTATTTTTAAAATATATGCACAGATAATTTGTCAACATTAACCCTTGCAAAACCTTGCATTCCAATTTTTCTCCCCACCCTCTCCACTAGATACAAGTAATCCAATATAAGTTAACCATAGCAAAAATATATATTAAATCCAATATGTGCATACATATTTATATAATTAGCTTGACTACTTTTTTAAAAATTAAAAAAAATTATTAACAGTGAAATGAATGTCAGCAATAAGAAAAGGCATGTATAATGCCCAAAGTAAATAATTCAGAATAACTGGCTATCAAAAGAAAAATTTCTCTCGAGGACACTTTCTAAGTTACAGAAAAAAGCACTTAGCAATGTGATGACCGCGTATTTAAAATCAGCCAGAGTCAGGAATTAGGTTAAGGGGAAAATCTTCAATCTTTATTGAGGTGAAGAGATGAAAAAGGATTGCAATATGGGCAGCTGCGACAGGAAGCCAGCTAGCAGAGAGAGATCTGAGCTGAAGGGCCGTCGCAATGGCAATGATTGTTGATAGTTTAGATTTCTTCCTTTAAACCTTGCCTATTCATATCCTGTGCCATTTGTTATTTGGGGGAATGGATCTTGTTCTTTTAAAAAATTTTTTTTATTATAGCTTTTTATTTACAAGACATATGCATGGGTAATATTTCAGCATTGATCCTTGCAAAACCTTCTGTTCCAACTTTTCCCCTCTTTCCCCCACCCCTTCCCCCAGATGGCAGGTACTACAATATATGTTAAATATGTTAAAGTATATGTTAAATTCAATATATGTATGGTTATACAGTTATCATGCTGCACAAGAAAAATCAGATTTATAAACAAGGTAAAAATAATCTGAGAATGAAAACAAAAATGCAAGCAGATAATAACAGGAGTGGAAATGCTATATTGTGGTCCACACTCATTTCCCAATGTTCTTTCACTGGGTGTAGATGGCTCTCTTCATTACTAAACAATTGGAACTGATTTGGATCATTTCATTGTTGAAGAGAGCCATGTTCATCAGGATTGATCCTCATATAATGTTGTTGTTGAAGTATATAATGATCTCCTGGTCCTGCTCATTTCAGTCAGCATCAGTTCTTGTAAGTCTCTCCAGGACTTTTTGAAATCATCCTGCTGGTCATTTCTTATAGAACAATAATATTACATAACATTCATATACCACAATTTATTCAGCCATTCTCCAATTGATGGGCAAACACTCTGTTTCCAGTTTCTCGCCACTACAAAGAGACGTGCCACAAACATTTTTGCACATACAGGTCCCTTTCCCTCCTTTAAGATCTCTTTGGGATATAAGCCCAGTAGTAACACTGCTGGATCAAAGGGTATGCACAGTTTGGTAACTTTTTGAGTATAGTATGGATCTTGTTCTTCTTGCTTAAATCATTTTTTTATATAACAAAGGTGGCCCAATTTGGTGTCATATAGTTCACAAAAATAGGAAAAATAGGTACATTTCCCCCTACTGTTCTGCAATGGAGACTGATTCTTACCAGGAAGAGAAGGTTGGGATCAGGGGCTTCTCTATAAGAGAAGGGAGGGGAGGAGAGAGGGAATACCAGGATAGAATTATATCTCCTCCCTTAAATATTATTATTCTAAGTAATGTAATTTTTAGGTTTAAGCTAAACTGCTGATCACTGTTTCTTATTAGGGATGGAAGGCTCCAAGCTTTGAATTTAAGACTTGACTCTCTTCCTACCAAAAGCTGGTTCCATAATGAACATACATAGAAAATAGCAAAAGAAACCCATTTCTCCAAATTGATAGCAAAACAAATCAGAGAAAATATAAATATGAGAAAATAAGTCAGACAATTTAGATTGAAGGAGTTTTCCCATTGGAAAATAAATAATTCCACTAAGAGGGAAAGTCCCAGATCTCCTAGAGGAAAATCCCCAAAAGTCTTTAATGCAGCAAGCTGTGTATAGGGAAACAATAGAGATGACCAACTCTTCTCATGCTGATTTCTCTTATTATTGACCTAATAAATGATAGCATAGCTTTTAAGACAAGATTTCTCTTCTCCAACTGCCCCTCCTGAAGGTATGGGACACCAATCTCCCAACAATGAAGAGAGTCCCATACTAAAGGATTTGGGGGTTCATTCTGGTTCTCTGATAGGAGTTTTAATGAAACTCTCATAAGAAAATCCTCTTGCAAAGATTTTCCCCAGTTAACTATTTCCTTTTTAATATAGGTTGCTTTGAATTTATTTTACAAAAACGTTTAAATTTTATGTAATCAAAATTGTCCATTTCATCTTCTATAATCATCTTTATCCATTATTTGATCATGAACTTTTATCTCATTTGTAGGTCTGAAAGGGAATTTCCTTCCTTATTTCTCTAATTTGGTATGATGTGAATTTTTATTTCAATCATCTATGCAGTTGGATCTGGGCTCCAAGCGGGCTGACCAAGATTCCTAAAGGAGCCCAGCAAAGCAAAACAAGGATTTTTAATAGAGTAAATGATGCTGATTAGATCACAAAATATGTAAATTTTGAGGTTATAGAAGGAATTTGCTAACATGAAAAGGTCCTAAAGCCTTGGTTGAACTGTACTTGTGGTTACCCAGAATGCATACAGACAAGCCCACTTAGGAGGGTATTACTATATGGTAATGATATTATAAGTAGCATAACTTCACCTGAGCAAAGAAGAACTTTACAGATGCCATGTTGGGGGAAAGATTTATTGAGGTTTATTGAGTGTTCCGTTCTGCATCCTGTTGGAGTTACTTTCTTATTGGTTGATCTCCAGTCCTGCTGATCCATATCTGGCCACTGAACCCAGATGGCTCTGGAGGGGAAAGTAAAGCAGGTGACCTTGCACAGCCCTCCCTCATCTAAATTCAACTCATTTGATTGTCATGGCATCATCTCCTTGATGTCATGGTCCACTTTAAGAGCAAAGAACAAACAACAAGGTAACTGTCCCATGGTAACCTTGTGGTATGGTTTCAGAATATGCTCACCTGCTCATTATTCTAGTGAGACCCATGATTTTAAAAAAAATTTTTTTATTATTATAGCTTTTTTATTTACAAGATACATGCATGGGTAATTTTTCAGCATTGACACTTAGTTGCAAATCCTTTTGTTCCAGTTTTTCCCCTCCTTCCCCTACCCTCTCCCCCAGATGGCAGGTTGACCAATACATGTTAAATATGTTAAAGTATAAGTTAAATACAATTTATGTATACATGAAACCCATGATTAATGATTTTTGTGGGGCTTAGGG
This sequence comes from Antechinus flavipes, assembly GCF_016432865.1. NCBI lineage: Eukaryota > Metazoa > Chordata > Mammalia > Dasyuromorphia > Dasyuridae > Antechinus > Antechinus flavipes. The sequence continues at coordinate 152,170,394 of NC_067400.1, read as the reverse complement.
CAGGGATCAAGTTTGGGCTGGAGACAACCACCAGAATCTCATTGAAATTATCTACTGTTTTTATGATTTGTTCTTTGTGTCTTTTTGCTTTTTCCTAAAAGAAAATATTGTGGCATTTTTATTGCCTGGTATTATGTCGTGAATTATTTGTGAAATAGTTTTCTATAAAGCTGAGAAGAGTATTTTTGGAGAACTTCCAACCTTTATCTCAGTCAGGCAATCAAGACAACTAGCCTTTCAAGGAAGGATAGCCAATTGTCCTGTGCTGTTTCCTACCTGGAAGAGAACTTGGTGGGCATGCTTCCAAGGAAGAGGAGGACTATCAGAAACAGATAGAACACTCTGTTCTACTTCTCCTCCCCCACTCTATTTAAAAGGAAATGTTTTATAATCACCACATTTTGCCCTATTAGACAATTCCCCAGTCAATCAATCAACTAGCATTTATTAAATACCTATTACGTGCCGGCTCCATGTTAAATGTTGGGGATACAAAGAAAGGCAAATAAAATAAAAAATTTAGATTTTAGATTTAGGTAAAGACAGTGCTAGAGTTGTACATGTTATGCTAAATCTTTACCATGCTACTTAATACTTGAATAACTTTAATTTCTCTGAATCTTACTTTCCTCATTTGTAAAATGAGGGGGATTGTTTTAGATAAATTTAAAAATCTTTTCTAGCTCTAAATATCATTAAAGTGTTTTGCCCCCTACTCTTTCATTTCCTTGTGGAAGAAAGAGAGGGACATGGACTGGTTTGTTTGAAGAATGACCTAGAGACCAGCATCACCAGATCATAATGTATATGGTCAAGGGGAAGAAGAAGATGACTGAAAAGGTAGGAAGGAACCAGGTGGTGGAGGGCTTTAAAAGCTAAACAATGGATTTTGTATTTGATTTTGGAGGTAAAAGGAGTCATTGGAATTGATTGAATAGGGAAGTGATATGATCAAATATGAGCTTTAAGAAGATTAGTTTTATAGCTTAATGGAAGATGGATTGTACTGGAGAGAGACTTGAAGTGAGGAGACTGACCAGTAAGCTCATGTAATGGTCCAGGTTAAAGGTGATGAGGGCATGTACTAGGGTGGCAGCAGTGTCAAAAGACAGAAGATCATCTGGATATGATATTGAACATCTATAATCTTTACTACTAAGGAGGCTGTCTAATGGATCATTGAACTTGGGAGTTCTGAGCAGTAGTAGAGCTAAAATCAATTTATTGTGTCCATACAAAATCCAACATCAATATGATAAATCCTCAGGAGAAGAAAGCCAGCAGGCTGCTCAATGGGCCCAGGTTAGGGAAAAAAAAAGAAGAAGAACATTTTGCAACTTCTGAATTGATCCACAGTCGATTGGAGGTCATGAATAGCTACTGAATTTTCAGTATGAACAAGCTAAGGAAACGTATTGCCCAATCCCCTTTTCCCCAAATGTAACCCTAAAAGTTGTCTATGAGATACTTGGAAAGGAAAGTTGTCTAGCTGCAAATAGTAGAAACAATACACAGAAAGACTGAAGCAATTTAGGTCTATTTGCCAGGATCTAACTGCAATTTAGATTGCCTCCTATTTCTTGTTCAAAGCTCCCTTGACACATGACACATAAATAGGTTTACTTAGAAAAGAACTACTTTAACCCCTAGCTATTTGGAACCAACAACAAATCTTCTAAGAATTGCAACTTGCTGATCTTAAAATAATAATTTTAAAAGACCACAAATATAGTTTGTAATCTTATTCAAATGGAAGTATGAATAATGAATAATAAAGAATGAATAATCAACTATTTTAATAGTTTATTCCTTCCCAATTACTTGTAAAAACAATTTTCAATATACTTTTTTTAAAAAACTTGAATTCCAAATTCTCTCTCCCCTTTCTCAGATTCAATCTAATATAGGTTATTTATGTACAATCATAAAACATTTCCATATTGGTCATTTTGTAGAAGAAAATGCAAACTAAAAGAAAAAAAAAGAAAAATACTTGCATTCAGACACCATCAGTTCTTTCTCTGGAGGAAGATAACATGTTTCAATGATGAGTCTTTTGGAATTGTCTTGAACCATTCTTTTGCTAAGAAAAGCTAAGACATTCATAGGTGTTCATCATGCAATACCACTATTATGTGTATGATGTTCTCCTGATTCTGCTCTCTTCACTCTGCATCAATTCATGTAAATCTTTCTAGGTTTTTCTGAAATCATTTTTCTCATCATTTCTATAATTTAATAGTATTCCATTACAATCATATACAACAACTTGTTTAACCATTCCCCAATTGATGGGCATCCCTGAATAATCAACTGTTTTAGAAATCATGCATTTGTACTATTGTAGAACCATATCAAAAAATGTAAATACTTGGAAGCAAGCAGAGAAGGATTTCTAAACAGAAACTCTACCTCTTCTTGAACAAGTGATTAAGAAATATCAGAGTAATAAAGATTTTGAGGAACTGCTTCCTTCATCTGTTAAAAATAACAGAGAAAGCAAAGTTCTCAAGGAAGTCAAACTTCACTATGTGGAGGGTATCACAATCAAATCTAGAGCATGATTAGCATTGCTCATCATTTGTTCAAGAAATATTTACCAGGATACCAAAATGATAAGACAAGGTTTATGTCATGAAGGCGTTATAGTCTAGCAGAAAGGGATAAGTCAAATATAAAAATAGTATAACCTCACCTTAAATATGATAAGTGTTTTAACACAGCTACAAAATGCTATATGTGAGTCCAGAGTGTATGATATGCAACACACCCAATGAATCTCAGAGATCTCTCAAGGTAGAAGGAGAAAATTTATTCATTTCTCATGAGAAGTGGGTAGTCACTCTCACTATATGGGATGGTGGTGGTGAAAGTGAGACTCTGAGCACAGACAGTAGGGGCTATATATATGTTCCCTGATGCAACATTAACCCCCATCCCTCATATCCACCCCTCACTGGCTCATCCTCATTGACTGAATATGTGATCTTACATTCTAAGTGTGAAAAATACAGTGAATCGATACAGATTCAAATTTAAACAAAGACATGCCTTTAACTGACTCTTGAGACATGTGCTTTCAGTATATGAGCTGGGTAGATTAGGGTTAAGTCCGTCTGTTCTAAACCCTCCCAGAATTGCTCCATCAACCCATAACCTGGGAACTATCTGCCAATGAGAAAAAGTAGGGGAAGATAAGGACCTGATTCTCTAGCTTGGTAAATTTATAATTTTCCTTTTGAAGAAATATCAAATTTTCCATTCAAGAGGAAAGAGAGCTGATTTCTTGTTGGAGGAATCAGACAAAGCTTCATGAAAAAAAGTGGCATCTGATCTGGGCTTTATACAAAAGTGGGTAATAGCAGGGATAAGAAGAAACAATGAGGAAAGGCATTCCAATAAGAGGAGATAACATAAGAAAAGGCATAGATATAGAATAAGGCATATTTAGGGAATATCAATTAAAGCACAGAAACCTTAGGCAAGCCACTTAACTCTGTTTGCCTCAATTTCTCATCTGTAAAATGAGTTGTAGATGAAAATAGCAAACTATTCCAAATATCTTTGCAAAGAAAACCCCAAATGAGCTCACAAAGAGTTGGATAGGACTGAAACATATAAACAACAACAAAATAGTATATATTGTAATTAATAAAATGTAAGTTCCTTGAGGACAGGGACCATTTCATTTTTGTCTTTGTATCCCTAGTGCCTAGTGTGGTGCATAAAAGGCAACAAATAAATGCTTATTGATTGATTAGTTGATTGTGTTTCCTGGTGTTAGTATTTTTCTTCCTAGAAAGGTAGAGGAATGGGGAAACCAATTCCTAATTTTCTATCCTCTAAGTTAAGACCGTGCATTAGGACACAAAACAAATACTAAAGAAAATTATAGCCGTATGTGTATCAACAAGGGTGATTAAAATAATCCTCTTCAACTTTTGGCAGAATAAACATGTTTCCTCAAGAAGGAACCCTCAGAAAAACAGGTTTTTATATTGACACAGACTCCTCAATTATGTGAGAAATATCAAGGCAAGGCAGATTAAGAACTGATTTCAGATTTAGAAAGACAAAGCTCCTTTTTTGACACATGTAAACTGTATCACCTTGGCCAAGTATTTGGGCCTTTCAGAGTTCCAGGCAACTAAAGTTAAAAATTAATTTCTGAGCTGGAAGGAAGAAAGAAGAAAATCTACATTAATAAGAGTTCTCTAGACAGATGAAATTATAGATGAAAATGCAACAAATAAATCAGTTAACTATACAGTGAATAAATAAGTAAGTTCAATTGTGTAAGTGTTATACAAGTAGCCCCTACCATACAGAAGGTTTAAAGAAGAAAGAATAATGGTCTGTCTTCTAATTTGTCAAGAGCTTGGCTAGGTCAGAGCCCTAGGAAATAATAGGGCAGAGAGGAAGTAATTACATAAGAACTAATAGAAATTGTCCCCGTCCAGGATGTCCTTTGCATCTAGTGAGCCAGAACAAAGCCTAAAGAACACATGCAAAAATACAATACTTATCCCTCTGTTATCAGCTACAAGTTATATACAATCTTATATACCCAGAACAGTTCAGAGTTCACCTTCAGAAAAGTGAAAATGAGAAAAAATTTATTAAGATAACAACAGTCCAAGTTCTTCCAGTTATGCTTGGTTTATATCAAACACCTTTGGAATTTACCTTTAACTCCTTCAAGTCATTAAAGATGGTGTAAATTTGGGGCCTTCCCAAATTTGAGGTAAGGTTTGATAGGCCATTTTTATATCAATGATTAATTTATTTTGATTAATGTGAAAGTAATGTCATTCATATAGATGTATAATTATAGGATACACATATACACACACATATAAGATATATATGTTGCTATTGACAACTACTTCCAGGGTCCAAGGTTTAATTTCCTGACTCTGGGAATAGGGATCGTGTGACTTTAGCCTAGTCTCATAAACTGAGAAAACTTTATCCCATCAGTCCTATTCAAGAGAAAGAAATTCAAAAATTTTTAAAATGAATGTTAAAAATTGTCTTTATATGTAATTGGGGAAAAAACAAAATACTATTTCAAGAAATACTATTGATATGACTCCTGAAATCAGCTTATTTTCTCCCTTTTTCAGGAAATGTTAAAACATTCATCCTGGGAACTTAGTTCTCTCTTATAAACCATGATGTACCCAGACTGCCTTTGTTAGTATCTTCAAGGAAGTTTCAAAATCTCAAAATTCAAATTCAATGTTTCTGCCTTTATTTCCCCTCCCTGCTCTGAAATCCCCCCTCCCCGATTATATTTTCCCTATTTAAAAAATGTGCTTATGATGAAGATCTTTGTTAAGTCTTTTTCAGGATTAACCTGCTCTGAGGTATTCTCTCCCTCCTCATATCAAATTCCCTTTAGTACTGTCTTTCTTCTTGCTCTAGTTAACACTATATAGATTCAGCCTGCCAGTAAATGGTGTACTCATGCCTCATGACATATTTCTTTTTTATTTTTTTATTTTATTTTTTCATAGTGATTCTTTTTATTATTATTATTATTATAGCTTTTTATTGACAGAACATATGCATGGGTCATTTTTACAACATTGTCCCTTGCACTCATTTTTGTTCCGATTTTTCCCTTCCTTCCCTCCACTCCCTCCCCTAGATGGCAGGTAGTCCCATACATGTTAAACATGTTAAAGTATATCTTAAATATAATATGACATATTTTTTTAATGATTTCTTCCAAACTCCTTACCTTGGGAATCCTATTGCTCTCCCAAATCTATTTCATATTTACCACTTCTGGTATCTGTTTTCTCTCTTCATTGTGCCTGTAATTTCTTCTCCTAAATAAAGCTGCCTTTTGGTAGAGAGAAAGCCCTTGTGAATTTGTCATGTGTTTATTTTGAACTAGATATTGCTGTGCTGACCTTATCACTACTATCGAGAGTTGTTCCCCAGACGTGGGCTGTTATTTAGCTTGTGTACATAGCTAAAAAGCAAGTTAGATAGGGATAGAGTAGAAGTGGTAGTGTTCTACCTACTAGATCAGAAGATATACAATAAATATGACACTTTATCTAGGCAAAGACCCAATTGCTTGTGGAAGTGACCATTGGGAGGGTTGCACATTATAAGTTATTGTAAAGTGGTACAGTATTCTACATTTTTAATGTTTCTCAAAAAAAAGAAGTCCCACAGGAGCAAACTAGAAATTTAAATTATGCTTGAAATGTTTCCTAACATATCATTTTGGAACACATTTGTGTTTTCAAAACGTGTTACAGCAGAACTAATTGCATATTATTCCTCTTTAAATATTTCTTGGTGGCATACTTCCTATATGTTTTTAAATGGCTCTGAAATGTTTATTTTCTTTTAGCTTCTTTCAACAAGTATAACCTTTCCACCAAGCTTTCCAGTTTTTGTGTTAGTTGCTAAGTGGGAAATCAGCCTTTTTCCTGAAGGGGACTCTATTCTTATTTAGTTTAAGGTATTTTGTGATTAAGGACTAGATTTCTTTCTTAAGAACTGGGACTTAATCTCAATTCACTCCAACTCTCATTTATTAGTCTACAATAGGTCCCAGACCAAGACCCACTTCATCTCTGGGTTCCGATAGGCTCAGAGTGAATGTAAATAGCAATAATTTCTATTTTGGCCAGAAATCCTGAGGGTCTTTCTTTCCCAGATTGATTTTTTTTGATTAGATAAAAAGAATCCATTCTTTGCCTCATATCTCACCTAATCTTAATCAATAATTGGACAGATATTGCCTCAGTTAAACTAAAACCCGCTAAAGACCTTAACTTAAAAAGGCTTAAGATCTCTCACTGCATCCAGGGCCATTGCCAGTCATTCTGATCTGTATCTGAGCCATTAAACTCAGATCAAGAGAAGAAAATAAGGCTGGTGACTTTGCCTAGCCTTCTCTCCCCTCCTACCCCCCAACTTAAATCCAATTCACTTGCATATCATGGCATTACCTCTTTGAGAACAAAGGACAAACAATAACAACAAAAGCAGCAGCAGCATCATTGGTGAATCAGGTACCTAGAAGGTAGTTGATTATTATCTTCCTCTGGATTCTAGGGATAATTGAGGGGCTGGGATTTGCAAGCCTATCACTCTTGAGCCTCCATCTTTGGTCTCCATAATTAATCGATCAGTAGAATTTTATTAGCTTTTAGAAAGGTGTATTTCTTTTGAAAGTTGTATTTTAAATAGCAATAGAGTAAGAAAAAAATTTTTTGAATATTATTTGAAAATCTCCCCAAACTTCTCTAATGTGTACTCTCCCCTTGTACACATGAGGTACATGGAGAAAGTGGGTACAAACTTAAAATATAATGATAGTGAGGTACATGTGTAAAAAACAAATGTGACCAAGAGGTACCTTTCAATTTTTAGTTCCAGCAGTTGTTTTCCACCTTTGTGAAGTTCTCATGAATTCTTTTTTCCTTTAGGTAGAATTCTCTGCTAGACTCTGAGATCATTCTGATCCATTGTCAGCAATTCTTTCTTTCTCAGAGGGTCATGAAGCTCTCACCATCCTCAAGTGACTTTCTTTCCATTTCTGTCTTAAGGTACTTCTTCCGTTGTTAACTCTACTCTTCTGGTGGACTTTGCTATTAATTACAATTGCTAGTGGGACTCTCATAGTGCTGATGGATTTCTCCAAGGTTGTACACAGTATTCTTTTGGAATCTTCATTCATTTAAGATCAGGGCAAAACAAATTCAAAAGAAAAAAAGGTGCTATACCTGTAAAAACAAGGTGAATATATGAGGTAGCTGCTCTCCCACACTTTTGTCATGGTCTATGTTAATCTTTGCCACTCAGTGACCAGGAAGGAAAAGAGATTGAGAAATCATTGTCTTCTCTTTTAAGTGTGAACTCAAATTTGGCTTAGTACCTCTTTAATCATTGGCATTTTTAGTTCTGTAGTCAATTAAAATATTTTATATTATTTCATACAATCCTTCCCAGCATTAATGGCTCCTCCAAATTCTGCATGTAGGATTAAAACCAGATAAGAAATATTTTTACATGCTCTGTATAGCTCATCAGGAAAAGGCAAAGCTGAGCCAGCTCTAAGGAATGAGCCCTCATTATCCAGTTCTTCCATTACATAAGAATAAAGTTTTATGGTGAATACCCTTTGATCCAGTTTGTATTCCAAAGAGATCATAAAAGAGAGAAAAAGACTCACATATGCAAAAATGTTTGTAGCAGCTCTTTTTGTAGTATCAAGGAACTGGAAATAAGTTTACATTATGCCCATCAATTGGGGAATGACTGAATAAATTAAGGTATGTGAATATTATGGAATATTATTTTCTATTAAAAAAAGTGATCAGCAGGATGATGTCAGAAAGAGAAATGATGCTGAGTGAAGTGAGTGGAACCAAGAAAACAATGTACACAGCAACAACAAGATTATGTGCTGATCAACAGTGATGGACTTGCCTCTTCTCAGCAATTTGGTGATTCAACACAATTCCAATAGACTTGGGATGAGAAATGTCAGCTGCAACCAGAGAGAGAAGTATGAGACTGAATGTGGATCAAAGCATAGCATTTTTCACTGTTTTTTCTTTGTTTGTTTTTTCATTCTCATATTTTTTTCCCTTTTGGTCTGACTTTTCTTGTACAATATAACAGATATTGGAAATATTTTAAAAGGATTGCATTATATCAGATTGCTTACTCTCTTGGGGAGAGGGAAGTAAGGAAGGGAGGGAGAAAACTATCTTTACATGTATTACAGATATCCTATTGAGAAGAGGGGAAAAGAATAAAGTTTTAGAATCATTCTTTTAATTTAAAGTTGATGATTTAAGATTTTTCTTTATATTACAATTTGTAGTTATAATTATAGCTACATAGTGCATCCTGATTTATGAACCACAATTCTGTGAGTTAAATAGCATATTACTCTCTTTTAGGAGTTTCCATTGGCTTGTCCATGATCATTTAAAAGATAGATATGGGACTTAATTCTATGTCTTTTGATCCCAAGATCCCATTCTTTTCTAACTTTTTCCAAATTCAATCAAATTGATCACCTTAGACAAAAAATTTAAACTCATCTTTTGGTTAATGGAACTTTAAGTATGTCACTTAAAATATGGACTTTGAGTAAGAAGATTCTAAAAACAACATAAGGGGCATTTATAGGTATATATTTGTATGTGGGTAGATGTGTCTAAAGACTGGTTTATATAACTGGGAAGATGAGTAATATAGATAGGGCATACATCAGGAGAGAATAACAATATTAGTTCTTAACTTTTTTTTTGAAGAAATAGATGCATGTATTAAGTTCATTAAAGATTTATGTGAATCTGACTTTTTACTGAAGCCAGATTATCAAAATATTTTTATTCTCTATGTTGTTAGACTTTCTTTTAATCCAGAGAGATCTTATCATACAATTTGTTGGTGTGGCAAAAAATCTGATATCAGAAAACCTATGTTTTGGTCCCAGGAATGCCTCTTAGTAACTGGATGACTTTGGGAAATGTTTATAGCAGCCTTTTTGTGGTGGCAAAGAACTGGAAACCGAGTGGATGCCCATCAGTTGGGGAATAGCTGAATAAGTTATGGGACATGAATGTTATGAATATTATTGTTCTATAAGAAGCAAGCAGCAGGATGATTTCAGAAGGACCTGGAGAGACTTAGATGAACTGATGCTGAGTGAAATGAGCAGAACTAGGAGAACACTGTACACAGCAACAAGAAGACTATGTGATGATCAGTTCTGATGGACTTGGCTCTTCTCAACAATGAGTTTATTCGGCCAATTCCAATAGTCTTATGAAAGAGAGAGCAATATGCATTCAGAAAGAGGACCATGAGGACTAAATGTGGCTCACAAAATAGTGTTTTCAACTTTTTTTTTTGGTGTTTGCTTATTTTATTCTTTCTCATTTTTTCCTTTTTTTAATTTAATTTTTCTTGTGTAGCCTGATAAATGTGGAGATGTGTTTAAAAGAATTGCACATGTTTAACTTATATTGGATTACTGGCTGTCTAAGATAGGAGGAAGGAAGAAAATTTGAGAACACTAGATTTTGCAAGGATGAATGTTGAAAACTATCTTTGCAAGTATTTTGAAAATAAAAAGCTATTATTAAAAATAAAAAAAACAATTATTAGCTGTGTCAAATTGGGCAAATCATTTAACTTTTCTAAGTCCTGTTTCTCCATTTGCTAAATGGGAATAAGAAAACCTGTTGTGTACAGAGTATTTTCACCTTTGTTGTTGTTGTTGTTGTTGTTGTTGTTGTTGTTTGCTTGCTTGTTTTTTACTTTCTCATTTTTTCCTGTAGATCTGATTTTTCTTGTGCAGTAATGATAAATGTGGAAATATGCTTAGAAGAATTGCATATGTTTAACCTATATTGGATTTGCTGTCCAGGGAAAGGAAAGGAGGTGGGGAAGGAAAGAGAAAAATTTGGAACACAAGGTTTTACAAGGGTGAATGCTGAAAATTATCTTTGCATGTATTTTGAAAAATAAAAAGCTGGTATAAAAAAATGAATAAAAATGTTGATACAAAAAAAGAGAGAAAACCTGATGTGTCTATCTCATAGAATTGTATATCTTAAATTAGAGAATATATATAAAGACTATAATATTAGACCGACAAAAGTTAATTATTTTAAATTATTCATAACAGCCCTTATTCCATGGGCTGATCCCATTCTCACTATGGCTGTCTTAGCTACTGTGACAGTCAAGAATGTTTATGTTTCACCGTATACCAAGATAAAATCAAAATGGGTTCATGATTTAGGCGTAAAGAACAAGATTATAAATAAATTAGAGGAACGCAGGATAGTTGACCTCTCAGACTTTTGGAGAAGGAAGGAATTTGTGACCAAAAAAGAACTAAAGATTATTATTGATCACAAAATAGAAAATTTTGATTATATAAAGTTAAAAAACTTTTGTGCAAACAAAACTAATGCAAACAATATTAGAAGGGAAAGAATAAATTGGGAAAACATTTTTACAGTTAAAGGTTCTGATAAAGGCCTCATTTCCAAAATATATAGAGAATTGACTTTAATTTATAAGAAATCAAGCCATTCTCCAATTGATAAATGGTCAAAGGATATGAATAGACAATTTTCAGATGATGAAATTGAAACTATTTCTATTCATATGAAAGAGTGCTCCAAATCACTATTGATCAGAGAAATGCAAATTAAGACAACTCTGAGATACCACTATATACTTGTCAGATTGGCTAAGATGACAGAAAAAGACAATGACGAATGTTGGAGGGGATGTGGGGAAACTGGGACACTGATGCATTGTTGGTGGAGCTGTGAATGGAGCTGTGAATGGATCCAATCATTCTGGAGAACAATTTGGAACTATGCTCAAAAAGTTATCAAACTGTGCATACCTTTTGATCCAGCAATGTTACTATTGGGCCTATATCCCAAAGAGATATTAAACAAGGGAAAGAGACCTGTATGTGCCAAAATGTTTGTGGCAGCCCTCTTTGTAGTGGCTAGAAACTGGAAAATGAATGGATGCCCATCAATTGGAGAATGGTTGGGTAAATTGTGGTATATGAATGTTATGGAATATTATTGTTCTGTAAGGAATGACCACCAGGATGAATACAGAGAGGCTTGGAGAGACTTACATGAACTGATGATAAGTGAAATGAGCAGAACCAGGAGATCATTATATACCTCAACAACAATACTGTATGAGGATGTATTCTGATGGAAGTAGATTTCTTTGACAAAGAGACCTAACTCTGTTTCAACTGATAAATGATGGATAGAGGCAGCTACACCCAAAGAAAGAATACTGGGAAATGAATGTACTGTTTGCATTTTTGTTTTTCTTCCCAGGTTATTTTTACCTTCTGAATCCAGTTCTCCCTGTTCAACAAGAGAACTGTTCGGTTCTGCAAACATATATTGTATCTAGGATATACTGCAACATATTGAACATATATAAAACTGCTTGCCATCTAGGGGAGGGGGTGGAGGGAGGGAGGGGAAAAATTGGAACAGAAGCAAGTTCAAGGGATAATGTTGTAAAAAAAAATTACCCTGGCATGGGTTCTGTCAATAAAAAATTATTATAAAATAAAATAAATTTTTTAAAAGGTTATTTTTACCTTTCTGAATTCGATTGTTCTTGTGCAACAAGAGAACTGTAAGGATGTGTACACATATATTATATTTAAAATATACTTTAACATGTTTAACATGTATGAGACTGCCTGCCATCTAGGGGAGGGGGTGGAGGGAGGGAAGAGAAAAGTTGGAACAGAGGTGATTGCGAGAGATAATGTTGAAAAATTACCCATGCATATGTTCTGCCAATAAAAAGGTATTATAATAATAAAAAAAGAATGTTCATGTTTCAGATATAATCTATGCCCAAAATATGTGGTAGAATTGGACCCAAGTTTTTGTCATCTTTCCACCTTTATTGTTGGTGTTTTTGTTCAGCCATTCAATTGTGTTTGATTCTTTGTGACCCCAAATTTGGAATTTCTTGGCAAAGATACTAAAGTGGTTTGCCATTTCCTTCTCTAGCCCAATGATGACAAATGTAAGGCAAGCAGGGTTAAGTGAGATTCACACAAGAAAATGTCTGAGACTAGATCTGTACTCAGGAAGATGAGACTTTCTCTATTGTACTCCTTAGGGATCCCTTCTACTTTTATAAATAGTATTAGAGGATTGTTTAGAGGATTGTTTCAGACACTAAGAGAGTGAGTACCTCATCCAGGGAAAACACAGTACATGTCAGAGTCAGTATTTGCATTTAGGATTTCTTTACTCTGAGGGCAGCTCTGTCTACTATTCCAGGTTCCCTCCTGATCATAAAGTTATATAATTCCTCAAGGCTTTCTAGAAGGGATATGAAATAGTCTTTAAAAATATGAATACGGGGGCAACTAGTTGGTGCAGTGGATAGAGCACCAACTCTGAAGTTAGGAGGACCTGAATTCAAATCTGGCCTTGGACACTTAACACTTCCTGGTTGTGTGACCTTGGGCAAGTCACCCAATTGCCTCGGCGAAAAAAAAAAAATTAATACTTAGTTTATTCTTGTCAAGAAAATTACTTTCTCACTTGATAATAAAGTGGAAATTAGGTAGTAGTCACATTCATTAGCATGACTGTTTAGCCTTGTATGCATAACAACGAAAGAAATATCATTGGAGAAATGGAGACAATTCCCATTTTCCCCAAATTATTTCCCCACTCAAGATTCTTCATCAGGAAAAATGCTTATTATCAGCATCAGAATGGAAACAAACAAATCATTATAATGTTTGTTTCCAGGAAAAATTGTTATTATCAGCATCAGAATGGAAACAAACGAATCATTATAATGTTTTCTAAGTTTATGTCAAAATATAGGTTAAAATATCTGGTCTATGGAAAAAAAATACATATTTTTAAAAATGGTTAAGATCATCCATGAACATTCTAGCTATCTGAAAGGAGTACAAGGAAAAGTCAGGCAGCTAGGTGGTACAGTGGATGAAGTCCCAACCCTGGATTCAGGATGATCTGGAAATTAAATGTTGCCTCAGACTTTCACAAGCAGAGTGAACCTGTTCAAGTCCCTTAACCCCTGTTTGCCTCAGTTTTCTCATCTGTAAAATGAGCTGGAAAAGGAAATGGCAAACCACTCACTAATCCTTGCTAAGAAAATCCAAAATGGGGGTCATAGAAAGCCAGGCACGATTGAAAAGACTCAAAAACAAGAAGGCAAAATTGCAAAAGGATTTCTGTGACATGAATATAAGAGAATGAGAGTCATTTTTATGAACAGCTTGATTTTATAAAGGTATTTTATTGGCAGCTACCTTACCCCGGGCAGATTCTATGATGAAAATCTAACCATGTAACTATCAGAGAGGAAACGTGTTAAGTGAACCTTGTAACAAGGAATAATACTGCATATCACTGTTACTCATTTACAACCCTGTTTATGCTATACTTACTTTGTAAGTTTTTATTTGTCTTCTTTTACTGTATCTGCAGATATACACCATAAAGGAGCTGATACATTCTGCTACTTCACGTGTGCTTGTCGTCTTCCCTCTCAGCCTTCCTTGCAGTGACTAACATATCAATAGATCAAATGTCTGTGATTTTTTTAGACAGGTGAACTCTCTCCACAATTCAAGAGCAATCAGCTATAACTTAATAGGATGAGGACAAGAATGGATGTGTGACTTCTTTGGTACCATAGTAAACTCCTGGATAAGGCACCACCCTCTGCTAATGCAGATTCTACTTTCTCAGGGACTTATGGAGTTAGAGAGTTATCTAGAACAAAGGTAGCAAACTCAAGGCACATTAGAGAACAAAAGAAAACTTAGAAGGAAACCAAAAAAAAAGTAGCTTTAGAAACAATTTGTAGTAGTTACTACAAGTTTTTTTTTTTTTTTAAGTAAACTGTGAAATAGAAATTAATGGTTTTATAGTGAATCCTCATTTTATGTAAATGGAAATGTTCTTTTCTCTTTTTTTGTCATGATGTATTTAAATTCAAGGTGAATAAATTTTTTAAAAAAGATTTATGGGCCACAAGCCCCACAAAACTCCTTACTACTATTGAATCAAATTAAAAAGTTAATTGGGAATAGATCTGTGATGGAAAGTGCCATTTGTATCCAGAGGGAGAACTATGGAAACTGAATGTGGATCAAAGCATAGTATTTTCACCTTTTTGTTGTAGTTGTTTAACTTTTTCTTATACTCTTTTCAGATGCTGGAATGTTCATGGATGATCTTAACCATTTAAAAAATATATATTCTTTTTCTATAGTCCAGATAATTTAACCTGTATTTTGATATAATCTTAAGAAAACATTATAATGGTTTGATTTTTTCCTTTCTCCTGTTTTTTTTCCCTTTTGATTTGATTTTTCTTGCATAGCATGATGAATATGGAAATATGTTTAGAAGAATTACAATTGCACATGTTTGACCTATATCAGATTGCTTGCTATATTGGGGGGGAGGAGAGAGAGGGAGAAATATTCGGAAAACAAGGTTTTGCAGAGATGAATTTTTAAAACGATCTTTGCATGTATTAGCAAAAATTTAAAAAAATTAAACTTAAAAAAAGAAAAACATAATTAGGAAATGTTTAACAAAAATTTTAAATGATAATTAACATAAATAATGTTTGTGGTTTTCTAAATCAATATGTAGTAAGTAGTATCTGTTTCTATCTGAATTTGACACCCCTGACTAGAGCATTGAGATAATTAACTGACTTGCTCAAGAGGTTACACAGCTAATTTATGTCAGAAGTGAGTCTTCCTGATTCAATACAAATTTTTTGCTACTATACCACACATAGTAAATGTTTAATAATTAATGGTTGAATTTGAATTACATTCAAAAATATATTCAATAATATAGCATAAATTGAGAGACATTGCTAAAGGCAATAGATAAGTTAAAATGTTTTTTGAATGGAATAATTTAAGATTTTATATTCATAAGATTTTCAGAACTTCAGCTTTGAAAGGGAGTACAGGAGCCACCTAATCTAATACAAACATAAAGAAAAAAATCCCTTGGAAAAAGATAAAATTGGGAATTCTCATAAGAGGAAAAAAGTCAGCTGGTCTTCCAAGTAGCACTGACATAGCAGATACTTGTTTGGTCCTCATAAAGCTCTCTTATGTTGGTTGTGAAAATTTTAAAGTGAAAAACAATTAAATGCTTTTTGTTGGTCAAAGGCTGTAGAGAGCTAAAGAAGGATGAGGACTAAGAGAAGGCCTTTGTTTGCAATGATTAAGAGATCACTGGAAACATTGGAGAAAACAATTTTGGTTAAATAATGATGTCAAAAGTCTAATGGTAGAGAGTTAAGAAGAAAGTGAGAGGAGGGAAAGTGAAAACATTTATGTAAATGACCTTCTCTAGGAGTTTGAGAAATAACAATATTAGGAGTATAATTTCAGAAGCTTCAAGCCCCCAGTCTTCTTGGAGTTATAAAAATTCAGACATAAGCAGTGTTCTCTGCTCTAATTTGAATTTATGTTTATTTCTAGCTATCCCTTCACTTCTTCATAATAGAGTCAAAGTTTTAAGTTAGAAAGTACAGAAAAAAATTAGAATTTTATTATTAGAAACATTATAACATATCATATTAGAATATGTTATAATGTCCATCAATGGACAAGTACAGGAAGGCAATTTGGGTGAAAAGCAGACCTGTTCATTTAACTTCCCTCAATCTCGAGAAATTGAGTATAACTGTTGCCTTCTATCCAAATCTTCTGCTCTGAGACGCCTGTGGAGTCCAATGGTCTTTCTTGGTCTCTTTCTTTTTCCCACATCAACTTTGCTTTTTCTTTCTCTTTTGGCATGTTTCCCTTGTTCCGAGGATTCTTTCTGATTTTTGAGACCTCCTTTGTTTCTCCCAGTTTGCTTCTTAAAGACTGAGTTTCTTTTAGAGCAATGGGGTATCAATGTCTGGCTGAAAATCATTCTCAAGGCTAAGAAACTACATTTGATTAAATAGGAGAGAGGTTTTTTGACTTGAATGGTAGAAAGTTACCTTATTGGCAACCTCAAGTTTTATTTCCTTCTAGAGGAATCCAATAAGCTATTTGAACACATTATGTTTCTATATCTATCTCCTGTGAATCCTGAGTCTTGTGGCAAAATAAATGCCATCTGCACCCTGCCATTCTGTAGCTTAAGTACATGTATGAGAGCCGGGCATCCTATTACCTACATTTGAAAAGATTTAGTGTAATACCTATGAGCATAATAGGAAATTTTTGTGGAACAACTTTAAATATATTAGTGAAATGCAGAATCACTTGTCCTCACGCCCCTTCCTTCTTGGGGGTTCATGGGAGCCCAGAGTCTTTTGCAGGAGATAAAGAGGGGGTTTCTGCATCACAATTACATATTATTTCTATTATAATCTGAGAAGAAAGCCATTGTGATTTTTAAAACTGGAAACAGCATTATTATTCTATCTAACAGTTAAAGATTTTTCTTATAGATACAAGGAATTTTTAAAACTGTTTCTTATATTGCCAGATAAGTTAACGAATTAGAAATACATACTGTGCTTATCTCTACATATTGTAGGCCTTTTTAAAGTTACTGCTAAGTTAAGTTGTACTGTTGCATGACTGGTAGAATCTGAAATAACTGGGGAAACAAAGGTTTGAGCTTCTGAGCATATTAATCCTTTTTTTCCTTTTTTCATAATAGTAGCTTTTTATTTTTCAAAATACATGTAAAGATGGTTTTTAACATTCATCCTTGCAAAACCTTATATATTCCAAATTTTTTCCCTTCCTCCTCTCCTACCTAGTCTCCCAAGCAGCATGTAATCCAATACAGGTTAAACATGTACAGTTCTTTTAAACATTTCCACATTTATGATGCTGCCCAAGAAAAATCAGATTAAAAGGGGGAGGGGGAAATGAGAAAGAAAAAAAAAACAAGCAAGCAAATAGTCATAACAGCAAAAAAAGGTGAAAATACTAAATTGTGATCCATATTCAATCCCCATATTCCTCTTTCTAGATGAGGATGGCTCTCCCCATCAAAAATCTACTTGAATTGCCCTGAATCACCTCATTGTTGAAAAGAATCAAATCCATCACAGTTGATCATCACATAATTTTTGTTGTTCCTTTATACAATGTTCTTTTAGTTCTATTCACTTCACCTAGCATCAGTTCATGTAAGTCTCTAGGCTTTTCTGAAATCATCCTGCTGATCATTTCTTATAGAACAATAATATTCCATTACATTCATATACCATAATTTATTCATCCATTTCCCAAATGATGAACATTCACTTAGTTTCCAATTTTTTGCCACTAAAAAAAGGGCTGCCGCAAACATTTTTGCAAATATGGGTCCTTTTTCTTTTTTTCATGATCTCTTTAGGATGCAAACCCAGTAGAGACACAAACATATTAATTCTTAAGCAATGCATTGTGCCAGACTAGGCCTCCTTAGCTTGGAACTGGACCAGGAATACAGTATGAGAGAGAATTTTTATGCATCAAAAGAAAACAATTAATTAGATTAAAAAACCAGGATGAAAGATTGGACAATCTGATTTCTAATTGGAGGAAAGAGTAGAACTATCTCATTTGGGAAGGGGATGGGTGATTTTTGAGACCTGAAGGGAAGGGGAAGGCCAACATACTGAAATCAGAAAAAGAGGTATCCCACTCCTCTCAAGTGTCTGTATTCAATCAAAGGAACAAGGAAACAATAACTGATTGATCAGTAGAGAGCCAGTTTTTAAATAAGAGATATAGAGTGTTTGAGATATATAATTGTGAGAAAACTTGCATCTGTCTTTGGATATAATTGGGTTCCTGGAGAGCATAACCTAAGTCCTTAGGTTAAGAATCTCTAAGCAACTGATGGATGTGGTCCAGCTTTCTACCATACAGGGCTAAATTCAAAGGGCAAAAATACAATTTTCTCTCAGCTCCCATAATTGAATAAACTTTTCTCACAAGACTGAAATTGGAATAGATCTATAGTAGAATAAAAAGAGAACTGAGCTAGACACAGAACTAAGTCACAAGATGGAGTCAGTGTGGTTCATTCAATTTGCACAATTTCCTCAGTTTCTATCTATGATGTGTTGTCTATGGACAAATAGACTTTCAGGTCCAGAAATGCCCTTCAAAAAGGAAAGAAAACTTGGTTTTGTTTTTCTCTGTACTTTCCCCCTTGGGATCTTTCAGTTGCATTTATAAAATCATGAAGATGAATCAACTGACATTTCTTATTTTTCCTGAAAGCATTTTTTAAAATGTCATCTATAAAGTTCAATCCATAGACTCAGGTTTAAATTTAAAAGGGACATTGAAAGTAATTTAGTCTAATCCTTTTATTTTACAGATGAGGAAACAAAGATGAAACTACTTGTGTCAAGGTCATATAGATAGTAAATGGGAGAGCTCAGATTATAATCCACGTTTTATGGCTCCAAATTCAGCATTATTCATATCATCTTAGATTTTTGGATAATTTTTCCTCACAAATTTTTAAAAATAAATCTATTATAATTTTTAGTGCATCATTATATTAATTTAGGTCTTAGAAACTTTTAAAATTTATATCAAACTTTTAACATTTCAGATTAGTGATAAAGGCTGGAAAAAAGCATAATTCTATAACTATTCATTAATAAATATATAGTTTCTAATTTGAAAAAATAACACTTTTAAAGTGAAACAGAAAATGAACACTAGAGATAATTCTTGTTTTATTTTTAATTTCAAAAAGATTATTGTTAACAATAAAGAGAAAGCAGTTTGACAAAGAGATAATTAAAAATAAAAGCAAAATATTTTATTCTAATGAATGTGGGAATTGTTTCTTCTGTCTCTAGTCCATTCTTCAATTTATTATTTAAAAAAAATACAGATAATTTCAGAGAGATTTGGAGAAACTTACATGATGTTAAGTGAAGTGAGCAGAATCAAGAGAACATTGTACATGGCAAGAGCAAAATTATATGATCATCAATTCTGATGGATGTGGCTCTTTTCAGCAATGAGGTGATTCATCCAGTTGCAGTGGTCTTGTGATGAAGAAAGACATCTGCACCCAAAGAGAGCACTGTGGAGACTGAGTATGGATCACAATATAGAATTTTAATTTTTTTTGGTTAATGTTTGCTTGCATTTTTTCTTTCTCATTTTTTCCTTTTTGATCTGATTTTTCTTGTGCAGCATAATAAATATGGAAATATGTACAGAAATATGGAAAAATGTAGAAATATGTGGAAATAGAAATATATAGGAAACATAGATGTGGAAATTTTTAAAGAATAGCACATGTTTAACATATATTGGATTATTTGCCATCGAGGGGAGAGAGTGAGGAGAAGGAGGGAGGGGAAAAATTGGAATACAAAGTTTTGTAAGGGTGAATGTTGAAAACTATGCATATGTTTTGAAAATAAAAAGCTTCATATAAAAAATAAATGCATGTTCAAAAAATACAAATCTATGTCACTTAGTTATTTTACATCTTCAAAGGCCCCTTATTGTTTCTAGTATCAAAAATAAATTTT
Source organism: Antechinus flavipes (assembly GCF_016432865.1). Lineage (NCBI taxonomy): Eukaryota > Metazoa > Chordata > Mammalia > Dasyuromorphia > Dasyuridae > Antechinus > Antechinus flavipes. Next base: position 152,150,309 of record NC_067400.1, on the reverse strand, counting down.
TCACTCTGCCACTGAAACCTTCTAACTATTACATTACACATCTTGCTTCCATGCTTTAATACAAGTATCCTCCTCCAATTCAAAGAATCCTTCAAAGAATAGTTTGAGTTCTGCTTCATGTACAAAACCTTTCTTAATTCTTCAAGAAGGAATGAAAATATATGCTGTTATTTTAGATGTATTTTGGTATGGTATTGGTATGAATGTTTTATCCCTCCAATAGAGGGACAGGTAAGAGCCAATAAATACAGAACTGTTTTTTTAAAATAATTTTTTAAATTTAAAATTAAAAAAAAAATTTAAGTGCCTAGAATAGTGCTTTGCATATAATTGGTACTTAAAACATGTCTGCTAAATTAAATTAAATTATGTCACTGAATGTTCTTAAAATGAATGCATACCAAAAATTTTTAATTTATGCAAATTGGAAAAATAACTACTGAAAGAACTCTCAGCAAGTTTCTCATAAAATCTAGATATATGAGGTATATAGGCAAATGATACAAATACATTAGAATATGATACATTTTCCAATAGATAAATGGTCAAGGGATACTAAGAGGCAGTTCTCAAAAGAAAAATATGCAGGCTATCAGCAAATATATTAAAGAATGTTCCAAATCTCTAATAATAACAGCACAATAATAAGAGAAATGTGAATTATGATAAATTCAAACATGTACCTCACCACAATCAGATTGACAAAGATGACTAAAAAAAGGAAAAGGAAAATTATTGGAGGAGTTGTGAGAAAATAGGCACCCTAAAATATAAACATGTGAATTGATTTGGGCATTATGGAAAGAAATTTTGAACTATATTGGGAAAAAAAAGGCACTGAACTATGTTTTTTCTTGGATCCAGTAATGACCATTAGTAGGCATTTAACATAAAAATTACCAAAGCTTGAGGGAAAGTATTAGTATTTATAGCAGCACTTTTTGCTACGGAAAGAACTCTTTTAAAAAAGTGAGTGTTCATTAATTGGGGAATGGTTAAATTAAATACAAAATGTAAATAAGATAGAATATTATTATACTATTAGAAATAATAAAAGGGACATATTCTGAGAAATGTGGGAAGACTAACATAAACTGATACAGCTTAAAATGAGCAAAACCAGTTATGTTATACAATGGCAAGTACTACACCAGGAATCAGGAACACCCGAGTTCAAATTTGGCTTCAGATGTTTACTAGCTATGCAATCTTGGGCAAATGACTTAATTTATTCTTGTCTCAGTTTCCTCATCAGTAAAATGAGAATAATAATAGCACCTACCTCCCAGGATTGTTTTGAGATCAATTATAAAATACTTAGCACAGTGCCTGGCATCATAGTAAGTAGTGCTATGTGAATGCTGGCTATTACTTCTACTACTATCACCACCACTACTACTACAACCCATAGTTCCTCTACCCCCATCACTGCCACTACCATCACCATCACTACTACACTGAAAAGAAAAACAACCTTGAAACAGAAGACTTAAAATAACTTATCATTTATAATTACAAAAGCCTTTATTTTAATTTATAATCTTATTAATGGTTGTCTGGATTTTTAGAAAAGAATTTGTTCTTTTATTGAGAGGCAATTGGGGTTAAATACCTTGCCCAGGGTCACACAGTTAGTGTCTAAAATCAGATTTGAAGTCATGTCCTTCTGACTTCAGAGTCAGTCCTCTATCTATTTAAGCCATATAGCTGCCCCATAAAAAAACTTGTAACCTGTAGGTTAGGGTATTCTACCTGACAACAATGATGGATTAGTAGCACAGGATGACACATTTTTTAGACTCAGGTAGTAAGTAGATTTTTATTGCTCTAAAAGGAGCAGTGTTGGAATCCTTACTAACTGCTAAGTAATTAGAGTTGATCTAATCTTACAAGAAGTTGTTTTGGCCAGAACCTGAAACAAGGTACTAAGTAGAACTAATCAAGACAAGGCTTGTGTTCCCACCTTTACTCAAAGGAGTCCACACCTTAAAGCTCTTTGGGCCAGAGAGCACTATGGGAGAAAACCCATAATCCCATTCTCTCAGAAGGTTCACATATAAGGCGAGACAGCCATTCCAGAACACATTTTTTTCCTCTTGGCTGGCTGATCGCGCTAGACTCAAGAGAAACGACTCTGCTGCAGAGAACACTTTTGGGATTTCAGTGGAGCTACGCCAGAAGCCCTCTCTCCGCGGCAAGTTGGTGCTGGGCTCCCCAGAAGGAGATAAGAGAGATCTTCCATCTCTGTTGGAGGCAGAAGAAAGCAGAGGCAGAGGCTGAAGGACAGAACCTTTGGATTTGGAGACATCCGAAGGGCTCTAAGCCTCTAAACTGGCTGTGCCCTGAGAAGAACAAACTCCAACATTTGAACTCCAACAGAGCAGCTTTTTGTTCATGTGAGACAGGGAAGGAGGAAGCAAAAGAAGAAGGGAAGGAAAGAGGAAGAAAAAGAAAGAGAGAGAAAAGAGGAGTTTTCACAAAAAAAATAGTGATGTCAAAAAAAAAGAAAAAAGTATTAATGAAATATTTTTAAGATACATAAGAAGCAGGAAGAGAATTTTAAATTGAAAGAAAAATTTAAAAATTTTAAATGCACAGGAAAAAAGCATAAGTTGAAGGGACATAAACAGAGTAGAATTGGAACTTTTAAAATTAATATATATATATATATATATATATATATATAGAAGTAAGCTCTACATATAAATTCATGGATTTAAATATAATCTAAAACTTTAAAATAAATATAATATTTTCCTGTTATTTCTTACCCATGTAAAATTGATGTTTAATTATAATAATACGAAAGAACATTTTAAAATTAAAATGGTAGATCAATTTAAAACAATAAATCTGTTTCTCTTTTTTGACTTGTGCAAAAGGAAACTATAACAAAATGAGAAGTAATTATTATTAAAACAATATAAAGCAATTATTGGATGCTATTAAATGTCATTTAAAGCTCTATAAATTCATAAAAACTTAACATTCCAAATTTATATTCTTCAACATACCCAAACACCCAAATCACTATTGATCAGAGAAATGCAAATTAAGACAACTCTGAGATACCACTATACACCTGTCAGATTGGCTAAGATGACAGGAAAAAATAATGATGAATGTTGGAGGGGATGCAGGAAAACTGGGACACTGATGCATTGTTGGTGGAGTTGTGAACGAATCCAACCATTCTGGAGAGCAATCTGGAATTATGCCCAAAAAGTTATCAAACTGTGCATACCCTTTGATCCAGCAGTGCTACTACTGGGCTTAAATCCCAAAGAAATACTAAAGAAGGGAAAGGAACCTGTTTGTGTCAAAATGTTTGTGGCAGCCCTGTTTGTAGTGGCTAGAAACTGGAAATTGAATGGATGCCCATCAATTGGAGAATGGCTGGGTAAGTTGTGTATATGAATGTTATGGAATATTATTGTTCTGTAAGAAATGACCAGCAGGATGAATACAGAGAGGCTTGGAGAGACCTACATGGACTGATGCTAAGTGAGATGAGCAGAACCAGGAGATCATTATACACTTCAACAACGATATTGTATGAGGATGTATTTTGATGGAAGTGGATTTCTTTGACAAAGAGACCTAACTCCGTTTCAATTGATAAATGATGGATAGAAGCAGCTACACCCAAAGAAAGAATACTGGGAAATGAATGTACTATTTGCATTTTTGTTTTTCTTCCTGGGTTCTTTTTATCTTCTGAATCCAATTCTCTCTGTGCAACAAGAGAACTGTTTGGTTCTGCAAACATATATTGTATCTAGGATATACACAACATATTTAACATATATAGGACTGCTTGCCATCTAGGACATGCTTTGCCTCCAAAGGGTGGAGGGAGAGAGGGGAAAAATTGGAACAGAAGTGAGTGCAAGGGATAATGTTGTAAAAAAAATTACCCTGGCATGGGTTCTGTCAATAAAAAGTTATTATAAAAAATATATACATATAAAAAATACAAACAAATAAGCATTAAAAAATACCCTAACACTTCAACTAGTCTGTCCCCCAATATATCTTGTTGCATTCCTGACTTTTCACTTTGGTTGGGATCCTTTCTCTTGCCCGAGTATCCACTTTTTGCTTGCCTAAATCTGATCCATCCTTTGAAACTCAAGTCAAAAAACCATATTATTCAGTCTGATATGACCATGTCCAAAGACTCTGATCTCTTCCTCTCCAGATTCTTATATTAATGTTTATATATTGATGTCTTAATTAATTTATATATATTTTAATATAATTAGCTGACTTCTTGTAGATAATCTTGCCTCCCCTTTCTAGCTAAGTTGTGAAGTCTTGAAGAAAAGAGTCTGCTTTATATGTTTTTCCATCTCCATTAGAGCTTTGTACCTTTTGGATACTTAGTAAATATTTTTGGATTGATTAAGATCTCCAAAACTTATAATTAGGCAAGAACTGTATGACTAGATCAATGAAACCTTTCCAATTTCTACCAGAATGCTGTGGTCATATAACTAAAGACTGGAAAGAAACTGGATCCCATTTGTGAAGATAAAATAAATAAACTCTTAGATGCCTTTAAGAGTACAAATCACCTCTCCAAATCCAACCGCACTTTAGGATATATGAAAAATTTACAGGTGTAATTCCTGGCAAAATTATAGAACAAGTGATTGAAGAAAATGTTCTGTAAGTCCCTAGAAAAAAAGAATCTTGATAACCAGGATAGTCTTTGGAAGTCCTAATCTATTTCATTTAAATTTCATTTCCTTTTTTTATAGTGTTATAAGACTAGCAGGAAAAGGACCCTCTACATAGAATTCCTAACTTCAGCAAGGCATTTGACAATGTATCTCATGAAATGCTTCTGGGAAAATGGAAATTTGTGGGTTAGAAGATAGTACAATTAGATGGATTCAAAATTAATTAAATGATTAGATACAAAGAGTAGTGATTAATGAATATGTACCATCTTGGAAGAGAATGGTCAGAAGAATGGCCACACGATTCTGTCCTTCATTTTGTTCTGTTCATAGTATTTATCAAGACTTAATCTTAAATTGTTGTATAAAGACTTCTAGAGTTCATCCAAACCCTTTCAGAGTCAAAACTACTTTTATAATCATTCCAAGAGGTTTTAATTTTCAATGCAGTAAATAGCAATAGACATAATCCACACAAATAAAAGTTCCTCAGTTAGGGTTCTCAATAATTTTTAATAGTGCAAAAGGATCATGAGACCAGAAAGTTTAAGACTTTCTGACTTAGGAGGAAGACATAGATAGCATACAGACACTGTTTGAATACTTAGTATACTGTGCATTCCCTTTGATCCAGCAGTGTTTTTACTGGGTTTATATCTCAAAGAAATCTTAAAAAAGAGAAAGGACCTGTATATGCAAGAATGTTTGTAGCAGGTCTCTTTACAGTGGTCAGAAACTGGAAACTGAGTGGATGCCTATCAATTGGAGAATGACTGAATAAATTGTAGTATATTAATATTATGGAATATTGTTTTGTAAGATATGACCAGCAGAATGATTTCAGAAAGGTCTGGAGAGACTTGCATGAACTGATGCTGAGTGAAATGAGCAGGACCAGGAGATCTTTATATACTTCAGCAACAATACTATATGAGGATCAATTCTGATGCAAGTGGGTCTCTTCAACAATGAGATGAACCAAATCAGTTCCAATAGAGCAGCAATGAATTGAACCAGCTACACCCAGCGAAAGAACTCTGGGAGATGACTATGAACCATTACATAGAATTCCCAATCCCTCTATTTTTGTCCGCCTGCATTTTTGATTTCCTTCACAGGCTAATAGTACACTATTTCAAAGTCCGATTCTCTTTGTACAGCAAAATAACTGTTTGGACATGTATACTTATATTGTATTTCATTTAAATTTTAACATATTTAACATGTATTGGTCAACCTGCCATCTGGGGGAGGGGGATGGAGGTGAGGGGAAAGAGGGGAAAAGTTGGAACAAAAGATTTTGCAACTGTCAATGCTGAAAAATTACCCATGCATATATCTTGTAAATAAAAAGCTATAATAATAAAAAAAGACAATATACTCTGTGTAAAGTAAGCATATTCACAATATGAATACAAGGTGGGCTTTTGCATCTAAATGGTTTTAGAACCCAGAAGAATCAGAAAAGGCTTCTTGTAGAAAATATCACTTGATCTAAAGGAAGTTCCAAAGGAAGCCAGAGATTCTGAGAGAAAGAAATGAGAAAGAAGCCCATTATAAGTATGGAAGGCAGTCAGAACAAAGACATGGAGATGGGAGATGGACCATTTTATGTGTGAAAGAGAAGGCAGGATATAGTCGGATTTCAGTGTGCATGGTAGGAAATAATATATAGAAATGTCAGAGATTTAAATGTCAGGCATTTAAATCTGCCAAAAAAAGAGAGTTTACATCTGATCCAAAAGATAATAAGAAACTGAAATATACACAATAGGGATGGGGATCCTATGATCAGACTTGCACTTTAGGAAAATCACTTTGGTGGCTGTACAAGCAATAGATTGGAACGAGGAGAGACTTGATATAAAGAGACAAGGGAGTTTTTTTTTTAAAATAATAGTCCAAATGAGAGCTGATAAAGGTCTGTACTAGAGTAATAAGTATGTGACCAAAGATAATATGTCACATATGAGAATTGTTGTGGAGATAGAAATAGCAAGTTTTGACAAGTGAATGAGGAGTTAAAGACAATACTGACATTGAAAATGATTCAGATGATTATGGAACCCTTTTGGTAATAGGAAAGTAGAGAAGAGGAGTAAATTTTATGGGTATTTGAATTCTGTTTTGAATATGTTGAGTTTAAAACACATTCCCCTTTGCAAAACCTTGTGTTCTAAATTTTTCTCCCTTACCCCACTCTCAAACAGCAGGCAATCCACTATGGGTTAACCATGTGCAATTCTTCTAAACATTTCCATTTTTGTCATGCTGCACAAGTAAAATCAGATCAAAAGGGGGGAGAAAGAAAAAAAAAACACAGGAAAGAAAAAAAAAAAAAACCAAGCAAACAAACACCACCACCAAAAAACAAAACAAAACAAAACAAAAAGATGAAAATACTATGCTTTGAGCCACATTCAGTTTCCATAGATAGCTCTCTCTTTCTCTCTCTGTCTCTCTCTGGATGTAGATTCCTCTCATCATCACAAATCTATTAGAATTCCCTTGAATCACTGCATTGTTAAAAGGAGCCAAGTACAGGATTCATTTCTACACTAATTGTTTATTTTACCAATAGTTACTAAACTAATCACTTCTAAACTATTCATATTTCTATAGTAAACTAAAATGGCTTTATTTAAAATTTCTTCTCTATCTTTCTATGTGGAAAAGCTCAATAACTTCATTTTACTTTAGGAGAACTGAGGCAATGAGATAAAGACAAAGATGTTTTTGTTTAAAGACATTCATGGGCAATTTGCTCTAGAAGGTGTTTTGTTTTTTGTTTTTGTTTTTAAGAATGGATTATTATCTTTGCATAGAGTGAGTTGTAAGTAAACACTAAATAATTATTGTTGTAGTTTCTCCACATTTTCACTTACTCTCCCTCAGGCCTGGAATTCTTAATAGTCCTTATCTCTACTTCCAAGTTGCTAATAGATATAGTTTGTACATAGTTTTCTGCAAAGTTATCTCCTGGTTAGACTGTAAGCCCTTTAAAGTTAGGGACTGATTTTGCCTTTATTTTTACTCCAATTTGGCTAGTAGTAAGCATTTAAATATTTATTGATTTAATTAAGTACTTGAATAGGTAGACTTCAGCTGGAAGATTAAAGGAGGCTTTCCTTTTTTCCTAGCATCCAACATATTCCTAGAGAAACTTAATAAATGACTAATATTCTGTGGATAAAATACTAATTGAATAAGGTTTACAAAATAATTGTGTCTCTTCTGCTTTAAGGGCAGAAAAAGTAAGTCATAGTCAAGTTTTCTAACTGTACTAACTATGCTAAGATAATCCCTGACATTGCCAGAGAAAAATGGCCATGTCTGGAAGTCAGAAACATATCAGGAGACTCTAGGGAATTCAAGACTTTCAAAAACCATCTAACATCCCATAAATTCTGTTATGTTCTCTCTCCTTGTCATTTTTTGTTTGTTTGTTTGTTCTCTCAGTACTCTGACTTAGGAAAACTTTTTTCCCCCTGTTAAATCAATAATAGATGAGACTATTTCAAGGGCAACAATATAGACCAAAAAAAATGTCATTCAATTCTGCTGAAAAGTCTGATTTTTGTCTGAATCTGATGAAAACTCCATTTCTTGTGAAAGCAACAAAGCAGAATTTCTAAATATGTGGAGGTCAAAGGTGCATGACAATGGCAAAAAGAGAAATTACAAATAGAGAAAACATTGATGAAGATAAAAATATCACAAACTTGCTCTTTCTTCTACTTCTGACTTTTGCTTAAATTTAAAGTAATAATAATGAAATGTTCTTTTTCCTTTCCAAAAGTTAATTCTGTAGACCCCATACTTTACTTATGTTCAAGCGCTCATTCCCTTGCCTAACTTGAGCAGCTGCCATTTAAGAAGAATGTATACCATAATCTCACATGATCACCACACCCCTGAAGAAGAGAAAAGGAGGAGACAGGAGGACCTTCTGTCCCAGATTCACATTGCCTAATCAGGGCTGGGAATCTTGGTAGCCTGTCAGCCCTTCAGAACCTGTAAGAAGTTTCTGGTGTAGGCGAGAGAGGCATCTAAAGTGGAGGTGCAGGAAGTGCAGAAAACAAGATTCATCAACGTGACACATCTCCATTCTCCTTGCCACCTGTGTTAAGGATAGCTCACTTATGGTCAGACAAGAGAAAACTAGCTCTGTCTCCCAACCTGTCCTTTCCCATGTTTTTATTCATTCTCCACTTGGCTTGAGGCAAAACTACCAAGGCTATGCCACAGGTTTCTTAATATCCCTCTTTGCTTTAAATTTCACATAAACTATGCCCAAAAAGCTATCAAACTGTGCACATCTTTTGATTCAGCAGTGTCTCTACTGGGTCTATATCCCAAACAAATCATAAAAAAGAGAAAAGGACCTATATGTGCAAAAATGTTTATAGCAGTCCTTTTTTAGAGTGGCAAAGAACTGGAAACTGAGTGGATGCTCATCAGTTGGATATGTTTTGGTATATGAATGTTATGGAATATTATTGTTCTATAAGAAACGACCCACAGGATGATTTCAGAACGACCTGGAGAGACTTACATGAACTGATGATAAGTATAGTGAGTAGAACCAAGAGAATATTGTACAGAGCAACAAGATTATGTGATGATCAACTATGATGAATTTTGTTTATTGAGGTGATTCAGGCCAATTCCAATAGGAGCCATGTGCATCCAGAAAGAAGACCATGGGGACTGAATGAAAATCCCAACATAGTATTTTCACTTTTTTTGTTGTTGTTTGCTTTTTTTCTTTCTCATTTTCCCCTTTTTTTATCTTATTTTTCCTTGTGCAGCATGATAAATGTGGAAATATGTTTAGAAGAGTTTAACCTATATTAGATTACTGGCTGTCTAGGGGAGGGGAGAGGAAGAAGGGAGGAAAATTTGGAATAAAAGATTTTGCAAGGTGAATGTTGAAAACTATCTTTGCATGTATTTTGAAAATAAAAAGGTATTATTATTTTAAAAAAATAAAATAAAGCATCATAGATGTTGTAGCTGTTTTCTTCACACCTGTTATTAGGAAATCTGGGCTCTCTAGGGAAACACCTAGGGCTTACTCCAGTCTTCATTGAATGTCAAATTTTACTGCTTCCCTCCCCTTCCCCCAGCTGGAAGAGGGTGGAGCCCTGGCCCGTCTCAACCTCCTACAATTCCAGCTGGCCAGGTAGATGGGTTGGGCTTGGTGCAACACCTTTATTGGAGGAAGAAAAAAACCCCAGCAGACAAAAGGTCTTCGCGATTCCTCTGTCTTGGCAATCCCGTGGAGGCACTCCAACCTATCACCATGGGTAAGTGAAAGGGGACAGAAACTTGGTGGGTCAGAATCAAAAGTTTTGACAAACTTGAACTTTTCTCTAGCTCTCTAAAGACCTCAGGACCTAGCGGGTGAGCAAAGGAAGACGTGCTCAAAAACCTAGAGCTCTTAGAGTTTCAGAGGTTGAAGAGCTCGGGGTAGTAGGACGTTGGGTGGAGGCGGATCCCAGAGTAGCAGCAAGTTCACCCTCCTACCAGAAGCAGCAAGCCTGGCACCACCTGCTCTGCCAAAGCGAGCCCTCCCAATGCCCAGTAGCGCCGAGTCTTCCACTCTACACCTCACGGTCCGGAACTGAACTTCTATTCGAATAAGCAGCAAATCTTCTCCGAATAGTGTGGAGCTTCCCTCCACGTCTCCTAGCACTGAGATTCCTCCTAAGTGGCACGGGACTCCCTTTGAGTAGCAGCGATCTCCTCCCCCCACTCACAACACCAAATTTCCCCCTGAATAGTCGGGAACAGAGTAGGAGTAAGCCCACCACAGTAATAATGAGCCCTCTCGGAATAGCACGGAGCGAAATATACTCCTCCTTCCAGCACCAGGTGCAGCAAGCCCACTACTTCGAGCACACTCCGAGTAGCAAGGACCTTCCTCTGTCCCCCTCCCTCTCAGTAACAGGGAATCCCCTCGTTTGAATGAAGCTGAAATGGAGGATCAGCTGAAGGCCAAGTCCGAGCTGAATCCGGATTTGGGGGCACATTCTCTACCAGACGCTGCATCCCCAGGCGTTCTCACAGCCCCACATCCGGAGGGAGGTTGGGGGTGAGTATGGAAAAAACACGTGCTAGAGCACTCTGAATGGGAGATAACGAGAAAAGTGAGTCCCAAAAGGTCACTGGGATTTAGGCTGTCTTAATTCCCTTCCCTTAAATGCTGAAACATCAGAAGACTACATTGCGGGGTAGGCGCCTCGTGGGCGGCCACAAATGGGTCTGCATCCTTGGAAGACTCGGCATCACCTCCCTGGTGTCATGGTTATTTTTGAGGACGAAACAAACGATAATCATCCTCGAATTTTTGGCCACTTCTAGGGAATCTCCGCCTTTAGAAGAGAAAACTGGATGCAGCCTTTTCCTGGCTATTTTTTTTTTGCAGAAGAGAGGCTTCCGGACTCCTTTTGTGATTAGAGGTGGGAGGGTGGGAAGAAAAGAAAGGAGAGAGGAAAAGAGCTCAGATTAGTAGTAATAATAGGTTGTGTGTGTGTATCTGAAGGAGGGAGAAACTAAACTTAACATCCCTTCTTTGCCCCCAAGGATTCCTATTACGAGTCCTTTCCCTAACTGGGCATCCTTTCCACATCTTAGAAGCCAATTATACAACTTTGCTGTCTGAACAGATACAAAACTAGGCGATGCTCACTATCTTGGGATGCACTCCACTCTCTAGATAGCCAGCTCTCTGAAAAAAAAAAATGTTTTCCTTTATCAAATCGAATAACAATTAAACAGCAACAATTGAAGTATCCAACTAACAACATCAGTTGGTCCCAGTCCTGACTCCTTCTTGAAGATCAGGAGACTTGTGAAACTTTGGAGACAGTTGTGCACTTCCCCCTTTCTCCTCGAGATTCCTAGTTCACAATTTTTTTGGGTAACGTTGCATGTTTTTGTCACTAGCTGGTACCTTGCAGAATTCTGGATAGGTTCCAATTTGCCAGCATTTTTCTTAAAATTTGGAATCCAGACTTGTTGTTCTTGCCCTTTTCTCCCTCCCCCTTCCCTTTTCCCCTTTCCCTCCCCCGAAATTTGTGTAACTTGATAAAAGAATTTTTCGTTTTGGTTTTGGAGGTAATGGAAAGGAAGATAACTTTGTCTTGCCTAGACAATAGGAAGAGAGGAAAAGGGGTGGGAATGGGCAGAAAAATGAAACTCCCATTTCTAAGTATAGGTCTTAGAAATGGTTTAATCTGTCACCTGGGAATGAATGAATACTGTCAAATTGTAGGCTTGTTTGGCAGGAGTTTAAAGGAGTGGAGATCTCATGCAGTTAGGTTGTGTTTGTATTATCTTTCCTCTTTATGGTTCTTGTGAAATAGACCCTTGATAGCAACTATTTGGCGTCTTTTGGGGGGTCATAGTTTAGTGTTCTGAGCTAATTCACGTGCTTTTAAAGCTAAAGTTTACAGCTTGAATAATTCTGTACTTAACAAAATATAAGTGGCTGGGGCTTAAGCCACCTTTGGAGTATTGTATTCAGTTTATGGAGAGCAGCAAATCAACCAATTGGATCGAAACTTGGAATGGGAATGGGAACAATTCAAAATATATCTGGAAAAATAGGTTGGAGTCAGATTTTGAATTTTGAAGGCCAAACCGAGAAATATATTTTTTCTTAGAGACAATGGAAAACCACTGAAATTTCTTGAATAGGCAATCAGTGTAGCCCAAACTATGCTCCAGGAATATCAGTTGGGTAGCTGTGTGAAGAAGGGATTGGAGAAGAAAAAGACTAGAATCACAGACCAATTAGGAAGGAAATAAGCATTTATTAAGCACCTACTGTGTACCCAACGCTATGATAAAACTTTTGCTAATGTCTCATTTGATCCTCACAATAATCTTGGGAAGAAGGTGTTGTTATTATCCTTATTTTGTAGTTGAGAAAACTGAGGCAAACATATTAATCCATTTGTCCAGGATCTCATGGCTGATGAGTCTGAGAGCATATTTGAACTCTGGTCATTCTGATTCTAGACCCACTGAGGTAGCAGGAGGCTATTGCGGTATTCTGGTGAGAAATGATGGACTAAAAGAAAATGATGGTGATTTTGAACAAAGAGAAAAATGATAGTTATTAGCTATTGTGGAGGTAAGGTAAAGAAGTCTTGGCAACTCATTGGACATAATGGATTAGGAAGGCTGAACTAAGGTTTTTGAACCTGGGGGGCGCCTAAAAAGAGGCAAATACCTTCAACAGAAATAAGTGAAGGGAGCTGGAGAGCAAATTTAGGAGAAGAGATGAGTTTTGTTTGGAGATATGATAATTTTGAGGAAGTATGACACATCCAGATGGAAATGTCCAGTAGGCAGAACAGAAACTCAGATATGAGGATTGGATGTATAGGAGTCACCTACATAGAAATAATCAATGTGATTACTGACAATATGTGATAAAGAGAAGTGAGCCAAGAAGAGAACTTTGGGAGATAGGAGGAAGGACATGGATGATCTCAAGTAGTTTTGGACAGCTAGGTTCCCCAGAATAGTGGTGTCAAACTCAAAAGGAAATCTGAGTTTGAGAAATTTGAGATTAGTAGGAACTACTAATCCATATGCGAGGATGATTTGGGGCTACATATTGATTTAGTTTTAAAATGTAATGTTATCTGTGTTTTATCTTATTTTCACTTATTTTGTTTAATTTTTCCCAGTTATGTTTTTATATGGTTCTAGCTTCACTAAGGAGTTATGTGTCCCAGGACTTTGTGCATTAACTTTCTTCTCTAAGTTAAGTATGGTCTAAGATGTATTCTTTAGCTATCTACAAGAAATGTTATTGAAATCATGACTAAATCCTCGGCTAGCATTATTCAAGTTATATGGCAGAAGACTATGTAATCTTAGACCTTAAACCTATAATGAATATCTCAATTGAACAGTTGAAACTGGGATTTTTCTAGTGGAAAATTTGTTCCCCATATGATAAGTAAATATATTTAGAGGGCTGCCATTTGAAGTGTTTCAAAGGCAGTGTTATATTAGGAAATAATGACTTTTAGACAAATTAACAGTTTTACAGTTACACTGAATCATCTCTGAGATCTCTTCCAATGTATCTGTGTTCCTATAATTCTTTAAGCTGAGAAGGGGACAAGATGATAAAGCATTGGAAAAGAATTTTAAGACTCATCTTGACAAACTCTGCATTATAGATGGTTACACCTTTTATGTACAAATCACTGCTCTACTAATACATAGACTTGCTCATTTATTTGGTGTCAAGTTCAAAATATAAAAAAAGGAAAAAAGATAGCTCTAGTGCTATTTTCTCTAAAGATGCCTTCCTTGATCTTCCCCTCCCCCCCCCCCCCCAGCTATTGATTCAGCTGTGTTACGAATGGGCTTATATCCCAAAGAGATTTTAAAGAAGGGAAAGGGACCTGTATGTGTAAGAATGTTTGTGGCAGCCCTCTTTGTAGTAGCCAGAAACTGGAAACTGAGTAGATGCCCATCAATTGGAGAATGGTTGAATAAATTGTGATATATGAATATTATGGAATATTATTGTTCGGTAAGAAATGACCAACAGGGTATGCACAGTTTGATAACTTTTTGAGCATTGTTGATTATAGCTCTTATGTTTTCAGTAGGGTTTAAATCAGGCAAGTTCCCAGATCATTAAAGCATGTTTATCTCCATCTCTTTGACAAATTTCATAATCTTTTGTGACATGTAACTGACCTGTTTTTGTAGGAGTTTCTAATAATTGAGAATTCCTTATATCTATGAAATCACAGGTTGAATCCCTGTTCCTCACTAGCAGTAGAGGGGGGAACAGTTGAAGGGGGGAACAATAGGTACTTTTCAATATCTATGATTTGGTTAAGATTAAACTTCTGATAATCAGAAGATACAATTATCCAAAAAACCCTAGTTCTGGACTATTGCTAAGTGCTTTTTTCTGTAACTTAGAAAGTGTCCTTGAGAGAAATTTTTCTTTTGATAGCCAGTTATTCTGAATTATCTACTTTGGGCATTATACATGCCTTTTCTTATTGCTGACATTCATTTCACTGTTAATAATTGGTTTTTTTTAATTTTTAAAAAAGTAGTCAAGCTAATTATATAAATATGTATGCACATATTGGATTTAATATATATTTTTGCTATGTTTAACATATATTGGATTACTTGTATCTAGTGGAGAGGGTTGGGAGAAAAATTGGAATGCAAGTTTTGCAAGGGTTAATATTGACAAATTATCTGTGCATATATTTTGAAAATAAAAAAGCTTTAATATATTCAAAGATAAAATGAAGTAAAAAAATAGAAAAATAAAAAAGTAGTCAAGGAAAAGAAAAATTATGCTTCAAAACTAGCTGTTTATGACTTATTAACACTATTGATGTTTTTTTCTTGGTGAGAATTATATTTACAAGTATTTTTCTTAATTACATGTAAACAAAAATGTTAATATTAATTTTTAAAAATTTTGAGTTCTAAATTCTCTTTTTTCCTTCCCCTCCTTTTTCCTTTTTGAGAAAGCAAGCAATTTGATATAGGCAAAAGAAACAAGAATATTAAAGAAAGTTTTAAATGTATACTTCAATCTGCATTTTCAGACTCCAGCAGTTCTTTCTCTAGAGGTGGATACCATTTTTCATGATAATTCCTCCAGAATTGTCTTGGATCATTGTATTTCTGAGAATAGCTAAGTCATTCACAGTTGATCATTGTACAGGATTGCTGTTACTATATACAATATTCTCCTCATTCTGCTCATTTCATTTTACACCCATTCATGTGCGTCTTCCCAGGTTTTTCTGAAAGTGTCTGCTCATCATTTCTTATAGCACAAAAGTATTCTGTCACAGGGACAACAAGGTGACATAGTGGATAGAGCACTGGTCCTGGTGTCAGAAGCCTCCCTCTCCCACTTCCCAACTTGAATCTGGCCTTAAAACACTTACTTGCTGTGTATTGCTAAGCAAGTCACTTAACCTTGTTTTTCTCAGTTCCTTATCAGTAAAAAGATCTGGAAATGAGCTAGAAAATCCCCAAATAGGGTCATGGAGAGTTGGACATGGCCAAAATGACTTAATATCAGTATTCTACCACAATCATATATTATGTCTGTCTGATTCAACTATTTCTCAATTCATGGGCATCCTCTCAATTTCTAATTCTTATCAATACAAAAAAAAAAGCTACAGTAAATATTTTTGTACTTATTCCTTTCCCTTTCTTTTTTTCACCAGGAGATAGGAACTTAAAAGAAATAGAAAGTAGTAGATAAAAATATAGTAAGTAAAGAGAGCTTAAAATAAAAACCTTACCTTTAAAAAAAAAAGATATGATATGACCGACATTATACCAAGATGGGCATGCATAAAATACTATGGCTGTATAAAACATTAAAAGTCTATTGTGTGCAAGGCACATAGAGCATATCAAGACAAAAAATCTCTACCCTCAAAGACCTTGCATTGTACTAAAGGAATACAACATATAAACAGATAAATATATTCATGATAATTCATCAAATCCCTGCACTTTAGTGTCTCATCTATAAAATGTTGGGATTGGGCTAGATTTCTTAGGACTTTTTAGTCATAATATAAGATTCAACTGTATCATAAACTCACACATTTCTTTTTTCAATGAGATTTATCACCTATCAGTTTCAGGATATTTTGCTGACTCCCTACAAGAGGAGATTAACAGTTCTTGAAAAGAGCCAAACAAAGATTTTCAATACATTTTATTTTGATGGACTCCTCACAGTGGAAGGAGTAGAGGGGAAGAGAGGAAGAAGGTATTCTGAAGGCAAATTGGACATTGACTACCCTACCACTGATCCTGAAAAACAGGGAGTGCGGAAGCCCTGATTTCCCTGATGCTTTCTATTGGTGATTTTTCAAAATGGCAAAGGGGTCATGGATATCAGAAATGATTGTTTCAGATCTCTGTTGAAAATAAAAATGATTAGAAACTCCAATCTGAGACTGATCCATAAATTCAGTTCTACCTCTTTGTTACTATGCTTTCTGTTCTTGACCATTAGTAAAAGATAAAAATTTTATTATTTCCAAGGCAAGTGCTAAAAATCAGTCTCCTAATTCCCAGGAATGGTGTCTTCATGTTACTACTCCCTATCTCAAAAAGCTTATAGAGAACACCATTCTATGTCACCTGAAGTTCACCCTCTACCCGAAGGACAATATCATATTTCCCTTATGCCTTGTGTCAGGTCAAAGTAACCTAAGAACTGTAGTTTAACAACGCTATTTCAAGTGCTTTATGTTAAATCACATCTTGTTTTATGTTAGGGAACATTCGGATTAATTTATGTAGGCGATATCTAAACTGACCCTACTATCATTTCAATACATCGGAAAAAAAAAAATCAGCTTCCCAAAAGCTTTTCTTTCTGGAAAGCTTAACTTGAATATGAATAGCCTGGTATAAAGTATTATAAATAAGATTATTGTATTTCTAAGTCATGCACTGTTGATAACTATACAGTATTGCTGTTACTAACAATATATAGTATTTTCAAGGGTACAGACATACCTTGAGTTTTCTGTTTTCTATTTCTCAGATACTCCCTTTTTTGGATATCTTGTTACTTAAATGATACTGTCCTATCTTTCATGATTATTATGTCTTTTCATCACCTTTGGAATACTTACATTTTAGATTCCTTAGGTTGTGATATTATGGATATATATGATATTTATACATATATATGATATTTATACGTATATATACATATATATATGATGTTTTATGATTTGCCACTATGGAGTATTGATTGGATAAAAAGGGCTACTGAGGATTAGCTTTCACAGCAATGTAATAGCTTTGGATCACTAAAAATACTGAACAACTTGCCAGATGACAAATCCAGCCTGATGTCTTACTTATAAATTCTGGATCTAGCTCATACGCCAAGTGTCTAGGCAAGATGTTTTTTCTGAGCATACTTTCTTTCTTTCTTTTTTTTGCAATATTCATTTTTTTAATAATAGCTTTTTATTTACAAGTTATATGCATGGGTAATTTTACAGCATTGACAATTGCCAAACCTTTTGTTCCAATTTTTCCCCTCTTTCCCCCCACTCCCTCCCCTAGATAGCAGGATGACTAATACATGTTAAATATGTTAAGGTATAAATTAAATACAAAATAAGTATACATGTCCAAACCGTTATTTTGCTGTACAAAAAGAATCAGACTCTGAAATAGTGTACATTTAGCCTGTGAAGGAAATAAAAAATGCCGGAGGGCAAAAATAGAGGGATTGGGAATTCAATGTAATGGTTCTTAGTCATCTCCCAGAGATCTTTTGCTGGGTGTAGCTGGTTCAGTTCATTACTGCTCCATTGGAACTGATTTGGTTCATCTCATTGCTGAAGATGGCCAGGTCCATCAGAATTGATCATCATATAGTATTGTTGTTGAATATATAATGATCTCCTGGTTCTGCTCATTTCACTCAACATCAGTTCGTGTAAGTCTCTCCAGGCTTTTCTGAAATCATCCTGTTGGTCATTTCTTACCGAACAATAATATTCCATAATATTCATATACCACAATTTATTCAGCCATTCTCCAATTGATGGGCATCTACTCAGTTTCCAGTTTCTCGCCACTACAAAGAAGGCTGCCACAAACATTCTTGCACATACAGGTCCCTTTCCCTTCTTTAAGATCTCTTTGGAATATAAGCCCAGTAGTAATACTGCTGGATCAAAGGGGATGTACAGTTTGATAACTTTTTGAGTGTAGTTTCAAATTTCTGAGCATACTTTCTATCAGTATTTTTGTATTATCTTCCTATAAAAAATGTTAACTTTAAGTAGATCCATTTGGCAATTTATGAAAAAAACCATGGTATCAAAGAAAACAAACATGTGACCTAGCACATTAATTTAAAATCTCATAAGCATTAACACTTAAATATCAAAGTACACATCATCTTAGCACTTGAGTTTTCTGTCCCTGATAAATCTGCTTACCTGTAATATATTAAGATAAGAAATGCTGACTATAGTTATAGGCAATAAATAGCTTAAGGCTTTCTTAAACTTAACCTCTGCTCTTTCGTGTAAAAAGAATGTTTCAGGGAAGCTATAAAAATGACTACTTGAAATATTATAGGTGTGGCTTCCCTTCAATTCCAGAAGTGAAGTTTTCAATCCCAGATTTTACTTGAAGTTTCTTATATTTTAGAACTGGAAGAGGCTTTGAGGATTAACTATTCCAATTTTCTCATTTTATATATAAACCAATACTCAAATTGTCCAAATCTTATCAATATCTTATCGGAAATAACATAGCTATTAAATCTAAAACTTCAAGAAATCAAATGCAATATTTTTTTCATAGCAGAATACAGATTTGTGTAGTAGCTTGACTTTCTTTAGTATTATTTATAATGATTGGTTGATACCCACATCAATGAGATCCAATCATGTATGAAAACTGTAGTAAGACCCTATCTCTCAATTGAAACTCCTCCCTTTAAGGCAACCACTCATCCCTTTTCTTTTCTTTTCCTTTATTTATTTATTTATTTTTTTGAGACACTGGTGGTTAAGTGACCCAGAGCCATACAGCTGTAAGTGTTAAGTGTCTGAAGCCAGAGAAGAACTCAGGTCCTCCTAATTCCAGGGCTGGTACTCTGTCCACTAGGCCATCTAGCTGCCCCCACTCATCTCTTTATTGTGAAAATGAATGGTATTTTCTCATTCTTCATCTACCACAATCTTTCCTCAGATTTCAACTCTGAAAGTTCCTTCCTTCTGGATATTTTCTTTTCCTTTGACTTTTCTGACACTTCTCTCTTGGCTGTGTTCCTTCCTCAAAGCAACTTGCAAGAAAAAATTTTTCTGTTCTCTTTATTTTATTTCCCAAGTATGTAAGGGTTGTATCCTGGATTATTTATTAATTCCATCTGTTTCCATATCACATCTAACAGATGACTCCTCAAGCTATATTTTCAGCCTTAACATCTCATGAACTTTAGTCCCATATCTCCAACCTCTTTGTTAGACATAGTCCTCTATTCCTTGATAGCAATTCAGATCAAACACATTCAAAACAAGTTTTTTCTCTCCCTGAATATATTTTTCTCAATCTATCATCAAGCAAAGATCACAATCTTCCTAATTACCCAGTGTTACAGCCTCAGTTTTAGATTTTCCATTTCCTCATGCCAAGTTCTATCAATTCTATCATCTCTACATCATTTTATATATCTCTCTTTTTGTCTCTTCCTCCCTTTCCCCCCTCTTCCTTCTTCCCTCCTTTTCTCCTTCCTTCCCTCTCTCCCTGTCTCTCTCACCCCCCCACCATTCTAGTTCAGATTCTATATATTTGTTTTGACTATTAAAATTGAGCTCTCATTCTCTCTAGTCTTCGTAGGAGACGGAGGGGAGGGGGGAGAGAAAAACATCTATATAATATATACTATGTATCGAGTATCTATTATGAGCTAAGCATTTTTTTATGAATATCTTTTTTGTTGTTCCTCATAATAACTTTTTGAGGTAAGTGCTATTATTATCTATGCCCATTTTATAGTTTAAAAAAGTGAGAAAAGGAGAGGTCAGGTGACTTCTCAGAGTCATACAGCTAGTAAGTATTTGAGGCTGGATTTTAGCTTATTTTTTATTATTATTTCAGATTTAACTCTATTCATTAAGCCACATAGCACTTAATTTTAAATATTTAAACTTTATTCTAAAGTAGCTAGGAGATCATTACCCATTTTTCCCCCCATTGGTAGCTGATTTATACCCTCTTCCAAATGAGAAACTACTTCAGTTTTCTTCCAAATAATCTAATGAGTAACTTTCCCAATGAGCCTCTCACTATTCCAACTAAACCAGAGCATAATTAGTTGCTATGAATTTACAAAAGAATTAGGGAGTAAAGAGTATGAATCTTCAAATATGTGGAACTCATTCAGTGGTACTTTCACTAAGTAAATCAGTGGTTTCCTATTCAGAATGTTACTTTGATCCTTTTCAAGTAAACACACTGTTTTGTTTGTGCATAGGTATAATGTACTCTTCCTTTTTCAAGAGGAAAAAATAGAAACCAGGATATTTCACAGTTTGATTTGCATGTGTGTAGGTGGGGCAAGCATAGTTAAGTTATGAGTTTTTCTTTTTTTTTAATCCCCTCATGACTAGGAAGATTTTAAAATTGCCCTCGTCAGTGACATAAATCAAAAATCTAAACCTAAAATGCATAAGGTAAGAGAGTGACACAATTATTTATGATGTTCTAGAAAAAATTATTTCATAACTGAAAGATCATATACATTGTATTTACAGTACTCTGAATTACCCAGGCACTAACCAATACATTTGAATTCAAGTTTCATATTTATGAGATTAATATGTAAAATATTTAGAAATATTTTATTTGACTTCCTGGTGTTAAGTGATTTTTTTTCTTGCCTTCTAGGGACCACCAAATCACTGGTAAGTATATCATTTCAGTTATTGTTTAAATGGCTTCCTTTTTAAAAGATTTCCCTATTTATTATTAAGAAATAATATTATTTCCCTATTTATTATTAAGAAATTATGCATTATTTATATCAAGTATTTCATTCATAAATGCTGTGATTAAAATTTTTTTCTTAGATCAATTTATAGTAGATGGGAAATGACAAGACAAAGAATTATGAATTTTTAAACTCTGAATTGTTACATAACTTTGGAACTCTGGTTAAGTAACTAAATATAGCTGTCTCTTTTCCCGTTTCTGAGTATACTAATAAGAAATAAATTTCTATCTGTCCATGAAAGACCTTTCTGTTGTGTAACCAGAATATTTTCTTTCTTTTCTCTTCAGAGTTGCTTTGGTTATCCTGTAAGCATCTTTTTCATTATCGTCAATGAATTCTGTGAAAGATTTTCCTACTATGGAATGAGAGGTAACTATTTGAATTCACACTTTACCATTAGCTTCAACAAATGATTGTTTTGGATATTTTAACATTTCCTTTTTGTTCTCCCTACCCCCTCCACGTACAGCAATTCTAGTTCTATATTTCCAACGCTTCCTTCAATGGCCTGATAATATATCTACTGCCATCTATCACACATTTATTGCTCTATGCTATCTAACACCAATTCTTGGAGCTCTTATTGCTGACTCATGGCTGGGCAAGTTCAAGTGAGTATTTTCTATTTTTTATTTATGGAGAGAATCTTCTTGATCAATTCAGTTATCTTTTTTAGAGTATATGTACTTTTTCTTTAATGTACATGGAGTTAATCTTTAACATTCTTCAAGGAATGTTCAATTGCTTTTAAGCACATGCTGTGTGTAGGGTACCATGTTGAAGTACAGATATGTATAGAAACATAAAACAATCTTCCTTATGGACCTTGTAATTTCACTAGAGTTGAAAACATGGATACACACAAAAATAGAATGTATTAACTTTTATTAAATAAGACTGTTGGACATCAAATAAAATAGAAGAACTGGAGCTGGGAAATGAAGGAAGTGTTGGAAAACATTCTTGGATAGAAGAATGGCTTGAGCACCAAAGGCTAGAATGTCTGATTATCATCACATTTTTAAAAAAAGTGTGCTATGCTACTGTTCTGTTCAATTCAACAGGCATTTCTCATAATATTTGTCATTATATGAGACAATTATAAAAAATCTCAAAGTAACAGTACAAATTATCAGGAATATGGTATCATGAGAAATGATATTGATAAAATGGAAAATCTTTTATGGTTCACAAGTATAGCTAGATCTTTTTATTCCAACTTTTTCTTTGTTTTAAAGAACAATCATCTCATTGTCCATTGTTTATACTCTGGGGCAAGCAATCACCGCCATAAGTTCCATTAATGACCTCTCAGATTCTGACCATGATGGAAATCCTGATAACCTTCCTTTGCATGTGTAAGTTGAAACATTTTCTTATTCAATTTTTTCAGCTTTATCTATCGTACTTCATTCTCTCTTTCTTCCTAAAAAAAGTGCCTTCTTTCCCAGGTAGGTTATAGAAATAAAAGAGACCATTCCTTTTAACCATAAGTTGGGTCTTGAATATGATGTCATATTTTCTGTCTTCAGATTTTGATGTTTCACTTATCTCCATGTCTTAGTTGCAAAAAGCAATTTGTATTGTGATCAGACTATCCTTGAAGCGATTGAAAGAGTCTTAGTGAGTAGCAGTTTGGCAAACACAAGGAGCTTTCTCAGGTCTTAGACTTGCTGACTTCAATGTTCAACTTAAATGCTAATTTTTCTAAACTGAATTAATTTTCTCTTTAGTGAGGTATGGCTTGATGAACATAGGTCTAATAGTGTCCTTTGTGTATACTATCTTGTTCCTATAAGTTTATAGAAAATGAAATTGAGAACTAACATTTTGGCTGGACAAGCCAAGCTGGGAAAAATTGTTCCTTCAAGTATTAGGTCCCTTAATTTACTTTCCATTATTTATTTAAAACTCAAATACAAAATAGAAAAAGAAAAAAATTAGAAAAAAGAGAAAGGAAAAACACTGTCATGTGCACAGCAGAACATAGGGGAGGATTCAAAATATGTAACAATGAATTTCTATTTCAAGAAAGCATATGTAATAATAGAAGACATTGTATTTGGAACTGTACATCTTTTCTTTGCTTCCTTGTAGGTTTTCTTTTTTTTTGCATGGTTTTGCTTTTTAGAGTCACATTATCCTCAGCTCTACCCTAATCTTTCTCTTGGACAATGACAATCTTAGACATATGGCTTATATGTATCTCATATATAAAACATAAATAGTTTTTCCTTAATGAATCCCTTGAAAATAGTCTTTGCCATGGCTCTTGTATGGCACATTTTCTATTGTTGGCAACAAAATTCTGAAAATCTGACAGTTCATTCAATGTTCTTGTAATTACCAATATATAGTATTCCAGGACTTACTATCTTTTATTGTAGTCACTGATGGGTCTTGTCTTAATTACAGTTCCAGTATATTTGAATCTGTTGTTTGTTTTTGTTGTTACTGTTGTTGCTTGTAAAATTTTCTCTTTGATCTGGGGTTTTCAAAATTTAGCAAAAATGTTCCTGTTTTTCTTGTAAGATCTTTTTCAGGTGGTGATGGGGGGATTTTTTTTCTATTTTTACTTTCTCCTCTTATTCTATCACTTAAGTACAATTTTCTTTATTTCTTGTACTATTATATTAAGATTCTTTTTCGTCATAACTTTTCTTATGAGATGTCTCACATTATCTTCAATTTTTTTCATTCTTTGTATTTTGTTTTGTAACAAATAGTCTTTTATAACTTCACTTTGACCAATTTTAATTTTCAGAAAGTCATTTTCTTCCTTAAGATTTTGGATCTCCTTTTCTAGTTGGTTGATTTTCTTTTCATAATCTTTTCATTTTTCTTGAATTGCTCTTTCTCTTTGAAAAAAAAAAGTTTTTCTTCAGTCTCCCTCATGTGATTTTAAATGTCTTCTTTGAGTTCTTCTATGAATTCTTTTGAGGCATGTAAGCATTTAATGTTACTTTTTGGTATAGGGGAAACCTTTTTTTTTTTTTTTTTTACTTCAATGTTCTCTGAAGATGAAGCCCAGTATTCCCTAATCTTGTAATAACTTTCTATACTTGGGTTCTCTCCTCCTTTGCCTGCTTTTTTTTTAAATTTTTTTTTTAAATGTGCTTGTTAGTGTAATCATCTCTAGTTCTGAGGTGAAGGGATGAAGCCTCGGGCTTCCCTTCAGTTCCTTCTGACCTGGAACCCAAAACCAAAACCTCCACCTTTCTAAACATGCCCTCAACCAGCAGCTACCCTCCATCCCTACTTCTGCGCTCAACAGTAGGTTCATTTTGCTTAGGGCCCTGTCTCAGCAGCACAGCTGGGCCTGGTTCCTTATCAACAGAAGTTCCCTCAATCTTCCCAGATTTTCCCCCCACCAGGTGAGAATTCCTGTGGTTGGGGCTACCGCTGAACCCAGCTACTCCCAGGGTTCCCGCATAGCTGTTTCTGCTGAGGTAGTCTGAAGATATTTACATTTCACAGGGGTCTGATCCTCCTGGACCTGAGGCACAATTTTACTTTATTTGTGGAAGAAATCTGGAGTGTTTGGAATTTTATGACCTACTCTGCCACCTCTCCAAAATTCTCTCCCCAACCAGAATCCAGAGACTATTCTAGTATATCCAGTTTCATATTCTTATATGAGGCTTATTTTAACATATTTAACATGTATTGGACTACCTGCCATCTAGGGGAGGGGATAGAGGGAATGAGGGGAAATTTTGGAACAAAAGGTATTGCAAGGGTCAGTGTTGAAAAATTACTCATGCATGTTTTGTAAATAAAAAGCTTTAATTAAAAAAAAAAAGTTGTCCGCTACTTTACATAAACTGTGCATATTTAAGGACTATTTCTTTGTCAGTATCAATAATATTAATACTGGATAGCATTTATACAATATTGTAAGGCTTAGAAATGTTACCTCATTTGATCTTCATAACAACCCAGTGAACTAAGTGTCCCCAGAGACAGTTAAGTGGCTTTCCTAGAGTCATATATATAGTTAATGACTATCTAAGATGGGATTCAAATTCAAGTCTTCCTGACTCAAAATTCAGCATTCTTTCCATTATACTACTTCCCTGCCTAATCGTGACAAGCTGTTAAGATGTGACTACTTGAATATGGTCAAAAAAACAAAGGGGAAAAAAAACCATATACATTTTAAAAACGCCTAGGCTATATTCCATAATCTTGGGTCACTTTCTCATTGGTTACTTAGTTTCTACAGCCCATTACACAAGTCAGGGATATTTGGTTTCTTAATCCCCAAATTCCAGCTTTGATCTTCCTACTCCTATACAGTTCATTACATTAATCATTAGGACTTGCTTTCTTCCTTTGGGATGGTTTATACTCTTCTTGTAAATCTCAGGTAATCCTCTGATAACTTGCTATACAAATCTCAATGTTTTGCATCTGTTAGCATAGTCCAACTGACTAACCCACCACTCAACATTGTTAGTCCTTTAAATGCCTTTAAAGGGTGATTTTAAACTGAATTTGTCCAAGCTTTAGCTGCTCAAGTATACCCCTTTCAGTTACATAGCATAGCTATGGAGCTTACCTGTCCCTTATAATGTTACCTTAGTCACATTTTTGTGGAACCAATCAGAGGTATTAAGGATAGTATGCTTGTGCCATTACCCAAGTTTTGCTGTGAGGAGAGAAAATTTATTGTTTGCTATTAAGAGACTGTAGACAAAATGTGTAGGAATGAGAATTTCACTTACATTCTTCAATAAACATTTGAACCTGCTCTGTGTTACCATATCAAGTATTGCAGAATGGGAAGGTTGTTAAGAACAAAGAAGAAACAAAGAACAAAGACCTTTACTTTTGAGGAATAGATGTTTTAAAAAGTTAATTCCTTTCCCTAGAGCTTTGTCTATGGTGGGGCTTATCCTGATTGCTCTTGGTACTGGTGGAATAAAACCCTGTGTGTCAGCATTTGGTGGAGATCAGTTTGAAGAAAATCAGGTATGTGCCCTTTGTTGAAAATGTATAACTGTATCAATATGTCTAGTAATAAAGTTTCATTGACAGGCTCATTGGCCACTTGGTTTTTTCAAGTGTGCTTGGAATAATATATACAGTGATAGAAGATGAATTAATCATGAAGGATAATCAGTTGGTTTTTGTCCTTAACAGTTGCTATTGATTTGTGTTCACTATTTTTAAAAATATCCTTTTCAATACAGGAAAAACAAAGAAACAGATTTTTTTCCATTTTTTATCTGGCCATCAATGCTGGAAGCCTGATTTCTACAATCATAACTCCCATACTCAGAGGTAAAATAGTGTTCCCACTTCTTTCTCTTCCTTAGAAGCAATATCACATTGTTGTGCATTGTATTGGGAGTCAGAGCTTGAATTTTGAATGTCAATTCTGCTAATTTAGGCCAAGTTTATTACTCTCTATTGTCATTAGTTTCCTTACCTATAAAATGAGGTGGTTTGACTAAATGATTTCTGAGATTCTTTCCAATGCTACCTTTGATCCTTTGAAACTCTCTATAAGATAGTATAATAAAAAAAGATGATTGCACATGAAACTGCAGATATACTATGCATAACTTGCTATTCCTTTCAAACATACAACAAAATTATTATGTAAATTTCTTTTTTCTCTTTTCCATTTTCCCATTTTAGAGATAGCTATCATTAGACATAAATATTATATATATATATGTAAAATTATCAAATATTTTTTACATATAGCTGCTTTCTTTTTTTGCTCAGTGAGACATATGTTGTAAGAAAGGAGAAAAAAAAGTGTAGGAGGAGGGAACAAATTAAGTGAATCATCACATCTGCTCAGTATAGCAGTATATGCAGTATTCCTCACCCATGGTCCCCATAATAGGCAAAGAAAGGATCATAGGCTCATTTAGGGCTAGAAGGCCTTGAGAGTACTGATTCTAACCCCCTCATTTTGCACATTAAAAAAGTGAGTCTCAAATAGATAAAATGACAAGTCCTTGCAGAATAAGTGGCAGAGACAGAATTTAAATCCAGATACTCTGACTACATACAAATTCCTTGTTCTTTATCTTTTATCTTTATTAGATAAAGAAATGCTATTTAAAATCGAGCTCTCTAAACCTATTGAATTTTCTTGTACATATGTCAAAGTTTTATAACATATGCAATTATTAGCATAGACATTTTAAATGTAATTATTAGCATAGTAGGACATTTTAAAAAATTCATTTTTATTTATTTTCAGCTCCAAATTTATCACCTCTATCCACTTTTTAAGAAATCAAGACAAACAAAACCCAGTCAAATGGCACAGTGAAGAGATTATTAGGCCTGGAGTCAGGCCCATGTTTAAATCTAGTCTCAGACACCTGTGGGACCCTGGGCAAATAACTTAAACACTTTCCCCCTCAGTTTCCTCATCTGTAAAATGGAATAATAATAACACCTATCTTCTAGGTTTGTTGTGATGATCAAATGTGACAATAATTGAGAAGTGCTTAGTGCCTGGCACATGATGCTATTATGACAACTAGGTAGCACAGTGGACAACTCCTGTTCTTGAGTTGAGATACTTATTAGCTGTGTGTGTGGCAAGTCACTTCTCTTTGCCTCAGTTTTTATATCTGTAAAATGAGCTGGAGAAGGAAATGGTAAACCACTCCAGTATCTTTGCTAAAAAAAAACCCAAATGGATCATAAAGAGTTGGACATGACTGAAACAAACAAATGAGCTATTATTATTGTTGTTGTTATCCTATTGAATTTTCCAAGATAGTTGTAAGACAAATATGATGCTAGTAGACATCTTATTTTTAAAATACAATCATGTTAATACAAAAAATTTTTATACAGAAAGATACAAAACTATTTATGTCATTTGACCTAGTGAAATCACCTCAAGAATTATACCATGAAAATATTTATTTTTCCCTTGAGGGAAAAAAGATTCATATGCAAAAATATTTGCAGCAACATAATAAAGCCATTCACAACCAATCTTCCCAACACCCAAGGATAGGTGAATATTATATAGAAATATAATGGCATATTCTTGTTATCTATACCAACTCACTTTTTTCCCTATGAGGAAACAGGCTTAAAGAAGTATTTTGCCTAAGGCTGGAGGCCAAACTGAAATAAGAAAACCAGTTTCTCTTTATTATAACATAGATTACTGAAAGAGGTAAAATGAAAAGTTCAAGTGGTTGAATAAAGAAAAAATATTTAAGTTTACTCTCAACTCCTTCAGGACAGGTTCCATTTTCAAAGTCTGTTTCATCTAGAATTTGCTTTTTATGTGGTAGGTGCTTAATAGTATTTTAGCTTTAAATTGGTAACTAACCTAGATGTTGCTAAAGTATGGGTGAAAGAAATTTCTTTTCATTAATATAATGAAGTATGATCTGACTTAATTTTCCCATAGTTCAAGAATGTGGCATTCATAGCACACAAGCATGTTATCCATTGGCATTTGGAGTTCCTGCTGCTCTGATGGCTGTATCTCTGAGTAAGTCTCTCCAATTCACTAATGCAACAAACTTACTGAGTTTACCATTGTCATAGCACTGTGGATAGCTTTTTAACAAGTGTTTACAATCTTTGAGAATCTAGGTAGAAAGATTGTATTCCTCATCCTAAAATATAAGTATGGATGATTTCATGTATTTGTCTTTGTTCTTCCAGCACCTAGCATATTGCTTTGTACACCAAGCTGATTAATTCCTCCTTTCTTCTTTAATGAGTTCAGCAACTGACTGATGATCTTTCTCTTCTCTCAAACTACTTCTCTAATAATAGAGAACTTCAGCCTCTATGTTGCTATTCCCTTAAATACCTTTACTTTCCAGTTGCTCAGTTTACTCATTTCCTATTATCTATTCTTCCACTTTACCAGTTCTCTGGATGGGTTCTGTCACAATACCAAAAGATTCCCATTGCTATTTTAACTAGAAAAAAATCTTTGGTTTTCCAAGTTACTGGGAGAAGAAAGAGGGTAGATAGAAGTGAGTTTTATCTTGTGATGGCTTGTCTATCCTTGCCAGAGCATGGGGTACAGGGAGCTAGAGAGTACTAAGTGAATACATTGAATAATAAATTTCTCTATATGATCTAGATCATGAAGACAACTAAAAGTATGAATATCCTCCAATGCTCTGTCCTGGACCTTCTTCTCTTCTCATTCTACATTGTGTTGCTTGGTAATCTAATGAGTTTCTATGAAATCTATTATCATCTCTGTGTAGGTAACTCTTAAATGTATTTGTCTAGCCCTCACCTCTCTCTAGTCTTCCAGTCTCTTGTCTCCAAATGCCTATTTAATATTTCATCCATTTTAAACTTTTATCCATCTTAAACTTTACATGTCCCAAATGGAACAAATCCTCTTTACTCCTAAACTCTCCAGTCTTCTGAATTTTCCTCTTATTCTTGAGGGCACCATAATACAAATCAGTTAAGCTTGAAACCTCATTGTCTTCCTCAACTCATTTGCTCTCACCCTCCCATATTCATTCTGTTATCAAATTTTATTAATTCTACTTTTGTAACATCTCTTATATATGTTGCCTTCTCTCCTCACACAGTCACCAATCCTGGTGTAGATTCTTCTCACCTCAGACCTGGTCTATTGCAATATCCTTCTAGTTGGTCCCCCTACTTCAAGTCTCATCCCATTCCATTCCATCCATTGTTGCTGCCAAAGTGATTTCCCTTAAACTCTATGTCTGACCATGTCATTCACCTATTTAACAAATTCTAGTATCTCCTTTTCATCTCCAGAATTAAATATAAAGTTCTCCTTTTAGATTTTAAAATCCTGCAAGATCCTTTAAAAAAAAAAAACCTTTACCTTTTTTTTTTCTTACTCTTTTACTTCTGTAATATGATCCAGTGACATTGGCCTCCTTGCTATTTCTTAAACAAGCATTCCATCTATCTAATCCTAAAAAAATGAGTGGGTCAAACAACAAACCATAAAAACAATTGAGAACTTCAGTCAAGAGAACAACAATAATGAGACAGCAGAATTTCTGGGATTTGGCCAAAGGATTTCTTAGGGGAAATTTTTTTTTAAATCTCTGAAAAATTACAAAAATAAAATAGAGAAAGAGGAAATCAGTGAGCTGGATGTGCAACTAAAAAAGCTAGAAAAAGAACAAATTAAAAATCTACAATGAATTATCAAATTAGAAATCTGAAAATAAGATTAATGATCTAATGGATGAACAAAATAATAAGATTGAAAGTAAGAAAAAAAACTGAACTGATAAATGAAACTAGCAATTGGTTTTATGGGAAAGCAGCCCAATAAAATTGATAAACCTTTGGTAAATTTGATTTAAAAAAGAAAAAAGAAAACTAAATTACCAGTATAAAAAAATTAAAGGGCGAATTCACCACTAATGAACAGGAATTAAAACAATTCATAGCTATTTTGCTCAACTCTATGCCAATAAATCTGACAATCTAATTGAAAAGGATGGATATTTTTAAAAAATTCAACTTCCCAGATTAACAGAAGAGGAAATAAATTCTTAATGAACCCTGTTTTAGAAAACAGAAACTGAACAAGCCATCAATTAATTCCCTAAGAAAAAATCTCCAGGGCAGATGAATTTGCAAGTGAATTTTACCAAACATTTAAAGAATAATTAATTCTAATATTATATAAACTATTTGAAAAAATAGATGAAGAAGAAATTCCACTAAATTCTTTTTATGACATAAATGTGGTATGGGGATACCTAGATTAGGAAAAGCCAAAATAGAGAAAGAAAATTAGAGACCATTCCCCATAATGAATATGATACAAAAAATAAAAATTTAAAATATTAGTGATAATATTGGTGATAAATTGCTGTAATCTTTTGCTAATATTTTTATTACCAGGATAATATACTATGACCAGGTGGAATTTATACTAGGAGTGCAAGGCTGATTCAATATTAAGAAAATCAGCATGCAGAACCATATCAATAACAAAATAAAAATCATATAATTATCTTAATAGATGCAGAAAATTTTTTGACAAAATCCAAAACCCATTGTTATTAAAAACATGAGAGCACTGGAGTAAATGGAATTTTCCTTAAAGTAATAAGTAGTATCTAAGAATATTAGCAAACATTATATATAATAAGAATAAGCTAGAGGACTTCCCAATAAGATCAGAGGTAAAGCAAGGATGCTCATTTTCACTATTATTATTCAATATAGAATTAGAATATTGCTTTAGCAATATGAGAAGGAAAAGAAATTGAAGGAATTAGAATAAGCATTGAGGAAATAAAACTATTACTCTTTGTAGATGACATGATGGTATACTACCATTCTGTAGAATCCTACAGAATCAACTAATAAACTATTTGAAATAATTAACAACTTTAGCAAAATTGCAGGATATAAAATGAACCCACATAAATTATTGGATTTCTATATATTATTAACAGAATCCAGCAGCAGGAGGTCGACAAATTCCACTTAAAGTAACTGTAAATGATATAAAATATTTGGGAGTCATCCTGCCAAGACAAATCCAGGAACTATATAAACACAATTATAAAATGTTTTTCATACAAATAAAAGAAAATTTCCATAATTGGAAAAATATTAATTGCTCATGGATAGGTCAAGCTAATATAATAAAAATGACAATTCTTCCTTAATAATTTATTTAGAGAATTGAGCCAAATTTATAAGAATACAAGTCATTCCCAAATTATAAATAGCCAAAGGATATGAATGGGTGGTTTTTAGATAAAGAAATTAAATCTATAGTCATGAAAAAAATGCTCTAAAAATGCAAATTAAAACAACTCTGAAGTACTACCTAATGTGTCAGATTGGCTAAAATGACAGAAAAGAAAAATGCTAAGTGTTGTGGGAAAATTGGAACACTAATGGGTTGATGGTGGAGTTGTGCGCTGCTACAACCCTTCTGGAGAGCAATTTGGAGCTATAATAAAATTGTATACTCTTCGCTCCAACAACTACTAGGTCTATATCCCAAGTAGCTCTATATGAAAGTGTTTATGGTGGTGCTCTTTGTGGTATTAAAGAATTTGAAATTGAGGGAATGCCCATCAATTGGGGAATCACTGACCAAATTGTGGTATATGAATTTAATGGAATACTTTCTACTATTAGAAATAATGAGGAGGCAGATTTCTAAAAAAAAAACTAGAAAGACTTAGATATACTGATGCTAAGTGAAGTGAGTAGAACAAGGAGAACATTGTACACAGTAACAGCAACATTTTGTGATAATCAACTTTGATAACGTTTGTTCTTATCATTATTCCAACAATCTAAGACATTTGCAAAAGGTCATGATGGAAAATACTATTCACATTCAAAGAAAGAACTATGAAGTCTGATTGAAATTGAAACATACTATTTTTATTTTTTGTTTTTTCTTTCACGTTTTTCTCCTTTTGTTCTGATTCTTCTTTCACAACATGACTAATGTGGAAATATGTTTAATATGATTGTACATGTATAATCTATATCAGATAGCTTGCCATCTTGGGATTAAAAAAGGGGAGGGAGAGGCAGAAAAAAATGGAAATAAAAATCTTCTGAGAGTGGATTTTAAAAACTATTTTTACATGTAATTAGAAAAAATAGAATTCAATTAAGTGGGGAAAATAAATTTTATTCAGTCAAAAAAGAGTTCTAAAGATCAAGAAATACCTATGGACTAAAGTATTTAATAAAGTCTTCAAGTAGAGCATAGAATTTAGACTGGTGAACCTTAAGGGTTGAACAGAATCTGAACAAATCTACTTAGGTCAAATTTTAGGAGTTACAGGGGAACTACTGTGAAAAAGCATTTGAAGAAGGATGAACTATAGGAGCTATAGCTCAATATTTTTTTTATAATAATTTTTTTTAAATATTTTTTTAAAAACAGGCTAGAAGAAAAATAGACCTCTTCATTGTATCAAATTAATCATTAATTGTTATAAAATAATTGTATGTTGTGGTAGTTTTATATAGGAGATTGAGAATTTCTAATATCCATCATGATTTTAATGGGCTTTAAAGTAGTGCTTTAGAAGATTCAAAGGTCCTGGGATAGAGGGGAAAATTAATTTTGCTTTTTAGATACATAACAATCTTAGCTTTTTTGAATTACCC
Source organism: Antechinus flavipes (assembly GCF_016432865.1). Lineage (NCBI taxonomy): Eukaryota > Metazoa > Chordata > Mammalia > Dasyuromorphia > Dasyuridae > Antechinus > Antechinus flavipes. The sequence continues at coordinate 152,116,928 of NC_067400.1, read as the reverse complement.
TTGCATTGTTGCCTAGGCAAGTGTTAAGCCTCAAGCTCCATAACATAATGTTAACTTTTGCTTCCCTTATGTGTATATTACTCAAAATTGATTGTTTTCTCTTTAATCAGTATTATAGCCAATTTATATGACCAGTATAAGTTATCAAATAGATTATTATCTAATACCTGAAGAAATTAACTAATAACATTTGATGAATTGTTGAATTGTCTAAGGGGAGACCTGCCTTCAAACTTATTATATTGTTAAATGCTCAGAAAGAAAACTATTTGAACTTTTAACAAATTGTAAAAATCATATCCACTAAGTTGTGATTTTTTTATGCTGTTTACAAAAAAGTGGATGTAAGAACAGTCTATGGGTAGAGTACTTCAGTGTCTTTTATAAAACTGGTTTACAGCTTTTGTTTATGATGTTCTTGATAAATAAAGAAAAAACATGAGAAATTCTTCTCTTTACTTTAGTTCTAGGGGTCCAAGTGTTCCTAACAAATGGTATTATAGGAAGTAATCATAACCAGGGGAAGGTGGATATAAAGACTTCCTCTAGTTGGAGAAGAAAGACTAGAAATTCAGGGCAGAAGTAAGGGAATTAATTCCCAAATATTTTCAAAGACACAGAGAAAGACAAAAGATAGAATGCCATGTAAAGGAAACTATCAGGTCAGTTAAACTGTAACAGAGTGTGAGATCCAACTTGAAACATAATTTGTAGTTTAGTGGGAAAGAAATTTAATATGACAGTGTATTTTATCTGGAGTAAATAAGGAGTCACTGAAACTTCTTAAGTTGGAACTTCATGGTCATCTGATCCTACATTATACATAGAGGAGAGACTGGAGAGGAGAACTGGAGGCAGGGACACTAGTGGGGAGGCTTATCTTATCTATGTGAAAAGTCAAAGAATGAATTAGATGGTGGCCATGTGAATAGAAAGGAGATAATGAGATGTTGCTTTTTATCTTCAGAGATGTGATGACTGAATGGACATAGGAAGTGAGAGCAAGGGAAGAGAAGATGACTCTAAAGTTATGAAAATTGAGGGCTAGAAAAATAACCAAAAGCTTCAACCAAAATAGGGAAGTTATAGGACAGCAGTTTAAGGAATGCAAAATTAAGTTCTTCTGAGAGTATGTAGTATTTGGAATGCCTATGGGACATTCAGGGACATACTGGTGCTCAAAAGAGAGATAAGGATTCCATAAGACAGAATAAGATAGAGGGGGAAAAAAAGGATTCCCAAATGGAAATTTGGGAAGTTATATGTCTAGAAATGATTACGCTATGGAAGCTGAGGAAATCAATTAAAAATGAAGTAGTGAAAAGTCATAATAGCTGATTAGTGATTTAGTTATGGCATAAGTCAATTCAGGTAGACATTGTATACCTTGAAAGTCATAAGGTTATTTTAAATTTGATATATTCCAAGCAAAAACTGTTTGTTTTTTTCTTTATATTCTAATATAGCACATGAAATATAATAGGAGTTTAATAAAGGCTTGCCTATTGATTCTCTGATCTATTTCTTTTTAGTTGTGTTCATCATTGGCAGCAGCTTGTACAAGAAGGTTCAACCTCAAGGCAACGTAATGGCTAAAGTTGCCAGCTGCATTGGTGTAAGTATGACAAACTATTCCGTGGTTATGTTTAACCATCTTAGAACATTCTTTTTTACTGCTTCACTTTTTTAATGTCATGTAATCTGCTTTTTGAAAATATCAGGCAATTCTAAGATATTTTTGAGTCTCTTCTAGTTTCATTTAGGTTAACTTGGATGCTTGGCTTTACAGCTCTAAGAAGCTCTACAAATGTCCTTTTCTTATAATAAATATACATATTCTTAAAAGTTGCCTGCAAGGAGAGAACCACTCCAAATAATCATCTGGCTTCCAGATGACTTCCATTTTAAAAACTGAAGATTCTTCCATCAGAAAGACCTTTAACTAACATTTAAATGAAGAACCTACCACTTAATTAGCTGTGTGCCTTAAGCTTCATTTAAGTCATTCTGGACCTCATATCTGGAAGCCCTTCTGACTCTTCACTCAGTGCTTCTTCTATCATATATTCTCATTCTCAGTTAGAAGGTCCATCATTCCTTGAGTGAGACATTTGATCTTTAGAGGATGTGACTTTTGGAATACTCCAAATGAAAAGTTAAGTTATTCATAACTTAAAATCATTAATGACCCAAGGATCATTTCTTATTCCATCTAATTCAATCCTTTTAGATTTGAAATCCAGAGAAGTTTACTATCTTGTCCAAGATAGTTAATAACCAAAAATTGAGTAGGATTTGATCTTCTAGTCTAGTATTCATTCAGCAGTATCATTATCTTGATATTTGTTGTTGTTCAGTTGTTTCAGTCATGACTGACTCTTTATGATTAACATTTGGGCTTTTCTTGGCAAAAATACCAGAATTGTTTACCATTTCTTCTCCAGCTCATTTTATAGATGAGGAAACTGAGGCAAACAGGGTTAAATGACTTTGCCAAGTTACACAGCTAATAAGTATTTATGACCAGATTTGAATTCATCTTCCTGACTTCATGCCTGGTGCTTTATCTGATGTATCACCTAGCTGCCCAAACTTGAAATACTTTTCTCTTATTTTACAAAACAGAGATAATATTAAACGTGATCCCCACCAAAAGCACCTATGTTTAATTACTCTGATAGTCATTGCTCATCATCAGTTTTCTTCTGACCTATAAGAAGAACAAGAATTCCCTTTATTTTTTGCCTTTTTATTGTTGTAGTGTTTCCTGATTTATTTATTTATTTATTTATTTTTACCATCTTTAATAGTGACACCTTATTTTGGTTTGGTTTGGTTTTTTTCCAGTTTGCAATCAAAAACAGATTTTTGCACAGGAGTAAAGAATTCCCAAAGAGGGAGCACTGGCTGGATTGGGCTAAAGAAAAATATGATGTAAGTGTTTTATTCATCTTTAACTGGACCCAATCAATAGCTTTCCTCTGGAAAGAGCTTCAATAGAGCTTTCCATGGGATAGTCATGGGATAGTTGAGATAAATTTAATTCATTATCAGGTTTATAATATGAAACCACTCTGTTTGTTCCTGAAGTACTTAGCAGGCATATATATATATATGCTATTGATGTTTCTGAATATATGTCTATTTAATTATATTCTACCATTAGTCTTTCTGCCTCATGGAATTTCTCTTTTAAGATGTTACTCAAACACTGACTTTTATATCAAGGGTTTTTAAGCCTTTTTGTGACAGGGAGATATTTGTTAGTCTAAATGCATAAAGCATTTTATATATCTATTTATAGACATATATAGGCATGTATGTGTCTATATTGATACACATATATTATATATGTGTATATGTATATGTGTGTATACCAAGGAAACCAATTATATTAAAAATATTACCTAAATAATTTTTTAATTAACAGAGTTCTTGTGAGCACTATCTATAGATTAACTTTAAAAGCTCTGTTCTACAGAGAAAATTTCCCAATTCTTATATTTAATTATTTTTACATATTTGTCTTTACTATGTTTACTCCTTTTCCATACACACTTGCTTCTATGCTTATTGTTTTCCTCATTTGAACATAAATTCCTTGTGAGGAAAAATTTTCACTTTTTTGGTATTTATATCCCTAATATCTAACACAGGGACTAGCCCATGGCACTTACACAATACATTTCTTATTTATAAGTTGATGTTATTTATATGTATGCTAATTTTATGATTTCATAGCCAAAATTTGCTTTTTATACACTTGGTACATTCCTGCAATATATATATATATACATAAATTTGGAACCACAATTTGAAACATTGTCAAGTTCTTCTAGGCTTCTTGATCATGTGAATTTTCATAACTTCTAAGCTTTTTAATCATGTGAATTTTCAATTGCTTATATATTTTTCGGACTCATAACAAAGGGAGGCACACTGGAGTTGGCAGGTGAGAGATGAAAACTTTCATGAGGTGTCTTGTTTTATTTCTCTTTGTTTTAGGAACGACTTATTACCCAAATAAAGATGGTTGTAAAGGTGATGTTCCTGTATATTCCTCTCCCAATGTTTTGGGCTCTCTTTGATCAACAGGTAATAAAGATTGCCAAGTCTGCATTTTAAATATTTAGCTTCCCAAGAGATATCCATTTGGCAGGCTAGGAGAGCATTCTGGGTCCCTGTCTCATTCCTAGCCACACTGATAGTGATATTTCTAACTCAGATATTAGGTGAGAAAGTTAGATTTGGCCAAACATCCTATGAAAAGCTTTGGTCAATTAAAAAAAAATCACTTTAGTATCTGAGGTAGAAGTGTAGCCAGCAGAACAGCTTAGAATGGTCATTGCTTTTACTAAGAATTCAGACAATTTCAATCATGATATAATTGGGTATTTACAATTACATTATTTTCAAGGGCTCAAGATGGACTTTGCAAGCAACAACCATGAATGGAAACTTTGTAAGTATATAAAATATCTGTCTAAAACCTTAGCATTCATTGTTCATCTGGGCTTCTGATCAATGAAGTCTCCTTTCTCTCTTTTAGGGAGCGATTGAAATTCAGCCTGATCAAATGCAGGTAAGATTGAGGACTTGGAGTATTTTAATTCTTGAAACTTTGAAAATGATTAAGTTAATTATGTTAACTTTATTCCTGATTTATTTGTAACAGACTGTGAATGCCATCCTGATTGTTATCATGGTACCAATTGTAGATGCTGTGGTTTATCCTTTAATTGCCAAGTGTGGTTTCAATTTCACGTAAGTATAAGTTACTTTATATATCACTATAATGCATCATATACCTGTATGTATATAGGCACATATACATGTATGTTCACATATAAATATAGTATATAAATATGTGTGTATGTCTCTCTCTCTCTCTCTATATATATATATATATATATATATATGATATATTGCTTTATATTTTTATGTGGAAGTTCTATGCCTCAAATATACTGAATTTTTGGAAGGGGATGACTTTTTATTTACTTCCTTTCACCACCCAATTATAATGTCTATTAGTGCTTTGCAACCAATAGTCCAATAAATATATTCATTTAAATTGGTCGGATATAGACTCATGGACCTCTAAGAACTTGTTCTTTAAAATTAAGTATCCTCGAAGGAAATCATTACTGTATATGACCTCTATCTAATTAGGGTATCCTTGTGCATCCAGAAGAGGTGAAGATTGATTAGGTAATTCTGATTCTCTTCCTTATAGAATAATAGATTTCAAACTAGAAGGGATCTGGAGGCCATTATTAGTACCCCTTCCTTTTACAGATGAGTAAACTGAAGCCAAGAGAGGTCAACTGATTTGCCTGTGATCACCTAGATCCTAAGTGTCTGAGACAGAATTTGAAATTGGGTCTTTTTATCTTCAAGTCCAGTGCTCTCTCCACTGGGCAACTCAGCTGCTTCAGGAAACATTCTATCACTCAAATGGAACCTCCCTGAAATGTTTTCAATTAAACTGTTTTTTTTTTCCCACTTAATCTAGTCATCTCCAGTAGGTCAACAATGAATAACTAGGTGATATAAATTAAAGCTTTCTAGTAATTAGGAACTGCAATTAAATCTGAATTAGCTAATTATATGACTAAGTTTATTTAATCAGCAGAGACATTTATTTCTGTTGTGGTCCACTGGTGAAAACTTAAGACACTCCTAATTTTATTTTTGGAGGGTCATTTTGAATGGTTTGGCTGATCTTTTCAGACCAGTTATCAATCTTTTCTTCTTTGGTCCAGACCTGTAGTGTTAGGAGTTCTTAGTGTAGAAATTCCTTCCACTAGTTTTGCAACTGAGTACTTCACCTGTAGTGAAGAAGGAACTGCCTTATGTATTCCTGTAAGAAACAGAACTTGCACCTACATCTTTTTATTCCAATGCAAGTCTTCTGTCCATCATACAATGTTGCCTCTAGTTGCAGATGAGTATTCCAAAGTCTAATGTACAAATATTTTAAGATCAGTTTGTCTTATTCATTTTTTGAGCTATTAGAATTGCTTCTCCTCCTACTTCTCTCTGACCTTCTCCTATTTCCTCTCTGCCTCCATCTTGCTCTCATATTGGCCATCCAAATCTAATGGAATTCAGTCCCAGATTATGCTTATTTTATTTGTATAAAGCAGTGGGTAAGGAATTTACATTAGATATTAATATAAATGTCCCACATCTTCTCTCTGCAGGTCCTTGAAGAAGATGACAGTGGGCATGTTCTTAGCTTCCATGGCTTTTGTTGTGGCTGCCATTGTGCAAGTGCAAATAGATGTAAGTTATCCTTAGAAATTAAGAAGCATCTGAAGGCATCTCTCCCAGTGGCTCTAGGGAGGTTCCTTAGACAATGAAAGAAAGGGAGTTCAGATTCTTTTACTCCTCTGAAAGCCTTTAAAGTCAAAAGGGTAAACCTTGTTAAAACAGTTAACTTTCTAAGTGCATTAGCACATCACTTAAAGGTAGGTATTACCAAACTATCAGTTTGGGGGATAAAGTCGAGGGGATAAAGATCAAAAAGATTGTGAAAAATTTGGGGGAGTTTTTGAGAAACTTCTTTGAAGAACAGAAAGGAAGAAAGTATCTCCTCAAATGCCATTTGTAAATGGACAAAAAATTAATTAGGGCAAGGCAGCCTTTCACCAATTTTTTAAAAAGTTTCTGTTTCCTCTTTTGACAATTTCTCCTCCTTTTATTTTTCTATTTCTTTTCCTAGGTATAGCCCACTTCCCCAAAGTACTTGAAACAAACATTACAGGATATGTTTATTTTCCTTCAGAGCAAAGTGGATTCCCAGTGTGCAGGCTAGCTGTGGCATCCCTCTCTAACCCAAAATGGCACACATTACTTCCTTTTATATCCGTTGTTCTAGCTGGCTTTTCTGTTTATTGCTCTACCTTGCTTTTATGTCCATTGTTTTAGCAATTGTTCTAAATATTTTTTTTACATTTATTGTTCTAGCTACTCTTCTGGCGTGTTTATTCTACCTTGCTTTTATGTTCATTGTTTTGGTTTACTTGGTTTCCACTCCCTGTACCCTAATTTGACATACAACCTTCATGCCTTACAAGCTGTATTTTCTCCTCCCCACTTGAATGTGCTTCTCTCCTTATTTTTTTAAAAAAATAAATTTATTTCCATCTATATTTTATTTAGATCCACTCATTGTTTAACTTACTTAGGTACTTCATTACATACTGCCTTCCCCTATCCTAACTATTTGTGTTTTCCTCCTTCTTCCCCTTTAAATTACCTTGTATTTACTTATCTGGGTACATATTGTACTTCACCATCCCCAAAGACAGCTCTCTGAGGAGAGTTATTGTTCTGTTTTTATCTTTTCTTTGCTTATGGCAGAACTAAATGTTTAGGTTGAATTCAGTACAGGGAAACAGGAAAGATGTATGGTATATATCTTAAAATGTAATGTTGAGTCCACATCTTCTAAAATTTGCCAGAGACATGTCAGTATATTAGCTTAGCAAACAACACAACTAACAATGAAGACATGTGTGTGTAAGTGTCTGTATGTTCAAAACCTTTATATTAGATAATAGATATGTAAGAGTGTGCTAGGAAATATTTAACAATCAGATGTAGGAAGGGGGAAGGGTATATACCTAATACATTTTAAAGTTTAATCTTGATTATAAACATTTCTCCATCACTTCCTTAAATCTAGATAATCAAAAAAAAAGTAATTTAATATTCAGCTCTTGTGGGCCAGTTTGAGTTGGCTCTAACACATGCCTGTATATAAGCCAATTGGGAGATTTTTCATCATAATTAGGACTACTTTTTATGTAATTTTTATTTAGATAAAATTCTACTTTTTGTAATTACTACCTTAAAACTTTCCCATCTACTTTTTTTTTCCTTCCAATTTTTCCCAGAAAACTCTTCCAGTCTTTCCTACAGGAAATGAAATCCAAGTTCAGATATTGAATGCAGGCAATGAACCCTTACATGCATATTTTCCTGGACAAGACGTCAGCGTAGGAGTGAACCAGGTAAGTAGAAGCAAGTAGAATTTTTCATGTATTTTACTTCTTGCTTATTTTCACTTTGATTTAGAGCTGCTATTCTCCAATACACCAATTAGATAAAAAATGCCTGTTACCTAGACCATGTTAAACATCTAGGTGGATAATTTACAGAGCTTGTCCATAAATATATATGTATGTGCATATGTTTATACATGTACACACACATAAAACATATTTACATATGTCTATCACATATATAGAATATATAGATGTACATATGTATAGAGATGATCAGTATTGTACAATTTGGAACGGTATGGCTTGTTTTTGTTTTTAACAGACAAAAGCTTTATTCAGTCATTCTGACTACTCATTTTGCTTGAGGCTTAAAGTCCTACAACTATTTTTATAGAAAGAATTACTTTTGCTGTTTCCTTATGTTTGAAACTATATATTTGATTGTCTAACTGTCACCTAGAATAATTAAAGTTACTTTTAAGATCTCAAACTATTTTGAATGGAATTAATACTCAGTAAGGAGATTTGGGATCTAGCCCCATTTATCAGTAATTACCTTTACGAACTTTAAGAACTCATGTAACTTCAGGTGACTTGAATTTCTTTATAAATCTAGAGGATCTGGATCTCTAGAGTCTCTACTGATTCTAACATGGATGTAATAAAATCTGAATACTCTCTGACAGTTAGTGACTTATAGTTGGAAGATAGGATAGGATTCTCAAGTTTGCTCTGCCATTGATTTGTGTAACCTCAAATAGATTATTTTCTTCATATATTGATTAAATTATCATTATATGATCTGTAATCATATACTCTCAGAATTGGAAGGAATATCATTTAGCTGAAATCTTCTCCAGATCATGTATCTTGCTTCAACAGTCCTAAAAAATACTTGTTATGTTTTTGCTAAAATACTTACATTGACAGAAAGTTTATTTTATGCCCATCTCCCAAGGAAGCTCCTCTCTTTTTTTGGATAGCTATAGTTATTTTCCCCAAAATATGCTTCCCTATAACATTTTCTCTGACAGAACTCCTACCTGTGTTTTTTGGAGCCAAGCCAAACAAGCCTAATCTATCTTTTGTATAATAATCTTCAAATACTTGAAGATATTATGTTCTTCCCTTTAGTCCCCTAAATACTTCTCTAGTCTAAATTTTTTTATTTTTTTCTATTAATTTCATATTTTTTTACTCCTTCACTCCCCTTTTCAATCTCTTTTTATGCTATAGGAATTTCCCAGCAAAGTACTCAAATGAGTACTCAAAATCATTTGACCTTCTGATAATTGATTGATGTTAGATGAGGCATGAAACAGAGAAAAATGTCACAGTTACAGAGGAGGTAGAACCCAGAGTCTAAGTTATGGGATTCCTGATAATGATAATAAGTCTTCTAGATTGTCCTGTTTACAGATGGCATTGAATTGAAACCTGAAACATTTCAGGAGCTACTAGTTAAGATAAAGCTCAAGAGTTTGGTCTAATTTTACAAAAAGGAAAAATCAATTAGATGAAGAGTACATTCTATCTACGCCATGATACATTATGCATTTGAATAGACAATCCATAGAGTTCATGCATAAATATATATGACTATCTTAAACAGACATTACAAATGAAAAATAAGATACACCTGGGATTGAGTAAGATGAGGAAAACTAGCAGAATTGTGTTTGGGAAATTGCAAGGTAACATCATTTCAGTGATACTAAATTTGTGATACTAAAGTTCAAAATTTTAATACCAGTATTCTTTTGTGGATTGACCAAAAGTCTTGTAACCCAAAAATTACCAATAAATTGAAAATGAAGATTGCCCAGAGAGTAGTAGAGAAGTAGAGATGAGTGTGAAAATGAAGACACATATTATCATCAAAAATTTATAAAGAAGGACTGCAGCTAGGGATAGTATTAAACAATGTATTTATGAAAAATATGACTACATTATATTAAAAGTGAGGGATGAGTGGTAGATAAGCTCTAGTGTTCATTCCTATCCCAGCAAAGTAAGAAAAAGTAAGAAAGGTCCCCTATTGGACAGATCTTCTGTGTTAAATTTAATAAAGAAAATAGACAAGTCATACAGGTTAGGCTGGCATGGTTGAAATATGATCTGTACCATTTGGAGGTGGGGAATGCCCATGATTAAAAATACAGATCCACTTGGGTGAATTTATTATCTCCTAATATGTCACATAGAATTTTACTTCCAATGTTATCTAATTCCCTTGTTTTACTCTGATGAAATTTTAAAACTTTTTTTGTTTTTTACTTTTTAACAGCTATTGATTCTTTCAACTTGCAGCTCACTAAAATCCCCAAGTCTCTTTTACAAGAGCTACTATTTAATCATCATTTCATTAACCTGCATATGAACAATTATTTGTTTGTTTTCAAACCTAGGCAGAGAACTTAGACAAAATTAAGTAAAGAATAAACATAAATTTGAGTCCATGATTCCAGCCTGCCACTTTGGGAATCTTAAATATGTCATTTTATGTTGGCTATTCATAGCAGTCTTAAACTTATTTGATAAGCATACTATTGGGGCAACTAGGTGGTGGTGCATTGGCCCTGGAGAAGGAGAACCCGTGTTCTAATCTGGCTTACTAGTTGTGTGACCCTGGGCAAGTCTCTTAATCTTGATTGCCTCAAAAAAAAGTAATGCAGTTAATAAGCATACTATCTATTCTTTTAGCCAAAATACTTTTTTTTATATGTTGAATAGAATAATATTAAAAAAGAGAAAGACCTTTGTGCCACTTGACTAACCTAGCAAGACTATTTATGAATACTTTTATATGTAGTCCATTGATATGCCAAAACTATCCATAAAAGAATTGCCATATTCCAAATAAGTGTAAATAAGAAGGAAATGAAGTCAGTTGATATGAACTAGTCTTAATGAGCCCATTCTGGCTCTTGGTGATCAGATGCTAAGTACTTTTAACATATAAATTCTAGAGTTTTGTTAGTTATTGAAGGTAAGCTAAGCCAGTGGAGCATCTATTTTTTCTCCCTTAAAAAATTTGTGACAATGTTTTGTTTATCTATCTCCAGTTCTAAGTAGTTTCCTCTTCTCTACAACTTTTCCAAGAGCAGACATAATTGGCTAGATTGGTTATTTTTTTTAATTTTTGTTTTTTTATCTGGTTATTTTTAATACATTGGGGTATAGTTAATCTAGAGAAATGACTTGAATCCATTAAGAGAAGCTAAGGTCTCTTATCATCTCCTAATTTTTCTTTGTTAGCACCAGTCTTCCCAGCTATGAAAAGCAAGAATCCAGTACCTTTTTATTATTTTTTTTTATCTCTAACACAAGGGAGAAAAAGGTGCTTTTTATTTTTAGCGTTTACTACGAGCTTCAGTACCTACTAGATTTTATTCTTCCTGATATGACCTTTTTTCTCTCAATAGTATTTTATTTTTTTCTAATTACATGTAAAGATAATTTTCAACATTCAATTTTTTTGTGTGTTCCAAATTTTTCTCCCTCTCTTTCTTACTTTCCCCCTCCTCAAGGCAGCAAGCAATCTAATATGGATTAAAAAGTTCAACCTGATATGACTTTACAGGACTTTGCCCTTATTTCTTTCTATTTGTCCTTACTTCCCACAACTTCAATATCCTGCACATTTAAAATCTTTGATTTCCCTAAGCACTCTCCTTAGGCTTACCCATTTTCCTCCTCATTCTAATCAAATGTGACTAAGCCACCAGATCTAGTTTCTCAAAGCCTCCCATCATTTGTGAGCTAACTTCACTCTAAAAATCTTTATTTAGGTCATGATAATCTATCAATCCTATATCTGAACTCTGAAATCCACCTTCTTAAAGTCTAGACTTTAATTCAAATAATGAGGCAATTTCCTTCTTGGCTTAGTCTTATTGATGTCTATCAGATAAAATATTTTGTTTTTTCTATTAAAGGTTTTTTATTCTTAACTTTAATGTTAAACTGACATTAATTAGTTCTTACCTTTCAAACTATGACTAGGTACATATTTGATAAAGTAATTTCTTTGTTGGAATATACTCTGATATCAAGATGGTTAAAATAATAGGGACTAACATCATGGAAATTTCTCCAGAGTTATCATCTTTGGATTGAGTGATTAAAGTTATCACTAAATAAATAGACATTTGCCACTTGAGCTCTCTTGTTCCAAAGGAAGAGAGATTTATTTAAGTCACTTGGCAAAGCTAACTGACTTGACAAGACTAGGAAACTGAAACTATTTCAAACCAGAGAATATGATAAAAGTGAAATTGTAATTGTTTTATTCTCTGAGGTCACCCCAACCAAAGACTATAACTCAGTGTTTTATTCTCTGAGGTCACCCCAACCAAAGACTATAACTCAGTGGCTTATACAGTTTGTTCCGGTAGGTTGAATGGTAGTATGTGTTGAATTATGCAATTAAATTGTAATGAAATAGATGTGAAGTCCATTTCTGACAGTAGTTTCCTGATTTCATCAAATCACTTGCTCTCTCTATTCCTTAGTTCCAAAGGAAGAGAGATTTACTTAGGTCACTTGGCAAAGCTAACTGACTTGACAAGACTAGGAAACTGAAACTATTCCAAACCAGAGAATATGACAAAAGTGAAATTGTAATTGTTTTATTCTCTGAGGTCACCCCAACCAAAGACTATAACTCAGTGGCTTATACAGTTTGTTCCGGTAGGTTGAATGGTAGTATGTGTTGAATTATGCAACTAAATTGTAATAAAATAGATGTGAAGTCCATTTCTGACAGTAGTTTCCTGATTTCATCAAATCACTTGCTCTCTCTATTCCTTAGATTCCTCATCCATAAAATGAAAGTTGGACTTGACCTCTAAAGTCCTTTCTAGCTGTAAAATTGGCCCAATGATGATAGTTGCTATTTACATGGCATCTTAAGACTTAAAAACACTTTGTCCATCTCATTTGAATCATACATTAACTCTGAATAAGTGCGACTTGTATTATCTCTATTTTATGGGTAAAGAAACTGAGGCTCAAGTTAAATGATTGCTCACAGTTAATAAGTATCAGACACAGGATTTGAATGTAGTTCATTGTTCTTCCTATTTTATTATACTTAGGAGAAAGCTCAAAATGTATGACATCCAGGTGAAATAAGACATTTGAAAAATTCCAGTATGCCCCTTAGTATAATGAAAAAAAAAAGTTTTTTTTTTCCTTTTAACTATTGGGAATGAGATAATAATGGAGGTATAAGAGCCTTACTTATTATATCTAGGAAGATAATAGATAATGAGAAAATTACTCACAAATTTTGTTTCTGCTTACTTTACGCAAAAAGAACTTTCAGATTGGGTAAGATAAAACAAAAGCTAATTACTAACAACTGAAACCGTTATAAATGAGAATAAAATAAGGTCATAGAAACTGCAGTCATTTGAAGCTTCTTTAGGCCACTTGACATAACCTAGATAGGATCACTTGACCCATTGTTATAGTCCACCTGCTGGTAATAATTTCTGTGGTTATGTTCTTGATTTTCATAAGATAAAGAGAGATTTAGCAGCTCTAAAGGAAACCTACTATGTTTCTGTAATCCTGAGATATCTGGAGGCAAAAACCAAAGGCAAAGGTTGTTGGATAGAAAATGTAGGCAGATAAAGCAAATTTAATGGGGGGAAAACCCTGTTTGTTTAAACATGCATGATGAAGATAATTCAAGAGTGAGGGAAGTATTCCACAAGCAACTAAATTCCAGAATCCTGAAGTTTCCAATTTAGCACAATAGAATAGATTAAATTTATGATTATGGCCATCTTTTTCTTTTCTATAGTCCAGTGACTTCTTGACTTTGAAAATGACTAATCCAAATATAAGCATTACTTATGGACAGCAGACCCACACAGTTCCAAATAACTTTGAAGCGGGCCATCGCCACAGCATTATAGCATGGAATATCAACAACATTACTGTAGTAAGTGTTTCTATTAAAGAAAAATACTAGCTCTTTGTTTTTAGGGCCTATAGCAGATATCATCTCTGTAGATGTTGTTATTTTAAGAATTGTCTCTTTTCTTGTTGCTCACAAATATAAATTATTTTACCACTTTCCCATGTAAGTTGGCATGTGAAACTTAAAAGACAATACTTGATCTTGGTTATAAGGGCATTAACACATCTGATTTCTTTCAGAAGAAATGAACTAGATATCAGTCAAACATTTATAGTGTGCCAGATGCTATGCTAGGCACTGAGGATACAAAGACAAAATTTAAAATTCTCATTCTGAAGGAGATTACACTGGTCCCTTTCACATCATGACTTTCCCTAACACAGTTTATGTTGTAAGTTAGCACAAGAAATTAAATAGGAATTTTTTTGATAGTTTTGCAGAAGCCACAGATGATGAGCGAAGGCCAGCAGACAATATAGAAAAAACTTTGAAACTCAGAATTGCATAAAATATCAACATATTTTATTTTTTAATACCATAATTCAGGGTTTTTTGTTTTTGTTTTTGGTATAAAGGAGGGCAAAAAAATTTTTACATGGTTTTTCCAATTGCAAAACTGGATGTGAAAGGGATAACTGTATATTTTATATAACACTGCACATTGAAGCCATTAATGTTGTTTCCAATGAACTAGAAACCACCAATATCATCTTAGTACTTAAAAAGGTAAATTTCTCAATGAAACAAATTTAGTGAAACTAAGCCTTGTTCAACAGCAAATAAATGCAGATATATACAAGGTCTTCTGTTAACACACCTTAACAACAAAGAAAGTGGAGAAATTTTCTACCCACTAAACCATCCAGCCCTTAGACTAAGCATCCTTCACTTTAAAGATACTTAGGATTGATACTTTATCTGACCTTTATTCTCTAAGAAATATGTACTCAAATAACTTCAATTAAAAAACATTTCTTTTTTCCTCCCCCAGGTGAAAGATGGCCTTAAAGCCAAGCCAGAAAAAGGAGAAAATGGAATCAGGTATCATTTATGCTTTAAAACAAACAAACCAACCAACCAACATTTTCTCTTCAGCAGGCTAAATTTCACTAAAGGATTTGACATTTTCAGGATAGTTTTTATTATTTACCCCCAGTCAGCTTTGCTGAATCAGTTTATAGTTCATGTTAATTTCAAGGGAAGTATTAGCAATAACTTTCAAAAGCCATGATCTGTCAGTTCTGAGGAGATTTTTGTTTAATATATGAAGCTCAAGAAAGATGTCAATTATTTTTGGCCAAAAGTTGTCGCATTTAATGATCTGATGCCATCAAAAAGTAAAACTTTTATGCTCTATCCTTAAATTAACCTAAGTCTTAATCTCTAAGGATGAATCTTATAAAAGAGAGTTCTGCTTCTTATTTAAGTTTGGTGTTTTCTCATCTTTGTTTATGATAGCCCTAACATAATTGCCTTTAATCTCTAATGTATTTCATGTTGGAACTTGACTTTTCAGTTTAATCAAGTTTTATCAAGATTCTATTTTATCACATATTTATTACTCTTTAATAATGAGCTCAGATCAATGAATGTTTTTTAGTGGTTCAAAATGACGAGATAACTGTACTGAGATTACACATCTATTAAATATCAGCAAGATGACTCAACTTCTGTCTGAATCTCTCAGGTGTGGGGCTAGTATGTTTCTATTACAACTTGCTGCCTCTCAAAAATCACATCTATGTTTCAGCCTTCTTTGAAAGAGGATATATGTTGATTTGCTTGACTATACTTATTTGTTAATGAATGAAGGTTCTTCCATTGGATGAAAAATTAATGGGAAATGAGTTTTCCTTTTTTTTAAATAACATCAGTAAAATACTTAGAGATTCTTCTCCTAAAATCTATTACTTTGTGTTTATATTGCTACTTGTATTATATTCTGTCATTATGGAAATTTTATTGTAATAGGGATTTGAGAATTTGCTACAGCTCAACTCTCTTATGCTAAACCCATTTTCTTAATCTTCACCACAGCAGTGCA
Organism: Antechinus flavipes; assembly: GCF_016432865.1. NCBI lineage: Eukaryota > Metazoa > Chordata > Mammalia > Dasyuromorphia > Dasyuridae > Antechinus > Antechinus flavipes. The sequence goes on along the minus strand of NC_067400.1, from coordinate 152,100,937 downwards.
GTTCATCAGATGGAGCTAATGCTGTTATATTTTTGGTGTTTCACTCATAAAGATCTATTTCTTTTCTGTCCATCTGCCCTCTTGCAGATTCAGGTCTCTTTTTAAATGCATAGGCAAAACTCAAAAGCACCTATAAATATCAACATAATATGAATCTTTTTTCCTGGATTAGGAGGGAGCACTTCTCTCTTTGAAATCTAAATTCCAGTCAAACCCTATTATATCACTACACATTGCACAATTGAATTTCTATATATCACTTTCACATCTAGCATTATGCTTAATCAGCATGCCTTTCAGTGGGATTAGAGAAATTTAAGCTGAGAATCAATAATTGTGACTTTTATGTTCTCAGGAGCAAACGAATGTTAGCTCAACTAGAATCTATAATTTCTGGCTCTTAACCAATTAATTAATCTTTTAAATGTGATACTATTACTATTTAGACAGTGAAATAAATGCTAATGATGTGGTTAGAAACTTGGCTTAGCAGATGTTTAGATTACACAGATTGATTCTGGCATACATTCTAAAGATAATTTTTAAAAATTGAATACCAGAAAAACCTCTCTTTGTATTGAATCTTAAAAGTAGTACTCAGAAAACTCTGGTAATTTTAGAGTTTGAAATAGTTGTATGTTAAATGTTGCATTTTAGTAGGTGCCTTAGAATCTCAGTTAAGAGATTATGTTTCAATTTTGTTTTAAAAGCCCTAAATTATTTTTATTAATTATTTTAACTAGTAATTTTTATAGTGCTTTAAGTTTTTTAAGTACTTATTTTCTTTGTTAGTATATCCTAATTTTTTAGGAATCCCTCCCCCAAAAAAGCTTTTAATTTCAATTTTATTGCCTGAAGGCACATGATCTTTAGGTAGAAAAACCAATAATAGAACCCATGATTTTCAATCCTTAGTATAGTGTTTTATCTGTTGTCATAATGGTTATTTTAATATTTTTAGAATTTTGTACCTTATTTGAAATGGCTATTTCATAGTTGAAATTTTTCTTTTTTGCTTTAATGGATTCATTTTCATAATGCCAAAATGAAAAGGAATTTGTTCAAATTAGGCACTAAACAAAGCATGTTTAGTAAATATATTTAAATGTTGGAGGAACTCTTTAAAAAAAATAATTTTGAGATGTGGGATGCCATCATTTTTAAGTGACTTGTCCAGAGTCACATAGTTAGTAACAACTGTCTGAGGCCAGTTCTGAACTTAGTCCCCCTAACTTCAAGGAAGATACTATACACACTGCACTACCTGGCTGCCCCTGGAACTAATTTTTTCCAAGTATTATCGACAAATATTTTGCACAGAAATTCCATCAAAGAATAGAACTTAAAAAGATATGGGACTTTGTTAGAAAACTATGATAAGATGTTAAATTTTCCAGATTCTGTACTTTATTGTATTTTTAAAAACAACTAACATATTTTCAATTCTTTCAGATTTGTCCATTCCTTGAATCAAATCGTCAATATTAGTATGGATGGAAAGGTGTTTAGTAATATCGGTAGTTTTCAAGCCAGTGATTATATGTTTTTTCCTTCTGGCTCGTAAGTACATTCAAAAAATTTCAAGTAGGGATTTTTAGCTCTATTTTCTTTAAAATTAATATAGTGAAAGCAAAGACCAGCAACAAGAATGAAACAGAAAGAAGCACAGCTCCACCTTCCAATAGTTTCTCACAACCGAGGTATTCAGTTAGAAGACTATACAAATAAGAATGAAGAGATCAGGTGGTCAGACATTTGAACTAGTCAAAGGAGATAGAATAAATCCACGCTTACTCATATACATGCATAGAATATGCTTCAGTCAACAGGAAAACAGGAGAGAATAAGGAGTCAAGAGGGAAGGTAAATTCAGGAAGTAAAATCAACTCTAATTTGTAAGAATGGATTTTAAAGAGATATTTTAAGCTAAAAAAGAAAGAACAAAAACTTGATTGTACTAGTTGGGGAAAGTGGAAAGACAGGGAGGTAAAAGCAGAATGTATCAAGCATAAAACACTGATGCTGAACATATTTCATCTTTTACTTCCCTCTTCTTTGTAAAAAGGAGTAGAAAATTAAAAAATGAAAAAGTATAAGAGATAGGATGGAGGGGAATGCACAATTGATAGTCACAACTCTTTGTGTAAATGGAATGAACTCACCTGTACCCCTAAAATGGAAAATAATAGCAAATGGATTAGAAAGCAGAATCCAACAACAAGTTGTAAATGAAAACAAAGATTTGTAAAAAAAATTTTAGTCTAAATCAGTCTATTTTGTTTCACTTAGAGTCAAAGAGGCAGAGATAGTAACCATAATCTCAAATAAAAAAAACCTCAAAAATATATTTATTAAAGAAATCAGTGAGATTACATTATACTGAAGAGAAAATAATGAATATTAATATTTAAAATATGTATGCTAAATAGTATAGTGTACATAAATGCTTGAGGGAAAATCCAAATAAGTAAATGAAACTTAATAGTGAGGGATCTCAATGTATCCATTTCAGAACATTTAGCTAATCTAATGAAAATGTAAATAAGTAGTTAATTACTTAATGGAATTATAGAAATTGTCTATTTGTGTTAGACACCTGATGATTATTTAATTAAATAGAAAAAAGTACACATTTATCTCAACTACATATTTTATAAATATATATATATATACATTTTTTTTTTTTACAAAAAATAATCAGGGCATAAAAACTTCAGAAAATGCACAAAAGCATCACTACAATGTAATAAAAATTGCATTTAATAAAGGACCACTGAAAAAAAATTAGAAATTAGAAATTTGATAACTTAATCTTAAAGATCTGGTAGGTCAAGGAACAAATTATAGAAACAATAGTTAATTTCATTAATGATAAGGATAGCAACTAGATAACAGATCAAAATTTGTGAGAGTCAAAATGGTTCCTTAGGAAAAATGTGTATCTCTAAACATTTTTAAGAACAAAAGAAATTTAAAAGAATCAATGAATTCGGTATGAAAGCAACTAAGAATAACCTAGGAAATCAAGATATTTAAAAACATCAATTAAATACACAAAATAGAAATTCAAAAAATCAAAGAAGAGAACAACAATACTGAAAGCAAAAGAACAAAAACCAAAACTAAAGTCAAACAACCCACTAGGTTAACTAAAAAAAAAAGAAAGAAAGAAAAGAAAAAGTTGAGCCATTTTAATTTGATTTTTTTTTTAAAAAAGGAAACCAAATTACCATTATCAAAAAGAAAAAGGAACAAAAAAGAACAACAAATAAAGAAGACACAAGGGATTTGTATGTAGGATTCTGTTCTCTGCATCATATACAAAATATAAATGAAATTAATGATAATTTTTAAAAATAAAAAAGTCCAGATTAACAAAATATTAAACAGAAAATTTAAATAATCTATTCTTAGAAAGAAACACTGAATAAAACATAAATAAGTTTCCAAAAGGAAAAAAAAAGCTTGAGGTCTTTTGAATTTACAAGCGACTTCTATAGAAATTCAAAGAACAATTCCAATATTATATCAACTGTTTAAAAAGATGGGAAAAGAATGAATACTACCAAACTTCTGCTTTTATAATATAAACATGCTCTAAATCAGGGAGAAGAAAACTTTAAAACAATGTCCTATAACTTGAACAATTTTTAATTAAACATCTAAATAAAATGTAAGCAGGGACATATAGTAACATACCACAAAAATATACAATACGATAAGAGCCAGGTTGGCTCAATATTAAGGCAATTATCAAATAATAGAATAGAATTACAATAAGAACATCAAAAAATATATAATTATATCCAATAGATTGCAGAAAAAGCTTTTGAAAATATATATATATATTTCTATGAAAGAAAATTTAGGAATAAATAGAACTTTCTATAATAAAAGTAGTATTTATCTAAACCTGAGTCAACCAAGAGTAAAGCAATGATGTCTATTATTATCATTAATGTTTGATATAGTGCTAGAAATGCTAAATATGGAATTAAGACTAGAAGAAGAAATTGAGAAAATAAATATGGACAAAGAGAAAACAATAATATTGCATTTTGCACATACTATCACGGTTATGAGTAGATCTTAGAGAGAAAAATAAAAACTACCTCAAACAATATCAATAAGCTTGTGAGATATAAAAGAAATCTACATAATCACCAGCATCTCTATATTAGTAATAAAATCCAGTAGGAAATATGTATACTGATAAAATTTATATAATTGTAAATTATAAAAAATTGGCTATTAAATGAGAAATTTCTTTCTTCCCTTCAATAGAAAAACTATATCAGTTTCAGAGCTCTGTGAAGGTAATTCTGAAAAACTTGGATTTGGCAGTGCATATACCTATGTAATAACAAAGGTAAATTACCAATCCCATTGTAGCATATTTGTTATAGATTTCTGTGCTATGTGTCTACTTCCCCCCAAAACACTAATAATTAATACTATTATATTAATATCTTTCCAGAGACAATCATCAATTTAGTATACATTTATTTTAATTTAGAATTGATCTTATTAAACATTCTTTATACCTTTAATTCTAATTCCTTAAACCTTGGGAATATTTAAATAACCTTTTTAACTTTTTTTATTCTAAAATAGAGTAATCTTGTTCTAAAATTTAAAAAAATCTAGCCTTGTCTTTTTGAAACATTAATGACCAATAGAATTTTGAGACAGAATTTTTTCTTGTTAAGGTGCTCAAATTTTATTCTCCTTTGAAATTTTATTCCTTTGAAAAAAAAGTATTGGTGGCAAATACTTTTATAGTCCATTAAGATACAATTCCAAAATTCTTTCATGTGAATTAATTTCTTCCTTAAAACTTCATTGGAAATTCTCATTGTGTGTCTTGATAAAAAGAAAACAGAACTTAAAACTCTTTCTTAAATGTTAAAATCTCCTTATTTTTTTTTAAGAAAAAAAAGTATTAATTTTTCTCTCTCTCTCTCTTTTCCTTACTATTTTAGTGTAATGGCAGTAGCCTAGAATACAAGGTTTTTACAGATATCCCGGCCAATACAGTTAATATGGCTCTACAGATCCCACAATATTTCCTTCTGACTTGTGGTGAAGTTGTCTTCTCTGTAACTGGCTTGGAGTTCTCATATTCACAGGTTCTGTATTCATTTGTTTTCTCTCCAAGAATATTCATGTTTTGTACTCTTGTTATTTAGATTGTAGATCTAGCAATATCATGAGTTCACATTAAATATATTTCTCTTTGAAGCAATATTAGAACAGTTTTGTTCCTTATCTCATTTAAGGTTCATGTGAAAGTTTATTTCTATTCAACCATCTAAATAATAGACTCAATCTGAATTAGAATTATAGGAAGCAGGGAATCTCCCTACCTGATGATCATCCTAGCCATTGATTTGAATTCTACAGCAAAAGGTGATATTGAAGCATACATTTTAAAAAATTAAGTAAAAATTAACCATTTTCTATAACTAATGTCTTGGGAAAGTTCAAGTGTGTAGTAGTTTCTATTCTCACTGAAAATACAAAAAAAAAAAAAAAAAACCCCAAAAGTAGCAAAATACTACTTCCTAAAGCATTGACTTAAATAATTGCTATGATTTTAGAACTTGTGATTGAACTAGATCTTCTCCAACTCTAAAACTTGGTCCTCATAGGCCTTCTTAAAAGTATTTAAGAATATGACCATATCAGTGTCAATAATAGTTATCTATATAATTCAGTCATATGCATTTTCTCATTGCTACAATGAGAATCTCTTACAGATTTTTGAGACATTAAAAGACATTATCAGTTAAGACCAACCCAAAAGCTGTTCGATTTTCCACTTAGCCAAACTTTCTTTCTAATAACTACCAAGGTACTTCATTAACAATTGTATGGATTAAGCAGTTTAATAGATTCAATTTATTGAAATTGTGACTTTAATCAGATGTCTTCTAAACAAAGTCTAGAATCCTAAATTGTTATAGTTCTTCCTGATCAACTTAATTTTCTCAGGTGAATAATTTTCTAGGGAAATATTTCTGTACAGAAAAACTTTGACAGGGCAAGCTGCTGTCAAAGGTGCATATTGAGAATGATTGTTTCCATTTAGTTATTCTAAACTCTTCTTTGGAGGATAAAATATAATAGTGATAATAAATACTCTAATTCAGCTTCAGTAGCAATTAGATCAGCTCACATAGAAATTATCCTCTGAAACAAAATTTTTAAAAAATTCATTAAAATTACATGTTTAATGTCAAATTAGTATTCATCTAGGTAGCTAAGGGAAAAGATTTTTCTTAAAAATAATGAACTTATTGATTTTAGAAAAACATACTTGCATGAAATCACGAAAAAGTGAAGTGAGCTGAATTAAAAGAATATTGTATATAGTAACAACAATATTGTTTGAAGAATAACTGAACAACTATAGAAGTACTATAAATACTCAGAAAAATATAAATGACATATGAAGGAAAATGCTATCCATGTCCAGAGAAAAAACTGATAAATAGAAATAGGAATAGTATGGTTTTACATATATTTATACATCTGTACCAAATGGTGGCTAGGGTGGGGAGGGAGGGAGGGAGATAGCTCAGAACTTAAAATGTAACAAAAAATATTTAATTTTAAAAATAAAAACTAAGGATTAGAAAGGAAGCAAATTTTTATTGATAAAAAGAGCAAATAATCTCTCCCTACATACATACAACCAAACAGCCTTGGTTGGTACTTGGTTCAAATCTTCTTACTGTTGAATTTGAATCTTTTATTTCTACAGGCTCCTTCCAACATGAAATCAGTACTTCAAGCAGGTTGGCTGCTTACAGTGGCTGTTGGGAACATCATTGTTCTTATTGTGGCTGGAGCAGGCCAATTCAGTGAACAGGTAAGTAGATGCTTGAAAGAGCCCTGCTTATGTTAAGCTCCATTGAGTTCTACTTGGTCAGAGAGAATTGTCTCCAGCATTAAGCTCATATTCTCTCAGTCTTCAGTGTTAATACCAGTGACCCAACTGTCTTTGTTATAGTAGCAAGGGCTCCATAGCTTTCCTTGTACTTTTTATATTATGACCATAGGTAGCTGTTAAACACAGAATTTTCCTGAAGTATATATATGTATATATTAACAATTTTCCTTTTCCTTTTTTACACCTTTAAAGTGGGCTGAGTACGTTCTTTTTGCTGCGTTGCTGTTGGTCGTTTGCGTTATATTTGCCATCATGGCACATTACTACACCTATGTCAATCCAGCGGAAATTGAAGCCCAGTTTGATGAGGATGATAACAAAAAAAAGAAGTTTGGATCTGATCCATATGAAAAATCTGAATCATTTTCACAGACAGCGATGTGAATGCTAAGAACAAATCTTGAGAACAGTAGAATTCACATCAGGACTGCTCTAATATAAGCAGAGCACTATTGGATTATGGCTGATGAGGAAGAAGTTAATTTGTCAACACCTATGGTGAGCAACATACCAAGCTAATTCTTCTCAACTGTAGTGAATGACAAACTCTGGAAGCATTTATAAGACATATTTGCTTTTAAAAAGAAAGCACAAATTTAATTTTTATAACACAAGCTCAACTTAGTTGAGGACTACCCCCTCTCCACCATGAAGAGAACTAACCATTATTTTTGTTTATTCCTTTTTTTATTGTGAAAAAGCAACTTTTAAAATATGGCATACTATTTGCACGTCAGCACATTTTAAACAACATTGCATTTAACAATGTAAGGAAATTTATCTAAAACCCATGCTAAAAATGAATCAACCAACTAATATTTCAGGATATGAGGATCTAATTACCAGTTAGTATTACTTCACTGTCCACTTTCACTAACCCCTACCTCTATTTAAGTGTGCATGTAATTCAAAAAACCACTCAGGTGAAGGCCAGTTATGATACTAGGTGTATAAATGGTAGATTAAATAAAGTCCTGTTCCTAAAAATAAATGTTTAGAATTTTTGCTTTGGAGAAAGTAAACAATTTTACTTGTTGGATCTTGGATACTTGATGTACTACATTTCAATAGTTGGATATTATAAATTTGTTTCTTAGGGGTCACAAACATAGGTTTCCATATTTTCCCAATTTCTTTTCTCAGTTTGTGTACTTTGTAAGTCATTCAATTTAAAATGTCAATAAAATCAGTTTTTTGAAATAAAAAATTTCAATTATTGTACACCTAATAAATAGGGTGGATATCCACTCTACCAACCTAAACAGGAACTCTTACATTCCTTAGATAGTCTTCATGGCCAAAAATTTTATCTCCTGATGATCAGCCTTCTGTGTTCTCTGAGCTCAGTAATTGAGAAGTAAATGAGAGATGGGAATGTCCATGGTAGAGTCTCTTTTAGATATTGTTGGGCTTTTCCTCCCTCTATTTTTCCTCACTCAGAGTAGAATGAATATCTGGTATCCCCTCACAGAATGAGGATAAATTAATTTTTTGAGATCCTGAGTTGTTCAAGGAGTGAGGATAGGATTGTTCTTAATTCTTAATTCACCCTCAATTATAATGCATAACTCTGAACATCATAAGAAAGTCAGGCTAAAAGGATGAAGCTTCTATTGAAGAAATGGGTTACTGTTGTAGATAAAATAAAACATTATCTAACAGCATAGTAAGACTGAGCTTCAAAACCTAGCTGTTTCTTCCCATTTAAGCTTGTGCAAGTCACTGAATTTCATTGGGCTTCCACTTCTTCCTCTATAAAATCAATCTTGTAATATTGTAAAAGATTTGAGAATACTGTTCACTCTGATGATCAAACATGGTTCCAGAAAACTGATGAAGAGTGCTGCCTATCTAATGACTGAAAGATAATGTTCAAATATACAGAATGGATATGAATTGGTTGTGGGAAGGTAGAAAGTGGTTTTGCTTGACTATGCTCAATAATACAAGGGTTATTTCTTTATTATTAATATATATTTTATTTTTTATTTTAATTTTATTATATTATATATTATACATATATATTATAAAATTAATTTAATTTTATTATAATCATTATTATATATTTTAGCACTATGTAAATGCTAATTATTTGTCCTAAATTTCTAGGTTTCTTCCTTTCTATCTATTCTTTTTATATGGGATTGGAGAGGAGATCTAAAGGAGAAAAATGCTCAATAATAGAGAAAATTATTTTAAAAAATAATTAGAGGTGAAGTAGATACTTCTTAAGTTCTCTTTCATGTCTAAATATTATGGACAACCTTATAAGTGATAAACCTCTTAGGTGTGTTGGTTGAAAGAACATTTATTCTGTTCTTTCACAGAATTATGGTGTTATTAAATATTGGATTGTTTATTCACAGGAAGAAGAAAGCAAGCTGAAAAACAAAATATATAGAACCTGCACATTTATAAATAAGTCCAATAGTGAAATATGATCATTTACACTGCAAGCATTCTATAAAAAAAAGCAATTGACATGATAATATTAGTTCTCATAGTAGTCTGTATTGTAAATCCAGCCACTGTAGTCTGGGGGAGAGGGAGGAGCTATAAAAATTAGTAACTGATAGTTTCAGCTTAAAAAAAAAAAGAAAAATCTTGAAGGCATTTATTGATATTTCCCTTTGTTTAATGGCACCTTACTCTTCCTATTTAATTGAGTTTGATGTCAATTTTCACAATCTACTAAAGCAGAGACTTTAATATGGAACCAATTTATAGTAATTTAAAATAACATTTCATCCTTGTAATTTTTAAAGAAATCCAAATATGACACCTGATAATTTTTTTCTTGACCACTTCATTCACTCTGCCCCTCGATACCATCCTATTACATTTCTAGAAAGAGTAGTATGTATTTGTTGATTCTATTTTCCCATTCCAACTCCCTACAATTTGGTTTCTGTCTCCATTACTTTTCTAAGACCATCTGCTACAAAAATAATCAGTGACCTAATTGCTAAATGCAATGATAACTTAATTCTCCATTTTCTTGACTATTTTGCAATATTTGGTGCTGATTACTTCTTTTTTCTTTAATGTACTCTTTTCTACTATCTTCCATGACGCTTCTTTCCTCATTTCCCTTTCCTGCCATCCAACCATCTTTCTGAAAGTCTGTGTTAGTCTCCTTTGCTCTTCATTTTCTTTCTTGCTCCTTAAGTCTGCTCTTGGACTTGTTCATTTCTTTGGTAATTGGTCATTTTACCTACAACTTTGACTACAGTGAACACTTCTGAAAATAGACAGGTCCCAGAATTTCTGTGTTCTTTTTGAATAGGTGAAAAACCCAGAAATCATGTAGTTTAACCCTTAATTGTGGAATAATATTTATGGAGGAAATAATGGGTGGTCATTCAACTCTGGGATCCAACTAGGTATCACAGTGGTTAGAGTACTAGACCTGGAATCTTTTTTGAGTTGAAATCTGACCTTAAAGACATACTGGCTGTGTGACTCTGGGCAAGTCACTTAACCCTGCTTGCCTCATCTTCATCTGTAAAATGAGCCAGAAAAGGGAAAGTCAAATCACACCAGTGTCTTTGCCAAACAAATCCCAAATGGGGATTTTGAATAGCCCCAATTGTTGGGGAAGTTTTATTTATATTGAACTGAAATATTTGTAACTTCCAATCAATTTTAGTTATATCTTCTAGGGCCAACCAAAATCTCTCTCCTACATATAAACAATCACTTTCATTCTCCTCACCATGGTCCTGTTAATGTGACTTAACATCCCATTAATTTTCAGGGTTAGAAAAGAGTTCAGTAGTCCTTTATTTCAACCCACACCTTGAAAAAACATCCTTTTTACAAATGTACCAGGGAAATAGTTATCTGATCTTTGCTTAAAGACTTCAATGAGGTACTTCCAAGACAGCCCTTTCCATTACTGGCTACCCTAGTTCTTGTTTGGCTCTTTGCAACTTCTACCCATTACTTCTAGTTCAACTCCCTAAAAAGTAAAACTCACATGTTACAGACTACATACATCCTCACATTCATTTTTGTGTGACTGGCCAACTGTTTTTTTTTTTTCCTTTTTCACTTAACACATTTAATTTCCTCCACTAAAGTTCTCTGATACCTCATCTTGTAGAAGATGTTCAAATACATGGGTCCATAAAATTACCCAGTGCTGCCAAACCAAATTAAAATGTATCTAGGAGATGTTTACCAAAACAAAATATAATACAAGATGGATACTATTAAAGTTTTATTTCTTAAGTCGGTATGTGGCCCACATGGATCCTTATATATGATTTAGTAGCCCCTATTTTTACTTGAGTTTGATACTGCTGGTGTAGTAGAAGGAATATTGGCTTCAGGTTTCAGTCCTGGTTCTACCATTTACCTCTTGTGTGACCTCATTGGTCAGCAATAAACTTCATAGACTAACCAAACAACTTGTAGGTTTCTGAATGTGCAAATAAAAAAGGAAAAACATTATTATTTTTGTATTTATTTTTATAATTAGTTATTATTATGAGAGAAGTAATCATTTCTCTCAGAACCTTAAATGAAACAGAGCAGAGATATTAAACAGTAAGTGCTAGAGGAAAAAAAAATTGGAAAAGAAATGAGTGATCAATCCACAGTGATTTATGGTGTGTCTTCAGCACAGAACACTCCTGAGCATAGCCCAAACCAGAATAAAATGTAATTGGGAAGTATTTTAAAAAATAAATAAAAATACAATAAAACATAGATAATGACATTTTAAAGTTAAGTCAAACTGCAGCATATTGAGACCTTTATTTACCGATTAGTGATATTCATTCCCATTTGAATTTGACACCACTAAATGAGAGGACTTCTAAGCAATCTTCATATAAAGACAAGAACTGCATAGAAATTTTGACATATAAATGAGAGCCAAGAGAAACACAAAAAGATAAACAATCATAAGGGAACAAGCAAGGACAAACTACTTACATGTGTTATATGTGTAATGTAAAGAAAAAATTCTTTTTTAATCTGAGTCTAATTAGACAATTTGGGAATATTTTTCTCATATTTTGGTAAAGGAAAAATGGAACAGGAAGGGAAGAAGAATATACAAGGAGAGTAAAGATATGAAAAATTATCTCCAAAATCTACTTTTATGAGTAAAAGTCTTTACAAACAAGGAGGAGGGGATGGAGAGGATAGTTGATACCTAAACTTCCTGCTCATCTGAACTAATCAAAAAAGAAAAAAATATACTTACATAATTGGACATAGAAATACATTTCATTTATTGAGATAGGAGAGAAAGAGTTAACGGGAAGGAGTGAATAAGAGGTAAAAATTAGTCCTAAATAAAACAAATTCTGAGAATGTACTAAAATATTTATAGCTGCTCCTTATCCATGGCAAAGAATTGGAAACTGAGATGAACATCAACTGAGGAATAGCTAAACAAGTTATGCTAAATGAATGTGATGGAATAATATTGTGCTATAAAAAATCATAAAGAGGATGGTTTTAGAGAAACCTGGGAAGATTTATAAGAGGTATTACAGAATGAAGTAGATATAGTGAGATAAATATTTACAAAAATATAAATTGTCCAATTAACAGAAGAAGAAAAAGAATGCTTAAATAATTATAGTTTTAAAAAAAGAAATTAAACAAGCCATCAATGGTCTCACCAAGAAAAAAGTCCCAGGACTAGATGAATTCACAAATGAATTTAAAGAATAATTCCAATACTAGATAAACTATTTGGAAAAATAGGACAAGAAGGAGATCTACCAAATTCCTTTTACAACATAAATATAGTACTGATAGCTAAATGAGAAAGAACAGAATGAGGATAAATTAATTTTTTGAGATCCTGAGTTGTTCAAGGAGTGAGGATAGGATTGTTCTTAATTCTTAATACTCACCCTCAATTATAATGCATAACTCTGAACATCATAAGAAAGTCAGGCTAAAAGGATGAAGCTTCTATTGAAGAAATGGGTTACTGTTGTAGATAAAATAAAACATTATCTAACAGCATAGTAAGACTGAGCTTCAAAACCTAGCTGTTTCTTCCCATTTAAGCTTGTGCAAGTCACTGAATTTCATTGGGCTTCCACTTCTTCCTCTATAAAATCAATCTTGTAATATTGTAAAAGATTTGAGAATACTGTTCACTCTGATGATCAAACATGGTTCCAGAAAACTGATGAAGAGTGCTGCCTATCTAATGACTGAAAGATGATGTTCAAATATACAGAATGGATATGAATTGGTTGTGGGAAGGTAGAAAGTGGTTTTGCTTGACTATGCTCAATAATACAAGGGTTATTTCTTTATTATTAATATATATTTTATTTTTTATTTTAATTTTATTATATTATATATTATACATATATATTATAAAATTAATTTAATTTTATTATAATCATTATTATATATTTTAGCACTATATAAATGCTAATTATTTGTCCTAAATTTCTAGGTTTCTTCCTTTCTATCTATTCTCTTTATATGGGATTGGAGAGGAGATCTAAAGGAGAAAAATGCTCAATAATAGAGAAAATTATTTTAAAAAATAATTAGAGGTGAAGTAGATACTTCTTAAGTTCTCTTTCATGTCTAAATATTATGGACAACCTTATAAGTGATAAACCTCTTAGGTATATTGGTTGAAAGAACATTTATTTTGTTCTTTCACAGAATTATGGTGTTATTAAATATTGGATTGTTTATTCACAGGAAGAAGAAAGCAAGCTGAAAAACAAAATATATAGAACCTGCACATTTATAAATAAGTCCAATAGTGAAATATGATCATTTACACTGCAAGCATTCTATAAAAAAAAGCAATTGACATGATAATATTAGTTCTCATAGTAGTCTGTATTGTAAATCCAGCCACTGTAGTCTGGGGGAGAGGGAGGAGCTATAAAAATTAGTAACTGATAGTTTCAGCTTAAAAAAAAAAAAAAGAAAAATCTTGAAGGCATTTATTGATATTTCCCTTTGTGTAATGGCACCTTACTCTTCCTATTTAATTGAGTTTGATGTCAATTTTCACAATCTACTAAAGCAGAGACTTTAATATGGAACCAATTTATAGTAATTTAAAATAACATTTCATCCTTGTAATTTTTAAAGAAATCCAAATATGACACCTGATAATTTTTTTCTTGACCACTTCATTCACTCTGCCCCTCGATACCATCCTATTACATTTCTAGAAAGAGTAGTATGTATTTGTTGATTCTATTTTCCCATTCCAACTCCCTACAATTTGGTTTCTGTCTCCATTACTTTTCTAAGACCATCTGCTACAAAAATAATCAGTGACCTAATTGCTAAATGCAATGATAACTTAATTCTCCATTTTCTTGACTATTTTGCAATATTTGGTGCTGATTACTTCTTTTTTCTTTAATGTACTCTTTTCTACTATCTTCCATGACGCTTCTTTCCTCATTTCCCTTTCCTGCCATCCAACCATCTTTCTGAAAGTCTGTGTTAGTCTCCTTTGCTCTTCATTTTCTTTCTTGCTCCTTAAGTCTGCTCTTGGACTTGTTCATTTCTTTGGTAATTGGTCATTTTACCTACAACTTTGACTACAGTGAACACTTCTGAAAATAGACAGGTCCCAGAATTTCTGTGTTCTTTTTGAATAGGTGAAAAACCCAGAAATCATGTAGTTTAACCCTTAATTGTGGAATAATATTTATGGAGGAAATAATGGGTGGTCATTCAACTCTGGGATCCAACTAGGTATCACAGTGGTTAGAGTACTAGACCTGGAATCTTTTTTGAGTTGAAATCTGACCTTAAAGACATACTGGCTGTGTGACTCTGGGCAAGTCACTTAACCCTGCTTGCCTCATCTTCATCTGTAAAATGAGCCAGAAAAGGGAAAGTCAAATCACACCAGTGTCTTTGCCAAACAAATCCCAAATGGGGATTTTGAATAGCCCCAATTGTTGGGGAAGTTTTATTTATATTGAACTGAAATATTTGTAACTTCCAATCAATTTTAGTTATATCTTCTAGGGCCAACCAAAATCTCTCTCCTACATATAAACAATCACTTTCATTCTCCTCACCATGGTCCTGTTAATGTGACTTAACATCCCATTAATTTTCAGGGTTAGAAAAGAGTTCAGTAGTCCTTTATTTCAACCCACACCTTGAAAAAACATCCTTTTTACAAATGTACCAGGGAAATAGTTATCTGATCTTTGCTTAAAGACTTCAATGAGGTACTTCCAAGACAGCCCTTTCCATTACTGGCTACCCTAGTTCTTGTTTGGCTCTTTGCAACTTCTACCCATTACTTCTAGTTCAACTCCCTAAAAAGTAAAACTCACATGTTACAGACTACATACATCCTCACATTCATTTTTGTGTGACTGGCCAACTGTTTTTTTTTTTCCTTTTTCACTTAACACATTTAATTTCCTCCACTAAAGTTCTCTGATACCTCATCTTGTAGAAGATGTTCAAATACATGGGTCCATAAAATTACCCAGTGCTGCCAAACCAAATTAAAATGTATCTAGGAGATGTTTACCAAAACAAAATATAATACAAGATGGATACTATTAAAGTTTTATTTCTTAAGTCGGTATGTGGCCCACATGGATCCTTATATATGATTTAGTAGCCCCTATTTTTACTTGAGTTTGATACTGCTGGTGTAGTAGAAGGAATATTGGCTTCAGGTTTCAGTCCTGGTTCTACCATTTACCTCTTGTGTGACCTCATTGGTCAGCAATAAACTTCATAGACTAACCAAACAACTTGTAGGTTTCTGAATGTGCAAATAAAAAAGGAAAAACATTATTATTTTTGTATTTATTTTTATAATTAGTTATTATTATGAGAGAAGTAATCATTTCTCTCAGAACCTTAAATGAAACAGAGCAGAGATATTAAACAGTAAGTGCTAGAGGAAAAAAAAATTGGAAAAGAAATGAGTGATCAATCCACAGTGATTTATGGTGTGTCTTCAGCACAGAACACTCCTGAGCATAGCCCAAACCAGAATAAAATGTAATTGGGAAGTATTTTAAAAAATAAATAAAAATACAATAAAACATAGATAATGACATTTTAAAGTTAAGTCAAACTGCAGCATATTGAGACCTTTATTTACCGATTAGTGATATTCATTCCCATTTGAATTTGACACCACTAAATGAGAGGACTTCTAAGCAATCTTCATATAAAGACAAGAACTGCATAGAAATTTTGACATATAAATGAGAGCCAAGAGAAACACAAAAAGATAAACAATCATAAGGGAACAAGCAAGGACAAACTACTTACATGTGTTATATGTGTAATGTAAAGAAAAAATTCTTTTTTAATCTGAGTCTAATTAGACAATTTGGGAATATTTTTCTCATATTTTGGTAAAGGAAAAATGGAACAGGAAGGGAAGAAGAATATACAAGGAGAGTAAAGATATGAAAAATTATCTCCAAAATCTACTTTTATGAGTAAAAGTCTTTACAAACAAGGAGGAGGGGATGGAGAGGATAGTTGATACCTAAACTTCCTGCTCATCTGAACTAATCAAAAAAGAAAAAAATATACTTACATAATTGGACATAGAAATACATTTCATTTATTGAGATAGGAGAGAAAGAGTTAACGGGAAGGAGTGAATAAGAGGTAAAAATTAGTCCTAAATAAAACAAATTCTGAGAATGTACTAAAATATTTATAGCTGCTCCTTATCCATGGCAAAGAATTGGAAACTGAGATGAACATCAACTGAGGAATAGCTAAACAAGTTATGCTAAATGAATGTGATGGAATAATATTGTGCTATAAAAAATCATAAAGAGGATGGTTTTAGAGAAACCTGGGAAGATTTATAAGAGGTATTACAGAATGAAGTAGATATAGTGAGATAAATATTTACAAAAATATAAATTGTCCAATTAACAGAAGAAGAAAAAGAATGCTTAAATAATTATAGTTTTAAAAAAAGAAATTAAACAAGCCATCAATGGTCTCACCAAGAAAAAAGTCCCAGGACTAGATGAATTCACAAATGAATTTAAAGAATAATTCCAATACTAGATAAACTATTTGGAAAAATAGGACAAGAAGGAGATCTACCAAATTCCTTTTACAACATAAATATAGTACTGATAGCTAAATGAGAAAGAACTGAAAGAGAAAGAAAATCAGAGATCAATTTCCTAAAATATTGATGTAAAAATTTAAATAAAATACTGATAAGAGATATAACCATATAGTGTAAGAATTATACACTATGAGCAGGTGGGATTTATAGCATGAATACAGGGCTGGTACAATATTAGGAAACTGTTAGCATAATTGTATTAATATCCAAAACCAACAAAAATCATGTGATTATCTCAACAGATGCAGAAAAACATTTTTTTAAAACAAAGTTCGATATTCATTCCTATTAAAAACACTAGAAAGTATAGAACTAAATGGAGCATTCCTTAAAACGAAAAGTAATATCTTTCTAAAACCATCAACAGCATTATCCATAATGGAGAAAATCTTGAAGCCTTTCCAGCATGATCAAAAATCAAGCAAGGATGTTTGATTATTCAATATCATACTATTCAATTATCATTCAATAGTATTCAATATTATGTTAGAAATTATTTTGTTTTATATTATTCAATATCATACTAGAAAAGCTTTTATAACAATAAGAGAACATGAAGAAATCGAAAGAATTTGAATAGGCAATGAAGAAACAAAACTATAACTTTTTGCAAATGATGTGACAGCATATTTGGAGAATCCTAGAGAATTAACTAAAAAACTTCTTGAAATAATTAGCAGCTGTAGCAGAGTTGTGGGATGTAAAATAATATGAGGATTTATAAAAATAAATCCTTATAAATCATCAGCTTTTCTATATATTATCAACCAAGTCCAACAGCAAGAAAAAGAGAAATTCCATTTTTAAAAGCTTTTTATTTTTGAAACATGCATAAATAATTTTCAACCCTTCACCCTTGCAAAACCTTGTGTTCCAAAACTTTTTCTCCCTCCCTTCCTCCTACCCTCTCCCTAGATGGCAAGTAATTCAATATATGTTAAATATGTGCAATTCTTTCATATATATTTTCATAATTATCATGCTGCACAAGAAATATCAGATCAAAAAGAGAAAAAATTGAGAAAGAAAACAAAATGCAAGCAAACAATAACAAAAAAGTGAAAATATTATGTTGTGATCCTCACTCAGTTCCCACAGTCCTCTCTCTGAGTGTAGCTGGCTCTCTCCATCATAAGATCATTGGAACTGACCTGAATCACCTCATTGTTGAAAAGAGCATGTCCATCAGAATTGATCATTATATAATCTTGTTGCTGTGTACAACATTCTCTTGGTTCTACTCACTTCATTTAGTACCAGTTCATGTCTCTCCAGACCTCTGTGAAATCATCTTGCTTATTGTTTTTTATAGAGCAAGATTCTATAACATTCATATACCACAATTTATATAGCCAGTCTCCAATTGATGGGCATCCATTCCGTTTCCAGTTTCTAGCCACTACAAAGAGGGCTGCCACAATCATTTTTGCACATGTGGGTCCCTTTCCCTCCTTTAAGATCTCTTTGGGATATAAGCCCAGTAGTAACACTGCTGGATCAAAGGGTATGCAGAGTTTGATAGCCCTTTGGAAATAGTTCCATATTGCTTTCCAGAATGGTTGGATCAGTTTACAACTCCACCAATAATGTATTAGTGTCCCAGTTTTCCTACATCTCCTCTAAC
This sequence comes from Antechinus flavipes, assembly GCF_016432865.1. Taxonomy (NCBI): domain Eukaryota; kingdom Metazoa; phylum Chordata; class Mammalia; order Dasyuromorphia; family Dasyuridae; genus Antechinus; species Antechinus flavipes. The sequence goes on along the minus strand of NC_067400.1, from coordinate 152,082,259 downwards.
ATTCATTATTATCTTTTCCTGTCATTTTAGCTAATCTGAGAAGTATGTAGTAGTACCTCAAAGTTGTCTTAATTTGCAAGAAATTTCATTTTAAATAAATGTAGAAAACATAAAACTTTAGAGTCTATTTGCCAAGACAAACCTAGGCACTATATGAACATAATTATGAAACACTATTTACACAAATAAAGTCACATCTAAACAATTGAAAAAATATTAATTGCCCATGAATAGGCCAAGCCAATAGTTTAAAAAATCACAATCATATGTAAATTAATTTACTTGTTCAATGCCATACCAATAAAACTCCAAAAAAAAAATTTTATGGAGCTAGAAAACATAATAAGAAAATTCGTGTGGGAGAACAAAAAATTAGAAATATGAAGAAAATTTAAAAATGTGGAGGAAGATGATCTCAAACTGTATTACAAAGTAATAATCATGAAAACAATCTGCTATTGGCAAAGAAATAAAGTGAAGGATCAGTGGAATAGAATAAAGACACAGGAGATAGTAATAAATGAACATGGTAATCTAGTGTTTGATAAATTCAAAGACTCAAGTGTTTGGGACAAAAACTTATGACTTTGACTCAAAAACTGTTGGAAAAATTGGAAAGCAATTTAATAACTCATACAACATTCCAAAATAAGATCAAGATAGATACATGATTTAGACATTAAGGGTGATACCATGAGCAAATTAGGGATGCATGAAATAGTTTATTTGTCAGATCCACAGATAAGGGAAGAATTTATGCCCAAATAAGAGATAGAGCATATAGGATGTAAAATCAACAATTCTAATTGAATCAAATTAAAAAAGGTTTTGCAAAAACAAAACCAATGTAGCCAAGATTAGAAGTACTGGTTAAAAAACTGGTGGTGGGAGGGGACATTTTTATAGCAAGATTTTCTAATAAAGGCCTCATATCTCAAGTATATAGAGAACTCAATCAAATTTATAGGAAAATAATTCATTTCCCAACTAGTAAATATTCAAAGCCATGAACAAGTAATTTACAAGTGAAGAAATCAAAGCTTTCTATAGACATGAAAAAAATTCTAAATTGATTAGCGATTAAATTAAAACAACTCTAAGGTATCACCTTATACCAATCAGATTGGCTAATATGACAGAAAATAAAAATGATAATTGTTGCAGGGGATATGAGAAAGTTGTGATATTAATTCATTGTTGGAGCTATGAACTGTGAACTGGAGAGCAATTTGGAAATATATTCAAAGAACTTTAAAACTGTATATCTTTTGACCCAGAAATATCACTATTACATATATATCCCAGGGACTTTTTTTAAAAATAAGGGAAAAACATATGCATAGATAATTTTTCAACATTGACTCTTGTAAAACCTTCTGTTCCAACTTTTCCCCCACTTCCCCCACAACCTCCCCTAGATAGTCCAATACATGTTAAATATGTTGAAGTATATGTTAAATCCTATATATATATATATGTATACACACACACACACACACACACACACACACACACATATTTATACAGTTATCTTGCTACACAAGAAAAATCGGAAAAACCTGAGAAGGAAAACAAAAATGCAAGCAAACAATAACAGAAAAAGTGGAAATATTATGTTCTGGTCCACACTCATTTCTCATAGTTCTCTCTCTAGGTGTAGCTGACTCTCTTCATTACTGAACAATTAGAACTGGTATAAATCATCTCATTGTTGAAGAGAGCTGCTTCCATCAGAATTGATCATCCTATAATTTTGTTGTTGCCATGTATAATGATTTCCTGGTTCTGCTGAAAGTATTTCTATTAAAAATATTTATAGCAGCTCTTTTTGTGGTGGCAAAGAATTAGAAATTAAAAGGATACCCATCAATTGGGGGATGATTAAACAAATTATAATATGTGGTTGTGATGAAATAAAAGGATAAACAGGATGCTTTCAGAAATACCTGGAAAGTTTTACATGAATTGATTCAAATAAAATGAGCAGCTCCAGGAGATCATTGTACATGTAATCAACAATATTGTACAATGATCAAGTGTAAATGATTTAGCTATTTTTGGCAATACAATAATCCAAGACAGTTCTGAAAGACTAATGATGAAAAATACTATCTACCTTCAGAGAAATAATGAATGGAACCTGAATGTAACTAAAGTGTATTTTTAAAAAACAACTTTCTTTATTGTTCTTGGTTTGTTTAGAAGTTTGTTTTTTGGTTTACCTTTTCTTTTACAATATAACTAATATGGAAATATGTTTTACATAATTACTTACGTATAATATATCAAATTGCTTCTTCTCAATGAAGAGGGAAGGAGAAAATTTAGAACTCAAAATTTAAAAAACACAAAAGTTAAAAATTGTTTTTACGTGTAATTGGGGGAATTTTTTTTTTAAAAAAGAAAGAAATAAAGAGAACCAGGAGAAAGGTTTATAACCAGTATTAACATACTTTAAAAAAAAATTACCATGGAATTTGTTTTACTTGGTTATACATATTTATAATAGGAGTTATGTTTTTCTTTCTTTCCCAATTTGGAAGTGGGAGGGTAATGGGGGAGAAAAGGTAGATTTTAAAATTTTTAAATGTTATGAAAATAATGTTTTATAATCATAGAGATGTTGGTAGATATTCTCTAAGAAGTCTTTTCGATCTAAAGATTAGAATTTAGTGATTGATGCTAATTCAATAAATTAAAAGTTCAAATTCTTTTATTTTTAGAATTGTATTTTTCCAACATCAAGAAATGAAATAGGATTAGGTAGGATTTGTCCTGATAACTGTCAATCACAATCTTTCTAGGAAATATTTTTTCACCCTAAGAAATTTTGTGCAATTATATACAACACAATAAATAAAAGATTGGTCTCATAATCTAGACAATGAGCTTTTAAATCCTACATCTGACATAGTGACTCTATGACTCTGGGCAAATTCAGTTACTGAACTCAGAGTGTCCTAGGCAACAAATACTATGAAATTATAATTTGCAAGGCAGCTGTTGATCTGCATTGGGAGAAAGAGTTTCCTCATGGGAAGGAAAATTTCCCCATCATCTAACACATTGTCTGGCACTTTCTAAACGCTTCTTGAATGAATGAATGATTAAAATGTTTCTATAGCATTCATTTACTCAAAGCAAGGGAATATGCTCTGGCTCCCAGGACAAAAGAGTATAACTCAACATAAGGGTAGGTAGGATCATCAATCATCTTGACAGTCTCAGTAATTTTAAATGGTCCAATAATATAGATACAACAGGTCATTTTTGGTTGTCAAGCTGTCCAAAATGACTCAACTGGAAATTACATGAAAGCTATGAAATGGAAAAAAAACACTGTTCCTGGAGAAAAAAAGGCCTGAGTGTAAAGTCTTCATCTGATAGACAGTAGCCTTATGACATGAATTAGTGACCTACCTTGTCCCAGCCTGTTTCATTGTCTGAAAATATGGGCATAGTACTATACTTATCTCCTAGGGTTGTTTTGAGGTTTCAAATGAAATGGGATGTAAAATTGCTGTACAAATTATGAAGTTCTATGTCATAGATCCTAAAAGTCACCTTGCCTAATTTTCTCCTTTTATAGTTGAGGAAATAGAGATCCAGAGAAATTAAAGGATTAATCCCCAAATTGTACTGTGATAAATATATAAGAGAAGATTTAAATTCAAATGCTCTACTCCACCATGCAAATTTCCTTTGTTGTGATTGTTATGAGATAACGACGTGAATTCAGTCAGAAACTGAAAATTGGTATTATGTAATATTAAAAGAAACGGAAAAGGGGGGATTGTAATGCCAATCTAGCTGCCCATAACTATCCTGATTCAGTAGATAGTGTTTGATTTTGGGACAGGAAGATCTGAGTTCAAATCCTGCCTCACTAACTGTATGACCTTGGATAAGTCACTTAAACTGCCTCAGTTTCTTCAACTGATAAAATAGGCATAAAAATAGCACCTACCTCCCAGGATTGTTGTGAGAATCAAATGACATGATATTTGTAAAGTGCTTAACACAGTGACTGGCACATGGTAAGTGCTTTTTAAATGCTTGTTTCCTCCCTTCCTCCTTTCCAACACACACTAGATTGCCTCTTCAACTTGTGAGTTGGGATGTGCTTAGAGAAATCAACTAATTTTCAGATTAACCTAAAGAAAAATAAAATTAGGAAAATAAATCTTAGTGAGAGAGCAGTCAATTTGCATCTTAAAATAAAGTTAGTTACTTTTGAATTATCCTCATCACTACTTTTTCAGTAGAAGCACAAGTAGCATTTAAAGAATATCCTAGTTGGCAGCTAGTTGGTGCAGTGGATAGAGCACCAGTCCTCAAGTCAGGAGGGCCTGAGTTCAAATCTGGCCTCAGACACTCAACCCTTATTAGCTGTGTGACCCTGGACAAGTCACTTAACCCCAATTGCCTCAACAAAATAATAATAACAATAATAATACATTTTTTAAAATAAAGAGTATTCCAGTCTTCCCTTGCAAATCCAGTGGCAGATAGGAGTGTTGCTTCCAAGTCCTTCTAGGACTTTCAGTAGTAAAGGAACTTTGGATGGTGTTTGAAATGCATAGCTTACACTAAGGACTGATTCTTTAGGGTTTGGAGGAGAAAATTACAATTTTGTTTGCATCTCTGTCATACCAGTGTTTGAAAGAATCTTGACATTCTCTTATTTTCCATCATTTTTTTAAGCCTAATTTTTTTTTTTTTAAAAGAGACCTCTTCTCCTTTCTTTGTCCTTTTGTCCAATTGTCTCTAAGACAAGAATCCCAGGGGGCTTCCTCCCAGAACAGGTCCTACCAATATCAAGTGCTTTCTACATTCTGTAGGCTTTAAAAAGACCTAAAAATGTTCCTGTTGCAAAATCATTTCTTTTCATTATTTCAAGGGCATAAAATGAGTTTTAACCTTGTTCTCCACACTCTTAAAGAGCTATACAGGATTTCTATTTTATTTTATTAGAGACAAGTTCCATTGTGAATACAGTATTCTTTGTCAACAGCCCAACACATATTAAAGTGAGGGAGATAGATCAAAGACACAAACAAGAAGAGAGCTACACTGTGTGATGTCTTTGCCAGATATAAGTGATAGCAGCCCACATTCCCACATTCCTACTCCCATTCCTTTCCACGGGAATAGTTGCTTTTAATCTTAGAACAGAAATGTGTGTTCAAATATCTTCCTATCCAGCCAGAATCTCAAAATCTCAAAGTCCCTCTGGCTTTCATTTTTCTGTAATAGTTGGCTTGTTCTAATGAGGACCCCTGGTTCCATAAAGTCCTTAGAGATTTGAATGGATTACGTAGCTAGCTATGTGGACGTGAAGTGATTCTTTTGTGTTTATTCTTGAGTCTCTACCTGCTGGGCGGAAGACCAATTTTTTTTTTTTCTTTTCTTTTGGAATTCATCTTTTGAAGGTGTCTTTGGGATTTTAAGATCCTTTCAATTCTGTGGGAACCAAAGGATAATTTCCCTAGTACAGTACTGGAACTTTGGGCTTGGTTACTGTCTCCATTGTTAGTGCTATACAAAGATATACATACATATATATACATGTAACAGTTTCCATTTCAAAGTGACTTTTGGAAACTTAAGCACATCCCATCCTTGTCAAGAAAAAAACAAGAAGAAAAAAAATCAACAGCACCAAGTCGGTGTTCATATTATTCTAAGTTTGACAGGCTTTCATACATTTATTGTTATGGACAAACCCCACTATTTTGGGAATCAGAAAATTTGGATCCTAGTTCTGATTCTGCCATTAAGTACTTATATGGCCTCAACTTTCTTATCTGTCAGATGAGGCCATTACTGTAGGTAACACCTGTATGATCTTGAGCAAATCATTTGAGATATAATAGCAAGAAATAATCACTGGGGAAGGAAAGGGCAAACTATTCCTTTGTCTTTGCCATGAAGTCTCATGGACAGTGAGATCATAGGATCACAAAAAGGTGGACACAACTAAATGACTAATAACAACAAAAAAAGGATAAAAGAGTGGGAAGAATACTAGGTTTGGAGAAGTCCATGGATCTGAGTTCTATTCTATAATTCTATGACTTATTTCTTTATTTGATCTTGAGTTTTGTCCTCTATAAAATGCAGCTGAGTTAATGACTTCTAAGGTCCTTCCAAATCTACATGTAAGAATCTATTGATCATTTATTTTTAGTTTCCCCCTTTATAAAATGAGTAGGTTAAATTAAATGATCTTTAAAGTGGCATCCAGTTCTAAATCTATGATTGTGATTCCTTTAGCTCTGATTACAAGAGTCTAATGTACTAATTATGCCCCTTTCATCTCTAAAGTCTCTTCCATCTCTTATATCTATGATTCTATGCACCAAACAGAAACTCAAGCAATGTCTTTGTGTAAGGATTATGATTTCCATCTGCCCCCTGCTGTTCAGCTGACATCTTATTTGTCTTACTATGGCTATTGCATTTGAATGCCTAAGTGACTTCTCAGGATGTATCTATCAGCTTACTCCAGCAAATCAATAATTATTTATTAAACTCCTCTTTTGTGCCAGGCATTCGGTAGGTTCCAGGGGTACAAAGACAATAATCAAACAGTAACAGCCCTCCTTTATGCAATTTTCAAGTTGCAAGGGAATATAGAATCCTCTCATTTTATAGAAGAGGAAACTGAGATCCACTAGGTTAAGGAACTTAAAGGCTTGACATTCCTAAAAATGTCATTATATTTGAATTTTATAAGTGGCATGTAATTTATTATACATGGATTGTATGTACTCTGTTAGACATTACAAGGGATAAACAAGTAGAAACCATGGTTCCCCCCCACACCTTTTTTTTTGGCCAGGCAATTGGGGTTAAGTGACTTATACAGGGTCACACAACTTGTTAAATATCTGAGATGGGATTCAGGGCTGGTGCTCTATCTACTTCACCATCTTGCTATCCCTTATTGACCCTTTCTTATAGGAACTATAATATAACTGGGGAGACAAGATAAACATGGTAGCAAGTAATTGGGAATTTTCTTTCTCTCTCTTTTTGAATCAAATCTTTATTAACTACTTGCCTTCCATGGGATAAAAAATATACTACATCCTTTCAGGTTCAATTTTATGCTTCTTTATGTCTCTCCTAGCTTCTTTTCTACCTGCTTCTTTTTTATTGAAGCTTTTAATTTTCAAAACATATGCAAGGGTAATTTTTCATCATTGACCCTTGCAAAACCTTGTATTCCAATTTTTCCCTCTTTCCCCCACCCCCTCCTCTAGATGGCAAGTAATCCAATATATGTTAAACATGGTAAAATTATATGTAAATCCAATGTAGGTATATATATATATCTTGTTGCACAAGAAAAATCAGATCAAAAAGGAAAAAATGAGAAAAAATAAAGTTCATTGCTTCTTTTTAAATATTTATTTTAATTTGAAATTAAGAAATTAAGCAAAAATTTTTAAAAACATGATTATACACAGACTTTTAATTGTCTGATTTATCTTGATCTGGGGAAGAGAAATTTTGATAACTCTTTGAATAATCTTGGATCTAATAAAGAAGGTTGGTGGGGGAAGGATTGGCATGTGAGCCTTAAATGGAATGATGGGAAGAAGACATAGAATCTTTGCAAAATTATTCTTCTTGACATGTCATGTAGTAATCTTTTGAGTGAGCTTTTTAGATTCTATCTTCAAATCATATATTAATGAGGACTTGCTAATCCAGTGAGACAAGGAGAAAGTATCCATGGATCAAAGATCGTTGAATTTCTTTAACAGGATTGTGATAATGTCACTGCAACTAAGACCGCTGTAATGTTTTCCTTTCATAATGTAGATGAGGCATCTAGTTGGCACAATGACTAGAATATTGGATGCAGAATCAGATAGAACTGAATTCAAAACCTGCCTCATACATTTATTAAAATGTAACCCGGGCAAGCTATTTTAGCCACAGCTTTCCCTTATGTAAAATGGAAATAATAATAGCATCTTCTTCACAAGGCTATTGTGGGATGTCAAATGGAGTAGTGAAACTTTACATAAATGCTAACTATAATTATATAGTATTTGTTCTGCATATGTGATTTCATTGATATAGGAAGTTCCCAATGCTAGTTATTACTATAGAAGTATTTTGTTCTGGATCCATGATTTCACTGGTATAGAAAATTTCCAAGTGAGGAAAGCTCTTCAACAATCATGCAAGTCAAACATTCAATAGTCTTAAAGAGGTTCCCGAGGCAATGAAAAATTAAATGATTTGTTCAGGGTCACACAGGCAGTACAGGATCTTCTTGACTCAATCTACTAGCCACCCTGCTTATGTTTCTTAGAGATAAGGACTCAATCTGTGATTTTGCTCCTTCCAATTGAAGTTCAGCATCTTCTCTTAAAGCATTAACCTAAACCCAGAACACTCTGAGATCAGACTTGCCTGGGGTCACACAGATGTAATGGTCAGAGGTAGGTCTTGAATCATCTACCTGTTTCTGAGACTAGTTCTCTATTCATTGTATCATGTTGCATTTCAGAGATTTGTTATTTAATATTATTGTAACTGCAAATACTTCCTTTCCTTTTATGAATAAATTGACTTTGCTTGCTAAGGAATATAGTATGGGAAAACTAAGATCTTAAGAAAAGACCCTATTGTCATTTCACCAAAGGATGTGCCACAAGGTCATTTCCCTTAGCCATGGTCAAAGCATTTGGAGGTAATAAAACTCCTTAGGACACGAACTGTATTTTCCTGCTTACCCATACAGTTTCTTTAGAGTTTGGACTGTTTATTTTCCTGCTTACTTATGCAATTCTTGTTCTCCATTATTTTGCTTTCTAGTCCTAACCTGCTGAAATCTTTCCCTGTTTCCAAAAATTACTACTGTATTTCATAGATAATGCTCATCTCAGCCTAACATAGTCATTTTCTTAAGGTTCCCTAGTTTCTAAAAATCACATTTCTGTATCTTGAGTGAATAAGAAAAACTTTCTTTCTCCCCATTTTTCTCTTATTATTCCCCTCCCATTACTGTGCTGCCTTCTTTGAACAATATTTTTAAATGAGATAATAATTTACATTATTATTTCCTTAATACATAAATGTATAGTCCAGGAAAAATCCCATAGTATTCATATCTGGATCTGATATCTCAAATATACTTGATTTTCTGTCTAGCTATATATCACCCTCAGATCTCTAGGAACTGGAAAATTGAAATAAAGCTGACATGCATCAGAGATGCAATTTTTTTCTATAAAAAAGAAAAATATAATAAACTCTGTTTGGCATTGCAAACCCAAGGCCCATCTCCCACTCTTACAGTGAGTTGATTTAAGACCACAGGCCCTTGTGTCTATTTAGAGAGCTGGTAGAGATTCAACTCAAAATGAGGGGATCATAGAACCCTATTTCCATTCTTCATTGAGACCTACTCTGACTCTGAAAGAATATCTTTCAATATATATGAATTTTTTCTTTTCTTTTCTTTTTAGTATGATAAGTAGTTTTTTACAAAACTCATTTAGGAAGTGATACTGAAAATAACATGGACAAGAGAATTTGATCAATTTTCTTTTCAATTAGTCCTATGGATTTCAAAATAACATTAGATGGGGCAGCTAGGTGGCTCATTGGATAGAGCACCAGCCCTGAAGTCAGGAGGAACCTGAATTGAAATTTGGTCTCAGACACTTAACACGTCCTAACTGTGTGACCCTGGGCAAGTCACTTAACCCCAATTGCTTCAGCAAAAAACAAAACAAAACAAAACAAAAAAAAAACAATAATGACATTAGATGTTCATAGTATGAAATATTCATATTCTAAAGATAAAGAAAATGGACAAATTAACCTTTTCAGTGTTAGGGCATATAGAAATAGAAATTATCGATGAATACTGAAAATGTAAAATCTATTTTGATATACCAGAGGAACTACTCAGAGTCTTGCCAGGAGGATTTGGGAAGTAAAATCAAGAATAAATAATTGATGAATAAGTGGAGTTCTTTAAACAGTTTTGAGTTGGATCATCAACTTCAATAGGACAAGAGTGATGAAAACTACAACATAGTTTATTGTATTAACTGACATTTACTTTTGACTGAATTTTTTATTTCTTTTCATGTGATTCATGATAATTCACCACCATCACAGAGGAAATCCAGAAGAGATTCTTCAGATAATAAGCTCCTGCAGATAGCCTTGTTTATAGTTTATATTACTGCTGATTACATTAAACATAATATAATAAAAAATTACAAATCAATCAATAAATATTCTTTAAGTGCCTACCATGCCTACTAAGCATAGTGCTAAGTTAAGAATTTAAGAATATATGTTGTTAAGACTATGATGGGTAAGTTGTACAAACTATAAAAATTTCTGTCCGTTTCTGTGTTTGTGTGCTGTCTCTGTATCTTGATAACTAACTTTCTATTTATAAATAACCATATATCTATACCTATGTTGGTGTTGTATCATAGTTACATATATAGTTAGTTATAAAGATATATATGTGTGAGAGGCAGGGATAAACAACAATTATTCTACATGTTCTATTGGTAGTCTCATGATATCAAGTCAATTCAGGGAAGACTCTTCTCCCTTTCCTCCCCCAAAAAAATATTGGGTGGATTTCTCAGCCATAAACTTATGGGAAGTTATGGATAACAAACAAAATGGATAGGCAGGAATGAATTGTGGCCTATATTGTCAAAACAAAGAAATAAATCAGTGAAAACTCATTGGAGTTTTAGGATATTCATATAATTGTTAGTCATTATAATGCATGTAAATTCTTATAAATTATAATTCATATTCATTCTTTTCAATAAATAATACTTATCATATACATAAGTAAATGTGATTTGATTTTTTAAATTTTAACATTTTATTTTTCCAAATACATGCAAAGATAGTTTTTCATTACCTTTGCAAAATCTTACGTTCCAAATTTTTCTCTCTTCCCCTCTCTTTTCCCCAAGACAACAAACAATCCAATATAGATTAAACATGTGCAATTCTTCTAAACATATTTCATCATGTTGCACAAAAAAAGATCAGATCAAAAGGGAAAAAACTCATGAGAAATAAAAAAATAAGCAAACAACAACCAAGGTGAAAATACTATGCTTTGATCCATATTCAATCTCTATAGTTCTCTCTCTGAATGCACATGGCCCTTTCCATCAAAAGTCTATTGGAATTGTCTTGAATCACCTCATTGTTTGAAAAGAGCCAAATCTGTCACAGTCTATTGTGTGATTTGATTTTTTTATGAGAGGCAGTATACTGTAGTGCAAAAATTCTTAAACTGTGGGTCATAATTTGGGATCATCTAACTGAATGTGATGAAGTCACAAAAATTTTGGCAACAGTAAAAGGTATCAAATATTCTGCCAAGATTTAATTCTTTATATAAAAATAAACAAAAACATCCATCTCAATAGTATGCAAATTTACTTTCATCTTTAATAAATGGTAAAATTATATATATGTGTATATGTACATATATATGTATATATACCAAAGAATTGTTTTAAAATAAACTTCTTTGTGATTTATTATCAGTAAATATTTGGTTTGTATGTCTATTTTTACCTATATACCTGGGGTCACATAAAAATTTTTCGAGCAAAAAGGGTTTGTAAATGAAAAAAAAAATTAAAAACAATGGCAGGAAGAACTGGCTTTGAATCCTACTTCAAACACTCATTGGTAACTCTGGGCAAATCACTTAAATATCTTTTCTCTAGGAAACTCTAAGATGATAAGCTTCAGAGAAGCTGCACTGATAAAGTTCCATCACCTAGAAGTTCCCTCTACCCAATGAAATCATAGTTTCTATCACTTAATTTTTATATTTCATAAAACTTCTCATAGAAACTCGCAATAGAAAAAAAATTCTTTTACAAACCAAACAAACTGATTTTTACTTTGAAAAAATCTGGTCCCCTCGTCCATTGATGGACCTTTACCCAGCCTTTAACCTTTAAATAACCCTTTACTCCCATTCCTCAGTTTGAACTACCTGCCCCTCTCCTAATTTGGATAATATCCTTATGGTCTGGTCTCTTCAAAGGTGAGAGACATTTTCCTACTTTCACATATAAGTGTGTCTGGGTGCATAACAGAAAGAACAGTGGGAGTTAGGAGGCTCAGACATGTTGTAAGGAGGATTCTTGTTCAAGTATTGGTTGGACTAGTTGATTTTTGAGATCCCTTCCAACTCTGAGAGGTTCTGATTCTATGATTTAGATTCTCTCTCATCTCAGTTCTGTTCCAGCTCTGCCACTGTTGGAATCCTTACTAACTGCTAAGTAATTAGAGTTGATCTAATCTTACAAGAAGTTGTTTTGGCCAGAACCTGAAACAAGGTACTAAGTAGAACTAATCAAGACAAGGCTTGTGTTCCCACCTTTACTCATTGGACTCCACAAGTATGCTAGCTTCACAAAGTACACTTTCTAACTTCAAGAGAGTTCACACCTCCCTTAAAGTCATTGGGCCAGAGAGCACTATGGGAGAAAACCCATAATCCCATTCTCTCAGAAGAGGCAGATAAAAAGCCAGCGATGAAGGATCTATGGCAGAACACATTTTTTCCTCTTGGCTGGCTGATCGCGCTAGACTCGAGAGAAACGACTCTGCTGCAGAGAACACTTTTGGGATTTCAGTGGAGCTACGCCAGAAGCCCTCTCTCCGCGGCAAGTTGGTGCTGGGCTCCCCAGAAGGAGATAAGAGAGATCTTCCATCTCTGTTGGAGGCAGAAGAAGGCAGAGGCAGAGGCAGAGGCTGAAGGACAGAACCTTTGGATTTGGAGACATCCGAAGGGCTCTAAGCCTCTAAACCGGCTGTGCCCTGAGAAGAACAAACTCCAACATTTGAACTCTAACATTTGGCGCCCAAGCGTGGGAACCAAGGACCCTACTTTCACTGAAGAAGTCTCCAGTGACCAGGAACTGAGTGAGTACAACCTTTTTTGGCTGAAATGGGACAGATCCTAGGTAAAGATTCTCCATCCCCCCCCCCAACCCCCCCAACCCCAGACCCACCCAGGAGTGGTGCTATAGAAAGCCTGCTTAAGCTGATAGAAGATCAAGGGCTACTTGTAACTTGGGGACAGACAGCTAGACTTCTGGCTACATTAAAACGCACCTCCCCTTGGCTCTTAGAGGAAAAGCAAATCTCTCTAAAAAACTGGGCATTGGTTGGTCAACAGATGTCTGCATATAACAATGAAAACGGTCCTCGTTCAGTTTCCATTGCAGTGTTCTATTTATACAATACAATACAGATGGCCTTAAAATACCAGGATATCCAAAGGGGGAAGCCTGAGATAAAGGAGGAAGACAAAGAACAGATTAATGGCCATATCCCCACAGGGCAGGGAGACTTAAGTGAGGCTCAAGGGTGGGGTGAATCTGAGGCAGCCTCAGCCCCACCTGAGGAGCAGGTAATTGACTCTCTTTCATCAACTCCACCCTCCGGGATGGAGGGAGGAGGGGTAGTGGGGGGGGCAGTGACAGCACCAGCACCTCCCCCCCAGTATCCAGCACCTCCTCCCCAGCATCCAGCACCTCCCCCCCCCTCCCCCCCCCCCCCCCCCCCCCCCCCCGGCATCCAGCACCTCCCCCCAGCATCCAGCTGCTCCTTTGAGTAGATTGCAAAAGGGACTAATTAAGGCCAGAGAAGAAGGGAAAAATGTATTAGAATTTCAACACCACATTTTTCCTGTAATTCAACAGTTTAATTCTTCAGGTCAAGAAAGTAGAAGATACTCACCTTTTGATATAGAAATCCTCAAAGACCTGAAAAAAGCTTGCACTCTTTATGGGGCTACATCAGCTTATGTTAAGATGCTATTGCAAAATTTGTCTTTTGAAATCTTGACCCCTAATGACTGGAAATCGATAGCAAAAATATGCCTAGAACCTGGACAGAACTACTTGTGGCTTTCTGAATATAGTGAGCTCTGTAGGATACAAGCCCAACAAAATATTCAAAGTGGAGTCCATACTGCAATCACCTGTGACCTACTAACAGGTACAGGTCCTTATGCAGATGTCACAGCACAAATTGGTTATTCTGTAGCAGCATATCAGCAAATTGCTGATAATGCTATCAAAGCGTGGGCTTCTCTTCACAATAAAGACGACAAAGGGGGGGCCTTCACAAAAATAACACAAGGGCCAAATGAACCCTTCGCTGACTTTGTGGGACGCTTGCAGACAGCTATCATAAGAACAAATGGAGAAAATGCAATAACAGACATCTTGATAAGGCAACTTGCTAAAGAAAATGCTAATGAGGTTTGCAGAAGAATTATACTAGGACTGCGCAAGGATGCTCCTTTAGAGGAATTCATAAGACGCTGTGCCACAGTGGACACAGGTGCCTTTTATAGCCAGGCTATGATGCAGACTTCCCAAAATCCAAACATGAGAAGACAGAATCCCTCTTGGCAAGGGACTTCCAGAGAGACTCGTAGATGCTTTCAGTGTGGAAAAGTAGGACATCTGAAAGCTCAATGTTGGTATAGAGATAGAATGGGAAGACAAGGTGGGAGAACAAGACCCCAAACCCCATGTCCAAAATGCAACAGAGGCTTCCATTGGGCCTCAGAATGCAGACAGATTCAGGGAAACGGGATGAGGGGCCCAGCCCCAGGGCCCAAGGCAAAAAACACTTGGGGCATGATGGCAGCCAATGGTGCACCCAGAGAGTGCCTAGAAGTCCAGTACCCAGACATGACCAATCAGCCAGAAAGCCATATGATGGGAGAAGGGGATTACACAGTCAACCAGCCAGGAAGCAACCTGATGGCAGAAGGGAATTACAATTGGGGAGAATAGAGCTGTATGCAGCTGGGACAACTGAGATACCCCCTGGAGAGGTGAAATCTGTTCCTCTCCAGCCTATGGATCCCTTACCTCCAGGCACAGTAGGCTTGACCATTTCACCTTCTTGTATGTACAAAACAGTGTCCATCCACACACTGATGTGGGAAACTGGGGAATGTGTAGATAATATCCCAGTCACTAATACAGGTAGTCAATGTGTGACTTATCACCCAGGAGACGTAGTAGCATCAGGTTTACTCATACAGGATCCTAATAAGCAGCCTCGTGATAGTCACCCAGGTTCTGACTCCAGACCACAAAAACCAGAAATATATTGGACAGCAGCAGTAACGGCTGACCGACCTATGCTCACTATCTATATAAATGGCCTACCATTGGAAGGATTGGTAGACACAGGTGCGGATCGTACAGTTATTAGAGGTGCCAGTTGGCCCAGTCACTGGCCAAAGATTAAAGCAGATACCTATATGTCTGGAGTAGGAGGATCAATAGCAGCTGAAGTTAGTGCTGCCCCTATGAGATGGACTTTTGAAGGCAAAACAGGAGTTTTTACTCCTTTTATAGTTGAAAAAATCCCCATCAATCTGTGGGGAAGAGATGTTTTACAACAATTGGGGTTAAAAATGAGTACTTTGGTTTTTTAAGCAGGGCTGCTGTTGAAGGCCTGCCAACACTAAACAGAGACATTAAGACACTCCTCCAACAAAAGAAAGGGGGAGCCACGGGTAACCCTAGAGAACTTCTAAATTTAGTTCTCTATACCATTAATTTTTTAATCTTTGATAAAGATGCACTGGCTCCAGCAGACAGGTTTTATAACCCACCAGAAGAGCAGTGTCCAGTGCGAGCAGCTCCACTATCTTTAGATAATCGCCAGGTGATGTGGAGAGACCCAGAAAGTGGTGAATGGAAGGGACCAGATAGGCTAACTGCTTGGGGGAGAGGATTTGCTTGCATCTCTACAGGTGGAGAAGGAATCAGATGGGTGCCTACGAGCCGCATTCGCCTTGTCCATCGCAGAAAGATGGAGCAGACCCTTGAAACAAAGGAGAAGACCCAAGAAATATCAGGTGGTTCTGTTGCTGATTGTGCTCACAAGAATTATTAGATTCCTGGCACATGAACTAATGGACAATGGAATCCTATTGGACTGTTTCTAGGACTTATGGACATGTGTAAATTTTCAGATTGATTCTTGTTATTTGTTACATTACTACTAGCCTGTGTTATATTGCTATGTGCTCATGTAAATTATGTATAATGCCTCCCATATTGATGGATTTATGTATACCATGTATATCTGTTACAAAGTTCTGGCCCATATTGATGGATTTATGTGTACCCCCTCAGAAACCCCCTATGTTTTAAAACAAAAGAAAGGGGGAGATGTTGGAATCCTTACTAACTGCTAAGTAATTAGAGTTGATCTAATCTTACAAGAAGTTGTTTTGGCCAGAACCTGAAACAAGGTACTAAGTAGAACTAATCAAGACAAGGCTTGTGTTCCCACCTTTACTCATTGGACTCCACAAGTATGCTAGCTTCACAAAGTACACTTTCTAACTTCAAGAGAGTTCACACCTCCCTTAAAGTCATTGGGCCAGAGAGCACTATGGGAGAAAACCCATAATCCCATTCTCTCAGAAGAGGCAGATAAAAAGCCAGCGATGAAGGATCTATGGCAGAACACATTTTTTCCTCTTGGCTGGCTGATCGCGCTAGACTCGAGAGAAACGACTCTGCTGCAGAGAACACTTTTGGGATTTCAGTGGAGCTACGCCAGAAGCCCTCTCTCCGCGGCAAGTTGGTGCTGGGCTCCCCAGAAGGAGATAAGAGAGATCTTCCATCTCTGTTGGAGGCAGAAGAAGGCAGAGGCAGAGGCAGAGGCTGAAGGACAGAACCTTTGGATTTGGAGACGTCCGAAGGGCTCTAAGCCTCTAAACCGGCTGTGCCCTGAGAAGAACAAACTCCAACATTTGAACTCTAACATGCCACTAACAAGACTAGTCATTGTTGTGTATAAGTTTCTGGATCTTTGTTTCCTTCAATTTAAAGTGAGGGATTTAGACCAAATGATTTCCTTCAACTCTGGCATTCTGGGGTGCTATGATTCTCTATTTGCCTGTTTTTGTTATAGGTCATTTTCGTAGATCCAATGTAAAATATTAGGGAAGCTTAAAAAATGCTTCTAAAGAAATTAACAACTTAATAAGATACTGAAAAAATATAAAACAAAAGTGCACTGTCTCTTGAGTTAAAGGACCTGATACCTCTGATATTTAATATTTACAAAACCAAAATACTTAACCTTCTTGAGAATCACTTTTCTCATCTAGAAAAACAGGGAGTTGGACTAAAGATCCTCTGAGATCCCTTTCAGCTTTACATTTATGACCCTATTATCATATGAACTGTTGGGATTAAAATTATCCCACCTACAATAACAGAAACTGAGACAGAACTCTGAGCAAATGCCATTTTATTGAAGGATCCATAGTTCTCTCCACTGAAGTAGGTCTTAGATCTTCCTCATGATCTGAGATGCTTCTTCCTACCAGGATTCTATTTTTATAAGCTAGATGTCCAGACGTTCAAGAATAACTAAACCAAATATAGAATAATTCCAATGATTGACACATGATACATAAGCTAAAATTAGCAAAATAATATGTCAGCAGGGTCACAAATTAAGTGAAGCAAGGAATATCTCCAAATAAAATGAACAGCTTTTTCCTTATATTATGCAGGAAGAAATAGTATAAGCTATCACAGTGACCTAATTGGTCATAAGATAGTCACCTACTCCTTGTGGACAAGTGATTGGTCTAGGGATATAAAATATTTTGTGAGACTTTCCACATAGTTGTCACCTCTGTCATACTAAGTTTGGTCCCCATGACAAGGAAAAACAAGGGTGGAGGGCCTATAGTTAACTTCCTATAGTTAAGCAAGTGAACTTAGAATCCACAGCTCATAGCTCTGGAATCTTATATACAGAACTTTGATATGATTTCTTTACATTGATTAATACTGACTGGAATAGTGTAGGAGCCAAATTAATTATTTCTCAGAGAACCAAAGAAAATTTTAAAATCCCAAGTGAAATTTTAAAACTCAAGCTATTTATATTTTAATAATAAAAGTATAATAACATTTTAGAAAAATCAGTAACAATAACAGTTTATTCTCTTATCCCCTTTGAACAGTATTATATGTTATATGTTTTGGGCAGCACAGTGGATAGAACTTTGTGCCTGAAGGCAGGAAGATTTGAGTTCAAATTTAGCCTCAGACACTTAGTAGCTGTGTAATCCTGGACAAATTACTTAACCCTGCTTGCCTCAGTTTCCTCCTCTGTAAAATGAAGTGGATAAGGAGATGTTTTGATAATAATTATTTGTTTAGCATTTTATATATTGGTAGCATTTACATATGATAGATAATATTGGCCATATCTTACAAATGAGGAAACTAAAGCTCAGAGATCTTGTTCTGTAGTTACCCAGCTAGTAAGTAGGAAACCAAATCTGAAAAATATAGGTTAAATATACTGGATTACTTGCTGTCTAGGGAAGGGGGGAGGTAGGGAGGGAGGGAGAAAAATATGAAACACTAGGTTTTGCAGGAGGGAGAAAAATATGAAACACTAGGTTTTGTGGGAGGAAGAAAAATATGAAACACTAGGTTTTGCAAGGGAGAATACTGAAAATTGTCTTTGCATATATTTTGGAAAAATGAAAAACTATTATTTAAAAAAAGAAAAAAGAAACCAAATCTGAAGGCAGAATTTCTTGGTTTCAAAGTCAGCACTCTACCTAATATAACACTCAGCCTCTAAGAAAACTGTAGTTAATTTATATGTTTTCTTATTCTGCTGAATGGTTTCTTTCTAGTTCTCTGGAATAAGATGAACCTTAGAAAATACAATTTTTAGATAACTCCTGATGATTACCTTGCATGGTGAGGTGAGGGTGATGGAGAGAAGAGAGATGGGAAGTAGTTTTGGAAGCTTAAGTGTTTTAATTTAACAATTTTTTTAGTTACCTTGAATCTTTGAAAATTGCTGAGCCTAAGAAGCATAATTATAGTAAAAACAACACTTTGGGAATGAGAGAATCTGAGTTTGAATTTTACCTCTATAACTACCTCTCAACTAAGAGTTCCAATTTCCCTATCTATTAAAGGTGAAAAAGGTGTAGGTGATCTCTAAAGTGGTCCAGCAATGTGCTAGCAAGTGTTTAACAATCAGTTGGGGGAAGAGGAGGCAGTAGAATTTATACACAACATATTGTTAAGTTTAACTAGCATTATCAGCATTTTCTCCATCTTGCAATTGATAAAAATAAAACAATAAATCAAATCCTGATTTGAACCATTTGGTGTAAATGCTCACAATGAAAAATTTAATAATCTGTTCTCCCAAATCAGCCCTTTCTTTCTAAAGGTTCCTGTCACTTCTAAATCTAATTAACCATTTATTATTTTCCTTTTGTTTTTCAAGTCATTAGTTGTGTCCAACTTTTTGTGACCCTGTGGATCATACATGGAATTTTCTTAGCAAAGATACTCCCATTTCTTTCTCCAATAGTGTTCTCCTAATATATACATAATGCATACATACATCATACATATACATACACACCCTTTTAGAGTTGCCCAATCCTTATAGAAATATTGAGAAAGATTTAGCAAAAGTTTGAGTCATCCTACCTACAAAAGGAATCTGTCCAGTTGGCTTTCTTGCAGCTTGGAATGGGAACTTCCAGTGAAGCCGGATATTCAAAAATACACAATGATCTTTCATAATGAATCTTCATAGTTAACGTTCTGGTGTTGAAGTATGAGATGTTGGGGATTGAGGTGTGGTTTGTAGCATAGTCTCTGAAAGAATTCAGGCTCAAACTATCTCCAAATCAAGCAAGGGCATTTATTTGGACATTACTTGGGGTCTCCTCTTTAAGGGAGAGGGGCAATCCAGCAGAAGGAAGCAAGAGTTTATGTAGAGAATTGGGTAGAACAGAAAAATTGGATGATGTCAGAGGAGATTTGCACAGTTTTGGACAATCTCAGAAAAGTTCCCATAATTGGATGAAGATATGCATGGAAAAAGATAAAAGGTCCTTTTGTTCTGGTGAGGTCCATGAGAGAGATTAAGCAAATGACAGGATTATTAGGACCAGGGCTGAGATTACATCACTAGCTCTGCTGTTTCCCAGCTGTATGATCTTGGGTAGGAAGTTCCAAAGGAATGAGTAGCATCTATTCCTTGCTCAGGAACAGGAAATATATTGAGGGAGAATTCCAGCTTGCCATATGCAGATAGACTTCCACCAGGTCATCCAAGCATTCTCTGTCCAGATAGTTTGCTAAACCAACCAGGAATCCTGAGAGCCTCAGACCAAAAAAAGAGATGGGAGTGCCCTGCAAAGGAAAACAATAATAAATAACAAAAATAATCATTGATATAGTGTTTTAGATTTTACAAAATGCTTTATAAATATTATCTTATTTTATCCTCACAACAATCTTCGGAAGGTAAGTAACTATTAATATTCCCATTTTACAGATGAAATAACTGAGGCAGACAGAGATTTGCTAATTTACTTAGGGATTGCATAACTAGTAAGTATTTAAGACTGGATTTGAATATGGTTCCTCCTGCTTCCAGATAGGTCACTCTTCTGTGAAATGCCTAGCTTGTCTAACATGGTGACTACAGCAACATCAGTGGGAAGGGAGTGAACCATCCAAAGAGAAGTAGCCAAAGATTAAAGGAGAACACTGTTCCTTCACAGAGGCCCTCAAGTCTATTCACCAAGTACTCCCCCAAATTTTCAGAAATGGCAGTCAAACACATTAGAAGGGAACTCATGCAGGGGGGCATTTATTTTGCCTTTGTGTTCTTAGCTAATAAACATATTCTTTATTTAATATTTTGCAGGGAATGTGGTAATTTATTTTTTTATTATAGCTTTTTATTTACAAGTTATATGCATAAGTAATTTTTCAGCATTGACAATTGCAAAATCTTTTGTTCCAACTTTTCCCTTTCTTCCCCTCACCCCTTCCCCCAGATGGCAGGTTGGCCAATACATGTTAAATATGTTAAAGTATATGTTAAATACAATATAAGTATACATGTCCAAACAGTTATTTTGCTGTACAAAAAGAATCAGATTCTGAAATGATGTACAATTAGCCTGTGAAGGAAATCAAAAATGTAGGTGGACAAAAATAGAGGGATTGGGAATTCTATGTAGTGGTTCATAGTCATCTCCCAGAGTTCTTTCGCTGGGTGTAACTAGTTCAGTTCATTACTGCTCTATTGGAACTGATTTGGTTCATCTCATTGCTGGAGATGGCCACATCCATCAGAATTGATCATCATATAGTATTGTTGTTGAAGTATATAATGATTTCCTGGTCCTGCTCTTTTCACTCAGCATCAGTTCATGTAAGTCTCTCCAAGCTTTTCTGAAATCATCCTGCTGATCATTTCTTACAGAACAATAATATTCCATAATATTCATATACCACAATTTATTCAGCCATTCTCCCATTGATGGGCATCCACTCAGTTTCCAGTTTCTCACCACTACAAAAAGAGCTGCCACAAACATTTTGGCAGATACAGATCCCTTTCCCTTTTTTAATATCTCTTTGGGATATAAGCCCAGTAGTAATACTGCTGGATCAAAGGGTCTGCACAGTTTGATAACTTTTTGAGATAGTTCCAAATTGCTCTCCAGAATGGCTGGATCTATTCACAATTCCACCAACTACACATCAATGTCCCACTTTTCCCACATCCTCTCCAACAAGGAATGTGGTAATTTAAGGAGAAAGATAAATTCTAATGTTCATAGGACCTACCCTGTATTTAGACTGAACCATACAGAGAAGGAGAAAGAAATTCTAAATTTTGAATCTGGTGTATTATTTCTGACAAAAATGAACAATGGGTTATATATTACTTTTCTGTGCCTCCATTTCCTCATATACAAAATGAAATGAGTTCTTTTTAAACCAAATTTTCTCTAAATTCCCTAAGCTCTAAATGCAGAGACAAATTGAATTAGTATTGAGTTTGAAATTATTATTGAATATTAAATATTATTTAATTATTAGTCAAATTGTTATGTCTTAATGAAGGGAAACTCTTGGTTTTGCACCTCATTGCTAGAGTTAAGAATTCCATATGGGAGAGGAACTATCTAGTCAAACTAAGGAATAAATTCTTATATTTTTTCCTTAAAAATATATTATGGAATCTTAACTGGAAAAAAATTAAAGGTTATCCAGTCTGACTCTTAACTGAATAGTAGTCCCTAATCTCTACAAATGGGAACCCATTCCTTTCTCAAGGCATTCCATTCCTCTTTTGACTAGCTCTAGCTGTTAGGAATCTTTATTCCCTTACACTGAATTGAAATCTGCTCCCTTATTTCCCTTTTAAACTATTTCCCTCCTTGGGGCAGCTAGATAGTACAGTGGACAGAGCACCATCCCTGAAGTCAGGAGGATCTGAGTTCAAATATGACCTTAGACACTTAACACTTCCTAATTGTGTGATTCTAGGCAGCTCAATCCCAATTGCCTCAGAAAAAAAAAAGTTTTGTTGAAAAACAAAATATTCTTCCCTTTTCCAATTATTTGTCTGTATGGCTAAGTCTTCTTATACTTTGAACAAAATAGATGCAAAATAAAAGAAAACATGAGAAATTAATTGCTCTTTATTAAGCCAGACATTTAATAAGTTTGCAAAAATGTATAAAACAACAATGCTACTTTTCTCAGTATTTTTAAAAAATACATTGTTATTTTCATAGAAACATTATGTTAATGTGTAATGATTTATTATCATTAAAAATAATAAATGTTTTAAATTTTTATTTGGTTTGATTTCTAATGTAGCAAATATTGACAGACATAACCCACATTTAGGGGTCCTCAGTAATTTTTAAAATTACAAAGGGATATTAAAACCAAAAAGTTTGAGAATATTTAGCAAGAGTATTGATAAAAAGTAGTGGGCCCCCTAAAGACTTAAAGAGCACACTGATCAGGAAACAATCTCAGTTTCTTTGCTTAGTTTAAACTTCTTCAGATGCATTCTTTTGCGAGCAACATTCATGGAAACGGTACATAAAGTACCCTAATATGCAAGGATATTTTATATAAATGACCCATGGAAATACTGGATATAGAAGAATCTTGTGGGATTTGATCTAACTATAATTTTTGTTACAGGATACATAATATTTGATGATTTTTGTTTCAAATTACTAATATTTTCTTTTGCTACATTATGCCAATCTATGTGCAAATAAGAATAGACACCAGCTTCTGGAGATGGATTGCTTAGTGGGAAGATTGTCCTCACTTTCTCAATGGATAATTAAACCAAGAAAAAAGGGGGGTTGTTAGAACTAGAAGGGACTTTAGATATCATTTAGTCCATTCTTCACTGTTCATGTGAGGAAATTGAATTTCAGACATTATAAATCACAGGATTTAGGGCTAGATAGAACATTAGAGGTCATGTAATCCAACCCCCTTGTTTTGTAGATAAGAAATGTTAGAAAGCAGCAGAGCACTTTAACCCAAGTCTCTGGAATCCTTGTCTAGTCCAAAGTGACTTATTCCAAGTCATACATGTAAATGGCAGAGGTGGGATGTGAATTCATATTTTCAGATTTGAATTCTATTGCATTTATACCACTATCAGATTTGTGTTCCCAAAAAAATCAAAGGGAAAAGGAACTATTTGTACAAAAATATTTTATAGCTGTTCTTTTTATGGTGACCAAGAATTGGAAATTGAAAAAAACGTACATTAATTGGGGAATAGATGAACAAGTTGTGGTATAAGATTGTAATGGAAATTATAGTGATATAAGAAAAGATGATCAGGATGATTTTGGAAAAACCTGGGAAGATTTTTATGAACTGATGCTAAGTGAAACAAATAGAACTAGAAGAAAGCTATACACAATAACAGCAATGATCAATTATGAAAAACTTATATACAATGATCCAACACAATTCCTCAGATACCATGACAAAAAATGTTATCCCCTTTAGAGAGAGATTTGATGAACTCTAAGTGCAAATTGAAGCATACTTTTTTCACTTTCTTGTTTATGTGTCTATGTGGTTTTTCTTTTGCAAAATGGCTAACATGAAAATATATTTTGGATGACTTCACATTTATAATTGATATCAAATTGTTTGCCTTCTCAAGGATGAAAGGGAGGGAAAGAACTTGTAACTCAAATTTTTAAAAAATGAATATTAAAAAATTTTCAATGTGACTGGGAAATATCTTTTTATAATAATCTTTTAATTTTTCAAAATATATGAAAAGATAGTTTTCAATATTCAATCCTTATGTTCCATTTTTTCCCTTCCTCCCTACTTCTCCCCTCCCCCTAGACAGCAAGCAGCCTTGTACAATTCTTTTAAACATATTTTCCCTTTATCATGCTGCACAAGAAAAATCAGATCAAAAAGAGAAAGAAAAATGAGAACGAGCAAACAACAACCAAAAAAAGGGTGAAAATACTATGTTGTGATCCACATTCAGTTCCCATAGTCCTCTCTCTGGATGAAGATGGTACTCTCTATCAGAAGTCTACTGGAACTGGAATTGGGAAATACCTAATAAAATAAAGGTATAAATTTTTTTGATTATATTAACTATACTTTCCTACAATGTGACATCTCCACCCCAAAGAAACATGAATTTTTGTGCCATAAATATCAGTCAATAAACATTTATTAAATATCCATTATGTGTCAGACATTGTACTAAGCAGCAGGGATGAAAAAATAAAAATCTCTTTCCTCAAGAAGCATATAATCTAATGGAGGAAGACAATACACAAAAAAGATGCTGAAAGGAAGGTCCCAAGAGGTACTCACCAAAGGGGAATCAAAACCATGCAAATACATTGCTGGAAAATGAAAAGTTAACTGGAAAATTCCATAAAAGAATCTTCTATAAAGGAAAGCTTTAGGAGGGTTGTTGCTCAGCTCTACAGCCTTCTAATTAGAGGGAAGAGGCACGTAAGGGTGCCAAAAGGTGTTGAATACCAAATTTGAGTCAGTCCACATTACTGTTCCAAGGATCATGTTTTTATAAGCTATTTTGTTAAAAAAAATAATAATAATAATGAATTGTCATTCACTCGCATAATGACAAAGTCCAAGTTGCTAGTTTCTACTCAGAGCTAAAACAGCAAATAAGCAAAATAGTGAATCATAGAAATTTATTATTTGTATGATCCTGGACAGATAATTTAACCCATACTTTCCTCATTTATGAAATGAGCTAAAGAAGGAAATGGCAAACCATCCCAGTGTCTTTGCTAAGAAAATCCCAAAAAGGTCACGAAGAGTGAGTTATAACTAAAAACAACTGAAAAATAAGCTGGAGAATTAAACAAACAAAATAGTCATTCCCAGACACTTAATGATCCATTATGGCTATGATGTCATTTCACTGACATAGTAGGAAATACCACTAGATGGAATATTTTTATTTTAATCTTGGCTCTGTTATTAGGACAGAATGGGAAGGAAACTTCTAGATCATATCTAATCCAGCCTCTTCATTTTATGGGTATTAAAACGAGATGCAGATAGATGAAGTAAGTCTAAAGTCACACAGCTAATAAGAAATAAAAAAGAGAGACTCAAGTTCAGATTATCAAGTAGACATAAATGTAACTAGGTCACTATAGTCAATCAATTTGATTGATTTTCTGTTGCTCCTTGGATCAAATAGATTCTCTCTCACTTTTAAAACCCTTTAAAACTTAGCCCTTCCTTCTTCCACTCTCTTCCACCAATTCTTCAATACAATGACACTGACCTCATTCTTTTTTTAACCAGATACTTCATCTTTCAACTCTGTACATTTTCATTTGCTGCACCTCATGCCTAGAGCTCTCTCCTTTTGATCTTCAACTAAAATTCTACTAGAAACATTCCTGATCCATTAATGTTAGTGCCTTCTCTCTGTTGATCATTTCCAATGGACGCTACATGTATTTTGTTTGTACATGTTTACTTTTACTTTCTCTCCTAAACTATAAGTTATTTGAAAACAGGGACTTTTTGTTTATTAGTTTTTTTAACTTATGAAATAAAACTTGCATTTCCATAAAATAGTTGGATGGAAAAAATGATTGCACATAAAACTGCAAATCTATAATGTATAACTTTCTATTCCTTTTAAATATAGAATAAAGTTATAATGTAAATTTTTTTCTTGCTTCCATCCATCTTGCTTTAAAGATGGCTACCATTAGATATAAATGTGTGTGTGTATATATACACATGTATATCTGTAAAATCATTGTATGCATCTATTTATCAGTTCTTTCTCTGGATGGTGTTTCTTTCATGTGTCCTTTGTGGTTAAATTTGAATATTTTTAATAGTCAAAATTACTTAGTCAAAGTTTTTTCTTAACACAATGTTGCTGTTATTGTATGCAATGCTCTCTTGGTTCTGCTCATTTTATGTTTTCCTAAGATCTTTGAGCTCATCATATCTTATAGCACAGTAGTATTCTATCACAATCATATACCACAACTTGTTCAGCCATTCCCTAATTGACAGGCATGCCTGCAATTTCCAGTTCTTTGCCATCATAAGGAGAGTTACTATAAATATTTTAGAATATCTAGATTATTTTCCTTTTCCCCTAATCCTCTTGGGAAACAGTTTTAAGAGTGCTTTTATTGGGTCAAAGGGTAAGGCCGTTTAATAATTCTTTGGACATAATTCCAGATTGCTTTCTAAAATGTTTGGATAGGCTCATAGATCCATCAGCAATGAATTAAGGTCACAAAATTTTCCATATCCCTTCCAATATTTGTCACTTTCCTCTTCTATTATTTTAGCCAATCTTATAGGTGTAAAAATGCTATCTCAAGATTATTTTAATCAGCATTTCTTTAGTCAGTAAAGATTCAGACTCTTTTCCATATGATTATAAAATTATTTTGATTCTTTCATTGGAGAATTGCTTATTCATATCCTTTGACTATTTATCAGTGGGGTAATGATTCATATTCTTATAGATTTCACAAAGAATTCTTTTATTTTATTCATGTTTTAAATGATACCTTTATTTGAGAAACTATAGATTTCCCCCCAATTTTCTGCTTTTCTTCTGGTGTTGGCAATACTAGCTTTATTTGTACAAAAACTTTGTAATTTTTTAAAAAGCATTTTATTTTTTTCCCCAATTACACATCAAGAAAACTTTTAGAATTCATTTTTATTTAACATTTTCCTCCAGTTACATTCAAAACAAATTTTTTTACATTTATTTTTTAAGTTTTTGAGTACTAGGTTCTTTCTTTTATCCCTATCCACAATTAAGAAACCACATGTAAAGTTATGCAAAACATTTTCATAAAAGTCAAGCTGTAGAAGGAAATAAAATCCTAATGAAAATAAAAACCCTCAACAAAAAATAAGAGAAAGAGAGAGAAAGAGAGAGAGAGAGAGAGAGAGAGAGAGAGAGAGAGAGAGAGAGAGAGAGAGAGAGAGAGAATACAATCTTGTATTCAGACACATCAGTTCCTTCTCTGTGTATGGATAGGATTTTTCATCATAAGTCCTTCACAGAGTAGTTGTGGATAATTATACTACTGAGAATTTACAGCTAGTCATCCCAGAACATTGCTATTACTTTGTATATAGCGCATTTTACTTTGCTTCATGGGAAGGTTCTTGAGAATTCTTGGGTTCGTGGGATGACTTTCCAAGCTTTTTTTTTTGCTCTTTATCTCTTGTTTATTCATGAATTGTTTGCCTATCCCTAATATATAATGTGATCCATGTTCTTCAAATTTTCTTGTAATAGCTCTCTTTATATCTACATCATATATCTATTTTGAATTATCTTGATAAATGGTATGAGATATTGTTCTATGCCCAGTTTCTGATATACTGCTTTCCAGTTTTCTCAACAATTTTTTTTTACCAAATAATGAATTCTTATCCTCAAATCTTACCTTTACACTTGTCATATACAAAGTTATCATATTTATTTGTTGCTGTTTTGATAATTACTGCCTTATAATATAATTTTAAGATCTGATACTGCTGAACCTCCTTACTTTTTTTTTTTTTTTACTAGTTCCTTTGGTATTGACTTTTTGTTTTTCCAAATGAATTTTGTTATTTTTCTAATTTAATAAAATAATTTTGCTAATTTAATTGGGATGGCATTGAATATGTCAATTAGCATAAGTAAATTGCTATTTTTATTATTTTGGCCCTGCTTACCCATGAACATTAATATATCTCCAATTATTTAAATATGATTTTATTTGTATAAAAAGTTTTTTTTAATATTTCTTGGAATTGTTTTTGGTAGGTGGACTCTCAGATATTTTGTGCTGTCTAGAGTTATTTTAAGTGGTGTATTGTTTACTATCTCTTCTTGCAGAGTTTTGTTTGGGATCTATAGGACTGCTGTTTATTTATGTGGATTTACTTTATATTCTACTACTTTGCTAAAATAATTGTTTCAATAACTTTTTAGTTGAGTCTTCTATTTTCCAAGCATATCATCATACTATCTACATGTATGTAAGCTATACTATCATACAAAAAGTTAGTTTTATTACCTCATTCCCTAGTTTGATTCCTTCAATTTTTTTTCTTCCCTTGTTGTTATTGCTAATATTTCCAATACAATATTTAATAATTGTTTGTTTTAAACTTTTTTGTGGTTAGCATAAGTGTCTAGTATGTAATTGTTGTTCAGTCATTTTTCAATCATGTCCAACTCTCTATGACCCCATTTAAGGTTTTTTTGGCAAAAATACTAGAGTAATTTGTCATTTCTTTCTCCAGCTCATTTTATAAATGAGGAATTGAAGCTCAATTGGCTTTCCCACAGTCATAAAGTTAGTAAGTATCTGAGGCCAGATTTGAACTCATGAAGAGGAATCTGCTTGACTCCAGGCTTATTCCAGCTACAGCTCTATCCAGTATGCCACGTAAGTGCCTTTGGTACATGGGCATGTAATATAGTAGATGTCTAATAAATGATTGTTGACTGACTGAATTCTACTATCATGCTCCTCAGTCAGTTATATTGCTTCGGTTAAGGAACAAATTCTCTGGACTTTAAGTTTGTTATCTATAAAATAAAGGGATTGGACCAAGCCACATTTAAACTTGTCACTCATTCCATTTAGGTAGAAATTGAGACAAATAATAGTGATTAAGTTACTTGAACCATGTCATAGACTGAAGTTACTACTGCCAAGGTCTCCTGATTCCTAGTGTACTACTCATTTCACTACCACAATCCCTCTGGGACCTTGGCTACATAAAGTGAGTGCCAGAATGTATACTCCACCCGCTCCTTCTGTTTGAGTGGGAGGTGATAGAAAGGGACAGCCCTGTGATTTCACTGATTCCCCATGAGGAAACTTGGAAGGGAACTTGCTCTGCAATTTATATTCTTAGAGAGTTACCCAGTTTGAGTAACTAGGAAAAATAAAGTGTGTTCAGCACTATAGTATATATGATAATGAATGGGACCAGTCACTAAGAGAAATTGAAGAGAAAAAAGAAAAAAAGGAAGAAGCAACTAGGAGAGAAGATAGAATTTTGTCCTCATTTTGTACGAGAGATGGCGCAGAAAGATAAGGCTTATTTCTGTGCAGTGTTGTCACAAAGAAACTGGTGAGCCAGAGACTCCTCCTACAGAGTTAAGGAGCATCAGAAGAAATATATATATATATGTATATATATATACATATATATGTATATATATATATATATATATATACATATATATATTAGGTGACACAGTGGATAAAGTAGCAGGCTTTAAAAAAGGAAGATTCATTTTCTTAAGTTCAAATCTGTTCTCAGACATCTACTAGCTGTGTGACATTGGGCAAGTCACTTAACCTGTTTGTTTCATCTATAAAATGAGCTGGAGAAGGAAATGGAAAACTATTCCAGCATCTTTGCCAAGCAAATGGGGTCGCAAAGAGTCAGAATTGTAAATTACTAAATAACAATAAATGCATATAGATAACTTTGGTCCTAATGGCTGCTTTGAATATTCTAATTTTGTTTTCCTCTTTCCTTAAATAAAACTTTCTTCTTCTATAATTATATGAACTATATCTTTCCAAGTCAGGAGTCGGGATTGTTGCAGCCCTCTCATTTTACAGCCCAGGAAATTCCATACAGACAGTTCCCCAGGTTATCTGATTGGGCTTTATAAACCAAGAAGGTGCAAAAGTCACCTGAAGTGTTCCTGTATCCTTTGTGTTAAGAGAGTCTTTGACAGGATTATATTTTTAAAATTAAATGTTTTCTAACTAAAAATTTTGCTATGAAAACCCTGTTTCTCAAAAAGGGAAAAAGTATATTATGCTTTGAATAAGAATGTCAGAATTCTAATTCATTGTCCTAGACTTTAATTTGAAAAAAATAAAAAGGCCCATTTAATATTAGAAAAACTCACCTTATCAATAATGTCTAAAAACTTATAACAGTTGAGAACATTGTATGTGAGTTGTACCTATAATATTGTCAGAGCAATACCTTGAATTTATGTGTTCATATTTTTTATTGTGAGATTTGTGTCATTTGATATAGTGTGTACTTTCATTTATGTTCACAGCAATAATAACAAAAACCCCTTGAGATCAGGGACTATGGTTTATGTATCATTATATTCCCCACCATGTCTCATAAGGGCCTCACACACAGTAGACAGCACTTAATCCACATCTATTGATTTGCTTTCTGAGATTTCTAAACAATGGGGGAGCTTGAGAAGCTGGGAAGGATCAGAGTTTGGTCAAAGAATGACAACAGGCTTTTGGCCTCCCGCCTTCTGCAAGCCCAAGCCTGCCTTCATACTTTTAATATGATTGATGAAGGGATTCTATTGTAAATGGTAAATGTGGAATGTCAGCACTTAGCCACTAGATGGCAGAAACGTATGTGGCTCCAGAGATGTCTAGGAAACAAAGAAATTTCATCCAGAAAATAAAAGCTATGTAGAATCTTAATAATTTAGGAATTTCTAGTTCACTACTACATAAAGATGTGGTATATAAACTTGGTTGTATTTCTCAGATGAAAAGAAAAGAGTTGTAAGGATGTGGGTAGATGGAGGAATTGGAAATCATGCTATGATTTAGGTTTGCTTCTGGTTTCCAGATTGAAATTATGGCAGGAGTCAGATGGCCTCCACTATGCCAAAAGACAATTAAAGGAAGGATTTTCATCCAACTTGGTTTTCTGAAGCTCCCTAGACCATTCTCATGCAACTGAAAATGGATATCATTACATCATCCTCACTTTCTATGTCCCTCACAACGCCCTCAACCAAAACCAAACATCAAAACAACAAATCCAACGGCCATTTACAGTGTGGTGGACTTGGGAGATGCATTTGAAACTAGAGAGAAACTTGATGCTGGTATTATGGATGAGTTGGTCAAGACTGAGCATCCACTGTGTACTCTGCATTATGCTTCTGTTGTTCGGTCATTTTTAGAATCACATCTGACTCTGAGATACCATTTGAGTTTTTTCCTTTTTTGGCAAAGACACTGCATTTCCTACTCCAATTTATTTTAAAGTTGAGTCAAAGAGAGTTAAATGACTTGCTCAGAATCATACAACTAGTAACTGTCTGAAGCCAGATTTGAACTCAAGTAGATGAGTCTTTATCAATTGGGTGGCTAAGGCTCTCTCTTGCACAAATGAATCTGTCCTTAGCTATTTCTATAAACACTGAAATATAAGCACCTCAAGACAGCAACTCTTTCATTTTTATCTTTGCATCTAGTGCTTTAGTGCATCCACAACTTTAGTGGAAGAGTTACCAGTTGTCTTCTCATCAGCCCTTCACCTCACCTCACCTCACCTCCTCCACAGCAGGACCACACTCCTTCAGCCCAGCGCAGCTGATTCCAGATTCAGAAGCTGTGGGAATATTCACTGCAGGTGCTTATTAAATGATTGCTTAATTGAATTGAAAATGGATACTATTGATTTCATCTTTGGGCAGAATGGTTTAGCCAAGAGTATTCTCTAAGAGAAAAGGAATGAGTTCTTAAGCCAAGGTAGATTTAGAAAAAGAAATTTAAGCTGAAATTCCAATAATATTGTGCTTACTAGTCTTCCTTTATTTCTTCTTTTTATTTTTGTGTTGTGTTTTTTAAGCAAATAATTTTTCACTAATCAAAAGATTTGCTAACAGGTGTTGATTTTTTTGTTCACTTCCTATAAAAAATCTTTCTTGATTCTCCTCCCTTCCCCTGTTAGAGCTCTCCCTATCAAAAAAAAAAAAAAAAAGAATTATTGTGTTGTATATTTCTTATTTGTATATGTTTTGCATATTTTTTATTTCCTTATTCAACATATGTCATTTCTCATAATAGAATAAAAGCTTGGGGGAAGGGGTTCCTTTTTTGTTGTTAGATTCCCATGGATACCTACTTTGATCATTAGTATATTTGTTAGACTATGGGATTGAATTAACCACAGCAAATCCTAAGGAATTACCTATCCCTGAGCTGTATTGAGTTGGATTCCATCTGCATAGCTGAAAAAAATAAGGTACACAGAAAAAAATCATAGAATTTTTTTAAAAAGCTATTTCTTGTGACAAATCATTTGTAAGGCTTCCTGGATTTCTGTTCACACCTCTGGAAATGAAGAAACTTCTCTCATTGGAAGTTCAGGTGTGCTCCTTTAGCTTAGTTACTGATCTTTGCACCCCTTCACTTTGCTTCTCAGAAGGGATCTGTAATGGGACAAGTTATTAGTTTTCCTGGTATCATTATTACATTTTCCTGACTGATTTCATAATAATGTTATTAATACATGATCACTATCATGTCATTAATATATTATAAAACCCCAAATAATTTCATAATATTTCACTATAACATCATTTGGCCAATAAACCATTGGTAACATTTACAACACAGTTTCTATATATTTTCTGAAATCTATCTGCTCATCATTTCTTATAGCATGATAGTATTTCATTACATTCATACACCACAACTTGGTTAGCTATTTACCATTAGGTGGATATCTGCTCAAATTCCTATTCTTTGTCAGCACAAAAAGAACTGTTATAAATAGTTTTGTACATGTGGGTCCTTTTCCCTTTTTTATGATCTCTTTGGGATACAGACCTAATAGTGGTATTGTTAAATCAAAGAGTATGCACAGTTTTAGGCTGCTTTGGATATACTTTCAAATTGCTTTCCAGAATGGTTGGATCAGTTCACAACTCTATCAACAATGTATTAGTGTTCCAATTTTCCCACATCTTCTCTAACATTTATCATTTTCCTTTTCTGTTATATTAGCCAATCTGATAGGTGGGAAATGATATGTCAGAGTTATTTTAATGTGCCTTTCTCTTATCAAAAGTGATTTAGAGCATTTCATCTTACTATGGATAGCTTTGATTTCTTCATCTGAAAATCAACTATTCATCCTTTGATCATTTATCAATTAGGGAATGGCTTGTATTCCTACAAATTGGATTCAATAATTTATGTACTTTAAAAATGAGATCTCTATCAGAAACATTGGCAATAAAAAGTGTTTCCCAGCTTTCTGCTTTATTTCTAAGTTGCATTGGCTTTGTTTGTGCAAAACCTTTTTAATTTATTGTAGAATGAAGATTACTAGCTTTCATTCAGAAAGTATTTGTAATACTTTGGATACCTCCCAGAGGGACTGGCAGTAGGAATTAATACATGGAAACCATGAAGCAGTTCAGCCTCTGAGGATGAAGAGCTATTTAAAACTAGGACCCATACTAATGAAAAAAATTTTTCCACAGAGAAAATGAGAATGGCACTTCCAGATAGTCCTTTTACCATCATCACTCAGTAGTTTCCTCCTTTGAAGTTGACTAAATCGATACATGCTACCCAACTGAAATTCTGGTACCTGATCTCTCAGAAAACTTCATTTCTTTCTTCAATGACTTCAGAGCCTGGCTCACAAATATTTTCTCCTTAATACCTACCTCATCCTAAGGGATATCTAAGGGATATCCATTTTGATATCTTCTCTAAATCCTAATTTCACAGTTCCTCAACATCTCAAACTGAATGGAATATCCTATTGTAGACATCTTAAAGTCAACATGTCCGAAACCGAACTTACTATTCTCCCCTAAAAAACTTATGTCTCTTCCTTAATTGTCTAATATTGCTCAGGATACCATCATTCTCCCTGTCACTCTGGCTTACAACCTAAGTGTCATCCTCCATTCTCACTCTTCCCCTTTCCCCTCATATTCAATCTGTTGCTAATGCTTTGTAATATCTTTCACACACACACACACACATATATATATATATATATATATATATATATAATATATATATATATATATATATATATATCCTTCTATCTTCTGACAATTACTACCCTGGTACAGATTCTCATCATCTCATTCCTAAACTATTACAATAGTTTACAATAATATTTGGGCAGGGAGACCTGAGTTCAAATATGACCTCAGACACTTACTAGCTGTGTGTCTCTGGACAAGGCACTTAATCCCAATTGCCTTAAAAATCAAGATAACTACCCTCTCCCAAAAAAACCCTAATCATGGGTCTTACTATGCCATGTCCCTATTCAATAAATTCCGATGGCTTCTTATTACCTTCAAGATCAAACATAAACACCTCTGTTTAACATTCAAAGTCCTTCATAACCAGTCTTCCTTGCCTCTTACATCCTCCCCCATCTTCCATTTAGTGACTATTTTTCACTAATATTGGACTCCTTGTTGTCCCACAAACTATCTCTTAGCTTCAGACATTTTCTTGCTTTGTATTCCTAAATCCAGTAGCAAGAGAGAAAAAGAGAAATTCCATTTTAAATAACTGTCTGTATTACAAAATATTGGAGAGTCTACCTGCAAAGAAAAACCAAGGAATTATATGAACACAATTACAAATTACCTTTTACACAAAACTCAGATCTAAACAAAGAAAAATATTATTTACTCATAGATAAGCTGAGCTAATACAATAAAATTAAAATTCTACCTAAATTAGTCTATTTATTCAGCATCATACCAAACTTTATTGCTTTATAGAGCTGGAAAAAATAATCACAAAATTCATCTGGAAGAACAAAGGGTCAAGAATATCAAGAGAATTTTCTCTGAAGCTAAGAGATAGTTTGTGGGACAACAAGGAGTCCAATATTAGTGAAAAATAGTCACTAAATGGAAGATGGGGGAGGATGTAAGAGGCAAGGAAGACTGGTTATGAAGGACTTTGAATACAAAGAAATGATTTGTGAAGTTTTATTATTATTATTTTTATTATATATTATTATTTTATTTTATTTTTATTTTATATTCTACAACTTTGCTAAAATTGTTAATTATTTCAAGCAGTTTTTTAGTTGCTTATCTAGGATTCTCTAAGTAGAGCATCATGTCTGCAAAAAGTGATAGTTTTATTTCTTCATTGTCTAGTTCCTTTTATTTCTTTTTTCTTCTCTTATTGCTATAGTTAGCATTTCTGGTACAATATTGAATAGTAATGGTGATAATGGACATCCTTATTTCATCCCTCATATTACTGGAAAGGTTTCTATCTTATCCTCATTACAGATAATGCTTGCTGGTGCTTTTAGATGACTTATTCTTTAAGAATAAATTCCATTTATTCATATTCTCTCTGGTGTTTTTAATAGGAATGGATATTATGTTTTGTTAAAGGCTTTTTCTCCATCAATTGAGATAATATTATTTCTGTTGGCTTTGTTATTGATGTAGTCAATTGGAGTAATAGTTTTCCTCATACTGAACTAGCCTTACATTCCTGGATATCCTTATGATATAGTGCTATAATTTCTTTGCTAGTTTTAATTTATAAATTTTGCATCATTTGGAACTATGCCCAAAGGACTATCAAACTGTACATATCCTTTGATCCAACAGTGTCTCTACTGTGTCTGTATCCTAAAGAAACCATAAAAAAGGGAAAAGGACCCATATTTGCAAAAATGTTTATAGCAGCACTTTATGTAGTGTCAAGGAACTGGAAACTAAGTGGATGCCCATCAATTGGTGAATGGCTGAATAAGTTTGCTATATGAATGTTATGGAATATTATTGTTCTACAGGAAATGATCAGCTAGATGGTTTCAGAAAGGGCTAGAGAGACTTACATGAACTGATGCTAAGAGAAGTGAATAGAACCAAGAGAACATCATACACAGCAACAACAAGATTATGTGACAATTAACTCTGGTAGATGTGGCTCTTTTCAGCAATGAGGTGATTTAGGTCAATTCCTGTGATAGAAAGAGCCATCTGCATCCAGAAAGAGGACTATGGGGACTGAATGTGGATCATAGTATTTTCATCTTTGTTTTTGTTTGCTTTTTTTCTCATTTTCCCCTTTTTGATTTGATTTATCTTGTGCAGCATGATAAATGTGGAAATATATATAGAAGAATTGCACATGTTCAATATATATTGGATTACTTGCTGTCTAGGGGGAGGGAATGGAGGAAAGGGAAAGGGAAAATTTGGATGCAAGATCTTGCAAGGGTGAATGTTGAAAATTATCTTTGCATGTATTTTGAAAACAAGAAGTTATTTTAAAAAGAAAGAATTTTGCATCAGTATTCATTAGGGAAATTGGCCTCAGTTTTTTTCTCTGTTTTTGCTTTTCCTGGTTTAAGTATCAGCACCATATTTATGTCATAAAAGGAATTTGGTAGAACTCCTTTTCTTATTTTTCCAAATAGCTTATATAATATTGAAATTATTTGTTCTTTAAATATTTGATAGAATTCACCAAATCGAATTTTTAGCACTGAACTGAGCTTTTACTGAGAAATTAAGAGACTATGTGTGTAAAGCAAGATCCAAAATGTAGATTGATAAATTCCATTGATTTATTTTGACCACCAGTACAAACTTGGGTTTGCTTACCACAGATGGGCAGCAACCCTAACTTCTGTTGATTTGAGCATAAACTACTGACCTGATAAGACCAATGTGAACACAAATGTCTTTTATAGAAACCATGTGATATTGAACTATAGTGAAATCTGAAGAAAGTGTGACTATACTTTCTGAAGTTGGATTACAACCAAATAGAAACATAGCTGAGAACTTGGAAATAATATGCCAGATTAATACATAAACCTTGTTTTATCAAACAAATTTTTCTTGCCTCAGTTATATATGATTAACAATGAGAACAGATGGCTAATGAAGAACTAAAAGAAGTCATATAAGCCAAAAAGCAAAGAAATAATTCTAAAAACCTTATATCAAGATCAAGGAGGATGAGGCATAAGAAAAGGCCATGATATTTTCTTTTTTTCAAGATATACATAAAGCAAGACATCTATCATTACCTATTATTTTAATATTTGGCAGGAAGTCTGAAAAGGATTATATAGAAATGAAAGTTCTATATTAAAATGAGTGTGTATGATTGCATATGACTCAAGGTACCAATATTATACCATATTTAGTATAAGTTTCATGGAAAGAAGGACATAAGGAAGCAAGTAAGGATGGATTTAATAGATGTTTATTATGTGCCAAACTTTGTCCCAAGAACTTGTGATTGATGAAATCCATCTAATTTCTAAGTTTATCTAGATCAAGATTAGATCAAGATTTTCATGCCCCACACTTCACTCTTAAGTTCCTTTATAAGTAGTTTAATTTTTTCTCTGAAATTGAATAGGTATTCTGTTCATTTGGATCTTTTACATTTTTGTAGATAATCCTTTATTTCTGTCAAATTCTCAGTTTGCTTCTTTACAGCACAAATACAAGTAAAAAGAAAAAAATAGCCCCTGCCCTCAGAGAGTTTATATTCTAGTGGGGGAAACCACACTGGAAAAGGAAACTAAAGGAGGCCAGTTTTATGTTCTAGAGAAAATAGGAAGTGGAGCCAGAAGGAAAATAAAGGCTAGTTTGCCTGAAGCTATCTACAAAATGGACTTTCCAGGAAGAACTCACCAAAGGTAGAAGGAGGATTGGCTTTGCAGAGGGATAATTTTTGTTGAGCATATTGGTGGGAATGGTGATAGAATATTACTAAGAAAGATCAAGTGGTTAATTTTTTAAAAATGGAAATACTTTCATGAAACAGAGCAGAATGAAGAGAATGTTGTACAGTAACAGCACTATTGTTCAAAGAATAAAATTGTGTGCAATAAAATTATTCTGAATGCTATAAATACTCAATTCAACTATAAAGAAAACACTATTCACCTCCAGAGAAAGAACTGATAAATAGAACTATGCAAAGTTTGGTTTTATGTATATTTATAAAACTGTATCAAATGGTTCCTTCTCCAGTGGGGGAAGGGAGAGTTGGGAAGAGCAGGAAGCATTCAGAAGAGAGAGAAGCAGAAAGATAGTTCAGACCTTAAAATGTAATAAAAAATAATCTAATTTAATTTTTAAAAAAAGAAAAAAGAAATTTTTTATCATATCAAAATTTCTGGATACCAGCTAAAGAAGTCCTCAAGGGAAAAATCATATCCCCAAGAACATATGATAATAACTTAAAAATGAAAAGATTAATGAACTGAATAAACACTTTTTAAAATTTATAAAATAAAAACAAAATAGGCAATCATAAAATTACAGAAGAAATATGGATACATTGGAATAACAAGCACCATAGAATTGATAAAAAATAAAATCTTTTAAAATGCCAAAAATGGATAAATCTTTAGATAATTTGATTAAAAGATAGAGGAAAATCAAATTAATTTAAAAAATGGCTAAGGTGAATTCATAACAGTGAAGATATAAGAGTTATCAGAATGTTCTCCACAATTATATTACAGTAAAACAGAGAATTAATTTTTTTAAGTTTTTTATTTTTAAAATATATGCATGGATAATTTTTCAACATTGACCCTTGCACAGCCTTGTGTTTCAGATTTTCCCCTCCTTCCCTTTACCTCCTCCCCAAATGTGGAGCAATCCAGTATATGTTATACATGTTAAAATATATATTAAATCCAATATATGTAAACATATTTGTACTGCACAAGAAAAATCAGATCAAAAAGGAAAGTAAATGAGTAAGAAAACAAAATGCAAGCAAACAAAAACAAGATGAGAATGTTATGTTGTGATCCACATTCAGTTCCCACTCTAGGGAACTCTCTCTAGGTGTAGATGGCTTTCTTTGTCACAAGATCATTGGAACTGGTATCAATCATCTCATTGTTGGAAAAAGTCGTGTTCATCAGAATTGATCATCATATAATATTGATGTTGTCATGTACAATGATCTTCTGGCTCTGTTCATTTCACTTGGCAGCATTCATGTAAGTCTCTCTAGGCCTCTTTAAAATCCTCCTAATCATAAACAGTGAATTTAAAAGAAATCGAAAATGATCTACAAAAAAATAAACTAACCAAACATTTAGGGAAATGTAAATCAAAATAGCTCTGAGGTTTCATCCCATGCTCAGCAAATTGGCAAAGATGACAAAAGATGAAGAGCTTGTGGAAAGAAAAGCACATGA
Organism: Antechinus flavipes; assembly: GCF_016432865.1. Lineage (NCBI taxonomy): Eukaryota > Metazoa > Chordata > Mammalia > Dasyuromorphia > Dasyuridae > Antechinus > Antechinus flavipes. The sequence goes on along the minus strand of NC_067400.1, from coordinate 152,042,816 downwards.
ATACATTATTATTTTAGAAAGTAATTTGGAATTATGATTAAAAGACCAAATCTTTTGCCCTAAAGATAATACCAAAATCCCACCGAGAGGCAAAGGGTAGAAAACTCATACAAGATATATAAAGCAAAGCTTTTTGTAGTAGAAAAACTGGAAACAAAAGAGATGTCTATTAATTGGGAAATGGCTAAATAACTGTAGTAGATGAATGTCATGGAACATTATTACTCTGTACCATAAGAAATACTAAAAATGAAGAATACAGAAAAGTATGACAAGACTCATATGAATTGATAGAAATGAAATATAATCAAAAAAACAGTATAAGCAATAAATATAATATAAATGTAAATTTAAAAATTCAAAGCTGAATGACATATAATTTTAATGGCTAAATCTGTTTCTAAAGAAGTATGATAATGCACCTCCCTCTCTTCTTTCTGCAGTTGGGGCATTGTGAGTATGGAACTCTGCATATCATATTAAACTTTTGATATATTGGTTAGTTTTGCTAACCTACTTTTCATTTTTTATTGTTTGTTTTAAAAAAGTTGGCCTTTTTGGGTGGGGAAGACTAAAGAATATATTGGGAAACAATAATAATATAAAAACAAAAGATACATATGCAAAAATGGATGATATATACATTTATTCTCTCTCTCTCTCTCTCTCTCACAAACACACAACATACACACATACACACACACACAAACATACCACGAGACAACTAGGTGATACAGTAAAGTATTGGACTTGGAGTCAAGGAGACTCAGCTTCATGAGTTGAAATCCAGCCTGAGATATATACTAGCTGTTCAATCTTGGGCAAACCTTTAACACTTTCCCCATCTATAAAATGAGCTGGAAAAGGAATTGGCAAAATACTCTAGAATTATTGCCCAGAAAACATTGGATCACAAAGAGTTAGATTTGATTGAAGCAAATAAACAATAACAACAAATATATGTATATATACATGTGTGTATATAATTTTGTGAGTAAAATGGAAACATGTAGACTAGATAATTGTATATTTAAGTGGGTTCAAAACTAATTGATTGCCCTAGTCCAAAAAGTAGTTATTAATCAATTCATGTTGATCTAGAGGGAGGTCCTAGTGCCATTGTCTATTTCTGCTCAACATCATTTCAGTGGCTTGGATGGACCCATGGATAGTGTGCTTATTAAATAAGCAGATCACATAAAATTGGAAGAGATTTATTAGATGGCAGAATTAGTATTCAGAAAAAATCTTTAAAGGCTGAAACTAAAAAGTTAAATCTGAATAGGGATCATAGATCTACAATGGACAGGGACCTTCAGAGGCCTTCTAATTTAACCCTCTCATTTTATAAAAGAGAAATGTAAAATCATCTACTCTAGATAGAAGAAAAAAAATCTACCCAAGTACAAAACAGAGACTTAAATAAAAATTAGTTCACATGAAAAAAGACCTAAGAATTTCTAGGGACTGCCAACTTAATTTGGGTCATCTGTGAGACAGGGAAGTCAAAAAGAGTAAATGCTTTCTTTGGGTACATTAACAAAAACATAACATCCAGAATATGTGAAAGAGTTGTTCTGCTCTGTCTCCCCTGATAATACAATATTGGGATCACTATATTCAGTTCTGAGTGACACATTTTAGAAAAGATATTGACAAACTAGACTTCAGCTAGAATAGAAAGATGAGGTGAGAGAATTTTGAATGATACAGTACAGTAGCAGTTGAAGGAACTGGCATAGCAGATAGAATGAATTGAGTCAGGAAAGCCTGGAGAGGGAATCTTGCCTCAGATATCTAGTTATGTGAACCTGAGCTAGATGCTTAACTTCACAGCCTCAGTTTCTTCCATCTATAAAATGGGGATAATGATAGCACCTTCTTTGCAGGATTATTGTGAGGATCAAATATATATATATATATATATATATATATATATATATATATATATATATATATGCTTTGCAACTTTAAAGTGCTATATTAATGTTTGTTATTATGGTTCTTATAATTATTCTCACTAAATACAGAAGACAGAAGATATTTGATAATTATCTTGAAATATGTATATACTTGTCATAGAAAAGAAAGAATAAGTTTTCTTACTTATCTCTGGAACATAGAACTTAGAATGCAAACTTATTTGGAAAATTATAAGAAGACAAAGTTTGACTCAAAATAATGACAAACTTCCTAATAACCAGAAGTGACTAAGAGATGCTAATTTTGCTATTACTAGGGGTCTTCAAGCAAAGTCTTCGGGACTGCTTGTCAGGCATATGGCAAAAGTAATCATGATTTGGGCAGATACATATACTTCTAAACTCTCTTCCAACCTTGAACTTCTGTGGTTCTAGGATTTGGAAGCAGCTAGGTGGCGCTAGAATGCCAGACCTGAAGTCAGGAAGATTCCTCAACCTGAGTTCAAATCTAATCTCAGACATTTATTAACTTCAAGATACTGGCATATCACTCAATCCTGTTTGTCTCATTTTCCTCATTTGTAAAATGGGCCGAAGAAGGAAATGTCAAACTATCCCAGTATCATTGCCAAGAAAACCCAAAATAAAGTCACAGAGTCAGACACAGATGAAACTTATGAACAAGGACCTTTGTTGTGTAAAATGACCCTTCTAATGATTATTAAATCATTGAACAAGCCATTTTGATATATTGTTTTTTGTGTTGTAAAATGCTAGAAAACAAAATTATAAATTAAAACAAAATTTATAAAGCAAAATTAAATTTGGGAATCATTTGGGATACTTTAAATCATTAAACCAAAATGCAGAAAAAAAAAAAAACCCACTAGTAACTGTAGCTTGGTGTCTGCTCTATAAAAAAGAGCAAGAAAATGTATCTTTGCAATTTGAAACTATGCTCAAAAAGTTATCAAAGGATATTGCATATCCTTTGATCCAGCAGTGTTTCTACTGGGCTTATACCCAAAAGAGATACTAAAGAAGGGAAAGGGACCTGCATGTGCCAAAATGTTTGTGGCAGCCCTGTTTGTAGTGGCTAGAAGCTGGAAAATGAATGGATGCCCATCAATTGGAGAATGGTCAAGTTATGAACGTTATGGAATATTATTGTTCTATAAGAAATGACCAGCAGGATAAATACAGAGAGGACAGGCGAGACTTACATGAACTGATGCTAAGTGAAATGAGCAGAACCAGGAGATTATTATATACCTCAACAACAATACTGTTTGAGGATGTATTCTGATGGAAGTGGATCTCTTCGATAAAGAGAGCTGATTCAGTTTCAATTGATCAAGGATGGACAGAAGCAGCTACACCAAAGAAAGAATCCTGGGAAATGAATATAAACTGCTTGCATTTCTGTTTTTCTTCTCAGGTTATTTATACCTTCTGAATCCAATTCTTCCTGTGCAACAAGAGAAATGTTCGGTTCTGCACATATATGTTGTATCTAGGATATACTGTAACCTATTTAACATGTAAAGGACTGCTTGCCATTTGGGGGAGGGGGTGGAGAGAGGGAGGGGAAAAATCGGAACAGAAGTGAGTGCAAGGGATAACGCTATAAAAAATTACCCTGGCATGGGTTCTGTCAATAAAAAGTTTTTTAAAAAATTTTTAAAAATAGAGAGGTAAAAAAAAAAAGAAAGAAAGAAAGAAAAAAGAAAATGTACCTTTGAGGTACAAGTCCTGGGTTCCAAGCTTGATTAATTATTAATTTGGGGAGAGAGGATATAATATGATGATAGAATATTGGAGTAGGACTCAAGAAAGATTAGCTTAATTTTTTTTTTTTTAGCTGTGTGACCAATGAAAAGCCACTTCAGTTCAACTAAAAAAAGTGAACCAATATCTTAAATAATTTTTGTAAGGAAAACTGTTACATTCATGTGAATTAGAATTATTATGCAACCTTGAATAAATTATTTGTCTCTCTGGATATCAGTAGTCTCATCTGTAAAATGAAGATAAGAATGTTTAAACCAGGTATCTCACAGAGTTTTTGTAGGGGAAAAAAATCATTCTATAAATTTAAAAAGGAATGAATATATAGATGTGAGCTGAGATTATTATTTGTGAAGGTAGTGCAAAAGATCTTGGGATTTAGGGTCAGGGAATATGGTTTAAATCTCATCTCATATAATAATGTATTATTATCACTATTTTGCAGTTAAAGAAACTGAGGCAAACAGGGTTAATAAATGAATTGTCCAAGGTAACATAAGTATTAAGTGTCTGAGGTCACATTTGAATTCAGATCTTCCTGACTTCAAGCCTTAGCATTGCATTTGTTTGTCCTTAGGGAAACCAATTGAAGTCTCTGAGTCTTAGTTTCTTCATCTGTCAAATAAGAGAATTGGATCGGGGTTCTCAAAGGTCTTTTCCATCTCTAAATCTATAATCCCACAACCAAATGTTCAGCTATGTGGCACAGTTGGATAATGTGTTCAGCCTAAAGTTAGGAAGACCCGAATTCAAATTTGATCTCAGAAACTTACTGACCCTGGGCAAGTCACTTAGTTCTGTTTGCTCCAGTTTCCTCATCTGTAAAATGAACTGGAGAAGGAAATGCTATATCACTCAATGATCTTGCCAAGAAAACCTCAAATGGGGTCACAAAGAGCTGGACATGACTGAAATGATTGAACAAAAAAGATAACCAAACAGTTCTGAGGATCCTAAATTTTGATCATCTATACTAGAATAAAAACATCCTTCTCAATCTCCTGAGTAAGCAGGGTTTTCAGTCTAATTATACTGTCAAGTCGTTAATAGCTGCTATGAGAAATATAAAACATTTTCTAATAACATGATAAATTTGAGGGAGACTATCATCCAGGAATGTTACTTATAGATGAGAATTTTTTTTAATTGGGAAAAATAAAATACTTTTATTTATTTTTTCTTTTTAAAATTCATTTATTTATTTATTTATTTTTAAATAACTTTTTATTGACAGAACCCATGCCAGGGTAATTTTTTACAACATTATCCTTTGAACTCACTTCCGTTCTGATTTTTCTCCTCCCTCCTTCCATCCCCTCCCCCAGATGGCAAGCAGTCCTATACATGTTAAATAGGTTACAGTATATCCTAGATACAATATATGTGTGCAGAACTGAACAGTTCTCTTGTTGCACAGGAAGAATTGGATTCAGAAGGTATAAATAACCTGAGAAGAAAAACAGAAATGCAAGCAGTTTATATTCATTTCCCAGGATTCTTTCTTTGGTGTAGCTGCTTCTGTCCATCCTTGATCAATTGAAACTGAATCAGCTCTCTTTATCAAAGAGATCCACTTCCATCAGAATACATCCTCAAACAGTATTGTTGTTGAGGTATATAATGATCTCCTGGTTCTGCTCATTTCACTTAGCATCAGTTCATGTAAGTCTCGCCAGTCCTCTCTGTATTCATCTTGCTGGTCATTTCTTACAGAACAATAATATTCCATAACATTCATATACCACAATTTACTCAACCATTCTCCAATTGATGGGCATCCATTCATTTTCCAGCTTCTAGCCACTACAAACAGGGCTGCCACAAACATTTTGGCACATACAGGTCCTTTTCCCTTCTTTAGTATCTCTTTGGGATATAAGCCTAGTAGGAACACTTCTGGATCAAAGGATATGCACAGTTTGATAACTTTTTGAGCATGGTTCCAAATTGCTCTCCAGAATGGCTGGATGTGTTTGCAATTCCACCAACAATGTATCAGTGTCCCTGTTTTCCAGATTCCCTCCAATATTCCGCATTATCTTTCCCTGTCATTCTAGCCAATCTGACAGGTGTGTAGTGGTATCTTAGAGTTGTCTTAATTTGCATTTCTCTGATTAATAATGATTTGGAGCATATTTTCATATGGCTATAAATAGTTTTAATTTCTTTGTCTGAGAATTGTCTATTCATATCCTTTGACCATTTATCAATTGGAGAATGGCTTGATTTCTTATAAATTAGAGTCAATTGATGAGAATGTTTTTTTGTCAAATGAATGGAACTGTATTCCACAAATGTCCAAGAAATCACACTTCCAGATTATAAGTATTTTTCTTCAGAGCTCCATCCATAGATTTGAAGATAAAACAACTATTAAAACATAGATATTTGTAATCAAATTGAAATGGAAACTCAAAATTATTTCAATGAAATATATACAATTCTAAAATATTTTAGATGCAATTATACTTCCAAGAGGCAAATTTTTATTCTCTTTTCCATTTGTCACTGATGTTTCAAAAAGACAGAAAACTATGTGGAAGGGAATAAATATTTGTTATTTAATTGTTTTAGTCATATATTACTCTTCTTGACTCTATTTAGGGTTTTCTTGGCAGTGATACTAGAATAGTTTGCCATCTCTCTCTCCAGCTAATTTTACAGATGAGGAAACTGAGGCAAACAGGATTAGATGACTTATCCAGAATCATACATCAATAAGTATCTGGGGTCAGACTTGAACTCAGGTCTTTGAGCTCTATCCACTATATTACTTAGCTGCTTGATCAACACATCAAATGCATCTGTGCTTAGGGCAAACATATTGGTGATTGGGTTCATTATAGAATTACTTACATTTTAATTAAGATAGAGCTATGTTTATTAACATCATGAAATCATAGATTTACCATTAGAAGGGATTTTTAGTTCATCTTTTGCATTTTACGTTAGAGACAAATGTAATGTTAAGTGACTTATCCAGGGTTATTGAGCTAATTAATATCTGAAGAAAGAATTGAACCCAACTCTTTTTTATTCCAATTCTACTTCCTATCTACTATTCCATGCTACTTCTGTGCTTTACACATAGTAGGACTTAATAACTGCTTGTTGATTTGATTTAAATACCTTGAGGCTTTTTTTTCATTTTCTTTATCTTTTTATTGAACTATCCAGGAAGAAATTAGAAGAGACTGTGGGGACCCTCTAGCAGAAATCACCCATTTTACAAATGAAGAAAATGTAGTTCAGATAGCAGAAAGTTTTTGCACACAAGTAGTATGTGACAGAATCAGAATTTGAATCTCAGTTCATGACTTCCATTGGGTCTACTACAATATAGTAAAGCTCAACAATGCCTGGTTTGAGAAGTCTGTGTATTTTCTAAAGGAGTAAGTTTTCTCCCTTTCTTTGTCCTCCATGTCATCCTCCATCCCTAAAGAAGCCAAAGCCATCCACAACCTCATAGGCCACCACCAACCATCTTGACTTCTGGACTTTGATGACTCTGGAAGAGAGAGTGAGGCTGATGATTCTGTGTAACTTTCCTCATTTAAATCCAATTCACCCACAAATCAAGACATCATCCATATTGCTCTTGGTCTTCTTCCCTTCTTGCCTTCATGTCCCACTCATCCCCCCATCCACTACTACCTTCAGCCAGAAATACTCCCAGATTCCACTCTCATTCAATTTTTTGGGAAGGAAAACAAGAAATACATGTCAGTAAGCATGTATTAAGCACTTGTAAGTGCTAGACACTGTACTAAGTGCTAGAAATACAAAAAAAGAAAAAGATGGTCCATGCTCTGGAGGAATTTTAATGAATGCATTTGAATGAATGAAACAATATAAATGCAACTAGATACACATTTGATGACTGCAACAATATAAATGCAACTAGATACATACAAGATATGGGTATATAGCTGTTTGTGTTTATGATACATGTATCATAAGTCTATGATACACATACACATATCTTGTGTATCTTGTATCTTAAGCTTATGACACATGTATTATTAAACACATATAACTGAAGGGGACCTTGAAAAAAGTAGAGGGATGAAGAGGAGAAGGGGTGTCAGAAAGAATTTTTGTAAAAAGTGTGATTTAAGCTGAATCTTGAGGAAGCCAGGGAAATCAGGAGATGGAAATAAGAAGGGAGAACATCCAGGCAGGGAGATCACTTTTAAAAGCATGAATTCAGAGATGGAATGTCTGATATTTAAAAATAGCAAAGCCAATGTCATTGGTCTTCTCACATGAAGAAACACAGTGTCAGAAGATTGAAGGTCCAGGAAAGGAATAGTAAGGGATAAGAGTGCAAAGAATTTTAAAAGCTAAACAGAATTGTAATAGGGAGTCATTGGAGTTTATTGAGTAGGAAGGAAGGGATATCTCGATTGGCCTTTGTTTAAGGATGATTACTCTGGCAGTCAAATGGAAGAAGGGAAAATCTTGAGGCAGGGAGACCAAAAAGGAGATCATAAGGTCCTACTTCATAGTAGTAGCTGTGTAAGTATAGAAAATGGGATATTCAGAAGGGATGTTGTGAAGGTATTAGCCCCAAGATTTAGCAACAGATTGGATAGGTATGTGAGTATAAGTATAATCAAACATGACATCAAGGTTTCTGGGGAGGTGGTAGTAGCTTTGAGAGTAACACAAGTGATAGTCTGAGGAAGAAGTTAGAGTCCAAAGAGTCCATATTGATCACAATATGAACTAAGAATAGGGCTGTGGTCATACATGAAGAGATTTGATGACAATGGATCATAATCAGATAAGAGAATTTCAGAATTCATAAACATGAATATATAAGTAAGGAATATTTATAAGTAATGATAAGACCAAGGATATGACTTCTCACTGTCTCTGTATAACTGAGGTAAAGTGGAGGAATATGAGTAATTTGAAATATTGGAAAGGTTATGATGTTTGAGGGAATAATTGAAGTACCTTAGTTTTTTTGAATGTGTAAATTCATTTTTAGCATATTTCCCTATGAGTCATGTTAGGAAAGAAGAATGAGAACAAAAAGGAGAAACTATGAGAAAGAAAAATACAAAACAAAAGGAAAAAAGGTGAAAATAATATTCTTTGTTCTGCATTTAGTCTCCATAATTTTCTCTCTGGATATGGATGGCATTTTCCATTCAAATTGTCTTAGATCACTGAATTGCTGAGTAGAACTAAGTCTATCAAAGTTGATCATCCCATAATCTTGTTGTTGCTGTGTACTATATTTTCCTGGTTCTTCTTTCTTCATTCAGCATTAGTTCATGTGTGTCTTTCCAGGCTTTTCTGAAATCAGCCTGCTCATCATTCCTTATAGAACAATAGTATTCTATTACATTTATATGCCATCACTTATCCAGCCATTCCTCAATTGACAAGCATCCACTCATTTTCCAATTCTTTGCCATCACAAAAAGAACTGCTACAAACATTTTTGCATGTGTAGGTCATTTTCCCTCTTTTATGATCCTTTTGGAATACAAACCCAGTAGTGGCACTGCAGGATCAAAGTATACATACAATTTTATACCTTTTGGGCACAGTTCCAAATTGCTCTCCAGAATTCCTAGATCAGTTCACAACTTCACCAACAACTCATTAATGTCCCAGTTTTCCCACATCTTCTCCAAGGTTTATCATTATCTTTTCCTGTTATTTTAGTCAATCTGAGAGATGTTACCTCAGAGGTGTTTTAAATTACATTTCTCTAATCAATAATGATTTAGAGCATTTTTCATATGAACATATATGGCTTTAATTTCTTCATCTGAAAATTATCTGTTCATATCTTTTGATCATTTATCATTTGGGTAATGTGAAGTCCCTAGTTTGAGGGCAAAAGTTGGGGAGAAGAAAGACTTTGGACCAGCCACTGAATTTCTTGAGCAAAGGAAAGAGTCCTAGAGGTCTGTAGATGACAGTTAACAAAATCTTACATATATATTGAATGAACCTCAAATGAAAATAGCTTTGTCATCTATGGTGCAAGCATTTGAGAAAGCACAGTAAAAGACTTATGTAGCCTCAGAGTAGAATATTAGTGATTGGGCTGGGGGGATATAAATAAAGGATCTCTCAGTGGAAGATGGAGAATGGAGTTTGAACAAAGATAACCAAAGGTCCAGAAGCACTGGTTTGGAAAAGCGTTTGATGGGATGGAAGTCTGCCAATCATTGAGATGCCTCCTTGTGAGTCAAAATCTTTTTTAGATCAATAACATACAACCATATTGTACTAGAAATGTTGAATCTAGTAATAAGAAAAGAAAAAAAATAAAGGAATTAGAGTAAGCAATGAGGAGATAAAACTATCACTCTTTGCAGATGATATGATGCAGATGAAGAATCCTAGACAATCATCCAAAAAAACCTACTCAAAACAATTAGCAGCTTTAGCAAAGTTGCAGGATATACAAATCATCAGCATTTATATATGTTACTAATGAATCCCAGCAGCAAAAGATAGAAAGAGAAATGCCAATTAAAACAATTGTAGACAAAATAGAATACTTGGTTGTCTATCTGCCAAGATAAACCCAGGAACTATAGAACACATTTACAAAACATTTTTCACACAAATAAAATCAGATTTAAACAATTGGGAAAATATCAATTGCTCATGGATAGGCCAAGCTAACATAATAATAATGGCAATTCTACCTAACGTAGTCTACTTGTTCAATGCCATATCAATTAAACTCCCAAACAAATAATTTTATAGAACTAGAAAAAAGCTAGGGAAAATTTTTTTTAGATAGTATTTCTGATAAAAGCTCAAATACAAGTCATTCTCCAATTGATAAATGGTCAAAGGATATGAACAAACAGTTTTCAGATGAAGAAATTAAAGCCATCTATCATCATATCAAAAAATGCTTTAAATCACTATTGAGTAGAGAAATGCAAATTAAAATTACTCTGAGGTACCACCTCACATCTCTCAGATTGACTAAAATGACAGAAAAAGGTAATCATAAATATTGGAGTGGATGTTGGAAAACTAGGACACTAACACATTGTTGCAAGAGTTGTGAAATGGTCCAACCACGTTGGAGAGCAATTTGGAACTATGCCCAAGGGATTATAAAACTGTGCATACCCTTTGATCCAGCAGTGCCACTACTGGGTCTATATACCAAAGAAATCAGAAAAGCCCACATGTGCAAAAATGTTTGTAGCAACTCTTTTTGTGGTAGTAAAGAATTGGAAAATGAGTTCATGCCCATAAATTGGGAAATGGCTGAATAAATGATAGTATATGAAAGTAATGGAACATTCTTGTTTTATAAAAAAATAATGAGTAGGCTGATTTTAGAAAGACCTGGAAAGATTTACATGAAATGATGCTGAGCAAAACAAGCGGGATTAGGAAACATTGTACACAGCAGCAAGATTGTTTGATGATTAATTATGATAATTATTGGTTCTTCTAAGTGATTCAGTGATCCTAGGCAATCCCAATAAACCTTGGATGGAAAACACCATCCACTCCAGAGAGAACTTTGTAGACTGAATAGTAAATCAATACATGATTCATTTTGTTTTTCTTTTTCTTCTGTTTTTTTCTCTTGTAGTTTTTCCTTTTTGTTTTGATTTTTCTCTCCCAACATGATTCATAAATAAATATCCTCCCCCCCAAAAGAATGTATACATATAATTTTAAAATGTTCATATGTAGCTGGGGAAAAAATATATAAAACCTAATGAATTAGTTATATCTCCCAGCTTTGTGTCATCCCAAAATATGATCATGTCTAAGATTTCATCCAAGTCACTGATTAATGTAGATCAGAAGAAAAAAAAATCAATGAAAGATCCCTGAGATATGACATTCTCCACTTCCTCTAAGTTGACATCAGACAGTACTCTTTGAGTCAATCATTCTCCCAATTGGAATCTACCTAGGAATACTATATTCTTGTTTAGATCTCTCTTTTCTCTCTCTCTCTGTCTGTTCCTCTGTTATCCACAGAATAGCATAAGAGACTCAGTCAATATTCTTTGGTCAAATCAAGGCATATTGTATTTATGGAATCCCTCTGATTTTTTCAGTCTAGTATTCTTTGAAACTTCAGTTGCTCTGTGAGTTTTATGGATATAACTACTCCCTTTACTAATACCTTTATCTTTTTATATTATGGAATTCTTACTCATAGTTTTTAATAGGTGGTTCAATGGATAGAGGATTGGATCTTGAGTTAAGAAGGCCTGAGTTCAGATACAAACTCAGATATTTATGAGCTATATTACCCTGAACAATTACCCTGAACAAATTTCTTTAACTTCTATATGCCTCCGTTTCCTCATCTGCAAAGTGGGAATAATAATCATAGCAACTACCTCGCAAGATTGTTGTGAGGATAAAAAAATGAAATGTTTGTAAAGCACATTGCAAACCTTAAAGCACTGTTGTCATCATTATTTTTATTTACATAATGCACAGGTTCTTTTAATATTTCATGGTCAGAACTCAGACTATTACCTATTTTTCTTGCCAACTAACAAATCCATGTCCTTTCTCAGAAATTAATGTCTCTGAAGATGGCTTGTATCACTTCTAGTGCAAAATTGTCATTAATATTATGTTGCTACTTCCTATATACAACCACCATGTGTCTTTCTGTTTTTGTTTGTATCATTTGCAAGTCTTTTTCTTCTTAGTCCCTGAAGTTCCATGATTTACAATCAGCATCACTGAAAAAAATTGGTAATTTTTTAAAAGTTGGACTTTTGTAGTAGGAAGCACATTGACATCACTGAAAGTGTATAGTAGTTTCTAATATTAAGTCAGCATCGCTGAAAAAAATTGGTAATTTTTGAAAAGTTGGATTTTTGTAAGAGGAAGCACATTGACATCACTGAAATGCACAGTAGTCTCTGATATTCAGAACAGCCTGAGCTGCTCCTTTGATTCTAGCCTTGCTCATTGTCTATTTACAGTATGTATCCCAAGATATATGAGTAAAGAGACTGATTAAAGGGCCATCTTATTTAACTGCCTATTATAGTCTAGGCAATATGCATTCTTTATTCATTTGATTTTTCCCCATGTAGATTATTAGATCAATTTTTATTTTTATTTTTTGGAATGACCATGTATCTCTTCAAGGAGGGCATGTCCTGTTCCATGGTTTAGTGAAGACAGAATGATGTTATCCACAAATGAGAGTGTTCAGTATCTCTAGGCAATATTCTCTCCAGACTATCTTTATTCTAGTGACACTAGAAAACACATTTGGCATTCAAGCAGATGACTCTATGTTTTGTACCTTTCTAGGTGTTGCTGCTGAAAGGAAAGTTGAAAAAGGTTACCTCTGCTGTTGCACTTATCATGAAATCTCATATTCCATGATAGAAATTGAAATTATTATTATATAGTCATAATATAATCATGAGAAACACCTTGTTGGAAAAAGACTTTGCAGTTACATTTTGTTGTAATAATAGTAATAATAGCTAGCATTTATATGGAGATTCAAGGTTTACAAGGTGCCTCATAAATATGATTTCATTTTATCTTCACAGCAATCCTGGAGATTGTGCTATTATTGCTATTTTACAGTTAAAGAAACTGAGGCAGTCAGCATTTAAATGACTTGCCCAATGTAACACAGTTAATGAGTGTCTAAGGTTGAATTTGAACTCAGATCTTTCAAACACCAGGTAGTTTTGTTTTATAAAGCACATTACAAAACTTAAAGCACTGTTCAAATGCTAATTGTTATTATTATATATTGTTTTATATTATATTATATATTACATGTATTGTGCTATATATTATCTCATATTATGTTATGTTATGTCATATTACCTATTATATAATATTATTACCTATCATTATATATTACATGTCATATATTATATGTTATGTTAGATGTTATATATCATATTAAAATGTTATATATATTCTATATAATATTATAATACAAATAATGCACAGAGTTTTAAAATATTTCATAAATATCAAATGAGTATTTGGATTATTACCACTCTTCTATTCATTATCCCACATAACTGTCTCTACTAAGTCAGTTGTTTTCCAGGATTTTTTTTTTGATAATTAACAAAAAATAAACAAAACAGGATTTTCTATTTTCTACATGTCTCAGTCAGTTTTGTGACATGATGTGGTCTGTGATAGAAAGTCATCTTTAAAAGCTTGTTTATGTCTTCCTCAAAGAGGACAGTGCATAGACATAGTCATGAAAATTTTACAGAAATAACAAAAGAGGCATGTGGATTGCTAATTTTTTTGACTGTTGTTTATTTATTTGTAAGAATACTACTCATGTTATTTCCATTCTTTTAGACTCTTCATCTCTGGGAATTTTCTTGAAAAAGAGATTCCCAAAAACATTTAAAGTGCTGGTAACTCCAACATGACACAATTTAGAGGGCCTAGTAAAAAGACAGTGGCTATTGAAACCATAATACCTCTGAGTGATCACTACTTAACCTCAGAATCATTTTTGAGTTTTCCTTTTTTCTTATTGCCTGTCTTACCCACCCTGTATCAAATTAGTTGTCAAAGCTTATATATACAGCTATTTCTTCCATGACATGGAGATCAGGAACATAGTGCCCCCACAGTTTTGAAAATATATGTAAAATTTTTGTCCCTCCCTTTGTACAAGAAAAATGGGAATTTTTCCCTTTTTCTTTTATGGGGTGTTTATAGTACTTTTTTGTAAAATTTGGGTTAAATACTTGATATTAGGTTCTGCATCATATGCTGGCTGTTGCCTGTCATCTGCAGCTTCCAAAACTCCCCCAAAATTCCTATTTAATTTCTTATGATGATCCAAAATCAATCAAAAGTATGATGGGGAAAGTCTTGATGTGGAAAAAATAACTCTGAAAGATCATTCTTAACCTTTCCTTCATTTCTGTTTTTGCCAGAGTTCTTCTACATGTTTACTACATACATATACTACATATTTTCACTACACAGTAATCCATGGATTATTGATATGTCATCTCTGGCTCTTTCTTTTTCTCCAAAACATTCTTCACGCAGCTACCAAAGTAATCATTCTAATGCACAAGTCTGACTATGTCATTCCTCTGCTGAAAGTCTTTTGTGGCTTTTCTTATAAATAAAATAAAAAGTCTTTATATAACCCAGCTTTCACGATTTTCCACAATTCTGCTCCACTTAAGTGTTTTTATTTCATGTTATTCCATTTCACACAAAAAAATCACATTTCACATCAATGCTTGAACTTAGTTGGGCTATTCCCTAATCTCATCTTGCCCTGTCCTTCCCACACACCTTTGTGTAGTTGGTTTGCAAGAACCTAATACTCACTATGAAATTCTTCCCTTCCTACAACTCCTCATCTCTGCTTCTTTTTCTTCTTCAAGCATTACCTCATTCCCCAAAAGAGACATGTTCCTGCCAGTCTTAAATCTTCTGGACTATTCTGATAGACTTAGTTTATGTATACAGGATAAACAGCATGGCTTACTGAATAGGTTACTGGCTTCTAAAGCAGGAAGACCTTGGTTAGATTCCCAGCTTTTACACGGACTGGCTTGTGACCCTAATCAAGAATTTAACTCTTTTGGGATCTAGGAACCCCTTTAAGACTCTAAGTTTTGGAGAAGATATCTGCATTTTGTTATTCAGTCATTTTTCATGTCCTACTCTTCATAATCCTATTTGGGGTTCTCTTGGCAAAGATACTGAAGTGGCTTGCTATTTCCTTCTTTAACTCATTTTACAGATAAGGAAATGAGGCAACAAGGTTAAATGACCTATCCAGATCACAGGGGTAATAAGTGTCTAAGGACAAATTTGAATTCATGAAGATGAATCTTTCTGTCTCCAGACATGGTGCTTAATTCACTGTCCCACCTAGCTGTCCCCAATGCTATCTGCATTGGTAAAAGGAAATTTTATACCTGAGTGTTCCCCCTACCAAGTAAATCACAGTTCCTATTCCAAGCATTTGATCCTTTTTCTAAACTTTAATTATTATGTATGTGCTTATCTTCTATATTTACTAAATTATAAGATTCTTGAAAGTCCTGTGTGTTTAAAAAAATTTTTTTTCTTACAATCTCCATTTCCCACAAGCTATTTACATTACTTTTGGCTTCTTCTGTCATCCTTTCTTCTCCAGTAAATTCATCACTGGGAAATCTCATTATACTGCAAGTTTGAATCAGCTTTGGTATTCATCTCATTAGTGCCCTCTACCCTCTCTGATAGGACTTCTAACCTGAAGGGCAAAGTCATAGATTCTAAAGCCTCCATTTAAAAAGGGACTCAGAACAGCCTTCCCATTTCTCATCAGTCACATTGCTTTTGGACTTCTTTGGACTTTTCCATCATGCCCCAATGACCAGTTGGGGACTTTCCCCCCTACTCCCCAATTTTTTAGCTTCCTTTTGTATGTCATCTTCTCCTGTTACATTGAAAACTCCTTGAAGGCAGGGACTGATTTTATTTATATTTTTATTTGCATCACAAGCACTTAATACAATGCCTGGCACATAGTAGTATGGCTCCAGAGAGGAAAGTGAGGCAGGTGATCTTATCCAGCTTTCCTCACTTCAATCCAATTCACTCGCATGTCATGGCATCACTTTCCTGATGTCAAAGTCCTCTTCAAGAACGAAAGATAAACAACAGCAATCTCTGGCTTCTAACTTAGTGTCTGCCCTACTAGATGTTTAAGGATTGTTTTTTTAAATTGAGTTGTATTGAACTGAATTAATGGACATGTTTTATGCAAAATTACAAGATTATTACCATTTCAGGATCTTCATTTTAAAGGTGGTTTGAAAATGTGAATAAAGTAGCCATTTAATCATTGTTGTTTTTTCTTTGTTCAGTCACATCAAGTTCTTTGTGACCCTATGAATTTGTCAGTGGGTTTTTTTCCTTCCTTCTCCCACTCATTTTATAGATGAGAAACTGAGGCAAACAGGATTAAGTGATGTGCCCAGAACCACACAGGTAGTAAGTGTCTGAAGCTGAATTTGAGTTCATACATTGTCACCTCCAGGCTCAGTACTCTATCCACTGATCCACCTAGCTGCCTCATATTTAATTAAAAAGATGGACAAATTCAAGCAAGTCTACAAAATGGGAGTACAAAATAAGGCTCTTTGTTGTATTATTTGATTAAAAACAATCATGCTAGAATTTATAATTCTGACTCATTAATTTCAGCAATGCTATTACCAACATTTTTTCATGTTCTTTGGAAAGAATGAACTTTTTAAAAATAAATAATCAAAAGGAACAAAATGCATACACATTCTGTTACTTACCTATTTTTGTAGCATAGTGGATGGAGTGCTGGACAAGGACAAAAAAGATCTGAATTCAAATTTTGCCTCAGATACTTACTAGCTGTGTGGCCCAAGGTAAGTCATATAAGTTCTCTCAGGCTCAGTTTCCTGTCCTAGAAAATGGAAATGATAATAGTAGTTGTCCCTCAGAATTATTGTGAGAATCAAATGAGATATGCTAAGTACTTTATAAATGCTAGGCATGATTTAAATGATAGCTATTATTCTTATTATTGATTATCATCATTATTATTTTACTTATATTGTCTACTTCCTTTTTGATTCACAACTCAACTAAAGATGTATTATTTCATTTCACCTAATTTCTAATTTGGAGTGAGGCTATTGTTTAAAAAAAATAAAAACAAAAACACAACACTTGTACCTGACTGAATTTCTTTTTTCCTTTCTCCCTCCTCCACCCCCATTATTCTACCTGTCACTCCATAAAACAGCCCTATGCACCTGTTTCCTATGAATACTTTAAGCATCTATTTTTCTCTTTTTCCCCATAGTAGCAATTTGATAATTTGATGAAGAAATGCAACATAGGCTGGAAAATGTGATGCCCTAAACTAGAGGCTTCATACTCAAGGCTTACAAGCTGCCTTGTTGTTTTCAGTCAACATGTTGCCTACAGGGTTTCTATTGACTCTATGGCAAGAGAATGAAAAAGCTGGCCAGCAAATAGGCACACCCTTAAAATAATGACCCTCAAGGATATCAAAAATAGAAAGCCAGTGTAAAAGGTGCTCTAACAGTCTGCAGACAGTTCCCACTCTACCAACATGATTACTATAATAGAACCTTTGCAATTGCTTCCTTTGACCCACTTTGCTTCCCATTTTGCTGTTCTCTGCTATGATCTAGGACTCTGATTTTCACAGGTCAGACCAGAAGGGACCACAGTGATTAATCAAATCTGTTTGTTTTCCATTTGAAGAAACAGAAATTTATATAGAGAAAGTGATTTACTTTAGATTATATAGATTATAAGAGGCTTTAGAGCCAAGATTTCTGTCACCAAATCAAGGGCTTTTCCCACTACACCATGCCTTCCCAACTTTCATTATTGTTCCTGGATCCCACTGAGAACCTACCTTGCTAAGTTACAAAGATATAACTTTTTCCCTCTAGATCTCTGGAACTCTCTTTCAGCTCATCCCTTAACAAACTGTTTATTTCAGGTAAACCCAACGTTAATCTTCCCCAACCAACCATCAATGGAGCTAATCCAAGTGCTCTTGATCATAGATGCCACTTTCCTCTCCAGGTTGCATTCCTGATTCTCTATAGTTTTTCTATCATACCACAGAAATGTCTTCATCCTGCAATTTCATTCATTTCATCGATTTCTCACTGGAAGTACTCTCTGTCCTGCAACCTCATCCTCTGAGATTGCCTGGTTCCTTCCAGAACTTCCATTTTAAAGAAAATGTCCAGGTCAGGTATGTCTTAATTCCTCTCCAGCCTGCACTCCTGACTTTCTGAGCTTTCTCTAATTTACTGTGTAGCCAGGGGAAATTTAAATGTAACTTTTTAAAGACTAATATTTACTGATTTTTAATTCATAAAGAACTTTATTTTTATTTCTCAAAGACACAGAGAGATAACATCCAAGGTAAGAAACATTTTCAAGGAAAGAAACTTCTGGCAGAACAGAAGAGAGTTGCTTATGGATTTAAAACAAATCTAGCTATTAAAAATTGATCTGCAAAAAAAAATATAGACTTCAGGGAATCTAGGTTAGCTACCTGCTCAAGGTCTCTTGTGAGACTTCATAAAAAGAAAATGAATATTTAGACTCAATTGTAACAAATCATATTGGCCACATGTATTCTTTCTATGTATATATCATCACCGTTGTAGTTGCGCCTATTTTTCTTATCTTAGTTTATAGATTCAAGTGAAAGAATACCGCAGGTTAGGGAAAGAAAATAGAGAAGGGATGTTTCACAGTAGCTGTTCTTATTATGCCATCTTAAATACCATTGTTTTGATTTAGTTGTGACTTCTGCTTATAATAGGGGATAATAACCTGTAACAGTTTTAGGAGTATGTACCTATAGGGGTTCTTAATAATTTTTTTGTATGAACTACTTTGGCATAATAGTAAAGGCAATGGATCCTTTATCAATAAGGTTTTCAACTAATCAAAGGAAATACTAAATTTCTGTTAGAAATTAGTGAAAATCTTTCTGTTGTTGTTTGCTTGCATTTTGTTTTCTTTCTCATTTTTTCCTTTTTAATCTGATTTTTCTTGTGCAGCATGATAATTGTAGAAATATGTGTAGTAGAATTGTGCATGTTTAACATATATTGGATTACTTGTCATCTAGGGGGAGGGAAGGGAGAAGGAAGGGAGAAAAAAAAGTTCAGAACACAAGGTTTTGCAAATGTGAATGTTGAAAACTATACATGTGTTCTGAAAATAAAAACTTTATAAAAAAAGAAATTAATGAAAATAAAGATGTCAGGGTTTTTTTTTTTTTTCATCCAAATTCCTTGTGCCTTTAAAATCCAACCATAAGATCAGAGACTCATTGGATTCCAGTTTAATGACTCTATTCTAGAACTTGTAAGAGTAATTTCTTTATGAAGGATGCAGTCCATGAGGAAATTAGGGAGGGAGTTTCTGTAGAGGTATTAATAATAATAGTAATAGCTAAATTTTTATAGTACTTACTGTGTCAGGCACTGTGCTCAGTATTTTATAATTATCTCATTTGATCTTTACAACCTCACTAGGAAATAGGTGCTATATTATCCCCATTTTACAATTTAGAAAACTGGAGCAAGGAAGACTTAAGATGTCTTGTCCAAGGTCACAAGTATTTAAGAACTCAAGTCTTCCTAATTCCAGACTCTGCACTCTATCCTCTGTACCACTTTAATCCTTCTTAGCATTTAGCACAATGCCTTGTACAGAGTAGGCTTTCAGTAAATATCTGCTGAATTTAAAAATGTAGTCTCAGATTTAACATACAGTATTTCTTACTTGGCTTAAGAAGGTCCAACAATTAGATTTGTTTAACCATGGTACATCAAGATTCCCTTACTGCCCTTCACCCCAACCCAGGATGTTTTTCACATACAGCTCTCCCGTCCCCAATTCTAATGTGTTTATTTTAGTCCTGACTCATAAGATAGTTGTACTAATAAGAAACAAGGGAAAAAGTAAGTGTGAGCTGGTGAGTCAGCTTTGTTGCTCAAGCAATTTAGAGTTCTTTTCTAAAGAGTTCTCCAGTGACTCACATAAGCTGGAGAACATTAAGCAAAAGGGAACATAGACCTGCTAAAATGTCACAATCCTCACACACAGATGTTTTCTTCTATTCCCCTTCAGAAAAAAAATTCTTTTCATAATCCAGTCCTGTCTGGCAATCTAAACTCTAAACTTCCAGAATTTTCTTACAGGCCTATTTTGGAGTATGGTATGACAAGTTAACTAATACCTACCACCACAACATTGACAGATATAATTGCAGATGTGTCCAGAGGTTTCTAATAGGAAACTTAGAAGTTCTAGCCAATCACTTTATGATTGGAGCCTAGAATTGTAAAGTCACAGATCCTGGGAAGGCTGTGACTTCATTTCTGGCAGGAAAGTCGGATAAAAGTAGCCAGCCTCACCCACAAATTCCAGGCTTCCTAAATGAATCCTTCTATGATGAAGTTTGAGAAGAATACTCTTATCCTCACTCAGGAATTAGGCTGAATACAAGATTATGTGATGATCAACTGTGATGGACATGACTCTTTTAAAAAATGAGGTGATTCAGGGCAATTCTAATAGATTTGTGATGAAGAGAGCCATCTGCACCCAGAGAGAGACTGTGGGGACTGAATATGGATCACAACATAGTAATTTCACTTTTGTTATTGTTTGTTTGCTTATTTTTGTTTTCATTTTTTTCTCTCTTTAATCTGATTTTCTTGTGCAGTATTATAAATGAGGAAATATTTAGAAGAATTTCATATATTTAAATTATATTGGGTTACTTGGGCTCTATGGGAGGGGATAGATGGAGAAGAAGGGAGAAAATTTTGGAACACAGAGTTTTACAAGGTGAATGTTGAAAACGATCTTTGAGGGTAGCTAGGTTGAAATCAGGAGGACCTGAGTTCAAATTTGACATCAGACACGTAACACTTTCTAGCTGTATGAGTCTGGGCAAGTCACTTAACCCCAAATGGAAAAAACCTATCTTTGTATGTATTTTTGGGGAAAAAACTATTATTATAAAAAGAAGAGATTAGGTTGAATTCAAAGAGTGGCAGTTGAGGTAGAAATAAAGCAGTTATAAGGTTAGCCAATGCCCAAGGACTCCGCTAGTTGTGGGTCTAAATCACAAGGAGTTAAAATAAATCCCAGTTCTGCAAGCTAGAAGAGTTGAGTCTTCTCCCCTTCTTCCTCCCCAATAGGGAAAAGATTTTTTTCAAAAGAAAACCAACAGGTGGCAGCATCAGAAATTTAGCAGAAACATTAATAGATGGCAGACAAAGAGGACCAAATAGACTGGCAGAAGACTCTAGCCATTTGTAGAAGGGGTGCCATCACCATATGGCATCACCAGAACAGCAGATGAATTCGGCAGCTCTGGGAGGAAACAGACAACAGCATCAGAGGCAGAAAGGGGTTCCAGTGGAGATGTAACCCTAGGATTGTGGATTATTAATGAATCAAAGAGCCAATACAAGCTGTGTACCATGCAGGGAGAAGGAAGAGAAGCCAGCTGGCACCTGTATCATTATGACTCTGAACTCAAGTGGGGACCTTGAACAGATTGCCGCTCAGACCTGAAAATATTTAGGGATCCAGCTCAGACTTTATTCTAGAGTCAAGAAACCAGAGAACAAAACTAGTTAGAAGGTTGACAGTAGGTAATAAGAGCTTGAATTGGAAAAATGAAAATGAAAACAGAGTGGAGAAGGTAGAAACAAAGCAAGCTTTGTTAGGGCTTCAAAGGAAAAAAGTGAAATAATTCTGAAGTTTTGAGCCTTGGGAGGATGACTGTTTCACAGAGAAGATGGAAATTATCAGCAGGTTTAGTTGGGGACATCAGGGATGTTGGAGTCAGGGAATAATGTTTTGTTTTAGACAAAATACAATCTGATTTAAAAGGGGGGGGATTTTTTTCATTCATTAACTAACAGTACCAGGCTCTGGAGAGAGTCATTTGAAGCAGTTGCTGTATTCTCAAAAATCATTGTGACTTTAGTTCATAATCTGACAGAGCATTAGTGATGTACTCTCTGCCTCCTGGTAGAAAAGAGAAAAGCACAAAGAGCAGTGTAAAGAATATTGACTGCTGATATGTTCAATATCATTAAAAGTCTGACCTGGCGTTCATGATTTAGGTATGGAGAGTGATAGTATAAGCAAACTAGTAAAACAAGTCTGCCTGTCAGATCTGTGGAGAAGGGAAGAATTTATGTCCAAAGAAAAGTTAGATGACATTATGAAATACAAATAGATAATTTTGATTACAGTGAATTAAAAAGGTCCTGCACAAACAAAACCAATGCAGGAAAGATTAGAAGGGAAGCAGAAATCTGAGAAACAATTTTTATAGACAGTGTTTCTAATAATGGGCTCATTTCTAAAATATAGACAGAATTGAGTCAAATTTATAATATTATAAGCCATTGCCCACCTGATAAAAGGTCAAAGGAGAAGAACAGATAATTATCAGATGAAGAAATTAAAGCTATTTCTAATCATATGAAAAAATGCTCTAAATCACTATTGATTAGAGAAATGCAAATTAAGATAGCTCTGAAGTATCAGATTGACTAAAATAACAGGAAAATAAAATGATCAATGTTGGAAATGTGGGAAAACTGAAACATTAATGCACTGTTGGTAGAGTTGTATAATGATTCAACCATTCTGGAGAGCAATGTGGAACTATGCCCAAAAGGCTATAAAACCATGCCTACCTTTTGATCCAGCAGTACCACTCCTGGGTCTGTATCCCAAAGAGATCATAAAAGAGGCAAAAGGACCCACATATGCAAAAATGTTTGTAGCAGCATTTTTTTTTTTGTAGTAGCAGGGAACTGGAAATTGAATGGATGTCCATCAGTTGGAAAATAGCTAAATAAGTTATGATATATAAATATAATGGACTATTATTGTTCTATAAAAAATGATGATGAGGCTGCTTTCAGAAAAGCCTGAAAAAACTTAACATGAACTGATGCTGAATGAATTGAACAGAACCAAGGGAACCTTGTAGATAGTAACAACAAGATTATGTGATGATAAATTGTGCTTCTCAATAATGTGGTGATTCAAGACAATTCTAATAGACTTGGGATAGAAAATACCATTTGCATCCAGAGAGAGAACTATGGAGACTGGGTGTGATTCAAAAATATTATTTTCAACTTTCTTTGTTTATTTGCTTTTTCTTTCTTATAGTTTTTCCTTTTTGGTATGATTTTTCTTGTAAAATATGTTAGACACCGAAAATATGTTTAAAAGAATTACACATATTTAACCTCTATAAGATTGCTTGTTCTCTTGGGGAGAGAGTAGGTAAGGGAGGCAAGGAGAAAAATTTGGATCAAAGTTTTATAAAAATAAATATCGATAGACCTCTGATAAAAAGAGCCGTGCACAATGCAACATGCAAAATGGCAGCCAGTAATAAATCTCATTTCCTTAGGCTCTGGTCTTAATGGTCTGTGTTTCCAGCATGATACTAGTCCAGTAGTGCAGGGGGGGACAGTTCTAGAGGGAATAGCTACACTATAAAACAAGGTAATAGGAATCCCTACATGAAGGAAGTAAATTCCCCAAAGGCAAGGAGAGATGCAGCCACTGATGACCGCCACATAATGTCAATGATAGTGGTCTCTTGGGTCCAGATCAAAATGATGTAATCAAACCTGTTGTTGGAAATTTACAGAAAGATTAGATAAACACGCCAATACCAATCTCCTTTACTAGCATGATCAAGAACACATGGATAATTGAAGACCACAGGTGGAGTGGAAGAAGCAGGCAGAAGCAATAAAATACAGGTAGTAAAACAGTGCAATAACCCCCAACTTTGGAGGCAGGACTGTTTTACCTCCAGAAGAAAATTCTGAAATGAGGAGGATAACAAAGGATTACCAACAGAAATGTTTCCAGGACCTTTTGGATACCAGAGTTCTTTAGGTCATGACAGTCTATAATGATCCTGAAAAAGACTACACCAGGGACTGGTGTGTAGATATTCAAGGAAGCTCTGGGCTCAAGAAGTTGGGCATCTGGGTATTTCAGTTATTTTATAGACAAGAGAGATGTCATGCTCAGGTCTGAATAGTTAGCTTCTTATTTCTGAGGTCACAGTTTGGGAGTGACAAAATAATGAGACTTCCAGAGATAGGACAGGGGAGAAGGGAAGTGGAAGAAAAGGGAAGGGAAGGAGGAAGGCTGAGGCACAAACAGTTTGTGGGTAAAAAATATTAGGCCTGAAAAAACGGGTTTTTCTAAAATTAATGGGAATCAAGCATTAGTTGATTCTAGAGAGTTGGAAAGCTGTATTGCCTAAAGCCAGACAGTCCAATAAAGAGTGGGAGAGTGAGAAGATGCTACTCTAATAGAAGAACATCCCAGAAGGGGTAATTAGAATATGGCACAGAGTCCTGATAGGGAATCTACTTTGGAAGAGCCCATATCAGTGGTTCTCAAAGTAGGGTCTAGAGAATCCTGGGGATCTCTGAAACCTTATTAGAAGGTCTACAAATTCAAAAATAGCTTTTATTTCCAATATGGTAAATGTTTATAAAAAACGCTTTGGAGAGATCCTCAATAATTTTTAATAGGATAAAGATACTGAAAACAAAAGTTTGAGAGCCACTGGCCCATATCCTTGACTGCTTAGGCTGAGAGCCACTCAGCAGGTAATGTTAGGAATAATGAGCATGGCTATGGTGAAGATGACATTTGGTCTGTGGTGGTCACAATAAGGTATCCTCCTCTTGGACTGAACAACGTTGAAAACATTGGATATAAATTTTTCTGATTATGCAAGCCACTCTATAAGAATTCTCTACAAAAATTATTGCTAATTTTAAAAGACTTTAATTTAATTTTTAAAATTTTATGTATTTGTTTTAAATTTAAATTTAATTTAATATTAAAATAAAATGAATCTAATTTATTTTTTAAAAAATTAATTTAATTGAAAAGACTTAAGAATTTCAATTAATATTATAACCCACCTAAATATGTATGCATATGTCTCTATAGCTTTATATGATATATATTTGTAGTAATATTTATATAACATATACATGAAGACATTTAAACATACATATATAGATATATACATACACATACATAGATACAAATATATGAACATATGGGGTGATCAGGAGGACTAACATTTATGGTGTGAGGGCTTGCTGAGCCCTTTTCAGTGCCGTCCATACACATTTGAGGTCCATCTGATTCACCTAATTCTCACCTGTGACGATGGGAAGCTGTGATAAAACCGTCTCAGCAGATGGATTAAACCAGGTTGAAACCTTAAAATCTGTCAGTGAGTGCAAGGATGGCTTCCTCAAGCATGGGGAGACTTTCTCTGGTATAATGGGCAGATGAGAATTATTTGTTCCAATGGCCATAAAGGCAACTGAAGCAGGTGTTGTGGAGCATTCAGAGCTTGGTCAGACATCAAAGACTCCATCGTCCACTGCATCTTGAGTCAGTGCTGGTCATCTTGATTTTGTCCTTCCACCAGACTTGGATGATTCAGGAAGAGAAAATGAGTCTGACAACTTTGTGCATCTCTATCTTACTTAAATCCACTTCACACACAAGCTTAGACATCACCGCGTGATGTTTTTGGTCCTCTTCAAAAATGAAGGATAAACAACATATACATAAATACATCCTCTCCCCTCCTTTCTTCTTTTCTTTCTCTGTCTCTATAGCTATCTGTCATTTCTTACTTGATAGTGTTAACTAGAGGACTGATGAACAAATTTCTCTCTATGGTTGCATTTTTTTCCAGGAAATCTTAACATATATATGAATAACATGATGCTGAAGAATAACCTTTAATACTGAATTTTGTTCTTCTTGGTCATAAACAATTTATAGGCTGCAATCCATAATGCAACATGATTTTGTGTTAATTATGCAATAATGTATTATATATATGAAATTATGGTCAACTGTAAAAATTGTCTAGGAAGGTATAAATGAAAAAAAAAAAAAAACCCTCGAGAGAGGATCTGGATTCAAATCTTAATTCTAACACTAACTGTGTATCCATGGAAAAGGCATGTAACCTGGGCATTGCATGTAATATGATGGGATTAGACTAGAGCATTTATGAGGATGATTCCAGCTCAAAATACCTTCATTCTTTTTTTCATATTTTTCAACAGAGATACCCTCAATAGGGGTATTCTATCAAGATTTTAGAAAGATAATAAAGTAGTAACATTCTTTGGCAATATCATGCCAAAAACTTTTTTGGTAATAATTCCTTCATCTCACCTTTAGCTTATCTTAAAATATGGTATGGATTTTGGTTTTTTCTCTCTTTGATTTTTTTTAACCTAGAAATTTGTTTCCAAAATAACTTCTGTGCTAGTAATCAGGGATTTATTGTTTCTTAAAATGTAGACAATTTCATTTTTTTCTTATGTTGTTTAGTGAACCCCATGACTAGTTCCTTCCCATCATATGTACTCAATGACAGGCATAATTAACTCAGATGAAATCAGCCTAGCAATTCATACAGGAAAAACTAAATAAATGAAAAAAGTCAAATTCTCAAAGTTATAACAAATCATAGGATGAACAGGCCATTGATTCAGTCCATTGAAACATGTCTTAATAGCAACTACAGATGGACAATGAGCTAGGCCCAAAATTGAATAGGAGTTAGACAGTGGGTTGTGTTACATTTGAGGAAATAGGACCATCTTCAAAAATCCTAATCAGCTTCTGGATATACACAAACTATCTTTAAACATCAATATTCTCTGTATGATGCTAGGAATCATGAATTATAGAATACCAGTTTATGAATAAATAAAAATGTGGGTGACCCAAAGGCCAATGATGAAATGCCGTCTAGATAATTGCCTACAGCATGCTACTTATGACTTCCATCAAAGAAGGGCCATAAAAATATGGTATAAAAATATCATCAAGAGAATGTATGAAAAAAAATTTAAAAAGAGAATGTATGACCAAAAAAGAAAATGGATAATAATAATAATAATGATAATTTTTGCTGTTATGTCATTTCAGTCATGCCTGACTCTTTGTGATCCCAATTGGGGCTTTTTAAACAAGGATATTAAACTGGTTAATTATTTCCTTTTCTAGTCTTTGTTATAGATGAAGAAACTGAGGCAATTAGGATTAAGTGACTTGCTCAAAGTCACATAGCTATGATGTGTCTGAGGTAAGATTTAAACTCAAGAAGATAAGTCTTACTGATTCCAAGACTAGTGATCTATCCACTGTGTCATCTAGGTGCCCTAACAATAATAATTAGCATTTATATAGCTTTTTAGGATTTATAAATAATTTTACAAATATTATCTTATTTTATGCTCATAATGATTCTAGGAGGTAGGTGCTATTGTTAGCTATAATTTACAGATGAAATAACTGAGGTTAAACCCCAAGGTTCACAGTCCCATATAGAGTCTCATAGCTGAATGTGGGGGTTACAAAAATATGGTTTATTATCAGTAAATGTTTGATTTGCATGCTTATTCTATTTACTTACAAACCCAGGGTCTCATAAAAATTTCTTGGACAAAAAAGGGTTACGAGTAGAAAAAAATAGGTTAAATGACATCCAAATCATGCATCAGGCAATTGTTTGAGGCAAGATTTGAATTCATATCTTCTAACTTTAGGTCTAACACTATTCTACTATCTAGCTGGCTCTATATGAGTAAGGAATATACCAACATAACAGACAAACAACCTGAATAATACACTGGGACCCAGAAAATATTAAAAGACAGTCATATTTTGGTTAGAACCTCTATGGAGATAAAATGAGGTGGTATGTGCTGTACTCTGTCCCACTGGGAAACGTTCTAAAGAGACTGAAGGTGGGAAAGGAAGACTCAATTTTATTATGTACAAGTATACACTTCTCTTACACATCATCATGATTCTCCTGGAAGCAACTGCTCAGCATCCTCCATGTGGAGATGCCATCTGAGCAAGCACACATGCCAGATCCCCATTAAATTGGTTTTTATTTTGTTGTCAAGCCTAAAAACATTGCTTCATATGGTTGAAAAAGGCAATAAATTTTTCATTGCCTTTTTGTAGAGAGTTAGATATTCTTTCTTTGTTCTTATTTCAAACTGAATCACATTTCTAAAATTAATTATGGATTTTAATACAAAAACTGAAGATAATTCTCTAAGTTTTTCTTACATTATTTCTAGAAGGTTATTGTTTCGGTAATTTACCTGTGGATTTAAAATCAGTCACTAAAGATCTGTGAAAGTATTCCCTCAAGTGCTTATAACTAATGCTTGAACTTCCTCTTCTATTCAAGTTTGAAAATTCAGAGAATGAAGGAAACATTTCACAATTATTCTCTTTGGCATGTTTCAGCCAAACTTTTAACTTTTAAAAAAATTAACTTTGGGATTTCATTATACAAATTGAAGACTAATTTTAATATATTGGAGATTCAAAGTTAAGTAACTGATAAAAGAAAAGAGATCAAATAAGTAATCAAGCTTTTTAGTTTATCATGAAAACATTTAGCCTAAATTTTAAATCTTACTCTCTCAGTGGGCCTATTTATCTGTTTTATGATAACCAGTGGATTTGAATAATAAATGCCTGTGTTCAGTTTATAACTAGTTTGCAAACATGTATTAATTCAATACGCTGCTTTTAATATACTTTACAAACTCTACTGATTATACTGATAATTATATATATATATATTAACTGGGCATTTTTTTTGCTTCTAAATATACATGGCTAATTTGGAACTATGCTAAAAAAGTTATCAAATTGTATATACCCTTTGACCCAGCAGTGTTACTACTGGACTTATATCCCAAAGATATCTTAAAGGAGGGAAAGGGACCCACATGTGTAAAAATGTTTGTAGCAACCCTCTTTGTAGTGGCTAGAAACTGGAAATTGAATGGATGCTCATCAATTGGAGAATAGCTGAATAAATTATGGTTTATGAATGTTATGGAATATTATTGTTCTGTAAGAAATGACCAATAGGATGATTTCAGAGAAGCCTGGAGAGACTTACATGAATTGATGCTAAGTGAAATGAGCACAACCAGTCTTCTACAAGAAGACTATATGATGATCAATTCTGATGGATGTGGCTTTTTTCAACAATGAGATGATTCAAACCAGCTCCAATTGTTCAGTAACGAAGAGAGCCATCTACACCTATGAAGAGAACTGTGAGAACTGAGTGTGGACCACAACATAGCATTTTCACTCTTTCTGTTATTGTTTGCTTGCATTTTTGTTTTCCTTCTCAGGTATTTTCTTTCTTTCTAGAGCCGATATTTCTTGAGCAGCAAGATAACTACATAAATATATATGCATATATTGGATTTAACATATAATTTAATATATTTAACATGTCTTGGACCTCCTGCCATCTAGGGGAGGGGATGGGGAGAAAGAGGGGAAAATTTGGAACAGAAGGTTTTTCAATGGTCAATGTTGAAAAAATTATCCACGCATATGTTTTGTAAATAAAAAGCTATAATAAAAAATATATATACATGGCTAATAAAATGTGTACAATGTAATTTTATCTGTCATTTCTTTAATTTTCATTCTTACACCAGAATGGCTGCCATTTGTAGTTGTTGCCTCATTTGTACATAGTCTAACACATTACCAATCAAGAAGTAAATTACAAGTGTGTTAATGTATCGACTCAATTAATTAATTCATTCCAAACTAATTGTTTTAAAAGATACTTTAGTGGAACACAATAATTCTTTTTTTATTATCAGCAATTGTTCTTATCATTATCATAGTAATTAATAAAATAACTATAAGATAAAAGAATGCTTCCCTTTTTTCCCTTTATATGTCCTCAGTATGAGTACTTATTTGACTTTGTTTCCAGAATTTCTTTAAAAGGTTTTTACCCTCCTGTCTTCTCCAGTAAATTGACCCTACTGTCATATCTATTGTCTTGCTAAGATTCAATGTTTTCCTGATTCACGACTTATTTCCTGCTGTTTATAGCAGGGAATTGTTTCCTTAATCCTTAAAAAAAAAAAACAACCCCCCCAAAAAAACCTTTAAATAATACAGACAATTTTCAGATAAAGAAATTAAAACCATTTCTAGTCATATGAAAAGGTGCTCTAAATCACTATAGATCAGAGAAATGCAAATTAAGACAACTCTGAGACACCACTACACACCTCTCAGGAAAAGATAATGACAAATGTTGGAGGGGGTGTGAAAAAATTGAGACACTAGTACATTGTTAGTGGAATTGTGAATGGATCCAGCCATTCTGGGGAGCGATTTGGAACTATGCTCAAAAAGTTATCAAATTGTGTATAACCTTTGACTTAGCAGTGTTACTACTGGGCTTATAGCCCAAAGAGATCTTACATGAGGGAAAGGGACCCAAATGTGCAAAAATGTTTGTGGCAGCCCTTTTTATAATGGCAAGAAACTTGAAACTGAATGGATGCCCATCAGTTGGAGATTGGCTAAGTAAGTTATGGTATACAAATGCTATGGAATATTATTGTTCTATAAGAAACGATCAGCAGGATAATTTCAGAGAGTCTTGGGGATACTTGCTTGAACTGATGCTAAGTGAAATGATCAGAACCAGGAGATCATTGTACAAGGTAACAACAAGATTATATGATGATCAATTCTGATGGATGTGGCTCTTTCAAACAATGAGATGATTCAGATCAGTTCCAAAAATCTTGTGATGAAGAAAGCCATCTACACCCAGGGAAAGGACTATGGGAATTGAGAGTGAATCACAACATAGTATTTTCACTCTTTCTGTTGTTGTTTGCTTACATTTTGTTTTTTCTCATTTTTTTTTCCTTCTTGATCTGATTTTTCTTGTGCAGCAAGATAATTGTAAAAATATGTATACATGTATTAGATTTAACATATACATACACATACACACACACACACATATATATATATATATATATATATATATATATACAAATTTAACATGTATTGGATTACCTGCCCTCTAGGGTAGGGAGTAGGGGAAGGAAAGGAAAATTTGGAACACAAGGTTTTGCAAGGGTCAATGTTGAAAAATTATCCATGCATTTGTTTTGTAAATAAAAAGCTTTAATAAAAATTTTAAAAACCCTTTATTTGCTCAACCTATCTTTAATAGCTCTTATACTTTAATTTTCCTTCTCTTGGCAAGAAGAGAAAACCATCTACATTAGGTGACTACACTTCCTCTTTCTTACTTGCTTCTTGAAATCTTGTTTCAAACTTCATCATCATTAAACTGAAACTATTCCTTCCAAAGTTCCCAATGATCTCTTAATTGCCAACTTCAATGGCCTTCTCTCATACCTTATCCTGCTTGATCTCTCTGCAATATATTTTTGTTAATTGATTTCTCCTTTTAGAAACTTTCTCTTTTCTAGGTTTTCATGATACTGCTCTCTTATGTCTGTATAACTACTTACTCCCCAATATTCTTTGCTGTATCTCCATCTACATGCTACTCACTAATTTGTGAGTGTCTCTCAAGGCTGTTTTTTCTTCCTATATATCATCTTGCTTGATGATCTCATTAGCTCTCTTGGGTTTAATTATTATCTTATATAGATATTTCTCAGATCTATATTTTAGCCCTAATCTTTCTCTTGAGCTCCAGTTCAACATCATTTATTTCCTTTTGTCCATCTTAAATTGGATTGCTCATAGTTCAAATTCAATTTGTGCAAAACATAACATTCTCTTCCAAATTTCTCCATTACTGTTCATTTACCACCATCTTCCATGTCACCCAAACTTACAGAACTTGGTATTATCCTCAATTATTCACTCTCTCTCACTCCCCACTGCCCACATTCAATCTATTGTCAGAGTTTATTATTTTTATCTCCATAGTGCCACTAAGTGACACAATGGATAGAGTCCCAAACCTAGATTCAAGAAGATTCATCTTTCTGTGTTCAAATATGGCCTCAGACACTTACTAGCTGTGGGACCCTGGACAAGCCACTTAACTCCTCTTTGCTTCAGTTCCACATTGGTAAAATTAAGACACATTGGAGAAGGAAATGGCAAACCACTCTAGTATTTTTACCAAAAAAACCCTGTGAACAAATCTATGGGCTTATGAAGAGTTGATACAACTGAACAGCAACACATCAGACACTTATGCCAAGTAAAACTTTTGTAGAACAATAAAATTTTGTTGTGTAATAATTCCCATCTAGAGACCTACAGTGGGAAATACTGTTCTTTAAGAAAATGAAATGATAAATCAAATGCTTACAAAATCACATATGAATTCACAAGTAAAAAAAATAATAACTCATGTTTATATGACACTTTATGGTTACAAAGTATTATCTCATTTGAAAATCCTAAGTAACCAAGATGTTTGCAATGTTATTGCCAAAATGTAACCATAAAATTAATGTGACTATATCAGATTGATAGTGCTATGTAATATTACTATCTTGTTCTGGAAATATTTAAAAAATGACACCTATGTGAATACTAAACCTTGTGAAAGTTGTTTGTTTTATTTTATATAATTTTGAAGTATAATGAAAAAAATACTTGGAAAAATCGCACTGAGTGAACATGGAAAACTTCATAATCAGATAAAGGAAAAAGAAGATTATAAAAGATAAAATAATTTCTGTAGGATAAAATTGTAAAAAAAAAAATGTAAGTGAACAAAACAAATGCAGCTAAATTTACAGGAATAATATGTTGAGAAGAACCTTGGTATCAAACATCTGTTTGATAAAGTATGATATCCAAAATCTATAGGGAATTGACATCTATAAAATTAGGAACAATTTCCTGATAGACAAGAGACAAAAGGATTTGAGTAAATAATTTCCATATACATATGTATGCATGTATATATATTCAAATACACATATATACATAATAAAATACATAATGTAATATACATACATATGTCTATGTATATAGTTGACTTTTGTTTTGACATGTCAGATAGCTCTCAATAAATACCTAAGCACCTTTTACAAAGATAACTCATTTGGAAAACATTTTGATTATTGATTACTAACAAAAAGGAGGGATATATCTTTTAGCAGTATGTATTAAAATTGAGGGTCTTATTTTACCTGAATTTTGTTGTTTGTCAAGATTGACTATATTTATATGGTCATAATCATGTTGTTCTCTTGGCTCCTTCTTCTGGATTATTTCCAGTATAATTTAATCTAATTACTTTATACAAGTCGTTCCATATTTCCCTGGATTTTTCATATTTGTCATTCTGTATGTTACAATAGTATTCTATTATATTCATTTGCTGTAATTTCTTCAGTTAGTCCCTAATTGTTTTCTTATCTTTTTTAGCTTTTTTTAAAAAATCACTAAAAATACCACTGTGAATATTTTTGTTCATGAAAGTTTTTTGTTGACTCAAAACACATCCTTGGGATATTGTTTTGGTAGTAAGATTTTTGGTTGAAGGGATCTAGACAATTTAGTAACTTTTCTTTCATAATATAACAACTTTTTTTTTAATAAAATAGAAGTAATTTACAATTCTACAAGGAATGGATTAGCACGGCTTTTTTCTTTTTTCCCCCAATGGCATCTTCAAGAAAGAATTTCCCCTATCTTTTAATATAATTGCAATTTTTATAGATAAGAGGAGATACCTCAGGGTTCTCTTAATTTTAGCAGTTTTTAAATGAAAAAAAAATTATAACTATCAGCAATCATATAAAAATTTTCCAAAATCTCTGTTGGAGAAATGAAAATCAGAACTACTCTAAGACATTACCTCAAATTCATGAAACTGGTATTAAAAATGATAGAAAAATTCATTGTTGAAGGAGCTATAGAAAATAAATATGTTAATTTATCATTGATAGCTTAACCACTCTGTAATTACTTGAAATAAGCTTCTAAATTGTTCATGAATCCCTCTTCTGGATTTATGCCCCTATGACAGAGCCAAATTACTAAGAATTTACCTACCTAAATGATAATGTTTCCCCTATTTGTAACAGCAAGAAACTAGTTGCCCAGAAATTGAGGAATCAGTGAAGAAATTGTGGCATATAAACAGAATAAAACAGTATTTTACAAAAGATGTTAATGATGTAACGAATTTTCAGAATGATTAATGTAAAGTATGATGAATAAAGACAGAAAACTTGTTCAAACTGATATAAACAGTCAAAGAACATCATACTCAGTATTGAAAAAAATTTGGCTCAAGCCTATTGCATTTGCTTAGTCATTTTTTGTGTGTGTGTGTATAAAGAAAAAACCAAACCATGGATACTGGGCTCCATAAACCAAGTCTTCCTGATCTGAAAATAATGTTCAATTCTTAATCTTCAAAGTAGATTATGAAGCTAAAAGATATATATATATAGTTGAAAGACAAATGGGGAGGAGGAGAAGTAGTAAAAAGCATTCTGGGAACAAGTAACATACTGACAGAAAAATTGATTACAACATGCTGGGCAAGTGCTTTCTGTTGTTCTGCCCAGAGGCAGCCAAGTTTTCAGGAGAATGATAATTTTTCATGATCCCTCTGGGTAGCAGTGCTGGTCTACACATTGTTCTTTGCGCTAATGCCAAATCTAGAAGTACAATGAAGAAGGAAGGACAGACCTTGAATCTTGTTTCCATAACAGTGACTATAATTATATAAATAAAGACAACACCAACAGGCAATATAATTCAGATCATATCCAATGGACAAGGCTGATTTCAAAATCCTTTCTATTTAAAACAACAAAAGAAAACGTAATGTTCATCATTTTTAAAAAATCAGTTTGTAATTTTTATTTTTAGATAATGAACTTGACAAACACCAATAAACATGAATATTTCCATACACAAAGAACATAAAAAATGTTATATGAAACCAAATCTATAGTAGGGGCAGCTTATTTTTTAAGTCTA
This sequence comes from Antechinus flavipes, assembly GCF_016432865.1. NCBI lineage: Eukaryota > Metazoa > Chordata > Mammalia > Dasyuromorphia > Dasyuridae > Antechinus > Antechinus flavipes. Next base: position 152,007,639 of record NC_067400.1, on the reverse strand, counting down.
TGTTAAATATACCTATTATTATTAGCACTACTCTGCTTGTCTGTGTTCCCTTCTGAATTTTCTTCTACTCCCAAATCATTCTTAATCAATTTTAATGACTCCCTATTATATCTAAGATTAAATATAAAATGCTCTGTTTGGTATTTAAAATTCCTCCAACCCCACCTTTCCAGTCTTCTTACACCTCTCCTGATATGTACTCTTTGATCTGCCTTATTCTTTGGACAAGACATTTCATCTTCAATCACTGAACATTTATATTGCCAATCCCTCATTCCTGGGATGCTCTCCTTCCTCATCTCTGCCTCTTGTCCTCAAGAGCTTCCTTAATGTTTTCCCCATATGGTCTTAATTTTAGGTCTACCTTAACTCTATTGATTATTTCCTATTTTTCTTTTATGTAGATTTTTGGCACATGGTTATTTGCATCTTTTCTCTCTTTCGACTTTCTTTGTATCTTTAGCACTTTAGCACATTCATAGCATATAGAAGGTATCTGATAAATGTTTATTTGCTGACTGATTTTCATGTATTTTTAAAAACTGTTTCAATGGTACTATTTTCTTTTTTTTCTTCTAACCCCTTCACTCTCCTCAATTGCTCAGTCTTCTTCCTACAATTCTATCCACAAAATATAAAAGCTTTTCATTGTAACAAGTAAATGTAGTCAACCAAAACAAATTCTCACATTCTGGTGTCTGAAAATGTAGGTTTCGTTCTGTTCCATCAGTTCATTATATCTCTGCCAAGAAGTAGGAAGCATGCTTCCTTATTAGCCTGCTGAAGTCATGATTGGTCACTGAACTGAAGAGAATTTTCAAGTCTTTCAAAGTTGTTTTCTTTTAAATTGTAGTCACTATAAGGATTACTCTCCTAGTTTTGCTCATCACATTTTCCATTAAATTTTATAATAGTGTTTGGATTTTTTCTCAATCTTTTCATCATTTCTTAAAGCATAATAATATTCCATTACACACATATATCATAATTCTTTTAGTTCTTCCCCAGTTGATGAGCATCTCCTCAGTTTTTAATTTTTTACTACCATAAAAAGAGGTACTATAAATGTTGTTGTATCTTTGAGTCTTTTTATTCTCTTTTTTTTTTTTGGTCTCTTTGGAATATATGTCTAGTAGAAATATCTTTGAGACGAGTTAATCCACAATTAAGTGACTTTTGGAATTTTAAATTACTTTCCAGAATGATTTGATCAATTCATAGTTTTATCAAGAGTGCATTACTATACCTCCAATGATTTTAATTGTCATCTGATTAATCTGATAGGAGTGAGGTAGGACTACAGATTGTATTAAATTATATTTATGTTACTAGTGATTTGAAATACTTTTTCATGTCATTTATATATTAGCAATTTGCTTTTCTTCCTTTTATCATTCTGATTATTAGGCAGGTAACTGGTATAGTGAATAGAGTTCTACATTTGGACCCAAGAAGACCTGAATTTGAATTTAGCCTCAGATACTTTATAGTTGTGTGACCCTGGGCAAGTTATTTAACCTGTTTGGCTCTGTTTCCTCACCTGCAAAATAGAGATAACAAGAGACTCTACCTCAATGTTTTTTGTGAGGGTCAAATAAGATGATATATGTTTTTCAAACCTTAAAATAGTATACAAACGCTAGCTTTTTTATTATTTATCTATTGGGAAATGGCTCTTGAGGCATATAATTATTTTTAGTCATATAAGTGATTCTGCTTATTTATGGGAAGTTACTTGAGATTAGATATTTGTTGGGAAGTGATAGGTGTATCAGGATCAATGAACCATTTAGTAAGCATCTATTTTGTGCCAGGCCCTGTGCTAACTGCTGGGATAAAAAAGACAAAAATTAAATAATCCAATTTAATAGTAAGGAGCTTATATTTTATCACAATATATCAATTTTTTAAAATCCCACTGAAGAAAATTGCTGTGTTATTTTTTAAAAGTTTTCATATTTTTATTTTCCCAAGTTTCTATTTAATCATAATTTTTAATCTCTCAGTTCCCATTTAAGAATAATTAGCATATTGTGTAATCCCTGATAAATAGGGGACCTTTCCTATCCTGCTAAGATTGAACATTCTTGACCAACAGGATGATTTTAGAAAGGTCTGGAGAGACTTACATGAACTGATGCTGAGTGAAACGAGCAGGACCAGGAGATCATCATATACTTCAACAACAATACTATATGATGATCAATTCTGATGAACGTGGCCATTTTCAGCAATGAGATGAACCAAATCAGTTCCAATAGAGCAGTAATGAACTGAACCAGCTACACCCAGCGAAAGAACTTTGGGCGATGACTATGAACCACTACATAGAATTCCCAATACCTCTATTTTTGTCTGCTTGCATTTTTGATTTCCTTCACAGACTAATTGTACAATATTTCATAGTCCTATTCTTTTAGCACAGCAAAATAACTGTTTGGATATGTATACTTATATTGTATTTAACTTATACTTTAACATATTTAACATGTATTGGTCAACCTGCCATCAGGGGGAGGGGATAGGGGGGATGAGGGGAAAATTGGAACAAAAGGTTTGGCAATTGTCAATGTTGTAAAATTACCCATGCATTTAACTTGTAAATAAAAAGCTATAATAAAAAAAAAGAAAAAGAAAAGATGAGACACAAAAAAATAAAAGATTGAACATTCTTCTATTGCAGTGCTTACTTACTTATGTTGGTGCTTTCTCTTAGTAACCATATTTAGTAGCCATTGAGATTTACAAGAAAATAGAAAAGCCATAAAAATGAGAATAGGAAAAAGACAAAGATAAAATATGCTTCCAAAAGGAAAACTCTTTTTTAAACATTTTGAAAACCTAATCCTTTTTTATTAGCAGTTCAGAGCAAAATAAATTATTCTAATAATAGATTCTGGGCATCAGAAAACTGAAAGGACCTCTATTGGCATAATGGAAATATTACCATGCTTTACTAAAAGCAACTTATGGATTGAAAGATAAGCTTTTGTTATTAATATTTTTGGAGGAAGATATTATAACTAAGCAGTTTTTAAATCTTTCTCCTTCCTCCCCTCCTCCCTCAAATACTCTGCTCCTCACTTTCAATCCCACAGACCCTATGCTTTCTCATCTAAAGAAAGGTATTCTCAAACAATGATGCAAGACTATTCCAAAGGACTCAATGGTGAAAAATGCTATCTATCTCCAGAAAAAAGAATTGATGCAAATCAAAGCTTTTTTTTTTCCACTTTTTGGTTTTTTTTCATAGTTTTTTTCCCTTTGGGTCTTTCACAACATCACTAATATGGAAATATGTTTTCCATGATTGTACATGTATAACCTACATCAAATTGCTCACTATCTTAAGGAGAAAGGAGATGAAGGCAGGAGAGAGAAAATTTGCAACTCAAGATTATAAAAAATGAATGTTAAAAAGTATTTTTACATGTAACTAGGGAAAAAAATAAAAATTTTCTTATACAGATTTAAAACTTCAAATAGAGAAGGAAGATATATGAAAGTGTGGAGAATCCAAAGATTTATTATCATTTTCCCTTTATTTGCTTATATTTTGGAAAGGAAGAAACATTTACTATTTTAGCCTTTAGTTTTTCCATATTGCTTGCATGTGATCATTTTATTTTAGAATATTATAAGATTTTAGAACTTGAAAGGTCAATATAGAGTCCTCAGATTTAAATCTGTCAGGAAATTCAGAATTATATACCTAGATAAGATTTGTGGATGAGAAAACTAAAGTCCAAGAAGCCTAGTCATTTACCTAATGCAATTTAAGATGTGTGACAGACTCAGAATTCAAACTCGGATCCCCTGACTTCATGTGTAGCTTTCTTCCCAATATACTATATTCCTTTATTTTAAAGATAATATAATCCAACTTGCAACATTTTACAGTTTTGAAAATTGAGATCTCAATCATCTAGATGAGTTATGAACTTACATGTACATGACAGAACTGGGATCCAAATTGAGACTCACTAACTCCAGATCTATTTTTCCTCTATTTCATTGCAGTTTTGTAACAGTTAAAGATAGCATATCTTAGGCCCAGCAGGGGTCCTCAAACTTTTTAAATAGGGGGCCAGTTCACTGTCCCTCAGACTGTTGGAGGGTCAGACTATAGAAAAAACAAAAACTTTGTTTTGTGGGCCTTTAAATAAAGAAACTTCATAGCCTTGGGTGAGGGGGATAAACGTCCTCAGGTACCGCATCTGGCCTGAGGCCCATAGTTTAGGACCCCTGTGACATAGGCAACTAGGTGGCACATAATGCACAGGGCCAGGAATCAGGAAGATTTATTCTCCAGAGTTCAAATCTGGCCTCAGATACTTGTGAGCTGTGTCAACCTGAGCAAGTCACTTAACCTTGTTTGACTCAGTTTTCTCATTTGTAAAATGAGCTGAAAATAGGAAATGGCAAATCACTCCTGTATTTTTGCCAAGAAAATCCCAAAGGGAGTCATGAAAAATTAGACTTGACAGAAAGGATTGACTAACAAGTAGCACATCCAAGATGAAGGGACTTAGCAAAAGATGGAGAAAAGTGGTTAAATCTAAACCAGCAGGAAGAAATCATTGGGGTTTAGTGAGTCCTGGATGATTTGTCAAGTAGAAAGAATTTCTGAGGCAGGGGACCTATGGTGATATGTGGTTGAAGGAAGCACGGACAGGTGGATGGCCAGTCAGGGGATTATGACAGCAAGTAACAGGCAAAGAACCAAGCAAGCAGGATGTTTACATAAGGGAATGATGGAAAGCACATGGACTTCCTGCAAGGTGGATGAAGCATGATCTCAGGGGTCATGCGTTCTGATGGCATATCATATATGAACATCTAGGCGGACAGCCAGGATCAGAAAGAGACAGAAGGAAGTAGCAGGAATCCAGTCATATGGACAGGGCAATTGGAGAAGAGCAAGATTGTGCTGGTAAATATTTAACAACTAACTTTATAAAAAAATGTATACTGGGACATACTTTTAAGTTTAAACTGTATTATTAATATTTTTTTCATTACTTTCTTATTGCTGTAGTTGTTATTGAGTTATTTCTTTGTAACCCTGTTTTAGGGTTTTCTTGGCAAAAATATTCGAGTGGTTTGGCATTTTCTTCTCCAGTTCATTTTACAGATGAGAAAACTGAGGAAAACTGGGTTATTTGACTTGCCCAGGATCACATAGTTAATAAGTATTTAAGGCTGGATTTGAACTTACAAACATGAGTTTTCCCAATTCCAAGCCCAGCACTCTATCTAGCTGCTTCTTTGCTTTCTTAAGTTTAGACAATCAACAGAATAATAAATCAGTCTCAGAGTTATAGCCTTTGCTAATTTAGGTGTAAATGCTTGCAATGAAAGTTTAACATTTGGCTCTTGAGACTGTTCCAACTGCCTACAGTGTTATCCCTGGGCATAAGACATACTGTCAAGATAAGGGATGGAGGCATTAAAGACCAAAACAAATAATATGCTGAGATTGCGGTAGAAGGTAGTTCCTTGGTCACAGTGAAGCAAGCCAGTGAGAGAAGTCACTAAAATACTCATTCTATTTGCCTCTGATCTCCCTGTTAAGCAATATTTCAAGGAAATTAGTGACTGAAAAAAGGGTCTATGTATATCACAACATTCATATCAGCACTCTTTGTAGTAGGGGAAAAATACAAAACATATTATGAATGCCTGTAGATTGGGGAATGGATGAATAAATTTGGGGTACAATAAATATATTTGAATAAATTTATTTCCTGGCATTTAGTTAGCACTGAATACATGTGCATTAATTGCATTATATTGCAGCATAAAAGATAAGTCAAAGGAATGTGAAACTTGTATGAAATGAATGATCCTTTTTTAGGTCATAATACATATCAAGCCTCTCCCTTCCAACCATGGGTATACTCCAAGGTTCTGCCCTTTGCTCTCTTTTTCCCTCTCCCTACAGTCCCAGTTTCCATGACTTTATCAGCTCTCTTGACTTTAATTATCATTCCTCTGTAAATGACTCACAGATCTATTTGTCTAACTTTACTCTCTACTGAGCTGAGCTTCAGTACTATATTTCCAACTGCCTGTTTTTTAGACACTTCGAATTGCATTTCTCAGAAGCATCTTAAACTTAATATATCCAGAAATGAACTCACTGCCTTACTCTGAGAATCCCTAGTTATCTTCAAAGCTCAGTTCAGGTGTTACCTTCTGGAGGAGATCTTTCCTGGTTCTCCAAGATGTTAGCATCTCCCTCCAAAAAAGTTCCTTGTACATTTTGTATATATTTTTATATAAACATATGTATTATTTTCTCCTGATAAAATGTAAGCTCTTTGCAGGTGAGCTCTTTGTTGTCTCTGTGTTGCCATAAAGAGCACATAGAAACCTACATGCTCTCTATCACAGCATTTGACAATAAATGCTTAGTTCATTGATTGGCTGAAATAATATAGAACAAAGAAAACAGAACCAAAGGGAAAAATATACAAAACAGCTATGATAAGGTAAATGAAAAATAATACTAATACTCAGTTGGCTTAATTATAATGAAAAAATTTGATTCTAGGAAATAGAAGATGAAATACTCATAAGTCCTTTCTTTAGAGAGGAGGGGAACCATGTGCACAGAATGTCACATGATGTCATATGAGATTGTTTTGTCAATTTTGCTTAATTGTTTATTTTTATTACAAGAGAAGACATGGATTTATTACAAGTCAAAGGCATGGATCTTTATATATTTTTACTTTATGAGTTGAGATTTATTCTATAGCTTGATGTGGAAAAAATCCACAATAATTTAATAATCCCTAATTTCAGGTACAATTAGTAGGATACAGGATTGGGGAATCAGGCCAACCATTACAAATCTTCCATTGAATGAGCAGTCTATTGTCAATGACTTGCAACAAAGGATTTCTTTTCATACCCAAATGATTTATGAAAATCAATTTATTATCTCAGCAAGCTTCATGCAAAAACAATGTTTTAAACTGATCAGCATCACATAGATATATATAGTCTCCCAACTTTCTTTCACATAGTTTTGATAGGATAAACTACTAGTAATTCCATCTCTCTGCTTCTGCCATTGAATTTCTCTTTAGCTTTAACCATGCCTTTGTGGGTTGAAGGTCACCGATACCTAGAAGGAAATACTAACAGAAACTAGAGTCAATAGTCCCAAGGTAATTCTGGTGTTCATTACTCAATAGTGTTATTTCTGTGAACTCTCCAACCTTCTGGACCATGTACCTTGTCTCCCTTGACATTTATGGTCTGTCCAAATTCTTTCGACTTGTCCAATTCAAGCTGTTGCTCTCTAACCTCACAGTCTTCCTTGGTCCCTAATCAGTTCTAAGCTTAGATATCTGCCTGATATAGTAAGTCAAGTCTTGTTTCCTGCCTCATCCTCACTCAGTGACCTATATATCTTGCTTCTTTCCACCTCTCTTTCTTATTCTCTCCAATGTGGCAAGAGAATAAGAGGTCTCATCCTCTATTAATTCACTCGATTCATTCTCCAGACATTAACTGAATGCCTCTTTGAATCAGGAGAGGACAAAATGGTTTTACCAAGTTTAGATTAGACATGATCCTTGCCCTCATGGAGCTTACTTTTAAAAAAAATTAAACTTTATTTTTTCAATGAACAAAAATCTATTTTTTCTCTTTTAATCTACATCTGTCACTAAAAAAAAGATAGGGAAAAAACAGGGAGAGAGATAGAGATAAAAAGAGAGAGAAAATAAAAAGAGAGGCAGAGAGAGACAGAGACGGAGAGAGAGCCAGAGAGAGAGCCAGAGACAGAGAGAGGGAACCTTTGTTACAGATATGCAAGCAAAAAACAAATTACTGCCTGGGTCAAGTCCAAAAAATGTATTTCTCATTGTACATTTTGAGTTCATCACTTCTTTATCAGGAATGTAACACGTTTCATCATTGGTCCTCTGAAATCATAGTTGGTCATTACATGGATTACAATTCATAAGTCTTTCAAAGTTGTTTTTTGTTTGTTGGTTTACTTATTGCCAAAATATTAGGTAACACTCTGTTTTCCACAGCAGGCTGTGTCCTGAACTTATATAACAACAATCCTATATGCTCACCCTCTGAATGGGCTGGAATACCCTCATTGTCAGGATTACAGCTCCCAAAGTAGCAATAGGGATAAGTATTGTGATCTCCCCACACTGCCTTCAGTTCCACCAACTAGAAGCAGGCTCTAGCACAGGTGTCCTTGCTTGCAAGTCATTTTCCTCACTTTGAAATTTAACTTCCATTTGATTTCTGACTCTCCTGACTCTAGCCTACTTTGTTCAGAAGTTAGAGACCAGTTCCATCCAGTTAACATTACAATATATTGTCCACATTGTTCTTGGAGTTTATAATCTTAGAGATTCTATGAAACTCTATAGATTATACCTAGTAAGCTTTGTTAATAAGATAGGGCATTGATGGAGAAATCTCAAGGTCACTAGTCTGGATGAGTTGGAGCCTGGCATGAAGAGAATAAGCCATCACAGAACTCCAAAGTACAGGTCAGTTGGTGGCGGATTTTTAGAGAAAAGTGCTCACCTAGATGTCAGAAGGTCTCTATTCAGGGCCTGATTTTCATATTTAGAAGCTGTATGACTATTATCAAGTCACATAACTCCACTGATCTTTCCATTTCCTTGTGAGCCTAATACTTATACAATGTATCTCATGGAATGTTTGTTATTTTGTTCTTTAAAGAAAGACCTTTGCATATCTTTTTTTTTTCCTTTTTATTTTCAAAATACATGCAAAGATAGTTTTCAACATTCATCCTTGCAAAACTTTATATTCCAAAATTTCCTCCCTCCCATCTCCTCCTGTCCTAGATAGCTAATAATTCAATATATGCTAAACATGTACAATTCATATATATACATATATATATATACACATATATATATATACACATATATATCCACATTTATCATGCTGCACAAGAAAAAATCAGATCAAAAAGGAAAAAAATGAGAAAAAAACAGCAAACAAATAAAAGGTGAAAATTCTATGTTGTGATCCACATTCAGTCCCCATATTCCTCTTTCTGGATGCACAAGTCTATTGGGATTGCCTAGAATCACCTCATTGTTGAAAAGAGCCAAGTCCATCACAATTAATGATCACATAATCTTGTTGCTGTGTACAATGTTCTCTTGGTTCTACTCACTTCACTTAGAATTAGTTTATGTAAATCTCTCCATGCCTTTTTGAAATCATCTTCTGAAAGTCTTAAGAATTCTCATAACTCTTCTGGGTGCTATTGTTGTTTGTCCTCTGTTCTCAAAGAGGACCATTATACCAAGGAAGTGATTCCATGACACACAAGTGAATTGGATTTAAGTGAGGAAGGGCTGTGCAAAGTCATCTTCCTCACTTCCTCTCCAGAGCCATCTAGGTCCAGTGGCCAGATACAGATCACAACAACTGGAGATGGCCCATTAGGTGCTATTGTTATCTCCATTTTATAGATGAAGAAACAGAGGCTTAGAAAAATTAAGTGGCTTTCCGAGGGTCACAGCTAAGTGTCTGAAATCAAATTCGAGAGTTCTTCAGTTGCATAAGAAAGATTAGGAGGTTTGTTAACTGAATAAATTCTACTTGCAAAAAGAATCATAATTTTAGAGATAGATTATTTGCCTCTTAGTTTTGGATATTTGGTAGGTCTTGAGCCTGAAAATCAAGTTTTGAGAAGAAAAGATTGTCAGTAATTCAATTTTCATGTGGTCTGGAGACATTATTTATTTGTTGTTTGATTGGTTGGTTTAGTTCAAGACTTAAACAATCAGACATTTCATCAGTATAGGATATAGCTATCATAATTCTTAATGACTTATTAGTAAATCTTCAGGAGTTACTAGGACTGAAGAATTTTTCATCTTGAAAACAAGCTGGGGATGAACCTCTCTGAACTTAGTGAAGTGGATCTTCAACCAAAAGATATAGACCTGTATTCAAAGCTCTTCCAACTACTAGAGCTTGTGCTTTTTGACATAGCTCTTAAAGACCCAGGTACACCTTTATACCAGGATAAGGTCTTAAGGTATATTTGGAACACTTTGGATTGTGTACTTTTAATAATGATGAAGTTGAGCAACTTATAAGAGGAAAAAGGACTTAAATTAGTTTACATCTCCTTTGTTTTTTTACTTATCTTTGTTAATGGATTGCATATCTTTAATATGTGTAATATGTGTATACATATCATTTTGTGTTTTTCTTTTACAAGTAATATTATTTCATAAACATAATCTCATATATACTGACCATTGAAAATAACTACATACTATTATATTATGCTATGACACCACAGTTTGTTTAGCTGTTCTTATTTCTAATTTTTGTTTATTTTAAGGTTATTGATGGGTCTGTTTACTTGTATTTAAAATAAAAGTTACTAATTAGAAGAGAGATTGGACTTATGGTTTCATTGATAATAAGGGATTCCTGGTGAGAAAACTCCCTTTAAAATGTATTCTCTCTGGAATGGAATACACACACACACGTGTGTGTGTGTGTATATATATATATATATATATATACACATACATATATATATATGCATGTGTATAATGGAATATATATAGGTAATGTATATACATAATGTATAGCAATAGAAATATTGTTTTGAGAACAACTATGAGCAATTAAGTCATTTTGATTATTATAAATACTCTTCCAACAAAGGACTATGAAGGAAGATACTATCTGCTTCCAGAGAACTGATAAATAGAAGAATGTTTGGAATGATTTACACACACACACACACACACACACACACACACACACTCACACACATATCTAAAGGTAGCCATCTCTAGGGGAGGAAGGAAGAAAAAATAAAAGAAAAAAGTTACTTGTTAACTTTATTATATATTTAAAATACATATGTTAAAATATATAAAATTATTATGTATTTAAATAAAACTATTACATATTTAAAATAATAGATTTACAATTTCATGTGTAATCATCTTTTTCAAAAATATTCTACTGTGTTATGGAAATGCTTGTGTAATTTCATAAATTAAAAATAAAATAATAAATACATATAAAGTATTTATGGATATATATATGATATAATATATACACATATATATGCCACATATGTGTATTCCACTCTGGAATTCTTGAGGCATATAGGTGGTGGATAGAACACTGGGCTTGGAATCAGGAAGATCTATCTTCATAAGTTCAAATCAAGCCTTAGATATTTATAGCTGTGTGACCCTGGGCAAATCATTTCACAATGTTTGCCTCAGTTTCCTCATCAGTGAAATGATCTGGAGAAGGAAATGGTAAACTACTCCAATATCTTTGCCAAGAAAACCCCAAATGGAGTCAGAAGAGTCACAACAATAATACAACATATGTGTGTATACATATATAAGAACATATATATTACACATACATACAAACCTATATCTGTATCTTTATCTAGATATATTGTGGTTGTTTAGTATTTTCAGTTGTGTCCAATTCTTTGTGACCTGCATTTAGGATTTTCTCAACAAAAATACGGGGAGTGGCTTCTTCTCCAGCTTACTTTACAGATGAGGAAACGGAGGCAACACAGGACCCTGCTTGCCCAGGGTCACACAGCTAGTAAGAGTCTGAAGTCAGATTTGAACTCAGGAACATGAGTCTTCTTGACTCAGGACCCATTGATCTACCCACTGTATCACCTAGCTATCCCTATATTAGATATAGATCTAACTATATTTTTAAACAGACAGACAGACAGATAGATACCTCAGATTTAGTCCAGCTATTTTTCTCATCTCTTTTTTCTTCAATTCCTTTTCTACTTCTTGAAGAAATATATTCAGAATTGTGATGTTAGAATCTTAATAGAGTGACAGCTCCTTCAGAAGAGGAACTATCTCAGTTTTGGTTTTGTATCCCCTATGTCTAGTCCAGTAACTATCACATAGTAGATGCTAAGTAAACGTCTGTTAATTGTTTGATTGACATTGAAAAGAATTTGCTATGAAAATCTTTACTGACTTTTTTCATCTTTAATCTACTTTGTTGTCCTCCCAATTGCAACCTCAAATGCCCTCAAGATAACTTTATTTAACTAGTTCCCTTGCCAGGCTTTCTTGAAATTTATTTTTTAAATCCCAGACAGATGCTACAATGGGCATTTGGACAGATGCTACAGCTGGGATTGAAACTGAGTAGGATACAGAGAGGAGACTGATTTGCCTTTGGGAAATTGCACAATTCTTTTAATGAATTCAAGTTTCTTCTTGAAATAAAAGTCCAACTTTTTAACACCAGTATTGTTCCAGTACTGTTACATAGATATGAGTCATTGAATACTACAACCTCCAAAGAAATAAAGTTGAGAATCACCCAAAGTATAATGAAGAGGCATATGGTGGGTGTGAGCTGGCTGGAACCTACTGTCAACAAGGATTTATGCAGGAAAAGTGATATAAAACATGTCACTGAAGACACAGAAAATGGACTAGTCACATGCATTTTCACTGGTATCATCACAGTGTTCATGGAGGCACTTTATATTTTGTGAAAGCTTTCAAATTCATCTGTGATAAATTTACGGGAATGTATGAACTAAATCACATAAGCACAGAGTATGGGAATTACCTCTGAATCAGCTATCTTTATAACTCAGACTACCAATTTGGGAAAATAATAATAAAAATAAAAATTTTAAACCAGAAGAAAAAAGTGAGAAAAAATATAGGATGCAAATAAAACAACTCCAATCTGATTTATATCAAAAAGAGGAAAAGCATAGAGAAAAAAGCCTGAAAACCAAGTATCACAATTTCAGGCAGAAGTTTAACTGTTATTAATCAATTGCTCTAAAAACTCACATGTGCAAAAATGTTTGTAGTAGCTCTAATTGTAGTGACAAGCAATTACAAATTGAGTGGATGCTCATCAATTGGAGAATGGCTGAATAAGTTGTGGTATTTAAACGTAATGGAAATGATGAGCAGGCTGATTTCAGAAAAACCTGAAAAGACATGAACTGATGCTGAGTAAAGTGAACAGGAGCAGGAAAACATAGTATATAGTAACAGCAAGACTATGTGATGATCAACTCTGGTAGACTTTGCTTTTCTCAGCAGTACAGTGATCTAAAACAATTCCTATAAATTTGGCATGGAAAATGTCATCCACATTCAGAGAGAGAACTAGAGAGACTGGATGCAGATCAAAACATACTATTTTTATCTTTTTTGTTTGTTTGCTTTTTATTTATTGTGGTTTTTCCCTTTTGTTCTGATTTTTTTCATAACATGAATAATGTAGAAATATGCTTTAAATGATGCTATATGTATAGCCTACATCAGATTGTTTGCTATCTTGAGGAGGGAGGGAGAAAAAAAATTAGAATTCAAAATCTTAAAAAATGAATGTTGAAAACTACATATGTAATAAGAAAAATAAAATACTATTGAGGAAAAACAATGAATTGCCCTAAAGACAAGCACAAAAAACTCCAGAAACTTCCTCTACCAGTGTGAACGTTTGATTTCCTTGCCAAACAGAGAGAAATAGCAGCCAAAAGTAGCATGCTTTAGAAAGTTTATAAACTTATTTGTAAAGTTTAATGAGAGATAATGGAAAACTATGAATAGAATCATCTCATAAAACAATGAGAAACAGTGGAAGGAAAAACAAATGTAAATAAAAACAAGCCTGGTGATGACCCACATAATTAAAATCATCTTGAGTGCATTTAAGGATGAAACTTGACAGAGCACAGTAAAGAAATAAAAATTGGAGAAGTTCCACTAAGATTTTTATAGCATATTTTCCTATCAAGGATTCTTCACATTTGGATTCTAACATTCCAATTGTACACTGATGAAAACAAACATGGGAAAAATAGTTGGACTAGAACTAATAGACATAAAGGAGGTCCATAATGGAAAGTATAATTCTGAGGTACCAAGAATTCTAAGGACTCTCAAGAATACATGAAAGATGAGAAGGCTTCTGAATACATAAAAAAAATCTCAGATTTTGTTTCTTCCCTAAAATGCAAACAAGAGTAGTAAATAATTAATACTCAATATAAGTTGGGCACAGAATCAAATGGGAGGAAGACAATGGGCTCCATTGCTATTGAGAGATTATTTTGTGCTTTTAATACACCAACATTTTTTTTATTTTTATAGCTTTTCATTTTTCCAAATACATGCAAAAGATAGTTTTCAATATTCACCTTTGCAAAACTTTGTGTTCCAAATTTTTTTCTTTTTTCCTCCCCTTCCCTTCCTATAGACAGCAAACAATCCAATATAAGTTAAACATGTGCAATTCTTCTAAACATATTTCCATATTTATCATGCTGCACGAGAAAAATCAAGTCAAAAAGTAAAAGAAAAAAACCCAAGAAGAAAACTCCCAAGCAAACAAACAACAAAACTGAAAATACTGTGCTTTGATCTACATTCAGTCTTTATAGTTCTCTTTTTGCATGCAGATAACTCTTTCTATCATAAATCTGTTGGGAATTGTCTTAAATCACTTGGTTATATGTTCACTCCAGGTTTTGAGAATCCCTGTAATCACAGCCACCTTGGTACCAACAGAAGGACTTCAGAACTGTTCATTTTCACCTTGATGTGAGTATTCTTCAGTAAACATCTCTAGCCTTTCAAAACTGCCATGTAAGTTACTTCCATCATCTTGTAATTCCAAACGGAACATGATGAGCTGATCTGTCAGGTTAACATAGGCCCCATTATTGTCCCTTGGAGCACAAAAAGATAATTCTTTCTGAGAAAATCCATCACCACCACTATCCCACCTTCACTTCAGGAAAAAAATCATACCTTTTACTTAGCCCCAAATGTTCACTGGCCCTTATTTTTCTCACCCTCCCTATTTCTATATTACATTCTACCTTTCTCAAAACTCCTAACTTGGAGTTCCTCCTTCCCTCATGATCCTTTTTCTTTTTTCTTTCTTTTTCATCTCTAAATATTTATAAGATTAGAGATTTACAGCTAGAAAGCACTTCAGAGGTCATGAGACTCATCCTCCTCATTTATATATGAAGTTAAATGACTTTCACACAGGTATTATTGGAGGCTGGATTTGAACCCAGGGACTTCAGAGAAAGCACTTCTATTGTTTTCAGGAAAATTTCATTGCCCCTAGTAATAGGAAAAGTAGAGAGGCAATTCTCTATCTTCATTTGGATTGTTTGTTTGTTTGTTGTTTGATTTTTGTTTTTGTTTGTTTTTGGCAGGATTTTTATTTTTAGAGGCAATGGGGTATAGTGGCTAGAAAACTGATTTAAGAGTCTAGAAAATGTGGGTTTAAGTTCAACTCATACATAGTGGCTGTGTGACCTTAATCTATAAGTTCTTTCAAAAGCAGATAGAATCTGCTCAGTTAAGAGACATGAGAAAACAAAATCATTTATCTAGTCCCCTATCTTTTAATTTTTAATTTTTAAAATTTTAATTATTAATTAAATATTTTAAATAACAATTTTAAAAATTAGGGGGTAATACTCAATAGCGGTAGTTTTATTAGTGGAATTCAGTGTAAAATCTTTTAAGCAATGAAGATTCACAATTGCTCAGTAGCTCATGAATTTATATGACAAATAAGATCATTTATCATGCACATGTGAATTTTAGGTTGCCTGATAACAATAAAATGAGACACAGGGAAAACAGGTGGCCAAAAGGGAAATATTTCATCAAATTATAGTAGCTTGATGAATTCTCCGTCATCAGGAGTGACCAGGCCAGATATCTGTCAAATAACTGTGCAAGAAGGATCGAGGTAAATGGCTCTTTCTCAAATCTCTTTTCTGATGCAACTAACACTCCAAATTTATGAAAACATTCCCTCATCATCTTTTGGGTGGAGTGTTTATTCTAGTTTCTAGTTCCACTTCCTAGTTATCTCCTGCCTGGCTTTTGAGCTTCTGCCCTGCTGACCCACTGCCTGTTTCCCCTTCACCTAGTTCTTCTGTCCAATTGCCTATAAAAGGCCTCTTTGTGAACCTACACTTTCTGACAGTGGGAGGGACAAGTTGACATGAAGGGAGAATGAGTGCTAGCCATATACAAACATAGTTTTTCATCATGGCAAACTGGAGAAACTGGTTTTTCAGGAAACCCGCTGAAGCAAGAAACTGGTTTTTATTAGGAATGTGTTGGCACACAAAAGCTGTAGTGAGCTCAGATTTGCATTTCATAAGCTCTAATGCCAAACAAGATTTGACCAGCTCAGGCTCCAAAGCAGAGGGGGCAAGAGTTTTCAAGAGCTTGCAGGAATCTGCAGGAGTGTCCAAAGAGATCATAAAAAATGAAAAAGTCCTACATAATCAAAAGATATTTATAGCAGCCCTTTTTATGGTGGAAATTGAGAGGTTGCCCATTGATTGGGGAATGACTGAACAAGCTGTGGTTTATGAATTTATTGGAATACTATTGTACAATAAAAAATGATTAACAGATTTCGGAAAAACCTGGAAATATCTGTACAAACTGAGGTAAAGTGAACTGAGCAGAATCAGGAAAACATTGTACACAGTATCAGCAACATTACGTGATGATCAACTATGATTAACTCAGCTCTTCTCAGAAACACAAGATCCTGAACAAGTACAAAAGACTTACAAAGGAAAATACTATCCATAATTAGATAAAGAACTAATGGACTCAGAATGCAGATCAAAGCATTTTTCTCACTTTCATTATTCTTTCTTGTATTTTTTTTCCCTTTTGATCTGCTTCTTTTACAATTGTAACTAATATCGAAATATATTTTACATGGTAGCAAATGTATAAACTATATCAAATTGCCTATCATCTTCAAAAGAGGGAAGAGGAGAGGAGAAGATAAAGAGGGAGAAAAATTAGGAACTCAGAATATTGTAAAAATGAATGCTAATGACAAACATAAAATATGTTTAGAAAAACTGCATATATTCAACCTATATCAGATTGCTTACTGTCTGGGGAAAGGGAGAAAGGGGAAGGGAGGGAGAAAAATTTGGAACACAAGATTTTGCAAAAGTGAATGTTGAAAACTCTTTGCATGTATTGGGAAAAATAAAAAAAACTATTAAAAATAAAATTAAATTTTAAAAAAGAATGCTAAAAATTTTCTTGACCTGTAATTGAGGAAAAAATAAAATACTGTTTAAAAAAAGCCTGCAAAAGTGGTGCTCCTAGGGGTTAGGGAGCTAGGAAGTATATCAAATAGAGCTGGGTCTGGAGTCAGGAAGACCTTACTTCAAATTTAGTCTATGTAAATTTGATCAAGTCACTTAACCGGTATTTGCCTCAGTTTCTCATCTATAAAATGGGGATAATAACAACACCTACCACCAATGTTGTTGTGAGGATCAAAATAAATAATATTTATAAATCGTTTGGCACAATGTCATACACAGATTAGGTACTTAGTAAATATTTGTTCCTTTCTTTTCCCTGAACATTAGCATTCCATTAGAAAATAGTCTGAGCTTGATGTGATTGGTCAGCATTTTCTTTTTCTAAGCAGAAAGTTTGGACCACCTGGAAAATCACCAAGTAAATGCTCATTGCTCCGACCCAAATAATGGTACATAGGATAGAGAACAAACAATATAGAATGAAGAACTTTAGCCTAAAACTGCCTTCCAGCATAGAGTACTGTCTTGCTTGATCAGTCATGGATGAGAGAAATAACACCTGGCCTCTAACACATGGTCTTAGCTGAAACAAGCATAATAAGGTATGCATCAATAGAGGCACTGAAAGAATACTTTTTAAGAGCTAAAAGTAGTCTGTAAAAAAATTGACATAACTAACTCCATTTTTGTGCTGTAGTTGCCATCTTTTTTTAACATATGTGATGTCTCAGAGCATACTATAGGGACAGCTTAAAGCAAAATTTCTCTCCCTTTTAAAATCTCTCTTCCTAATCATTTTGCAAAGAAGATTCAAAAAAACTTTCACAGGAAATTGTCACCTTCTCTTTATCCTACTGAATAATGTCCTTATTGGCAAAAGTCGTCATCAGTTTCTAGAGTGTTTAGTTCTAGGTATCACAATTTAAGGACATTGAATTCTGGGACAGTTGATGCTTAATAAATGCTGATTGAAAAAGTCAGTGAATCCACTGATTAATAAGACTGATTAGTCAAAAAGACTGATCACACTGTTTGTTGTATATAAATGACTGGACTAACAAGAAAAGATTCTTTCCTTTGTCACAAGTGATATATATGTCATCTGCTAAGTTATCAGATACACATGTTTATCACCTGCTGATGATATATATTACACTACTGAGTGAATCAACAACCTACAGTTTACTTGTCTTAATCCTCTGCAAAATTATTTATTAGCAGTAGCCAAAAGGACGTTGAAATTTCTTGCAGCAAAGGGAAAAGGAAGTTTAGCAGTGGCACCCAGTCAGAAACTATATTAAGGTGGTAAGGATAGGGTGAAATCATTATCATCTAAATTAGAGCAGTAATTCAAATAATTCACTAAAGCTTCTTTCTATCAATCAATCAAACCACAAATTCGTACTTGTGATACTGTTCAGTCAGTTCCGTCTTGGTGAACCCATTTGGGATTTTCATGGCAAAGATAGTAGAGTTATTTTGCCATTTCCTTTTGCAGCTCATTTTACAGATGAGGAAATAGGCAAAATAAGGTTAAGTCATTTTCCTAGAGTCACACAGAATTCAGGAAAATGAATCTTTCTGATTCTGTGCTTAATGCTCTATTTGTGTCACCTAAAGCAAAAATAAAGTCACTTTTGCCCTCATGGAACTGATATTCTATCCAAAGAGACAACATATGCATACATATATATATACACACAATGAGAAGTGTTTGCTGAGCAGTTATTTTCCACTCCACCCCTCACTAGCTCACTCCCACCTTTTTGTAGGCAAAATTATGCTATAATTCATTTCATCATTTTTGGGTAGAACATATGTCAAACAAAAAAGCTCATATAATCTTTTTTAAAAATAGTATTTTATTTTTCCAAATAAATACAAAAATAATTTTTAACATCCACCTTTACAAAACCTTGTGTTCCAAATTTTTCTTCCTTTCTTCCCCCTTCCCCTTTCCAAATAGCAAATAACCTGATATAGGTTAAACATGTGCAGTTCTTCTAAATATATTTCCACATTCATTATGCTGCATAAGAAAAATAAGCTCAAAAGTGAAAAAAGCAAGCAAACAACCAAACAAAAAAAAAGGAGGTGAAAATACTATGCTTTGATCTACATTCAGTTTCCATAGTTCTCTCTTTGGGTGCAGTTGGCACTTTCCATCACAAGTCTATTGGAATTGCCTTGAATCATTTCTTTGTTGAAAAAACCAAGTCCATCACAATTGATTATGACATAATCTTGTTTTATTACTGTGTACGATGTTCTCTTAATTCTTTTCACCTCTGCATCAGTTCATGTAAGTCTTTCCAGGCTCATCTTAAACTACATTAAGAAAGGAATAGTTTCCAGGACAGGATGGCAATAGTTCTTGTTAGACTTAATCTGGAGTATTCTGTTCAGTTCTAGATATCACAGTTTAAAGACCTTGAGAAGATGATGAAAAGCCTCGAGCCCATAATATGAGAGGATTTGTTAAAGTAAATGAGTGTATTTAGATGGAAGCAAAGAAGACCCAGAGGAAGATATGGTGGTTGTCAGGTATTTTAAAAATTATAATGTGGATTCTGGAGAACAATTTGGAACTATGCTCAAAAAGTTATCAAACTGTGCATACCTTTTGATCCAGCAGTGTTTCTACTGGGCTTATATCTCAAAGAGATACTAAAGAAAGGAAAGGGACCTGTATGTGCCAAAATGTTTGTGGCAGCCCTGTTTGTAGTGGCTAGAAACTGGAAATTGAATGAATGCCCATCAATTGGAGAATGAATGAATAAATTGTGGTATATAAATGTTATGGAATATTATTGTTCTGTAAGAAATGACCAACAGGATGATTTCAGAAAGGCCTGGAGAGACTTACATGAACTAATGCTGAGTGAAATGAGCAGAACCAGGAAATCATTATACACTTCAATAACAATACTATATAAGGATATATTCTGATGGAAGTAGCTGTCTTCAACAATGAGAGGATCCAATTCAGATCCAATTGATCAGTGATGAACAGAACCAGCTACACTCAGTGAACAAACACTGGGAAATGAGTGTGGACTGCTTACATTTTTTTTTCTTCCCAAGTTATTTTTACCTTTCTAAATTCAATTTTTTTTTGTGCAACAAGAGAACTGTATAAATATGTACACATATATTGTATTTTAGATGTACTTTAACATGTTTAACATGTATGAGAGTGCCTGCCATCTAGGGGAGGGAGTGGAAGGAGGGAAGTGGAAATTTGGAACAGAAGTGATTGCAAGAGTCAATGTTGAAAAACTACCCATGCATATGTTCTGTCAATAAAAAGCTACAAAAATTATAATGTGGAAAGGGAATGTTCTTTTTTGACCCCAGAGGGCAGAAAAAAAAAGCACTGGGTAAAATTTCAAAGAAGTAGGCTTAAATGTATATCAAGAAAAAAAATTCTTAGTAATTGGAACTGTCCCAGAGTGGAAAATCTGCCTTTGAAGGTGGTTAGTATTCCCTCTTTGGAAGTTCTTAAGCAGACTGGATGCCATTTTTCTGCTGTACTATAATAAGAATTTCTCTCATATGGATTGGCCTGTATACTGATGGATATAGATTCATGGATAACAAATTCTGTGATATTTTTGTGTAAAAACCACAGTGCTAGGTGTCAGAGAAGATTTAAAGTTTGGGTAAGACACCATTTCTGTTCTCAAAGAGTTCAAGAATTCGTAAAATTTATATGTAATTGCTTGCTAAGCAGTCATTTTTCTGGGAATATGACACTAACAAAGATAACTGTAATTGTTAAGAATAGGTAGCAAAACCTGCTTCACTACAGAAAGCAAACGTAGATACAAGACAGAGGGAAATTCAATATACAGATGGTATAGCTTACACAAGACTGCCACCTCTACTGGCAGTTAGCTTGAACCTAGAAGTCAGCAATTCACATCAACAAGAGTTTCTTAAGTTTCAGCTTTATGCCTAGCACTGTGTTACATGCTAGCTATACAAAGAAAGGTAAAACAAATAAAAATAGACCTTGCCTCCAAGGAGCTCAATGTCTCACAACAACATACAAATAACAGTGATAGTTCTCATTAAACTTAATCTGGAGTATTCTGTTCAGATCTAGGTATTACAGTTTAAACACATTGAGAAGATGATGAAGAGTCAAGTCTATTACTGTTGATCATCACATAATCCTATTACTATGAACAATATTCAGAGGAGAAGATACTAAATCAAGGAAGTAGTGGTCAACAAGTAATGGTAATCTTGAGTTCACTGTGACCTCTACTTCTAGTTAAGGAGTTCTTAATTTTTTTGTGTGTAATGGACCCCTTTGGCAGTGAAGTAAAGTCTACAGACCCATTTTTAGAATAATTTAAAAATACATAAATTGAAATATTCAGGATTACAAAGAAAACCAATTATATATTGAGGTATAATTATCAGAATATTTTAAAAAACAAATTAACAGACCCCAATTTAAGGACCCCTGCAGTTTAGTATAACCTATAATCATCCAACCAAGGAATACCTCAGTGCTCAGGATTTACCCCATACAATAGAATCGTTTGAAAGACAATGTGGAGACCCAAGAGTGAGCAAGTAGAGGTCTGCTAAGGGTCTATGTACATGTTATTTTCTCCTAATAGACTATAAACTCTTCAAAGCAAGGGATTATTTTATTTGGGTCTTTATATCCTAATTGCCTAGTACAGTACCTGTCACATAATAGAAGCTTAATAAATGATTATTAAATGAATGAATGGTGCAGAAAAATTCTGAAGGTACATAGAGGATAGGAAAGAATCAAAACAGGTCTTAGCATAACTTAGCTCTTTAAAAGAATAGGAAGAAAGAAGACTGGTCAAAAGAAGAGGCAAATATCACCAAATAGCCACACATTGAATCAGATATGCAAGGCCACTCTATTTGTTAGATTTGAGGGTGCATCAGCAGAACTGAAGCTCTCCCAGCTGCCAAAAGTCTCTGGGATTGAACCTACCGCAACCCCTGGACCATAGGAGAAGCATCAAAATCTTTCCCAGGCCTTGGCATTCATGGAAAAACAAGCCCTTGGATGGTTGAAGCATAGTTGTATTGGATAGATTTAAGGGTTCTTGAAGTTTAAGTTGGAGTTTAAAAAGCACATGTGCCTTTGGTATGATTCAATTTAATGTTCTTGTAAGAACAAGCTATGTGTTAGCGTACAAATTAAAAAGTTTAAATCAGCATGAATGGGTTAGTACCTATTGGTATAAATGTAACTATAAGTGGACACCTAAATTTGAGGAGCATTATTTGCCTTTTATATACCTTGAAGGGTAGTGAGGGTCATTGTGTGTGTGTGTGTGTGTGTGTGTGTGTGTGTGTGTGTGTGTGTGTGAGAGAGAGAGAGAGAGAGAGAGAGAGAGACAGACAGACAGACAGACAGACAGAGACAGACAGAGAGACAGAGAGACAGAGAGAAACAGAAACAGACATAGAGACACAGAGAGAGAGAGAGAGACAGACAGACAAAGACAGAGAGACAGAGACAGAGAGAGATAGAGAAAGAGACAGAGACAGAGAGAGATAGACAGAGAGAGAGAGAGAGAGAGAGAGAGAGAGAGAGAGAGAGAGAGAGAGAGAGAAAGAGAGAGAGAGAGATACAGAGACAGAGATAGACAGGGACAAAGACAGACACACACAGAGACAGAGACAGAGAGATAGAGAGACAGAGAGACAGAGACAGAGAGAGACAGAAAGAGAGAGAAAGAGACAGAGACAAAGACAAAGACAGAGAGAGGTCACAGAGTCACTGGGTGGTATGTGAAAGTCAAATGACATGGAAGTCCCTAGAGCTGGACACTGAGCCTCTTTTGTCAGATGCATGGAGATGATTGTAACTTTGAAAAAGCAAAGTTCAGTATATAGCTATTAATGTGATTGAAAACCCTCTCTAGTTAATCCCCACAATGACAAGCTATCATAGAACAGAGAGTGGGAAATGGGTCCATTCTAAGATTATAGTTGTGGAATCACAGAGCAAGAAGGCAGATTGTTGTGGAGATGGTGTTAGAATCATGGACCATTCTCTTGACTTGAATTGTACCAATCTTCTCACACCCTCTCCTCAAAATTCCCAATACTGTAATATTTTACTGCCTGACCAAAATAAACTTGGAGTGGGGAGGGGAATGGGGACAGTGTCAGAGCTATAGGGAGAAAGGAAGAGGGATAGCACCTAGAGTAAAATAATATTAAAGTAGTTTTGCTGGGCCCAGTCAGAGAAATCAAATAGCCTTGTAATGAGATATCTAAAGCTCTACATTGATATTATTCACACTTCTGATACAGCGACTGAACACACACACCCTCAGTATCTTGTTCTACCTTTTATATGAAAATGCATATTTTCACTTGGTGGTTGTCAAGTTCAGAAACTAAAATAAGTTTAAAAAAGAAAAATCCTTAACTATGGACAAAGAGGGGGAGAAAAAAAAAACTTCCCTAGAAGAGAATGGGTATTTGTTCTTCTTTTCATTATGAAGTCACTTGCCTTGTTCCTTTCAGAATCATGATTAGAAAGCCTTCCATCTTCAGCAAGAGCTTAACTCAGATGTCAAACTATTTAAGAAATAAAACACATACACTCCTAACTAAATAACTAGGTCCTCGGATTTATTAAATTTCCTGGTCCTAGGAATGATTCTGTAACAGATTTCACCTTAGTATTTAGTCTATGGCAGAGTTCAATCACACCCAATCATTATCCAGGTGGAGGTAGCTCTTTCAATGAACTATCAAAGGCTTTAGAATTGTTTGCACATCCTTAGTTTCTCAATTCCCAATTTCTGCTCTCTCATACAAAATAATTGTTGTTTGTCCTTCATTTTTGAAGAGGATCAATGACATCGTGGGATGACATCTTGAATTGTTAATGAATTGGATGTAAGTGAGGCAGAGTTGCACAGAATCATCACCCTCACTCTCTCCCAGAATCACCAAGGCAATGGTCTAGAGGTAATGTCTGGCCAAGCCCAAAGTATCCCACAGCATCTGCTTCAACCACCTTCATGACTGTTGGAATAAAATTGTTCAATTCCACCTATTCTGCCAGAAGAAATCTTCATATGCTTGGGAAAGACAAAATTAGCCGAGGATTTACAGAGTGAAAAAGTCCCAGAGACAAAACTAACTCCAGGGCTAAAGTCATTGTCTAGTCACATTCTTGGATTATCATCTATATACACTATATACACATCTATATACACAAAACTTCAGGTTTGGGGGCCATCCTTAAACCAACAAAAACTTTAATACAATAACAGTGGATACTGTCAGATCATTTACTTCTGTTGTATAATCAAAGGATTCATCTGCAAATTGGAGCATCTGGAGGTAATCCACAATCTCTAGGGAATCAATCTGTTATTTGGTCTCTGGGTTAGACATATTCTGTATAACAGCAAATATCTTTGACTAGCATATCTCCCTATTTTATCCTTCACTAGGTTATAATAATGAGGGACATTGAACAAAGTGATCTCTTTGTTATATGTCATATGTTATATCTTTAATCTTGTATAATTTCACCAAATGCATGGGAAATACCTTGTTGGAAGAAAGCCCTTAAGGTCACTTTTTACTCTTCAAATTGAACAAAATTCTCTTTGTTGTTATATCTTTCAAGGAATCTTTTAAGATTTTAAATATGCATGTAAAATACCTTGGAGGAGAGCCTTTGAAGTGGCATTTTGCTGTGTAAATTAAATGCTTTTTAAAAATAGTAAGTAAAAAGGAAACAGTGAAATCTTGTATTCACTGCACCAGTCAAGTATGTGATTATAAAGATGTAGCCTGCTACAGAGTATCAAAAAGTTTGCTTTCCCCCATCCTACAAGTAACCCTCCACTACACATATATACTATTCTAATATTTTGTAGAACTATAGATTGATAGGTCAGTAATTATTCTTTTCTTGGTTTCCCCTTTGGTAATGTGTCAGAATAATCTAAAACTTTTGGTACTCTCCTTTTTCCATATGTCAATAAATGAATCAATTAGCATTTACTATATTTATTACATACCTACTATATGCCAGGTATTGTGCTATGCATTGGTAATATAAACCAACCCCTCAAAAATCATATGTTCTATTGGGGAAGACATATACCTAAGTACCACACACACACACACACACACACTCTCACACATATACACATACATATATACTATATATTAACATAATATATTATATGATGATAATATATGTGTGTGTATATATGTATGTATATGTATGTATTTAATACAAGAGTCAGAGGGAAAATTTGGAATATAGTATGTGTGAATGTAGAACAGACAAAAGAAAACCTTTATGACTTTTCAAAGCACAAGATAGACATATGGAAAGCAATAAGAATGAAATGATTACACAAAGATATAGATCTGCTTGAAGGAAGTTTGATGATAGCCAAATTTCCAAGCCAGAAAGATGTAATTAAAATAATTTACACTTTTCAAAGTAAGATAAACTAGTTTCTAGCAATTTAATAATATCTAGATTATCATGTTGGCTAAGTTACTAAATGTTTCTAAAGGGCATTTCAGAGAAAGAAAAAAGTATATGGGGGAGAGAATCTAAAAAGAAGTATTACAAAAGGAGATGATGAAGAAAAAGAAATTTATTTTGTCATTAAAATAATATGGGAGAATTTTGTATAGAATTATTTTGTTAACTTTGGGTTTATAATAGAAATAATAACATATATATATTTCAATAGAATTTAATAGCAGACAAACCTAACAGCTGTTAAACTAAAACAAAGTGTATTGAATTCTCTTATAAAAATACTGAAAAAAAATGGAATGTTTTATTCCAGTTATGGAGAGGATGAACATTTTTATCAACCAAATAAATTGAAGAGATTCAGACAAAATCAGTTGATTTGGATTATAATACAGGTAAAAGGATTTCATTAAACAAAAAGTAATATATCAGAAATTTTAAAAAATAGAGTGAGAAAAAATTATTGCTTAGTTTGTCATGTCTGACTGTTCATAACCCCACTTGGAGTTTTCTTGGTAAAGATACTAGAGTACTTTGCCATTTCCTTTTCCAACTCTTTTTACAGATGAGGAAACTGAAGCAAACAGGCTTAGGTGACTTGACCAGGGTTACATAGCTAGGTGTCTGAGGCCAGATTTGAACTCACAAAGATAAGTCTTTGTGACTTCAGACCTAATATTTTATCTACTGTATCACTTAGCTGAGGAAAAATATTGTCAGTAAAATGTATCTCATAAAGGTCACATCCAGAATCTATAAAGAACCAATATAAATCTACAAAACTGGTACACAGTCCCCATTGGAACAATGTAAAAGTACTATCTTTCAAAAGAGAAAATTATACTCAACCAATTCTCAATTCCTTAATGTAAGAGAAAAGCAAATCAAGAAAACCTCATAATACCATAATTCATTCACCAGGATTGTGAAAATAATAATTTAAAAAGTTAGTGTTAATGTTGACATGATTACAGGGATTACAGAAACTCTGTTACCTTGTTAGTGGAACTGGAGATTAGAGTGAATGCAACTTGGCAATATACAGCAAGAGTGACAAAATTTTATAATGACAATTGACATTTTTACAGTGCTTTTATAGTGCTTATATGCATTAGTGCTTTATATATTTTTATTTGTTCCTACAAGATCCTGTGAATTAAGTACTCTAAGCATTATTAACTATTTTACTACTAAAAAAATGGAATCAGAAATATTAAATGACATTTTTGTGGTCATAGTATCAGAGTTAGGAATGAAATCGAAGTCTTCTTGATTCTCAAGTACATGTATCTTTTCCATACCTTCTGACTCAATCATTCCTACAATTCTATTATCAAAAATTAAAAAATAATTTAAAAAATCAAAGAAAAAATTATCTACTAGCACAGATGTTTTCATAGCATTACAAAAATATTCATTCACTAAATTTATTTATAATAGCAAAAACTTAGAAACAAAATATAAGTCCAAACTATTAGAAAATAGTGTGGTATGACATATTAATGTTACAGAACAACATCATGCTATTAAAAAATATTACAAGGAAATAAAGAGCATCCTTTATGAAGCCAACCAAGATTAGCAAAACCAGAATTGTATACATAGTGACTACAACTTTACAAGAAAGAAAGAGGAAGGAAAGGAAGGACAAAGGGAAAAAGGGAGAAAGCAGGAATGAGGGGGCAGGAAAGGAAAAGAAAGGAGAGGAAAGGGGAGGAAAAGAGAGGAAAGGAGAGGAAAACTATCTTTACATGTATTTTGAAAATAAAAAAGCTATTACTTTTATAAAAAAAAAAAAAAGTGATTCCAAGGGATGAATGAGGAGGTCACCCACCCAGGTAAAAATTTTCACAGAGCATCAAGTTAGAAATTCTGCTACTTGGTGTCCTGTAATGGGTTGAAGCTCAAGTTGATGCACTAAGGTCCCAAGCACGTGAGGCTAAATAGTAATTGGACCATACTCTATTAATAAATATGCTTGGAAAAAGAACATGATAAGATTGTTGTAAGACTTGAAAGCTCTCAGGAATCATTGGATTTTCTGAGAAATGATAAGACTGTTACAGGACTTCAAAATCTGCTGGAATCATTGGATTCCCTAACACATAAAAAGACTTTTGCAGGACTTCAAAAATTTGGGGGGATCATTGGATTCCCTGACATGTGGGACAAATGATTGGTTTTGGACTATCTCTTGGCTGCTGCTGTTTACATTCCCTCCTTCTAGGACTTTTGGCAATCTTTTACAACACCATGTTGATTTATATTGTTTGTTATACTGCTACTTGTGTGTACAATTCATGTTTGTTACACCACATATAGCCTGCACTGACTGTGGGGAGAGTCATCACTAATAGCCTCTGCATTATTGCTATGTGCTTGTGTAATACCTCTCATGCTGATGGGTTTGTGCATAATAAGACCCTTCAGTCCAGAAACCCACTAGCAACCCCCACTTCCCTTTGGTGCTTTTCATCTCCCTTCCTGAGATGTCAGAGAGGGCGTGATCATCTCCATTTTAGTGCTTTCACCTCCCTTCCTGGGAAGTCAGGGGGGTCATGATCACCTTCTTTTCAGTGCTTTCACCTCCTTTCCTGAGAAGTCAGGGAGGGTGTGATCACTTCCCCTTGGAGGCTCTGACCTCCCTGAGAAGTCAGGGATGGCATGACCACCTGTGTTCTAAAACAAAAGAAAGCGGGAGATGTAATGGGCTGAAGCTTGAATTGATGCACTGAGGTCCCAAGCACATGAGGCTAAATAGTAATTGGGCCATACTCTATTAATATATATGCTTGAAGAAAGAATGGCCTCCGCCCATTCTTTGTGCAAGTCCTGATGTGTGGTGGAGGCATAGGGGTGGAGAGAGAAGCCAAAAGAGACTGCTAGCTGGCATCTTGTTACAGCTGCTCACATTGCTAATCCCCCTTCACCTCAAAAAGAATAAAGATTGAAGATTTTCCCTTAACCTGAATTCCTGACTCCCGGCTGATTTTAAAATACGTGGTCATCACAGTTTCTGTCCTGTTATTTTTGCTCTTTCCCCACTTAATCCAATCACCCAATGATCTGGAAATAAAATTGTAAGCCTGAGTTAGGGATTTCTGAGATTAAATTTTGGAAAACAGCTCCTCTCTGAAGTAGCTATCCAACCATAATTATAATATGTCCAGAGAGACTGTTTCCTTTTTTCTATTTGGATATGTTCCCAACCAGAATAGGCTATGGTAAGACACTAAGGTTTGCATTTATAAATGGACTTAAGAGAATGTATGTGGAATAAAGTGCCAAAGAAGTAAAATCCTTCTTTTTTTTTTTTTTCATGGATTTACATCCATACACATATGCATACACACACCCAAGTCCCTAAGCAAAATGTAGGTTTCTTGAGGATAATGGCTGAATTTATTTTTTATCTTGGTGTTCCCCAGGATCTAATATAATGCCTTGCACATAATAGGCCCTTTAAGAAAAGTTGGTTCAATTTTATCTTTTTGATTCACTGAAGCAGATTTAATTAAAATCATTCCTAACATATTTTTCTCTTTAGGCTATTTGTTCCTGTTGTTATTGCTTGCTTAATTAATGAATGCCAAAGTACACTGACAGATTAGACCCTGTGTTATTCTCCTTAGAGTTATGGAAGTTCATATTTCACAAAAGAAAGTCCAAGGACTATGAAGTTATTTGATAATTTATGTGAAGTTCTAAAGACCAAAAAACAAATCCTACATAACCCATGAGCCAGAACCCCATACTTTAGGTTTATAGAGAATAAATTTAATCTTGGGAGTTTCTCATAAATTACTCTTTGACTCATGTTCCTCGGGGAACTTCAAAATTTGGCTTGTTTTTCTCCTCAGACCTTCTCCTGGAAAATCAGCATATTGCTTGTGTTTAAAACTCCACAAATGGGAGCAAAAAGAGCCATGCATGTTATATCAAAATCCAGAGCATGATTTCATATAAAGTTATAATAAAAAAAATGTTTCCAGAGCAAATCTTTGAACACGTCAAAAATACTGACAAGTATCAGAGACACTCATTTGTTTCTGAGGGAATATATTGAGAAGCAAAGTTGTTGTGTTATTCAGTCACATTTGGCTCTTCATGACCCCATTTTGGGGTTTTCTTGGCAAAGGTCCTGGAGTGGTTTGGAGTCTAAGTTAAAAGAAATCAAAATAGAACAAATATGTTGGGTTCAATGACTTTTTCTTTCTCAAAATTTCTTATTTATATGTTTAAAATTAATTTTCCTATTTAACAATGTCATTCAGATTTATAAACTGAGAAGTGAGAAATCATTTTTTTGTAAATATGTAACACTTCAAGCCTATTTTAATGATATCATCTCAATTCTGTTTTAAATACTCATACTATGCATTAAATCTGTCTTCAAGGATTAAAGGAATATTTGATCATGATATATAGTTGTAATTTTATTCATTGGGATCCAACCACTGCTAATAGTCTTCCTACATCTCAAAGTCCTACCACATTAAAAGAACCAGAATGTAAAATGTAGAACTTTTTTTGGTAATGAAAGGGATTTGATTTTCTGGGTTTATGCTGATGATATAGTAACAGTAATTTGTTTTATTATGCCAATATTTTAATTTATTTTTGTTTGAATTTTTTTGTATTTATTTATTTTGTTTTTATTTTGTTTTATTGTGGCAAAATATCATAAACCCATTCTGTAAATCTAATGGCTTCTTGGGAGCAGCTCTATAAATAAATCTCCAGAAACTAGCTGCATGGACTCCTGAGATATGTAGTTTAGTGTCTCAAAGATCCCTCTTCTCAGCATAGAAAGAGACAGAATCCATTGCAGGATTTGGACTGGACTGAGTTGAGTTATGTCAGTCCCAAAAGTTAAAACAAGTCTGTGATAGGATGAAGAGGGAGAAGATGTAATAACAACAATGGAGGATGCTGTGCAAAAGAATTGATAGTAAATCTTGGGCAGCTGGAGCTTTTTGCCTTTGTCTTTGGCTCTGCTTTTTAAGAGAATCCAGCTAAGGATTATCTGGAAAGATTGTTAGAACAACTGTGAAATTGCTCCATTCATGGCTTCTCTTTCTATTTTATTGCCATGTGAAAAACAGACAGAATTGTTTGCTCCAAAGTGTTTTTCTACTTTAAAAAATTTTCTTATTTGTTGTATTGAGAGTATATGTTGCTTTTAGAATGATGATGTTTTTCTCCACATGAAGACATGGTGATCTTAATTGTTATATTGAGTATATCTGTATGTTAGTTGAGTATATCTTTATCTATAGACAATATGGATGGTGGAAACTTAGCTAATTTGAAAACAAAATTTAGCAGATCAGAGATATTCATCCCTGGCCTGATGAGTAGAAGACAGGTCTAAGTTTTTGTGTTTTTATTGATAATCTATTCTTTAAGTTCTTTAAATTTGCAGACAAAAGAATATATGTGGGTCTGTGCAAAATCTTCCTCAAGTTAAAAATTAATTTCTTGTCATACAGATTGACCACTGCAACTACAGAGACCAGGCAATAATTTCCAGTCCCATACTCCAAAAATCACAAGAAAAAGTAGTGTTTTGAGGGAGGGAGTAGAAATGTGACCAGAGGGAAAGTAATGACTGAAAACAAAGCCCCACGACTAGAGACAAGTATGATCCAGAAGAAATCCTCTGTTCCTTTCAAAAAGGGACAAGGGAAATTACTCCCCAGTAAATTCTGCTTAGTAATGGTGCTAGTTGCATTAAACTACAGAGAGAGATTGAAGGACTTACCTGTAATCACATAAATGGGTGTGCTGTTAGAATGAAGCTCATGTCTTAAGGTTCTAAAGTCAGAAATATATTAATTTGCCCCTATTTTTTGTCTCTCTGAAAGCCTTAGAGATGAATTTTGTAAACGAATCTAATACCCTTGCATCAACTTCCTCATTCCCATGATATATATATGCACTTCATTCTCTCCACTGAAACCACATAATTAGTCAAACCTTTTCTTTAGCCTAATATCACCATATAACAAAAATAGAGTGTTATATTTAAGAGTCAGGAAGACCTGAATTCAAATTAAGTCTCAGATTTATAAAGGTCACTTAGCCTTAACTTTCTCGATTGCAAATACAGGGGGTTGAATTTAATAACTCCCAAGGTCCCTTACAACTCTAAATCTATGATCCTACAATCCTAAATCCTAATATCCCTCTATCTGACTATTAACTTCTCTCTTTTGAGGTCTCCTCCTGCCTCCCCTTCACCCCAAAATTTTTCTCCACTCTCACTTAAAACGTCATCCACATTTCCCTGCTTTCCAAGGCTCATCCCAGCTTTCGCTTCACATGTAGTTATTCAGTTATATCCAACTCTTTGTAACTCCATGTGAGGTTTTCTTGACAAAAATACTGGAGTGGTTTACCATTTCTTTCTACATTAGATTAAGGTAAACATAGCTAGTAAGTTTCTGAAGTGTCTGAAGGTGAACTCAGGTCTTCTTGACTCTAGGCTCAAAGCTCTCTATTCACTGAGCCATTCTCACCCCATATATTTCCCTTCAAAACTTTTAGGTGATAGTCAATCAAGTATGCACTAATCATCTCACCTTGAGTTCCTTCTATCTTTGTTCTATCAGGTTTATTCTTTTTTAAACCCTAACCTTCTCCATTTTTACACACACATTACTGATCGTAGATGGAGAGTCATACAAACATTGGTATTTATTTTAGCCAATTTCTCTTGATTCTTCACTTTTCTCTCAATGAATTTCTATCTCATTCATTCAATATGTCTTTCAAATCTTCTCTTCTTTCTTCAGATCATCTGTACTATTCCTTTTTCCTTTCCTCTCAGCAGAGGACTTTTTTAAATAACTGAGGCCAACCCATCCACACAATTCTATATTTAAATCATCTTAATATCATCTCTCATTTTGCCTTTGGTTTCTTTCTTTCATTTCCTTTCCTCTTAGAGAAAGAGGTCACATTTTTATTTGCCAAACACTCTCTTTGTGACCAAATTTCAAGAGAAATTGCCCTTCTAATCACTCTCTATTTCTCCTTAAATTTTCAACTTTGATTTATCCAGTAGCTCCTTCTTCATTACTTACAAACATATACAGATCTTCCTCATCCCTAAAAAAAAAATCCTTGACTTGATTTTTTCATTCCTTCAAGCTTTCAGCCTTTATTTCTTTTTTCATAACCAAACTTCTAGAAAAAGTTGCCTATAATCATTGATTCCACTTTCTTACTCCCATAGTTGAAATACAATTCCTTCTCATTTCCAACTCAAAGAATCCACAACACCCTTTAAACTCAGTTAACTTTTCCATTTCTTTCTAATTGTCCCAATTGCTAATGCTAATGCTAATGCATTCTCACCAAAAATTATTTTGTATGCATTCTGTAGTTATGTTTCATGTTGATTCCTTTACCCATCTACTTTCCTCCTACCCCTTCCCAGAATTGTGAAAATCTTAAGGTCAGGGATTGTTACATTTTTTGTCTTTGTATCCTAGATCCTAACAAAGTACCTGGATTAGAGATATTAAAGGACATGAACAGCCTGAGAATATTGACACATAATCTGGATTCGGATGGTATGTTTTGTCTTTTTTTGCATGAAGTATTCACAATGAAGTCTTTCTAGGACACTTTTTGAGAAATGGACAAGTCAGAATAATTCTCTTTGGTTTTTTGTTACCCTAGGATTTCAAACAGCATCTATTTTAAACAATGGGCATATATTTACTTCAGTAGAATTTAAGAAATCTGAATTTCTTTTTTTTTTTTTTAGGAATCTGAATTTTTTAACAGAACTGTTATCTTAGTTGCCACGATGGTATCAAATTATCCTGAATTAAATGGTCAAGCTGAAAAGAGATATAAACCAAAGATATCCTGAAGCAGACTTTTGAATGAAATTGGCTATCAAGTTCTGTACTTTTCCCGTCATTCAATATATTGTCCTATATTCAACAATTGGAGATGTTCCACTGAATAATAATTTAAAATATGTCTCAACAGTTTCCATACAGATATATATGAGAATTTACAATACAATAAGAACATACATTGCCTTGGAGGCTGCTATCAAATCAGGCTACACTTACTTGGGTGTAGGAACATAAAGCCCAATTAAGGGTGGGGATTGTCTTTTGTTTGTATTCATTGCTATTGAGTGATTGACATGTTAATCTATATTCTATTCTTTGCTAATTTTTGCCATAAGGTTTACTCTTGACTAGAAATTATCGAGGTGGACCGAAGTATATTACTAATACTATTATAAAGAGAATGATAAGAAATGGGTAGATTTTAGTAGTCAATTTTTTCAGGACATCCTTGGCCCAGATTTCTTTTCAAGCCTGACCAATTATGTGCAGAAGAGGTAATAGAGGTAATAATCTTCTATTAAATGTTCTTTTTGTCTGTAAAGATAATTTTTTGTCGGCAAAACAATTACCAGTGACATGTTTCTCAATATTTCAAACAAACAACTGAGAGTTCTTTCTTATAACTAAATCATCCTACCTAAACTTGTCCAAAGCATACTTACTACAGCTTTCCAATCAACAGAGATAGAATTCTCAGTTCTCCTCATCTATACTTCATCTTTTTTTCTGGTCCCATAAATACAGGTAGAACCTTAAAGAGTCCCAGTGAAGAAAGAGTCTTTGTTCTTTTCACCATTAAAAAAGTTAAGAACAAGATTCATTTTCTTTGATGTTTTAGCATCCCTTCTTGTAGTGACCCCTTTCTGAATAGCCATGAATTTTTTACAAACATCCTTTAATCCATTTATTGTTCCATCAATCAACTGAAATAAATTTTGTTTGTGAAATGGCAAACATCCAGGAAGTTGTTCAATATGAGATGGAAAAGTACAATTACTTATGTAGATTATAAATTCTTACCAGCAGGCACAATAAGGTTTTATGGGAGAAACATTATAAGGTTTTATAGAAAAGACATTACAAAGTAATTTAACAAATCTTAATTACTATTGAAATCACTTTTTAAAAACCCACCAAAAACTGATTTGAATAAAGGGAATAAAAGCATTTATCAAGTGATATTAGATTCTTATCATTTGGTTAAGTAGATTTTTTATTTATTTTAATAAACTAGTTTGCAGAATTAACAGAAAAAGGAGATGAAACTTTTATTGTCCTTTATTAAGCATATATTTTGTGATGCAGATTTTAGACAAAGCATGATCTCAATCCTCACAATAGAGATAAAGACTAGGAGTAGGTGACTCCCTGGTGAGGAAACTCCCATTACAAAATCAGTTCATCACCTTTTCTACAACTTAAAGAACTGTCTATCTTTTCAACAATGAGATGATTGAAGCCAGTTCCAATGATCTTGGGATGAGGAGGCATCTATACCCAGAGAGAGGACTGTGGGAACTGAGTATGGATCACATCATAACATTTTCATTCTTTTTGTTGTTGTTTGCTTGTATTTTGTTTATATACATATATGTATATTATATGTGTTATACAATATACATATATGTATATAAACAAAATATAATATACATATATATTTAGCACATTTAACATATATTGGATTGCTTGCCATCTAGGGGAGGAGATGGGGAAAGGAGGGATTTGAAACACAAGGTTTTGCAAAAGTCAATGTTGAAAAATTATCCACGCATATGTTTTGTAAATAAAAAGCTTTAATAATTGCCTATATCACTGAGAAATTAAATGACTTGCCCAGAGACGTCTTGTTGTTTTTCCTTCATTCTCAAAGAGAACTATGACCTCAGGGAGGGGATGCCATGACATGCTAGTGAATTGAATTTAAGTGAGGGAGAGAGTGCAAGGTCACCAGAATCATTCTAGGTCCAGTGGCCAGGTATAGATCAGGAGGACTGGAAATGTCTCTGGATGAAGTGGGAGACTTTGACCTTTATAAACTAAGGTCTCAGTTTGACTAAGGCAGCTTGCCATGCAGTAATTAAGGCTAGCCAAGAAAGAAAAGAGGCAAAGAATGTCCTTTTTAACCTAGTAAAAAATAAATAGCCAGTATTTGCCAGAGTTGAGAATTGAATCCAGGTCTCCTAGTATTTGAGATCATCTCTCTCCCCATTACAGTACATTGTTTCCTCTTCTCCTCTTCTTCACCATTATTATCTTTGACCTTTTATTATAAAGTTTCCAAGTCTTTATTACCCCATTTGGAATTTTCTTGGCAGAGCTCCTGGAGTGGTTTTCCATTTCCTTCTCCAGTTCATTTTATAGATGAGGAAACTGACACAAACAGTGAAGTGACTTGTCCATGGACACATAGCTTGTGTCTAAGGCCAAATTTGAACTCCAGAAGAAGTCTTCCTGACTCCCAGATGGGAGCTGTATCCACCAAGCAACTTAACTGCCCTCTTCTTGATATTTACATAGCCCTTTAATGTTTGGAAAACATTCTATTTGTTCTACCTCATTTAATTCTCAACATGACTCTATGAGGTACTTAATAAAAGTATTATTAGTTCCATTTTACAAATGAGTAAATTGGGATTCAGATAAGTAAATTGGCTTGCCTGTGGTCCCATGGCTAGTTATTATGGAAGCTAAGATTTGATCCAAAGTCTTCTTAACTTCAAATAACTAATAGTCTTATACAGTAAAGAAATTGGAGAATTAGAGAGAGGGGAGTGTGTGAGGAGCTAGAAGAAAGGAGGATAAAAGGCAGATTTTTGTATTCCCTACAGTCCCAAGTTCAGTAACTTGCACAAAGAAAAATTAATAAATA
This sequence comes from Antechinus flavipes, assembly GCF_016432865.1. NCBI lineage: Eukaryota > Metazoa > Chordata > Mammalia > Dasyuromorphia > Dasyuridae > Antechinus > Antechinus flavipes. Next base: position 151,971,211 of record NC_067400.1, on the reverse strand, counting down.
ATAAATAAATGTTGAATTGCACAGAATGGCACAGTGAATAGAATTTGGGTCTGAAGACAGAAGATTTGTCCTCTTGAATTTGAATCTGAAGCCTTTGACACTTGCCAGCTGTGTGTTCCAGGGCAAATAATTTAATCCTATTTACTTCAGTTTCTTTATAAAATGAGGTACAGAAGCCAAGAAAATTCCAATTGGAGTCACAAAGAATTAGACATGACTGAAAAATGACTGAAAAACTTTCCTCCATATAGCCATATTATGGATCTTACCCCCACCCCTTCTCTCGCCAAAGTCCTTCTCTAGGGTGCAACAATTACATAAGATCCCTTAAATGAAGATTCCAAGCTGCTAGAGGGAGCTAAGATTATATCAGAAAGGGTCTGAGTATCATGTAATGTATGTAGACATCAGAAAAACTAGTAGGAGTCATTTGTAAACCAACTGTATACCTAACTTCATGAAGTAAACTTTCTAGACACTAAATAGCAACCCCTAAATTTGTTAAGGTGATTCTCCTTCATTCTTATCCTTTCTGTTCCTTCCCTACTCTTCACCCTCAGAGTGATGTTGACTCAAATTGGGATCATGGTTGATGACAGGAAGTGATTAGAAAGTACAAATAACAGCAGTAGAAGGGAACCTAGTCCTATGTTCAATGAGAAAGTAGCATAAGAACAAGGGTAGCATTTCTCTTTGCCCTCATTCCATCAGACATGGCTTGTGATGGATTTACTTCTTCCAAATAAGGTCCAGAGACCAGATAAAACAACAACACTCCTGAATTTTGATTTGTACCACATCTTGTCTTTTGACTCCCATGTTGTGTATGAGCTGAGTTTCTGACTTGTAATTGTAACCTACAATTAGTCCTTTGTGATATGCGCATCAAATATCTGTTACTGCACCTTTTTTGACTACTCAGGAAGGACTCACACTGTATATATGCTAGAACTCTGACATTCCAATGAATTTTATCTTTCAGGGCAAAGATTTCCATAATTTAGAATCTATTGCTAATTGGCAGATATTTATATGCAATATTAAGCATTATGCTTTACTAATTATATACTATATATTTACTGACTGATTCTCAGCTAAGAGAAAAAACTGTAGCATCTTGGCCTACTTCATTATATACAGGCCATGTAACTAGTCTTAATAGAATGAATGTATAATATATATATAATATAATAAATATAATATATAATACATTCACAGGGAAGTAGGGGTTAATATGGTAAAAGGGGGCTCACAGCTAATTTTGATTTTAAGTAGTTACTCAAGTCCACACCCTTCTGGACAATGAGTAGCACTGCTCCATAGAGAGAAACAGAACTGATTATATAGAGAATACAACAATAATTCAGCATTTTTGCCCCAATATGGTATATACAAAATACCAGGGCGACAGTGGGACTCCCCAATGCAGAACAGATATTAGCACCACCTAGCGGCTAAACTAGAATATGAAATGATAAAGATAAAGAGATTGTATAACTCAAACATTCCTCATTTTCTTCATTTTCCGGGGAGTGGGACTATATCTAAGAGTTAAAATTTAATTATTTTAATTAGATTTAGTACAATTATGCAATATATGTGGATATCAGAAAACTACTAGTGATGAGGTCCTGAATGGTATTTTAGACTGAGAAAAACTAAAGAATTGATAAAGAAAAGATAGAGATCAGTTTAGTCCAGGATCCCATCCTCTGAGGAGATTGTCCAGTCTTAAACCCAAGTTATATCAAACTCCTGAGACACACCATCTGTAAGAGGTCTTGAGCAGTCTCACTTTGCCACGCTCTGTCAGAAATCCCAGTCATGTCCCAGGGGTTAAATTTTCCCTATAAATATGCCCTCCTTTGGGTCAGTTCCCCATGGCACTCTGCCTCATGTCTTTCTCCTCACTCCTCCCCCTGCCAAATGATATCTCCCCTAACTCTATTAACTTTCTCAACACTATTTTCCTCCTTATAGCTAGCTCTTTTGGGGTGCTATGTCCCTTTCAGGAAAACCCTTTTCTAAGCTCTCCCAACTTTGTATCCCTTCATTGTGTTCTGTAACCTCTTTCCTAAATAAAGCTACCTTTTGCCAAAGAGAATGGCCATTTTTATTTCTTCACAAGACCGAATCCCAACTTTTCTGGTGTCTACATCACCTACATCATGTTGATCCTCAAAACACATCGCCAATTGTCTACCTAACTTTACAAGGTAAACTTTCTAGAATGAAATTAATGATATTGAAATAAATCACCTATCTTGGAAAGGTCAAATCTGCTAGTCTTTTCTCCTTTTTGGATCAAGATGTCTATATTTGGCTCAGAATGAAACAGATTTTCAGTAACAGGAAGCACCTCAAACTACCTATTGTCGTGTACAAAAACAAAATCAAGTTAGTGAGCAAATAACCTCAGAATCTTTAAGCTGATGAGAATTCCATTACTCTCTGTTAGTATTGTACAAAAATCCTACTCCAATTCTACTCTATCAAGGTGTGGAGATGGTTTGATTCTTGAAGGCTTTGTTAATAGGGTTTAAACACTGAAAGATTCTATTATTCTGGAAAGATTTTGTGAAAATCCCAGTAATAGACTGTGGTAGTTTTCTCAAATCCATCTAATTTAAGTGTGGAGACAATCATCCATGATAGGGTAGTCATTTAATGAAGAATTTATTGGTCATGGCAACCCACAAAACAAAAAGAAATAAAGTATCTCTTATTTCTGTATAACACCCTCCCTATCAGTATTTATAGTATATCAGTAGTAATAGTGAGTAGGGGATGCTAAAAGTGCCAATGCTAAGGGATCTAAAAGATCTTCAATGAGGTGGGCAGAACTATTAACTATTGTTACTGTAAACTATTGCTGGGAATAAATAGCCAGGAGTGATAGCAGTATATTTAACAATAGCATCCATTTCCCATCTAAAAGACTCTTCCTACCTTTCCCAAGTTGAAGAATTTTAAATCTGAAAATAAATAATCTTGGAAAGTCTTCTGATGAATGCCCTCTTTTTTCAAGCATGAACACACTCAAAGCATTCCCAACAAGAGGAAAAAAATCTGTCCTATTTTTAAAAGGCCTTCAGGGAAAGAAATTCTGTAGTGATTCCTTTTCTTTCTTTTTTTCTTTTCTTTTTTTTTTTCTTAACACTTCTTACTGTCAAGAAATTCTTTTTCATGTCTAATATAGAACTAAGTCCTCTCTCCTTTTGTTTTGGACTGAATAGAAACATAAAACAAATGGTTAGCATTTTCTAGATTATACTGTTGCTTTTTAAATACTTGGAATCTATTCCTCAAACTTTTCCAATTCATTTACTCATGTAATCCTTGGATCAGAGACTTCTTGACAATGAAAGGATCCGAGTATACTATTTTTCTTACTTCTCCTTGCTTCTTATGTCTTCACTCAGTATATCTGAGAATCTCCATACATGGTCCTTTCTACCTCCACACTTTCCCTCCATTTTACTGAGGCTAACTTGCAACCTGCAAACACAGTATTAAAGAATCAAGGGGTGGGTTGGGTTTTGTTTTGAGTCATTCGTTTTGTTTTTACAACACAGTCATTTCCACTCCCACCTCCCCTACACTGCAAGTTTTTCTTTTGTAAACAAAGAAGAAAAACAGTTATTCAAAAACAGCCAACACATCTACCACATCTGAGAAAATTTGCAACATGCAGTATCTATCTTTCCTTATTCATCCAAAAAAGAGGGAGTTGCATTAGTATATTTCTTCTCTTATGACAAGATAGGTTATTAAAAGTATTCACCATTCAGTCTCTGCTAACTGACTTTCTCCTAAGCCCCACATCACCAACTGGCTATTACACATCCCAAATTGGGTATCATAGGCATCTCAGATTCAATATGTCCAAAATAGAATTCATTACCATCATCATCAAACTCAACCCCTCTTTTGAATTTCCTTATCTAGATTGGGGACATCTTTCCAATCACTGAGGTTTGTAACCTTGAAATCATGTTACTAAGTCCTGTCAAATCTGTTTCCATACTTTCATCTGGTAACTATCACCTTCCTTCTCTAGATCATTACCTTGCCATCACCACAGCTCAGATATTTCTTGCCTGGTTAACTCAATAGCCTCTTAATTGCATTTTTTGCTTCAACTATCTTTCCTTTTCAATCCATCCTCATCTGTGAAAAGTGATTTTTCAGATAATAATGTCACTATCGTACTAAAAAACTCCACTATTATCTCTAGAAAAATACAATAATACAACCTCTTCAATTTGGCATTGAAAGTGCTTCACTACAATGAATGTTTTCATCACTTTGATGTTTTAACATAAATTCAAATTATTTTCCAGCATAATTAGACCAAATTTTAGCTCCAACAGCAGTATATTTGTATGTCTTTTGTCCTGTAATTCATCTAACATTGAAAATTCCCATGTTTTGTCACTTTGAAAATTTTGTTAAGTATGAGGTGAAATCTCAAAGTTGTTTTAATTTGTATTTCTCTTTCTTATTGTTAGTGATTTAGAACAGTCTTTTATATGTTTTTCATATCCTTTGACCATTTATAAATTAGGGCATCTTTTGTATTTGTGCTAATACATATCTTGAGTAGAAGCCCTTTACCAGAGATATTTCATGTAAAGATTTTTCCTTGTTATCCTAAATTCATTGATTTTGTGCAAAAGATTTTCAATTTCATTTAAGTAGAATTATTAATTTTATTCTTCTTGATTTTATCCTTCTTGATTTCCTCTGTCCCTGTTTGGTAAGAATTCTTCTCTCTAATTATAGATGTCAGAAGTACTTACTTCCAATTACATCCAATAAAATTGTAAAAAAAAAAAAAAAAAGTAGAAAGAAAACAAAAAACTACTGAGTATCCATTAGTCTCTAAGCTTTAATTTAAATCCTCAGCTGCATGTATAGTCCCAAATATGAGGACTCTCCTTGTAGAATCTTTCTTCCCTTCCCATTAGACACATACATACAAGTCTTGACATTAAAGGCTCCTCTCAACTCTTATCAATACAGGAGTTTGGAATAGGAAGTGTTTTGTCTTTAGCTTCCAGCCATGCCTATGACTTTGTCCAGTTCCATACCTTAATCGTTGGAATTTGTCAGGAAAATTTTCTTTAATTTTGTGCCATTTCTTCATTGCCCCCAAAATCAGGGGTAAAAATCTCCAAAGTTCTCATCTTCCCTTTTCACAGCTTCCTTTTTCCACTCTTGCCTTTTTTTTTTCATTCTATCTTGATGCTTCTTTCTTTATAGGTTCATTTTCTTCATTCACTGAGCCTTTGAACCTCTTCCAAGTTTTTCACTTCTGTGACTGATTGTATAGTAGAATAAGATTCCATTCCCTGATAAAGATTCCAGAAGTTCTAATTTTGGAATTAAGACAATTACTTCATGACTCCCCATGCTTTGCTCCTCTTTAAATGCATTCTGATATCATGTTTCCCTATTTCTTTAACCATAATATTACCACACTGCAGATTTATTTAGATGCACTCTGGGATCATGTTTCCTTATTTCTTTTAACTACAATATTACTGTACTGCAGATTTATTTAGATGGACTCTGTGATCATGCCTTCTTTTTTTCTTTTAAGTACAACATCATCACACTGCGAACTTACTTAGGAAATATGATCCAGTAACTGGTCTTGGTATTTTCTTTTATATCTCTAACATGTCTGCACTTAATTCATATTCTGTTTCAATCTCATTCTATTGATTTATGAATACTCATCTAAATTACTAAGTGGCTCAGTGGATAGAGTAAGGGACTTAGAATCAGGAAGAGTTATCTTCCTGGTCTTAGACACTTATTAGCTGGGTAATCCCTGGGCAATTCACTTCACCCTGTTTGCTTCAGTTCCTCATCTGTAAAATGAGCTAGAAAAGGAAATGGCAAACCACGACAATATGTTTGCCAAGAAAACCCCAATTGGGGTCACAAAGAGTTGGGCATGACTGAATGAACTGAACAACAAATACCAAGGTTGCTTGAATTTTTATCTTATTTTCCAGTGCCTCATCAGAAGATGCTCCTCCTGACACTGGGATAAAAGGATCCATATAGTGTTTAGATGTAATAATAAGCGATCCTCATTAGTATAAATTCTCATGGAAACCAAAACACCAGGGACTCTAAATGGGAAGCAGAGCATAAATCGTTTCCCCTAGGTTAAGCCTTGATATTAGGTAAAATGTATTTTAATAATTGCTCTAAAAAAAGATCTCTCATTATGTACCCTATTTAATAAAATCAGTTGGAAAAGACCTTAAACGTCATCTAGCCCAATTCATTCATGTTATAGGGCTTGAGATAGAGATGTGCTGGTAAATGTGCAACAATCAATTCTGAAAAAAAAATAGATTCATAATACACTTGAAGGTTTAATCTACATCATTAACATTTTCTCCATTACTTTCCCAAGTCTAGACAATAAACAAAATAATAAATCAAGCCTTGGTTTTTGGCTTTCTCCAACTTCTAAGGTGCAAATGTTTACAATGAAAATCTAACAACTGGAGCCAGCTCAAGCTTACTCTAGCACACCCCTGTTGAGAAAGATTATATGGGCTGTCAAAGGTCACATAGCTAGTAAGTATGGGAAATTAGGTCCCTTACTACAAATCTAAACCTCTTTCCATTATACTGCAACTCATCATCACATTTTGACTTTATGTAATGTATTACCTACCTTAAATACAAAATATATAACCCAGATTTGGATAAAGTGAAGAAATACTATTCTCCCAAACTGCCACTTCTTGTCTAAAAAGATTTAATGGCTCCTGAGGTTTCTGCAGTTGAATGACTATGACCTGGGATAGTGTCTTCTTTATAAGAAATGTTTCATTTTTCCCTTTTCCAAATAAACTCTCATATAGAAAACAAATCCTAATCTTGGGGGGGAGGGTGTTGGAAATCTTCCTGAAGTGACAAATCATAGGGCATTAGCCCTTCCATGCTTGGGGGATTTTTGATTTGAGCTGAGGTGAAATGTAGATGGTTCAAGGGTCACCAGCAGCCCTGTTTAATTGACTCTCTGCCAAGCAGGACTGCAGATAAGGATTTCAGTTATGAACATGCTCCATTGAACCTTTTGAGCATCCTAAGATGATTCACTATTGTAAGCTCTAACAAATGCCATTCAAAAAATTGAAAAGCTTATAAAAAAGTCTGGTTTTAGGAATACTCAGCTCCCTGGAACTGACTAAACAGGAGTCTAGAAGTCCATTCACAGAAATGCAGAATGTTAGAGCTAGAAATGTCTTAGAGATCATTTAGTCCAAAACCTCATTATACATGTGAGGAAACTGAGCCCTACAATGAGGCAATACTTTGCCCCAAATCAGAGTATCTGGAATTAAAAATCACATGTCCTTCAAATATAATAAAGTTTGAGATTGAAAGGCTTGGGTAGGAGGTGGCATTAAATGGTGCCCTAAAAATAGTCAAACCTTTTTCCAGCAGAGGAAATATTTTCAGCCTTTTGGCTAAAAGGAATATTTATTAGAATTGAAAGAAAATCTCCTGAAACTATAAGCAAATTAAAAGAGCAAGGGATAGTTTACTTACCAGATCTTTGGAGAGGGGAAGAATTTGGGTCTATAATGTAATACAAAATGGATAACTTTGATTATATTAAATTAAACAATTTTTGCACAAACAAAACCAACACAGCCAAGATTAGAAGGGAAGCACAATTTCATGTTTTAATTTTCTTATCTCTAATCAATAGTAATTTAGAACACTTTTTCATATATCTATAGATGGCTTTAATTTCTTCAGGTTTAAAATTTTCTATTCATATCCTTTGATCATTTATCAATTGGGAAATACGAATTAAAACAACTCTGAGGTTCCATCTCTTCCCTCTCAGATTGGCTAAAATGACAGGAAAAGATGATGAATGTTGGAGGGGATGTGGGAAAACTGGAATAGTAATGCATTATTGGTAGAGTTTTGAACTGATTGAATCATTCTGGAGAGCAATTTGGAACTATTTCCAAAGGGCTACCAAACTATATATACTCTTTGATACAGCAGTGCCACTTGTGGGTCTGTATACCAGTCATAAAAGAGGGAAAAGGACTCACATGTGTAAAAATGTTGGTAGTTCTTTTTGTGGTAGCAAAGAATTGAAAAATGAGTGAGTATTTTCCATCAATTGGGGAATGGCTGAACAAATTGTAGCATATGAAAATAATGGAATATTATTGTTCTATAAAAAATGATGAATAAGCTAACTTTGGAAAGGCCTGGAAAGATTTGCATGATTTGAAGCCAAATGAAAGAAGCAGAAGAACCAGGAATACATTGTACACAGTAACAGCAAGATTGTGCGATGATCACCTATGACAGACTTGGTTCTCAGCAGTTCAGTGATCCAAGGCAATGTCAATAAACTATGAACACCATTTGCATCCAGAGAGAGAACTATGGATACTGAATGTAAATCAACATATGCTGTGTTTACTTCTGTTTTTTTTTTTTTTTTCCTTTTGTGGTTTTTTCCTTTTGTTCTGATTTTTCTCTCCCAACATGATTCATAAGGAAATAAGTTTTTTAAAATGAATGTACATATATAACCAAAAAAAAAAAAAAAAAGATTCTTTACATGTAACTGGGAAAAATAAAATTTAAAAGAAAGAAAAAAAGAAAGACTCCCTTCAAACAATTTAACTTATTTCTGATAGATTTTTCCATGGGTTTTGGGTGTTTTCTCTTAGTCAGAAACACATTATCAAGAATCCACCCAGTTGTGCCTGGCATTTGCTATCAGTGTTTTCTGGATTCCAGCTCGGGAGGCCTGCGTTCTGGTTACAAATTCTAGGAGATAAGACTTGAGAACTACACACCCAAGGAAGTGAACAAAGAAGGTTTCCTGCTCTTGGCAGAGAGGACTCAGTCAAGAGAAGCTTCCCCATTCATGACTGAAATGCTGAATCTCTGTACCCCAGAGGCCCTGAATAACAGGGCCACTCAGGCACTGATGAAGAATGAATGGGCTAGAGCTCATTGGACCCACAATTGGCAAAGCTGCCAATAACTGTTCTCTATGCCTCAAAATCACAGCCTGGAACTTCTTTCATATGTTGTAAAGGCACTGATCATTCTATGTATTAGGGGTGTTTTTCTATATTTTTCTGCCTATCTATTCCTCTCCTTATGTCACCTCATTTTTTCTAATCATATTACTTTATATGAAAGTAAATTATTTATCTTTCTTTTATGATTGTACCTTTTAAGCATAAGCATAACAAAAGAATTGTTAGGCTTTCTGTTAGTCACTTGTCCAAGTTATCTATCCCAGCTATTGATTTCCAGTTTCAGAAAGATTCTCTCTGGTAAAGCCATCTATTTAATCCAAGAATTTCAATTTCTAATGTTCTGCTTGTTTAACTATTCCTTATAATGTGGCATTTGAAGTGTTTACCTTTTCAAATATAAAAATAAAGAAGCTCTTCAGAGCACTCCTGAGGCAGCACAGCTGCTCAAATGGAAGAGTTCAGGTCAGGAAGTGGGAGCCTATGCTCAAGGATACTCATTCCAGAGAAATAACCATTTCTCCCATTTATATAGCACCAATCCCCAAAGAAAGAAATACTGGCATTGTTATCCTCATTTTGTAAATAAGGCAACTAAAATCCAGAGAAGACAAAACAGATCTCAATAACAAACATGGAAAATGGTGATCTCCACATTTTCTGGACTGAAACCTGAGTCTCTTTTTACCATATTATTGCCTCTCTAGTTATAGGAATGCTTTGTGTAGTTCAGAAGATTGCATTTGAAAGACAGAAATAAAACTTTGGCCATTTTGTGAACATTTTAATTTAGCCCTTGGGATAGAGACTATAAAGCAAAACCATTTGAAGGTCAGTTGTGTCACCATAGAGAAAAGGAAATGAATCATCTTATAGAGACCCTCAAAATTCTTCCTTCTGGCTTTATATTGATATAGAATCTATTATAATTACACCTTTGAGAGGGCAATAAGAGAAGTATCAATGTTCACCATACCTACTGAAAATAACATTTTATTTTCTTATATCATTTTTTCCTTAGAAAAATCAAAGCACGTTTATGTCTCAATTATTCTTCCATTCTACTCTTAATATTAGGTTGAGAAGGATAGATGCTATTTTACATTTGTTTGATTGAGAACCTGAGAAGTAGATTGGTTCAATGATTTGCCCCAAAATCACACAGCAAGGCAACAGCATAATCAAGGATAATCAAAATTCTAAATTGAATGATTAAAATAGATGGTTTGTGAGCACATAGAGAAAAGAAGAGGTGATCTTTAAGAACCATTGTAGATTCACTAAGAACAAGTCATTTCAAGTTATTCTTTTTTTTTTTTTTTTTTTTTTGGTACTTTCTAGACTGACAAATCAGGAGACAGTGTATTTTGATTTTGGTAAGATATTAACAATCTTTCACAATATCTTTGTGAATATGTTAGAGAAAGATTCCTATGGTTGAATAAGACCCAGAAGATATCTGTTAATCCAAAGATAGCAGTCTGAAGGGAGGTCTCTCTTATTGTATGCTGCAGTGTTCTCTACTTGGCCATTTTCCATTCAACTTTTTAATCAGCAATTCAAAATGATGATGTTTTATGAATGTCATGAATCAATAATTTAAAATAAAGATAGAGAATTAATGCTGCTTATTAAAACTGCAGATAATGTAAAGCAGAGTTGGGGATAGTTGTGCCTAAAACTTTAAAGACAAGATTCAAAGTTCTCAACTAGTTGAAATGACAGGTTGAAACCACCAAAATGAAATTTATGTACTTTAGTGAATCCACAATCTTATCAAGTGAATATTCCCTTCCCTAGTGTAAATTATAACTCATCTACAAGTCATCCTGTGTGATCCTTAGAAGATCTGGATTACATACTGGAGGCTTCCCCTTGGTTTACTAAGGTTGTTTATCTCTATTCTTTCTACTTGGTAAATGACTAATCCCCTTCCTTTTCTGGTCATACTTGTCCTAAATGATGGCTTTTACACCAATTCTCTCACACATATTGATAATATGCTCACTCACAACTCACCATGAATTTTTCCATTGCCTTTTGGATCATCTGCATTTTCAGTCTTCTTTGTTGATGAAGATGTTTCATAGGAAGAAAGCAGATGGGGCTTTTTGTGGCAGAGATCGTCTGAACTCTAAAAATGATACACATTTATAGTCTCCAAGGTCCATTTCAATTTTGAAATTTTGGAAATAATTTGAAAGGCTCAATCAATGTGCTCTTAAAGATGTGATATATCTCTATCTTTATCTATCTATCTACCTTTCTTTTTTTCTGTTTAGTTTCTCAGTTCATTATGCATCTGAAGTCCTATCCAACATATATGTATGGATAAAAAACCTTAAGTTATCCTTCCAATAGCATGGATAGTGTAATTTTGGCAGATTGTGCTTTTCATCCAATTTGATTTTCTAGCATAGAGTTGAGGCCATTCTTTTCCAAATGATTATGGATTCCATTAAGACTTCTTTTGATACAATTGTCATCTATGAATAATAGTATTTAGAAATGAAATTTCATAAGAAAAAATATAAATCCCTATGCCTGAATTCAAAGAAATCAACTATATAATATCCTACATATGGAGGAAACAACTTAAATGTAGTTGATATTGAAAAAAAAAAGACCTAGAGACTTTATTTTGCTGAAAATTCAATACTAATCAGCAATGTAACATAGCTGTCAAATAAACCAAAGCAATTTCTCATAACATTTATAGAAGTATAGAATCCAGAACAAGGGATGTAATAGCCTCACTTTAAACTGTCAAACTATTCCTGCAATGTTATGTTCAGTTTAAGGCACTAGATTTTAAGGAGTAAGAACACCAAGAAGCTGAGTGATCTGGCTAACATATCATATGAAGAATGTTGGTAGAAACTAGGATGAGTAGATAACATAAAGGGAAATCTTAAGGGAGACATGACAGCTGGTGTCACCTATGGGAAAAACTATTCTATGGAAGAGGGTTGGACCATGAGGCAGGGGCAGAATTGGGACCAATTTGGGGTCTATATTAGTAAATACTGTCTAAGACTTAGAGTTCTTTACTGAAATTTCTGCCTCAGGAGGAAATACCGAAACAGAATGATTAGATAATCTGTCAGGGATGTCAAGAGGAAGGAGATATAGTTTTGTTGTCCAACTCCTCATGAACCCATTGATTTTTTTTTCCAAAGATGCTGACATGATTTGCCATTTCCTTCTCTAATTATTTTACAGATGAGGAAACTGAGGCAAGCACGGTCACATAGCTGGGGGAAAAGGGCTTACATACTCCTACTTGAGATTGAACCCAATTCTTCTCATCTTCAAAACCAGTTTTCTACACCTACTGTGCCTTGCTGCCTGTCCTTGTTTTCAGAGGTATATTAAATATGGGTCAATATTATCATCAACTAAATTTAAAAGAAGAGAAACTCCCAAATTGACCAGTTCAGGGATTCTTTTCCATTGAATACTGCTCTGGTCATATGATAAAGTGTACTCATTAATTAAAAGAATTTTAAGAGGTGGAAGGGACCTTCAAGGTCATCTTGTCTAGCTCCTTCACTTTGTGGAGGAGGATGCTGAGACTTAGAGGAAAAAAGGGACTGCTCAAGGTCACATAGTTCATGACGGTGCTAAAGCCTTAACCAAAGTCCAGTTCCTTTGACTCCCAGGCCAATCTACCCCACATTGTGGCTAAATTGTTACAATGTGTTATACAGCATTTCTGTAAAGGGGGAGAGCATCTTTATTGGCAGCTTTATAGGACTGGGACTTCCCCCCTACAGCCATCCACCCAGAATCTTGAAATTTCTGGAATAGGCTCTTGGTCCCGGTTAATCTCATCTCCTTTGGCAGCTTGAAAATTTTTCTGAGTAACATATGCTTATGCTGCTTGCCTATGTCCACAATATCATGACTTGGAGAGCTTTAGAAGCAGGGAGACAAGTGTGTGGACATATTTTCATTATGCCTCTTCTTAAAATAGTTGTGTTGTTTGTTGAGTCATTTCAATTGTGTCCAATACTCTGTGACCCCATTTGGATTTTTCTTGGCAAAGATACTGGAGTGATTTGCCATTTCCTTCACCAGCTCTCTAGGAATGGAAGCAAACAGGCTTAATTACCCATGGTCACAACGCTGGTAAAATTTTGAGACTGGATTTGAACTCAGATCCTCTTGATTTCATACCTGGCACTCTGTCTACTGCACCATTTAGCTGTCCTGAAACATTATACTTCTGACTTTAATACAAATAATTAAGGAAAGTCACTTCATTTTTATCTTTTTTTTTTTTTAAACACACTAGACAAGTTCTTGCCTTGGATGGATCAAAAGGATTCTTGTTGATGTACTTTGATATTTTCCTTTTGTGTTTGTTGAATAGAATAGAATCATTTTAAGCTTGACAGTTTTCAAAATGAGGAACTAGCACTGCAATTATAACATACTAGTCAGGTTTTCACAGTGTATTGTTGTGTCCTTTCTAGCTCATTGGTGGGAAGGCAGTGACCAAAAATACTTGGTTGACACAATTCATTTGTCATTTGTCATATGATATTTCATATTTATATTTATATTTTTGCATATGTGTACTGAATCCCCAACTGAACGGCAATCCCTTGAAGGTAGGAACCATATCTAATAAGTCTTTGTAATTACACTTGTTCTTCCCACCAGGAATAAAACATAGTTCAAAGAATGTGTGTACTATAGGGAAAGGTTGGGGGGGAGGGAAGAGATAAAGTTATGCTTAGTAAATATTTGATCATGACCAATATAACATCTTTGAGAGTCTTAGGAAAAAACAAAACAAAACAAACTAAAGGCAAATATTATATCCAGGAAAAAGTCAATGAATTTTGTTTTAAAGTCCCTTAAATTCCCCTACGTCTCTTTTGCTCTTCCTTGTATTGGACAATAGGATATAATGGAAAGCATGGCTTTCTAATTAAGATGATTTAGTATGTAGTTTCCAAGCAGATAGTTGTGCAATTTTAACAAAGTCAAACTCTCCTCTAGACTTCATTTTCCATATTTGTAAAATTAATAAATTAGATCAGAAGTGTCAAAAATAACCAACTGGCAATTCTCCTGAATGCCTGCCTAAGTAGACTAAAATGGAATTGGGAACTATTTAGAAAATAATAAAAATACAATCGATCATAAAGCTAATAAGTGGTTTTCAAAGTCAATATGGGACCCATAGGGATCATCATTTTGTTTGAGTTTAACACTAATAGACTAGATGACCAAAGAGTTTCTTTACAACACTGAAATTCTATGAGCTATTCAAATATAGATAATGAGTAGCTAATACCTTTTTTTTTTCATCTATCCAGGTTAGAAATATATTCAACTATTTATAGAGCACAGAATAGTAATTTACAGAAGGGACAGCAGAGATCATCTAGCCTAATCTCCATTTTTATTTTGTATTTATCTGCTTCATAGGACTGTCAGGAGGATCAAATGAAATAATAATCACGTGAGATCGATCTATCTATCTATCTATCTATCTATCATCCTATCATCGTTAATATCCCAGTTCCTGATACAGTGACTAGAGCATAAATGCACTTAAAAAGATACTTGTTGAATAATTGATTCATCTTGATAATGCACTTTCCACTGCCCAAGAAGACTGAGTCTTGGTGGGTTGTGTTTCTGGGGGTATTTGTTGGGGGTATCATCTTGAGCCTTACAGTGTATATATTTAGATATAGAAGCATGTTAAGCAGGAAAAAGTTATCTTGTCCTAGATAGTTGTAAAATGCTATTCAGAAAAAGATATACTATGTCTCAAAGTTGGGGTATGTTCTCACTTCCAGCAAATATCCCTTTAATGGCTTCTTTTGTCCTACATAATAAAAATTGAACTCCTAATCCTAGAACTCCATGGCCTTTTTCAATCTGGTAGCAACTTTTATTTTTAAGCATCATTTCACTCTAGTTCAATTCTTATACTCTATATTGCAGCTAAGTGGATGATTCTTACGCTCCTGTTCTAGTCCTGTTCTTTTCTATCTCTGCTCATTTGTATTCATGACATTCATTGAATTTACATACTACAACTTCTCTAACCCCCAATTCTCAGTTGTTTAAAATCCTCCCATCTTCCAGGGTCTAAATCAGGTGTTGCCTTTCTTTCCTGTCATTCTTGACCCACTCATCTAAAAATGGTCTCTTCATCAAATTTTCCATGGTACTTTGTAGGCACCTTTCCATTTTTATATTCTGCCTAAGATTTTTACATAAATGTCATCACTCCTATAAGATTGAAGGCAGGTAGTCTGTTCCTAAGATCTAAACTTGCTTCTAACTTTTTGTATTTATATTTCAGGGCCAAACACAGTGCCTGGCACATAGTAAGTGCTTTATAAATACTTAATTGATTGATAATAGATACTGTATCATGGCATCACTTCCCTGATAACATGGTCCTTTTTGAGAATGAAGGACAAACAAGAATAGCAACAAGATACTGCATAAAAAGCAGTTTTCTCATAAAATGATTTTTCTTCTTTTTTTCTCATAAAAATGACAGCATCAGTAATTCAACTTATGGCTCCATTTATGGACCTTTTATCATAATTTCGCCCTAAACTCCTCAATTTTCTGGCCTTTATTCTTGAAAGATAACAAATCAAGAATAAAACAGGATTAGGTGATGACTTTAATGTTATTTGTGGGATTACCCAAATAGTTTGATATAGTGGAGGGAGTACTGGATTTGTAGGCAGGAGGCTTAGCTATTAACTAGGTTGAGCAAGTAATTTAACCTTTCTGGGTTTCCGTTGTCTTGTTGGCAAAATGAAGGTGTTAGATTAGATGGCCTCTGAAATCCCTTCCAGCTCCAACTCTATGATCTTGTTTTTTTTTGGCAGAAAGTAGAATCTAGCCTAGAGAAGAGAAGAATAAGGCCCTTATCCTGAATTTGAGCTAGAAATGACCCTCGAGATCAGTCAAGTCCAATTTCCTTATTTTACACATGAAAATACAGAGGTCCAGGAAAGTTGTTGGTTGTTCAAGATTAGCTTAAACATCAGGGAAGCCACCTTTCATTTCCCTTTGTACCACTCTCTAATGGAGATATTGTAGGGTAAGGAGCTGATAGGGTAAATAGGCAAGGAAATTTTTGTCCCTGATGGATTAGTAAGAATCTTAGTACTTTTGCGTTGTTTGCACCAAGGAGAGACCAAATTGAAGCCTCAGGAACTATCGTTACTGCACTTTTGAAAAAAGGAAGGGAGGAACAAAGGAAGGAAAAGAAAGAAGGAAGCAAGGAGGAGTCGAAAAGGAAGGAGAGAAAGGAAGGAAAAGAGGAAGGAGGGAAAAAAGAAGGAAGGAAGAAAAGATTGGAAGAGAAAAGGAAGAAAAGGATGGGGGCCAACTCTATTGTTGACTTGCTGGAGCTTATTTCACACTTTAGTTTAAAAGGAGATGGTTAAATGATTCAGGGCCAGGAGACTGAGAATAAGAATAGACATAGTTTTAGAGCTGAAAAGATTTTAGAAATCACCTAGCCTAATTTCCTCTTTTTACATGTTCAGGATCCATGATCGTCCATGTAGTAAATCCCCAAGATGGGATTTGAACTAGAGTATTGATTCTATATTCAGCAATCAGCACCTCTTTCTCCAGAACCTCCTGAAAATCGGTTAAGTTAGGATTGAGGATTACATGGGAATAAAAACAGAATATTAATGGGCAGTGTGGTGTAGAGGACAGAATTTAGGATTGGCGTCAAAAATTCTGGCTTCCATTGCTACCGAGATCAAAGAAAGTTACTGAAAGATCTTTGTAAGATGGGGGGAAGGAATAACTGTTACCTTCCTCGCAGGGCTGCCTAAAATAAAGTGCTTTAGACTTGCCTAAGCAGTTCTATAAGTAAGAATTTATTATTTCTTTCTTGGACTCTAAAGTCCCCTCCCCCTTCCATCTTCATTTGTTTCCCAAGTCCGGGAGCGGACTCTTTTGCTTGGGTCCAGAACTTGTAGATTCAAGGATCCAGCAATGTCACTTTTTATTTGTTAGTAGTCATGGTGCCAGTTGTGTTCAATGCTCCTAAGCTGCGGTCATCCAATTTTCTGCAATAAAGTCCTCTAAAGGTTCCTGTCTCCGTTTCTTTTCTGTCCTGGCTGGCAAGTCCATCGGACCATTGGGGCATCCACCGGCCACTCTCCCTATTGTGTCTATCGCTACCTCCATCTCCTCTCCCCCTCGGTCCCGCACTGCCTGCATCTAGGATTAGTTCGGCGTGGCCTGTGAAGGACTATTTATTTCCACGAGGAACGGTTCCTTTAACCTAACTAGTAATAGCATGACAGCTGAAGAACAAGGCGGTGAAAGGGAGGGAGGACACGGGGGCATTCTAAGAGTGGGTGGAAAGGCTAATTGTTTCCTCTTCTCTAGCTAATTTTGGTTACTATCCCCCTTGGGTACTCCGGACCAACATGTTAGACTGAATCCCCGATCAGCGTGGCCACCCCGAGCTCCTGGAGACCCAAGACCACGGAGATCACTTCCCTCCACCTTATTTCCTAGTTCTCCCCGGCCCCAGCCTTGGGGGAGGGGTAGGCTGACCCCGCCGCCGCCGCGTCGCCCCTTCTCCGCCCTCCCCGGCCGCTCCAAGAGCCCAATCAGCGTCGGCGGCGGCCGCGGGGACTCCTCCCCTCGAGAGCCCGCCTCCGCCCCCGCCCGAGGCCCCGGAAGGTGCGGAGCTCTCGCGGCTGCGGACTCGGGTTGCCGAGGCCGGCTGTCTATCGGAGGCCGCCTCCTTCTCCCGGAAACACCGGGCGGGGGGATTCCACACCCCGGGCCGGCCGGGGGAGGAGGAGGAGGAGGAGGCGGAGGCTGGGGCGGGGGCGGGGGCTGCTGCTGCTGCCCTGGGCGGGGCGGACACGGCTCCTGGCTGGGTGTGCGTGGGGAGTCGCCGAGCGTCCCGCGGCCGCCCCGGAGAGCCCGGAAGGAGCCGTCGCCGCTGCCGCCGCCTCTGCCAACCTAGGAGGAGGAGGAAGAAGAGAAGGAGGCGCTGCTGCTCGGGCCGTCCCAGCTGTTGCCAGACCGTCGTGCATGGAGACTGCGCGGCCCGCGCCGCGCCGCTGATCCCCGAGCCCCCGCCGCCCTGGTCGGGACGAGCGTGGGGGTGCCGTGCTGGCCAGGCCGCCGCTGCCGCGCGCCGGCACCGCTCCTCTTCCGATCCGTCTGCCACCGCTGCCGCCGCGGGGAAGGGGCCCGGCCCGGCCTGGCCCGTCCGTAGCGGCGGCGCAGCCATGGCTCACTCGCCCGTGCAGCCGGGCCTGCCCGGGATGCAGGTGAGAGCCTCCGCCGTCGCCGCGGGAGGGGCGGGGAGTGAGTGTGAGTGTATACGAGTGTAAGAGCGAATGTTGGTGTGAATTGTACGGCATTAAGTGTATGTGACAATATACGTGTGTATGAATAGTGTGTATGTGGAGAGTTGCGAGTGTAAGAATGGATGCAGGCGTGAGTTTGTGAGTGCGAGTGTGTGATTGTGTGAATGAGTGTGAAAATGTGAGTGTATCTGAGTTTGTGTAAGTTGGGGGGGAGAGGAAGGGGAGCACGGCAGAACTTCGCCCAGTAAACACAGACCCTTCTCTCCCCCCGTTTCGGGAAAGGGGGCGCTGGCGGGGCTAATCCCGCCCCCTGGGCCGCCCTCTCCCCGGGCTTTCCCCGAGCTGGGTGGAGGGCCACTAGGAGGGCGAGGTCTTGTAGGCTCCGTGCTCCGGGACACGCCGTCTCCCCGAGAGGAGAGGAAGTGGCGAATAGGGTCCTCCTGACCTTCTTCGCTGCGGGTTTTGGGGGTGGGGGACTCTGGACGTGAACGTGGCCCTAGCTCCGGCTCCGTGGGGAGGCCGCCCTGACCTCCGGGGGGGTAGGGGAGTTAGGAGGAGGGTTCGCTCTCCTTCCAAACTCTCCAGCACTTCTCTAAGCTCCTCTCACCACTGAAGCTCTCCACGTCCAGCCTTAGTTGTAGGGAGAAGTGATGTCAAGAAATGCCCTTGGAGGCCTCCTGTTTATTGTGGGTCATAAGTTCCCAGGACTGAAGTGGGAAATGGGGTTAGACGGTGGAGATAACCTTGGGGGGTTACCTCCGGGACTGCTGGGCTGGAGAGCAGGCTGTGAACTTGGGAGGAGGGGGCGGAAGGAGAGCAAGTCCAGACTCGCCCTCTTCCTTGCGTATGTTAGCGGCTTCAATTTCAGCCTGCGGGGAACCTTGGGGAGGATGGGGTGAGGGCTGCCTGGACACCAGGAAAGCAGTTGGGGGGAGAGGGCGTTGGTTTTTTTTTTTTTTTTTTTTTTTTTAACCAGCTTTGCAGGTAAAGTTGTTAGAGCTTTGAGTTCACATATCATTAAAGTATCAAACTTGGAGGAGTTCGTTTCGGTGGCAGTAGAGGAGGGAAGCCTTAGGTGGTAACCTCTGGAAGAAATCCCCTTAAAAAGGACTATGTAGAGAGAGGAGGCGGCTCTTGTGGTGGATACAATCTTACTCCTATTCTCATCCTAGCCTCAGATTCTCATCAACAAATTCTAGGACACCATTTTTTTTTAAATGTCTGACTTCCTGTTTTCATGGGGTATAGTTTTAGCTACCCGAGTGAACTTTGCTTATACTTTCTGGCATTTTGACCAAAAAGTACATTTTTGTCCAAATGTGAAAATTTGACATAATAGGGTTTTCCAAACGGTCTTAGTGCTGTACCAAAATTTTTGACTCAACATCTATAATTAGTCCATACCTCCATAAATTTTACTATTTTAAAGAATATAAATAGCTTCAGAATTATTAGGGTATAAAATCGCCATCTTCATCCCCACATATAGAGACAGAACATTTTTGTTTTCTTGTTTTTGTTTTTTGATTTTTACTAAAATGGGGAATAAAATACTAAAAGTAATAATGTACATAGTGTAATTATTTTTTCTTAAAATTGACCAACAAAACTTCACATGTTTACGTAAGTAATCCTGATCCTTAGGGATTCATCCTTGTTTCTAAGCAATTTGAAAACTTTTAGCCAATAATCTTCTGGCCAGAGAGCAACCCCAGGGCACTTTGTACTTTTATTATGAGCTTAACATTCTCCCTTATCCTTTAGTTATTTGTGTAATTTGCTTATCCTTATTACATTGCAAGAGTTCCTTATGGGAAGGTGGTAGATTTTATTTTTTTAGAAGGATGTCAGCTTTTAAAAAATATATATTTGGGGAATTATTTCAGTATAATATACTTTCTTTGTAATTGTATGTGTGCGTTTTTGGCATTTAAAAAATTTTTCTGAGAAGATGTTTAAGTTTCACCACCAAATGGCATTAAAAAAAAAAATCAAAAACTCTTGGTAGAAGAAAGAGGCCTGTCTTGTGGTTGCTATATCTGAGTTTAAATTTCAATTTTGACACTTTTTCTATGAAGCTGAGTAAGTTGTTTAAATTATCTGGGCCTCTGTTTCCTTATCTGTAAAATCAGAATAATAATGATCTTTACTATCTTTTTCTTTTGGTGGTTTTGAGAAAAACATTTTGAGAAATGATGGGTAACTGTCACTTATTTCTGTCACCATTTCTAAGAAACAGTACTTTGCATATTAAGGTGCACAGTAAATATTTATGATTATACCATTCTTCAGAGTCTTAGAGTTTAGGAAATTAAGGAATTGTATTTATAAGAAATACTTTCATTTTAAGGATTTCAGATTTTTAAAAAATTGTATGTGCAATTGAGGGTTGATGCTAGCTATATTTTGAATTGTGTTTTAGCTATATATGCTTTTAGAAATAAAAGTGAAGATAGTGACAGTGGATGTTGTGAAAGTGACTGAAACACTTCAGTGAAATAAATTATGCTATTGCAACTGCATAATTAAAAGTGACTTATTTTTTGCATTTAATGAAAAAGGAAATCAGTTCTTGAATCTCGGGTTTAGTTGAAGCTCTTACTTTGGTTTAATTTTGAAGGGTAAATTAGGTGCCACTGAATGTTACCTAACCAGTGAAACAAGAATGGTTTCTTGTAATAGAAGAAATCAGGAGGTATTTCATGTTGACTGGTTTCTATATGGCAGTATCACATACCAGACCATTTCAGAACTCACTTTCTCAAACACTTAGAAGTAGAAGGGTGGTACAAGTAGCTCATTTATGTATTAAGTATTAGAAACTGGGATTTTGTTTGTACAAAGTGGATTGAAATAGGAAATAACTTCTTGGAAACTTGAATACATCGAGGCTTTTAAGTTGATATAAAATGGTAGGAATCATTTGGCTATACAATATCAGCAATTTCTTAAGAGAAATAATATGAGAAAAATATTTATCAGCCATTTCTTAAGAGAAATAATATGAGAAAAATATTTATCTCAACATAAAAATTTGCCTTCTTTTGCTTTAAGAATAAATAAGTACATTTTTCTTGGTAATGATATAGTAAAAAAAGAATGAGGAAAAAATATCTTTTTTTACTTTATTATTATAACTTTTTATTGACAGAACACATGTATGGGTAATTTTTTACAACATTATCCCTTGCACTCACTTCTGTTCCAACTTTTCCCTTCCCTTTCTCCACTCCCTCCTAGGTAGCAGGTAGTCTTATACATGTTAAATATATTATAGTATATCCTAGATACAATATATGTGGGCCGAACTGTACAGTTCTCTTGTTGCACTACAAGAATTGGATTCAGAAGATAAAAATAACCTGGGAAGAAAAACAAAAGTTCAAGTAGTCCAAATTTGTTTCCCAGTGTTCCTTCTCTGGGTGTAGCTGATTCTGTTCATCATTGATCAATTGGAACTGAATTATATCTTCTCTTTGTCGGATATGCACTTCTATCAGAATGTATCCTCATATAGTATTGTTGTTGAAGTGTATAATGATCTCCTGGTTCTGCTCATTTCACTCAGCATCAGTTCATGTAAGTTTTTCTAAGCCTCTCTGTATTCATCCTGCTGGTCGTTTCTTACAGAACAATAATATTCCATAACATTCATATAGCACAATTTACCCAACCATTCTCCAATTGATGGGCATCCATTCATTTTCCAGTTTCTAGCCACTATGAAAAGGGCTGCCTCAAACATTTTGGCCCATACAAGTCCCTTTCCCTTCTTTAGTATCTCTTTGGGATATAAGCCCAGTAGTAACACTTCTGGATCAAAGGGTATACACAGTTTGATAACTTTTGGGGCATTATTTCAGATTGCTCTTGGAAAAAAAATATCTTGACAGGAAAGCTATCCAAGTTTTGATATGTTTGTCTTGGGTTTAGGATTGCTAATGTGATATTATTTATACTTCTTACTCCATTTTGAGGAAAAAAACAAGAAAATGTTTTCTCTTTATAGTTGGATCCTCTAGCTCCCTACTACCACTTTTTGTCCTCACTGAAACAGCAACTCTTTAAAAGCTTCTTTAAGGAGAGCTAATTTTTTAATAGCCTGCTATTAAATAAGTAGATGATTAAATTGAAGGAGTAGCTAGCCACTTGCTATTGCCCAGACTAGTCTGTAATCTACATTACAATGAGGTTTTCCTTTTCTACTCTCCTACTTTCAAGTCTCTTACCTCTGACTAGACTTTGAGTGAAGTTTTTGGTATAAACTATGGGTAGATGGAAGAGTAGGTTATTCTTCATTTTGGGTTCAGAATTACCCCAAAGTGTGCAATACTGAACATTACAATTTATTTACTTCACATGTCTTCAATATTTCTTTTAACAATTGAATTAAAATTTCAAGTGTCTTCTATGATCATTGTACTATGGAACACAATGATGAGTGGAAAGAACATAACTTTCTTTTAGATTGTAAACTCTTTGAGAGTTAGATCCAAGTACTCAAAGCTGTAGTGCAGCTCTAGTTATACTATATCACAGCTTCTTACTCGTACTTTATGACACTTATATAGGCTGTGATAAAAATGTATTGGAGAGCTCAGAAGACATTCTGATAGTTGCTGTATCTTTCTAGGTGAGGAAATCAGTAATAACTTCTTGAAGGAAATGGCATCTGAGTTAGATCTCAAGGAAGAGAAGTTTTCCAAGAGGCAGACAGATGCAAATAGGTTTTGTTCAGTTAGGCTAACATTATATTAACTACAAAGGTTGGAGAGTCAAGAATGCCATTGGAGAACAGCCAGTAATCCTGTTTGGCTGGAACATAGAGCTCACTAAGGACAATAATGTGAAATAAATGGAGGGTGGTAGAAAGAGTCCTGAAATTAGAATCAGACAATCTGTGTTACTTTGACATTTAATAGCTTTGTGACCATGAAAAAAATCACTTACCCTCTCCCAGCTTCAATTTCCTCATTGTAAAGTAGAATGATAGTCATATTTCCTACCTCACAGACTTGTTAGGATCCAAATGAGATACAATACAAAAAGCATCGTAAACCATCAAATTCTCTATAAATGGAAATTGTCATTATTAAATAATGCTAAAGAGATAGATTGCATGTCAGTAAAAGGAGTTTGAGTAATCAGAAGACATGAAAGTTTTTGATTCAGAATGGGAAAGGATGATTCTTTTAAATGTGTAGATTATTTTGATAGAAACAGGAGTGAATGATGGGAATTGGAAAGGGTAAACTCCCAAAAGGGAGACAGAGCAGTTGAAAGACTAATGTCCAGGTACCTGAATCTGCTGGGTGGTGTTCAGAGTGGATAGGATATAGATGTAAAGTATTCCAGTAGTAGAATTAGATCGGATTTAACAATTTAGTTCAACCATATTTATTTAGTACCTATTGGGATACAAAAATGAAGTGGTTTTTACCCTTAAAGAACTTTGGTTCCATGATAGTAAAACATGTACTTAGTTAAATAAGTGTCCCCAAAATGAAGTAATACAAAATAATTGCAAGAGGGGAACACTAACACTTGACAGGTATATGGATGGATGGAGGATCAGTAAAGTCCTTTAATAGTAAGTGGCACCTGAACTATGGTTTTTAAAAAAATTTTTTGATTATAGCTTTTTATTTACAAGATATATACATGGGTAATTTTTCAGCATTGACAGTTGCAAAACCTTTTGTTCCATTTTTCCCCTCCTTCTCCCCACTCCTTCCCTCAGATGTCAGGTAGACCAATACATGTTAAATATGTTAAAATATATGTTAAATATAATATATGTATACATGTCCATACAGTTATTTTGCTGCGCAAGAAGAATTGGACTTTGAAATAGTGTACAATTAACTTGTGAAGGAAATCAAAAATGCAGGCAGACAAAAATAGAGAGATTGGGAATTCTATGTAGTGGTTCATAGTCATCTCCCAGAGTTCTTGGGTTGGGTGTAGCTGGTTCAATTCATTACTGCTCTATTGGAACTGATTTTGGTTCATCTCATTGTTGAAGAGGGCCACGTCCATCAGAGTTGATCATCATATAGTGTTGTTGTTGAAGTATATAATGATCTGGTCCTGCACATATCACTAGCATCAGTTCATGTAAGTCTCTCCAGGCCTTTCTGAAATCATCCTGCTGGTCATTTCTTACAGAACAATAATATTCCATAACATTCATACACCACAATTTATTCATTCTCCAAATGAGGGGAATCCACTCAATTTCCAGTTTCTGGCCACTACAAACAGGGCTGCCACAAACAATCTTGCACATACAGGTCCCTTTCCCTTCTTTAGTATCTCTTTGGGATATAAGCCCAGTAGTGACACTTCTGGATCAAAGGGTATGCACAGTTTGATAACTTTTTGAACATAGTTCCAAATCACTCTCCATAATGGTTGGATGTGTTCGCAATTCCACCAACAATATATTAGTGTCCCTGTTTTCCTACATCCACTCCAGTATTTTGCATTATCTTTCCCTGTTATTCTAGCCAATCTGACAGGTGTGTAGTAATATCTCAGAGTTGTCTTAATTTGCATTTCTCTGATTAATAATGACTTGGAGCATCTTTTCATATGGCTAGAAATAGTCTGAATTATGCATTTTAGGAAGCTATGAGTTCTAAGAGATGCAATCTAGCCCAGATGTAGAAGATAGACAGCCTTGGAAAAGCTGCAGTGGTACAGAATGCAGGATGGAATATAGCTGGGAAACAGGTCAGATGGAGTAGAATGGAGAGTAAAAGAAGGTAGATAAAATAGTACAAATAGTTGGATATATGCAAAATTGGTTAAAAGCTATATTGTAAAATATTTTCAATTTTAAACTGAGGGTTTTGTATTTTGTCCTAAAGCAGGGGTTCTTAATCTTTTTTGTGTGTGTCATGGAAGTCTTTTGATCCATTTATAGAATACTGCTTTAAAATGCATACAATAAAGTAGTTAGAGTTACAAAGACCATTACATATTAGTGAAAATAAAGATATAGCTTTTTTTTCCCCATCCAAATCCACAGATTCCCCTGGACTGAGAACCCAAGTACTAGAGACAAGAAGATATCCTATACATGAAGATTCTTGTGTGAAGGACAAGTGCTGTATTGAGACCTGAGTTTTTAGGGATGTCATCTAGCAAGCATTAAGTATCTGCTATGTGTTAGGCATTGTAGTAGGCACTGCTGATAAGTCTTTCCTTCCAAGGAGTTTACATTCTACTAGAAGGATGTCGTTTTGGTAGCTAATTGGATATAAAAATGAAGACTCCAAAAAGATCATCAGTTAGGGAGATTAGCAGTATGTGTAGGTCTAGAGAAGAAAGATGATGAAATCAATTTTGGATTAGTTAAGTTAATTTGAGAGCTGTATAACAGATTTGGAGGCAAAGGATATGGCTTTACATCTTGACTACTGTTACAATCTCTGTAATCTTGAGCAAAGTAGAATTAAAATAGCTCAGAAGAAATGGGAATTGTGCAAATTGAGAGCATCCACTCCAAATATTCACATGGATTATTTATGGCTAGGACAAATATTCTATTATCAGGATATTACCTGACCTGTGGTAGAACATTGGTTTGATCACCCACAGTGGGACATATTGTAACTCTAACAAAGAGATGTCATTTTAGCCATCTTTGAGAACAAAGGACTATAACCAACCAACTAACCATGTAATCTTGGACAAGTCACTTCACTTTCTTTGTCCTCTCTTGTCATCATTTGTAAAATGAGGAGGATGGATTTGGTTCCTTTTAGTCCTAAATCTAAAAGTGCCTGGAGAACATAGTGGAGCTTGCCAATAGGTCTTAAGTAGGAGCCAAGAAGAAAGGTTTCAGGTTGAGATAAAGATTTGAAAGTCTTCTGGGTATAGTTACTTTTGAAAGCTATAATGGTGATAGCCAAGAGTAGTCAAAACATTTTTAAGGGAAGAGAGGTGGAATAAGAGCCTGCCAAAGGATACAGATAAAGAATAATTAAGAGCAGACTTATGGAAACCAAAGGAATAAAGATTATCAAGGAGGGTCTGATCAGCAAGGTCAATTCAGTAGAAAATTCAAGGAGGACTAAGTAAAAGACCTCTGGAATTTGTTAGTTAAAAAATAAGTGAATTTGCAAACATGGTTTCAATGGAGTGAAGAGGTCAGATTGCAAAGGGCTGAGGAGTAGATTGCTCAGGAATATAATAATAGCACTACAAGTATGAGAGTGTAAACAAATGTCTTTAAGGTGCTAGAAGATTTGGAGATATGAGAGAGTCATGGGAAATTGTTTAAATCTTATGGCTTTTTTAGGGTCTTCTCTTGATTTGTTGTTTAAACAGAGTCTTTTGCTGCTTTCCTCCCTCACTTGTTACTGCCAGCAATAGTGGAAGAAAAATTGGACTGAGAATTAGATTTGATTTCTAGTCCTCCTTTACCAGTGGTTAGCAATGTAATCTTGGTAAGACAGATCACTTTATCTAGGATTCAATTTCTTTTAACTATAAAACTGGGAGATTGGACTAGATCAAAGTTTTGTTTCATGGACCCCTTTGGCAGTCTGGTGAAACCTAGCAATCCCTTTTCATGATAGTATTTTTACATGCATAAAGGAAGCCAATTATATTAAAACATAATTATCAAGGCATTTTGAGAAACAAAGTTCAGGGACTCGGGTTTAAACTCATTGGGCTAGATGATTTCTAAACTGACTCATTCAAGTCCCTTATTCTTACAGAGCTTCAGTTTCCTGATTTTTAAAATAAAAGCAACAAGAATTGGCTTGGTGATTTCATTGGCATAGAAAATTCTTGGATGAGAGAACACTCTACCAGTTAAGGTTAGCACCTTCTTTGCAAGTTATGGCTTAGAAAGTTGGATGGGTGTTCCCTAGAGTTGTGGAATAAGTTTGCTTGAGACTGAACTTGAACAGTTTTCTTGGCTTCCAGGTTAGCTTTCCACCCACTATACAGTACTGTTTCTACATTGAAAAATGGGAATAATAGAGTATTTAGCTTACAGGGTTATTATAAGGAAGTGCTTTGTAAGCCTCAAACGACTGTATAAACATGGATTCTTGTTATGACTAAAATTGTTGTGACTTGTTTGTCAAGAAATGACAACAAATAAAATTGTTACTAGTTGAATTTTCCTTCTGTGCTTAAAATGCAATGAAAAGTTTTTTGATGGAAGAAAAACTTTTCAAGAATTAGAAATCTTAGAGATCAGAAGAATCTATTCTCTTGTGGATTTCATATATATATATGTATGTATGTATATAAAAACTTGAGTTTTTCATGTTCCCCTTTACCTTATGGAACTATAGAAAGTTAATTTGATGGACTGAAGGTGTTTCTTTCAGAGTAAAGATTGTTACCATAGGTAGAAAAGGAACCCTAAGTCAGATTAGTTTAGATTGCTAAGGTTGGTTTCTAACTCGCTTCTTAAAATTTACTTTATGGTGTTCTGTGAATAGTAGCTAACAATATGAAGCTGCTGTTATTAAGAACAGGTTCGTACCTTTAGTTACTGGGCCTTGGGAGCCCAGTTGGAGCAACCTTTTCTTCAATATGATATATACATATACGTGTATACATATATATATATATCTTCAGTACTGTATATTCAAGCATTTTATTGTACATTGGGGCAATGAGAAAAGGAAGATCCAAAAGAGTAGAGGAGCAGAGCATATTGATAACTCTCCTCTTCTTCATGATTCGAAAAAAAACCCAGACTCTTTCATCTATTTATTTCAGGCATACTTTGAAGGCAGGCTAAGGTCTCAAGAGACAGATGAGGTTTTCTTTTGAGAGATGTAGTTCTTCATTTAGAAAATTTCTCCAACACTAGAGTTTTGTGCTTGATAAGCAGAACCTCTTTATCTATAGGGAACAGACCACTCCTGAATTACTCTTGGCTTTTTGCATGCTTGAACACAAAATTACTGTCATAAAATGGCTCCCATCCTTTAAGTGAAGATAACTTTTGAAGTATTACTCCATTCTTATAGCTTAGATTCACTCTCATTGAACCATCTATGCTTCTTTCATCTTAAGTTGTGCCATAGAATATGTATGCAGATCTAAATATTGCATTGGTTGAGGAAGGAATAAAATGCTTTCCTAGTATCTGAGACTGAATGAAATTGGCTTTCTTAGCTTAACATTGTATTTGTCTTTTGTTTCCATGTGGATAGGTTACAAATGAGATAGGTCTTTGCTTGCTTTAAAAAGAAAAAAAAGGTAATTCCAGGTGTATGGATTAGGAAAATGCTTGATATGAACATCTTTTCCATTTCCAAGTGATGAAAGAGATTGGCTCTGTGGTTTCTTTGACTGGGGAACTTTCAAAGGAGGAAACTACCAATTCATGTCTTTGAGAATTGTCTTGGAGCACCAAGAGGTTAAGAGGCAGAACTCAAAATTTTCATCTTTCTTGGTTCCAAGGCTAGTTCTATATCCACCATGCTATGCTGACTCTTGTTAACAAGAGTACTGAGGGGGGAAAAAGACACTTCATTCTTAAAGAATAATATTCTCCTGCAACTTTGATCTGCTTGTTTTGCAGGACCCTGTGGACACCAGTGATAAAAGGGGTAAATGGAAACTCTCAGGTCAGGCCTTAGTGTGTACATTGTTACTCTGCAGCCATGTGGCTACCGTATCATATTTGGTTTATGGCTTTAAATGACTGTTATGGTTCATATTATAAAATATTATCTGAAATCCTGATGAAGGGAGCTGTTGTAATTTGCATATTGTCCTACCTTGTTACAACTTCAGTTTCCTGAAGCTTAAGGGGAAGAAAGGCACCCAAGAATGAAGGATCAATTCATTCACTAGCATTTTCCCCTCATGTTAAATGTATTCATTGGTGGGGAAAGTGGCTTAAATTGTGATCTTGCTATTAAACTTAAATATTTGCCTTCGTTCCTGGTGTAAGTCAACTGCCTCCGAATTGGTCTCCGTTATTCCAGTCTGTCCTTTATTAGTGTCAGAACAGTCTTTCACAACCACCATGGTGATTACCACATTTCCTCTGCTCAAAAGTCTGATGGTTTCTTGCTGCCTTTTCAGTTCAAACCTGAACTGTAGTATTAAGTCTTTCCAACTCACTCATCTTCTTGTCTTTTTTTTTTTTTTTTAAACTCTCTCCTCTCCCAAATAGGCCAATTTTGAAGAAGTACAGGATTTAAAGCTGGAGAAGGATCTTAAGATCCACTGAACCAGTTTCTTCACTTTACAGATAGAAGGAAAATGACTTGATCCAGGGTCACTAGGTATAAAGTAGGAAAAAGTAGGGATTCCAAGCAGATTTTCAATTTTCTTGCCATTACACTCATCTCTGCAACTTTTCCATCACTAGAATTCTCTTGAACTTTATGCAGATTCATTTTCCTGATCTCTACTCATCCCCTCAAAATTTCTTTTGAAGACCCATCCTACTTTGTTCCCTGAGGACATTTTTTTGCACTGTTTGTACTGTAATATCACTTGTATTTGTTTTTTTCTAGTTGCATCTATGTGGACTTTGTTTTACTGATTACTTTGAAACCTTCAGGACAGAATTTTCTCTGGTAGATTTACATTATGAGGGGGGAAAAAATGAAGATCTCTATATTAGTTGTGCTTTAGAGGGCATCCTTTAACTTAAATATTTACTTAGGATTCTAGATCATAGAGCTGGGAGAGACATCTTGGACATAGTCCCATTTTGTTCTCTTGTTTTACAGATGAGGAAACTGAGGCTTGGGGAAATTTAAGTGACTTGCCCAAGTTTACACAGAGTAGTGTCATAGTTGAGATTGCATAGGTACATGTTGTTTTCTCCTTTCTCTACTTTCCCTGTATAATCTTTTGGAGTAGAGAGACTTTACTGTTTTTGTCTTTTTTTTCCCCTTGTACATACTATTGGCACATGGCTGACTTGCTTAATACATGTTAAAACTGATTTGATAATTTTATTTATAGCTTTTAAGTGCACCGAAGAACATTTTCCCTCCTTTATGAATGAATGTTAGCTTCTCTGGCCATGAAGTCAATGACCTAATTCTCCTTTTGACGTATTGATTAAAAAAAAAAAAATTTTTTTTTTTTTTTGGTCTTTGTAATCTTTTTTTTTTCCTCTTACTAAAGTTTCAGTATTATAGATGATAAGTTTTACTTTGAGCCCAAAGAATGTCTTCATTAAATGCTTTATACTACACAAGAGTTTATTCATTCATTAATTTACTCAATTTATTTTTGCAAGACAATTGAGGTTAAATACTTGCCCAGGATTATACAGCTAAGAAGTATCTGGTGTCTGACACCAGATGTGAATTCAGGTCCTCCTGACTGAAGGTCTAGTATTCTAAACACTGTACCATCTCTCTGTTCTTATACAGGATTTTGTTTATTTTATTATTGTATTTTAGCTTTGATTATATGCCAGTTTGAATTCTAATATTGTGCAATTTTAATTATTATGCATTTTTCTCATTAGTTTTCTTGGAAATATAACTTCATAGGTGTTCACCATAGTTCATCATCAATGAAGTGAAAATTTTATGTTTTGGTTGCTTTTTAAATGAATGGGAAACCAGGTTTCCCTATTTAATAGACCTGAGGAGTAGGGTGAGAAGGGAGGATGAGAGGTTAAATAGATCAGGAAAACTAGTTATTAGAGATTCTGTTTGTTCTGTTTTTTTCTCTCATTGATGAAAATCTCTGAATCTAACTTTGTTTTAGAGCAAGTCAGATTGTACTTCATATGTGTTCTTCTTTCCTTCCTTCCTTCCTTCCTTCCTTCCTTCCTTCCTTCCTTCCTTCCTTCCTTCCTCCCTCCCTCCCTTCCTTCCTTCCTCCCTCCCTCCCTCCCTCCCTATTTCTAAGACCATCTGTATTTATCTTTGAAGTTGTAGCTGAGATCTAATTAAAAATCTGTAGGTGAAATCATACTAGTAGTCTTAGTGCAGCTACAACAAAACAGCCACTTTGACCTCCAGCCTTTAGCTTCCTGCCTGTGTGTAACTTTGGATAATAGTAGATGGTTATCAGTTCTTCAGGAGAGATGAAACGAAACGAAATTGTATTTTAAAATTTTTTAGAAGGGAACCAAAAACAAAACCAAAAAACTTTATAATATAGTCACACTGAGCTGAAATTGGAGAAACCTGGATTCTAATTTTGTCCCTGCTGCTAGTTAGTTGAGTAACTAGGCAAGTCACTTAGAACCTCTGAGTCTTCTTGAAGAGGAAACTGAAGCCCACTAGCTTCATGACCTTGGGTAAACCATTTTATCTCTAGAGCCTCTGCTTCTTTTCACGAAAAAAAAAAATGGAAATAATATATGCACTATCTACTTCAAGGAGTTGTTTTGAAGGAAATACTTTTTCAACCTTAAGAGTGCTATATGCACATGAACTCAATTCAATATTTATTAAACTGATACTATGGGCCAGACATCATGATAGGGTTGGGATGGAGGGGGGGGGGGGACAAAAATGAAATAGTCTTTTTCTTCAACAAGTTTACATTGTATTGTAAATTATTGTCATTGAATCATAGTATTACTGCTTTTCTTTTATAGATACAGTAATTGGGGAGAGGAAAAATTAACTTTCAAAAGGCAATGGAGTGAATGGATTTTCATACGCTATTTCTCCTATAAGTTAAAGGGAGTGTGGGGAGCTGAGGATTTGATTAAGTATTCTTCAGAGAATAAAGAGGCAGAAAAATGTTTATTGGAAACATAATTTTAAAAAATGACAAGTCTCACTTGTAAGGCTTAATTATTGTTTGAAGCCCTTTGAAATCTTATAATGAAAGTTACTATATAAATATAGAATGGTAGTTTATTATCTGAAATATTTTTGTGTGTTTGGGAATATTACTATTCTGTGCTTTATTTTATTTTAGATATAAAATTATACAAAAGGAAGCAAAGTGCTTTCATATGACAGAAACAAGGGGTAGTTCAAAGCTTATTTATAGGTATTTATAAATTGAAAGTTCATTCTTTGGAATTTGGAACATACTGTTTCATTGAATCAGTGGTATAAATGGAGGTTAGAGTAAAAGATTTTGTTCAGCTTTCAAGTTATATATAAATGAGAGTAGTTGTTATTACTAGTATTTAGTTCATGGTGTAGCTGAATTTCTTGACTTAATTCCTTTGATGTATCCTATGGAAGTGACATTGGATTTTTTTCATGTTTTTTGAAAGCTCTGTCAGTAGATTCCCAGCTTTAGCAAATCCTAAGAAACTCAAATATGGACGATGGATCTTGGGTTTGAGAACTAACTTAAGAGGTTCATCAATATGTAAGCCACAGAAAAAATTTATTAAGTCTTGGAGAAGTGTTGTCTACATTGATGAAGTTACTTCGTGAAGTTTAAAATGTAAGGTGCTGAATTATAGGACCAAATTTGGGGGTGCAGAGTACGAATATGCAAAGAAAGAGAAACAACTTTTTTTGCTGGAAGTCCAGCTCTGGACAGAATTTCAAAGAATGCAGACTTTGTCATGATTTCTTTCCCTCTTGTTCCTTCCTCCTATCTCCCAGCATGTTGTTTCCCAGTATCCTAGGTACTTTCCTTCTGTACCTTGATGTTGTGAAATGGATTTAATTGTTGCTGGGCATAAGAAATGGAGTAAGGAGCAAAACTTGAGTAAGAGCAGATTTACGCTTAAAATGGCTACTCCTTCTAGGGTTCTGTCTTGGGCTGGGCCTTTTGAGAGCAGGCAGAGGAAGTGCCAAGACCTGGCATGCATGGGAGTGACATACCCTGCCGTGGGCATTCCACAGCGTGGATGATGTGACCAGAATCATTTTTAATGAACTCTGGAGTGTCTTGGCACTCACCAAATGAAGTAGTGGAAAGTTGGTTCAGGTTTTCAAAGACAGTAGTATTGAAATCAATGCCAAAGAAATGTTTGTAGGGAAACAAACACCTGTAGAGAAGCCAGAGAGTCTTTTTTGAATGTAAGATTTTTAATTTATAGGGTGTATCTTTAAGATTTTTCTTTGAAATGTTAGTTTTGTGGGGAGAAGGAAATTTTGAAATTGCCTGTAATTGAGGATTTTTATTCTGTTATAGATGTTACTATGCAGTAGTCAATATTTGGAGTCCAAATATTAGGACTTTTATAGCCTCTCTATTTACAAATTGAATAATAACTTGTCTATAATACTAGCTTGGTGTAAAGAATTGTTTAACAAAATTGAAAGACCTATTTGGAAACTGAGCTCTATGCCACATAAAACAGTAAGCACTAAAAAATGCATCTTGGGCATTTTGAAGATAGTAATGCACTGGGAGAGTTTTGTTTTCAGCTTGGATATTTATTGTGTGTCCTTGACCAGATGGCTTCACTTCTTGGGGACTCACTTTTAATCACCTATAAAATCGGTGGTAAGATATCACAAGGTTGATGTGTGAGCAAAATACTTTGCAAACCTCAAGATACTATTTAAATGTGAGTAGTTACTTGCAAAGAGGTGGCTACTTCTGGCAGCTCACCGTGAAAAGGTAGCAATTGGATAATTTTGCTCATTTTTTTTTTTCTCATCTGGAATAGGTTTTGAGTCTGATAAATTATGAAACTTCAAGGTTTTGGAGAACATTTGTGGGTTGATTTTGAACCTCCAGCATTTCCTTAATTTCTGTGAAAAATTTGAATATCTTTTTTATTTTATTTTACTTTTCCTTGGTGTAGGGAACTTTTTGAAAAAAATTTTAATAGTATTTTATTTTCCTAAATATATGCAAAGACAGTTTTTGACATTTATCTTTGCAAAACCTTATGTTTCAAATTTTTCTCCCTCTCCTCCCACCTGACCCTTTCCCAAGACAGTCAGCAATCTGATATAGGTTAATAAACATGAACAGTTTTTCTGAACATTAAATATCTTTCTATATAACCCACATTACTCAGTTTTCCTCCTTTCTAGAGTTGTTCCTCATGACAAATAATAAAGGGAAAAACAGTTCAGCAAAACTAATTAAACAAATAAATATGACATTGTATGCATAATTTTTTGCTTATCTTTTCCCTCACCTCTTCCTTCCCCCCCCCCCCCCAAAAAAAAAAAAAAGAGAGAGAGAGAGTGAGGTAAGTTTTTATGTCTTTTCCTTGGGACCTAGATTGTTTCATTTAACATCATTGTTCTTCCAGTTTATATCGTCACCTGTGCATATGTTGTTTTCTTGATTCTACTTCAATTTTTATCAGTTCATATATGCTTTCCATGCTTCTGCAATTCTTCATTTCCTGTAATCCAGTAATATTCCATTTTATTCAGGTACCTTAAATATTTATTCAACAACTTAGAGGTGTCATTTTCAAATTGATAAAATGGTCAGAGGATATGAACAGGCAGTTTTCAGATGAAGAAAATTTTCAATAGTAATATGAAAAAGTACATTAGAGGAATTCAGATTATATATAAAATCACTTGGTCTACCCAAACCTTAGTTTACTTACGAGTTCCTTCCAGCTTTACATCTGTGCTCCTTTAAATCTGATATTTGTTTTACTTTTGACCATTGATCTGGTATTTGATAAAATTCATTATTTATGAATCTTCTCTAATAATAGATGATAAATAGAAATCAAAGCTACCAAATGAAAGGATAAAGTTGAGATAGGTCTTTTGAGGGATCAACAATTTATCTTTTTGTTTCTGTGCTAAACTTTTCAATGGTCATTTGAAAAGTGTTTTTGAATTTTCTTTGTGATGTTTTAATGGATATTACTACAATATAGCTCTGGCACTTGAGGATTTGACCATTGGACCTTTTGACCCCCCCCCCCCAAAAAAAAAAAAAAGTGGCTTATATCCATCTGTGGTGAAGAAGAGGATGTTTGGCACCTCCTATTTGATATCGGTGTCTTTGTAATGGGGAGAAAAGAGGGTCTTGATTTTTAATGCTTATTAGAGATGTAGGGAGTAGTATAGAGATGCTTTGCTATTAGCCCTAGAGGGAAAACAGATTCCCACTATTATATCTGTACTTTGGCCAAAGAGTAGGTGACTTCAGCCACAGGAAGAAGCGGAATGATGTAATCCATAATAATTGAGGGTTTATTTTAAAGGTGTTTGGTGTAATAATTGAGTTTTTAATTAGTGAGTGGAGAAGTACTTGCTTTGGCATTTTGTTGAAATGTAAAAGTTGGTATTCCAGTTTGTAGTGTGACTGAATTTGGTAACTTGGTTGATAGGAAAGTGGAGCTAATGAAGTCAGTTTTGGCCTTGAGCCTTGTATTGGGATGGTTAGCCTTTTTCTTTTTTCTTTTTTTCCTTTAAAAATTTTTAAAGCTTCCCTGCCCATTTTTATTCTTAAATCATGTTCTGGTCATTTTGTCTTGAATTAAAGATATTCTTGTATCTTGGGACTGTCTGAACCCCCTAATTCAAACTAGCTATATCACTCATGCATGCTATTGGTTATAAGGAGATAGGACATTTTATGCCTCACGAGAAAGGAAAAAAACAACTTAGAACATGCATTCTGCCTAATTATTTATTAATAATATGTTTTGGAAATGAATGGAAAAATCCTCTATTAA
Organism: Antechinus flavipes; assembly: GCF_016432865.1. Taxonomy (NCBI): domain Eukaryota; kingdom Metazoa; phylum Chordata; class Mammalia; order Dasyuromorphia; family Dasyuridae; genus Antechinus; species Antechinus flavipes. The sequence continues at coordinate 151,935,260 of NC_067400.1, read as the reverse complement.
GCATTTTTTAGTGCCAAGGACTGGATAAAGCTCTAGAGATAAAAAAAAAATAAGCAGACAGCCCCCCCCCCCTTTTTTTTCTTTTTTTAAAAACAATTCCTGTTCTCAAAGAGCTCACATTCAAATATGGGAAGATAAATAGGGAGTGATAGTCAAGAGAGCTGTGTTTTAGTAGTGACAGATTGAATTTTATTCTTAGAGCTATGGAAGGAAAGAGATGAAGGAAGGCATAGGTGTAGTGGCCTAGAATGAAGTTGACAGAAACGAAAAGAGTGTGACAGATCTGAATTTGAATGGTGTAGATGCAATGTTTGACAGACAGAAGTCTAAGGTTCCAGGTTGGGGGGGTTGAATTCCTAGATGGGAGGTGGAAGTTGGTTGGAATACAAGAAGAATATGGTTGCAAAAAGATGGTTGGTGAATTAAATGTTATCATATTTAGAAAATTACACTTGAGAATTTTGCTAGTGGTGTAAAGGAAGTGAGTATTAGACAACATCAGAAATCAGGAGTGGGAGTAGCTCCAAAGGTTTGCAGAACAGAGAATGTGTGTATATGCCTGGGGGTGGGGGAGGAGAAGAGGAGGAGGGAAAGGGGAAGGGAAGGAAGGACTCCTGGAATATGCATGTATGTGATCTGGCAGTTTTCCGTGGAGAAAAACAAGATTATCTCTTTTGATCTTGTTTCAAATTGTTCTCTGACACGTTGAAATGAAAAAGAAAAAGAAATTTGACTTTTAGTCTGTAGGTTACCTCTTCTGTATTTGTAGAATTAATAGAAGGCCTATTATTGCCCATTGTTTTGTAGGATTTAGTTTGGCATTTGGAATTCTTATTTAGGTTTGGGGAAGACCATCCTTTGATTAGTACTCTTTCATTTAATGTCTAGTAATAAGCAAATAAACACTGAAGAAAGAAAGCATCATTCCCTATTTTGCTCTGTAGCTCTAGGTAGGTGACATAGCACAATACCCACAACTCTCTCCATAGTCACTAATGACCCCTCCTTGTCATGAAATCTAGTGGCCTTATTTCTGTTGGCAACCTCATTGAATTGGCTACAGCATTTTATATTGGGGAATCTCCTTTGAATCTACTTCCTCTTCTTTATTATTTCCCCTTGGCTTCCCCAACACTCTTGGTTTCCTGCCTTATTCTCTATGACTATTTCCTCATCCCCTATTGTTGGTTTTTCAATCTCTTGCCCTCTACTCATGAAGGCATTATTGGTGCACTACTTTTTTTTTTTTTTTTCTTATTTATATATTCTTCCCTTACTAATCTAGTCCATTCTCATTGCCTCAGTTATTAAATCCATGCAGATGAATCCCAAATCTTTGTCTCTGGCTTTGACTTCTCTCCAGAATTTTAAGTCTTCATTTCTGATTGCTTTTCTTAATGTTTTTACTTGACTGGTAGATTTTCCAATGGAGAAGTCTCAAATTGGTACCTCAAACACATTATGTCTATATTTTCAGCCTTTTATAATAGTTATTGCTTGCCTAAACAGGTGGTCACCTTAGAAGGTGGCTGAAAATAGCTATTATTGTGGAATCTGGTGTGTGATTTATGTAATCTGGTTTATGCCTGATTACAAAGGAATTAAGCAGTGAGAAGAGAGGAAATAGAAGCAAGAAATTTGGTTCTGAGAAGAAGAGATTTAAAATGATAATAATTTGAGGGAATATCAGAATTAGCTGAAAGTTCTGATGAGAACTGGGACTATGAGTATATTTTTAGCTGCTAAGAAGGAATCAGTGGATAAAGAAAGATTGAAGATTGGAGATAATGAACCAGAGGGCCTGCTCCTGAGCAAGGGAGAGAGGAAGGTGGTTAAGAGTACTGGTGGAAGAGAGAAGGAATTCTTTACAAATGGTTTCTATTTTTCTCTTTATAATAATGTAAAAGTCAAGTTCTTTTCAACAATGAGATATTATAAGGTAATTCCAGTAGACTTGTGATGGAAAAAGTCATCTGCATGCAGAGAAATAACGATGGGGACTGAATGTGGATCAAAGTATATTATTTTCACCTTTTTTTTCTTGTTGTTTATTTGCTTGTCCTCCCCTCTCCCCCAATCTGGTTTTTCTTGCACAGCGTGACGAATATGGAGATTTCTTTAGAAGAATTACACGTTTTACCTATATTGGATTGCTTGCTATCTAGGGAAGGGAGGAGAAGATGAGGGAAGGAGAAAATTTTGGAACACAAAAGTTTTGCAGAATTGAATGTTGGAAACTACTGCATGTATCTGGATAAATAAAAAGTTGTTATTAAAAAAATAATAAAGTAGTCAAAGTCTTCTCCTGAAAGGAAGAAGTATTAGCTTGAGAAGAAGAAAACTCTATAAATGAATGAACAATCATGTATATTTTTGTTTTTATAATTTTTAGTAGAAGTTAGGCTCTTTAGTTAAGGGATTGCAATCTGTGCATTGATGCTGGGCCAATTCAAATCTGCAATAATTAATAGTAGAGATTACTGAGAGTAGAAGATACTATTACTGAGGAGAAGGCACCCTGACAGCTTTTGCCAGTAAGTCCATTCTGAAAGTATTGAGTTCATGTTTACCTTTTGAGATGTGAATTATAGTTTATTATTTTGAGCCCTGGCAACACTACTCTGAACTGAACTATTTAAAAGCCTTGAGTTAAGTCAGTTTTTGTTGCAGTGATTATCTTGCCACATCTTGTTCTTTCATTCCTGAAAGGGTACATATGTAATTAACCATGCTATCTTTTCATTGCAGTCAGAGCTACTTAATTTGAACTATTTCACATATCATTTGTTACTTCTTTTCCCTTATTTCTCATTCCCTTTGAGAAGATAAAGCTTTGCAAACCCAGTTGACTAGAATCAAAATACTAATCTAAGAAACTCTTGTATTGGGTCTTGACCTTTTCATTTCATATTCAAATACCTTTTTTAATATTAAGGAAGTTTTTTAAATTAATTTTAAAATTTCTGATGTAAATGTAGCAGGAAATTAATTTTTCTTAATGTTTCAAATTTGCATCAAGCTATTTAGGATTTGGTCATGTCCTTCCATCCTGTGTATTTTCACTTCATACAATATTTAGGGGGTAGTGAATCAGTCTGATAAAATTCAGGTTGCTTAATCTAGAATATCAGACTACTTGATATATATATATTTGTGTGTGTGTGTGTGTGTGTGTATAAAATTCTTTCCAGATTTCTTAGAATTAAGAATTAAGTCATTTTGGTACAGACTTCATTGAGATATTTCATTGAGATATTTCATTGATCAGAAATTGTGTTTTTTAATCTTTCTTCTCTTTGCCCTGAAATTTATAGGTTGATGCTTTTGGAACTATAATTTTGGTCTTGATAACATACTGATTTTGCCATTGATAGATAATATTCTAGATTCTTAAAACTTAAAATCAGGAACATGATGTCAGCTACTCCACAGTCCATGGCTAAGTGGAAATCCTCTCTGTTGTCTTCATAGTTTACATGGACTAAACCTATAGGTTCTTTCTGTGTCCTTGCATAATACAGGCTATGTGACCCATTCCTGGAATGCTGTCTCTTCTCACCTTTGCCTCTTGAAACCCCCAGCTTTCTTCAAGACTGCTACCTTTTTAAAGAGGCCTTTCTCAAGTTTCCCTAGTGGCAAGCACCTCTTCCTCACCTCTCTCTCTGCTCTGTATAAATCTGTGTATATCATACTCATTTATCTGTGAGCATGAGCTTTTGTCATTTGTATCTCCAGCACACAGGACAGTATCTGGCACATAATTGATCCCTGTTGATTGTAGGAGGAATGAGAATGGTTAGTTGAAGTTCGGGAGAGATGAATTTATTAATTGCAGAGATGCACTCTTAGCAGCATTCCATGTTGTATACTGTGGAGTAGGATGAGTGTTCTCTGAACATAGGATGTGTCAATGTGGTTATGATTTTCATCATCTCTAGAGACTTATCTGAAACGGATTAATGAAGCTCAGCTGCTGCAATGGTTGTTGATTCATAATTGAATATTGAAGTGTGTATGATTTTTTTAGATTTATGATAATTGCTTCTTACAGTATGTTAGGTGCTAGTAAGCTGCTTTGAACTTGAAGAAACATTGTTAAATATAAGTTACTTATACTCATAAGTTCAGTTCAGCAAACTTAATGCGAAGTGCTATGTGTGTGGGAGGAGATAAAATGATAAAATAATAAAGCTCAATCTCTGCCTTTAAGGAATTTATAATATCTATAAATGAAAAAAAGAAGGGAAATGAAGCAAATGTAAAAACCAGACATAATGGAAGAGAGGCAATGTGGGGTAGTAGATAGAGAGTCGGCCTCAAAGTCAGGAAAAATTCTGTTTAAGGCCTTTTTCTGATCTAGTCTGGCTCTGTGATTCTGGACAAATCACTTAATCTCTAACTCTAAGACCTGTGGAATCAAGCTCAAATGGAAATGCGGGCCACTGATCCATACTAAGGATCCCTTTAGACCACTTTTGATTTACCTTTTTTTTTTTTTTCTGAGGCATTTGGGGTTAAGTAACTTGCCCAGGACCACACAGTTAGAAAGTGTCTGTGGCCAGATTTGAATTCTCCTGACTTAAGGGCTAGTGCTTTATCTATTGCACCAACTAGCTGCCCCTTGATTTAGTTTTAAAATGTAACATTATTTGTATTTTATTGTATCTTTATTTTGTTAAATCTTGTCCAGTTATATTTTAATCTGGTTTGAGTGCTGCAGGTCTTATGAGGTGTTTCTAGGCAACACCTCAGCAATTTTAAGTCTGTAAGTTGTCAGGAAAGATGCAAACTTGCATTGGCAGAGGTAGTTTCCTCCCCTGAGAATTAATTTTAACTTTTTTTGGGGAAGGGGAGGATGGTCATTTGAGTAGATTTCCTACACTTGGACCTTCAATTTAGTGATGAATCAAAGGTATAAATTCGCCATTACATATTCACAAAACTAGTGACTGCCTCCTTATCTTAACACCCTAATCCTATTGTATGGTAAACATCCTATTGTAATCACCCTAAAGTATTACACTTTAACACATAATTTTCATCATCTTTTCAAACTGGTTTTCAATCTTATAATCAGAGATTTCAAATCAATGAGTATTTATTCATCTTTGAGTTTGAGATAGTGTAAAGGGATTGGTAGTATCTATCTAACCCATATCTGAAGTTGGGATGTCCTTTAGAATCTTCTTTAGAAATGGTCATTCAAACTCCACAGAGAAACCTCTAGAGGGAAGAACTCATCCCCTATATAAGGTAGCCCTTTCTACTTTAATAAAATTCTAGTTGTTAGCCTGTAAGCATTTAAATTCTAACTCTGTGCCATGCACTGTGTTAAGGTAGGAGAAATAATAGTGTTCTTGTCCTATAGAAATATACATTATAATGTGGGAGACAACATGTGAATACCCATTAATATAAAAGATACACACACAGCAAATGGAATTTGGGCAGGAAGGAGACGAGTTGGACCCTGGTATTTGGGCAGTCTTAAGTTTTCATTATATCAAACCCAGAGCTTTCTCTGTGACTTTTTTCTCATTTGTTTAATTCTCCTTTCTTACTGCCAAGGATAATAAATATATAGTCCCTATATTTATTACTTGACAACTTTTTGGATCTTTGATATTTGCTATCATGTCTCCTCTAGGTCTCATCTCCTGGTTTTTTGCTCAGTCTTTTAAACAGAGGCATAATTATAAGTTCTCATGACAGTACTTTGGTTCTCTCACCATGCTTTTATGGACATGTTCCAGCTTGTTGATGTCCTTCCTAAAATGTAGCACCTGGAAATGAACAGAGCAATTCAAATGCAATATGTACATTAGGATGTTAATATCCTTCATTCTAAACAAAGTTACATTAATGCAGCCTAAGTTCATTGTCTATTTTATTCCTGATATGTTGTTCTTTTGACTCATTAAGCTGCAGGACATTATATAATTTAAAGGATCTTAAGGATCCTACTTATATTTAAAGGAACTTGCACATCACTTAAAATTATATTCTCCTTTTAGACTATGCTTTATTTCTTCTACCTTTTCTTCTAGATGTGTAAATACTGCTGCACTTTGTCTCTTATATTCAGCACCTGTACTTATCTATTAGCTTTACAAAGGATCTCTTGGCACTCAGGAAGAAAACTTGCTACAGTTGGTAAATTGTTATATAGATTTCTGTTAAAATCACTAAGAATGTTTAGTGTGTGAAGGTTATTTTAAAATTCTAATGAGTCTTTAATTGTATGTATGTAGTAGTGAAGATACTTTCCTGCCCAGGAAAAGGTTGTATGTAGTGAGACAAATATCTTGAGATGCTCTCCCCCTCCCCCAGTTTTTAAAGTTATTTTAACTATGTTAATTAACTCCAGATTAGAAAATTTGTTCAGAAAACGTGTCTTAAACTATGTTTTTATGATAATAAGTAACCCCTAAAACAAAAAAAAAAAAAAACTTTCAGGAGCAAGAGGAGGGAAAAATCTCAAGAACAAGTTATCTAGCACTATTGGTAGATGAAGTGTGGAGGATAAGTAAAATATTCAGATTTGGTTTGGTCTGACAAATGTTCATTAGTATTGTAAAATGTACAACATTGTGCATGTGTTATGACCTGACCAGGCAATGGCAATAACTGCAATTAGGTGATCTTGTCTTTGTGGTCTGAAAAATGTGTATACTTAAAACTGCAGTCAGAGAGGGGCAGTAATAATTGTATCAATGAATTATATGGTTTATCCTTAAAATGTTTGATTTTTGCCTTTTGTGTGTGTTTCTTAAATCTTGTTAAATGAATTTTCTTAAATAAATCTTCACTACATACAAAGTATTTGGAGAGAAAAGAATTATTACCACCAAATTCCAAACTTTCATAGGATAGCAGTAGTGTCTTTTTTCTAGCCCAATTATCAAGGTCAGCCTTTATGTCATCTTCCCTTCTTTCCATTTAGTAGATCTATAAAAGGTCAGCTTAGCGATAGTTGAGACATATTCCATTACACTTTGATGCAAGTTATTACCTCCAAAAGAATTGAGTTTCAAGTATTGATTTGCTATATGGATTAAAAAACAAATTCCTCTCTCCATATTCCCCATAGTGACTTTTTGGATACTTTCCCTCTCTTCTCAGCATTACAACCATCCCAGTCCCTATGCTTAAAAGAGATAAATTGTTCTTCTGTTTCACTCTGAAGATAAAGGCCAGCCAGTGTGATTCTCTTACCTGTCCTTCATTCCTCAAAACTTCTCAGTGTTATCACACTCTCTCATTCTTACGATAACAAAACAGTGTCCTTTTCTCCTTGTGTCTTCCCAAGGCTAGTTCTCCTTATTCTCTTTTTGCCTTTCAGATTGTTTTACTGCCATTCACACTGTTCACTTGTTTAATTTTTTTTTTTGCTTTTCTGAACCTAAGAAACATGAATGGTTTACATGTAGAAAGAATTGAAAAAGAAAAAAAAGTATTTGAAATTAAAGTATGCAGTAAATTCAGTATGTTTCATAGCTATATTGTACATTAAGAAAACTGCTTAAGGGCACTATTTTCTTTCTTTCTTTTTTTTTTTTTTTTTTTGGCATTATCTTTCTATTAGTAAAGTTAATTGAATCACTACTAACCCTCATTCCTGAATTCTTCAGAGTCAGTTACTTCCTGTGTAAAACAGTGGCAGTGTGACTGTGGGAGCTACTCAAACTAGATCATATTAAGGATTCTTTCCATCTCTGACAGTTCTGGATTTCTTGGTATTTTGTTACTATGGATAGTAAAGAGCTGGAGAGAGTGTCCATGATCTGCAATACTCTGTTCAGTTCATACCCCCATATGTATTTTGTGTAAGCAGCCTTTTGTAATTGGTTATACAATTGATGTTCTCAGTCAGCACTGAGCAATCTGTAGAATGATGCATCCAGAAAACAATACCATATCATCAGATGGGCCTGTCACGTGAAGAAAATAATTAAGGCTTGTGCAGGCCCTCAGTTTTCCAGCTGGTTATTAACAAGAAAACAACTCTCCCCTCCCCCTTATAAAAATAGTTATAAATAGCTTGAGGTTAAAGTCATTGAACGGTTTTTAAAACTTAATGGCAAATATCTAAAGCCTTTTGCTTCCGATTTTTTGGACATTCCAGAGGTGATGTGTATGTAGATTGTTTGCTGTTTTGCCAGAGGTCATTGATGGATCTGTTTTGATCTTTCATGGATATGTCTATTTGGCTCAGTAGGTGGGTGTCTTCTCATCCAGATTAATGGTCTCTCTCTTGGATGGTGCTTAGCTGAGCTTTTTTTTTTGCATTGTGGTCAAGGATTACAAGTGTGCTTGACTCTGGGGATGCAATCTTTTTAGGATTAGGGAAGATTCAAGGTCAGATGTTACATAGACTGTTGACTGTTAGTGATTTCAGATTCAAATGGGGTACCTTAATGAGGGTAGCATCATCCATTACAAGTAAAATATTGGATTTTCTATTTAGTTTCAACAAAATTTTGAAGTGGAGGTTTTCAATACTTGCACTATTATTATCCTTTGAACACCCACTCATTTTTCCTGTTGTCTTTGTTCTTTTGTTTAGGCCTTTGCTTGGAATGTCCTCCCTTCAGTCCATTTATTTTAATTCTTCTACTCTTCAAGGCCCATTTCAAGTTTGCCTTCCCTGACCACATTAGCCTATGGTAGTTAAATATCTGGGTAACACTGGATATGGTTTTAGGAAGATGAGTTCATTTGTTCTTGGACTCTTGGTCTTACAGAGACTGGTCCAAGGCTTGGACAAGTCAGTTAATTTCTGTCAAACCTTAAACACTATACAAAAGTTATGAGAGATGATAGTGATATTGTCCTGACATACTTAGAGGTGTCTCCCTCTCATAGTATTTAGATATTTATCATACCACTCTTGGAATACTCATTTACTACTTAACTTGTTTTATACTTTTTCACTGAGTGGATTGTAAGATCTTGAGTATAGGGATGATATCTTGTGTCTTACAACATATAAGCTCAGCACAAAGAGTAATGCTTTAGTAAATATTGTTAATTAATTTTTCAAGGAATCACTAGAATTTATTGAAGAATCTTTTAAGTTGTAAGAAATATTATTTGAAACATACAGAAATATAATTATATAATCAAATCTGACCTTTAATTACAAGTATGCTATAATGAGTAATAGACTAGTAGCCATAATGCTAGATTTCTTCCAGTCCTGATTGCCATTTAATATCTGTGTGACTGTGGCCTCATCATTTAGTTCTAGTTTTCTCATTTGTGAACCGAGAGACCTTTTAAGATCCTGAGAAGTTCTTTAAATCTCTAATCCTACTCCACTCACCAGTCATTCCTTTTGATTTAGATATCTGAAGATCCGTGGTAAAAGTGTGAATTCTCAATGATGAATAAACATTCTCTTTAATTTTATTATAATGATGCAAGTAATCTTTGAAGCAATGGGGAGGTTAGCCCTTCTTTTTTGGGGGCAGAAGTGGAGAGAGACTAGAGCTATTCCTCTGTAGTATAATTTTTAATAGAAAATTTGTATAAAGTTGAAAGTGTTCATTAAATTCATTAAGGATTAAATACATCTTTATTTCAGATAGCATACTTGGTGATGGGGATACAAAGACAAAATGAAGACATCCTGCATTCAAGGAACTTATATTTTGTTATCAGAAACTTGATAGTTGTATACCTACCTTGTACTATGTAACACCGAGCAAGTGAATAATAACAAAAAATAGCTTATTTGTCTAGTTGTTTTGTATTGGGTAAATTGTAAAGTAATATTGACAGAAAATTATAACTAAATACTCTATCAGAATAGTATTTTAATGGCAAGTTGTATGATAAATCTCTTGAAAAGTTTCTAAATTTAGGTAGATACTTCTTTTGTCAGAGATCAGGTAGTAAAATGAAAATAATCTGACACTTGTGGACCTCTTGGTAACAGAAGTCTAGTGTAAGGCTTGACTGGATAAAGATTGCCTATTTTCAGTGTGGGAACATTTTATCTCTGTCAAATTTTTCTTATTTGTTAAATAAAAGGATTGAATTAGTTTAGGAGTTCTTAACCTGAAGGAAGAGGGAGAATTATGAGAATTATTCTGAACAGGAGTACATAGATTTCACTGAATTGTCAAAAGTCCATGACACTAAAGAGATTAAAAATCCTTAAAGTTAAGACCCCTTCCAGCTCCAACTTTTTATGACTCTGTCACTAATCCAGTTTTGATGTCATTGGATTTAGAGCATGGAATACTACTCTTACTGGAGTAAGAGGATTTAATTGTGGACCATGGTTGAAGGTGTTGGCAACAGGAAAGAACAGAACTAGACAACAACATGTTGTGTGCAAGTACCATATGAGGAAATTTAGTCATAATGGCTTTATCTTGGTAAATGAATAAATCAAGATTGGCTTGATCTTTATCATTCTGTATTGGTACTAAAAATAAAAGGACAACAAGGTATTAATATAGACTTATTCTATGAATTTTTTTTTAAACTCCAGGAAAGCTTTCTTGAATAGCACTGACAAAGTTTGTAATTTTTCCCAGCCTTGAGAGGTTCCTTGTCATTATTAACTTTGGACGTTTTACCTCCATAACTGATCTTAGGTTGCAACCTGATGATTGAATCACATTTCATTTCTTTAATGAAAAATAAAGTTGAGCTCAGTGTACCAGTGTGCTAGATAAACCTCTGAAGCATTTTGAAGTTGTAATTATTATAGTCTAGCCATGAATAAGCTATGTTTAAAGGCTAAAAGAAAATGAAAATACACAGAATGATATAAAATTTGTCTAGATGATTTCTTATAAAATCGCCTTTTAACAAGTTTTATACTATCACCTGATCATTCATTTTCTCTTTCTGTAAACTCTTTGAGGGCCAGGAGTACTTTTTGATCTTTTTCTGTATCTGCAGTACTTAGCACAATGTCTAGTACATGGTAGGTGCTTATTAAATGCTTTTTGACCAATTTTCACAGAAATGATTAGTTTTGTTTATATGGCATGCATTTTTCATTTATATGTTAGTTAAATTATATTTGTGAAGGATCTTTCTTAAAAACAACCCTATTATGTGAGTCTGGGCAAGTTACATAACCTCTCTGAGCCTCACTTTCCTCCTGTAAGATGAAGGAGTTGAACCTATAAGTTCATTCCAGGTCAGAAAGCTATCTAAACCAATGCCCTTAATTTACAGATGAGAAAATTGGTTTTAAGTTGACTTGCACAAAATCTTATAGAAGTGACAGCTAGTATTTGACTCAATTCTCTTTCTCTCTTTTTCTATTCTTCTCCCATCTCCCCTCACTTCCCCCCCACAGGCAATTGGGGTGACTTGCCCACGTGTTAAGTGACTGAGGTCACATTTGAACTCAAGTCCTTCTGACTTCAGGTCTGGTGCTCTATCCACTGCACTACCTAGTTGCCCCTTGACTCAGTTCTCTTGACACCAAATCCTCCCTTATTTCTTCTTACCACAATCTCTTCAAGGGCGGATGGGAAATAATTCCCACCCAGTGGTGAAATGATTAGAAAGGGAAGCAGGCAGTTCCAATAGCATCTTTGAAATATTCTAGGCTAATTATGAAATATTGTTGCAGTCAGGTGATTTGCTTTTTTTTAAAATTTTTTAAAGCCTTGGAGTACCTGGAGCAGAGGAAAGAAGAGATCTCAGAGATACAGCAGGAATAAGAATAAAAACAGAATCTTAGATAAAAAATAGTTTACAATATTAATCATTTTGTAAAGACTTTTTGCAAGCCCTTCAACTTCCCCTGCCAAAGGTCAATTCAAAGTGGAAACTAAGGGATTAAATGAAGAAGAAATTGAAAGCAGGAAGTTTGTCTTTTTTTCTTTCTTTCTAAAGCCTGAAGTTCAGAGTAGTTGGCATCCAGAAGTTTTAGGCCAAGGCAGACTTGCAAAAGAATTAGTGTTTGTTATGAGTAGGGTGTAAAGCAAATAACTAACTGTAGCGAGTCAAGAGATAGTGATTACTGACTTCTCTGGCCAAGTGCCTTCCATTGAATATGAGTGAACTTGATATTGATTCCTTGGTTGAGTCAGGACTTCAGTGAAGGATAAGGACTTAATGCCCAGTTGAAGGTTATAAACAGGCTTCCTCACTGATGTCATAGACACTTTTTACTTGAAACATCAGACTTCCCTCTCTTTCCTAGAAAAGAAGTTTTTAAGCAAGTTTTTAATCTTCCATTCCTCCCTCAAACTTGTTGATCAAGACCAAGCCGCAAAAGAAACTAATGAGAAGAAAAAAGCCCCCAAATGATTCCTTGGTCAAAGTTAAGGGAGCATATTTATTAATATGGCAGATCTCACAAAAGAAGCTGCTTTTAATGTAAGAGAGAGAGAGAGAGAGAGAGAGAGAGAGAGAGAGAGAGAGAGAGAGAGAGAGAGAGAATGAATGAGAATATGGGAGCATGTATTACCAAGTAATAGTGAAATGTTAATGATTTTTGGTATTGAGAGACAGCACTGAAGCATAGTGGTTTGAAGACTTAGAGTTTGAAGAAACTTGTTAGTACTTTCTTCATCTTCCTTTTACCTTCCCTTCCTCATCCTTTCCCTTTCACTCATTTTTTTTTCCTCCTTTCTTGTTTTTCATGCCTGTGTCCCCTCTGCTTCAAGGGAAAGTACTATCTAGAGAAAATGAATGATCAAATGGTTAGTGAAATAAGGAACAAAATTTCTGAAATTCTGTTCTGCTCAGATGTTACACAAAGAGCTAGCCTTGCCTATAACTGAATGCTCCCTAAAATTGTAATGTCTTGTTTACAGATGTGAAAAACAAAGTTTAAAAGAGAAGAAAGGGAAGGAGAAAAGTATTCTCAAATTGGTGAGAGTTCTGAAGCTGCCTTATAAATGGAGGAGAGGCAGCTTGGAAAACCACATAGTATATTGGATGCCAGGTCAAAGAACCTTAATTCTAATTTTGGTTTTGTTCTGTTACCTTGTAATGTTGGTCAAATCACTTATTCAGTTTCTTCACATATAAAATGAGGAGTTACCTCTAAACTTCCTTCTAGCTTTAATGGTCCATTTTGATCTTTCTGAAAATTAAACAAAAAATGAATAGGGGCTTATTTTTGCTCTTCTAATAGCAAATAATGTTTTTTTATCTTAGCCTTTGAAAAACTTCTATTTGCATGTCTTGGAGTTACCAAGCTAGTAGACTAGTAAGATTTTCGTGATTTGTATTTTAAGAGGCTGAAATAAGCCTAAAGAGATCATTTGGTCTAGTGTACCCTCATTTTTAGACCTTGACACTTGCTGAAGTTGAATAATCACAAAACCAGAACTAAAAACCCAGATTCTCCAAGCTGCTATTCAACCCTTTCAATTCACTCTATTCAACGTTTATATTAGCTTATCTTGATTAAGTGTTGAATTTCAGTTCTAGAATTCTGTGATTCTGAATCTCAGGTTAAAAAATTAAGCTATTTATTTACTAAAGAGGAGAAAACAACTCATTCTCTTAGCTGACTATTCATATTGGAAGTATATCTTCCTAGCTTCAGACTAGAAGACAGAAGCTATTTCTTTGACTGTAACTGATATGTGAAATTACACACAGTTGACTTATCAAGTTTAGAAAAACCACATCTAATTTTGCATCAGAATTCTTTATGATTTGCTATCAGAGATTGTGTTAAAATTTATCAAATCTCTGCTAATTGGATGTTTTATCTAGCCAGACTGGCTCAGTAGAAAACCTGCCTTGGCCTTATTTCATTTAAGATGCTGGAAAGAGACTTTTCCTGTGAATACTGGATTATCAGTCACAGGAAATGATTATCAAAATAATTCCTTAACAGGTCACTAGTTCCTGCATCACTTTGTTTTTAAGGATTCACTCATGAGCCTTGAAGAGAGTTGCCCATCCAGGCAGGAGAAATGAATAATGGTAGAGAAAAAGGGGAAGGTATTAATTCAATGAAGAAGGGAAGGGAAAGGAGATAAAATTGGGGGAATTCTGCTCTATTGTTCAGGGAATATGGTCTTTGGAAGAAGAAGAATCTCACATTTTTTAAAAAAAATCTCCTATTAGGTCACCATATGATAATTTGGCTGCTACACAAATGAGTGATAGATGCATCTATAGAAGGGGTTGGGATTAGCTGGCCAACCCAATATTTCATCTGCAGAAAAGTCATTACCCCTGAGAAAAAGGACTGGCAACTGGAGAGCTGATTCAGCTGTTGATTGGTTAGTTGATTTCATTTACCTTTTTTTTTTTTTTTAAATTTAATTTTTATTTAATAATTACTTTATATTGACACTTGTTTCTGTTCCGATTTTTTTTTTCCTCCCTCCGCCCCCTCCCCTAGATGGCAAGCAGTCCTTTATATGTTGGATATGTTGCAGTATATCCTAGATACAATATATGTTTGCAGAACTGAACAGTTCTCTTGTTGCATAGGGAGAATTGGATTCAGAAGGTATAAATAACCCGGGAAGAAAAACAAAAATGCAGATAGTTCACATTCGTTTCCCAGTGTTCTTTCTTTGGGTGTAGCTGCTTTTGTCCGTCATTTATCAATTGAAACTCAGTTAGGTCTCTTTGTCAAAGAAATCCACTTCCATCAAAATATGTCCTCATACAATATCGTTGTCGAAGTGTATAATCATCTCCTGGTTCTGCTCATTTCACTTAGCATCAGTTCATGTAAGTCTCGCCAGTCCTCTCTGTATTCATCCTGCTGGTCATTTCTTACAGAACAATAATATTCCATAACATTCATATACCACAATTTACCCAGCCATTTTCCAATTGATGGGCATCCATTCATTTTCCAGTTTCTAGCCACTACAAACAGGGCTGCTACAAACATTTTGGCACATACAGGTCCCTTTCCCTTCTTTAGTATTTCTTTGGGATATAAGCCCAATAGAAACACTGCTGGATCAAAGGGTATGCACAATTTGATAATTTTTTGGGCATAATTCCAGATTGCTCTCCAGAATGGTTGGATTCGTTCACAACTCCACCAACAATGCATTAGTGTCCAAGTTTTCCCGCATCCCCTCCAACATTCATCATTATTTTTTCCTGTCATCTTAGCCAATCTGACAGGTGTGTAGTGATATCTCATTTACCTTTAATACCTATGTAAATAATGGAGTTTATCTTATCCTAAATACATTTTAATAGTATGTTCCTTATTTTTTGCCAAAAATTTCCTTTTTTCTTATCTTCAAAAATTGCCTTCTGGTGTTACTTTTTTCCCCCTTCCCCCCCACCCCCCCCCTTTTGCAAGGTAAGATCATAAAATGCAATCCTTGGTCTTAGTTTTTCTTTTTTATATTCTTTTCTAGTTGCCATCTACAGTTTGAAGGATTTTCAAAGTGAAGGGAGCAGGAATGCTAATTGAAATAGACTTAACCTAAAGCTATTTATAAGGACATTTGTAGGGTTGAAAATGGACTAAAATTAGGACATTTGGTCTGAGTATAGTCAGTATAGGACATGAATATTCATTGTTAAGTTAAAGGTGTCATATAGAGAAAGGAAAGAAGTTTGTCTGCAGGTAGAGCTTCCTGCATTCAGTATCTGCCTGCTCTTTAATCTAAATCTGATGTTGGAATCTTGGTTGTCTAGAAATAAATGTGAAGGACTACTTTTTTTTTTAAATTAAAGCTTTTTAATTTTCAAAAAAAAAAATCAAAAAAGGAAAAAATGAGAAATAAAATTCAAGCAAACAAAACAAAAAGAATTAAAATTCTGTGTTGTACGCTACACTCAGTTCCCACAGCCCTCTCTGAGTGTAGATGATTCTTTTCCTCACAAGATCATTGGCACTGGTTTAAATTGTCTTGTTGAGAAGTACCATGTTCATTAGAATTGATTATCATGGATTCTTGCTGTTGCCTTGAACAATGATCTGGTTTTGCTCATTTTACTTAGCATCAGTTCATGTAAGTCTTTCCAGACCTCTCTGAAATCATCCTCCTGATCGTTTCTTACAGAACAATATTATTCCATAACATTCATATACCATAACTTTTTTTAGCCATTCTCCGATTGACGGGCATCCACTCAGTTTCCAGTTTCTTGCCACTACAAAAAGGGCTGCCAAACATTTGCACATGTGGATCCCTTTCCCTCCTTTAAAATCACTTTGAGATAGAAGCCCAGTAAAAACACTGTTGGATCAAAGGTGTGCACAATTTGATAGCCCTTTGGGCATAGTGAAGGACCACATTTTAACAAAGATTTCTCTACTTGAGATTATGGTCATATCTGAAATTAACAAACAATTCCTGAATAGCTGGTAATGGGGCAGGAACTTCTGTAGCCACTCATCATGGAAATAATAACAGGGGGTGTAGAAAGAGAACTTGTAGAAAGAAGTTAGAAATTAAACATTCTAATTTCAATCATAAGGCCAGAGACAAAATAATATTTCAGCATTAGTAATAATTACAGTGACACAAGTAGCTAAATATTTACATAGCAGAGTGTACATGTATATTTTTACTCTTGAGCCTCAACAACTCTGAGAAACAGATGCTATTATATCATCATCCACATTTTAGAGATGAGGAAACCAAGAGGCTGGACTTGAATTCATAAGTCAAATGACTATAAGTATAGCATTGTCTATTTGTTTTCATTTCCATTAACCAAAGATGACTTCTTCTCGATGTTCATTATAATATGTTATTTAACAGGTAACAGAATATTTAGAAACAGGAAGCTTTAGGAAGACATCTAGAAAATAGGAACCTGAAGTGGACTGAATCACTTTGTGCCTCAAGTTCCTTTCAAATTTATTAGGAATAATTCCCCTTACTAATACTATAATATATTGTTAATTCAGACTTTACTCTTTAGAAATATGTATATGTGGCTGTTAGGCCAGGGGCCGGTCTCCTCTGTCACCTGAACACAGAAATAAACTTTCTCTTTACTGGTAGTGCCATAAGCCTTTCCACATTGGTATTGAACTCAATAAGAGGTTTTGTCCCTTTCCCACTAGTCTTTTTTTTTGTCCTCATTTACTTTAAAAAATATGTTATTTTCACCCCAATTACATGTCAAGACAATTTTTAGCATTCGTTTTTTCTTCTTAATATTTTATTCCTTTCCTCACCCCAATTACATGTAAAGATAGTTTTCAACATTCATTTTTGTAAGATTTTTAGTTCTAGGTTTTTTTTTCTCCCTCCCCTTTTTACCTCCCCCCTTCCTAAGACAATAAACAATCTGTTGTAGAGTATACATGTATAACCATTTTAAACCTTTCCACATTAGTCATGTTGTGAAAGAAAAATGTGACCAAAAGGGAACCCCTCCCGCCCCCCACCCCCACCCCCCCAAAAAAAAAATCCTAAAAGTTTAAAATACTTCGGTCCACATTCAGTCTGCACAGTTCTTTCTCTGGATGCAGATGCCATTTTCCATCCCAAGTCTTTTGGAATTATCTCCAATTACTGTATTGTTGAGAAGAGCTAAGTCTTTCATAGTTAACCATCACACAATCTATCTGTTACTGTTGTACAATGTTCTTTTTCTGATTCTGCTCACTTCACTCAGCATCTGTTCATATAACTCTTTCTAGGCTTTTCTGAAATAAGCTTGCTCATCATTTCTTCCAGAACAATAGTTTTCCATTATATTCATATACCTCTCCCTTTGGCCTTAAATGAAGGTAGCTACTTCTGATTTCTAATGCTGACACCTGAATAAGCATCCTTAATGAATTTTAAGCATCAATTTTCTCATTCCTTGAACTTTCTGAGAAATATGTGACTTTTTCCTAGTAAAAGGTTGAAAGAAAGAATTGTGTTACTCTTTATTTTTGAAAATTATTTTGTTTATACTAATTTCTAGAGTGCCCTTATGTTATAAAGTTATATTCCCGGTACAGTTTTCATTGAAGGAGTATTAATCATTTAAACCTCAATTTCACTGTCATATCTCAGGAACTTTCTGGCAGTGATTGAATTGCAGATTTGTTGGAAAGATTCAATAGACCTATGTGGATTACCAAGCTCAATTTGGACAAACTCCTAGGTACTTAGCTGGAATGTAGAAAATCTGAAACCACAGCAGGATTTTCAGTGGAGCATTTAGCAGTTTACAGATGTCTGTTTTAGAAAAATTCTGTCTGCCTGGTAGTATTGACTGGTTAGATTCATCTGATAGGCAGGCTTTTCAGTCCCCAAATTGTTTGCAGATTGTAATGCATTTTATTTATAGAAAAGGATTCATGTTTAAATAAATGAGAATGTACATAGTATAAAATTAAGCAGCACTTCACCAAAAAACTAGGGTCCTAACAAAAGATTAAGAGTTGTTTTTGATAGCTATTTTTCATTTAAGCGTTTTCCAAACTAAAGAACTGTTCCTCAAAAGTAGACATAATTGTTCTGTAAGTGATTTATTACCTTATACCCAGTTGTAGAAAGCTAGCTTGGGGAAGAGAAATAGGGGCAGGCATAGTGGAAAGAATACTGGGCTAATAAATAGGAAGTATGGATTCTAGTCTTCTACCATATCCCAAATTTTTTAAAGTTCATTTTTCTAATCTGCAACATGGAAGTAATACTTGCATTGCCAATAATATCCTCAAAGGGTTATTGTGAGGAAAGTAATGTGTGGATTACAATCTATATAAATGTGAACTGCTAGTGTTGATTCTTTTGACTTTAATTTATTCATCTATGAAATGAGGAATTTGACTAGATGATCTCAAACAACTTTATTCTCTGAGCTTTTGCTGCCTATACCAGATATATAAGACAACCAAGCCTGATGGTTTCCCTGCTTAGTATTGCAATTTCCCTCTGATTTGTGGCAGGGAAAGACCAGGTCATTTTGGTATCTAGTTTAGTTGAATAGATAGGAGAATTTTATTGTAGTAGATATATTATTTTAAAAATCTCTTGTTCAAAAATTGCTAGGCAGTATCTCTTAGGTCAATCTGGTTTTAGTTCACAAGTCTTAGGGTAGTATATAGACAAATTGCATGTAGATTCTGATTTGCTCTTAAGAGTTTTGTACCTTAGTATGTTCACTTGTTTTTACAAGTGGCTCACCTCATTAAAATTGGCTTGCTTTATATGTAGGGGGAAAAATGTCTTGAGATAGTTTTAAAGATGCAAATTGCATTTGTTCTCTTGTTGAACATACTATAATAGAAGTAAAAATCCCCTGTAGGTTTTCCCTATTCAGCTATTCCTTAGAGAAGATAGTATATTAGCAAAACAAACAAACAAACAAAAGATAGTTCTTATCAACTCTTTTTCTTCTGTTTTATCCAAGAAGGAGAATGATGTTCAAACTAGAGAGGCTGGAACAAGCATGTTAGAGCAAATTAAAACTGTCTGAGAACTGCTTTAGATGAAAGAAATTACCAGTTGTGGTCTCAGAATTTCAACTAGTAATCACTATAAATTTCATTGGTAATGGGAGAGGTTCCAGTAAACTGGAAGTACAGTACTATATGTTGCCCTGAATTTTAAAAAGAGAAAGGGGACAAATTTTAGAGGTTATAGACCCAAAAGCCTGACATTCATGCCTGGCAAAAGTTTGGAGAAGGTAATTTGTGAATAATTGACAGATAATTTCTGAGGATTTGGAAAAGAATGTGGTAATTATTAAATAGAAAGTTAGGTTCACTTAAAAATGTTAGGTCATGTCACAGTAACCCCATTTCATTTTTGGCGAGATTTTGCAGGGTGATGTATAGAATGTGTCAGAGACATAATGTGATTTCATTAAAGAATATGACAGTCTGTCAAGGTACTGTTTGTGGTAAACGAGATTGAAATATGTTAGGTGAATAAAAGTATAAAATATATTATACCTCATGAGTATTAATGTCCCAAATGAAGTCTTTCTAGCACTCAAGGAAGCTACATTATATTAGAGGAGACAACAGTACATTTTTAAGTATTACAAAACATATACTAGTAGTTAAGGGAATCTGGGAAACTCTCATACTTGATTGTATTATTTGTATATTGTATACTGTATTTTATATAAGGCAATGTATATTTTAATGTATATTGTATATTGTGCAATGTACAATGTATATTGTAAAAAGCAATGTTTCAAGGAAAGGAGAGTTGAATTCTCTTCTTCATTCTGTTTTTGACTACCTGGGTAAATTCAGGAAAATCAAGTGGGTCTCTTTGGATATCAGTCTTGGATCAGGATTATAATATATCCCTAAATTATAATCACCAAGGAATCTAGAAAAGACTTTCAGAGAAGGTGTTTGGAAAAGTTCCTTTTCTATCAGATCCTGAAATGTTGATAGTCTGAAGCTCATTTCTCCTGTCCCTTAACTTGATGCATGCCAAGAAGAAGGTTGAAATAATTATAGCTGAGTGGTCACATAGATTCCAAGAGGGTTCCTGATAATGCCTGTAATTTTTTGGTATTATGCATGACTTCTTTTCAAGTTACAGTGAGAGCAAAATAGAAGCATGAGCAGATGAGAAGGACAAAGCTCTTCTAAACTTCCAATAAGATTTTTACCAACCATGCTAACCCTATAGTGAAATTGCTTATGTGTTTCAGTGAACTGTTGTCTAGAATATGTGTTATCCCATGTATTAGTTATATAAGTTCATTGGAAGAAGAGCAGCATATGGCTTAAATGATTTCTTTGCTCTCCTTTTTTAAATTTCAGATATGGATGAATTCCTTTATTTTCATCTAGTTTCTCAGAATTTTCCATCATAACCAGTTACCCTTTTAGTTCAATTCAGTAAATATGATTTCTTTATGCTGATGATCTGGTTAAGGCAGAAAGCAGAAAAAAGAACATTGAGTTGGAGCCAGAAATCCTAGATTTGAGATCTGCCTTATAGCAGTTTGAACTTTGGCAAGTCTCCCTGAAGAGCAGAAAATGGAAAATGGGGGTAATGAAATTTGCCCTACATTTCTCTCAGAACTATGGTGGAAGAAATTTTTTAAAGCTATGAAGTACTTTATTAACATAAATTATTGCTAATCATTAAAAGGTGACCCATGGGAAATGTAAAGAAAGGTTGGAAACCTCAGTGGCTATTCTTGAAAGAAGCTCTACCACACTCTTACTGATTTTCATCATCAGAAACATTGATTGAGCTCTTTCTATGGGCACATCATTGTTATATGCTGCTACTAGCATGGCTATGACTGATGACAACTGTGGGTATGATGCTCTTGGGGACCTTAGCCATTCAGTTAGCAAGTATAGTGCTCAACACTTGTGCTACTTGATATATATGCAATATTTTTGCCCTATAGGTATTTGACTAATCAGAAAGACAAATCAAATGAAATAAAGCAGTGGTAATTTGGACCCCTGGTGTAAAACATGGTGGATAAATGATGAAATTTTGAGTTGCGGGAAGTGGGAGAAAAGATGAACCCAAGTAGTTAAGGGAGACTTTTCATGAAAGAGTGTTTTGATTAAAAAAGTAGAAAAGGAATTGACCTCCAGGTTCTAAGGTACTTGGTGAAGTAAACATTCTCAAAAAAGTCCCCAAGAGAGGCCAAATGTTAATATGAACAATCACTCAGATAGAGTGAGCAATGTCTGTCAACCATAAGCCATTAGAAGCCAAATGGGGAAGAAGAGAAGCTTTGGCTAAGTTAAAATCGCAAGAAATGTTAGTTTCATGATACTTATATATTTCCTTCTGCTTTCTATGTCCTTTTTGCCTTTTATTTACTATCCTTCATGTCTAGAATGTATTAGCCTCTTTTCTAATTCTTCTCCTCTTCGTGTTTTAACATATTTGTTTATTGTCTCCTGTGTGCAGGGCACTGATAGAGATTGAGATAACTTCAAATTTTAGCTCAGGCTCTCAGCCTATTAAAATCCTTCAGGGCCTAGCTCAAATATCATTTTGTCCATTGTCGATTTATTCTGGAACCTCAAAGGTCATTTTATTTCTTCCCCTGACTTTAAGAATGAGGGAATCAAGGTACAGATTGAGTAAGTAACTTGATCAAGGTAGTAAATAGCAGAAAACCATTTTGGACTGATCCTCTGATTTGAAATCCACTGTATCAGGCTTACCCCTTTCTTGATTCCGTTGCTGATTTTACTAGTCATATTACCCTCCCAAGAGAAGTAATCTTTCCTCACCTTTAATTTCTGATGTCTCATTTGTTCTGTGCCTTTCATTTTCTGACTTATATAATAGTTGATTGCAGGTTGCATGCATGTCATCTCTCCTACTAGTTTGTAAGTTCTTTGATGGCAAGGACTGTTAGTTTCATTCACTTTTTATTTTTATTACTTAGCATAGTCAGTTGGTACTTAATAAATGTTTGAATTGTTCTTGAACTCCACACTATAACCTTAGAACAGCTTCAGTTTTTCTTATCTATAAAATGAGGATATTACCTACCTTTAAATGGTTGGATAGAGATGAGAGAATTAGTGTGAAAGTGCTTTGCAAGTTGTAAAGCCTTATAGAAACATAAGGTGTCCTGATGATAATGATAATTGGGAAGACTGCTACTGAATCCACTTGGTTTCTTTAGTTTTAAAGCCACAAAATTTATTCTGTGGCTATGGTACTGACAAAAGTGTAATTTATTTGATCTAGACCGAGGCTACTTGAAAGCGTACTTTGAAGGGGATGGTAGAATCCACTTGTGATGATGAGAGCCATCAGCACCTAGAGAGAGGTCTGTGGGAACTGAGTGTAGATCACAACATAGCATTTTCACTTCTTTTATTGTTGTTTGCTTGAGTTTTATTTTGTCTCATTTTTTTCCCTTTTTTATCTGATTCTTGTGCAGCAAGATAATTGTATAAAAATGTATACCTATATTGAATTTACATATATTTTTACCATGTTTAACATATATTGGATTATTTGCCATCTAGGAGAGAGGTTGAGGGAAAGGAGGAGAGTTTGGATCTTAAGATTTTGCAAGGGTCAATGATGAAACATTATCCTTGCATAAGTTATGAAAATAAAAAGCTTCAATTAAAAAAAAAAAGAAACAAAATGATGTATCTCATATCAATCATTGGCATTTTTATGTTACCAAAAAGTCCAGCTGCAAGAGACAGAAGAGAAATCCCATTTAAAATAACCATACATGATATAAAATATTTCAGAGCCTACCTGCTAAGAGAAAGCCAGGAACTATATGAACACAGCTACAAAACTTTTCACACAATAAAATTAGATCTAAATAATTGTAAGAATATCAAATACTCATGAGAAGGCTGAGCTAATATAATAAAAATGACAATTCTACTTAAATTAATTTACTTATTCAGTGCCATACCAATCAAACTGCTATGAAATTAATTTGCAGAGTAAATAACAACAGAATTCATCTGGAAGAACAAAAAACCAAGAATTTAAAGGGAATTAATGGAAAAAAAAAAAAAAAAAGCAAAGGAAAGTGACCTAACTGTACCAGACTAAAAGTTTATATATTATTAAACAACAGTCATCAAAACCATTGGTACTAGCTAAAAATTAAGAGTAGTAAATCAGCGGAATGGATTAAGATCACAAGACACAGCAGTCAATGAATATAGTATGGTAAAAATGTTTATTCTGTAGACTGCAGGTTGATTTGACACTATTTTCCTTTATCTCTTAGTAAATTTATTTGGTCCCTGATAGCTAAGCTTTTGCCTTATCTTTCTAGGAACAGGCCTCCACCATGTTTTGTGGTGTCTCCATACCAATCCCCCTCTGCTTCTCTTTCCCTTCTAATTCTCCTTTTTAAAATCTGTCCATCTAATTCTATCTTACCACTGTACCAGATTGTGATCTAATATTTTTGGTATTGCATTTAGTCTTGCAGTCAGTTAACAGAGACAGCAATGTGGAATAGAATATGGAGACCTGGTGTTAAGAGTTAGGAAGGTCTAGTTCAGTTCTCTGTCATTTGGGCTCTTTTCCTGGCATCCTTAACATCTCAATGCCCCAAGCAGCAAAGACCTTAAATTGCTCTGAATATGTGATGGAGTGGAGTCTATGTGATATGTGATATTGGTAGAGAGAGTTCTTTTCTGCTTGTTACATTGTTGAATGATGAAATTATTGGTGCCGGCCAAGAAAAGATGTGTTAAAATTCCCTTTGTTCCTTTAGTTTGCCTGTAATGATTATCTAATCTGTCTGTATCTTTGCCTTTTGAAGTTCATAACCTAATTAGCGTTTTCCTATTTCTGGATCTATCTGGGTGCATCAGCCTGATTTTGTACTGTTCTAGCTTTCCACATTCATACTCTTCTCTTTGTGCTGTCTTTTCCTTCCTTTCCTTTCTTTCTGTTTTTCCCCTCCTTGCATTATTATTCTCCCATCCTCCTAATGGGGAGGTTGATTAAAGGAGAATTCTGGGCAGAGTAAAAGAGCTTTAGCAGGTCTGGGTAGGTAAGCTCTAGGGATGAGTCACCATTAGTGAGAGGCCTAGATTAGTTGAACATTGTAGTTATTATTAGAAGTTAAGAAGGCATTTATTCTTCATAAAGGCCAAGACAATTTCTTCTGGTTATGTGAGTGGTAATAACAATTGTTCACATTTTTATACCACTTTATAGTTTCCCAGTTATATTTTTGACTGGCCAAGGTTAAATCAAGTAACCATCGTTTCTTGGGGAGATTTTGCACACTATACCAATAATGTAATTATCTCCCTAGGAAAATAGGCACAGATGGTAATGCCAATGGATGGAAAATGGAAAAAAATTGATCTAGCAAAGCTTAAGAGTAAGTTTTGTCTTGGTGAGAGATGAGGAGTATTAAAAGAAAAGTGATTCCTTTCCCCCTCATTCAACTGGGAATCAAAAATTATGTTAAAGTGAATACGCATGGAGAAATGTTTTTATTTTCCATTGATTTACTCAGAATTTGTTATTGCTTTCTTTTTTTGGGAACAATATTACTCATAGTGATTGGATAGCTAGTCAGAATAATTGCCATTTTGAAAATTAAAAGCTTCATTAGTGAACGTAGAAGAATCTAATATCACTATGAACGTATGACTTGCTTTAGGTGTTTGTACATTTGAGTTTTTTTTTTTAACTAATACTTTTATTCAGGTCTAACCAATAGCATCACAGGTTGGATGGAGAACCTTAGTCTCCATCTAATCCAACTCTTAATTTTAAAGATGAGGAATAGATGAAGAGAAGATAAGTGGATCACAGTAATATTGTTATGCCTGTATTAAGAAACTTTTTTTAAACATTGAGGTCATAGGGCTTGGATTCATATCCTGACTTCTATGACAAGACAGCAACTGGTTACTGTGAACCAAGTACGCTAAAGAATTGCTATAGTGAGTTGGGTTGAGAACAAGGAAATTCTTCAAGCTCTGAGAATGCAAATGTGAAAAATGTTTTCCTAGGTATGGAAATTTAAATGTCTAGAAAAGTAAAATATTCTCATTTTTTAACCATATGATAAATGGTGTTGAGGTAATAAGCAGTTGGTGATTAGGGAAGTTATGTAAATGAATGTTGAATTGAATGAGAACTTACTTTTAATTTCCTTGTCTTTTAAAAAAAATGTTTATTAAAACTTTTTATTTTCAAAACATGCATAATTTTCAGCATTCACTTTTGCAAAACTTTGTTCCAATTTTTTTCCTCTTCCCTTCCCTTTATCCCTTCCCTAAATGACAAGTAATCCAATATATGTTAAACATGTACAGTTCTTCTATACATATTTCCACAATTATCATGCTGTACAAGAAAAATCAGATCAAAAAGGAAAAAAGTGATAAAGAAAACAAAATGCAAACAAAAGACAATAAAAATGTGAAAATACTATTTTGTGATCCACCCTCAGTCTCCACAGTACTCTCTCTGGGTGTAGATGGTGCTCTCCATTACAAGATCCTTGGACCTGACCTGAATCACCTCGCTGTTGAAAAGATCCACGTGTATCAGAATCGATTGTCATATAATATTGTTGCTATGTACAATGATCTCCTAGTTCTGCTCATATCATTTAGCATCAGTTCATGTAAGTCTTTCCAGGCCTCTTTGAAATCATCCTGCTGATCGTTTCTTATAGAACAATAATTGAATGAGAATCTTTGAAGAAAAAAAGGTGTTCTAGCTCAGTTATTCAGTTAACAGACTCTTAGGAACATCCAAAGACAGAGAATTCAATGGTTGACTGACCACTTTGGTGGTAGATAGTCTCTTCACCACAAAGGTGTTCAAATCTGGCCTATTTTGTTGATGCTTTGGGATTATTCAGCGTTGTGCTGAAGCCAAGGAAGTTTTGGCATTTGGCTGCTTTCCTAGTGTACTGCTTTGTTCTTTAGCCAGCTTTGGGGGTTAGTGTACATCTACTTAAGTCACAGCCCCAGGCTCTGATACTCAGCTAATTTTCAAGACTGGAATGTGCTTCAGTGGGAAGCCATTGGAAACCGACTGAAGAGAAACGTTCTTCCAGAAAGTCAGTTGGAGATTGGATGGCACAGAGGAGAAAGTAATCTGATGGTCTGGTTTTCACTTATTTAATAGAATTCTATAGTACCCTGTAATACTAGATCTCTACGCCCTTCTTTCCCCCTCAACCCCCAAGTCATTTAACTTCTGCATATCTCAAGCAAATTGCCCTTTTTTTGTTTGTTTGTTTGTTTGTTTTTTGCTGAGGCAATTGGGGCTAAGTGAGCTGTCCAGGGTGTGACTGAGGTCATATTTCAGTTCAGCTCCTCTTGACTTCAGGGCTGGTGCTCTATCCACTGCGCCACCTAGCTGCCCCTAATCCTCTTGGTTTTACTTTTTAAATTATAGACTGGATTTAGTTTTAAGGGACCTTAAAGGATATTTAGTCCAATCCCAATTACTAAGAATGGAAATAAGTGCTAAGGAGTTCTAAGTAATTTATCCAAGGTCAAAGGATCGTGGCTTTTAAGTCTAGAGCTGAAAGGGACCTCAGAGACCATGTAGTCCAACTCCTTAATTTTTTATATGTGAGGAAATTAAATGATTTGCCTAAAGATAGGGTAGAAGGCTCTTTGACTCTAAAGTAATGCTATTTTCTATTATACCCTATACCAAGGAGTTCCCATACTGAGCATCCCAGTGATGAAATAAAATTTCCCTTGGTTGTTTTAAATTTATTAGATTTTCCCTTGCCTTTTGCTGAAACAACTCTTTCCTAGTACCTCTCCTGTCTTAACTTTTTAGTGGTGAGTAACTAGCACCCACTATTTGTTGGAGGAATAGTGTAGATATCAGGCCTATGAATGGGTTTGAGAGAACTCAAGTAGCTTGACTATTTTAATTTAAGGTAAGCTTTTCAGGAAAAAATCCTTATGAATAGTTTATGGAAAGGCACTTTTCAAACTTCTAATAATAACCACAATGTTGACTCATGCTACTAGTGATAATATGTTAAAATACAATGAATTATGCTACCAATCTTGCTGGATTATTTAGAGGAAATTTAATTTAATTTTGCAAACTGGAGAACACCATGCAGATTGTGCATTTTGAGCTGGAAGGACCTCAGTGCCCTTAGTCCAGATCCTTTATTTTACAAAGTGTTATCCAAGGTCACATGGGGAACAAGGGCTGGAATTGTGACCAAGGTCTTGACTCTGAATCCTGTATTCTGTTCATTATATATTCTGAACTACCCCCACCCCACTTTAAAAAACATTCTGGGGTGAGGATTCTGGGAAGATGGCAGAATAGATGGGTAAATGTCAAGCTCTCCAGATTTCCCCCACAAATAGAACAAATTTGCTCTTCAGGGCGAACATAGACTAGGGGAATTCTGGAAGATTTGGAGCAGAACAGGTGTCCTTCTGATATAACCCGAAAAGATCTGAAAAAAGACCCGTGCTGGGGATCAATCCTGTGAAGAACAGATACCCCTGGGCTAGCTGGGTATAGCTTGAGCCTCAGCAGGAACCACAGAGACTTTCACCTTCAGGACTGTTTGTCAGGTAGAGATTTGAGTCTGGAAGGACTGAGTGAACCTGGGCTGATTGGGTACACTAGGCCCAACTGTGCTGATGAAATAGGGCCCTGGGCAAGAAGGAATCAACACCCAGTGAGTGCAGAAGCAGTGGAATGGTGATGCTGCTGGCTGAGCTGGTAGGAAGGTGGGGTTCTTGGTTTGGGGTTCCTGGTCATAGTGGAGAGCTGAAGGGGAAAGTTTGAGGCACCATCCCACTACCCCATGATTAAAGGTGTTTACATTAATACCTTTTATTTCAAAAAATGAATTGGCAAAGAAGAAAGAATACCACCATTGAAACATTATGGGAACGGGGAAGCTTGGGGTTCATCTTCAGAGAAGGACACGTTAGAAAAAAGTAAAAAGCTTCTACCTCAAAGAGTAATGTGAAATGGCTTCCTGCCCAGAGAGGATTTATATAACTCAAAAAAGAATTTAAAAATCAAATGTGAGACATTGAATTCACAAAAAACAAAACAAAAAAACTAAATAAAAACCAAAAAAACAAGAAAGTTATGAAAAAAATAACCAAGTAGAAAAGGTATACAGTCTCAAAGATGAAAATAATTGTTTGAAAATTAGAATTGGGCAAGGGGAAGCCAGTGAAGCTGTGAGAAACCAAGGAATAACAAAACATTATAAAAATGAGAAAATAGAATGTGAAACTGTTAAAGAAAACAACAGATCTGGAGAACACATCAAGAAGAGAAAATATAAGAATAATTGAATGCCAGAAAGTTGTGACAAAAAAGAGAACTTTGACACAATAATGCAGGAAATAATCCAAGAAAATGATCCTGGAGTGATAGAACATGAGGGGAAAATAGAAATAGAAAAATCCACCAATCACCACCTCAAAGTGGAAAACACACAAAAATAATATTGCCAAATTTCAAAACCCCCAGATCAAAAAGAAAATTTAGCAACAAACAAGGAAAAAAAAAAAACAATTCAAATACTTTGGAACTATAATTAGAATTGCACAAGACTTGTCAGCAGTTGCTATAAAAGACTGAAGGTCCTAGAATCATATCTACCAACAATCAAAAGAACTAGGCCTGCCACTAAAAATATCATATCCAGTAAAATTATAATTTTGAATGAGAAAAAAAGAACATTTAACAAACTTGCAGATTTTCAGGACTTTCTAGCATTCAAATCTGAACTTAACAAAACATTTAACATTAGAGTCAATATGAAAGATTAATTGTAAGGAACTTATTAACATGGGCAAACTGTTAAAACATGGACAAATTATTTTTTATGTGGGAAATGTATACTATTTGTTTAAGATTCACATCAGCAATAGGGTAGCTCAAAAGAAAGATTGGCAGAGTTAAGGTAAAAATAGTAATCATGTTATATAAATGAGGTGCAGAGGAAGAATGAACACAGGCATTAGAGATGGGAGGGAGGCTACTCACATTGTAAATAGATTCAATAGGCAATACTACATCTATACCATGAAAGATATAGCACTCTCCAAAATTTGTAAAGAAATAAGTGGGGAGGGATAGGTGGATGAGGAAAGAAAAGGTAAGGGGAAAAAGACAAGGGAGGGATCCTTGGGTGGGTGGGTGGGTGGGGTTAAGTAATAGTAAAGCAAATTATGAAGCTGAATTCAATTAAGTCAACTGGGATAGGAAAAGGGTTGTGTGTGAGTATGTATGTATATATGTACAGCTTCTTAGCTGTAGCTTGTTTTGGGGGGTGAAAGGGGAAAAAAGAATAAAGTAAATAAGGTACACAGCAGAGAACCAAAAAATAATTTACAAGGAAGTAAAGAAAAAAAAAAGTACATTCCTGACTATAATTTCTTCTACTAATATTATATATTAATAATAATATATAATATGCAATATAATAAATAACATTAACATATTATATTTATATGTTATATATAGTTTTTTGGTCTGATAATTTGTTATTATATATTTTGAATCTTCCCTGATATTCTGCTAGACATATGACAGTGTTCTCCTTTATTTTGCTTTATTTTGTTTTGCAGTCTTTTTCTTTTTCTTTTTTTCCTACTTTGTTTTTTCAGATAAAATAAATTTTAAAATTAAAAAAATAACATTCTGGAGGGAATAGCTCCGACAAATAGAATATGAGGCAACTTTTTGAAGTAGCCACATGTCTTTTGGCTTATATTTCTATGTAGTGATGAAGCACTAGATAGTAATAAGCTTAAGGAAGAGTTGCCAAAAGGCAAGAAATAGAGATGTTAGAGAACCATAACTGCATTTAGTGTCAAGCTATCAGAACATATGTCTTCATTCTTAACTGACAGCTTTCAGCCAAGTTTCTACCTGCAAACACAGTGACAAAAAGCTCTTAATTACTTAGCATCCTAGAGAACAGATGTGAAAAGAAAGCCACTAGTGCTGAATTTATAGGTGGCAGACTTCTGGAAATGCATTTTTTTTTTAAAAAGGCAGTGGCAGAAGTTGTTTTCAGTAATAGTTTTCTAACCTGTCTGAAACTTAAAAGGACAGCAAACAGTTCACTAAATTGGAACATTGTTTTCCAGCTTTTGCCTAGCTTTCATTGCCATTGAAGTTAGTATTGCTTTCCAGGATTGGAAATTTTTTGTCTCTTGCATCTAATCTGCTTCCTCTTTACTTATATAGTACCACATGGTTCAGGCCTTTTTCACAACCTCATGACCTTAGATTCTTTAAGTAGCCTCCTAATTGCTCATCCTTTCATGTCTCTCCTTTTTCCACTCCAGATTTCTGCATAGCTGTCAAACTGATTATTCTAAAGAGTAGGCCTTTCTTTCTGTGGCATTCTCCTATTCTGTCAATTCCAGGAGTCGCCTATTGACTATAAGATCAAATGCCATTTGATTTTAATCTCGGTCTCTCTTAATTTTTTTGCATAAATTATCATTATAAAATTAGTATTATAGTACATGTGCATCATTTATAAATAAGTTTATGCATAATGAGGGTGCATTCTACAAAAAACTTTTTGTTGAAAGGCTGCAGAATAAATAATTCTAGATTGAACTAGTAGTGTCAGTGACTTTTTACTTTTCACTTTTATAGATTGAACTAGTAGTGTCAGTGACTTTTTACTTTTCACTTTTATACTTGTATGCATTTAATTTAAAAAGTTGTTGATATTTTGTTTTTATCATATTTGTTTTTGAATATGCCATTCATCATTATGAGGAAAGAAAAGGTAAGGGGAAAAAGACAAGGGAGGGATCTTTGGGTGTGGGGGGGAGGTTAAGTAATAGTAAAGCAAGTTATGAAACTGAATTCAATCAGCTGGGATAGGAAAAGTGTTGTGTGTATGTGTGTGTGTGTGTGTGTGTGTATACACGTATACATACACACACACACACACACACATATCTCATATGCCTTATCTCATAGCAAAGCTGAAAAAGAAAAAAGTCAGCAAAAATTATGTGAAACATTTCACAACCAGTCTTTCACCTGACCAAGGAAAGAAGGAGGCTCTGCCTTCCGTTATCTGAATAATTGCATGTAATGCCTGTGAAGACATTTGAAAGGTTACTATTCATGATCTCCATAATCTTCATGTTATGATGATTCTAAAAGAAATAAAATACAACGAAGTGTAATGGTGACAAATCATTTTTATAGTGCTTTAAAGTTAATAGTTACTTTTCCTCACAACAGCCTGGTGAGATACATGATAGAAACCTAATTTATGGCATGAACCTTCATTTATCAAGTAAAAATAGTGTCAGTTTCATTTTTTAGGTTAATGTCTTAATTGTATAATTATACTGTGTATAGAATGGGACCATATGGGAAAAGGGTAAATACATAAACTTTTATTTGAGTGGGCACACTCTTGGGGCATGGGATGTCTCTAGAGCAAAAGTTCTTTACCTTTATTTCATGAACCCCTTTGGAATTTGGTGAAGTTTGTGGACTACTCAATATAATGTTTTTTTTTTTTTAAATAAGATTTCAAAGGTAACCAATTAGATAGCTATTTTTTCAAGTCCATAACCTTGAATTTAAGTCTTGTTTCAGAAAGAATTCAGCTTAGAAAGCATAACGCTTTTCCTCCAAGCAGCAATGTATTATAAGGAGGGATGGAAGTGAGAAGGGAGCAAGAATTTACTTTATACCTACTATGTAGGTGTATGTATTTATAAATATTATCCCATTTGAGCATAATAGCAGCCCTGTAAGGTAGGTGTTATTATTATTATTCCCTAGTTTTCAGTTGAAGAAACTGAGGCCCGCAAGTGATTTGCTTTCCATCACTTTAGTTTCTAAGGTCCAATTTGAACTGAGGTTTTCCTGCTACCTAAGTTGTGGCAAAAAAACTTACCAAAAATGTAACTGAAATGGATTTAATTCTTATCTTTTTAGTTTACTTGCTCATACTTCATGGAATTTTCTTCCTGTTCTTTTTTCTTTTCCTTCCATGTCTATATCTCCCCCCTCCTCCATTTTTTCCCTTCTTTTTCTCCTTCTTTAAGTGATGTTTCTTTGTCAGCGTCATATATTGCTATACCTTCATTATGGATAAAAAGGCTTTTATTGGTAGTCTGGAAACTTACCAGCCATAATTTTGTTTCTTTGAAAAATTGCATTTCATAACCTCAGGCAAGAAGAGAATTCTGAGTCTTGGGGAACATTTATCTCTGACCAGGACTTCCAGCAAAGTGAATTGATAGTTTTTGCAAATATAGTGTTCACAAGTTAGCAAGGTTGAAGAAGTTGGGTTTTTGTTGGGGGAAAGGAGGCTAAATGGTTTATTGAGTCCCTTAGTTTAAGAAGCTTTGAACATTTTTTTTTTCCTAGCCCCTTTTTTGTTAAAATTCACTTCACAGATTACAATCATTACAGGAACACAGACACATGGAACTGAGAGTTATAAAGCCATCTCTTTGAAGCTAGTTATTTTACAGGTGACAAAAGCTAAAACCCAGAGCAGAGTTTTAGAAATTTCTCCCAAGGTCATAGAATTGATCAATAGTAGAGTCAGATTTTGAACTTAAGCTCTTTCGAAAAATCCAGTGCTCATTTCATTATAATGTTCTGTTTCCCCAAACTGATAATAACAACATACTTTATGTGCAAAAAACAATGAAAAGAATGGTGGCTTTCAATTCAGGACCTTGGTCCCAGTCCCTCGTTTCCCTCTAGTTTCTTGGGTGACCTTGGACAATATCCTTTAACCTTTCCCAGTCTCATTTGTAAAATGAGGGATTTGGACTAAAAAGGGCCACTAAGGTTCCCTCCAGCCCGAAGTCCGTGGTTCTGTGTGATGCTCTTTGGTTTACAAAGCTCATTTCCTCACAATTACTCAGTTGGATTAGTAGCATGAATTAAGGCACAAAAGAAGAGTTTAAGTGACTTCCCTAGATTAAGTAGAGGCTGTCAGAACTGAAACCCAGACCTCTTAAGTCCAAGGCCTTAGAGGGCTCTTTCCACAGTCACTTGTCTAGTGATCCTAATAATCATCTTAAGGTATTAGTATTTGGTGACAACATTCAGTGGTCTTGTCTGGTTTTTCATTACTCCTACTGAGGTTTTCGTGGCAAAGATACTGGAGTGCTTTGCAGTTTCCTTCTCTAGCTCATTTTACAGATAAGGAAACTAAGGCAAACAAAGTTAAATGATTTATTTGCCCAGGATCACACAGTTAGGGAAAATGCGAGTTCCTGACTCTTAAGTTCTATACTCTATCCATTTTGTCACCTAGCTGCTCTGTGTTAAACAGTCTAAACATTTATTTTGGAAAATAGTGAAACATTTTTCATTATCAATATATTTTTTTAAATCTGTATTTTTACTGTTGTAAAGAAATACTCTATAGAATTATAGATACTGATATATTTTAATTTATATTACATATAGCTGTTTTAAATATTTGAAACTTGGAAAATTGATCTGTGTAAATCAATATAGGAAAATAGTTAAGTCCTCCTAAAATTTCTCATAGATATTAAATTTAGAACTAAACAGAAAAATGTCTATGACAGTTGAAATAATTCTGACCCCTCTTCTTTTTTCCTTCTCTACAATAGAATCTAAAAGCAGATCCTGAAGAGCTTTTTACAAAACTTGAAAAAATTGGAAAAGGTTCCTTTGGTGAGGTGTTTAAAGGCATTGACAATCGGACTCAGAAAGTAGTTGCCATAAAAATCATTGATTTGGAAGAAGCAGAAGATGAAATTGAAGACATTCAGCAAGAAATCACAGTGCTGAGCCAGTGTGACAGTCCATATGTCACCAAGTATTATGGATCTTATCTCAAGGTAAGAAATTTTTTAAAAATCCTCTTGATTTTTGAATGGTAAAACTTTTTGCAAATAGCTGGAGAGTTTGTGAAAGACTTGGATCTCATAGTTTGCTTTAAAAAGAGAAGAAACATTTTGGTTTTTGAAATCAGGCAGATCTTTATATAGAGCTATAAATCTTTTGGGTTGGTACCTTGATGACATTTAAAATCACAAGATAATGTAGATATATATTAAAGGACTCATTGTATGGAGATTAAAATTTGATTCAATTTATAATGAGCTGGGGGTGTGTGTGTGTGTGTGTGTGTGAAGTGTTAAATCTTTGGATCATTGTCCTTGAAAAGAAAAAACAAAGAATTTCTTAAAACTATTTTAGCAACTGGTTTTGATCACTTCATTTTAGAAAAAATTCCTAATAAAATTAATGTGTATGTAGGGATTTTACAATTTTTCTAATTACAGAGTTTGAATAATTGGATGTTGCCTGGGGTATTGGAGGGTTTTTTGCGGGGGAAAGGGGAGTTGGTGGGAGAGTTGAACATACAAATTTGGGTCTTAATTTTTACTTTTAAGACCCTTGGGTCAATATATGGTCATCATTACTTTTAGGAAAAATTGAAGGCTCAGGACAAGTCGAGTGACCATGATTCAGAGATGTTGGAGTAATGTTTTCCTGCTTTTTCTTTTTCCCCTATTTCTTTTCCCCAACTAAAGTGAACATAGACTCATTTGAATTGGTCTTCTCTAAAGAAGAACCAGAATATCTCTCATTTCTTTTTTCATAATTACCTCAAGTCCTGGCTTGTTCTTTGACCTGATTTATACAGTGTTTTCTATAATGGGGATTAGAGATTCTGAGGATTACTTTGTTGGAAAATTGTGAGGAAATTCTTGTGGAACTTCTGTACCTGTGGTTAACTCCTGTATTGATAATGCAGCATTGAACCACTAATTGTGTACAGTCCCTTTTATTCCTGAGTTTTTCCCTCCACTTCTGCTATATTAGTTTTGTTTCTGATAATGAGAACAACATATTAACTGCATTGATTTAGGGTGTTTTTGTTGTTTTTATAGAGAAGTTGGAGAAATTTTTAAGTTTAAAAAATGATAGATGAAAGGGATTATCTGACATAAAAAGTTTATGAATCATTGAACTGTTAAATGGAATTTTTAAGATACTCAGGTTAGAAGAATGGTCATGTTTTAAACAAAATTTTTAGTTTTTCACAAGTTCCCCCTTTACATTTTGAAAACTTCTCATCTCTAAGCAGCTTTGAGTAAAACAAGCTTCCTCAGAAACATATCTCAATTAAACCTAACCAAAGAATCCTACCTCAAAATGAATTTTGGATAAACAAAACAAAGGGACACATTGCTTTTGTTTAACATGTTCCCTTTTCTGTACTTCTGTCATTCTTTTGAATTAAGGGAACTATATTTCGTCATTCAAAGGAGCTAGTATATTTAAAGTGCTTTATGAATCTTTAAAAAATCCTGTATATAAATGTTATTTGTCTTTTGAAGTCTTTTGAAATGAAATTTGTACAGATTTGAATTTCGATGTCTTTACTCTGTTGTAGTAAATATATATAGATTTTATTTTTTTGATTCTGCTTCTTTCTGTCTCAGTTATCTTCCCACCATTTTTCTGAATCCCTTAAATTCATTATTTCTTATGATGAAATAATATATTCCAGAACTGTTCACTGGATGATAGGACTGTTTTGTAGCTTTGCAAGTCTTACGTTAATGTGCCCATTTTTCCTACATGTTTGAACTATTTTTACATTTTATGATCTTTGCCTATTTGCTGAGAGTGAGAAGAAATCTTAAAATTTTTTATAATTTATGCATCTCCTAAAATGATTTGAAGCATTTTTTGTATATTAATGGTTTGCATTTCTTCTTTTGAAAATTGTTGGGGGCAGCAAAGTGGCACAGTAGATAGAGCACCAGCCCTGAAGTCAGGAGGACCTGAGTTCAAATCTAAATCAAAAAACTTCCTAGTTGTGTGACCCTAAACTAAGCAAGTCACTTAACCCCAGTTGCCCGGGGGAGAGGGGGTAGGAATTGTTTATATTCTTTAGCCTTTTATAAGGCTAACTGGGAAATGATTCTGGATATTATATATATGTATTAATGCTCTTTACATTTTTAATATTAGAGCTTTATCTATGATATTTAATACAAATAATTTCCCTCATTTAACCATTTCTTCATTGGGAATGGTTATCTTATTTAGATGGGGACTTTGGGGACATCTTGCATTTTTTTCACTTCACCCATATATTTTTGATATAAGAAATATTTGATGAAAGAATTTCCTCCCACTTGACAAGGTATATTGATTTTGTTCATATGAAAACAGTATATAGTTTTTAAAAGTAGCATGTTATCAAAATTGTCCATTTTAGCTTTTGTGATCTCCTTTACCACCTCCTATTTTTTTGATGTCAGGATAGTTTAGCTACAACTCTTTTTCCTCTGTCTATCTTTTCTTACAAAGTTTTTGTTTTCTTTTTTTAATTATACATTTAATGTATAATTAATAATCATTATGATCACAAAAATGAATATTTCACATAAAGAACCACAAAAAAAAGACTAAATATGAAATTATGAACTTTTGCTCTCTTTTAAAAACAGGATTATTATTGATAGTGTTAAATTGATTTGGTGTGGCATTAAACAAGGTGATCTTTGAGGTGTCCTTTCCAACTTTCAAATTCAAAATCTGTGAATTTTTTCCAACAAAGATTAACATAATTAAAAGTAGAAGCAATTCTATTCTACATTTTACATGCATTCTGCATTCTGTGTACAAAATTGTCTATTCTACAAATATGCATTGACATTTGTGTGCTAAATTATAGTATAGCCTGTTTAATTAAATACATTGTTCTTAAGTCACTAAAATAGAAGCTTATACTCCTCTTTTCTAAAAGAATATCAAGAGAATGAATCTTGTAAAACAATAATAAGTATTATAATCTGAATTGGACATTCCAGACCTGTGATTCTGTTTTCGCTGTGAATTATTAGCAGGATTTAATCTACTGTATATAATTGTTTCCCTTTCAAACATACCTTGTTGTAGAAAGCCGTGGTTAAGATATTGGAAATTACTAATTTTCAGTATTGAGGCATAAGTTCTAGTAGAAAATAAAACAGAAAATTGAGAATCAAAATCTGGGGTTCAGATTTCTCTAGATTTTAACTATTACTTTATTTTGCCTAAATTTCTCCATATTTGAAATGAAGACAAAACAAAAAAAAATTTCAAAAGGAAATTGTCAAAATTTAGTATTTTCTTATAAAGGAAAATTTGAGGATGCACAGAGAAGAGATATCACATGTCAGTTTACTTGGTAAAATTTAGAATTATGTATATTTTACAGCCTCAAGGCCTGACTCATAGTAGATGCTTAATAAATTTGATTTCCTCAATTGATTAACAGAGGATTTAGAGTGATTGTAATATTCTCAACCAAGCACTTATTTGACCCCCACTTTTCCATTTTTCCCCAAATTAATTTGTGACAAATAATTTGTATGTTGATAACTAGGATTCAGGAATATTTAGAAACATACATGATAAATTCATTTTTGAAAATTTATTTCAATTCAGATCTGTGCCTAGAACTTTATTCTTATATGCCTGAAAGACATGAATAACTTTGGTAGCCTTCCCTCTCTCCCAATATCTCTGTTCTTCTTAAAAAGACAAAAAACCCATCCCATTTTGCTTTTGACTCAGTGATATGTACTTTGCAAGTGGCAAAATTAGGGTGATAATATGGTACATGTGGAGAGCTGGGAAATTTACTTGGGTAAAGGTTTACCAAAAAAAGAGGTATTCCTTTTTTTTTTTTTTTAATTATAGCTTTTTATTTACAAGATATATGCATGGGTAACTTTTCAGCATTGATAATTGCAAAACCTTTTGTTCCAACTTTTCCCCTCCTTCCCCCAATCCCTTCTCCCAGATGGCAGATTGACCAATAGATGTTAAATATGTTACAGTATAAGTTAAATACAATATATGTTTACATGTCCAAACAGTTATTTTGCTGTACAAAATGAATCGGACTCTGAAATAGTGTACAATTAGCCTGTGAAGGAAATAAAAAATGTAGGCGGATGAAAATAGAGGGATTGGGAATTCTATGTAGTGATTCATAGTCATCTCCCAAAGTTCTTTCACTTGATGTAGCTGGTACAGTTCATTACTGCTCTATTGAAACTGATTTGGTTCATCCCATTGCTGAAGGTGGCCAGGTCCATCAGAATTGATCATCATATAGTATTGTTGTTGAAGTATATAATGATCTCCTGGCCCTGCTCAATCTGTGTAAACCCTAAATTAGTTCCCTTAATTTTCAGCATCAGTTCGTGTAAGTCTCTCCAGGCCTTTCTGAAATCATCCTGTTGGTCATTTCTTACCGAGCAATAATATTCCATATTATTCATATACCACAATTTATTCAGCCATTCTCCAATTGATGGGCATCCACTCAGTTTCCAGTTTCTGGCCACTACAAAGAGGGCTGCCACAAACATTCATGCACATACAGGTCCCTTTCCCTTCTTTATGATCTCTTTGGGATATAAGCCCAGTAGTAACACTGCTGGATCAAAAGGTCTGCACAGTTTGATAACTTTTTGCACATAGTTCCAAATTGTTCTCCAGAATGGTTGGATGTATTTCTACCAACATTGTATCAGTGTCCCAATTTTCCCACCTTCCCTCCAACATTCCGCATTATCTTCCCCTGTCATTCTAGCCAATCTGACAGGTGTGTAGTGGTATCTCAGAGTTGTCTTAATTTGCATTTTTCTGATTAATAATAACTTGGAGCATCAAAAAGAGATATTCCTAATGGACATTAGTGGGATCACTCCCCAGTCTCAGCGTGTGGGTGCCCCCAGTTGAGAATGGAAGCTCATTCACAAGAGACAGAAAGGGAATAGAAGAGGTATAAAATGGATCTGATGTTGAGCCAAGCCATCACAGACATCACATTGCAACAGACTAGAGGGATTATCTATCTCTACATCATTGTTCCTAGATTTATAACTCACTTTTGAAAGCCTCAATTAAAGTTAAATGTGTGAACACTGTATCTTGTATATGTGGGGAAGAACTTGGTACCAAAAGCTATATATATCCTTTGTGCCTTCTTCAGTGTTGGTCTTTCCTTGGGAATAAAAAAATGTTTAAGATGTGATCAGTGGAATTTTAAATGAGACTTTTGTTACTGTTGGCTTTAGAAAACAAGAACCTGTCATACAAAGATCTTAAGCTAACAGGAACTTTAGACCCCATCTAGAACAAACTCCTTTATTTTAAAAATATTCTTATGTGTCTTTTTTGAAGCCAAACTAATATTTTGTAATTTCGCAGCATTCATTTCATTTTATTTTCCTATTATAATCTTTGTGTATTTTTATCCTGGCTCTGCTTATTTTACTTTGCTTCACTTCATATAGGTCTTGCCATTCTTCTTTCTATTCAGAATATCCATCATTACTCTATAATAATAATTCATTATTTTCATATTCTTCTGTATTTCATTTATCCATTTCTGAATTGATGGGCATTTTTTTGTTTCTAATTCTTACAGCACAAAAAGTACTCATTCATAACTCCATATATTAGTACATACATTAGTATATCTTTCTATATTCCTGCCAACATTGAGTAATGATGTCTTTTATCACTTTTGCCAATTTGCTGGAGTGTGAGGTAAAACTTCAGCAATTCCTTCATTTGTGTAGTTTGATCTTGGTTGCCAAAATGACTACTGGTTTTAGCATTCCCTTTGGAATTATGTGGGATTGAGAAATGTTCTTTACTGTGTCCCTACCTTACACATCAGAAATTGTTTTGTGTGATTTATAAGAGGATTCTTTGTTGTGTTTCTGATGAATTCCAGCTTTGGTAAAGTATTCATTCCTTCTACTTTAAGATGGAAGAGGCCAAAGGCAAATTAATGTTTGGGAATTTCATTTAGTGCTTTTAGCCTAAGTGAGCTTGATACAGAAATAGACTTAAGTTTTACTTCTCTTTTTTCTTAATTTTATTTACTGTAATAGATTTGGTGACTGCTGTTTAAACCTGAGCCTTCTTTTAAAGCAAATTATGAGACACTCTTGAGATATCAGCTTTTATCAGTTCATGGATATAAAACAATGGATGTATTAATGTATGGCAAATGGTAAGCAAAGATGAACATTTAGCCCATTGAGGCAGTTTTTGTTGATAGGAAGTGTTGTTTGTTATGTCTTCCAAAATTTTTTGTTATTTGAGACAGAATTATTTTTCTTTGTTAATAGTAGTATACATAACTGTTAATAGTGGGAACAAGTGTTCAGCAAAGCATGTTAATCTCTTTAGTTTGGCCTGACCTTTTATTAATTAGATGTATTCCTGAAAAAAGTGTGTTAAGTATGCCTTTTCATTAACTTTCCTTCATAATATTGGATAAGCAATACCTCAGAGGAAAAATGGTTCTTTCAAATAAAGGTTTTAATTTAAGCATTGTTATAAAAATATGTAGTCTGTTCATGTTCTCTATTTGAATTGTTTTCTTTTATGTAATTCCTGTAAGGAAAGTATCTAGGCTGCACCTAGTACATGCTAGCCATTACCCAGGAAATCAAAATAGAAAGAGAAGAGACCTTAGAGATTAGTCTAGGCCTTAGTTTTTATAGAGTAGGAAATTGAGTGCTAGGAGTGGGATAGGAGTTGGGGATATTTCCAATGTGTGCCAGGCTTTTTGTTTTTATTTTCACAATAGATTCTTATTCAATACTTGTTAATAGAGACCTTACACTTAACTGAGTTTAAAGAATATTAATATTTCTAAAACTGATGATTGAGACCCTGGAAGGGATTTGAGAAGACAGATAGAATTGGATTCAAAGATCTGTGTTTGACTATTGGCTTTCTGATAAATTACTAGCTTTGGACCCTGTCAAATCACTTAATGGATTTAAGCCTCAGCTGGCTTTTTATTCATTTGGGTAATAATGCTTCAACTATCTACCTTTGGAAACCATTGTGAAGTCAATCTGTGTAAACCCTAAAGCTATGTGGAAATGTAAATCAGCAGCAACTGCAAAGTTTCATTAGAGAGCTCCAAACTTACAAATTCCCTGGCTCGTAGAATCGGTAGAGAATCTTCAACTTTTATCAGAGCCCACATCCAGGGTCCCCTCCTAGAAGAAGCCTGTGTTGGTCCCACAAGTTGGTAGGCCCTCTTTCTCCCCTTCCCCAGAACCTTGCTACCCAAAAATTACTTAGTAGTTTATATTTTATAATCTGCGTATGTGTCGTTCAATATTCAATATATCTGCCTCCCCTCAGAATAATGTAGGCAACTGTTTGCTTTTTGCCTTTTGTATCCCTAGTGCCTAGCACATTCAGTCACATAGGAGGAAATTATTAAATTCATGTTGAATAAATAAATGATTGAAATTCAAGTTAAAATTTGTGGAAACCTGAACTTCTTTTCTTCCTTTAAAGCAGGAATTCTTAATATAGGGTCTACAGAAAGAGTTCAGGGAATCCCTAAATTTTGATGTGGAAGAAAGTTACATTTTTATTTTCACCAGCGTCTAATTGAAATTTAGCATTTCCTTCAGTTATTTAAAACATAATTCTGAAAACGCTTCATAGTCTTCACCAGACTGCCAAAAAGGTCCATGACCAAAAAAAAAAAAAAAAAAAAGGCTGTAAAGCTGATAACTACAAAGCGTTAATTAGGTGTTTGTTTGTTTTTTTTTTTTTTAAATGGTATTCTCCAAGAGACAAATGTAGATTAATTAGATTCATGTGAAAACATAAGAGGCTTGGGGGAACATTTGAGAAAGTATTGCTGAATTACTGAAAGTAAAGTGTTAAAAATATTTGTTGATTCTAAATGCTGGTGGGAATTTTGAGGATGAGTATTTTTTCTATTCTGCCCATAACAAATCATCTTTTTCTCTAAATGAAACAGTGATTTGTCTATCATTCTTGAAGAGGACCATGACCTTAGGGAGGGGACGCCATGACATGCAAGTGAATTGGTTAAGTGAAGAAGGCTGGGCAAGGTCATCTACCTCACTTTCCCCTCCAGAGCATCTAGGTCACATAGCCAGATATAGATCAGGATGACTGGAGATGGCCCTGGATGAAGTGGGAGACCTTGGCCTTTTTTAAGCTAAAGTTTTCAACAGGTCTTAGTTTGAGGCTGCACTCATTCGGTGATTAAATAATAAAAATCCATGTTGGACCAAATTTCCTTGTTCATTAAATAATGTTTGTGTCCCATTTCTTCATTTCAATCTGATTCTACTCAACTATCAAATCAAATTAATAATTCCTAAAACTCAAATCTAAGTTTTAATATCCTCGCATTCTGGCTCCCCATCCTCATATACAATTCAGGTAACTCTAGTGATGCCTTTTTATCTCTAGGATCAAATGTAAAACCCTCTATTTGACTATTAAAGCTTTTTGCAACTCAGTTTCCTCTCACTTTTCCAATCTTTCCCCTTGCTTCTCCCAACATACACTTTGATCAAGCAACATTGATCTCCTTACTATTCTTTACCCAAGACATTCTGCTTCTTAACTCTGCATGATTTTCATTAACTTGTACTGAAAATTTTCTCCCTCATCTCTCATCTCATCCCAGCTAAAATTCTACCTTCCACAAGGCTTGCCCACTTTGTCTTGCCTTCCTCTGCTAATTATCTCTATTTTATTCCGTATATATCTTGTTCGTAATTATTTACATGTTTTCTCCCATATAAGAATATGAGTTTTTGAAGAAATGGGTCTCTCTTTTTATCCCCCCCAGTAATTAGCATTATGTGCCTGGCAAATAATAAACTGCTTATTGACTGACTCATTAGTGGGCTAAAAGACTCACTGGATTTGGAGTGAGAAGATGTGGGTTTCAGTCATGGATCTTCCATTTAACTTTATATAATCTGGGGGCAATATATTTAATTTTTCTGGGCCTCAGTGTTCATATCTGTAAAATAATGGGATTGTACTACTAGTACATCTGTAATATCACTTTACCTCTAAATAAATGATCCCATTATTCTGTGAAAATTGAGTTAATTTTCCCATTTTCTTTAGAATTTTTCCTTCTAAAGAAGGAAAACAGATTTGACATTTTGTCTCACAATTGAATTCTACCATATTTAATAGTCAATAACACACTGAACTGTGATTATAGATCGCATTTTCTGGATTTGCAAGTTTTCTCTTGGAATCCTTGAAGAATGCTTTTTTAGCTATCTTCAGGCATTTTCATCCAGATTGGAGGGCAAACTTTAATCCTGTATTACCTTTTGTTAAAGCAGCTATGGAAGCTGGGAGAGGCAAAGAGAACCTGTTTTAGTGGCTACATTTATCTTTTTTTTTTTTTTTTTTTTTTAAAGGCAATTTATGGTATTCTGCACCTTGTGCAGAAAGGAATCTTTGGCCCCGCTGAGGACAATAATAGGACATTGCCAAAGCTGCTGTTGGATTTCTTTCCTAGCATTTCTGGTCATAGGGTATGAAAAGTGCTGAGATGAAAGTGCTGAGTGCTCAGATTGAAATTTGTAATCAGTCTTTGGGTTATTTATTCAGATCCTGAGGCCACAAACTTTTTGCATACATGTAACAACAACTTGCTGTGTTTCTAGTATGGAGAAATAATATTTATGTTTTTCAAGTAAAAACACATAGTATCTTACGTCATGGTAGTTTAATTGATATTCAGTGTGATAAGGCATTTCCCTAATTTGCAGAGAATTCTATTGCTTGGGAACTGGCAAACATAGACAGTTGGGAAGGCGGACTTAGCTAAGATTTCTTGGTGGTCTTTTTTTTTTTTATTATAGTCTGAGATACTATGGGTGAATTT
Source organism: Antechinus flavipes (assembly GCF_016432865.1). Taxonomy (NCBI): domain Eukaryota; kingdom Metazoa; phylum Chordata; class Mammalia; order Dasyuromorphia; family Dasyuridae; genus Antechinus; species Antechinus flavipes. The sequence goes on along the minus strand of NC_067400.1, from coordinate 151,891,184 downwards.
GGACATAGCGGGTCACATCACATCAGAGGGAGGTATTGGCAGCCTACATATTCAGCTTGTTCCAAATATAGGATTTCACTTCAATACAAAGCTGTCCCAAGGGAAATGTCTAAAAGAGACCCTTTAAGTAGGAGGGAAAATGTAATAGCAGAGAGAATTGCTATACAATTTAAGCTCTAAAGTAGAATGCTGATGTAACTATAATGAAATTTCAGTGATGATAATGCTCATCACTTGCTGACATTGATTTGAAATTCTCCCCATTTCCTTTGCTGTGTTGTCATTCAAAGCAATGAAGATGACTTTGTCTGAAATTCCAGTGACCTTTGAATACAGAGCTGAGTGTAGAAGAGTTTTGAGAATGTAGTGTCTAAAGAATTTCTATAACTGATCGGGATCCCAGTAGAATGAACAAAGCAATCCCCATTGAAAAGGAGCTTACTTTGGAATTGGGAGGAGATAGCAAGTACATATGAGACTAATCTTTCTTTGAAATGCTTCTGTGATGGGTAATTTAGTCTTTCAAGATAGTCAATTTCACTTTTTGGTAGGTCTAGTTTAGAAGTTCTTAATCTTTTTTTTTTGGGGGGGGGAAGTGCGTATCAGTTGTGAACTCCTTTGTCATTCTACTGAAGCTTATGAACCAACCCTCTTTTTAGAAATATATTTTTGGGTGCAAAATGTTATGTGTAGTGTGTAGTTTTACAAAAGGAATCAGATGACATAGAAATTGGATGTGTACAATTTTAAAAAATACACTTTAAATTAAAAATAAAACAAGTTCATGGACCTCAATTCTAAGAACATCTACTCTTAATTGTTAGGCAGTGTCTTTATTGCAAGCCTAAATCTGCTTTCTGCAACTTTTTCCTACTTCTGCATTTGGGCCAAGAACAATTTTGTACTGTAGAAGTAAAGAATATATACTTCATTATTTTTATTGAGAGTTCATTTTGTGAAAATGTTACTTGCTGGTATTATAGAATTCCCCCTGGTTTCCTCTATTTGAATTATTGTATTTTGAGTATAGAATGGGCAGGCAACCAAGGTATTCTGGGGCTGTGCTTTTTTTCCCCGTATAATGTTAGTCATTTTTTAGAAGAGGAGGCTAAGAGTGTGGAGACTATTGTTTAATATGATTAAAGGGGAATTCTGAGGTTTAGAAATCAGACATTTTATTGAATGGTTAAAGTGAGTGTGTAATAGAAGAGGTGTTATGGTATTAAATTATTTTTGGTTCTCAGGAGATTAAATTGTTAGGAATGGAATTTATATAACTTTTTTGAGTAAAAGAAATACACAGGATTAATATTGTTAATGTTGATTAGCTACCCATTAGGGTTTGATTCCTTTTGTGTGACTGGGTATTATGTTGATTTTCTGATTGTATTCTTTGTTTCTGTTGAATAGGTTTTTCTGGTAATTATAGTAGGGATTTTTGAAGATAATTAGCAACAAAATGTAAGCTAATCTTTAATATTTTGTAGTTTTACATAAATACTACTGCTTTTTGGATGTTAGGGGTTCTTCAGGTAACATTTGAGAGTTGCTGCTTTAGAGCCTTTGGTGATCACCTCTCTCTTTTTTTTGTGAAGCAATTGTAGTTAAGTGACTTATCCAGGGTCTCACATAGCTAGTAAATGTTAAGTTTGAGATCGGATTTGAACTCAGGTCCTCTTGACTTCAGGGCTGGTGAGTAATCACTTCTTTAGAAAATTGTGATATTATAGTACTATTGGTCTGGAGAAGGCAGGTGTTAGTGAAATGTAGGTTGTCAAGATCTTTCAAAGGGAAAGTTGTTAATGGTTGCCTTTAGTGTGTGATAAGATGTCATCTGTATCCACCAAAATTACTCTGTACAATTCAGGCACTTGTTTTTTCCTCAGACCTGTTTCACATTCTGGTGGATATCTATTTTTGGATCATTTGCTTTTTGTGGTTCATATCCATTCAAAGACTGACAGACTTGTCTCCAAAGGAAAGAGGCATAAAGACGCCAAATGCAAAACCACAATAATTTCTTTGATTGCAGGGACTTTTTGGCCAGCCTGACGTAAGAACTTGACTTTAGAAGAAGCTTTGGGCCCTCTCCTCAAAAGGGATGGCAGGCTGAAAGACAGCTGGCAATCACCCTGACCTCCGCAGACTTCGGAGGAGGTAAGCACCTCTGTTGGTACTCCTCAGACAAATACATACTTCCGCTCATTCCTCTCACATTCTGAGCTCCATCCAATCTTGTGAAAATCTTGCCATGAAAACTCTTTCAATCTTCTTTCGGTTTTGGCTGTGCATAGGGTCATAGAACAACCTTGTTTCCTTTTGGCCCAGGAGAAGGGCTGAGTTTCTGGCCTCTGATTGAAGACATATATCTGAAAACATAGAATTTTTTTTTCCTGGTTTCACATGGCTGCTGTCTGAACTCAAACTTTATTTCTGCCTCCTTTGAATTCATGTTGCCATTTGAGGACAACTTGCAAAGCGTCTTGCTCTCTTAATTTTTTTATATTTGAGTTGTGAAGGCAAAATCTTTTTAGAGTTGGTTCTTCCTTTTAATCGTGATCCATTTGGAAACTGAACTCTAGGATTTCTTAGGAGGAATTGCTCCTCATCTTGATAGAACAGCAGTTATGTACCAGAAAGTTTTACATTTCCTTGGAGCAGTGTGCCTGTTGTGGAATGATTAAATGTAGGAAACCTGAAGGATACTTGGTTGTATTAACAGTGAGAGTCTTTGTGCCTAGTGGCAGGTAACAATTTTCTCATCATCTGTATTTATTCTCTAATCTTTAAGAAATGAGTAACAAACAAAAATAGTATGAATTAGCACAATTGCTTAGCCAGATTTCTAGTTGCTGTGATTATATGTGTGTATCTACATATATATATATGTGTATGTTTGGGTTTAGGAGATGATTAGGTTAAAAAGTTGGAAGTTATTCTTGGGGAAAATAGAGTAGGTATGAATTGTCTATTAACTATTTGTAATCTCTTAAGGGATTTAAAAATTGGTAGAAGGTGAGTGTATTGAAAAGAGAATTGATTTTAATCAAAATTTAATCTAACAAATTCTTTTTTTTATCTGATGGTGACATGCTTGAAACACAAAAGAAAGCATTTATTATGCAGAATTAAAGATTTGGACACAGTAGTGTTCATTAAGGTCTTATGAATTGTATTAATTTTTAAAAAGGCATTTAGAAGGTGTAAACAAAAAATAATATATCAAGTTAGGATATAAATCGTTGGTTGCTAAATGGTATTGTCTTTTTGCATATATGAATAATATACCATATTTTCTTATAATTTCTAACAAGTAACAGCTTCTATTTTATGAACTCTGATAAGCAGAAAATAAATTCTGACAAAATGAATATCAAGTCTTTTAGCTATCAAGTCTGTTAGGAGGTATTTCCCACATCAAAAGTAAGATAAATTTTGTTTGCTTTTAACAAATTTTATAATTTAGATAACTAATTAGCTTAGGTTAACTATAGGTCTTAACACAGTGCTTGTCACATAGTAAATGACTAATGTTTATTGACTGACTAGTTAAGTCCAGACCTGTTGTAGACCTTATCTTAAAAAGGCCCAGGTTTCCCATTGCATCCAGAGTCATCTCTCGTCATCTTGATTGATCTCTGGCCACTGAACCCAGATGGCTCTGTAGGGAAAAGTGAGGCAGGTCACCTTGCACAGCTCTTCCTTGCTTCAATTCAATTCACTTGCATGTCATGGTTTCTCTTTGAGAACAAAGAACAAAGAATATTTTTTTTAAAAATCCTTGGTCTCCAGTAACAGGTTGTTATGTTTTGGGAATGAAGAGATGTTTTGTAATGTTCTTGTGACAAAATGTAGTGTTCACGTTTGGGTTTCTGGTGGTCTTGGAGTACTCTTTTCAGCAGAGTAATCACTACAAGAGTAGCCAGGGGTTTAAGTCCAAATCCTTTTTTGTCTCCTTCAAAGTCTTATCTCCTTTCCTGGGGTCAGGTTAGCTTTCTTTAAAGGCCTTCCGAAGTCTTGGTTTCAGTGGTTTCAGCCACAAGGCTGATGAAGATGAAATTGGATCTCATCCAGTCCTTGTTGGCTGTTATATACTCCATTATCATAGGTGTAAATCTTGTGGAACTATATTAAGTACTAAGTACATATACTGAACTAGAGAACTATTAAACACCATGCTAAACTAGATAACCATTGTCTTTATCAATTCCACTGACTTAACACCTTGTAAGAATCCTTGTTTCAAAGTTCAGAGTTGTGGCCTGTAACAATGTTTAGTGATTGGAATGTAAAAACACTTACAACAATTTCTGTTTTATTTTAGAAATATGTATTTTACATAGGACTCACAGAATCTTAAATTGGAAGAGATTAGTCACCTAGACTAATATATAGCTGAACGGAAATTTCCTCTTTTTTAATTTTGTCAATATTCTTCCTATAAGGTGGCGTACCCTGGATTGAACATAGCACACAACAGATGGGGTCCAAAAGTTGAGGATTCTCTTTATTTTCATTCTGGATGGTATATTAATTCAGACCAAGGCTGTATTAACTCTTGTCGGGGAGGGAAAGAAAGAAGGCTTTTGTATCATTATTGGCTACATCCTTTACTTACACATTTAATAGGAATTAAGTTTGTATTTTTGTTTTCCTTATTGTTCTAGTATGCCAAGATATTTTGGGATCCTTTTATTCAATAATATCTTAAATGCAGTGTAGAACCATTGGTTAGGGACAATGTAGAATAGTAGAAGGAATACTGTCTGTCAGTATGCCAAGAATATGTCAGGCCAAGTCTCTACTCTGGTGATGAGCAGCAGTGTTAACTTTTTAAAGTCACTTCAGCCTCATACCTTTTATCTAAAAAAATGGGCATACTACTAATAATAACAATAAAGAATTGTATATCCCTGGTGATTATCAGCAGAGACATTAAAAAAAAAAAACTTTGATTTGTGGATGATTTTCTCATGGAGTTGTAGAGAAAGCAAATGGCAAATAATAAAATGTTATAGGAGTTCAAATTATCTCTTCCAGCTCTGTTTTATTTGCCAATTTTATAAACTTGCTGTCTCTGTTTTTATCACTGTCACTGTGTCACTGATAAAGATCTTGAATGCTATAGCTGAGGATTCTATTAGAATTCTCCCTCTAAGTTGATATTAATCCTCTGTTAATGTCTAGTCTTTGAGTCAAGTCATTCCATTGGTATGGACTGTTCCAGTTATGCTATGCTATCATACAGTCTACATGTGTGTTTGAATTGAATTGGACCTCTCTAGTTCACTGGATAGCATAAAGAGAGTTTGTGATGCTTTGTGGAAATTAATGTATAGTTTCTCTAGTATTTTCCAGATCTTAGAGTCTGGTGATCTTTTAATTAATTTATCTTTTCAATAATATTTTATTTTTCCAAATATATATAAAGATAGTTTTCAACATTCATTTTTGTGTAAAACTAAAAGTTCCAAATTTTTCTCCTTCCTTCCCTTATTTCTTCCTTCCCAAGATAGCAAGAAGTCTGATATAGGTTAAATATGTGAAATTCTTTTAAACCTATTTCTGTATTTGTCATGTTGTGCAAGAAAAAATCAAATCAAAAGCGAAAGAAACACAAAAAAGAAAAAAAGTAAGCAAACAACAACAAAAGGTGAAAATACTATTCTTTGATCCACAATCAGTTTCCAATTCTCCCTCTGGATAGGGAGGAGTCTTTCCATCATTACTGGAATTTCCTTGAACTACTTCATTATTGAAAGGAGCCAAGTCCCTCATAATGGATCATAAACATAATCTTGTTAGTGTGAACAGTGTTCTGGTTCTGCTCAATTCATTTAGCATCCATTCGGGGAAGTCTTTTCAAGCTTTTATGAAATGAGCCAGCTTATCACAAAATAGCATTCTTAAGGCAGAGTATCTACTATGTAATTCCTCTGATTAAAAATCCTTTGTCTTTAACTTCATTGTCAGCCTCACCTCCAACTGAGTTTTAGTACTTCTACCACAACCATGCTAACATTTTATATAAATATAAAAGATATTTATCCTCACATTTGCTTCCATCCACATACCACACCTAACAAAGGGCGTGGGGGAAAAAAAAGTAGTCTGTATTGTCTTATTGACTTAGTCCTTTAGCGGCTACAAACTGGGCTCAACTATGAAATATAAAAATACAAACTAGCGTATAGTTCTGTATTGTCCTTTTTTCATTTCTATGAATGGTGAAACAGGGTACAGAGGATAAGAATTTCACAATACCTTCCCCCCTTATGACTCGTTTAGACACATATCTTTTAAACTGCTAGTATGATGAAAGTGCCACAGTGTGAGAATGTGTTTCTAAATAAACCAGGTTATAATTCAATTAAAACATTCGTTTCTGAATTACTTCATTTTTCTGCATTTGAATATTTAAATTTCCATTTGAATAGTTTGGGTGAGTAAACTGGTTTTAAAAAGTGAATGTGTATCTGATGCTGTGCCTCAGTGGGTGATAAACTTAAGCTCCCTAAGCTTAGAGTTCCTTTACAGCTCTTGATCTCTGATCTGTCTCCGATAATTTGCCTCCTCTGTCATCTTTCACTCTTTCACTTATTTTGAGTCTCCCTTTTTACTGACTCATTCCCTACTACCTACAACTCTTCCCTACCCCCAACACAGAACCCTTCCTTTGATTCATCCATGCCTGCCAGTTATTACTCTGTCTTTTCTCTCCTTTCTAGCTGAATTCTTTGACAAGACCAACTACAGAGGAGGTCTCTGCTTTGTCTCCTACCACTCTCTTGTTGGATCTTAGATGTGGCTCCTGATCTCATCCTTCCACCGAAGCTCTTCTCTCTATAAATTTCTCAGGGATCTCTTAACTTGCCACATCCAGTGGTCTTTTTTCCTTGACCTTTCTGTAGTCTTCGACATTATTGATTACCTCCTCCCTGAAATTTTTTTCTATCCAGGTTTTTATTGACTGATCTCTTCTAGTTCTACTACTACTTGTCTTATTTCCTTTGCTGGGTCCCCTTGTAGCTCATGTCCAGTAGCTCATGGTCTCTCAGGACTCGATCTCTTTTAATTGTCAATTTGGTGATCCTATCTACTCTCATAGATTTAATTAAGGTATCTCTATACTGGTGAGTCTCAAATCTGCCTATTTTGTACTATCCTCTGTGCTGACCTCCACTCTCACATCCTCAACTGCCTTGCAGATTGTTTGAATTGGATTTTCAGTAGACATCTTAAACTCAATATGTTCAAAATGGAAGTCATGTTTTTTCTCCCTATTTACCTCCCCTATCACTGTAGAAAGAAATACACTACACACCCAAATTCCTTGGGCTTACAACCCAGGAGTCATCCTGGGTTACTCACTATTTCTTATTCTCCCCAAATCAGTGTCTTGCCAAGAGCTTCTCAGTTTCACCTTTGTGGCATCTGTCAAATAAGCTCTCTTCTCTCCTTTTTCGCTGCCATTACACTCTAGTGTTGACTCTCATCAATGAATGTAGTTACCTTAAATGTCTTTCCCATTCCAATCCATCTGCCATTTAGTCATTAAAATGATTTTTTTCCTTTCATGTCCATTCTCTGTGGGGCTCCCTTGTACTTCCCAGATCAACCACGAAATACAGTTTGAATATTAAATCCCTTAATAATCTAACCACCTCTTACATGTCCAGTCTTTGTATTATCTTATTCCTCAGAACATATTCTTTTTAACCGCCATCCTGACTGTTCTAAGAACAAGTTGATCCATTTTTGGCTCTGAAAGTTTTCTCTGGCTGAGCTCCATCTCTAGAACATTCTGCCCTCTGCTTCAGTTACTAACTTTCTGGCTTTCAGTTTTCAACAAAAACCACATTTTTTACAGGAAGCCTTCCTTGATCCGCATCTTAATTTTGTCTTCCTGTTTATGCTATATACAGCTTGCTTTGTGTATATTTGTTTGTATATGTTATCTTTCCCATTAAATTGCAACTTTCTTGAGGACAGGGCTATCTTTTGCATCTCTTTTTAAAATCCCCATTGCTTAGACCAATACCTGGCAAATATTAGTCGCTTAATAAATATATATTGATTGTATGATTGCTTGAGATGGAATGAATATGTTTATAATATTATTGTATTACTAATTCGTGCATCTTAGGAATTACAAATCAAGCTGATATATCATTTTCATTTTTGTCAGAATGGAAAGACATATCACTAAAATATTAGATATTTAGATATTTTTTGCTCAACCATGAAAAATACAAACTAGCTTACAGTTCTGTGTTGTCCTTTTTTCATTTCTATGAATGGTGAAATAGGGTACAGAGGATAAGAATTTCACAATTCCTTGACCATCCACATTCTTTTAACTGTTGGTACTTAAACTGTGTGTAATCTTTGTCTTTGACTAATAAATACATTGGCATCTTGCAATAACTGAATCACATCTATATTTATCTTCTTACTGTGAAACCAAAAGACACGTAACAGTTGCAATGGAAGGAAGTCTCAAAGGGCAACTAGGTAGTTTAGTGCACAGAGGAGGGGGACTGTAATCAGGAAAACTCATCTTCCTTAGTTCAGATTTGATCTCACACTTGCTGTCTGAGTGACTCTAAGCAAATCATTTAACCCTGTTTACCTCAGTTTCCTCATCTTTAATAAGGCAACAAGAATCATTATTTTATGGAATCTACTTCATCTTGTTTTTTGCCATGCTTACCATGAAAATAAATTACCAGAAACAAATTGCATTGACATCTGTTCAGCAGATGAAGAGGGGAAATTGAGTGAAGAACTTGACAAGGTAACTGCAAACGTATTAAAAATTGACTTTGATACTAGGCTGCATTTCAGGCAAAATATGTTGGGGGGAAAATAACTTGGGATCAAGAAATAAGAGACCAAAGGCTTTTAGATTATTCAGAAATACCACAACCATCGATTATTAACATGGGTCTTTAAGAAAGAAAATCTTTAAACAAGGATTTAAAAATACTTGATGTGACCAGGATCAAACAGTAGAACAAAGAAAATTTGTTTTAACAGATAAAAAATTCTTTGTTATTGCTTTGAGAGTCATTGCAGAATCAGCTTTTTATTTATAGCCTAATCATTGATATCATTAAAATAAATGTCAAGCTAATAAAAAAGATGAAGATGACATTTTATTTGTTTCTAGAAGTTCTGATCTAACTTGTACAAACAAGTTGTAGATCTCCTCCTTGAGATATAATGGAGTGTTTTTCTTCATAAATTCAGAGTTGCAGGTAGGAGAAAGAACCAGATAAAATATAATGTAACTGGGTTCTGTCCTGTTCAAATTTAGGAGATACTTCAGTAGAGTAAAAATTAAGCTTTGCTTGTGCTTATGTACAGTTAGCTCATAATAGTAGTTTTTCCTCCCCAGGAGGAGCTAAGGCTCATTTTAATGGTCATGCAAGATATGTAGTGTATATGTAGTATGAGAGTAAGTATGTAATAGGCATACCAGGAAGTTGTACCCCTTTGTATCCAGCAAATGGGAAAATAGGAGGGACTGTGTGGTGTAGAATTAGGTATCTAATGCTTAAAGCTTCTTTCTCCTAGTGCAAGTCTGCTATTGCAGAAAACACTTTTAACTTCACCCCTTCTGATTCCAAGAGGTTTATTTCTTATAACCCTCTCCCTTAAAACAAACCAAACTAACAAAAAAAACCCCAACCCAAATCAAAACTACCAGAAGTTATATGAAACCCCCACAAAGAGGGAAGTTTCCAATAGTATTTTGAAAATCTGTTTGCCCAGTGGAGATTGATGATTGAATTAACAGCAGCACAGAATTGGAGTATATGTTTAGTGCAAGCCTTTTTTATATTCATCAGGCTTTGCAAATAGGCAATCAAATACAAAATTAAATAGCAGTGGAAGTTTTCAGATGTGTTAGGTGGATCCTCTAAAGGATTTAAAGAAAAACATTAGAAGAATTGCATAGGATAAGAGATCATAAGTAGGTTGCTTTCTGTACAGGTAGCATAAGAACGTACAACAATGAGTTAATCAATAATTCATCAATATTCTGTCATACATTGCTTTTACTGTATTCCTCTTTTACAACATGCACATGATTATGTAGGGAAGAAGGATGTAGTGGAAGTTTTCAAAGTTCTTTTAAGTCACTTTTTTGTGTGGTCTGCTCTGCTGGTTATTTCTGGTTATTTAGGGTGATATTCTGGGAAATGATAATGAGAATATTGCGTAGTTTCAGGGAAAGTATCCAGCTAGCTTTAGCTAGGTACAAGTATTGTCTGGCATTTTAAAGCAATTCTCTAGGTGTTTTATGACATTATATGATTATCTTTGGACTGTGAATTTTTTCCAAAGTTATGCCTCTATTTTGTGACATTGATAGACTTGTCTTTATTTTTTTATTTTTGTTATTTATTTATTTACCCATTTATTTACCCTTTATTCACTTATTCATTCATTCATTTATCCATTCAGCTGAGGCAATTGAGGGTAAGTGACTTGCCCAGGGTTACATAGATAGAAGTATTAAGTTTCTGAGATCAGATTTGAACTCAGGATCGATCTGACTTCAGGGCTCTATCTCCTGCGCTACCTGGCTGCCCCAGACTTGCTTTTATTTTTGATGATATACTTTGTTTCTTGCCCTGCACATTTCCTCTGAGTTTGGACTATTCACTTACACCACTCCTCCCCAAACACACACACACTTATCACTTACTCACTCCCTCATTAATTATCTGATCATTTTGTTCTTTGTCATACTATAATTCCTTTGGATTACTTATTTCATGAATATTAACCTCCATTACTTTACATTTTTCTTTTTAGGTACCATTTAAAAATAACTTCTGTTTGTACTAATTTTTCTATCAAGTTCCTCAGTCAAGGTAATTTGACCTTTAAAAAAATTAGTTTTGGATTTATGATTACATTTAAACTAGAAGCATGTAAGCCAGGGGTCCTCAAACTACGGCCCATGGGCCATATGCAGCAGCTGAGGACGTTTATCCCTCTCACCCAGGGCAATGAAGTTTCTTTATTTAAAGGCCCACAAAACAAAGTTTTTGTTTTACTATAGTCCGGCCCTCCAGCAGTCTGAGGAACAGTGAACTGGCCCCTTATTTAAAAAGTTTGAGGACCTCTGATGTAAGCTGTAGAAGGATGTAAGAAGCTTTGGCAATATGTTTTCAGAGTTTCTGGAAACAGATCGTGGAAGTTCATGCACATTTATATAAACATGGTCAAATGAATAATTATTTGGGTTTTTTAGAAATTGCTCTGGGATAGTGATTTTTCCCAGATGTTTGTTGTGTTTGTGTGTGTTTTTAAACAAGACGTCTAACCTCCCTAACCCCCCCTTAAAAGGCCAATTTGTTAATCATTTGCATGTAGCCACACCCAGGCAAACAGTAATGAGGGACCCAAGATAGTAATGTTATCAATTGTACAAAGAAATCTTTTAGGACTGATGGGTATAAAGTTAATTGTTATCGATTACTCAGAGTACACCTGGATGTTTGCACTTTATAATAAGTAGTCAACACTCAGGAAATTCTTTATTTCCCTCTTCTATAAGTCACAAGTTGATGTTATAGAATTCCCAGAGTTCTTTTTTCTAGGAAGATTGCTTATGTATGAGCAGTGAGCAAAATAGTTTGCTTACTCCTGGTATCGATGCCAAGACTTGGCAGTGAGTAAATCTTTGTTTAAGAATTTCCTATCGGGCATTATAAACTTTTGATTGGCAGAAAGATCATTTCCCCGGATTCATCTTTGGTTATCTTCTGATAATACACCCGTGGTTCAAGGATTCCCCTGAAATGGGTACCAGGATCTGTGAAGTAATCAGCCACTTAGAATGGGAGTTATCCTGTCAGCTTTACTTTGGTTCTGAGAGGTCATCTGAATTCTTGATTGGCTCAGAACAGATGGAACTTCTGGGCAAGGGAAAAGCACATCTGTTTTCTCTGGGAGTAATTTTTAGCACACCAAGTATCTGTTTGTCTTCATGTTTCTGGGAATAGTAGAAATGGTTTCAGTACATTAAGCCTCTGTTGGTGCCAATAAGTAAAGGGTGTGCAAAGCTATTCATTTTTCTTTTAGGTAGGCTAAATAAACATCTGACAAAGTTTGATTTGAAGTAATGGGAGATAACTTTTCATTAGCCAGTCAGTGTTTAAAAAGTGAGACCGATTGCCAAGGTTAATGCAGAAGAAATGTGTTTCATGAATATTGTGAAGAATGGAGGATTGGTGAAGAAATTTCTTTCTTTCCCTGATCTTACTCTCTTACAGCAGTTAAGAAAACTCCCTGAAGATATTTAACTGTTTTGCTTTCTTTATTTCCTTTCCCTTCAAATAAATAGAATGAAAGTGAAGCTCCCAAGTGAACTAAGTATTTTAATTTTCATCCAAGAAAACGAATCCCCATTAGTGAGGTAATATCAATATTAGATCTTTAAGATTTGAAGGGCCCTAAAGTTTGAGCTGTTTTCTATTCTTGTCCATTGTGTTATTTTACTGTAAGGATAATCAGAGATTCTGAGAATGGATATTGTTGGACTTTATTATTGCTATATTGAAGTAAACACAATTTAAACAGATCTTTAATAACTGCCAATTTTGTGCTTAGTTTTTGTCTCCATTATAAAGACAAAAATGAAAGTATTTCTGCCTTCAAGAAGCTTACTAGGAGGTTTTATCACACAAGCAAATAAAAACCAAAATATGCCAAGTAATTCAAAGTAATTTCAAAGAATAGAATATACTAATAACAGGTGAGGATTGGCATGTGCATGGGGGAGGGGTTTAGGGTTCAGTTTAAGTGGTGACTAAGAAAATTTAAGTCATTTACTCCTCTCTAGATCTGTTTCCATATCTGTAAAATGAGTTTGTAAGCCCGCTTTCTAGTTCCAAATCGATGATTTTATTATGTAGGGAGAGACAGCTGAACTAAGCTTAGAATTCTGAAAGGATGAAATGAAGAAATAACCTCCTAAGAATATGGGACTGCCTTTGCAAAAGGCATGGATGTGGGAAGTGGGATGACAAGAAGAAACACAAACAGCTGTTCGGTTCTGCAAATATGTATTGTATCTAGGATATACTGCAACATATTTAACATATATAGGACTGCTTGCCATCTGGGGGGGGGGGGTGGAAGGAGGGAGGGGAAAAATCGAAACATAAGCGAGTGCAAGGGATAATGTTGTAAAAAATTACCCTGGCATGGATTCTGTCAATATAAAGTTATTATTAAATAAAATAAAATTTAAATTTAAAAAAAAAATAGTAAATTACCACACCTACTTTTGTTTCAATAAAAAAAAAAAAAAAGAAAAGAAACACAAACAGCAGCTTCACAGGTTTTTACCCTTCTTGCTTTCTTCTCTTAACTCCTTCCGGCAGGCCCACAAAATATTAAAAATCATAGAAGAATGTCCCTGCTCATTCTCTTAATTCTGTCTTCTAAATTTTCGGAACCATTAGAGAAGAACTAATTCTTTATATTACTGTTTTACTTGTTGTGGAAATTTGTATACTGTTTTTTTAAAATTGTGTCTCTGAGAATTGGCTCAGCAATGACTAAAGGCAAAACATTCAATTTTTGAGAATACGTCTTTGGGTCTTTAATTAATGTTGGGGAAAAAAGTATTTCAATATTTTTACTGTCCCTTTTTTGACCCATAGATTATTCTTAGGCAAATTTAGAAGCAGGAATATGTTTCAGTTTATCATACTTTTTGGAAGCATGAAGGAGAAAGAGGAGGCTTTGAACTCCTCCCTCCTCCCCCAAGCCTGTTTTGTGGTGGGTTTGTTTCTTTGGAAACCACCTTTCTTGCCATCATCTTCACTTTAAGATAGTCAACTCAGTTTAACATAAATATTAATAGCTAACATTAAGTGTTTGTTATATGCAAAGTGCTATTTCATGCTGTATGGGAGATGGAGTAAGTAAAGGAGGGTGACTGAAGTTTATAGTCTTCTAAGAGTGAGATCAATCCACAGGCTTTTATTAAATGTCTACTCTGTGTGTCAGGTACTGTGCTATGCAACAAAATAGTCCCTGTTCTTACAGACATCATGTAAATATATATAAAATATATGCAAAGTACAGAGGTATTTTCAAGTTGGAAGCACTCACAGCTGGTTTGGATCAGCTAAGAGATTTCAGTTGAACTGAACTTTGAAAAAAGGGAAGGAATTCAGGTAGAGTTTTCTTTACATGTAAAGTCATCTCCCTTTGAAGTGTGTACTAATTTCTAATGACATCCTTACCTTTTATATTGTCTTGAGTGTTATAGATCAGATCATTTTTATGAATACAAAGAAGAGTGTTGATGAAAGAACTTAAAAGTTCCCTAGAACTAGATTGGTGAAAAGATATTTTTAATTGTATAAGAAGTAAATGACTTTGAGGTCATCAGCATTTCCTGATGATAAGTAATTGGGAAAACTGAAAGCCTAAGTAGACTTCCATTTCAAGAGTTTATAAATTGCAGGAAAGTATTAGGATTTCAAAGCTTATTTATTATAAGCTATGCAGTTTTTAAAAATGACCTCTCCTTGAGATAATGGAAAAGTTTAAGACTGCAGATTTCCCAGATAGTGTTTCTGTATCATACAGTGAAGATAGTCTATTAAGATTGGACAATCTGTTGTGTTTATGCTATCTTTACTGAGTCACTTTGGGGAGGAACTGTGAAATCCCTGTATAGAATTTCCACACTTATGTGTAACTTAATTATTAATATAATAATAGAATTGTGTGTACTTATGTGTAACTTGATAAGTCCAAGTCCAGATAGTTGTCTGAGACACATAGAGGTTGCATGATTTGTCGGGGTCTTAGAGACTGATTCTCAGGAAAGGATAGGTAAGTAAAGCAGTAGATAAAGAGTGCCAGACGTGGAGTTAGGAATACTAATCTTCTTGAGTTCAAATATGGCCTTAGATATTTTCTATTGTGTGACCCTGGTTAAGTCACTTTACCCTGTTTGTCTTAGTTTCCTCATCTGTCAAGTGACCTGGATAAGGAAATGGCAAACTACTGTAGTATTTTAGCAAGATCCCAAATAGGTCATGAAGATTCAGGTACAATTGAAATGACTGAATAACAACAAGAGAAGTAAAACAGATTTGCTAGGGTAGTGATATCATTCTAAATGTAGGTACTAACAAACATACAAAGTTGGGAAAGTGTGGGTCTTTATTACTGAAGACAGCAAGTAATCTCTTTTGATTGAAGGAGAGAAAGCGAATGGAGATTGGAAGACCTGTGAGAAAGATATTGCAGTAGGCCAGGTATTGTAACCATAGATTGATTGGTTAGGACTTGGTAATAAATTGAATGTCTCATTAGGTAATCTAGAGGGAAGATTCATAGATAAAACTGACTGGGAAATTGGTTGAATAGTCACTATCTAGTCACTATTATTCCACCCTACCTAAATTACTTTGTGCATCAGTATATTTTGTATTTATTTTATGTACTTGTTTCCTCCAATAGAATGGAAGCTCTTGAGAGAAGATAATATTCCATGTTTGTCTCTGTGTTACTGAAACCTTGCATATAATTAGCATTTTTAAACACTTGTTAAATTGAGATTTTATTCTTTCCATTTTTAAAAGTCTTTTTTTCCTAATTGTATATAAAAACAAATTTTTAACATTAAAAAAAAAATCAGGTTCTAAAATTCTTCCTCCTTTCCCCTCATCCAGAAGGCAGGCTGTTTGATGGAGATTATACGTATGCAGTCATGCAAAACATTTCCATATTAGTCATATTGTGAAAGAAAGCATTAATAAAGTAAAAAAGGAGAATTCTTCGATCTGTACTCAAGATTCTATAATTTCTTTCTCTGAGGTGGGATGGCATTTTTCACCACAAATCCTTCAGAATTGTCTTTTATCATTACATTGCTGAGAAATAGCTAAGTCATTAACAATTGATCATCATATAGTATTTCTGTTACCATGTACAGTTATTCTCCTGGTTCTGCTCACGTCACTTTATATATCAGTTCATGTAAAGTCTTCCCATGTTTTTCTGAGATTATCCAGCTTGTCATTTCTTATATTATTGTGACCATTAAAAAAAAATTCTGAGAGATAGTTTTTGGGTAATTTAATCATTTTATTAATAATGTTATTTTTTAGTATCTTATTAATAAAGGGATGGTCATTGGCTCTCTATCTCAGACCAAAGACTGGTAAAGGAGAGGGATTCATGGTTTATATGTGTTTATGTGCTTCAAAGAGTAGGTGTTCCCAAGGGATGGCTATCAACTCCCAACAATGGGAGGTGGACCATATTAAATTGAGGATTTGGGGGCAAATGACTGACTTTGATCAGACTTTGATCAAAAAGGCATCAATTTCCATAATCATGTATCTTGATAAAGGTAGAATCGACCTGCCTGAGCAAATATAAAAAGCAAGACTATATATCCATTAGCCTAAACCTAGAATTTCTTTTACTATTTGATTAGATCTTGGATAAATCTTTTTTTTTTCTTTTTCTTTTTAACCAGTAGATGCTAAATATATTAAAGTATAAATTAGATATACCATAAGTATACATGACCAAGCCGTTATTTTGCTGTACAAAAAGAATCGGACTCTGAAATATCGTACAATTAGCCTGTGAAGAAAATCAAAAATACAGGCAGGCAAAAATATAGGAATTGGGAATTCAATGTAATGGTTCTTAGTCATCATCTCCCAGAGTTCTTTTGCTGGGCGTAGCTAGTTCAGTTAATTACTGCTCCATTGGAACAGATTTGGTTCATCTCATTGCTGAAGATGGCTAGGTCCATCAGAATTGATCATCATATAGTTTTGTTGTTGAAGTGTATAATGATCTCCTGGCCCTGCTCATTTCACTCAGCATCAGTTCATGTAAGTCTCTCCAGACCTTTCTGAAATCATCCTGTTGGTCATTTCTTACAAAACAATATTCCATAACGTTCATATACCACAATTTATTCAGCCATTCTCCAGTTGATGGGCATCTACTCAGTTTCCAGTTTCTGGCCACTACAAACAGGGCTACCACAAACATTCGTGCACATACAGTTCCCTTTCCCTTCTTTATGATCTCTTTGGGATATAAGCCCGGTAGTAACACTGCTGGATCAAAGGGTCTGCACGGTTTGATAACTTTTTGAGCATAGTTCCAAATCACTCTCCAGAATGGTTGGATGGCACCAACAATGATCAGTGTCCCTGTTTTCCCACATCTCCTCCAACATTCCACATTATCTTTTCCTGTCATTCTAGCCAATCTGACAGGTGTGTAGTGGTCTCTCAGAGTTGTCTTAATTTGCATTTCTCTGATTAATAATGACTTGGAGAATCTTTTCATATGGCTAGAAATAGTTTTAATTTCTTCGTCTGAGAATTGTCTGTTCATATTCTTTGACCATTTATCAATTGGAGAATGGCTTGATTTCTTATAAATTAGGATCAATTCTCTATATATTTTGGAAATGAGTCCTTTATCAGAACCTTTGAGTGGAAAAATATTTTCCCAGTTTTTTGTTTCCCTTCTAATCTTGTCTGCATTAGTTTTGTTTGTACGAAACCTTTTCAGTTTGATATAATCAAAATTTTCTATTTTGTGATCAGTAATGATCTCTAGTTCTTCTTTGGTCATAAATTCCTTCCTCTTCCACAGGTCTGAGAGGTAAACTATCCTGTGTTCCTCTAATTTATTTATAATCTCATTCTTTATGTTTAGGTCATGAACCCATTTTGACCTTATCTTGGCGTACGGTGTTAAGTGTGGGTCGATGCCTAATTTTTGCCATACTAGTTCTGGATAAATCTTTTGAGAGATTTGCTATACTAGTTGGTTTCTGGGTGAGGAAGTAGAAAAGTGGAAAAACCTTGGTCCTAATACATTAAAAAATGAAGGACAAATGACAACAATTACAAGAGAGAAATAATAATTCTTCACAATATAATAATATTTCATCATAGTCATACACCACAACTTGTTTAACCATTCCCCACTTTGAAGGGTATCCCCTGAATTTCCAATTCTTTGCCACCACAAAAAGAGCTTCGTAAATTTTTTTATACTTATTAGGTACTTTTCCCATTTTATGATTTCATGGAGTACAGATCTAATAATGGTATTGTTGGTTTTATAGCCTTTTAGTAGTTTCAAATTGTTCTTTAGAATGGTTGGATCAATATACAATTTCACCAATAATGCATTAGTGTTCCAATTTTGCTGTATCTTCTCCAAAATTTATCATTTTCCTTTTCTGTAACATTGGCCAATCAAATAGGTGTGAGCTGACATCTCAGCCTTGTTTCTAATTTGCATTTCTCTAATGTAAGAAACAAAATATAGTTCCTAGGTTTTAGAATCTCCTCCTGCCATGAAAGGCAAGCTAAATGATTTCCAAAGCTGGGATGAGGGGCTATTATAGCCTGGTTTATGCCTTTACAGAGGGGAATAGATAGAACAAAGCACTGCACTTCTTCCCAGGGTGGGTATTATTTTGGTAACAGGAGGATCATATGCTTGAATTCACCTGTTTTCCCATACCCAAAGGGATCGGTACTAACCAGGGAATGGAGTAACCAGTAGCAGAGGCATAGAAATTGTTTTTATTTAGATTCTTTATAGAATACTTTATCAGTTCTACCCAGGCATTGGTATATATTGTCGTGACATTCACTTATGATTTAAGAGCTATTATTCCAAATCTTCTTGAGATCTATACTTAGTACATCTGTTCTTAAATCATATGTTTGACTTATTCTTTTTTTATTCTCTAAATATCTGACCCTTATAGTAATCCAAATGTTATTCCAAATTGGATAGGCAGTTTCATAAAATCCTTTCTTCACCATGGCACAATATAACTACTTAATTGTGACTAGTTAAGCCTCTGTAATCTAAAATTTGATAAGTTTTAAACTGTGAGGTATATTTTTCAGTAATATTTACCCAAATCTTAACCCAATGTCCCCCATCCTGAGTCTCAAATACTATTGTATCCGGGAAGGAGCATTAATACTGTATAATCTCCCCCTTCATGGGATCAATGAACTCCTTATTGGGTTCCCATTCAGACACCAATCAATTCTAGCTCCCCCGACCAGTGGGACCCAAGTCTTTTGGGGTGTGGGGTGATATCTCTGATATCATCTTCTGAAACTGCTTCCTGCTGAAAATGGGCGTAGAGCTGGGTCATCCTACAGGGTCTCAGTTTGCTCCTAAACTTGAGGATGCGAGTTTGGAGCAGATAGAAGCATCCAGTGGTTCTGAGTCAAAACCCTGAAACAGTGATGTAGCTGTAATTGACTGCTAGAAGAAAACAAACCTAACAAGTAGGGGTTATGGGTAGTTTGAGATAGAAAAACCAGTCCCCAAAAAACTGTTAAAAGGATGGATTGGAGAGGCCATTATAGATTGGCCAGCAAGACAGTTTCCTATGGTTTGCTCTTTTTATATCAAATAAGTTAATTTATAAGAAAGCATGTTTGTGCCACAGGACACACAGGACAAGCATGTTATTCCCACATTAGGAATAAACTTAAATAAAATTGAATTTCCCATTGATTTAACAAAATATTCCATAATCTACATCTCTCTAAGAAACTTTGATTACACTAAAATTCTCTTCTCCAGATTATTCTGAAGATGTTTCAACTTGTTTCAATAATCAATAAAATAAGAGAGATGGGTCCCCAAAACAGTTGCATCAGATGGCTAAATGTTTTTACTTTATTAAAGACCTTGTACAAAAATATTCTTTAATGAGATATTTCTCTAATAACTGGCAGATGACTAAACCAAATAGTCATCTACCCAATAATGGAGAAAGTCTTTTATCTAATATTAGCCCGCACATTCTCAGATAGAAAGCAGCAATATCTTACATACTTGCATTTTGCTCCTTGCTTTCAAGCTGACCACTTGCTCTGAATATAGAAATTTCATGATAACAGGACAAAGCATCCTTAGCCGTTTGACTTCAGGAACACTAATTAAGGAAAACAGATGTTTATCCAAGACTGGCAAACACCTGCAGCTAAGGCCACATTCCCATAGAGGTATTTACTCAGTTTATCTCATTCAACTTTAGTGTAGATTTCTGAGGGACCAGTGAACTTAGATCATAATAGATCTACATCTTGTGGCATATATCTCATTGTAAGTGTATCCTTAAAATTGTGTTAAGTCATTATTACTGTTTTAAATCAATTGAAATAATTTCTTCATCTGAAACTCCCTACAAATAAAAATAGTTCTCATCTAAAATCATCCATTTTTCCAGTTTTTGGAAACAAATACCTCACAAGCCAAATTGTGAAATGTTTTATGAAGGTTATAATTGCAAATCTTAGTAAATATAGCAATTAGCCTTTGCCTGAGAACCAGGAAGGTAGTGTCTTTATTAGACTGACTTTGTTAGTTTTTCCTCTACCCTTGTGAGACACTCATTCATAAATACATTCTTGTTGTAAGCTTAAGATATTTATGAAACATGAAAAGAAATTTCACATTGCCCAAGACATTGAGGCAATTAGGTGGCACACTGGATAGAGCACTAGACTTGGAGTCAGGAAAATCTAAGTTTACATATAGTCTCAGTCACTCTGTACTTGGTCATTTCAATGCCTCAGCTGTAAAATGGGGGATAATCAGAGGGATTTGTAAAGTTATGTTGAGATTTAAATGAGGTATTTATGAAATGTTTAGCATAGTTACTAAGAACAATGTAAGTGCTCATTCCCTTTCCTTAAATTAATTTAAAAGTAGGATTTTTTTAGAATGTAACTTTGGCAGCATTGTGCCAGGGACAAGGAGACTTGTTAAAGGGTATTATGAAGTATTAAGGATGAGTTGAGAGTCAGAATTAGTGTGTTGGAATAGGAGAATAACAAATGAATGAGAGTTTTTATCACTTAAAATGGGATAATAAGTAAATTACTGAATATCAGATGTAAAGAAAAGATTGTCAAAGTTAATAAGGTTTTGAGCTCAAAAGAATAATTGTTCCATTGACAACAATGGTCAACTTAAGAGGAGAAAGTTATGAAGTATAAAGAGCTTGATTTTGGTTATAGAATCCTACATTTTATTTTATTTTTTAAAATAGTATTTTTTCCAATTACATTATAAAGACAATTTTTAGCATTCATTTTTTAAAATAAGATTTTGAATCCAGGTTTTTCTACTCCCAAAGACAATAAGCAGCCTGGTTTAGGTATTAACATGTGCAATCACATGTACAACATTTCCACCTTAATCATATTGTTAAAGAAGGAACAGAAGAAAAGGGAACACAAAAACAGTAACAAAAAGTGAAACTAGTACTCTTCAATCTGCATTTAAAATCCATTAGTTCTGAATGTGGATAGCATTTTCCATTGGGAGTCTTTTGGAATTGTCTTAAGATTACTGTTTGCCCAGAAGAACTAAATCATTCAAAGTTGATCATTTGTACAATCTTGCTCTTTTTGTGAACACTGTTGTGATTCTGCTCACTTCACTCAGCATCAGTTCATGTAAATTTCCAAGTTTTTCTGAAATTTAGCTGCTCATCATTTCTGATACCACAATAATATTCCATTACATTCATATACAAGTTTGTTCATCTATTCCTCCACTCATGAGTGTCTTCTTGATTTCCAGTTTTTTTCCACCACAAAAAGAGATATTGCCAGGGGGTGGGGGTGGAGGGTGTACATGTAGATGCTTTTTCCATTTTTATGACCTTGTGGGATACAGACCTAATAGTGGTATTTCTGGATCAAAGGTTAAGCATAGTTTGAATGTTATATGGGCGTAGTTTCAAATCACTCTCTAAAATGGTTCACTACTACACCAACAATGCATTGGTGCCCCAATTTTCCCCACATTTTTCTTCAACATTTAGCATTTTCCTTTTCTGTCACATTAACCAATCTGATAAGTATGAGGTGATACTTCAGAATTTATAATTTGCATTTCTTTAATCACTAGTGATTTAGAGCATTTTTTCATTTGACTATAAATATCTTTTGAATTCTTTATCAGAAAACTGCCTATTCATAATAGGATCTTGTATTTTAACTTTTGAGATTATATTTTATACATGAGGGAATTGAGACTATGAGGGAATATATATTACTTTTTTTTGAAGACTTTTTGAAGTCTAATTTTCTACCTTTTTTGCTGGCTAATTAGGAGGAGAGAAATCTAGAACTGGTTGGTAGGAGGTGGAATTTTTAGAGTAAACTGTTAGGGGAATTGTTTATGGCTTGTTACTGTTGCAGGAAGTCCTGTGTGTGCATGTTTAATCTCTGGGGTCAACAAGCAAATTTTCCCAGAGAATAGTATTGCACAGTTGGCTGCAAATGGGGCTTGCTTGTCTCTTCTGTAAAGAGATTAAGGGAAGGTGAGGAACGATTATCCACCCAAGAAAAGTTTGTCTTGATGTCAGATTTTGATACTCCATAAAAAGGTACCTTGGACTAAGGAGCATAGCTATAAGAAGAGAGTGGTACATATATATTTAAGTACCTTATTCATCTAAAATAGATTATTTACTACAGTTCAAGAATTCAGTGTTTGAATGCTCTTCTGTTGCCCTGTATCAGGAAATTTTGTGGTCCACAACACTAATGGAACCTAAGAGGCTTTTGTTAACCATCATGTCGTGTCACGCCCCCCCGACCATAGCAGCTGGGACTAATATGTTATGATCCCAAAAGCAATAAAGCATTCCTAGAGCAAATTGAATTAACTTTGCTTCCTGGTGGATTGATCTAGGGCTCTGCTCTGGATTCTTAAGGCAAGGGAGACATAAAAAGTTTTTAGGACTTGGGAATAAGCCTGAGACCTAGAAAATTTCCTTGGTAGCTGCCAGTCTCTTTGCTAGTGGATTGTATCTGCTTTTTTTTTTTTTTTTTTTTTTAAACTACCTGGTGGATTATATGTTTACATGAGGATTGTTTAATATTTTTATCAAAGTAATTGTTTATCTGAACCTTTGATCCGAGTGATCTTTTGCACCATAGGTAGAATCATGATTGGGGCAGGATGTTTTGTTTTTTCCAAAATTAATTTTTTTTTCTTAGGTTAAATATGTTATTATTTTAAACATTTCCGTCTTTGTCATGTTGTGTAAGAAAAATCATGTCAAAGGAAGAAAAAACCATGAACAAAACAAAAGGAAAAATACTGTTCTTCAATCCACATTAGTCTCCATAGTTCTCTCTCAGAATGTGGATAGCATTTTCCATCCCAAGTCTATTGGAATCACTTTGAATTACTGAATTGTTGAGAAGAGCCACAATTGATTATCACATAATTTTATTGTTACTATAAACAACATATTCCTGTTTTGCTCAGCATCAAAATTTGTATAAATCTTTCCAGACTTTTCTAAAATCAGTTTTTTCCCTCATTTTTTATTAAAGCTTTTTATTTTCAAAACATATGCATGCAAAAATTTTCCACATTCATTCACCCTTGCAAAATCTTGTGTTCCAATTTTTTTTCCTCCCTGTTCCCATCCCCTCCCCTAGATGGCAAATAATTCAATACATGCTAAACACATGCATCTCTTCTATACATATTTCCACAATTATCATGCTGCACAAGAAAAATCAGATCAAAAAGAAAAAAAATGAGAAAGGAAGCAAATGAAAATATTTTGGATAACTTCATGTGTACTTTCTTAATAGGTGTTGGGGGTGGGGATAAGGGAGAGAATCTGAAATTCACAGTTTTAAAAACAAATGTCAAAAATTATTTTAAATGTAATGGGAAAAAATATATATATATTTTAAAAAGAATTATGCAGCTTTAGACTAATGTACTTAAAACACATCTGTTTTGTTGGGAGCTACTGAGATCAAAAGATACAAAATCTTTCCCTTGTATTCTGTTATTTATTGCCCTTTGGTATTCTATGGAACTGTCCTTGGGAGATATCAAAATATTCATAACCTTTTATTTTCTATCTTTGTCATCTAAATAGATGCTGCTGATCAATCAGCACTGATCTCTCATGTCTTAAAAAATTTTTTGTGTGGATCTAACAAGCAATAAGTAATTTTCAATATACAAAAAAGTCTTGTAGAAGAAACTGAGATTTTGTTGGGTATAATTTTCAAAAGAAGAGTGTGTGTGTGTGTGTGTGTGTGTGTGTGTACATATAAAATTAAACAAGTTATTAATAAAACTATTTTTTGTTTTCTACACTTTTTCTAATGTATATTTTAAAAATGAATCTTATTGGTACCTTCCCCCTTCTCCTACTAATTTACCAACCATTCGCCCACTCCTTTTCTCCTCCCTCCTCAGAAGCCCTCAGAATAAATTAGTAGGCATCTCTATAAACACACCTCCTTCTGTATCTTAAAAGTTAGTTACTTCTCTGCCAAGATACAGGAATTATGGTTAATCCATCTTTCAGAGTGGTCCCCCCATGTGTTGTTTTCATGTACTGTAGACTGTTTTCCTGATGCTTCTCTTTTAATTCTGTCATTTAGTTCGACTTCTCATGTTTTCTTTAAATTACCATATTGATCATTTCCTATGGTATTCCATTACACTCATATAATGTAATTCCTTTAGTCACTCTTCAATTAACTGGTACCTGTTTTATTTCAAGTTCTTTGCTACTACACAAAGTACTTTTATAAATATTCTTGTATACATTCAACTTTTTCTTTTATTCTTCATCTTAGAGATACACATACAAATTTGTGTAACATAGTAATATTATCAGAGTGTGTTTTGAGAGGAAGGGGAATGACAGAGAAAGAGGTTGATTTAGTGAGGTAGTTGCTAATTTTGGGATGTGTTTGAATCAATTTACATCTTCACCAACAGTCCTTTTAATGTCCATTCTCACATTCTCTATTCAATGATTTGTCATTTTCTTTTTTTTAATAATCATTGCCAATATAATTATGAGATGTAATTTCATAGTTTTCATGTAAATTTCTCTAAGTATGTAGAAATTTAGATTTACAGTATTTTTAAATAGTTTGTGTTTCTTTAATTGAAAGTTGATAACAATTATAACAGATCTATAACTTGACTGTTCAATTGGCAAATTATTCTTGTTCTTTTGTCCAGGTTTTTAAATAGCTTGGATTATTAGCTGTGATTATTCTGCAGTCTTCCTTTTTAATTGAATTGAATTTATTTTTGTTTATGCAAAAACTTTCAGTATTTTGTAATCTAAAGTTTTACTTATCTTTAATGATTACCTGTTTTTAAATTTTTTTAAATTCTGAATTTAATAAGCTAAATAAAATAATCATTTCAATAACACAGAAAAATAAGATTGCATATGGAAGCCATGAATCTCTTTTATATATAATAACTTGCTTTTCCTTTTAATATATAAATTCAGCATAGAATTTTAAAATCTGTCCAGCTTGACTCTGTTTCCTTCTGGCCTTCTTAAGCTAAACTGCATCTTAAAAAATATTTTCATGATTGTCACCTTTTGTTTCTTTTAATCATCCCTATGATTCTCTCTTTCTCTCCCTTAAAAACAAAACAATCAAAGCCTTTCTGACAGGTGTATATATAGTCAAGGAAAACATTTTAGAGATTATCTATCACCTACTTCTCTGTCACGAGATTTATGCATGCTTCCTCATTGTTTTGCAGTAATCTATTGGAATGTTCATGTTCTTATGTATTTGTGAATTCAAATTAGAAATTTGCTGTGAAGATTTTTCTCATTTCTCATTTTAATTCTTAGATTGCAGCTGATTTGCTTGTATAAAAAGTTTTCACTTTTATGTTACTTCAACTGTTCGATTTTTTTTTTTTTTTTTTTTTTTTTTGGGCAATTATCTCTCTTAGGCTAGAATTTTCTCCTTAGCCATAATTATGGAAGATATAGTCCTTCCTTCTGTGATTTTTCTGTGAACTTTTATATCCACATTGTTTGTCCATTGTCTTTAGAGACAAAAAAAAGTAGAGAATTTTTTTCATTCTCTTTTTATCTCTACCATATCTCCCTGGTTTTGTACAAAAATATTTTAACTTTTGTAAATATCAGCCACCCAGAGTTTTCTTTTACTTTGGCACAGTAAACAGGCCAGGATAATCCTGTTGTGTAAGAAGTAAGTTTTGTTGATTACATTCTTCTTAGTTTTATTCTTTTTGTCTTAGAGATGACTGTTTTGCTTTTAATTTTTTTTAAGGACACCTCAAGATCATTTCTGGGTCTGAATCACTATGGAAGTTTGGGAGCAAGGCAGTGGTATTCCCAGGCCATTTTGTCCAACTTCTCCTTTTTGGTTATAGAAGACTGATCTCCAATTAGTAGAAGCTCTATTATTAAAGAGTTTACTTTAATGTATTCACTATTCAATACATGGTTATAAGTTATTCCTTTCTAAATTGAACTTGTTAAATGGAATTCTAAAATCCTCTAGTTTTATATGATGTTCAGGAAGAAGCTTTTGTTTTGATTTTTTTATTTCTTAAATTTCTTTTTTTTTTTTTTTTTCATTTTCTAGGATACCAAATTGTGGATAATAATGGAATATCTTGGTGGAGGTTCTGCATTAGATCTAGTAAGTATAACCTTAGCATTTCCTCATGTAACTTTTTCTTGGTTTATTGGAACTGATTTGGTTCATCTCATTGTTGAAGAATGCCACGTCCATCAGAATTGATCAGATGATGTTTCTTTAGGCAGATTTTTTTATGTTGTGTCAGAGGGATTTTTTTCATTAGCTACTGGGTTTTTTTGTTTTGTTTTGTGTTTTTTTGTACTTCATATAGGTAAATTCATTCTCACTTTTCTGTCTCTTAGAAGGCAAGTCTCTTGTGCCAGAGCTGCTATTTTATCCTGGAGACAGATTAATTAATTTCTTATTTGAATCTGTATGGCAACAAGACTCAGAAGAGCATAACATTTAGATTTAGAAGAAGACTTTGAATCTCCATCCCAAACCTTTTTATTTATGGCTGTGAAAACTGCGACTCTGCTTTGAGATTAGTACTTGCTCTAAATTAGTCAAACATTTATTAAGTGCATACTATGTACAGAATTATATACAGAATAAATAGTAATTAAAAGAAAGAAGGATTAGGAAAGGCTTCCTTCCTATAGAAAATGAGATTTTAGTCGGCATAGTAGCTAGAATTGAGGAGGAAAGACATTTCAGACCTGGGGGACAATCAGAGCCTATGATTAGAGCCAAGAGATGGAGTATCTTGTTTGTGAAACAGTTCAGGAGGTCGGTGCTCAGTGGAGGATTGTGTGTTGAGGAGTAAGGTATGGAATGACTGAAAGAAGCCAAGGTTTTGAAGGGTTTTGAATACCAAGCAGAGTATTTTGTATTTGATCCTGGAGGCAAAAGGGGTCACTGGAACTTTTTGAAGTGGAGTGTATGTATTTGTGTGACATTATTGGGTGACAGTTTAGGAAAATCACTTAGATGGCTGAATGAAGCTTGAATTGGAGTGGAGAGAGGCTTGAGACTGTCCAGCTACCAGTAGGCTATTTAAATAATGAAACACAAGGTAATGAGGATTTGCACCCCAGTTATTAGCATCATCAGGAGAGAAGGGAACAACATGGTTGAGAGAAGTTGGAAAGTTGAAATCTGCAGGCCTTAGCAACAGAGGATATGTGAAAGTGAGGAACCTGGATAATTACTTAGTTGTGAGCTAGGAGGTTGGTGAAAGGTAGTAAGGAAAGTAGGAGCCAGAGAAGGCTTAGGGTCAAAGAATTAAGTTTTTGACATGCTGAGTTTAAGATGTTTAGTGAACCTCAAAATTCTAGATGTCTGAAAGCAAAATTGGTAATGTCCGGAGAGGTTGTTTTAGGACAGGTAGCTGTGAAAATCATTAGCATAGAGATGGTCATTAAATTCATGGGAGCTGATAAGATCATTATTAGTGGTTTGGAGGGAGAAGTGACCTAGTACAGAACCATGAAGGACACCAATATTTAATCTAGGAGAGTATCCAGAAGGAAAGTGTGATAAGAATTGTCAAAAACTACAGAACAGTTGAGGAGAATGAATATTCAAAAAAAGGTTATTGAATTTGGCTTTTTAAAAAAATTATTATAGCTTTTTATTTACAAGATATATGCTTGGCTAATTTTACAGCATTGACAATTGCAAAACCTTTTGTTCCAACTTTTCCCCTCCTTCCCCCCCACCCCTTCCCCCGATGGCAAGTTGACCAATACATGTTAAATATGTTAAAGTATAAGTTAAATACAGTATATGTATACATGTTCATATAATTATTTTGCTGTACAAAAAGAATCAGGCTTTGAAATAGTATACTATTAGCCTGTGAAGGAAATCAAAAATGTAGGCGGACAAAAATGGAGGGATTGGGAATTCTATGTAGTGGTTCATAGTCATTTCCCGTAGCTGGTTTAGTTCATTACTGCTCTATTGGAACTGATTTGGTTCATCTCATTGTTGAAGAGGGCCATGTCCATCAGAATTGATCATCATATAGTGTTGTTGTTGAAGTATATAATGATCTGGTCCTGCTCATTTCACTCAACATCAGTTCATGTAAGTCTCTCCAGGCCTTTTTGAAATCATCATTTATTACAGAACAATAATATTCCATAATATTCATATACCACAATTTATTCAGCCATTCTCCAATTGATGGGCATTCATTCAATTTCCAGTTTCCCGCCACTACAAAAAGGGCTGCCACAAATATTCTTGTACATACAGGTCCCTTTCCCTTCTTTAAAATATTTTTTTGATATAAGCCCAGTAGTAACACTGATGGATCAAAGAGTATGCTCAGTTTGATAACTTTTTGAGCATAGTTCCAAATTACTCTCCAGAATGGCTGGATGTTGAATTTGGCTTTGAAGAGATAATTATTAGCTTTGGAGAGAAATGTGTTGGTAGTATGATACCACTTCCTTAAGGGATCTTCAGTTACATTCTTCTCCCCTTAAGTCCCCTCAAATTATTGTAGACAGTGTTATTAACTTATTTCAAATAATGATTTTTAAACCTATGGATAGAATATTTAATAACAACCACTAGCATTTGTTTAGTATTTTAGGGTTTGTAAAGCACTTAATAAATATATCATTTATCTTCTTAACAATCCTGGAAGGTAAGTGATATTATCTTCAGCATAGAGATGAGAAAACTAAGGCAGACTTGTCCAGAATGAAAAAGTATATCACTGTTGGATTTGAAGTCAGGTTTTCCTGACTCCAGATTCAGCACTCTCTGTATTTGGGAAACAGAAATCATTAATGAAGTCACTCTGTCATTGTTTAACTTTGGGATCATCTAGTCTGTAAAAAAATAAAAATTTAAAAATCTCTAAACTCTTTTCCAGCTCTGCAATGTCATGATTGATTGGCATTATGATAGGAAATATGATGGATTAGAAATCTGAGAGCCTGGTTTTGAATCCTGGCTTTTGTTTACTCCATACAGCAAAACCCTTAACTCTTTCTGTACTTCAGTTTCCTCATCTATAAAATGAGGACATTGACCTAGATGGTGTATGAGATTTTGAAGCAGAAGCAGAAGCCAGGTTGCAAAGTTCTGTAATATCTATTTAAACTCTGGGGAAGCTTTGTTTATTCATAGGTTGATGATCAGACCTTTGAATCCAGTCTTCATGACTCCAGGACTAGCCCTCTCTGCTCTTACTTTATGTCTTTCCATTTCCATTTTAAAGATGAAAAAAATTGAGACTGTGAGGGAGCTACTTCCCTCATATATGGTATAAATTCCAGCTTTCCTTTCCATTATTTCAGATAGGTACATAAAAATTTAAGGTTTTAAGTGAAATTATCCAGAATAATAAAAGTTGCTCCAGGCCAGGTACTGCTTTTCATTTTGTTTCGTTTTGTTTTTATCTTTAATCCCTAGCAAAATGCACACAGACATTTAATAAATATTATTAAATTTCATTTGAATGAACAATTTAGAGCTAGATTGGATCTTGGAGAAAATATGCTTCAACTCCCTCATTTTCCAGATGAGATGACGAAGAACTAGGGAAGGGAAATAACTTGGCCATCATCAGGGTGCCAGGAAGTGGGCAGAGCTGGGGCTTTAACCCAGGGTCTTAGTTTCCAGGTCCAAAGCCTTTTTTACTTAACCATGAACTAAATGGTGAAATCTTTGAAAGAGTAACTGAAAAGAAAGAGTCAAAGAAGGTGTTAAACTGGAAGAGGGGGAATAGACTTGATAATTAAAATAACAGTGAAAAAGGTGATGGACAAATCATTAGTTAAAGATGCTTTTTAAAAATTTAAGTTATTTGAAAAATTCTAATAGATGAACAACTGTAGAAGGAAGTGAACTTAAAAAAGATTGTTCAGTTTTGAGTAAACATATGAGCCCTTCATAAAGTAGGTATTACCATCTCTATTTGTGAATTCTTGCTTTAAATTATTGAATGACAGTAAATTGAAGCTCGATGGTTGAAACCAAAGACTGAAAAGATTTTATCTAATTAATAAGTCAATCAGTATTTCTAGAAGAGCTAAGTGACAGCTTGAGAGTCTAATTGAGAAAGTGCCCTGCTGCTCTTATTGATCACTCTTAGTCACGAGTTTCAGGCTGAGTTGTGTGACCAACTGAAAGCCTTCCACAAAGGAGACGAAGGAAGCATCCTGTTCAGAATGCCTTTGTGAAGTCAAAAGATTTTCTGTAAACCTGTTTGAAATGTCCAGATTCTTCCTGATGTTCTACTCTCTGGAAATGATAGTAATGTATAATTTTCTGTGCTCTACATTCCGTAAGAAAACTTGCATTGTCATCATCGTTTTAATTTTTAATAAGCCACAGATTTAAGTATCATGTTGCAAATAATTCAGTAGAAATATTTGTTAATTTTAATTTTTATTCTCCTAGAGATCTGATTAATCAGAAAAAGTTAAAATTGAAGAGTTAATACTGTGTTTTAGTTGAACTAGTAAAATGCTGATCATGTAGCCAATTCAGGGTCAATCTCTCCATTTAATTTAGTTGATCTACTTTGGTACTTCTCCATTGTTTTGCATGCTACTTGACTATTTCCTTATTCATCATTAGAATTAGAAACTTTACCCGAAACTTGAAATAGGAGCAGGTAAATTCCCATGAGGTAATTATAGTTAATATAATAATTCACATTTATGGAACACTTAAGTGTTTTCCATGCAGTTACTCCATGAGGTGTAAGTTGTACAAATATGCCCATTTTATAGATAAGCTTTTGAGCTTATTCATGATAACATAGCTAATTTGGGAGCTGGGATTTGAATCAAAGTTTCTTGATGCTAAATTCAGCACTTAACTCCATTATACCACATTGCTTCTTATAGTTCTGACTTGGTTTGATGGGGACAGAAATGGAAACTATAATTTTAAATTGGATTATTATTCCTATTGATTTTGCTTTCTTTTACCACAAACCATTAGTGAATTGGGTATAGCAAAAATAGAACATTGCAAATTGTTCCTGGTATAAACTTATATTCAAAGTGGAGGCAATTAACTTTTTACTGTTCAACAAACAGTTTAAATAGTTCAAACATGAAATTACAGTAGGGGATGCCTAAGGGTTAATTTATGCAGTGTCTTACTTTTAAGTACATTCATAAATTGTTGGTATTTTTCCTCAGTTCCAGAAGTAAAATCTTACAGGAGACTGAAAGAGCAAGTGAGTTGTTTGCTCACTTAGTCATCCATACCCTCCTTTAAGAAAATAAAATTGTATGGAAATACTAGATTAGTAGTATTAGCTGGAGTTTAAATTCTGGACTCTCAAGCATAACATTTGGAAAGGGTTCAATCTTGGTTAATTGTAGAATAAGTTTTCAGCCAAAGGTGCATTGTGACTATCAGAATTCATAGCTCTGGTGGGAGGTAATAATATTTGTGAAATTATAATGTACAGCAATGAGAAAATGATTCAGGGTTTTTTTTGTTTTGTTTTGTTTTGTTAATTATTGTTATTGTGTGTGTGTGTGTGTGTGTGTGTGAGAGAGAGAGAGAGAGAGAGAGAGGGTGGTGGTTGCTTTATTTTGGTTTGGGTTTATTTGTATTTTGTTTGTTTGTTTGTTTGTTTTGGTCCAGGCAATTGGGGTTAAGTAACTTACTTAGGATCACACAGCTAGTGTCTTGTTCAAGGTCAAATTTGAACTCAGGTGCTCCTGACTCCAGGGCCAATGCTCTCTATCCACTTCGCCATCTAGCTTGTCTGATTCACATTTTAAAATAATTGACACTTAATTTTTCAGGAACTCATTGTGTAGTACAAAGCAAGCCTCTAAATGGTGTTTTCCATGAGGAAAGAAATGAAGTATATAAATAGCGCAGTCTATGTTTATCCATGCAACTGTGCATTTATCAGTAATGCATTTGACCTTAGAATGAATATTTTAGTTTCATTTCCTTCTAGCTGTACTGCAGATGCAAATACTATTTTTACTTGAGTAAAAGTAGAGTATATTAAGCATTTTTATTCACTGAATATATGCAAAATCATATATGCTTACAGAACATACTGGTCATTTTATTGAAGATTAACACTGATTTCCTGGGTCTCTCCAGTCTTTTGTCTCCTTGTTTCATGGCCTGAGATGTCCATTTTTAGGTTTAAGTCTAGTTTCTCAGGAAAGTAATTTAGATAATTAGTGAAGATTTTACTTCCTAGTTTTTCACATTTTGACCACTGACTAATCTTGATCCAGTCATTAATATTCTTTATTTTTCCTCATGCTAAATGAGTAGGTGCTAGTATGATTGTTTCACAAAATCAAGAAGAGTATTGAGAAGATTAGAGAAAATATTTATAATTCTCAGAGATGAAAAAGTCAAAGGATTGTCACAAATAACAAGAATAGCATTCGGGACATAGAATTGTTATATTACTAAATAGTTTTTTGAGACACTCCTTACCCTGCCTCTTGTGCTTTTAAAATTCCTGATTAATTCCTTGTTATGCTCCTTTTAGGTCAGTGAATATCTTCTAAGTCCATAATACAATCTAAAGCATACATAAAATAGCATTGATAGTGTACTGCCTAGAGTACTGAATCTGGAATCAGTGAGTCTTGAGTTCAAATTCTACTTCACATACTAGCTGTGGGACTCTAGGCGGACCACTTGAGGTTGATCTTCCAAAGTTTCCTCATCCATAAAATAGAGATAATAATAGCACCTACCTCCCCAAAATTGTAAGGATAAAATGAGACTATTTGTCAAGTGCTTTGCAAACTTAAAGCATTATATAAAACGCAAATTATTTGTCATCATCACCATTATATGGTGGTCATGACAATTGTGTGTATAGTTGGCACTTGCCTTACAGGGGATATTAATATTAAAGGTATTAATATTTGAATCAATCCTCAAGCCCAGCTTGCCAGTTTAATGAGATGAAAGGACAAAATACCTTTCTTTATTCAATTCTCCCTGTGCAACAAGAAAACTGTTCAGTTCTGCACACATATATTGTATCTAGGATATACTGCAACCCATTCAACATGTAAAGGACTCTTGCCATCTGGGGGAAGGGGTGGAGGGAGGGAGGGGAAAAATCGGAACAGAAATGAATGCAAGGGATAATGCTGTAAAAAATTACCCTGGCATGCGTTCTATCAATAAAAAATTATTTTAAAAAATTAAAAAAAAAAAAAAGAAAGAAATTTTAAAAAAATATCTTTCTTTGTGTTATTTTGATCCAACTTCTGTAGCTTTACCATGAATCTGTGGACTTTTTCTTGTCTATCCTCAACCAGTTCATCCCCCTACAAGTTCTGTTTTTGTAGCTCCAAGTACATGAACAAAAAGTGAACAGTTCATCCAAGCCTCTGTTTTTTTGAATGCTTTGACATTTGACTTTGTATAGATATTTGGATATTTTACTTTTAAAACTTTACCTCCAACCTTTTGGTGTGCTGCAAATACTATAAACCTAACCCGTGTTTTTTTTTTTTTTTTTTTTTTTTTTTTTTTTTTTTAAGGCGACAGGGATATTTTTATTTAGCACAGAAAATTTATGGGTTTTTTTGTTTTGGTTTGTTTTGGTTTTTTTGTAAAATTACCAAAAATGGTAGGTTTCAGTTGAGCTGCTGCAAAAGCATAAGATAGACACTTTAAGATTTCTTGACATGCCTTGATTTCCTGAGCTCTTTTAAGTCTTGTCTTAAGTTGTTATGCCTCTTTGGACTTTGGTTTCTACCTGTTCCCCTTCAGTGCAACATAGTAGATCAGAACTTAACCTAAGTCTGCAGCGATCAGGATTTGGGTCACTGAAACCACAGATCTAAAAATATTTCTTTATCTCTTCTTCTCTGGCCTGAGGCTGACCATCTTTAGCAACTGATGGTTCACATTTGCAGGGGTGAAACATGAAGCCACTCTCACCACTTTTGTCTCCCTTAAATACTTTTGGTAAATGGTTTATTGAGACAGAAAAGGATTTTACATACCATGTATGATTGGCACATACTTTTTAATTTGGAAAACAGAAATGATAATGGCTTTCTTGAAAATAGAATTAGGAATGCCTCACTTGTCCTATCTGTGGAGCAAGAACAAGCCTCTATTGAATTTCCTCATTAAAATTTTCATTTATTAATGAAATTGTAGTTGTGCTCAAAACAGCCACCCATACCCCAATACCCCTTTCCTTTCTGGGGGGTTTTGGGGGAAGTATTTTGTAAAAGCTAAAAACTCTATTGAAACATGAGCCATTGTCATTGTTATTTACATGTTGTGTGTGGTTCTGATCTACCCCAACTCCAGGTAAATTATTCTATGATTGAAGGAGTCATTTTAATGACTATCACCAATTTATATTTCTAACAGTTAGAACCTGGCGCTCTAGATGAAACTCAGATTGCTACCATTTTAAGAGAAATCCTGAAGGGACTTGATTATTTGCATTCAGAAAAGAAAATTCACCGAGATATCAAAGGTAAGAAAAACATGTTGCTTTTTATTCTCTTACAATTTTGGGTAATTTATCAAGCTGCTGAGAAACTGACAGAATGTGACTTCTGAAGTTTTAGGGCTCTCTGTTTTTGGCAGAATCCTTTTTCAGCTAATAACCCTTGTATTTATTCTTCTTAAGTACAAATATTGACTTTGGGGAAAGGGGAGAGGGGTGATGTGTTGTAAAGTTGTTTGCATATAAAAATGTGTAAAACTTGATCCCCCTATCATGAAGATTCTTTATAGGTGAATTGGGATATCAACTCCAAAGTTGTGAGAAACAAAAGTAGGCCCCAGAGTTGAGTAGTACATGACAACAATTATACAAGATGACACAAGGCAGTGCATGTTTTTGTTTTCTAGCTGCAAATGTTCTGCTGTCTGAACAAGGGGAAGTAAAACTTGCAGATTTTGGAGTAGCTGGGCAGCTGACAGATACCCAAATAAAAAGAAACACCTTTGTAGGCACCCCATTCTGGATGGCACCAGAAGTCATCAAGCAGTCTGCTTATGATTCAAAGGTAAGATCAGAATGAACTTTATGTAATTTCCAGCTATCATCTCTTTTAAAGCAGACCTTGAAACCTATTATAAAGTAAATGACTAGTTCTCTATTTATTTAAAAAAAAAAAAAAGGCCAACCCCACCTCTTTTAGATATTTGAAACCCCATTTTGGTATTGATCCAATCTCCATCCTCCCCTTTGTCTTTAAAAAACAACAGCAAAAACATGCTCTTCACTTTACTATCATTTGCCAATCTTCAGATTTGGTAGCTCCCATACCTAATGACCTAAATGTTTTATGAGATGATCCTGGGGAAAAGTTGAGAAACCTTTAGCTAAACTAGTTCTCAACCCTAGCTTTCTTTTAAATCTCAGGCTATCATTGATTGGATTACTTTGGTTTATAGCTAGCTTGCTCTTCTTGTACAATTCAACTTAATATTTAATAGTTGCTGCTTTATTAGTGTCTAAACAGACCACTGTACTTTTAAACATTTAAAAAAAATTTTTTGGGGGGGAAGATGAGGCAATTTGGGATTAAGTGACTTGCCTAGGGTCACACAGCTAGTAAGTATTAAATGTCTGAGACGGGAGTTCCAACTTCAGGGCCAGTGCTCTTTCCACTATGCCATCTAGTTATCCCCTACAATTTTTTTTAAGTGTTTTTATTTAAGAGTTATTGTTTTGAATGGCTATGCTCACTTCCTGTATAGCTTGTGGACAAGAGTACCAGTCTATGTAGAAGCTGTTGTTTTTCCTCAGAGAAATATGATCTCTCTGTCAAGTTGTTATCTATGAAGCTTAAAACTGCACTAAAACTTCTGGTACACTATTCTGCACTCTCTTACACCAGAAGAGAATTGATGTTTAAAAGTGAGAGCAATTGGGGCGGGGGGTGGGGAGTGGGGAAAGAGACACAGGATGACACTTTTGTGCTGTGTGGCAGTTTGGGATGGGCTCTGAGGTCTTTTTTCTAACTTTAAATCTGTGATTCTATGATGTTCATAAGATTTACTTGGTATTAATGAAAGAATCACTGAACAAAATATCAAGGAATCTCATGTAGTTGTAACTTTTGTGTGGGAGTTACCTTGTGGGAGAAGAACTTTTATATCTCCATCTAGAAATTTTCAAGTCAAATACTTTTTTTCTTCTGATAAGTATGGGAATCTGTCAGCTTGTATGATTAGAAGAAATAGGAAGTCACTTGCAAAAATGCCAGTTTTCTCCTTTTTCATAATTTCAAGGTTATTCTTGGTATACATGGAGATCATTTTCAAAAAGCTATCATGGGAAGGAGAAAATAAACATATGAATATGTAATTTCTGATATCTCTTCAATTACTAAAAAAAAGTTCTATTTCAAAAATCTATGATTTTTTTTTCTAGTCCTCTTTTAGAGATCTTGAAAATTCATCATTCAGTGTTTTAAAAGATTGTATTGTTGTCATCATAGATTTCTTCTGTATTCAGCTGGTCTAGTTGCTTCATCAGTTTTGGTGACAGTTCTCCTTATTCATATAGTATTTTGGGGACTGAGACATTAGGAATCCAAATGTAGTAGTTCTATTTAAAAGCTTCACTTTTGCATTTAAGGGCATTTGGAATTTCTTCATTATGGTCATTCTTTTATGAAAGCAGTTCTTATATATGGGAAATAGTTTATGTTTTCCAGGGCCTCATTAGGATATAAAAATTGGAATTAGGCCTATTCTGGAGTAGCTTTTTGATGAAGTAACTTACTGTTATAGATAGTAAGTGTCATTTTCATTAAGGATATGTTGATTATTATTTGAAAGTCTGCTTCATTGTGTGCAATCTTTTTTTCAGTGAAAATTTTCTTTATTATTTTAAAGGCATATTTACTATTAAGTGCATTTAATGTTTTTGCTGAATAAGTTTTTAATGATGTTCTCAGCACTCATTATCTTTAATAGTTGACCACACTCAATATTCCCATCATCTTTACCATTGTTCAGACAAGAAATGTAATACTTTCTGCTTTGCCTTTAACTGTCTCAAGGCAACGTTGAAGCACTGACTGTGCTCTCTCAGCTGAAGCTTTGAGTAAAGTAAAGCCATTGGCTGCCCCAGAGGGCTGGGAGGAGGCAGGGAGGAAAATTGTGTGTCATGCATACTTATGGTATGTATGAGTCAGAACCACATGTAATCAGAGGCCCTAGTTTTATCCATTGGTTTTATTATAAATGATATATTTTTCTTCACATATGGACAGTGGAGGTACGGCCTTTTCCTTCGGTTGTTTTTTTTCCTTAAATGATGATGGCAGTACAATCTCCCAGACTCAGAACTTCTTTGATTTTACTCTCTTACCCAGGTTCCCTTCTCACAGACTGCTGCCAAACATATTTTCCCTCCTGTACATAAGGGACCACTTTATTCACTGCTTGAAAACCTTGAGTGACTTTACAATATTTTTATACTTGAGGGACTTTGATGTCCATGCCGGTGTTTTCAGATACTTTCACTTTCTAGTTCCTCTTATGTTTCTCTGCACTACTTCAACTGCATATAGGTTCATACCTTTGCTTCTGCCTTGTTCTTCTGGGATCTTGAAATCTTAAATGTTATTTTATTTTATTTTTTTATTGACACTTTTTAATTTTCAGATCTTATACAAAAGATAATTTTTCACCATTAACTCTTCCAAAACCTTGTGTTCCAAACCCCTCACCTTCCCCCAGCTCCTCTCCTAGAGAGCTAGTAATCCAATATGTTTTTTTTTTTAATAACTTTTTATTGACAGAACCCATGCCAGGATAATTTTTTATATTATCCCTTGCACTCACTTCTGTTCCGATTTTTCCCCTCCTTTCCTCCACCCCCTCCCCCAGATGGCAAGCAGTCCTATACATGTTAAATATGTCACAGTATAGATACAATATATGTGTGCAGAACTGAACAGTTCTCTTGTTGCACAGGGAGAATTAATCCAATATATGTTAAACATGATAAAAATATATGTAAATCCAATATAGGCATACATATTAAATGCTATTTTATGATCATATCCTCCTATCATTCCATTAAAAAAAGTAATTGCCATTTTGTTTTGTTTTGTTTTGTTTTTTACCAGGGATATTGACCAGGGTTTAATTCAAGCTTCAGAAGTTTATCTGAAGTTGTCATCCTAGCTACTTATACCCAGGAGACTCGGGGCATACTCTAAAGGTTGATGTTTCAGTGTTGTTTCTCTGTTTTTGTAGATGACTTTTTTCATCTTTGTTTTCACTTCTTCAAAGGTAATCACATATAAGCCAATGGGAAACTTTGAAGCTCTCCAAATAACTAACTTTTCACCAATACCAGATCTTGAAAGATAACATGATTTGTTTTCTGTTGACTGATACACTTGGTCCTCTAGCCACTTACCTACTTTTAGGGTTATCTTCAGACCTTATAGGTTGACTCTTTTAAAAGCAGATTCATCCTTTCCTTCCTTCCCTAGTCTGGAGAAGACTAATTTTTACATTCTGGGCTGTCCTTCTCTGCCTTTGGCTTCAAAGATAATTCTCCACTTGTCTCTCCTATGGAAAGGAACAGAAAGTTGTGCCATAAACAAGATTTCATTATAAAGAAAGTAGGTCACTGAGTCAGAATGAGGACTTGGCACCTGTTCCTTAGTGTTTTTAGAGCTTCTGGATAAAATATCTTCAAAATAACTCTTAAATAAAAAGGAAATGATAGTTTATTGCTAGGCTGATTTAAATGTCTTCTCTTTCTCTCTCTCTCTCTCTCTCTCTCTCTCTCTCTCCTCTCATCCCCCCCCCCAAAAAAAAAAAAAAAAAGTGCCTTTCTCTTTGATGAGATATCGATTGCCTATCCTAAGTAGGGGATAGCTCAGTTTTGTGGTTTTGGTTTTGTTTTGTTTTTTACCAGGGATATTGACCAGGGTTTAATTCAAGCTTCAGAAGTTTATCTGAAGTTGTCATCCTAGCTACTTATACCCAGGAGACTCGGGGCATACTCTAAAGGTTGATGTTTCAGTGTTGTTTCTCTGTTTTTGTAGATGACTTTTTTCATCTTTGTTTTCACTTCTTCAAAGGTAATCACATATAAGCCAATGGGAAACTTTGAAGCTCTCCAAATAACTAACTTTTCACCAATACCAGATCTTGAAAGATAACATGATTTGTTTTCTGTTGACTGATACACTTGGTCCTCTAGCCACTTACCTACTTTTAGGGTTATCTTCAGACCTTATAGGTTGACTCTTTTAAAAGCAGATTCATCCTTTCCTTCCTTCCCTAGTCTGGAGAAGACTAATTTTTACATTCTGGGCTGTCCTTCTCTGCCTTTGGCTTCAAAGATAATTCTCCACTTGTCTCTCCTATGGAAAGGAACAGAAAGTTGTGCCATAAACAAGATTTCATTATAAAGAAAGTAGGTCACTGAGTCAGAATGAGGACTTGGCACCTGTTCCTTAGTGTTTTTAGAGCTTCTGGATAAAATATCTTCAAAATAACTCTTAAATAAAAAGGAAATGATAGTTTATTGCTAGGCTGATTTAAATGTCTTCTCTCTCTCTCTCTCTCTCTCTCTCTCTCTCTCTCTCTCTCTCTCTCTTCTCTTTCTCTCTCTCTCTCTCTCTCTCTCTCTCCTCTCATCCCCCCCCCCCAAAAAAAAAAAAAAAAGTGCCTTTCTCTTTGATGAGATATCGATTGCCTATCCTAAGTAGGGGATAGCTCAGTTTTGTGGTTTTGGTTTTGTTTTTGTTTTTTCCCCTTTATTATTAGAATCTTTGTTTCTAAAGTTAACCTTAGTGATGTGCTTGTCAGTGTTATTATTGTCCTTAGTTCCCAAAAAGGGGAGTATCCAACTCCAGAGTCTGAACCCAAAGTCTATTCTTTCAGGAGGATATAAGAGTTATGATAGGGAATTTTATGATTTCCCTTTCGCTGTTGAATGTGAATGTGGATTCTTAAGCTGGCCAATGATTGGCAATGCAAATCTGATGTAGATGGCCAATTTCCAGCTTATTTATTGCTCCTATTCTTTAAAATAATTTTTTTTGTTTTGTTATTATATTAACTGCTTTGTCAATATAAGTCTTCTCTCTCCTTCCCTGAGAACTATCCCTGAGAATTTTATTATCCATATTGTATTCCTTATCCATAATTCCACTCCTATGTAAAGAAATGGCACCTTGGCAGATGGAAGTGCTTTCTCATCTCTCATAATTTTGTTGCTATTGTTTTTTCCATCTACATTTTTTTGTTACTGTTTTACTTATAAATTCAGAAAAAAAGGTTATTGACTTTTAGAGTTGAAAGATATCTTAGGAGGTCTTTTAGTCTCTTCATATGGTGATTAAGAAGTCCAGAGCTAATCAGTCAATCAGGAAATATTTATTAAACTCCCATATGCCAGACATTTGTACAAAAAAAACAAAAGAGACTCTGCCTTCACAGAGCTTATAATCTAATGGGGGACATCATGAAAACAAAAATAAGTAAAGTAAGCTATATAGAGAGTAAATAGGAAGTAATAAAGGAAAGATGCCAGAATTTGAAGCTAGGGTAAGGCTTTCTGGAGAAGATTTTTACACTTTTTAAAGGAAGCCAAGATTAGTAGATGAAACAGAACAGCGAGAGCATTCTAGACATGGAGTGGAGAGAAAGTTTGGTCAAGGAAATAAAATTGCTAAGTAGTCTTGCAACTAATTAGTGGCAGGACTTTTTTTCTCTTAAGCCCTCTATTCTCGGCTCTTCTACACTCTGAGCTTCATGAACCCTACAAGTTGTGTGTCTGCAGCAGAGATTTAGGCAGTGAGGAGGGGAGAAGGGACATGATGAAGGCCTTGCTCCACATGGTTCTATTAGTTCTTCCCACTTCACTGAATCAGCTCATGAAAGTCTTCCCAGTTCTTCTTGAAATTGTCTGTTTTGACACAGGCTACAGAAATCTTCAGCTCATAACTTACTCTGCTATAATGTGTTTTCTTGTTTGCAGTTTTTCACTCTTACAAAATTACCTACTGTGAATGCTTTTCAACAGGAGTCCTTTTTCTTTTTCTTTGGGACATGGGCCTTGTGGTGTGCAGTTACTGGATCAGAGAGTATGGGGCAGTTGATTACCTCGATTCACCTTCACTGCAACCTTGTGAAGTGTACATGTAGTGTGTTTTTTGTCCTCATAGTGACTCGTTCAATGTCATGTACCTACCAAGTGATTTAGAGCTAGAAGAGACGGATAGAGGTCATTTTCAGATGGAGAAAGTGAGAGTCCCTTCTAGGCATGAAGGACCTTGCTAAAGAGGAGGCAGAGAGTCCTAGCAGGTCTGTTGACCCTGGACTTGGTGTCTTTCCTTTGACCCAGGCCCTCCTATTCTCACCTTGTGTGCAGAGATCTTTCTACTCTATCATTTTGCCTCTGAAAGAGCATGCCACGTGTTGCATGTGATTTGTGTAGAGAAAAGTTGTCATTTAGAAATGTTTCACAAATCATTTTTTTAATGGTTAAAAATATTTATGAACTCTAAATTCTCCCACCTTTTCTTTTCTCCCTTTGGATGCCCATCTCTTGATAATTCTCAATCAATGTCCTAAGCTACTGGTACACAAAGAATCCATGCATAGTTTCATCTTCCACCAGAGGCTGAAGGTTTCTGCAAGCCGTTGCTTTAAGCAGAAATGCTGGCCTAAGCATGCGAAATAAGTTGGAGCAATAAATTATAGATATTGGGGGGAAGACAGTTTCATTTATTTTGCATGACAGCAATTTTGCTCATATCTAGTCCTTTAATACCTATCTTTGTATATAAACACTGTTCTCTCTCAGAACAAAAGGGATGAAGACTACAGGTTTAAATTGCTGGCTTCACATAGTGTGCAAGGTTAGATTCTAGTAAGAACTTTTTGGATGATGGCAGTTATGAAAAGTGGGTTAGATGAAAAGCAGAATAAGGCATTTCTAAAGGCAGATAAATTGTCTTGGTGGTTTAGAAACCCTAGCTAATAAGCTCTTTAATCTTATTATAGAAGGAATACAGAGAAAATTTGTTAGGGCCTTCAGTTGCTTTGTCTGTATGATGATGGATTTATGATGTAAAATGGCCAAAAAAGGGCAAGTTACACATTTCTTCCTTTTTTTTTTTTTTTTTTTTTTTTTGCATTGCATCATGTGGAGAATTGAGTGCCTAGAAGCCAGTGATCCTTGCCTTCAAGTTCTATGTATTTCATAAATTGTTTTAAATAATGCTTAGTGGTTACACACAAACTCGATGATTTGAACATAAGGTGCCAACTTACATTGATTGAGGGAATTTCCTTACTTGGGAGTACTCTGTGTCAGAAGTTACAGGCTCAGTTCTTAACAATTTTTTATAACTGACTCTTCCTATTTCTATGAGTTTTCCATAACATTTACCTTCCTGCTCTGGTTTTGACCTTTCTCATTCTCTTTACATGGGAAGCTCAGCAAGAGTGGTCCCCTCTCCCATATCCCACCAGGGTCAGTATTGGCTATCTTCTTTTTCTACACTTATTTATTCTGATGGCTACCATATTTTTTGGGGGGACCTCAACAAATATTTCTACAAAGAATTTATTAAATGTCTATTTTGTGCCAAGCATTGTGCTTTACAAATATTATTCCATTTAATTCTTGTAACAACTCTAGAAGTTGATGATT
Source organism: Antechinus flavipes (assembly GCF_016432865.1). NCBI lineage: Eukaryota > Metazoa > Chordata > Mammalia > Dasyuromorphia > Dasyuridae > Antechinus > Antechinus flavipes. The sequence continues at coordinate 151,848,098 of NC_067400.1, read as the reverse complement.
ATTATCCTCATTTTACACTTCATTCAGAAGTGAAATGACTTGTCCAAGGTTATATATCTAATTTACCACCAAAATCCAGATCTGAATTTAGGTCTTGTTGACTCATGATGTTTTACTATATCTGAATCATGTATTTGCCCCATTCTGATCTCTTAGTCCCTGACATTCTCCAGTCTCTGCCTTTGGATGGTTTTAACAGTAAAATTTTCATCTTAGTGAATTGAAGTGTGCTGCTTTGCAGCTTCTGTTCATTGTTCTTAATTTTCCCTTATACAGACAAATCTAATTTCTCTTACATATTAGGAGACAACTATCATTTTTTCCCTCCATATTAAATCAGTTTTCTGAGTTTGGTTTTGTAACCCCCTTGGTTGTTGTCCTTGGGACTTGATGCAGCTCATCATTGTCCTTCCTAAAATACCATTCCCAGGAATAAACCTAGTGTTGCAAATGAGATATGACATGTTTGTTTAACTGGAATGTCTTTGTTGAGCTGACGAAGTGGCAGCTGTTAATACTTTCTAAAGATTAAAACGATTTTGGTATGTCTTTTTTCACGCAGAATGAAAAGGTCATCTACATTACCTGCTTTTGGTGTCTAATGTTTGTTTTGTGTTGCAGGCAGATATCTGGTCCCTGGGCATAACGGCGATAGAGCTGGCTAAAGGAGAACCTCCCCATTCAGAGCTGCACCCAATGAAGGTATTATTCCTCATTCCAAAAAATAATCCACCGACGTTGGAAGGAAACTACAGCAAACCCCTCAAAGAGTTTGTGGAGGCCTGTCTGAACAAAGAACCAAGCTTTGTAAGTTTAACTAGTGGATCACTCTTGGAATATAGGGCATGGATTTATAGTGCTAAATTTTGTTTTGTTTTTACTTAAAGAGAAACTTTAGTATGGAAATATTTTCATTGGATAAACTTCTATGATGGGGATCCAAAACTTTTTAAATGACAATATGGAAGAAATCATAGCTCACTATGAAAATATTTTCATTTATATTAGGTGTGGTCATAGCAGGGGTGCACACAGGTGTTGGCATGCCCACCAAAAGAGTATTTTGAATATAAAAAAAAAAGAGTTACACAAACTTTTTCATGGAATTTTGCCCAAAAGCCTTTTAAATCAGGAAAAAAAAAAAACCATTTGGAGGTGAATTTTCCACTGTTCAGTTTTGTTGTCTAAGCACATGAAATGTTCTTCAAAGGAAGATTGAGTCTGAATATAAAATTTAAGTCTAAAATCCTATCTCAGAGTTTCTGAATGTTAACATAATTTCAGTTCTAGTCACATTATAATTTTGAATATGATTTCTGCCTTCTTGTAAACAAGCACCCATTTAAAAAAATCTTAATTGTAAGCTCACTGATTCTTTGCTAATCTTAGCCTAGATCTTGGTTGCCTTTTCACAGTTTTCAGAAAAATCTGTTGTGTTCCTTTTCCTGTGATTGAGAATTTGAATCGTTTGACTTTATTTCTTAAGTCATAAAATAGATGAGGAAACTAAGAGAAGTTAAATGGTTTATCCAAGGCCATATTGATAAAGTAAGTTCTTTATCTCATAGAAAGCATTGCTGTTTTTAAGTTTTTAGACATATCCTCTCAGCTAGTTTACTGTAATTACTAGCAATTTCAGAAGAACATATCAGACCTAACATACACTTGTATCTATTTTGCTTTCCAGGCAATTTGTAACCAATTTCTACATGGAAAACTTTATAGTAGTTTTGCCTTTTAAGACTCTATATATCTTAGTTCTCTTTTCCTGGATCCTCATGGTGCTTTTTTTCTTTCCTGGATTCTGACCCCAGTTTAAAGGTGGAAGTAATTTAATTAAAAATAGAAAATCCTACAAATAACATTAGTTTATTAAAAACAAATTGTGAAACATTAAGTGTTTTAGCAGTGTCAAAAAGCAAGTGGGAAAAATAATAACCAAATAGGTTTTTATGTAACTGTTTAGCTTGAAACAGGAGAGGGGGAAAAAAAACTTTAACATAATTGGCCATCAGAAGGATGGATATGAGTTAGATTATTCCCTCTCCTCTTTCTCTGCCTTTCCCCTCCATTTACATTTAATTAGAACACTGCTGATTATATACTTTTGGCTTAGCTTCTGCTCCAAATTAGGATAGGTCCATGAGGTTGGTATTTTAGGTGGAGTTTGGGCCTTAGCAATGTAGCATGAGAGGATTTAGATCTAGAAGAGACCTTAGTGCTAATAGAGTCTAACCTTCTCTTTTTTACAGATGAGGAAACTGACGCCTAAGCAGGGCCTATTTCTATATTACACATGTCCCTTCCACTTAGTAGTACAGAGTTTCTTTATCTCTTAGTTATAAAATGTAGTTTATCTTCATCATCTTATTGACTTCTATCTGAAGATGTAAAGCCTGGATTATATCAGGGCTACTTTCTTTTTCTACTCATAACCCCTTTTCGGTCAAGAAATTTTTATGTGAATCCAGATACATAAGTATGTAACATGGGCACATCACACTAAACAAACATTTACTGAGAAATCTTCTTTCCTGACACATACCTTCAGCTATGTGATCCCATATAAGGTCATGTTAGCTGGCTATCCTGCATAGGTTTTGTTTTGTTTTGTTTTCTTTTTTTAAATAATTTTTAAAATTTGTTTACAAAACATATGTATGGGTAATTTTTCCAACATTGACCCTTGCAAAACCTTTTGTTCCAAATTTTTCCTACCTTCTCCCCCTCCCACTCAGCCCCAAGCTGGCAGGTAGTCCAATACATGTCAAATATGTTGAAATACATGTTGTTCCAAATTTTTCCTACCTTCTCCCCCTCCCACTCAGCCCCAAGCTGGCAGGTAGTCCAATACATGTCAAATATGTTGAAATACATGTTAAGTCCAATATATGTATACATATTTATATAGTTATTTTGCTGCACAAGAAAAATCAGATCAAGGAGGAAGGAAAAGAAAAACTGAGAAAACAAAATGCAAGCAAATAACAACAGCGAGAGTGAGAATACTATGTTGTGTTCCACACTGTTCCAATGGTTCTCTCTCAGGGTATAGATAGCTCTCTTCATCACTGAACAAGTGGACCTGGTCTGAATCATCTCATAGTTGATGAGCCCCACATCCATCAGAATTGACTGTTGTATAGTCTTGTTATTGCTGTGTATATAATGATCTCCTAGTCCTCATTTCACTCAGCATCAGTTCATGTAGGTCTCTCCAAGCCTCTCTGAAAACGTCCTGCTGGTCTTTTCTTACAAAACAGTAATATTCCATAACATTCATATGCCATAATTTATTTATCCATTCTCCAACTGATGGGCGTCCACTCAGTTTCCATTTTCTTGCCACTACAAAAAGGGCTGCCACAAACATTTTTGCACATGTGGGTCCCTTTCCCTCCTTTAAGATCTCTTAGGGATATAAGCCCAGTAGAAAAACTGTTGGATCAAAGGGTACTGCATAGATTTTCTTTAGACAGTATTCCTACTCTATGTTATATGAATTTCTTTTTGGAAGACATGTTTTTAAAAATTGAGCCATTTTGGCTTTTTGATAACAACCTGCAGAGCTTGTAGTTGCCATGGGCTGTCTATAGCATTTTATGTCAAACTATCATGTATCTAAGTTTAATTTGCATACAAATGTTGTATTTTCTCAGTTAAAAATTATCTCCTCTTTTTATTTTCTTTGTATCTTTAGCATAGTACCTGGCCCAAAATAGGTTCATAGCAAAAATCATTGGATTATATAAGTATCAAGACAAGGACAAAGTAGAAAGAGACAATTTAGAACCACTTTCCTGTATGCTCAACTGGAAAAGTCTAGTTTTGTAGTGGTGTCATCATTGGAAATGCCAAGGGGGAGGGATTCTGGAGAATAACCTTCAGGCGTAAATTAGTGAACATCATCTTACTGACTTTTGTTTTTTCAAGAGACCTACAGCAAAGGAGTTGTTGAAACACAAGTTTATAATAAGGAATGCAAAGAAAACATCTTACTTGACAGAGCTCATTGACAGGTACAAGAGATGGAAGGCTGAACAGAGCCAAGATGACTCCAGTTCAGAAGATTCAGACACGTGAGTATCTCCCATCTGTTAACTATTCATTGTCCAGCTGTCATTTTTTCCTCTGGTATTTACTGCCTCTAATGCACTTCAGATGTCAGAAAGGTAGTCTTACAAGCTTTTATTTTACTGCTTCAGGGATGTGTTAAGGAAGGGAGAGAAGTTAAGTATATGTATTTCTTATGGTTTCTCCAAAAGAAATGTTTTGATACTTCAAGCTAAATGAAAATCAGAAATTGAATGGATTTGATACATCATTTGGATGTAAAACATGGGATGTTTGAAAATATAATATGTGAACTAAATATAGGAATGGCGAAGGAAATTGATGTGTGTGTGATAACATCAGATTATAATCTCTTTAGAGAAAGAAAAGGCATTAAAATAAATAAGGAATAAAAATGTATTGTCATATATGTAAAGTCACTGAGTGATAAGCACTAAGTTTTAAAGAATATATGTGTCTTTTATGAAGAGAGCTGATTGATGCCCTTAAAAGTTGAGAAATTAAATTCCTACTTGAGGTGTATTTTATGACTTTGTGACTTTGTACTGGTAAAAAGGCACTTGTGATTACCTCATCTCCAAATCCCTATGAATTTTAGCAAATGGGGCTGCATCTTTTTCTTATTATATGTTCACTAAGATCAACATCTCCTATGAGTAATAATGTTCATATTTGTCCTATGACATATGTCCTATGTCCTATGAACATTCAGTAATGGAAGTGCTCACTTGTGAATGGTTTGATAGAAGGGTTTGAGTTCTTTTTTCTCACAGTTGATTTATTTTGCAGCTTACACAGTTTAAGTTGGTGAATAGGTTTATTTCAATTTATATACCTTCTGGGTACCTTTAGCTTATAGTAAAAATTGTGTTAAGTGATCAAACTTGAAAGAATTTCTTTGCCTGAGTGGGCCACAATGTTAATCAGCCTTCTATAGCTCTTAGAATCAGAAAATCACAAAGCAGAAAATGTTTCTTCAAATTACTTTATGAATTTTTGGCAGTAAATGTATCAGATTGAAGCGTTGACTTTGTTAAGATTCCTTTTTATAATATATTAATGTCCTGTTAACCCCTTCATGCCATAAGTGGAATTTCCCAAGAATTAAAATTGCTAATCTTGAATTGGTTCTCTTTGCTTGAAAATACTGATATTAGTCTGCTTTAAAATATTGTTAAGTTTTTATTCATAACATTCTTTAAACTTCCATTACTTTTCAGCTAATGAAGTCAAGAAAGAAAATTTAAAAGTAACTTCTTTAGCTTCTACCACCTTAGCCAGATAATAGATTTTCTCTGATTAAGGAAGGATATAACAATAGCTATTTAAGGAGGAGGAACTAGAAAGAACTTTTACTTCTAAAGTCTCAGAGTCCTAAAAATTCAGACTCAAAAATTCTGAGTTAGTGAGAAAAGAACATCCTAAAAACATATGGGATTAAGACTGAAAATTTGGATTAGTCTAAAATTGAAAATAATTAAGATTTATGGGAAAAGTGTCAAAGTATACATAGTATTGTTTTGGTATTTTTAAAACTTTACTTTCAAGATACTTTTTTAATTAAAACAAAAAAACAAACAAACAAAAACCAGCAAACCACTAGTGAGTAGAAAATTTGTAATTCCTTTCTGGATTTCATTTTATGTGATCTGAATTTAGTCATTCAGACCACAGGACAACACTGACATGATACCAGCTTGTCCTGTTTATAGGCAAAGTCCTGAAAGGAAAAGAACTTCTTTTTGATTTATGGACTTGGGAAACCTAAAGATTGAAGATTACCATACATAGTCTTCACCTGATTAGCAAAGTGGTAGCCATCTTATTTTCTAAGTAGTGGCCTCTTTTTCTGTGTCAATGAGAAAATACAGTGTTTGCCATTTGGTTTATAAAATCAGAAGGATCCTAATTTGAATGGAGATTGCTCTGCTTGTTGTTCAAATCTCCTTTCAGGACTCAGCTTTGTGAGTCCTGAAGTTCTACTGCAAGTGTACTGCCAACTTCCCATTTCAGACAGACCCATTAGTTTTGGTGAGCCTGATACCTAGGAAGTAGAGAGGCCCTTAGGTCTTAATTGTCTGTCTAGTCCTTGATTGGTATTTCTATGTTTTGTTTTCCTTCCTCTTTTATTGAATTGAATCCTTTCAGTGGTAATATACTTAGTGATGGAAGACTTCTGAATTTTTGTTTTAAGAGAAACAGATGGTCAAGCATCAGGTGGCAGTGACTCAGGAGACTGGATCTTTACAATCAGAGAAAAAGATCCTAAGAACTTGGAGAATGGAGCAGTTCAGCCACAGGAACTAGAAAGAAATAAGGTAAATTCTTACTACTTAACCATAAATGGAATTATTTAAACAGAAATGTTTAATAAAAATTAAATACAAGTATTCAAATATAAATAGAACCTAATTACTTAAAATATAGTTGTTAAATCATTTGCTGAGTATCTTTACAGTTCTGAACACTGGACAGTTATATCTCTTATTTCACCTGATTTATGCAATTTTGCTATTAAATTTAACATTTTGGAAACAGACTATGAGAATTTGAAAGATTGACTCAAGGAAATGATTTGTCAAGTTAGTAATGACTTAAAAATTGATTGGATCTTAAAAATTCCTACTTAAGTTTAAAACTGGAGGAAAATCAATTTAGATTAGCTAAAGCCCAGAGGACATGGCTTGATTGTCTTGTTAATTGTCAGATCTAGCAGTTTACCATATTACCACCAAGGTTATGTGCAAAGAATTTCACCCCTAAATTGTAGTTTAGGCTCTTAAGAGTTAGAAGGAACCTTGGAGGTCATCGATTCTAACTCTTATTCATTAATTCATCAGTTATTTCTTCAGCATCCACACAGCCTTTCTTTCATAAATATGTCTAGTTAGTGGGAGCTTATTTTCCTCTGGCAATCCATTCCACTTTTTGGACAATTAATGATTAAATGGAAGTTCTTCCTTATATGGGGAGGGGAGATGAGAAATTTGTTCCTCTATAATTTCCAACTACTGGTACGTTTTATGGCTTTCAGGGCCAAACAGAATAATTTTTACTGCTCTTTCTTATGAGAAACTGTTAGATATTTGAAGAAATCTCTCCTATGCCCTTAAGGATTATATCTGATTCCTTCCATTGATTCTTATTTAATACACTGTCTCACTTTTTGTTGCTACAGTAGTACCTATCCAAACAAGTAGTTCCATAGTAATGGTCTTAACAGATTCTGCTTTGATAAGAGCTGAATCATATATAGTTAGTTCAGTAGTTGTTTGTGTGTGTAAGTAGGTATTACTGTAGTATTAAGATATTTTCTCTATAAAACCCTTAATCCTCCCTTACCCCCATGTTGAGTACAGTGTCATTTTAATTTACCTCAAAAAAAAAAAAAACATTTCTCCATAAATAATTTAAAGATTAAAATTTACCCTAGCTTCTTTTATGGAATGGGTGTAAACCAGGAATAATTATGAATCAAAATAATAAGATTTTATTATACTTTTCTGCAATGAGGAAAAACATTGTTATCACAGACTGTCCTAAATAGTTTGTTATTCTTCTCTGTACATTATCTTTCCATTCTTTCTCCTCTGTTGCTCTTTATTCTCTAGAATGAAAATTCCCTGAAGTGGGGGCTACCCCAATCTCTCACTCCATGTAGCATAAAAGTATATAGTGTTATGTTGTTGTTGTAGTTTTTTAATTAAAAAAAAAAAAAAACTACTTTTTTTGAACCTTGTGACTATATTTTTGTATTGTGGTATACGATCTGGTTTGTCTATCTTTATATATTTGATTTTGTTATATGCAGCCTTCTGGTCTAATGAGATATAAAAAAGTTTGTGATTACTTTAAATTCATTGATAATGAACTTGAAAGCATGTTTTTCCCTCTGCCTTCAAGTTTAAATGCCACAATGTAAGTGGTTTAAGTTCTCTGTAAATAGAGTTATACTTCATAAGATTTGAAAGTAAATTTTGTAAAATGTAGCACAAATTATCAAATTATGTTAATTTTTTTTTTAAGGTGAAAGATATTCCAAAGAGGCCTTTGTCTCAATGCTTATCTACAGTCATTTCTCCTTTATTTGCAGAGGTAAGTAAGATTGCTAATATTGTCAGTATTTATTTTATTTTAGAGATAGGTCTTTTTGTAGTGCTGATAATGTTAAGAGAATGGTAAATGAAAGATATAGATGCTTTTAAACAGATTCAGAAATTGGTTTGAAACTCTATTTAAATACTAAGAATGCAACTTAGGGCCACAAATATATTTTTTAAAATTTATTTTCTCATTATACATGCATATTAACTTTTTAAATGCATATTTCTTTATGAATCATTTTGAGAGAGAAAAATCAGAACAAAAGAGAAAAAACCACAGGAGATTAAAAAAATAGAAAAAAAAGAAGTGAACATGGCATGTGTTATTTATATTCAATCCCCATAGTTCTCTTTCTGGATACAGATGGCATTTTCTGTCCAAGTTGGGACTTGCTATTGAATTGCTTCGGATCACTGAACTACAGAGAAAAACCAAGCTTTCCAGAATTGATCATTACACATTCTTGCTGTTATTGTGTACAATGTATTTCTGGTTCTACTTGTTTCCCTCAGCATCAGTTTGTATAAATCTTTCCAGGCCTTTCTTTAATCAGCTTGTTCATCATTTTTTATAGAACAATAATATTCCCATTGCCTTCACATACGTAGCTTGCTCAGCCATTCCCCAATTGATGGACATTCCCTCCCTTTCCAGTTCTTTGCTATTGGCGTCACAAGTCTAAGGAAATGCCCCATCCTCACACCTTACATCTTGACCCGCCTCTTCACCTTCCTTTTAAGCAACTTTTCGTTGGCCACTTTTTCACCCTATTGCTGGCTGAGGGTCAGCCAGAGGGATGTCATGTAGTCTTTTTTTTTTCTGGGTAGGGATAAGCAGTGAATACCAATTAGTAAAAGTACATGGAACTATGCAGCATGGGTCTTAAATTTAAATTTTAGCTATAACTTTTTAACCCCCTTAAGTATAATTTTAGTTCAATCCATTTTGATTTTGACTTTGGCAAAAGTAAAATGTAAAGTAAGATGCCCAAAAGTAGATTTTTGCATAAGAAAGCAGCAGAGCCCAGTAATTTTTTTTTTTTTTTTTTTTTAGCACTTTGATCTCTTTTATTTATCTAACATCTATTGTCCAGCCACGCCATGCCTACATTCAATAGTTAACTGGTACTGTTCATTGTAAATGTCATGTAAGACTTCCTTAAGGTCTCCTTTCTTAAAAAGGAATTTTTAGTCCTGCCCATTTACTTCCTTTTAGTCTTTGAAAAGTTACGGAATATATTCTATTCTTCCATCAGAATTCCTACTCATTATGTCTCATCATAGCCTTATCTAGTAACCCTGGCCTCTTGCTTCTACAAGTACTGACTACGGTTAGACTAGGGCTTCCTGTCACAGAAATGGGAATGCTTATAGTGGTTAGAGCTAGAAAGGACCTTAGGTGTCATTTTGTCTACTTCCCCTCCCTTTATAGATGAGGAGTTCAAGGCACATGACTTGCTCAGGATTACACGGCTCATAAGCCTCTTGGCTGAGTCAAACTTGTCTCTTCCTGGCTTTGCATACCTGTACCTGTCTACTGTACCATAAATAGGTTCTGTATGCTTCTCATTAAGTGGTTTAGAGTATTTAACAGATCATGATTTAGGCCATAAATTAGCATTCCATTATGCAAATGTCAGTATTGGTGGATAATTTAATAATACCATTCACCCAAGTTTATTGATTTGTAGCATTGAGCTGCTTTCATGCTTAAAGTTAAAGGTTTTATGATTTCCTCAACAGTACCTTTATTTTTTTCTCATTATCATTACTATATTTATATAATGCAATTTTGATTTTACTCTTATATGGTAGAGCAGAGTTGATAGTTTTCCAGTTGTTTATTGTATTGTACAGAATCTTACCAGTGTTCTCTTAGACCTACAATAAACAGAAGGTCATAGGATATGCTAAGTTGTAGTTTGGGATTTGTTTTTTGTTTTTTTTTTTTGGTGGACTCATGGAAGAAACATTCAGGAATATTTCCTTAGCTAACACCAGGAGGAATCTAGTGCGTTCTTTTTTCTTTTTTGTGGGCCATCCAACATTTATTAATTGCCAACTCAAGCCCCGTGCTAAGAGCTGGAAGTACAACGGAAAGACATGAGTTAGTCCCAACTCTTGAGGAGCTCCAACATAATCTAACTAATAAAATTTGAATAATTATCAGTTTGTTCTCTAATTTCCATAGGTTTCTTTTTATGTCCTGTCTTTAAATTAATTTTTTAAATTTTTTCATGAACTTAAAGCGACAGTTTTTTTAAAGAAGAATATCCCCAAATTTGCCCCAATAAAAAGAATAAATCATATCTTGGATTTGGGAAGTACTTCTTTGATGAAGTACTAAGTGCTCTCTGTATGTTTTAATCTCATTTAGTACTGTAAAACACTTTATTGGCCCAGATTATCATTAAATGTTGGGAAAGTAGTACAAAGAGCTTTTATTTGGGAATCTGGGCTCACAGTCTAAGTCTGTCTCCTTATCTGTTTGACCTGGCTGGGCATGTCATCTGTCACCTATCATCTGTCTATTTTTTGCTTTTACATTTCAAAATTCTGTTTAATCTACTAGCTTTATATAGCCTAATTAATGGGAAAAAATAAAATGGTGAAAACATATGACAATATCCAAAATTGAAATTCTTCTATTTTTCAAAAACAAGAGCCCTGAAAGTTCAAGCTGTTAGCTGGAGGAACCCTACAAGACAAGAATAATGAATTGGGCAATGAGGTTATTTCAGAAACAAGATTTTATGCAACTATGAAGAAACCTTTCTGGGGCATAACTGTTCTTCCAAATAGATAGGAGGTGGGGTAGGGGGAACAACACAGGAAAAAAATTAAATGCCAATGTCATGTCACAGTTGTAGATAATGAGGGGTTTGAACTGGGTGATATTTGAGTTCTCTGACAGACTGAGTTGTGTGGTCCTATGATTTTATAAGGTCTTTGATATACTTAATCACTTTACAGAATTTCCACTTGCTCTGAGTTACATTTCTACCCTATTCCAAAGCTTTCACTTGAAATGCTAATGTGGACATGTATAGCCAGGGTTAAGTTCATGGAAGAAGGGCAATTACAGATTACTCATTTAAAGAGTCTTAATTACTATTGTACATTTAGCTCTGAGAAATTCCAGTTCCTTTGGTGAAAGTTTCCAGATCAAATGTGTTGCAATCCAGGAAGAAGAGAAACAGATCTATGTTATAAAGTTGAAATGCTCAGCTTTCCCTAATGTTGTCTTATATGACATCTTTTCTTTCAGATTCCATTGCCATATTTAGTAAATGCAAATCATTGATTTCTAGAATGATAAGAACTAAAGAGAAAAACTTTCTAGGAATGGGACACTGAAATTTGCCAAATCATCTTGAAATGCCAGAGCTGGATAAGTTACAAAACAATTCTCACTGTATATAATAATGGAACTGGTCCCCTGTATCTGTGTGGATGCTAACATTCCACTGCATTGTCCAGCCTGTGCCAGCCCAGGAAGGCTTCCATAAGGACCTCTCAGAACAGCCATTTTGATCCATTTCAGCAATTGTCTCTCAACACCTGCAGCTCCACAGCAGTTGTCTTGCTCTCCTCTGAGAAAACCTTTGTAGCTACACAATATTGTCTGATACCTTGGGACAACCCCACTCTAGGTGGAACATCTCTGAATGATGATAACCTATCCAAATTAACTTCTGTTCTTCCATTTCCTTCTCATCCCAGTGATTCTGAACCCTCTTTTGTCATCATTTAAACCCTGCTCGCTCGCTCGCTCTCTCAGTATCTGTCCCTTATTCCTTTCCTCGCTCAACTTCACCCTACTAGTATCCCACTGTAGTGATCTGCTTTCTAAAATGTCTTTTTTGTAGATAACAAACTGGCTTTCATCTTAAAGTAGCTTTCATTTTCCTTTCTCATCCCCTCAGTTTTCTTGTACTTGTTGAGCTCTAACTCTGTCTTGATGATAGTTTCCCTTCTACCTTTAGTTATGTTTTCATGCTTAACCCAAACTTATTGGTTGTTGTGACACTTCCTGCTTCTCCTTGTTACTTCCACATCCTTTCGTGTTCTTTGAATCTATATCTGTCACCCAATCAAAATTCTGTCCTATTTAACCTCCAAAACACTTACCTTCCTTTCTCAGTGAATTAAGTGTTTAGCTCTGCCATCATACTAGGGAACATTAACCTCCTTTTATTAAATGTCTTAATTTGAGGGTTTCATTACTTCTCTTTGAATATAAATAATATTTCACCAAAACCCCTCTAGAATTGTGATTGGTCATTTTTTGACATACTTTTAACACCCTAACCATCCAGTTCCTCGGCTTTATTCATTTTTTTTCTTTTTTAAAATATCAATGTTTTATTGTATTTTTATTTAGTTTAACTATTTTTCAATTATATTTTGATCTCTTTCCAGTGGCAAGCAGGAGTATTATGGGCTGTGTATGGCCACCTGGCTGTGCATTTGATGCTTCTTGATTTATACCATAAATAGACCAGAGGAATTTTCTGGGGCATCCCTAACTTTCCATTTTCCTGATAATGTTAGGTTTATTTGTTTGTTTGTTTTAAATTTATTTTTAGCATTATTTTTAATTTTTTTATTGAAGCTTTTTCTTTTCCAAATATATGCAAGGATAATTTTTTTTTACCATTGACCCTTACAAAACCTTGTGTTCAAATTTTCCCCCTTCCCCCACCCACTCTCCCAGATGGCAAGTAATCCAATATAAGTTAAACATGGTAAAAATATATGTAAATCCAATATAGGCATATGTATTTGTACAATTATCTTGCTGCATAAGAAGAATCAGATCAAAAAGGGGAAAAATGAGAAAGGAAAATAAAATTCAAGCAAACAACAAAAGAAATGAAAATTTTAACATTATTTTTATATTTTGTCTTATATTCTTTTCCTCCCCAATCACTAAGAAAGTAAGCAAAATGATATCAATTGTATATGTGAAATTATTAGAACTTATTTCCATATTAGCCATATTGCACCCCCCGCCCCCCCAAAAAAATAGAAAAAACAACAAAGAAAAAACAAGAATTAGGTTTCAATTGGCACTCAATTCATCAGTTCTGTCTCTCTCTGGAGGTTGATAGCATTTTTTTCATCATGTGTTCTTAGGAATATCTTGGATTTATTGTCTTGATCAGAGCAACTATTTTTTTCATAGTTGATCATGTATAATATTGTTGGTACTGTTCACTGTGATCTTCCAGGTCTCGTCATTTCACTTTGCATTAGTTCATATAAGTCTAGCCATATTTTTTTCTGAAACCTCTCCTCTTATCATTTCTCACAACACAGTAGTACTCTGTCACAATCATATGTCACAACTATTCACCAATTGATAAGCATCCCCTTGCTTTCTAGTTCTTTGCCACCACAAAAAGTTATTGTAAATGTTTTTGTACATGTGAGTTCATTTCTTTTTTCTTTGATCTCTTTGGTGTACACTACATAGTAGTGATATGCTGGATCAAAGACTCTCCACAGTTTTTAGTGCTTTGGGCTTTTTTACAACTTGTTCTCCAGAATGATTGGATCACTTTACTACTCTATGAACAGTTCATTCCTTCAGCATTTGTCATTTCTGATAGGTGTGAGGTGGTATCTCAGAATTGTTCTAATTTACCTTTCTATAATCAGTAGTGATTTAGTTTTTTATGAGTATAAAAAGCTTTGATTTCTTCTTCTGAACTCCCTGTTTATATATGCTTTGACCATTTGTCAGTTTAAGAATGGTTCTTTTTATATTGGAGTCTATTCTATATTCATTATATATTTGAGAAATGAAACTATTATCAAAGAAACTTGCTGTAAAAATTTTGATATTTCTTCCTTGTCTCTGGTATGTTTTAGCAAAACGTGCTCAGCACAATTCCTGAGACAGAGACACAAAATGATTCTTGATTCATAGGAATTTGAAAGGGTCATAAGTAACGGTTCATACTTGTCACCCATGTGATCTCTGACATCAGTTTTAAGTTCCTTTTTTGCATATGTTTGCATATGTGGGTTTTTACCTATAAAGACCAGCCACTTCTAATAACTAGTGAAGTTCCTAGATAATGGACCTAAATTATTGTTGGAGCAGATGTACAAATAGTTATATCACAATGCCAGGGATAAAGAAACTGACCATTAAATATTGTGGAGAGAGTGCATCTTCATTGTTCAAATGCGAAACAGTTCAGAGGCATTACTTTGAAGAAGTCCTTTAATACTCTGAGCAAATAATTAGTAACTAGGAGGGATCACTTGTTGAATTTCAAAGCTAATAGGCGAATAGCTGCTACTCTACTCCAGTAGCAACAATTGTAGCTCCCCCCATTAAAAAAAAAAAAGTTCCCAAATATATTAGAGATATGTTGGTTTTATATGTGTATGTGTGTGCATATTCATAATAAATACATATATATATATATAAAATTCACATATACTTAAATGTGCATATGCGTGCATTGTGAAACTATTCAAAACATCTGCGCATTCAGCTGAATAGGCACCATGATCTCTATATTTATTGGCTTCACTTGTGACCTCTTATTTAGACTATGAAAACTTCCTAATTGTTCCTGATTTTATTTTCTCCTTTCTTCAAGTCATCTTTCATATAACTTCCAAAATTGTAAGGTCCAGGCATTTTCATGCTGTCTCTAGTACAAGCACTGCATTTCTCAGTCTTTTGTTGAAAGTCCTTACAATCTGCTTACTGTCTAAATTTTCAAACTTACTTAATATTATTCTCATTTTTAAATTTGTATTCAAATCAAATTTGAGGACTGAAATTTCACCAAAGTGATTTTTAATCTTTTATCTGTGAATTTACACAAACTATTGTTCATAATTAACATCTTTTTAAAATACCTTTCTTTTCTTAATCCCCTTAAAATGAACAGCTGTTTTGTTTTTGTCTTTGTGTCCAAGGGGCCTAGTGCAGTGTCTGGTACATGATATAAGCTTAGTACATGTTTGTTGAATTTAAATATTAATTTAACTTTAAAATTTATCTTTATTAAATTTTATATGTAAAAATAACCAGATATAAAAGACAGTAAGTAGAATTTTATTAAAATCAAAGCCGAATACTTGGTGTGGAATATGTTGGGATTTGGGGTTGCTTTTTGTTGAGTGTTTCCACTAATGTTTTACTCTGACACTTGTATCGTGGTTTATATCGACAGTAAGCCTTGGCTAGAACCTGTTGAGTTGGATAAGTTTTTGAGTTATGGATATGGTTTTATGTCTGTCATTTGAATGGGATTAGTATCTACCTATAGAGAGAAGCTTTGTCAGTCCCAGGAAATCAGCTGCATCAGCCCAAGAGCTAAAGACTATATATATTTCTTTTCTTAATCTCCTTGAAATGAACAGCTGTTTTGTTTTTGTCTTTGTATCCAAGGGACCTAGTGCACTGTCTGGTACATGATATAATCTTAGTACATGATGACTTCAGAAGGGTTCAGAGTAAGAAATAGATAGTATAGTAACTGCAGCAAAATAGTGAAATAGTTATTTTCTTGGGAGGGTTAATTAGATTTTTATTTTTTTAATAAAAATCTTTTCCTTCCCACTTCCTTGACCTTCATTGCCAGGAAATAAGAAAGGAGGAATGAGGGGGAGGGGGAGAGAGGAGACACAAGAAAAACAAAACCTTTGTAACAAGTAAACATAGGCCATTTCTGCATAGGCTATGCTATATTAAAAAAAAATAGATATCTCACTTGGATCATTCTAAGATCAAGAACTTGAGTTGCATGCATCAGGCTCATTGGAATCCTGCTTGATCATGGCATTTAATTTAAGTTCCTGAGTCAAAGTTGTTTGTCTTCACAATGTTGAAATTATATAAATTATTCTGATTCTGTTCAGTTCCTATATCTTCATTCTTGCAAATCTTCCCAGGTTTCTTTGAAACAGTCATTCCATTATTTTTCACATCACAATAGAAATCCATTTCATTCATGTACTATGATGTGTTGTTATTCTTCAATTAGTGAATTCTCTCTCTCTTCAGTTCTTTGCCACCACACAAAAAAAGAACTGAATCAAATATTTTGTGCATGTGCTTTTTCTTTCTTTTTTTTCTTTTTGAAAAAAAAAATTTATCTTTAGGATGTAGACCTTTGTTGGGTCAAAATTTAGAGACTTTTGGACTAGTTTGAAGGAATAATTTTTTGCCCCAGAAGAAATCTAAGATGTACAGGATTACAATGTGATAAATTTCTTTGAGAAGTTGTCCACTTATGTCTTTTGAATTGAAATGAGCATATAACCCAAGGAGGTCAAAGATGAGGTTGAACTTCCACAAATTCTAAATTCATTCATTCATAGTGATAGTCCTTTATGTGGGAGCAAAGAACAGGAAACAAAAGTTGTGGCTATCGATTAGAAAATGATTAAGCCAGTGGTGGTACATGATTATGATGGAGTATTGCAGTCCCAAAAGAAACCACGAAAATGAAGAATGCAAAGAAAGGGAGAGAGGATGGGAGTGAAATCAGCAGAGCCAGAAAAGGAAAACAAACAGTGATTAGAATGTGAACTCTGTCATTAGAAAGACCACGCTTGGATCCCCAAGAAGAGGATGGGGAGGAATCTTCCATATACAGACTCTAAGAGATCACTATGAGATCATAGTCAGTGGTTTTGCTGAAATTCTTTTTGTGTGTTTTGTTTTTAATTTTTGTTACAAGCAATGGTTGCTGTATAGGAGAAGTGAAAGGGATATACTTGGAAATGAAGGCTATGTTAAAAAAATAACATTATATGAAAAAAAAGATAAGTATGCTCTTATTTTGGGTAATGTCTGTTCTTCCACATGTAAGATATATAAGTAATATGTAACTACTGCTCTTCAAGCATTGTTTTCACTGTATTCTCTCTAAATAACTGCAGAAATTCTTCTCTTACCTGTCCTTGTTTAGAAAAAAAAGACAGATTCCAGGACTACTTAGATTCTCAGAAGTAAAGCTGGAAATACAACCTAAAAAAGAATTCACAAATTGAACTCAGTGTTGTGCCCATGTGTTCATATTCTTGGAAGTAGTTCCTTTGCTTATATATATATATACGTATATATATTTCTTTTGGTTTTCAAGTTGAAAGAGAAAAGCCAGGCAAGTGGAGGCAACATGGGATCCATTGAAGAATTGAGAGGTGCAATTTATTTGGCAGAAGAAGCCTGTCCTGGGATCTCGGACACCATGGTGTCTCAGCTTGTACAGAGGCTTCAGAGGTAAGACTCCTCATCTTCTAAGGAAAATTGCTGTGATAGTGTTTGTATTTCTTGTTTGTTAAAAAAAAAATAATAATTATTATTTTTTAAACTCTGGTTTCAAAAGGGAACAGAGTCTATTTACTATAAAATCTCAGTGTTAAAGGAAATCTAAGGAAGTCAGGAGCTTGAGTAGCCAAGTTCAGTAAATTGGGCCCTTTTGAAAATGTCATAGCATTATGTGTTAATGGAGTTCTTATTCCTCTTTTCTATTCTTTCCTCTTTCCTCCCCATAGATATGAAGATCTTTTTTAAAAAAAATTAAGATGCTTTAGAGTTTAAAGCCATGGCTAGCAGCTGAAATTGGAGCAGGCCTGTAACCACACACTGATCTACATCTGTCACTCTAGCTTTGATTTCCTGGTTTGAAGTACCTCCAACAACAAAGTTTTGGGCCTGATAAGTTCATTTAAGCACTAACGCAGGAGATCTTTTTCAGGAGGATCATGGGCAGATTTGGCCCAGAGCATTGCATAGTGTTCTGGACAAGGATCATGCTAGAATGGACACCAGGAGATCCTCTAGTTTATAAAGCTCATCTTAAAAGTGAGAAAACCAAACTCTGCAGAGTTCGAGTGACTTGCCCCAAATCACACAGGCACGAAAGGGGTAGAGGTGGGATTTGACCTGAGTTTTCCTGGCTCCAAATCTAGTACTCTCCACCTCGCCCTTTTGCTTCAAAAATAGTTGTCTCATGAAAGGTATTCATTGAATATGTACTTGTAGGATTCATCAGGAATAATAGACATAGAAATGGTGTTTAGAAGGATTTCCCTTCCAGCTCTCAGTAACTTTTGATCCTAAGAAATTTTTAGAATCTAGTGCTCCAGTCAGAATGTTTATCACAATATGGTATAGCAGGTGGCTCAGTGCCTAGCACATAGTAAAATACTTTTTGATTCATTGTTTGTGCTGTAGTCAGAAGGATCCAAGTTTCTATCCTAGTTATGTCATTTACTAGCTGTATAAAGTTAGTCAAATCGCTTGGCCTTTATTCCTCAGTTTCCTTATCTGTAAAATGGGAGGGATTTGGATTTATTGGCTGAGGCCCTTCCTTCGTGATTCTATTATCTGATATTTAGGATGTCATTTTAGGCAAAGTAATGCAGAAGTTCTGAGACTTCAGTATCCTTCAGGATATACAGATTAATTGAACTCATTAGACCAAATCTCCTTCATAGATCATTTCCAATGCCCCTTTTTGGCTTAAAGAAAGTGTGGAGTTACCACATTCTAATCCCTGTTATTGTGCATTATGGATTATCTCTGCCTTTCTGGATCTACTTTCTCTCTTTGAGACTTAGGGCTCCTTTGTTTAATGTGCTCTCAGTCAGGTTGTAAGTCTCCACTCACTGTTCTAATTATTAGCCAAGTCAGGTGAATAATTAAATTTATTTTTCAATTATCCATGCCAATGTTCTCCTTCATTAGTGTGACTTATTGAGAACTGACTGCGACTAATAATTTCCCAGGTTTCTTCTTGGATTGTCATTGCATAGCATAAAGAGGTTTTGTGTCAGGTGAGCCAGTTTTCAGTTTTCAGCTTGCCTTCTCCTTGGAATAGAGATGGAAAGAAAGGCCGAGCAAGATGGCTCCTCTGGAGCAGGAGGTGGCCTAGACTGAGCCCTTTCTCTCCATCTGTGCAAGCGCATTTTCAGAAAACTAAAGCTACTCTGTAGTGTCATGTTTAATGCTCTCAATGTTTGGAGTTTCACATTTTTGTATATTTGTATAATGTTTAAAAAATGAACTGCCTTCATTATCATAAACCTGGAAAAGTCCCTTTTAGCATTTGTTGAATACATTCAAGCTCCATTTTTTTTTTTCATTATGAAGATTATTATCAGGAGGATCAGGCATCCCTGGCATTGTATACAGGACCATTTCTAGTGCTCTTTTCTCAATTTGGTCCCAGGATTGTGTGACTCCATAGCTATGAACTTCAATGTTCAATGTTCTGGCAACTCATGTAGATAATAAATTGCTGTGCAGCTTCCAGTTTGCATTGGTAGAGGGAATCTCTTTCCTGGGAATTCTCTGAGCCAAAGAAATTATGAGTCCTATAAAAAGAAAAAAAAATTAATAGTTCTGTTTTTTATAGGCAGTGAGGTGTTAGATATAAGGGAAAAGGGCTTAGAGTTTAGAAGACCTGAGCTCAAATTGACTTGGTACACATAATAGCTGTGTAACCAGGGCAAGTTTATTTTACATTGGTTTGCCTCAATTTTCTCAACCCATCAGGCTTGTTGTGAAGATTAAATAAGATAATATTTGGAAAATACTTAACGCTGGGCTTGACAAAGGCTCTTTAAAAATTCCTTGCCTTTTTTTCTCTGTACTCTGCTTCCCTAATTGGCATATATAATTCTCTTCATGGTGGACATTTTTTTGTCTTTTAAGTCCACATTTTTTTTTCTCCTATGCTGATGCAAGGTCCTAGATCAGTCATGTACTCAATTGTCTCAATTAATTTTTGAAATGTGTTTACAAGTCATAAGCAATTATAGAAAGTGAAGCATCTTGAAGAGTCTTGTTCTTTATCTCAAGAATTGTTTTCTATGTTCTCCCCCTCCCCCCATTAAGTGGGATTTTTTTTTCTTCTCTTGTTGATAGTTAAATTACTTAGTTGTTAATTCATGTTTTGTCTTAATATGAGTTTCCCTCTCATTCTTATAAGGCCTCCCTACTACAGCCTCCTCCTTTCAGGTGTCTTCATATCTCTCCTCTGTTTCTAATACAGAGAACCTCTGGTTATAGAGTAGTTTTTCCACAAATATAGCAGATGTAGAGCTCAGAGACCTCATAAGCCATTTAGGCCATTCTGTCATTGTACAGATGAGGACACTGAGACCCAGAGAAGTGACAGGATTTGTTAGAGGTCACAGAGCTCAGGACAGAGAGAGAATTTAAGCCAGGTCCCCAGCTGCCAGCCTGCCACTCTTTATTCAGCCCTGCATCTTTTCTGCTGCGGTTCAGATAGTAAATCAGCTCTCCTTGGATAAGAAAAAAGACATTTGTCCTTGTATTAAATATTGCCAGTATTTTTCTGGGTTGAACTGTATTTATTTTTTGCTTCTTACCTGTGACATTAATCAGTTACATGTTTATATAAAGCTAGGTCTTGAGCATCATTTCTTAAGCTAAAAATTTGGATTCCTTAAAAATTGAGACATGGTAAACAGTGACTAAGTGTTTTTAAAATATATATTACACAGGGAATCCCAAAAGTATTAGTGTACTTTTAAGCAATTGAATTAATACTTTGGGGATACCCTGGACAAACAGGCATGGTGTTCCTGAGGGGCTCCAGGTGTTTCATAAACTTGAAAATTAAATAATTGATTTTTAAAGAGAACTAGGAAGTATTCTGACATGAAGCTTAGTTAGAAGGACTCTGTCGTCAATTCCCCAGCCCTTTTATCCCTTTTTTCTTAATAGGGTTTGTGGGTTTCAGGTTTACTTTTGAGGTGATTAGAGGAACAAACTGGATAATTTGGCAGGAGGAAATTATGGGTTTTCCTTGTTAAAATTCACCTGTTCCCAGTTATTGCTTAACTTGGTGTATTGTGTCAGGGAAGTGATGCTATTTTTCCTTTCTCTCTCCAGATATTCATTGAGTGGTGGAGGAACTTCATCCCACTGAAGGTTTTTTTTGGTATTTGGGTTTTTGTTTTTTCTTTTCCTTTCCTTTCCTTTTTTTTTTTTTTAAATCAACAAGACCCTGTGGTGACTCCCCTGAAGCGGTATGTGACTTACTGCAGGGATCATCCCCCATGGCCAGAGGAGGGAGAGCTGTCCACAGAACATACATTCCTCAGTGTGCCACAGCAAGATGAAGTCTCCCATTTGGGTGGTGTATCAGCTCCTTAAAGCTAGTTTTATTTTGTTATTGTTATTATTATTGTTTTTAATTTTAACCATAGTGCATATATTCAAGGGAAGTATCTTTTTAAAAAAAACACACACAAAAACAAATAAACCAACCCTGAAATGTATATTTGGGATTGTGATAAGGCAACTAAAGATATTGTGAAACCTCAGGTATCCTGCTTTAAGTTGATAACTCCCACAGGAGATGGAGAGTCGCTCTGTTGGATCTGTGTACAGATTTGTATATAATGTCATTTTTACTGAAACCCTTTCAGCGTGCATAAAAAAATCACTGTGTACAAAATGGCCAAGTGCTTCTGTAGATAATATTAGTGGAGTAAATATTTGACAGGCCATAACTGAGTATATTGCCTTGCCTTTATTACATGTACATTTTGAATGATGTGACCAGTGATTTGGGTTTGAGTTGGTATCTGCAGGATTTGCCATTGAATAATAATTATGCTCTCTTATGGACAACTCCTGTTTGTACCTAAACAAATGCAGAATTTTCTTGGTTTTGACCCCCATATCTCTTTTGGTACACACAGAGGTTGCTTTTCATTTTTTAATGATGGTACTATTTCTCAGTGTTTTAAATTGGAACGCGGCTAGCCTCGCAAAGCTTTAAATTATTTTTAAGTTCTCCTTTTGCCCCCAGAATAAGTATCTTCATTTCACTTTGGTTTTAAATTGTACCACTGCCAATTTTGCACCAGATGTATCATCCCTTTCAGTACTATATTCTGTTGAACCTTGTAGTAGAATCTGAATATCATCTTTCCCACCTAAACATGTCTGAATGCTTACATGAATAAATTTTATATTACACCAGTTTTGAAAAAAAATCTTGAAATGTGACTAAGAAGAAAGTTGTTTCCTTCCACCATTTCCTGTGTCTTGCATGTGCGTGCGTATGTGTGCATACACTCTCAAGTTTTGAAGGGAAACTATACAGAAGACTAGTAGAAGAAATGCCCCATTTTAAAAACCTGAATTTTATTCAAGCTCCTGTGCATTTCCTTGAAGAGATATGGATGAATGTTACTGGTATATTTGACAGATACTTGGGAGATTGCTATACTCATTTCCTTTAAAATCACAGCGATAATGTAGCAGTCATTATTATTCCCAGGGCATACTGACTTCTTGGAGAGCCTGCCTTTCCCAGGGTAAAAAGAAAACTCTTGGTTACTCTGTATAGGGGAGGTAGGGGAGGATCCCTGAATTAATTGCCTTATGATTTTCATGAGTAAATGTCTTAACACAAGGTGATATTGATATATTGGGTCCCTTATTTCTCATATATATTTAAAGAGTTAATCATTTTTAAAGAATGTTATGTCTCCTTGCCTGTCTTTGTGTTAGAGCCAGACGACAGGTAATTCCAGGAAACACTTAAGTTGTATTAAAAGCTTAGATATGTGAGATACTTATTGGTTTAGTACATTATGTACTATAGTAAAGAAAAAAGATTCCCAAGTAGTTTTCAGGTGGCTGGACATTGCATGAGGAAAAGCACTGATTTATTTATTTATTTTTTTAATTCTGCCTTTAGTTATATTGTGATCTTAGAAACTCTGTCTTTGGTTGAGCCATGAATTTCTGTGTGAGATACATTTTGATTTTGGGAAATAAACACAACTTATTTGTTGTCTAGTTGTGCATACCTGTCCCTAACATACTTGAGACTAACAATTTGGGGCCTATTAGCTTGTAATTGCTGAGTCTGTATGGTCAGAATCAGCTTCTATGTGTTTCACATACACTTAAAATTCAGTTGAGTTTATTTCACTAAAAGAAAGATCAATTTTTCCCCTGGCAGCTATGTGTTATTGGCTTTTTTAAAAAAAATAAAATGACATAGCAGTTTTGAAAGAGTAATAATACTATTGAAACTTAGAAAAGAATAAAGTCTATGTATATTTTTCAGTGGTGAGACAATCCTGTATAATAGTAGATTTTGTTCAGAAGAGCCAGGCTTATTATTCAAACTTCTTTGATGTTAATAGTTAAATCATCTTTAATCAGCTTATAATTTTAGTCTGAATTCTGGTTTTTTTATGTGAACTACTTTAAATCAATTCATATTTGGGGGAAACTTGTGGATTATTGACTTTGTTTGGATTAGGCTTTCTGTGGGTAGCAGCATTTACTTAGATTCAGAAAATTCTCAATCATAAATGCATAATGTAGTAGACTTTCATGCACTATAATGGCCCTCCATCTCACAAAAATGAAAGACTGTTGATAGGAGATTAGTCTCCTGTGATGTGGTCTTTTTAAGGGAATCTGGCCCGCCTTTCAAGATCCTTCCACTTTAAAGATTCTATCTCACTTTTAAAGTGTCTCACTTCTTTAAAGAACTTTAAAGTTCTCACTTGGAAGTCTTAATTCTTAGAAGTATGAATGCTGTAGGACTTAAAATTAGATTTATATTAGGGAAGACATTCTTCATGGACCTGTATAGAGATAGGCTGGAAGTTAGTTGTTTAGAATAGAACATAATGATACTTAAGAGAAATTATTTTATTTTCTCAAACAAAAAATAATGAAAATGCATTCATCAGAAGAGAGGAGTTGTGTGTTCTGAGTGAGTAAGGCTCTAGGGTGGCTGAATTTATGATTTTGGAGTTTGAACACATAGTTACATATCAGCTCATTGTAGAAAATGGTCTTTAAATTACTTGTTTTATTTGGATACCTAGCCTAGAGTAGCAAGGCAATATCCAACTTGGTATTTGGGGTTAAATCACCTTACCCTTGGAAACATTTTAGCAGCCCTGGGTACTGCCTAATGGAATGGATTGGCTTTGTCTTTGGGGGGGAGAGGGGGCTGCTATTGCATTAGGTGGTACCTTGATAGTAAAGTATTAAAACAATTCTATTTCTGTAACAGTTCTTCTCCCCCTCCTCCCCAACCCCCAGTTGTTCTTGAGTTGTACTTAAAAAGTGTCTGGTTTACTTATTGGTTTTTATGTAACATGTTGCATGTGGTTTTTAAAAAACACATTGTCAGTTTGTAAGTTTTTTATGCTTCCTTTAAAAGTAAAAACAGATACTGTATTTCCATTACAAAAATGGCAGTAAAAGGGGAGAGCCATAGGAAATATTCTTAACCACGGATACTGTGAAATGTAAAGAGTCAATAAAGATCCACAGAAAATCATGATGGGGGGTGGGGAGTGGAGTGGTAATGCATGTGGCTTTGGATGTATAGTCATGGCCTGGGACCAGTGGGTGGATTTTAAACAGTTTTCAACCTTGAGAAAAATTGCCCTTATGATATCACGTATCTTTACTTTGTTCTCCAATCCTGTCCGCTGCTTTACAGATCCACCCCTAAAGTGCAAATATTTTAAAGAAGCACCACCCTTTCACCACTGGATTCAGAGCTTAACAATACATTGTAAGTTTATGCAGCAAAATAATGAAGGGAACATGTAATACTAGTTTGACGTGTTTGGTTGCTAAATTCTTATAGACTAGACTTATTTAATAAAGGATAAAGGGAAAATTTTGGGTAGGAGAAAAGGGAGAAAATTTTGGGGTGGAGGGAGTATTTTTTTTTTTTTTTAATTTCGAAAATGTCTTTGCATTTGGAACTGGAACTTTATACTCAGTAGAAAATGTTGACAAAGACCACTTCATGTCACAAATGGCTTTTAAAATGTAAACATTTTAATGTGCCTTAAGTCAAGACATTTCCATACTTGTCATTTGAACTGTAATTGAAAACTTCACTTGCTGGGTCAAGCTGGAATTCTGAAAATTGTATTGTGCCTTGAAGAACGTCAGTCAGGCATCCTCCCAGGAGGACTCCTACCTTGGTTCAAACATGGTGGAAGACTCAGGGCTGTCATTAGCCATTTCTGATTGATGGACAAGGCAGGATCCAAGGTGGGAGGATGAGACCGACCTACTGGCTCATTTCTCAGCTGGTGGTTTTGGGTTTTTGTTTGTGAAAGAAGACCCAGAATTTAAAAAACAATGTTGTTCTCTCCCACTTTGCTTATCTATCCTTGTGGTATAGATGAAAAAACAGCTAGCTATTTGCAAAAACTTGCAATTGGTATGTATCCAGTTCTTGAAGACAGCCTCTGATCTGAGCACCTTAAGTAGCTGTGAGAACGCAGGACCGTTTGTCAGCCAAACACTTGGGTTTGCAGTGGGAGGAATGGACTACTACAAAGAGCCATTTTTCTACTCAAGTTTTGTAGGCCTTTGTTCAAACCCAGACTCTCACTCTTTTTACCTTGGTGTTCTGGAGCTTGTCCTTTCACCTCTCTGGTCTTTAAGATTTACATATGGAAATGAGGTGGATTAAATGAAATGGACTGAAAGACATTTAAAATCCTATTTTCAGCACTGGGTTTTCCTGTCAACATAACTTAAGCAAATAAGCAAATTGAGGAGGTGGGGAGTATTATCTTTTCCACTCTCTCCTTTACCCCTAATTTTCTTATGACATCAGAGGAGAAAACCTTTGTCTGACTAGTATTCTTAACCTCATCAGTTCATCCCCTTTTGACTCCAGTAATGTTGTTTTCTTATTGACTGTTCCTCCCTTTGTATCCCCACCCTGGCAAGGAAATTGCAGTGTGCAGGGTGATAGATAATCCCACCAACCCAGGTCAGAGGGAGGAGCAAGGAAAGGACAAGTTGTATTGCCTTCAAACTGCAGTATGCTCAGTGGTGGCGTGAGGTATTTTTTATTCCCTTTTGTTAGTACTTTAAACCATCTGGTACATCTGGTTGTAAGGCAAATGATTAACAAGTCTAAAGCTACTATCCATTTCAAAATTGTAGTTTCCATATGTATCAAAGGCAGCCTCAGCTCCATGCAGTCTGTATTCCAGCAAAAATTCATTCCTTGGTATCCTCAGTTAGGCAGCATCAACCTGGCTGGTGGGGGAGGGGGAAGAAAGGTGTGTTAATTGAGCTGCTGTTTTGCTCATGTATGTGAGCATTAGAAAATGCCTTTAATAAATTGGGGAACAGTCAAAGATGCTTTTTAAAAAGTGGGAATATTTAAATGTGAATGTTTCAAATGCAGCCTGCGTTTGCACCTAATTACCCTATGGATACCAGCAGTCCAGCACATGAAATATCAAATTAATAACCCATGACCAGAAGGCAAAGGGTAGATAATAGCAGAGTCCTGTTCATGAAGAGACAATCACAATTGTATGCCCATAGAATACTTCTTTAAAACGAGTTCTTTTCAATAGGATATAGGTCTTAATGAAAGCTTGGGGTGGGGGAATAAGTACCATTACTTTATAGTGTTTCTTCATCCACTTAAGCCAACAAAAAACACTTTTCATAACTTAACATGTCACAAATGGCCCATGGTTAATGACATACAGGTATTTTCATGCTTGTGAAACAAACAGCAAAACACCACAGCTTAATATCTTCCCATTGTACACACCATTCACAGTACATTTATAGCCCAAATAATATTGCACTGGACTTTTGTTTCATTGTTTCTCGTTAAAAAACAAACTACGTTTTGCAAATAGTCATCACTTTTCAAAATTAACAGGTATACAGTTTGGTCAACTTGCACCAAGACAAAGGTCTGATAAATGTCATAGAGTAAGTAGCTCATTATATAACATGAAACCCCAAAGTGAAATATTGTTTGTGTGCTGCAAACTTTTATAACAATAGAAAATTAGTAGGAATTCCTTGATTAATAAAGTAGAAAGATTGAAAAACAAAATCTGAAAATGACCCCCTTTACTGTAAGACTGCCTCTATTGTGTGTATCATACACTGTGAAAAAGCCATTATTATATTTAAAAATGCAGCAGTCTACTGATCAAAACAATAAAAAGTTTTCTTTTTTTCCCTTTTTTTTTTTTTTTTAAGAAAAAGAAAGCACTTGCACATAGGATCACGTTTCATTGGGAGGGGCAGGTACATTTGTACTGCTTTTTAAGGTGCAATCTTGGAGGAAAAGAAATGTCATTTGGCACTCTAAGAATGATATTTTAATACTGGCACAAGCTTTTAAAAAAAAACAGCACACCAAGAGAAGGACCCACAGAACGCCACACGGGACAGGAGGTGGTGGGGTTCTGTTACCATTGGGATGGGGAGTCAACAGCTGAAAAGAATAGATTAAAAACAGTTTTGCTGGGACAGACAAAAGTTGCTGCAAAACCACTTATTTTAATTTCACTAGGCTTCATTATTAATACAAGAGAAAGTAATTTCAAATGTCCTCTAGAAAAGCAGCAACTGCTGGAAAAAGAAACGTGGATGTTCAGCCATCAATACACATGAGATTCTTTGTGACTTAGAACACATGCACGTGAGGCAGAGGTGGTGGCACTTCGGATCACTTCCATCCACCTAGATGAGGAAAACAGAAAAGATTAGTTTTTTTTCAATTTGTCTAAGAAAAAAAGTGGTTTTTTAAAACCAAATTTTAAAGAATGCTGATGATTTCTGTAAAGGTAAGCACAACATGTGATGCTGGAGAACTCAGTATAGGGTACTAGAAGGGAAGCCAGAGGCAAATATGCATTCAGCTCGAGATCAGTCACACTAATTTGGAGTTTGGAGATTCAGGTTGCCAACCTTCATCCTTGGTATAAATGATCTGTTCCTTTGCAAGATAAAAAATTGGACCAATTTTAGACCAATAAATAAAAAAGAAATGTTAAGTAACAGAATGATTCCTCAATAGGAGGAATGTGCAAGAAGAGAATTGAAGCTGGTCATCAATACTAAGCCCAAGAAAAAAGGCAAGAGGGGACACCACATAAAAACCCTTGCACTGCTCAAGATGGGCGAGGCCGAATCTTGGCTTTCATTTTGCTTTTCTCTTTCAAGTAGATTAAAACCAAATGCAATAGAAGACATGGGAAGGAAGCACCTCACGTTCTTGGAGCCAAAATTGGACCTAGCCAGACAACCAGATTTAATTCCATCAGGAAATGTGATTGCTAAGTCATTCTCAATGACCTCTGAAAGATCTTAGAAAATGGGAGAGGTCACATGAAATTTTCTAAAAACAAGTGACATGGAAACTAAAGGCTAACAAACTCGAGTTAGGGCAAAATTCTAAGACAAAGAATAGTGGTTTGTGAGCCCTTCAATAGGGAAACAATTTCACAGTATGGGTCATGTGCTTCATTAACTTCATTTCAGTGTCTGGTAGCATGACACAGGTTGCATGCTTTTATTTCAACAGAGCATCTCATTTTGTGAATCATGCTGCTATAAATCAAGAGAATTCTCAACTTTGTGATATTAAGAATGCTATTCACAAATCTCAACTTGATATCCATATCTGTGTCTGTTTCTGATGACAAAATAGTACTTTGTTCTATTTAATTTTATCAAATTTGTCTTATAAGTTAAACAAAACTTAAAATTAAGAATATTCTTTATTATGTGATGTTTCAAAATTACCTTCACAAACAAATGGGGGCTCAGTGAACTGCTACCTCAGTTGTTGAGCTTACTGTCCAGAACAAGAAACATGATGTTCATGACATTGGTGTATTTTAGGAAGGAAAAATACTCTGTTTCATGGCCCTAGTGATCCTCCAAAGATTGCTTTTGGAAAGATGTCTATATTAGCATTCTCCAAATTTACTAGACATAAACATCTTATAAATCTAAATTTACTAGACATAAAATCTTATAAATCTAAATCCCTCATGCAGGATTAGATGTTACATAGGACTTAACATCACCTACAATTTTATTGCTATTTAGATCATTGCTATTTAGATCAAAAACTTTTCCTGCTAGCATTTATGACACATATAATGTATGTGCTCAGCACATATATTTCCTTTCCCTAATCCAACCTGAGTACTGAAATTGAATTCTGGTTCTTTGCTTATGAAAGTGTATTTATGAATAGGTGAGCACTGCTTTCCCTCCCCTATCAATTACCTCTTCTCAGATATGTTCAAGTGTCTTTTTTTTTAAACCTGTTTTCTGGTTACAGTTTACTCTGGCAAGAGGAAGAAAAAGATTTTTGTGGGTTTTTTTGCATCAGATCCATCATTAGCAAATTTTCTCCCTCATTTCCATTCACACATTTAATTCCTGTTTTGCACAAGGAACTGCTTCTGCAACTAGATTCCCAGTGAGGCAGATGGAAAAGAAATGAAGAAAAATACAACTGAATAGCCAGATTTAAAGATGGCCCCCATTCAAATGCAGTTTCTTGGTGGCAATTGAGTGTTTAGGTGAATTCAGAATAATTAAAACAATTAGTTTCCTACATTAACCTCAGCCACATTCAATTTGTTTTTGCTTCTTATAGGAAACATTAAAGTAGCAAATTGAAAAACTTGATTTCTGTAATATGAATTCTCCCACATTGTACCAAATGAAGCATTGATGCCATTACTTACAGGATTCTTTTGGCTGCTGTACAATTAAAGTGTGTTAGAGTATGGATTCCCATCCATATCAAAATTAACTTATTTGTGAAACACAGTACACCCAGCCATGATGACATACTGTAAGGGCAGATCCTTTCAGCCAAAAGAAGCTAACTTCATCATTACAGAGAAAGCCCAGCCTTCAACAAACAAGGTGTTCTCTGTCCAGGTAAGAGGTAAAACAAACAAACCAAAAACCCCTACCTTTCGAATGTATATTCACTCTCAGCCCTGAAGTAATAGACATGGGACTTGAAATGTAGTTTGAACACATAATCTTTGTGGATGTTCTCCGATTCCGAGGGAATGGTGAGTGAATATCCTAATAAAGGCAGACTGGCTAAGGGATGATTGTCCTAGAAGTAATGAGAACAGATTTTGAAAGCAGTCAGAAGCCTGCTCAAACACAGTATCTTCTGGTAAATCCTCTCTAGAGCTTTAACTCAGTTTTCTCATCAGCACCATTCTTGATATTCAGACACAGAGGCATGCAAAAGTGGATGATGCCATTCTCCCTTGGAAAATGTGGCCTGTGAAATAACTTCAAAAATTGTCCGAAACTCAAGCTGAGGAGTTAGACCCAATCTGATGTTCCCAGTCCTCTTGTTCTTCCATGACTACTTTTCACCAAGGCCCTGCTTACGGAAAATGGGGATCCGGAACTAGGGTAAATTGGTGCCCTGCCTGGGCCATGTTTGGGGATGTGCTGTTTCTTCAGCACACTGGGCCTTGAAGGCAAGTCTCTGGAGAATCTGTGTGTTTAAAACCTGGACAAAAGTATCCCTTAGACCAAAGATAGCAAACATGGGGATTCACTGCATTCCAGAATGAAAGCCAAGCCAGATTAAAATGTAACAGGAAAATATCTAACAAAAAATACAATGAAACAATGTTACAATTTAAAACTAAAATCAGTATTCAAGGAACCTTATGTACCTAAATTTTTTTAATAAGTAGAAAAAAACTTTTTGATAGTCATTAATTCAGCCAGAGCCCGAGGAAAAAAACTAATAATGATGATCACATTTAAGACTTGCAAAGTAAACACACAAATGTCTCATTCTTTTTTCTTATAACCCTGAGAGGTAGGTATGATAAATCCATCTCACAGATGAAGAAACTATGACAGATACAAGTGACTTGTCCCAGGATCAGACATTCCTTAAGTGTCTGAGGCTTATTTTGAACTTTGATCTTCCTGACTTCAGGCGTAGTCCTCCATTCATTGAACTATCTAGTTTCTTAAGAATGAGAGAGGCCCAGATTATTTCCTGAAACTTTTGTGGCATAAATTCCCTATTCTCTGCCTCTAGCTACTCATTTCTCCTGGAGTGTCTTTGGGGGAGAACATTTAAGCTGAAATCTATATTCAAAAGCTTCATTCCAGAAGCAGAAATGTTGCATTAGCTTTCTAATGGAAGTCAGAATGCTGAGTTGTTTATGTATGCACCAACCCTCAGAGGCCTTCTGCAGGAACGTGACATCCCGAGATTGATAGCATAGGCTGCATTCTCCATGAGAACTGTAAGCCGGACTGTCCCTGGGCCTTGGACATCAAATATGCTTTTAGTAGTATGGTCTAAGCCTAAGTGTTAACCCGAGGTTTTCTCAGTTGATATTGCTCAGATTAAATTGACCCTAACATCAAACTGTGTATCAGGGGTAGAGAGACAAGGGGAGAGATACACTCTGGGAATCTACCCGCCCTTAGCTAATGAGAATACCTCTGAACCACAGGCCTCCAGGACAGCCAGCTGGCGCCCACCTTCTGAAGGAGAACCAGTCCCAAAGTATAAGAGGCCCCGATTTCCCCTCACTGTGGCCACAGATACACAGAGTACCCTAGAGAATGGATTATTGTTTGCCCCCTAGAGGGGGGAAAAGTCTACTCTCAGGGACACTGTGCCCTTGCTTCAAGATACAACCCTCTTAATTACCATTTCTGTCACCATTATTTAGTTTTTAAAACTAGTTGTTAAAAGCATCTGCATAATATATTCCCATTTACAGTTCTTTTTTGCACAGCCCTGATTTTACTGATTGGATTTAATCTACCATTTTTTGATGGAGTCTTCCTGGAGTGAAAACTTCAAAACACAATATGGTAGCCATACTTTGGGGGAGGAGGGGAAGCCATGAGGCACTTTCCCCTCACTCCCCCAACTGAACTGTGGAAAGTAGCTTATGATCAAGTCTGTGGGAAGCTGGATTCAATTTTTACAATAACTGCAGACAAAAATGTTCTGACCCAAACTCCCAAACCTCTGCACTTTTTTGATCTGATCCCATTGTAGAAACAAACTTTTCAAGCCACAAAAGGTATTTACCTGGTGTGATTTGTAGAAGAACAGGCAGAAGTTGGTAAACACCACCCAGAGCTTCTGCCATCCATTGCTATTTTTGAATTTCCTTAACAGGTTCCCAGATAACTGATTCTAAAATGGAGGAAAGCCAGAAAGGTGTGAGAGAATACATACATACATACATTCATTTTCTTTTCTTCTCCCTCTCTGAAAGTTAAAAAGCCCTGCCTGGAAAGAAGCAAAACCTCACGTAAAAGAAAATTTCATTTTCCTCTTATCCCCTGCAATTTTTAGTTACGAAGAAGCAGCATCTCTGTGAGGGGGTCACAAACCTTTCCTGGTGATACATTTTTAGAAAGAATCATTTTACTTTAAATGAAACTTGCCTATAATCCTAAGGAGGGGAAAAATGCTCTGCTGTTACTCTTGTGGAATCAGTAAGCTTACAGTGATGACCTCTTCTTCAATCATTCCTCAACCAGCTTGGAATTTTCTTCTCTCCAGTTCACTGTAAGCATTTGGCATTCCTCATTAAGGGGAGAAAAGCCAATGAAGGAGTAGGAGCTGGCAGCCCCATTATGAGTAAAGGTTA
The DNA here is from genome assembly GCF_016432865.1 of Antechinus flavipes. NCBI lineage: Eukaryota > Metazoa > Chordata > Mammalia > Dasyuromorphia > Dasyuridae > Antechinus > Antechinus flavipes. The sequence goes on along the minus strand of NC_067400.1, from coordinate 151,815,444 downwards.
AGCAGCTATTTACTGCCACCTAGTGCACTGCAGCAAGAACAAAGCCAGATAATGTGACTGCCTGAGGGACAGCTGAGCTGCCCCTCTCCTAAACTTTCCTCAGGACTTCCCATTTCCGGGAAGGATTGGGGGGAGGAAGGGAGAAGAAGGAAGAGAAGATATACTCCTAGTTTGGTAGGAAATGAAAGAGATCCTGCCCTCTCTTACAAGGGAGGACACCCTTTTGGGGTATTTTGGTTTGACTGCCTATTTTTCTTATTTTCAAATGAAGAAAGTTCTCTTGAGCTGTCATTTCAGTGTGGGACAATGTGCCTTCGGTTCAAGGGCAGAGATTTGGGGGGGGGGAGTTATTTTGGGAGCTATAATGACTGTTAACAAAAATTAACAAAAACATCCTTCTAAGGTTGAGGAACCAAAAGCTTAAATTCTGCCTGAATCGGGAAACGACCCTCCAAATGAAGTTTCTAGGCCAGAAAAATGGGCTCCTCACTTAGGTCCTTTGTTCCTGTGAGCTGTCGAGGAGAGAAGATAGACATTATGGGCTCCGTGCTTCCCTTGACTCAAATTATGAAAAAAATACCTTATCAGTTCTCTACCTAACAACAACATAGCATTGTTAATTGTTATTTATGAGTACCAGTGTGGTTGGAAAGAAATGCATGATAGCTCCTATCAAATTCCTCCACCCACCCAAAATTGTAAAATGATGAAAGTAGAAAATATTTGGTAACCTGAAATGTCTAATTTATAGCAGAGGAGAAAGTGAACTGACCCTAAAGTCAAAAGGACTTGTTTTCAAATACTGCCTCTGATGCTTAAAACTAATTTGATTCGGCCAACTTAACTTGTCAGGCTTTAATAAAATGAGAAGGCTGGACTAGATGTCCTCTGATGTCCAGAAATGGAGTTCTTATAATAACAGCCATTACACAGCACTTTAAGATTTGCAAAGTACTTAATGTGTGTACTCACTTGGTCCTTACAACTGCCTTGAGAGGTAGCTGCTATTATGATCTCCATTTTACAAATGAGGAAACTTAGATTAAGAAATGTTAAAATCATTTGCCCAAAGATCACACAGCTATTAAATATCTAAGACAAGAATCAAACTCAGATCTCCCTATTTCAAGTCTATGTGCTCTATTTCTTACACGTGGGATTCTGTTAAATGAATGGATGAAATGTCTACTAGTCATGAGATCCAGTAACCTTTTTCTAGACCATATTCTCTTTGACTTTCTCTGAATCTTCATATAATGAAACATTTCTCCATTTCCAACTCTTTAGTCTTTTTTTTAGTTTTAGGGACCCTGTACTAGGGGACTCAGGGTTTTCTGAACACATATCTGACTCCTTTGTTAGCTAGTTCGTACTTCATCCTTTTGTTTGTGCTTGCACGCATTCAGTGCTTGTCCCTTTTGTTATTCTCTCTGTACACTCCTTCCTTTGGAGGATCATCCACTTTAATGACTTTTCCCATCTTCATTCCTGACCTCTTTCTAATCAATGATCCTATACTTTCCAATTGCCCACTAGATAATTCTACTTGAATAGTATATCTCACACATCTAAAATGGAGCCCATTATCTTTCCTCAAAACTAGTCTTCCTCCTACTTCCTTTTCATAATCATGAATTGTTTCTGATTTCTCCCTTCTCTCCCTTGTTCCTCTAGTCACCAAGTCTTGCTTAATCTCTTGCTTCCATGCTTTCCTTCCCATTGACATGATATATGTGTATATATGCATATGGATACACATATACATGTTTATCTGTTAATATACATATCACACTATGTCAAGGCTACTTTTGATTCATGACAAGGTTAGTATATAATGTCCTGATGGGTCTCCTTGCTAAACTTCTTCTAATCCATCTTGTACATTACAGTTCAGATTTACTTTGTAGTTTTCCCAAGCCTTCTTTCATTAGGTCAGCTCTCCCTTCTTCAAGGATAATACACTGTCATGAGATTAAGCCCAAAATCATTAGTCTACTATCCAAGGCCCACAATAACCTGGGTTCTACCAAACTTTCTGACTTTAAAGGCCCTCAATATCATTGTGACTATTCTCCATATATACATATCTAAAATGTCAAATATATCCCCTATGATATATGTTATATAATATATATAAAATGTCTAATATATCCCCTACTAATCACTTGGGAGGAGAAAGAAAGGCTGGTGACATTGCACAGCTCTCTCACTTAAATCCAATTCACTTGCATATCATGGCATCGCTTCTATGTCATGGTTTTCAAGAATAAAGGACAAACAATAGAGTAATAACTCCATCTGTAATGTCTAGAATAAATATCTTGCATGTTTGTGGATGAACACAAAACTACTTAGGAAAAACGAATCTGAGTTGCCTTTCACAGAGAATGTTGCCTGAAATCAGAGTCTTGAGTCTATAACAAACCTGAAACATTATAGCAGTCATTTATAAATCCCCCTTTTCAGTGTTTCCTGACTGACTAAAGACATCTTCAATACCTCAGAGCCATTTAAATAATTCATGATCATAATTGAACAAGATCACCTCTACCATTCTAAGAAGAAGATCTGCCTAGTAGGAATTGTTACTTAAATGGAATTAGGCTTGAAGCCCACAGTGTATATCTCAGGATGCCATTTTACTCTGATCAAAGGCCCTGTACTATCTTTAGACTTCAAGAGCCCTGAATCACATTGGCACTTGGTATTAAGTAGCCTCCACAGGGTAACGCTACAGCTCTGGGCCCACAAAGATCCTCTCAAATTCTGCAATGTCATAAGCCAGCTCCCAGCTAATAAACTCAAATGCTGAAAAAGCACGAACAAGGACAGGTAATGGTTTCTCTCTTCCCCCAAACACCTTCCTTTAAGAGTTTAGCTAGAATATCTTAATTCACTTTTAAGACAGCTATCCATACTTTCCCTTTTCCTCACTACAACACAAGCAGACCCTTTTTCCTTTGTGGTTATCATTCATCTGGAAGACTTCACAAAATGATGATTTGCATTTGATACCATCAGAAGTGTGATATGGAAGCCATCTGCTGCTCAATGATCAGCTCAGTAGGGCATGAAAAACAGACTCACAAAGAAGAAAGAGGTAAGTGTGGAAAATTGGTGATGGTGGTAGGGGCACAGGTGACAAGGAAAAAAGACATAGAAATGAGAAAATAAAGCCCACAAGAAAGTCACACTGAGAAAAGTATAAATGAAAGATTCCCAAGTACAAGGGACAACAGGGAAGGATGGATTGTGGTGATTCTGGGTGGGCACTTTGATACTGTGGGGAACAGATCCACTTCTATTGGACTGAGGGAAAAATAGTTTGTAAACTGTTTCAGCAAACATCTGATATAGGGGGAGTAGTGTTTACTTCCAAGGAAGGGGGCCAGGAGTAGGGGGAAATAAAACCACCCACAAGCTTTTTATTAAACATTCAGGTAAGTTTTCAAGAATGTGGGTGTTAACAACATAACTAGAAAGACTCCATTTAACTCATCTATTGAATGGAAGTTGATTCATATTGTAGTAGTCAATTTTTCAAGATCAGTGTTACAACATATGACAGAAAGCCAAGCTTGCCTTGCTTCTCTGCACCCAACTCCCAGCTTAGGCCACAAAAGCAACTAACCTCAGTATTTTAAGATAAACTATATCTTTCAGCTGTGCATCCATTTGTGCAGAAGGGACAAAATCAGTCAAACAGAGTGGAATAAGTATAATACATGCTAACCAAGGCATCCTATAGGATAAGTAGTACTCCCCACCCCACTTTAGATAAATCACTTTCTGAGTGTCTCTGTTTATATTATATACAATGGGATTAAATGGAATTAATGTAGTAGTAGAACTGTGCTAAACCTGGGTTCAAGTTGAGCCTCTGACACAAACTAGCTGTGTGACCCTGGGTCAGAAGTCACCACTTCTCACTGTTCTAGGCAACTTTCTAAGCCTAGAAATTGCCAGAGATGGTGCCAGCCTCTAATGATACAGGGAGTTTGCTGGTCTGGGAGTTCCCTTTGCCAGTAAATCACAGGGACTAGATCTATGATTGGTCTTTATGATACATATAAACTTTGCTTTCCCCCCCTACCAAAGTGAGCCTGGAGATATTCTACTTCCATCTAAAGAGCTTGTTATTACAAGAATTCCTGACTTACGGGCAAAGGATCCTCTGCAGGGCAATGGAGCTATTACCAAGAGTAGTTGTTATTTATGGGTCCTCTGATCCAAATGAAAGTATAATAGTTCTCACCACTTTTTTGTTGTTGTTTAGTCATTTTTCAATTATATCTAACTCTCTGTGATCTTACTTGGAATCCCAAGTAAGTTTTCCTGGCAGGGATACTGGAGTGATTTACCATTTCCTAGTCTGGTTCATTTTTACAAATGAAAAAAGTGAAGGAAACAAGGTTAAGTGATTTGCCCAGGGTCACACAGCTAATAGGCATCTAAGGCTGGCACTGAACTCAGGGAGATGAATCTTCCTGATTCCAGACCTAGAACTTTATCCAATCTGCCATCTAGTTGCCCATATCATTCTTTAGCTCTAACAAATTATGCAGGACAACATAAGTAAAAAATTATTCTGTAGACTAAGTCTAATCTATGTGTCAATATGTTTTAAATGTATGTAGATCCTGCTATAATTAGTCCATTTAAAAGCATTGCTGAATCGTAGCTTTCTGGCATGTATTTTATCCATGAGAAAATCTTAGTAGCATAACTCTCAATTGGGGGTCTTTGAATTGTTGCACTATTAAAAGCAGATCTTCATACTTGAAAAGGTAAAGAATTGTTACCCTGAGGCAGCTTTCTGGTCAAAGTATTTTGTTGTATTGCCTATTGCTGTCATTCTGAGGAAAGATAAATTAAATCAATCTACCTTTAAAAGAAAAACAACACAGTTTCTACAAAGTGTTGCACTACCATCTCTATGTTTAAAGAAAAACCACCATGAAAGATACCACAACTGAAGGGTAAGCTTTCTTAGTATTTCAAACGTCTTTCTTCACTCTGAGAGAGCCACCTAAAACTTTTTTTTTTTCCCTCCCCAACCATTCTTGATTCTGAATACCTGCTGTAAAATTGTTTGAATCTGTGGCCAAGATTTTAGTCACACCATTTAAGGAATGAAATAATGAGCTACAGATCACATGTAAAGAAAAAGCCATGATGGAGTGAACACACACAGAGACCACAAGAAGACATTTTACAGATAGTGAAAGCCATTGCTGGTATAGAACGAAAAGAATTAAAGCCAAGAGACAGGTGTGCACTTACCAAGCCCAGCAACAATACCCTTTTGGTTTTTCCCAGGTATGAGGAATTGTATACTCTGTGCTCAATAATAGAACAATTTTAGATGAGATTTTCTTTTGATTGTTGTTGGTTCAGATTCATTCTTCCCTATGACACCAACACTAGGGTTTAGATAAAAATAGATGAAAGCTCCTCAAGCACAAGTAATAATGCAATAGCCCATCAGGTCCCAATAGGGAAACTAGTTTTCAAGGCTTGCCAGTATTAAAATGGCAGAGCACAGTTGGACTTTTAATGGTAGTGGGAAACGTGTTTCAGCTTGGCAAAAAAGCTCAAAATAGGCTGGCTTTAGACCAAAAGGAAGTACTTCTAACTGGGAGATAGTCACTAGTTGGGTGGCCCAGGTAGATACCTCCACAGCAATGCTAAAGTCGATCATGGAGACACTGGTATTTCGATGCCAGCAGACATGAACCATGGTGTTGCCCCGGTGGGGAGACTGCCGTTCAAGGGATGTGCGGGAAGCACTGAGGTCGTCCTCTGATTCTTGGTCTGCTGTGGCGTCATCAGGGGACTCTGGAATTGCAGGTAAAAAGGCATCTCTTCTTGCAAACAGACACATTTTCCCTTGTTATCATTACCAAGATTTATAGAGTACTTTGGAACTCACCAAGGCTTGGCTCTCTGGAGATACCTTGTCAGGCTAAAGTATCTATACTTTCAAATGTCTAAAACACTATAAATGTCATTGTTAGAACTACAAACATTCATCTGAGTTATCTTTCTCTCTTTTTTGCTTTTGTCAAAATATTTTGGAGACGATTTTTTTTTTCTGTATTCCAGAGCTAAGGCCCAGCAAGCAGATATAACCAACAATCCTTTGTGTTCTAGATGATCTCACCCTTTGGCAAAATTATTGCTTGCACCAGGACCAGGTGCTCACTGAGGGATTAATGGCCCCTTTTCCCCAGGGTCCTGAGAGCCAATGTGGTATGGCCTAAAGCCACCTCACACCTCCCTCGAGATGCTCATAATCCCTGTTCCTTGTAACTGCCAAGTGAACTGAATCAGGTACTTCTCTCCTGTTCCCACTGGTTCTGTATCTCCTGCTGTGAGATAATCAACTTAGAGACACAAGATCCAGGAACGCTGGTATTGTCCACTCATGAGCCTGCTGTGGGAATAGCTAAGAATGGTTGTCATGGTCTGGGCCACTTGTGTATATAAAAGCACTGCTTTTGCCCAACACATTTTCAGTTCTCCTTTTTAGGAGGTGGAGCTCCCATTGGCAAACATTTTCCTCACTCTAAAATTAATTAAAGTTCTGTTTGTTTCCTGACTCTCTGGCTGTTTGGACTTTGGTCACCATCAGGTTAGATGCTGATTCTAGGCCAGCTGACACTATGAAGGAAAATGGATCATTTAACTTTGAGGCTTGTACTCTTTATGAGTTCTCTTGTTTCCCTTCCCTAAAAGGTGGCAGAGATCATTGATTTAAAGCTAGAGGGGTCCTTAGAAACTACCTAGTACAATCCCCTCATTTTATAAAGGAGACAGTAACATCTAAGGGAGGGGGTGGGAGGAAGGAGAGGAAAAGTTGGCACAGAAGATTTTGCAAGGTTCAATGCTGAAAAATTACCCATGCATATGTTTTGTATATAAAAAGCTATAATAAAAAATAAAATTTAAAAAAAAAAGAAAAAAATAAAGGCGGCAGTAAGAAGTTGCTGACTTCCTTAAGTGGACAAACATGGGCAATAAGTAGCAGAGCTGGAATTTGAATGCAGGTTTTTAATTTAAAGATCCAGTGTTCTTTCTATCCTGCTGCCTCATTATACAAGTAGTAAGATTATAACCAAGCTTATCCTTAAAGAAGAGATGAGATTGTACCTTCCTTCCCTCTTCCCCTTTTGAAAACAGAAATAGAAAGACTATGTGTGGTAGAAGTATCAAACTTCCATGTGACCTGCAATATTTCTAAGAGCAGCATGAATCAGATTAAAATATACATGGGAAACATTTAATAAAATAAAATGTAAAATACAATAAAACATATATAATGTTAATATTTATTTTTCTAGGTCAGTATGTGTCCACAGAGATCTTTATGTACAATTTAGTGGTCCCCATTTCTGCCTAAATTTGATACCATTGGTGTATAAGGAACATGGCATATAATGTCAAGCTTGGTTGATGGTTTTTAATTTTTCTGAAATACCTTTTTTCCTTTTATTCTTTGTTAATAAGTAATAGTTCTTAGGGTATATTAGGGAGCATATTCGTTGAGAAATCAAGTTAAGATAGAAACAAAAATTTTAGAAATTCTAACCTTGCAAATCTTTTATTGCCCTTTATTATTCTAAGAAGTTGATTGTTAGGATACCCGATTTTCCAACATAGAGATATAGTGTATCATGGGCACAAAACATGACCAAAATAGGATTTTTAAAAAATGGAACACACTATTAATTTTCCTTAATATCATAATTATCTTCCCCTAGTTAATCTTGAGTCAGTGATTGACAATACTGGGTAATATTTCCAGCTTAACACCATACTTACTGTTTTCAGGTGGACTACTTGCTAGTAATTCAGGGGTGGGACCACTGCTTTTTTCTGCCAAATCAATTGCCATCTGTATGTCCTCGATCCACTTTTCCATCTCAATCCGAGAACTGAAGATAAAAGTTCACAATTCATTTTCAGACCCAAAGCCGGCGACATAAAACAAAGTTAAGAAATTACTTCACTGAATTACCTTGCTGCAACAATAATGGACTGATGCTGACCACAAAGTGTAAGACAATGAGGAACACCCCATTCTTCTTCACTTTCTTCTATCTATAAGATACAAGTTTACAGTGACTACTTAAAGAGGGAAGTAAAAGTCAATTTTTTTTTAAACAACTAAATATATCATTTAAACAAGGCATCACCTGAATTCAAAAGAATGTACATAGAGAAGTCTCAGAATATTCTCACAGACATTTGGGCTAGGGATTAGTACAGGCAGTAGATTCAAAATTGTCTTGAATGACTGAACCCAGAGTGGTCTTTTAGGGACTAATATCATTTTAGATGGCAGTTTCTAGTAGAATGCCCTAAGATTCTGACCTGGCTTTACATGATTTATCTTTTTTTTTTTCCCCCTTTAAATCAATGACTTAGATGAAGATATAGAGATGGAAGGCTCATCAAGTTTAAAGAGACAAGTCAGGAAAAAAAGTTGACTGTTGGATGACAATCAAGAATCAAAAACCTCTCAAATGACTAAAAAAATTAATTGAATCTAATATGATGAAAATTAGTTGGAGATAAATGCAAAGTATTGGCTCAGTGAATCAATGCAAATTGGAACTGTTCCAAAAGTTTCTAAAATGTGCATGCCTTTCCCTAAAGAGGTCAAAGCAACAAGATAAAAATCAATATGTGCAAAGTAATAGTAGCTCTAACAGTAAAGAATGGGGAACCAAGGGAGTGGTTATGTATTGGAAAATGGCTAAACAGATTATGCATATGAATATAAAAGAATTTCTTGTGTTATAAGAAATGTTGGAAGACAACAACAGGGGAAAAGGTCATCGTAGATAATTCATCTACACTCAATTTGAGACTTTAAATAAATGCACATGGGATATTATTATTAGAAGCTATTATACAAATATACCCCAAAACTTCATCCATAGTTAAGACACAGCAAAAGAAGTAGTTTTTCAACACAGAGAGAACCATAATTTTGGGAGATCCTACCATGAATACAACAGTACCAAGGTACATAACAAGGCTCTGCCAACAATCAGTTCAATCAATATTTAGCACTTTGCTCAAATAATATGGAAATGAAGATGGAGAACAATATAGTGCCATGCCTTGTCTTCACAGAACTTACAAGATTCTATTACCTGTCCACAAATAAATATAGTAAAAGATAAGACTATGATATGGGCAAAGGAAAGAACTAGATAAAATGGTAGAATAAACATCAGAGAAGGAATCAATCACTTTCAGCTGAAAGAAAAGCAGCATTGAGGGAAGGTGTATGAGGCAGGCATGGATCAATAAATTCTTAATGGTTTTAATCAGCATACTTTCTAGATTAATACTGAGAAGAGACTTGAGCAATGGGGGAAAAAACTAATTCCAGTTCACATAAGCAAGATATAATCAAGAAGTTTTTATCCTGGAGACTGTGAAATTATTTTTGAAATATTGTGATAACTATTTGGATACAATTGGTTTCCTTTGTAATCTGATGTATTTTATACATTTAAAAACATAATTCTGAGAAGGGTTTCTCAAAAGCTTCATAGACTGTTCAAGGCAGACACACAAAAAAGTTCAAGAATCCCCAGTGTAATCAGGCCCCCAGGTCTGATACCATTCTGCTAACCGGCTGCATACTCACTGTCATGCCATAGAGTGGAAGTTGTCCATGGACTTTGAACTGATTGGTGGCAGTCAGTCCTCTACTTGTGTATAGTAAAACATCATTAAACTAGGAAGGAAGGAAGGAAGATCATTTGAAATAAGACCAATTTTAATTTTAAAAGACCAATAATAATAAACAAACCCAAGTAATCCAAATAGCAATAAACAATAAATCCAAATTTGGTAAGGTAAAGAAACTCTCTAACTGTATAAGTTATATGGGTTGACAACCTGCATTGGTGAAGGGAGTTTCCATACTGGAAAGTAAAACCTATGATTCCCTAAGTCAAAAATGCAATCTAGGTTTTATATCATTTAATTAACTTGCAGACCAAGCCTATGTTATCACTTCCCAGGTCCCACTTATGTGACCAAACTCAAATATTGCCACTTCATTCCTTGGTACAAGGTTTCATTTAAGTATACAATAGGCCAAAAAAAAATAAAATAGTTATCCTTACTTACCAAGAAAAACATACGCTGTTGTAGCCCTTTTCCAGACAACTTACTGAGGCTGCCCAGGCGAATGAATTCCTGTGGAAGAAGGAAGTCATGAGTGCCTCCTGATAGATTCTCAATCTGAGTTAATATCAAGATCCTTGACTTGTAAAAACAAATAAACAACTGTCTTTTATTCTTGGCTGGAATGTTCGGAATGGATTTGAACTGTGGTGCAGACTTCAGTGATCTTCTTAAAGAGAAATATTACAGAAAAGGAGGACAAATAGGAAGGTGAGACATCCTGCATGCCTCTGGAGAGAACTCATATCCTATCCTGCCATATAAAGGGGATATTATTCATTTTTCTCAAATGAGAAATTAAATACTCTCAACAAATAATTAAGCCAAGTAAAGCATTAAGCTTTGGAGAAGGAAATGAATGGCAAACCACTCTAGTATCTCTGCCAACAAATCCTCAAAAAGGGTCACAAAGAGTTGGACATGACTAAAACAATTGAACAACAACAAATTCAAATGATTTACATGTGTAATTGAGGGAAAATAATTCAAGATAATAGGATTTGGGGATAGAAGAGACATCTAGTCCAAAGCACTCAAATGACATATAAGGATACTGAAACGTGGAGAGAATAACTGACTTGCCCAGGTTTATATTATCAATAAGTGCAAACAGTCAGAATTTGTAATGATAAATTCTATTATCTTTTTACAATGTCATACAAATTCTCCAATTTCAATAAAACTAATAATACATCTTTGTCCAATTTTTGAATCTGTTTATAGATAGACAATACATAGAGCAAAGTCTTGTTATTTTAAAAACAGTTGTAGTTGGTATATATGCTACTTTATTCTGATGACTTCTCATTTCTTATCCATATCACATTGTTGCCTATCTAAAAGCAGTTTTCCAACGTAGTAGAGCTGCAGGTCCTATACAGTAGTAAAACTTTACATGTAGACAAATTAGCAAAGAAAAGATATCCCATTGCTATTTTCTGATTGGACACTTTTCAAAGGAAGGTGACATGTTTTAGCTACAATCCCCAATATATGAAAGATTGTGTACCTAATATAAATCTAATAAATGACTCTTCAGATTCAACATATCCTTGCACAAACTATTCAAATTTTCTTGGACCTAGGGGTGTTTTTGGGAAAGATGAATTTCATTACTATATTGATCTGCATCGGTAATGTGAAAGTCAGTCTTGGAGTCAGGAAGACCTGAGCTGAAGTCCTGCCTTTGGTACATAACATCTGTGTCACCCTGGGCAAGTAAGTCACTTAACGTTCTAAGTGCTGTAAGTCAACTCTGTAAGAACATAAGATATGTGAGCTAACAATCTGTACTGGTGAAGAATTTCCATATACTAATGAAATAAAATCTTCACCCTCCCCTTTCCCCCTCCAAAATACTTATCTGAATAGTCTTCTACCCAGAACATAGACCAAAAACCTAAAATAAGATTTCTCAGAAAAGAAAAAAAAGATTTTCAGTTTATAATCATCCAGTGCCCCATTCCAAGTCAGATTTAGGGTCAAAAGTGACCTCTGTTAAAGCTAATAATATTTCAAATGTTTTTTATTTTAGCAACCAAAAAAATTAACTAAATTTCTTCTATTGTAAGATAAAATATAAAGAGATCCTTTCTAAGGATCTTTCAATCTAATAGAAAAGACAAGCCATACACAAAGAGCTACCATACAAACTAGGTCATGATAAGTGCTTGAGAGAAGTGTCATGTAGAATCTAAAAGTTCAGAGGCAGGAGAGAGGTCACTTCTGGCTAGGAAGCAATTTATCAGTTGAAGTGGTATATTTTGAAGATTGGTAAAATAGCATCTGGGAAACACTTGCTTAGCCTTGCACGAAGGACACAAGAAGACCAGGACAACACATCACTGTTATTCTTTAAGGAAATGGTGTTTTCTTACAACTCAGTTTTGATGATGGAGGAACAGCTAACCATCTATTTAAAAGGAGTTACATTTCCAACGACGCTTCTGATAGAACCAATATGGAAAGACAGGAGTGTTGTATTTAATGCTATAAACGATTAAAGAAAGAAAAAAAGGAGGAGGCATTTTTTCCCAGCCCCTGTAGCCTACAGATAACTGAGAACAAAGGAGGCATAGAGTCAGAGTTCAATCCTATGGAGACAAAGATAGGAGATAATACTTATTATATCAAACCAATTCAAAAGGGAGGAAAAAGGTTTCATACAACAAAACATCAAACAGGAATATACTAAATGCATTAACTAGAGGCTGAAGGAGTCCATCCTATTGTGACAGGTTTTTTCACCAGCTATTAAGTTTCACATTCATTATCTGTAGCCTATTTACAGTTATATTACCTTCAACAAAAGTCTGTTTCGAGACACTGTTAACTAAAGAAAGGGGAAGGAAACAGATCCACAGCATCTTTAAATTTGGGTTTTTTCTCTTCTAAAGAGAAGGAAAAGCCCTGAGGTTTCTAAGTCAAAATAATAGTTTACTACATCAGGTTCTCTTTTCTCTTTCCTCTTTGGGAAACAGAAGGAGGAGGCAGGCAGTAGCACCAACATGCTGTTAAACCAGAAATTCAGTCTGAGAGAAAACTAGCTATCAGCTCCACTTCATGTCCAATGTATTAATAACACTGAACTAACTAAAGTTCTAAAATGGACCAAGAAAGGTCTATCTGCCAGGCACCAATACTGTCCTAATCTGAATCCTCCTGGCCAGTGGGTACAAATGATATGCCCAGAAGATACAGAGCTGTGCCATAAATCATTTTAGGAAATATATTATAAATGGAAAAATAGGTTGCTAAGATTATGTGAGCAGGTTTAAGATTTTCTCATCTTCAAATAACAAATTTTCAAATTCTGTTTATAAACTAACTTACCAGAGCCCCACATCAGTCCCTTCAAATCATTTTTAAAATAGTTCATTCAACCTTGAAGAATTAAACTCATCCATTACAGAATTTCCCTGATGACTAACAGGCATAAATACTTCATTTTCTTCAGAGAAGAGTTCAGATAATGAATGAGTCACGTCAATTGGATGAGTAAGAAAACACAGTGATAAGGCAATTCTGAAATACTAACTAGGGCCTTGATCTTTATTCAGATTTCCTACTAACTATAGGGTAGATCCAACAAAATTATAGCCATATATTCATATGGCTAGAAAAAATACCCTTCCAATTATACATGTTGGAGATCAAAGAAAAAAATAATAATTTCCCATGGAAAACTTGTTAGTCACTTACTTTAATATACAAATTTATCCAGAGTCTAGTTCTCAATATGATTACAGACAGTTTTAAAAGTAGTTTCCCTAGGACTCACATGAACCAAATATGACACTAAATGCTTAAAGCATTAAGTAGTTTCTACTCCTGCATGGCAGAGATGAATGCTAACTTTAATTTCCACCCACTTCTTTCCATATATAACTATTTCAACATGCTTCCAATCAAAAAGGAACTGTTTTGTGATTTTCTAGTCTGAAATATCCAGGTTTCCTGGAATTAAAGATTCCAACCTTGGAAGGTCAATTCATCTTTCCTGTATTAGATAAATTAAGGTTTCACATATATGTCTCTCATTTAAAACCAAAGCATTTCACAAAATTGGTAGACTTCTGTCTGTGGAATAAGAACAGTCCTGTGTTTATAACAATTATTGTCACTTACAAAGCCTTTTAAAGTTTGCAAAAGACTTGACAATAAAACATAATCTAACTGATCCTCACAATAACTCTATGCTATTATGTTACCCTCATTTTATAGATGAGGAAACTGAAAGTTTCAGTATGATGACTTGCCACAGGTCACACAGCTAGTAAGTGTTATGAGCTTGACTTTATCTTAGGTCTTCTGGATCTATTCTGTCTCTTTGCATCAATTTATGATACTTATAGTACCATTTTGACAAAGTTTGGCACACTGACACAATAGCTCCTATTAGAAGGACTATATTCTAGAAAAGAAGTTTTTGTTTTTTTTTAAGGGCTATAATAGTTTTGCGACTTTCCCTTTAACTAAGCGTGGTTCTCTATGCTTTGAAAGTAATGCATCTCTGTAACAAGTTTTGCTTCTTTTAAAGATGTCACCATTCTGGTTAGAAAACTACAAAATGACATAAATGAGCTTGTCCCATACCCAGAACCATGAGTTGGCATTTGATTCCTGAGCAGCTTGTGAGGGAAGAAAATAAATGACACCCTTAGGAGAAAATCAAACCATTAGACAAGAATTAAAGGGTTGCTATGATTTCCTTTCAACTCAATTCATGGAATTAATCAATCAATAAACATTTATTAAGTGTATTAAGTACCTATGTGCCAGCTACTGTGCTAAGTGCATCATGATCCTCACAGCATCTTCCTAAACATGTTAGGAATAAAAGGAAAAACCCTAGGGGAAAGACAATTTGCCACTGGGGCTCAATAGAAAAGCATTTATGCAGGCCTAATTTGTTTATTAGGTTTTGCAGATGTTGCATAATTTTTTTCAAAAACAAATTGAAGGTTTGTGGCAACCCTGTGTTAAGGAAGTATTTAAGTGCCATTTTCCCAAGTATGTGTTCACATCAACTCTTGTTGTCACATTCTGGTACTTCTCACAATATTCCAAACTTTTTCATTATTATCTCTCATGATCAATGACCTTCAGGTTACAATTGTAATTGTTTTAGGATTCTCTGAACCAAGCCCAATTAAGATAGCAAACTTAATCAATATATGTTGTGTGTATTCTAACTGCTCTACTGACCAATCATTCTCCTGTCTCTTATCCTCTCTTATTCTGAGAAACAATAATATTGAAATCAGGCCAATTAAAGAGTTAACTGATATGGCAAACTTCATTGTTGTTTTACTTTAAGAAATTGCCACAGCCACCCTAATCTTCAGCAACCACAACCTGGATCAGGCATCAACATCAAGACAACCACCAGAAAAGATTATAATTCACTGAAGGTGGTCAGGTAGTGGTTAGTACTTTTTAGCTATAAAGTATTTTCTAATTAAGTTATATATGTGTTTTTAGGCTTAGCACTATTGCACACTTAATAGAATACAGTATAGTATAAATATAACGTTCACTTTATTGCAATATTTGTTTTACTGTCATGATCTGAATGAGAACCTGTGATATCTTCAAGGTCTGCAATATATGCTACTGTTATTATCCCCATTTTATAGATGAGGAAACTGAGGCTGGTTGAGAGATCTGGCAGTGTTTAAGGCTAGATCTGAACTCTGGTTTTTCTGACTCCAAGTCCAGTGTTCTTTCTGCTGCACCATTTATCTGCCTAACTGTTTCTTAGACATGAACTGATTTATGATGAAAGAGATGGATCTCAGCTTTTGCTTTGCTCCAGATACTACTATCCTGTTCTACTTACCCTTCCTGGGATAACAAGATTGTCAATGCCAATCAGATCTTTCTTGAGTTCATGTAGTTTCTGGAAGTTCTCCATCTTTATCATGGTGCCATGGAGCTGCGCCACCATTTCTGTAATCTCTGCCAGCGCAGCTAGTAAAATAAAAGAAGAAAGAAAACTCTAAGTGTTTATGAGAGACATGGGGGCTTTTGGGGTTTTTCCATCTTCTGCAGTTCAAGTTTCATGATAAAGCCCTCTAGGATGACGATGTCAGAAACTGTCTTCCTAGGGTTTAACAGCATTGCTTCCCTCAGAGACATTGGTATAATAAAATGTAGTCATTTACTTCCAGGGCTAGCTTGCTCTGCTTTGGTTTCCCAACAGCATTTGACACACATAAACAATCCCTTCACTCTTAGTTCCATTGGGTACAATTGGCCTTCAAAGGTAGTAACCTTGTGGCAGTAAAGAGAAAAGACCAAATGAAAATGCTTATAGATTCCATCACCAGGATACAAAAGAGCTTTGAAAGAAAGTTATTGTAACTGAAAAATTCATCACCTTGTGGTCGTTCTGAATGTAGCCTTTCTGAATTTAGCTAAGTGTGTTCCCGGGTGGATTAGACTAAAAGGGACCAAAGATTTCATTTTAAAGACAAGGTAAGTGAAACCCAGAAAAGTGAACTGATTTGCTCAGTGTAACATTGCTAATGGTAGAAACAGAGCAAGAACCTAGGTTTTCTTAGTCATGAAATTTCACATTTGGAAAGTACCTTGGAAGCCATTTGGTCTAAACTGTACCCGAATTGGAGGGGTCTTTTAGTTCTAGATCTATGATTCTTATCCAAAAAAGGGTAAATAATTCAAAGTCATTAAATCAGTAGTTCCCCAAGACTAAGGTTAAGGGCGGGCCAAACCAGGGACTACATTCTCTGACAGACTCTGGGAAAAAGATTCTTGCCAGCAGGATATTGCTTTCAAACCACTGCAATCTAGCTTTCCAAGTTAGGAGGAACATCATTTAATTCCTTTTCTGGAAAGAAAACAAATTCATAAACATTTTCCACCTCTGTCAACCTATATCAAGAAGAAAACAGAATATCACTAAAAAACCCACTGCCATCACTTCAAACTTTCTATGGAATGTCATTACTGGAATAAAAGTCCCTCTACAAGATAGCAATCTGCGAGTTAGGAAAATTGCAGATGTGGCATTAAAATCCACAAACCCCGAATCCATCCACTACTCTTTGTAGACAAACAAATAGTTATTTCTACTTACCCCTGCAGTCCCTGAAATCAGAGTGGTTTGGTGGGTAATGCTTGCACAACCTCTCCATTATCTGCTTATAGTGCATAAGCCTGTGCAAAGGCCGAAGGAGGAAGGTGTTGAGAGGCAGATAACAGACTTTCTGCAGCTCAAAGTCTCGACAGAAGCTCTCCAATCTACGAGAATTCTTGATCCCGTTCTCCAGTTCTACCAAAGCCTCGTTGTGCTTCCACAGGTGACTTGTCAGTTGCTTATGGAAGAGAAAAAAGGTAGTTGGGGAAACAGATGTGAGGTTTCTAAAAATTCAGCCTATATTTGGATTAATGTGGTACCTATCCATTATTCAAGATATCTAGGGGGATACAAAGATGAACAGGGCAGCCAGGTGGTGCAGTGGATAGAGTGAAATAGTATTTTGGTACAAATCTGGCTGGCTGTGTGATTCTGAGCAAACCACTCAACCCTATTTGCCTCAGCTCCCTTATATGTACAATAAGCTAGGAAAGGAAATAGCAAACCACTCCAGTTCCTTCTCCTAGAAAACCCCAAATGGAGTCATGAAGAGTTAGACACAGCTAAACAACAACAAAGATAAGACATTCATTTGAAACTTGACATAATGCATTTGAACCTGTATTAAAGTTCACTTAAAAAAAAAAGTATTTTGAACTAATAAAATGTTCTACCTAAGTTCAAAACAAAATTGATAGTGTTAAAATTATATTTTTTTAGAAAATAATTAGGCAGATCTGGAGTGTAGGGGCGACCTTTTCTACATTGTATAGTATGGCTAAAACAGAGAGGTTGCATTAAAAAAAAAAATAGCATCATAAAAATAATGTCAGCAAAAATATTCCAGCTAATTTACTTAACTGGCAGAGCTCCCTGGATAATGTCAGTATCCTCCTTTGCATACAAGATGTAATAGCCCCTTCAAAATAGAAGGTTAATAATAAGACATTCACCACATCATTCCTGAACGTATGTGCAATGGATAGCTTGGGAAAGGAAGTAGGGAAATGTCAGAGATACTTTCTAACATTTCTAATGGGTTTCTGGTAACAATAACTTTAGGCAAAACAATGATACAAAGGCAGTCAATTCCATAAGGAACATCTTTAAAGATAGGCAATTGGCTGCAGTGAAATTTCACTTGTACTATATTAATGATGTCTAGAGGAAGGACAGAGTGAATGGATTGAAAGGTGGCCTTTGGTCAGAAGAATCCGACCTCAAGTACTGACTCTGAGCAAATGATGCACTCTCTCTGTGTCCCAAGTGTCTCTTAAAGACAACAACTTGAAGATCAGGTACCAATCAATCAGGAATAGAAAAAAGAGCTTCCTCATCCAGTATTTTCTAGGACAAATAAAAGTCATATTTCTGGTTTAAAATAAATCAAAGATATGGTAAAAAAAAAATGGCCCTGGTCCTTTTGCAACATAATGCTGTGAAAGCCAGTATATTCTATCAATCAGAGTTCTAGAACCAAAGTACAAACCTGTCATTAGGAAACTGGCTTCTGAAGACTTCCTTTCACAGGATCATTCTGTTGAGAAGACTGAGGGCCCCCCCCCCCCGGAATGTGAAGTGGCTTGCTCTTGATCACACAGACAGCCTGTGGTAGAGCTAAGATTAGAAGCCTGTTCCCCTGACTTCATATACAATGTTCATTTCACTTTATCTTGCTGCCTTATTATTTTTTTTAGCAGTACGATTAAAAAAAATAACCAAAAAATTTTCCAACTTGCCACTTGGAAAATTTCTTTTTTTTCCTTTTGCTTGCACTACACTTGCACTTGCATTAACAGTTCCAGCTGTAAACATTCAGAATTCAGAGCACTGAAATGTCAAAGAAGCCAGGAAAACTTACAGAATGAGACATTAAGTCACTAAACTGAAGATGTAGTATATAGAGAGTGTATATGTGGCTATGGAATAGAGGGAGGGTTATAAATGGAAACAAATCATCACACTCTGTGTGACCTTTTAAAAGTCCTGGATTGGGCTGGAAGAAAAGAGATCTGATACAAACTGAGTGTCAGCACTTGGTATAAAAGTGAAATGCTGGAAGCAGTCAGGAAGGCAGCTGTAAAAGGGAGAAAAATAAGGTGGAAAGAAAGTTAAAGAAGGACAGAACAGAAGAATAGAAAGAAAAAGACAAGGGAGACCCAATGTACATTGAGCATTTATGGCTCATGGCATGGTTTTAGGTACTATAAAATGGGACTTAAAGTAGGTACAGAGACTTGAAATCTTAGAGCTTGAAAAGCTTAAGACACAGGATGCCTAAGGAAGACTGATGAACAAGGATAATGAGATTTATAACAAGCTTTCTGAGTATAGATAAGGGGGAAAAGAAAAAAGGCTGAAGGGAACAAGAAAAAGGGAAGCTAGAAAGTAGATATAAAAATGACACTGGAAATAAGTAGCTGTGAGGACAAAGACATCAAGAGTGCAAAAAGGATAGGAGATAAAACTTTAGAAATGGAAAAGATATGAGTTAATATGCAACACACAAATCTGTGTACTTTGTGCTATAATTATGGCATAAACATTTCTCCTTTGAGAAACATATTTAGCAGGACTTCTTTTATCACCAGAAATCAGCCCATATTCTCTGATATTGCTTGCAAGATGTTCACAGTATTTGAAATTGAAGGAAACCTTAAAAGATTATATAGTTCAAATCCCTAAATTGAATAGATTAGGAAATAGGAAAGAACCTGAGAAAAGCGAAATTACTTAACTAAGGTCACATGGCAAATCAGCCGCAGAGTAAGGACCCAAATTCTTTTTAGCTGACCTTTAGTCCTGGCCACTTATCACTTTCTACTATATCATCCCTAAAATAATAGCATCAATTGCTGTGTTGTTTGTCCTTCATTCTCAAAGATAAGCAAGACATCAGAGAGATGCAGGCAAGTCAATTGGATTAGGAGTGAGGGAGGGGCTGTACAAGGTCACCTGCCTCACTTTCTCTCAGGAACCATCTGGATCCAATGGTGACATATAGATCAAGGTGATTGGAGATGGCCCTGGATGCAGTGGAGAACTTGGCCTTTTATACTATAGTATCTAAGGATACAACACTGGGCCTATAGTCAGGAAGACTCGAATTCAAATCTGGCCTCAAACACTTATTAGCTATGAGACCCTGGGCAAGTCATTTTACCCTGTTTGCCTCAGTTTCCTCATCTGTAAAATGAGCTAGAGAAGGAACTAGTAAACTATTCCATTATCTTTGTCAAGAAAATCTCAAATGGGATCATGAAGGCATGGAAATGACTAAAAAGACTAAATAACAAGTATTACAACATGAATTAATATATTATCAATAAAATATTCCAATCAATGTCTTTGAAAAGACAAAAAAAAGCAAAAAAGGGGAGAATGCACTGATGAGTTCAAAAAAGACTCTCAACAGTTTTCATCTCCTCCTCACTGAATGCTCTAAATTTTCTATGAGACATAATCATAGAAAGTTAAATCTAAAAGAGACATCAAAGTTCATGTTGACCATCCCTGTCATTAGACAGATGAGAAAACTGAGATACATGGAAGTTATCTTGCCCCAAGTAATTTGTGGCAAATCTGGAGCTAGAAAACAAGTCTTTTGATTTCCAGTTTAATGCTCTTTCTATCACAGTATTGCTACTCAAAAAAACAAACAAAAACAAACTTTACCTAAATTATGTCCATGAACTAATCTCTCTTTGGTAAGTATATTAATTCAAGCCTTAAGGATAATTTTTATTGCCCTAGGCAAATAGTTTATCAAATTCCACTCTCTTGATTTACTTGAGCATTTTACTTGCTCCTAAAAGTTATGCTCTCTGACAATATCCAGCTGACTGGGATGAAAAAGGCTTGTTTTTAATTTAATTCAAAAGCATTCATGAAGTACCTCCTTATATAAGGTGGTAAGTTTGATAAGGGTGATACAAAGACTAAAGAAAATCAGTCCTCTCTTCCACGATATTGGGGGAATTGAATATTTACATAGAATAAATCTATAGCATATGATATTAAGAGACAAAAGCAATAACAAACAGAAGAACCAGGAAAAGCTTCATGGCAAAAAATTCTAAAATGTGGGAGTGAGGAAAAGGAGTCTATAATCTATATATAAAAGCTTTAGAAAAAGCTAAACACTGGACATATAGAGGGGAGATGAGATACCAAATTTAAGGCATCCAATTTGACTGACAGATAGAATCAGTAAGTAGGAGTAATGTAAGACAATCTGTAATGAAAGGGTAAAGTCAAATTAGGAAGAACTTTAAAACAGAGGCATTTACATTTTGTTCTACAGACAACATGGAGTCATTGACAATTTTTGAACAGGGGAATGACATGATAAGACGTATACTCTGAGAAGATTATTTTGGTAGGTTCTTGGAAAATGGATTAGGGTGGGGAAAGACTAGAATGAAGTAGATCAATTAGAATGTTACAATAGTCCAAGCAATAGGTTAAGAAGCATAGAACTAGAATATTAATATGAGTGGAAAGGAGAGAGGGATATAAGATATTGTGAAAATAAAATGGACAAGACTTGGTAATTTATTGGCTATGAGAAGTGAGTGAGAGTAGTAA
Source organism: Antechinus flavipes (assembly GCF_016432865.1). Taxonomy (NCBI): domain Eukaryota; kingdom Metazoa; phylum Chordata; class Mammalia; order Dasyuromorphia; family Dasyuridae; genus Antechinus; species Antechinus flavipes. The sequence continues at coordinate 151,794,044 of NC_067400.1, read as the reverse complement.
CTCAGGATGACTTAGAGGTTGTGAATTTAGCTGACTAGAAAGATTAGGGTACCCACAAGACAAACAGAGAAATTTGAAAAAAAAGGTACGTTAAAAGAGAAAAGTGGCAAATTACACTTGATATTTATGTATCATTATGTTTGAGATGCTCCTATGATATTCAAATGCTTTGTCCAGCAAGCATTTGGAATGGAGAAGTAGGGCTTGGTGCTAGTGGCAGATAGTGGCAGGGAAGGGAAGGGAAGAAGAAAAAAAGGGAGATGGGGAGAGAGAGAGAAAAAGAGAGAGGAAAAGAGCTAAATATACATATGTGGGAGTCCTTTGCAGAAAGGTGATAATTGGACCCATGAAATTGATAAACTCATTCAGAAAGAAAATATATATCAATAGATACATAGACAGACAAGTAGAAAGATGGGTGGATGGATATATGAGAGTAGGAGTGATGGAGGGAGGAAGGAGGGAGGAAAAGAAGGGAGATATATCTTGAAGGAATTCCTTAGTAGATAAATGAGAATGCATTATAATTCACTAAATGAAATCATGGAGTGAGGAATAATATCATGAAAGCTGAAAGAGAAAGTATCCAAGAAACTGTGTCAAAAGCAATGGAGAGATAAAAAAGGATGAAGACTAGTCATTTTCAATATTTAACATCTTTATACTCTATTCATGAAGAGAAAGTTTAAATTTTCTGAATTTGCAAATAAATTAAGTTTAATAACTTGAAAACAACTTAAAATTATAGGTGCAAGAAATCAATCATTGTTTTTCTACTTATCTTTTGGACATAGATAATTATTGTTTTATCTAAGTGGACCAAACTGCAGACCTGTACGTAAAGTGATTTTTATGTAATATTAATTTCCAAAGATGTGGAGAAGGGAAGAAGGAAAGGAAATAGGAAGGGGCCCCTTGCCCACAGAGGGAGAAGGATAGTACATGGCTTAAGGACACCTGGGAGCCAGGGACAGAGAAGCAAGACAGAAGAAGGAATGCATGAAGGCTGGGGCCAGTCATGTGGAAACCAGGCTGTAACCAAGAGAAAAAATACACACAGAAGCAGACATGTGGGGCCAGAAAGACAGGATGGGTGACAAACTGGGGCTGTGAGGATGGACATGAGGTATTTGAGCATGGATGCACAGAAGACAGATACTTGGAGCCAGACATGTGCGTGGGTGGATGGAAGGCCTCCTCTCTCAGCACCAGAAGTCTCAAGTCCCTAATCCAGTGTTGCTCTCTCTATGTGTCCATTCTTCTGCTTTCTTTGAAGGATTTTTTTTAAAAGGGTGTTTTTGTTTGTTTGTTTTTTGGGAGTGGCATGGGAGGCACCAAGCCAAGGAGCAGGACTGAAGAGAGAAAGCACAGTATTGTATAATAAAGTTAGCATAGATGTTTTTTGGAAATGCATATTTCTTTCAGAATTCTTTATATAAAGTCAAATTTGGATAATGTGAATATATTTAGAAAGAACTGCTGGTAATCTTATATAACTATTGTCTTTGATATTGTTGATGACTTTTGAACCCAGGGTAATAATAACAAAAACAATTTGCTTTCTTAAATACTAGGTTTTTTCCAAATAACAACCAGTTACATAGGTAATCAATAAATCAGCAAACAATAATTAACCATCTACTATGTGCTAGCCACACGATGGTTCTAGATGGTGAGTAAATAAAAGTCTATAAACCCTAAGAGGTTATACTCTATGAGGATTAACTAGAAATCCTGGAACATAGTCCATACTTTATACACTCTTTTGAGTGATTAATACTATCTATTTTATAGATAAGAAAACCAAGTCACTGAGGGTAAAATGATTTGGTCTAAATAATTTTATGTGAAAAATCTTTGTTGAATTGACTTATGTCAGAATCAGACTATAAGCCTATGTCTCTGCACTCCAATGTTCTGTTCACTCTCACAAGAAAACCTGCATGTTCTTTATCTTGAATGTAAATGATAGAATTGATGCCTCTACATTCAAATTTGGCAATACTAAAACACTCTTTTAAAAAAATACAAAACTTCAGTGTAATTATGAACAAATCACATAATCAATAAATTATTTAGCATGTCATTCAGTGTTTCTTAGTTGTAACTGAGACTTACTGACCCCATTTGAGGTTTTATTGACAAAGTTATTGGAGTGTTTTGCTATTTCCTTCTCTAGCGCATTTTACAGATGAGGAAACTGAGGTAAACAGGATTTAGTGACTTGTCCAGGGTCACATAGCTAGTAAGTGTGTGAGACCAGTTTTGAACTCAGCATAATAAGTCTTCCTGACTTCAGCCCCAATGCTCTATCCACTGTGCCCAATTAACATACAAAATACTAAGCAATTTTTTAATCTATATTTTCAGTGATAGTACTACATCTGTTTTGATACTACAAACTTTTTCTTTTTTTCTATTTTTTGTTTTGTTTTGGATTTTTGGTGCAAATGTGATTTCTCCTCAATAAGAATATAATTCTTAATAAAATTACTGGCTCTTTCAGGAATTAAATGGTGTGTACAGGGTAACAGCTGATTTCTGTTAAAAGTATGATATAAATCCAGGTTGTCCCAACTCCAAAGTCAAACTTTACTCACTATGATATTCTGGCTCTCAAAATCCTTCATTTAAAACAAAGAACCCCAGCTTTTCAAGACAGACCTATAATTTCTCCACACCTTCAAATAAATTTCTTGATCTGGAAAATGATTTGCTGAAATACCTTCCTTCACAGTTTATGTATTTTTTAAATCCCTTCAGAAATTGCATAATGAAAAAACAAACAAGAAATGCTTGCTGTACACAATTACTATAGTACCTCTGATACTCCCAAATCTCAGAGAAGTTTCAACTCAGGGGAGGGGAAAGGGAGAGGAGGCTTTTTTTTTTTTTTTGGTAATTTAATATCCTATTTTCCCCCAATTACAGGTAAATACAATTGTAACATTCTTTTTCAAATTTTAAATTCTACATTCTCTCCCCTCCCTCATCCAGGGGGTATTTTTTACAACTTGGAGTGGTCCTTTAGGGATCCCACAGAAGCATAGAGAGTGAAATCTTTTTACATGGGAGAGTGGTCCAGGACAATGATGTTGCTACCTGGCTTACCTTCATGCCTTGAATGTTCTTTAGCATGACATCACCAATTCTTTGGTAATCTCCTTTGATGTGCGCATTTGAGCGGCCTTCCCTAGGAACAAATGGAATTATAATTATTGCCCAGTTTGACCAATATCACAGTAACTATGCCATCATTTCACAAAAGACCAAGAGACCTTTTTTCCCCCAAATATCGTAAGATTCCATCCATGTTCTCCAATCCTATGATTCTTTTAGAGTACATAACTGTTTTGGATGAGATAGGGAAGAAACTTGGGAAGGGGGAGGGAAGTGAGAGTAAAGAAATATTTCTAACCTAATTAATTCCAACATCATTTTTCATGTTACACCTGGATAATTTCAGAGTCCCTACAGAAGTCTAAATGCTGTTTTAAACAACTAGTAGCTGAAATCCTGGCTTCTGATGGCTTGCTATTTATAGACTAACATAAGTATACATAGCTTTATAGAGCTGAAGTTACAGAGAAGAATGCCTTGCCTTGAAAATCTCTCTATCTAAATTAGACCAAGGTAATCAGAAAAGCCAGGGAATAGAAAAATAAAACACAAAATAAAACCCACATAGAGATAGAGATATGAAAACTGGACATAGAAAAACCTATAAGTTTGGTATCAGTGTTACAAGAGTTAGAGAGGAAGGGGTCAATATATGTATTTTAAATACTTATTTTATAACATATTTTATAACATATAAATCATAAATTATATATAATTTATATGCTATAAATGTAATTCATATGTAAATTTATAAATATATGTATTTATATAGAAATACACACTCTCTCTCTCTCTCTCTCTCTCTCTCTCTATATATATATATATATATATATATATATATGCTAGAATGAATGAAAAAATGAAAAAACATTAAATAGTGGGCATTGTGGTAATTCCTGGGGGTATAAATATAAATGCAAGACAGTCATTGACCTCAAGGATATATATTCCCATAAGGGAGAAGATAGAAAGTAATGGACAAGGTTGATTATTTTGGTCTAAAAATATATAAAAAATATATTCTCATAAGGGAGAAGATAGAAAGTAATGGACAAGGTTGATTATTTTGGTCTAAAAAAATCACAGAGAAGTTTAATGGAGCAACAGGCAGTTGACTGAAACCTTGTAGGAATTATTTTGCCTTTATGGAAAATAAGGGTAGAGTTGATAATTCAATTTTCAGAGCTAGAGGTAACTTTATACATGGGTGTTTAAGTTTACAGGAAATTTACCTAGATGGGACTGTCATAGCCAAAGTTTTTTATAGACATGTGTTCCTATTGGAAATAAAAGACCACATATCCAAACTAATCCTTCAGGTGATATGTAAGTAAAGTGAAGATGAATGTTTCTTGGTTGTCTGCTAACATCTGTGCTGTTGTACAGAACACAGATCAATGGGAAACTTCAAACTATATACCTCGAAAGTGTACTGGTATCTAATAGCTTTCAAACTACAGAATATAATGGCTTCCATTTCAAGTCAACTCAATGTATCTAGAATCATATTTATTTAATCTTTAATTTATCAAGCATTTCTCCCAGGGAAGGGAGAGGAACAAGGGAACCTGATGGCAGGGTATACTCCCATGTCTAATTAAATAAACCAAGGACAGTTTATTGGTCGGAAACAATAAATTCATCTCATAAATTATACCAGACTTGCAGGTCACAGGCAAATAAACATGCACTGAGTAAGCAACATGCTATTCATTTTGGTAGCTCCAACTAAACATATTGAGTAAATAATGTTGCAGTGACAACCCAAAGCCCATTAACTAATTAAATCTTTTCTATCATGAAAGTACTGAAGACAGAGCACATGCTTTCCAAGCCTAAAACAAGCTTATACATCATCTTCCCTGAGCAAGGTTTATAGAAGTCTCTGTCTTTCCCCTCTTTATTTTTCATTCTCTTTCCTTTCTTTCTTTCTTTCTTTCTTTCTTTTTTTTTTTTTTTTTTTTTTTACTAAGAATCGAAAGAAAATTCCTCCTCCAAGAACATTTCTTTCTTCTAACAATTTCAGACTGGAACTATTATCTTGTTGATGTATTACCAAAATGGGAGAGATGAGGAAACACACCACCATTATACTGGTAATATTGACAAAGATGACCCTTTCCTCCTGGGAAACCCTCGTTTTGGAATTGCCTCAGAGGTGAGACATATTTAAGTAGGATTCTTTTAATGTTCAAAAGAACAAACAACATTATATATACTGGCACTTAAAATTAATCAATAACAAAGCAAATGTCTGTCTCCCTCAACTCCACATCACTCCGTTAAATTCTTAGTGATATTTTTCTGCAGATAAGTTACAGTCCACATAATTATTGTACCCACCATTGAACAAGGAACAAAAATCTTTACTTGGAATTGCTACTGTCCTCTCACTTCAGTGGGCATAAATCTTACTATTTCATGGCACCATAGTAACTTATTCAATATCTGGCTTTTAGCCAAAATCATCAATTCAAATCTAACAGAACAAAAGTTTATCAGAGACCACTTTTCAATATATAGTTATGGCTGAGATTTATTGACAATTTGTTAACTGCACTAAGTTAAATGGATAGGGAGCTCAAAGCTTGTGAATGCTGCCTTATAACCTTTCCTTTGAATAATCAGTCAACTACCATTTAAGGGTAGAGTTGATAATTCAATTTTCAGAGCTAGAGGTAACTTTATACATGGGTGTTTAAGTTTACAGGAAATTTACCCAGATGGGACTGTTATAGCCAAAGTTTTTTATAGACATGTGTTCCTATTGGAAATCAAAGACCATATACCCAAACTAATCCTTCAGGTGATATGTAAGTAAAGTAAAGATGAATGTTTCTTGGTTGTCTGCTAACATCTATGCCATGCATTATGCTAAATATAAGAGATACAAAGACAAAAGATAGTCCCTTTTCTCAAGGAACTCACAATCTGGGATTGAGAAGAAGGAACAATCAGCAAGTAAGATATAAACAGGTTAAATTGGAAATAAACAATATAACCGTGAAAAGGGATCTAGAAAGACTTTTTGAAATAAATGGAACTTTAGTTGAAGCTTGAAGGAAGTCAGGGAAATTAGGAGCCTTTAATTTAGCATCTTTTATTCCTCGTCATAATAAATAAAAATAATAATAGAACTACCACTTCTTGGTTCTTTGATGAGGTTCAAACCTCTGAATTCAGATTCCAACTCTGATCTACTAACTTTTGTACCATAATGATATTCTGGTTTCCAGTTCATTCCATTAACACCAAATGTTCCAATCCTAGTCTAATATTAAAAAATGATCCACAAACATCTAAACCCTCAACTAGCTAGAATGTTAATTTTGCATTTGTATAACTATTTGGCATCCAAAGCTCTCATATGTTGACCAAACTGTAATGGTACCAAAAGACATTGCTTAATCCAGATTAATTAATTAATTAATCAATTAATCCAGAGTTGTTAAAGCATCTATAAGCATGCAAGGTTTTCAAGTGAGATACATCTTTTGCAATTGTACCGAATGATACCTAAAATCCAGAAAACTACTATTATCTATCTTAACAATGATCAGACCACATTGTGTGTGGGGGGGAAGGGGGGGAGGGAGGCAATTGGGGTTAAGTGACTTGCCCAGGGTCACACAGTTATAAGTATTAAGTATCTGAGGCCATATTTGAACTCAGATCCTCCTGATTCTAGGGCCAGCGTTCTATCCCCCATACCATCTAGTTGCCCCATATCAGCGCACATCTAAAGTAACATGGTCAGTTCTCAACTTAATTTTAGAGAGGGAAAGAACAGGGAAAAAAAAAGGAAACCAGGATGATTTCATATGAGCATCACTTGAAAGAATTGAGGATTCTAAGTTTGGAAGAATGACAGTGGGAATAAGATGGCTGTCTTCAAATATTCAAAAGATTATTATGTGGAAGAGGAACTGCCAGAAATGTACTGGCACCAGCTTGAACTGTTTCACAAGAGTTGATTGTTAGATTTTCAGTGTGAATATTTACACTTCAGAAATTGGCAGATCCTACAAATAAGACCGGGTTTATTGCTTTGTTGTCTAGACTTAAAATTTTTTGATGGCAAAAATGTTAATAACATATATTAAACTTAACACTGTGTCATGGGCACATTTTTTTGGGGAAATCTATTAAATATTTACCAGCATAATGCTGCTGGATATATGTTAATTTTCCTTCACAGGGCTGGTGTTGAACCAATGGATAAAAATTCTAGAAAGGTTAATTTTGGCTTAATATAAGGAAGAACTTCTAAATAATAAGAACTCTTTAAAAATAAAATGGACTATTTCAAGAAGAAACATTAGGAAGTTTGTGCTTCTTTTATCCTGTAGGACACAAGCTCTTGTTGCTTGTTTTATTAAGTGAAACAACAAATAAAGATAGAGTGAACATTTCAGAGAAAGTAGGGAAAATCAATGTATAAAGTTTCTGGAAATATCAAGGAATATGAGATCATTAACAACACAAATTAGCCTTGGAAAGAAGGGAGCAAGACTGATTAGGGAGAAAAATAAAAGATGATTGAGTTAATGAACCAGGACAATGAGTTATTTTGTAAGGATTGAGGTCATGATGTCCCAGAGTCATCCCAAATTCAACATGTCCAAAAACTGAAATCATGATCTTTTCCCTAAGATACACTTCTCTGGCAAACTTCCTTCTTCTGCTAAAGGCACCATTTCTTTTGTTTTAACCTTAGCAGTGTCCTATACTTCCCTTGCCCCAGGTATCTAACCTGTTGTCAAATCTTGATGATTTTACTTCCGTACTATCTACTATATCTAACCACTTTTCTCCACTCATACATCTATTATTAGAGTTAAGACCTCATCACCTCTTGTCTCCTTGTTCATCTTTCAAGATACAACGTAATCCTTTCCAGATCCTCCTAATAGCTGTGCCCTCTCTCACTCTCAAATTATTTATTATGTTTACATTTATTTCTGTATGTACAGATATTTTTACACGAAGATGTTTATTTATACACACACACACACACACAGGTCTGTATTTAAATTTACAACTACATGTCACACAACACACATGGATACTTTCACTCACTTGTCTTCCCAAGTAGTAACTGTTTCATTGTATTTTTGATTCCAGAATCCTAACAATATATAGGGGGTGCTTAGTAAGTGCTTGATTGAATTCTGGTGCAGATGCATCCAGGTTTAGTAAGAGTAAGGAATTCAATTCAACAAATGTTTATTTTTAGAAGTGAGTGATGTCAAGAAAAGGAATTGGAGCATATATAGAACTGGGAAGCAAAGTTATAAAGATCATTAATATGAATACTGAAGCCAAGAATATCTAGGGAAAAAAATGGCCAGATGATGAGGTCATCACAGAAGGTGACAGAAAGGCATCCTAAAATTCAACAGCTAACAATGAAATGTTTCCTATTCATTTACTAAGCTCTCAAAAACTAGGTTTTGACTTCAGATGCCTCTCACAACTTAACAGGAAGAAGAAACTACACTGAGCCTTTTATATGCAATTTCCAAAGAATTCCTTTGTACATCAAGAAAACTCTTTTCCCACCCACACTCCGGCTTTTTGTCATCACTAGGCACATAAATCAGCCAATCCACATGTCCTTGGGTTTCAGATGCTGCTGCTGCCTCATGTGCAGAATCATTCTTATTTCATTTTTCTTACATGTTACTTATCTCAAAATTGTAGAAACCTTGCATTTTAAAAAGCAAAACAAAAAAAAAAGTGATCCTCTAAACATTTAGCCTGAGAAACAACCAAATCACTACAGCATTTGCTCTACTGTGAACAATAACGAAAAGGTCATGTTTGTCGTGAATAACATGAAAAGGGAATTATAACTTCCAAAACATCCTCCGGATATTAACCCCACAGTGAAAAGAGTCCTTGTACAGAAAGCCTATCTGCTCTGAGAAGTCGTCAATGCAAATATGTGGTATTGCAATGAAGGAACTGCCCATAGCAAGAACATTTGTTTGGCATTTTCAGCACAAGAAAATCAGGAGAGGCCCAAGAGGCCTCATAAATGCCACAAATTTTAACTTATACATTATAATTAATTTAGTGTTCCTCAGTGAGCAAATGCAATATTTGGAGGTGGTACAATGGATAGAGCTCTGGGTATGTAAAGTTAGGAAGACTTTCTGGCCATAGATACTTACCAGCTGTATGATCGTGGCCAAATAACTTGAGCTCTGTTTGCTTCATTTTCCTCAAAAATAAAATGAGGATAAGGATAGCCATAGTGATTGTAAAGGATGGAATTGGATAATATTTATAAAAAGCACTTGGCACAAATCCTGGTTATATATAAGTGGTTGTTCTTTTTTCCCTTCTTCTTAGGAAGTTAAAAAAAGGAAGCTCCCTATTTTCAAAACATCTTGATTCTGTTTAAACATTTGACAGCTAGTACATAATTCAACAATGAACTCTATAAGGAAGGACAAAGATGAAAGAAAGGAGTCATATTATGTAAAAGCTGGTTGGCTGGGGGATCTTAAAGCTCTAATCTGAGCCACCTGCTCAGAAACAGAGGCAGGCAGAGGAAGGGGGGTGGGGGGAGAAAGAAGAAGGAAGGAAAAAAAAGAGACAGATAGAGAGTGTTAGATAATAATAATTGAGAGATAGATAATAAAAATGGCACAAAGCTGCCAATAAGGAATATTATTCTGGCTCTTAAAAATGAATTTGATAAGTTTATCTCCAAAGTGTTGAAAAATACAAACATGTACAGTTGTGTCCCAGGTAGATGTACACCATATCATTACTATTATTTTTGAAGAATAGTTATGAGGTACTGGAAAATAAACTAAGACTAAATCAAAACACAATTCCTTACTTCACTCCACACCTTCCCTTCAGTTATGGTCAATATAAAACCTATTCAAAACTCTGAAAGAAGCAAAATTTACTGGGTAATGACTTTCTCTGCAATAAAGTCACAAAACTAACCTATAAAATGTTATAAGCCTGAGAATAGGGGCTCCCTTTGGGAATGTAGTTTTCTAATGTAATAAATTTGAAATGTTCTTTTTTTTTTTTAAAGAGAGTTTAAATAGATTCTTTTTCCAATTAAAGAGTGTACTCAAACTGTCGGGACTACAGTCAGATTCATTTTCCTGAGTTAAAATCTGGCCTCAAAACACTAGCTGTGTAATTTTGAGTAAGTCACTTATGTCTATTTGCCTCAGTTTCCTTATCTGTAAAATGAGCAGGAGAAGGAAATGGCAAACTACTCCAGTATTTTTTGACATGAAAACCCCAAATGGAATTGGATATGGCTTGACTAATCGAACTGAAACATTGGTCCTTAATTTTTTTGTGTTGGAGACGTTTGGAAAGATGAATAAAGCCTATGGACCCATTTTCAGAATAAGATTTTTAAATATATAACATAAAGTACATAGGAGTATCAAAGGAAATGAATTATATCAAAATACAATTATAAAAGTATATATTGAAATTTAGTTACATTTATGTGTATATATGTCTGTGTTTATATCTGGATCCCACATTAAGAAGCTTAATGTACAGATAATCAGATTGTGGGACGCAGAATGTTGGAGTAGAAAGAGCACTTTCAAATTTAACATACAGTTTTTAAAAACTATAACAGAAGTTCACAGTTTTGCATAAAATCTTATATTTAAATGTTTTATGTTTAATACTTAAGCTCATATTAAAAGGGAAAATTTCTAAGAGGGCTGAAGATGGTTTTTAACTTCAGTGGCTTCATTTTCTTATTCAGAAATGGAATTATTATCTATTTTTTTTATCTTTTTTTTTTACAAAGATACAAGCATTTTAAAAAGGAAAATGTTTTTGAAAAGATGGATAATGTAAAATTAGATAACAAGGAATGAAGCCTAAAGTATATTTTTAAATCATTTTGCCATTAGGGAAAAAAATATAATGGTTGTATTTAGAATTAGAAGACATCTCTAGTACAGCCCTCTCATTTTATAAATGATAGTACTGATGTACAATTCAACAGGGTCTTGCCTAAAGTTACATAGTGATTAGCTGAAGTCATCTGATACCACATCCAGTTCTATTTTGACTTCATCATGATTACATCGTTAAAACATAGCTGTGATGAGGGTAAATTAATATATGAAAACATGCCTCAGAGTGCTATATGTACTAAGGTTCTAATTTCCCTCATCCTATATTTGAGGTAGTTCAGGCAGATAGTCCTGAAACAATCTGCTATCCTACTAATCTTTTAAAATGTCTGAGATATTATTACACAGATCAATGCTTGGGTTTTTATAAATGAATAAAGGTTGTAATGCTATTTCATCTTCTATGTTCAAGTCAACTGAAAGAGAATAACAGTGGAACCTTGCGTCATCACTCTGGATTTAAGTAAGTAATAAATGAAGACTCTACTTGGTCAGGGCAGTGTATCATAATGGTGTCAATCAGCGTCAACTTTCTTCCCAATGTGTAGTCCTAAGGGATATAATCTTCTTCTTATCAGTTTTCCTTAAAATAAGAATATTTTCACTTCTCAACACCACCCCATCATCTCTTTTTCCAACCTCTGAAATTTGGCCACTATTTACCTCCTCCCCTCCCCTCCATCCATTAATTCAAAGGTATTGCAATGGACAGAGCAACTGGGCTTGGAATCAGGAAGATTCATCTTCATGAGTTCAAGTCTAGCTTCTGATCAATAGTTTTATGATTCTGAGCAAGTCATTTAACTGCCTCAGTTCCTCAAATGTAAAATGAACTGAGTAAGGAAATGACAAACCAGCCCTATCTCAGAGTATTGTTCTTGAAAAATAACAACCACTACCAACAACTCTGAGGTTATTGGTTACTTTCCTTTTATAAAGAAGAGACAATGTAATATCAAGATCATTCTAATGATTCTGATGCTGCCACTAACTTTGCGAATCAAGACAGAAGAAAAACTTTCCGAAACTCTTCATCCATGATACACACCAGTTAATGATAGCAGTTACACAGTACTTAAAGATTTGTAAAATCCTGTATATATTAATAAATCTATATAATACTTCATATTTATCAGGTGTTTTTATTGATCCTCTTAAGATTATCTTAGATTTAATTACTTATATATAATGTGGAAGAAACAGCAAATGCATAGTGATATTAGCTAAGCTCCTGTGTCATCATTTGAAACAAGGATGAAGGACCTGCAGTACTGGTATCACAGAAATCATGCATATACATACATTGCCTGGCAAATTTTAAAACTCTTTGTAAATGTTGTTAACATTATTATTATTATCATGTTGTAATTAAAACAATAAACTATAAGTTTATTAAGGGCAGGGAATGTTTCATTTTTCTCTCAGTATTTGTATTCACACAGCACTCTATTAACATTTGTAGAACTGAATGTACTTTGAAATCTCACTGTCAGCCAAAAGTAGTTGCAACCATTCAATTAACTCAATCTTGCTAAGAGGAAATCAGTGACAGACAAAAAATAAAGGCTTTCTTTTATTTGCCATTCCCATCCCCATCTCCACCAAAGAAGGAGGGAGTGTTAGCAGGAATATATTTTCTTCCCCGCTACACATGAGGAGCTTCATTTCATTTCATTTCCATGGCATAGAACTGCTGTGATACTAACCAGATTTTTACTGCATTTTATGCTGTTGGCCTTAAAATAATTGGCAGTCACCCCAAGAAGTACTCTTAAAAGATTTGCCAAGGAAACTTTCCTACCTGCTTCTGGCAAACTCCTTACAAAGACATGAACATCGTCTGAATGTAAACACCTCAAAAGAACGGTCAAAGCTTAGTATGAACCTATAAAAACTACAATGTTTGAACAAGATTAATATTTTAATTGGGATGAATTATTCCACCAGTAAACCTGTTGTAAAACATGTAAAACATTCACCCCAAATCTTAGATTATCCAGTCAAACCCCTCCATACATTTGCACCACCAACTACCAATCAGGGCAGCGAAGGATCCTGACTTCTTATAATTAAACTCTACAGCAGCAGAGATCTGCTTATACCATGCTGAAATAATTTTAAAACTTCTTTGGTAACTTTTGCTATGGGGATGATGAGTTGAATCCAACTTCTGGCTTGGTTTTAGGCCAGAGAGGATGGGAAAAAAACCACTATGTTTCAAGAAGTTCTCAGACACTACAAGAGGGTTAAGAAAACAAAGAGAAAAATTTTATTTCCCCAAAGCTGCTAAGATGCAATATACAATTTTAAGAATAACAAAGCTTTTCTAAGTCAAAAGGGAGGAGCAAATGTTTTCATAAGATGCACTTGTTAAAGCAATGAATGCCAAACAGCCCACACTGTTTAAAAGGAAACTACATGGGTGAGGGAAGGAGAGAAGGAAATGTATTTTTCTTCCTCGTCCTTCATTTATCAGAGCAATTAAAAAAAAAAGATCACAAATATTGGAAAATGGTGCTTTTTGTTCTAATTTGCCAATGAGTCAAACTAAAAACAATCATCAAAAAGTACTTAAGAAACACAAATATTATATAATTTAACTAAAAATGGGAGAAATTTCCAAAGAATTAAAATCTATTTATTTTATTTTTATTTCTAACACAGCTGAGTTTGAAACTATTTAGTCACAATTCCCAACTCTATTATTATGGGGCTTACATTGTTGTAATTTCTTTGTGCCTTTTCTTGATTTTTTTAAAAAAGCTATCTCATTTCCCTGATAAAAATGTGGTAAAATGAGATTACAGTGAACAGATTTTTAAAAAATCAATTTTAAATAAAAAACAAACTACTATTTGATTTATATATAGAGATATGGAAATATACCAGGCTAAGATGCTACTATCAGGAAACATTCATAAACAAATATTTTGAGTAATCAAAGGATAAAGCTTAAACTATTCTAAGTATCTTGAGCACTTAATTTAGCCCAATTTAACCTATAGAAGTAGAAATCACACAGAAAAGAAAGCAGATTTGATCATAACATAAGAAATATTTTCCCTCTAATATTAAGTGAAAGTCCTATCCATTTAAGTTCCCTAAAATTCTCTCCTTTCAATGTGTGTGAGATCTCCTTGGTTGTGGGTATGCTCTTCTCTGATACATACTGCAACCTAGATTTTTTTTTAAACCATCCCATACAGTCAATATGCCTGCATCAGTCCTCCACAATGAATCCTACCAACTCATTAAAGACTTTCTTTCCTTCTGAATATGCCTAGGGAAACACTTGGCATGTCTGTCCATCATCTCCTATGCTCTCAATTCTGCCACCAGTCCCCCCGCCCTTTTTTTTTTTTTTTTTTTTTGGTCTTTGATCAAGTCCTTTACTCACAAGGCAATACTGGTAATATGCTGTAGCCTAACATAACCATGCATTTTTTACATCACTATGAAATTTGAAAGTTTCTGAGAGTCCCTCATTCCAATAAATTAAAAACTAAAGAAACCAAAAGTTCATAATTTCTAAAAGCTTTAAAAACAGTTGCCATTTATTTAGAAATATATTTTGCTATGATTATTTAACAAGAGTCGGTTCTTTTGAAGCTAGGAAAAAAATCAGTCTTGATTCAGTTACCAAAGGAATCAGGAGAGCAGTCACTTTTGAATTAAGAGTTTGTTAATATAAACCTAATTCCAAGGCTTGAAAATGGCTTACTCTTCTTCCACCAAGCAAGTGAATCCTGATACATCAAAGATTTGATTTTATCCATAAGGCAACTACCTCTACACCTCAGTAGACAATTTTTCAGCTAACTATGGCTAGGAAAACCCCTTACTTTCAACTTTCTGATTATTATGTTTATTTGCTGCTGTAAATTGTGTGTCTACTCTGTTCCATGGATCTATCTTTCTCTTTCTTAGCTAGTAGCAGATAGTTTTGAAAATTACTGCCTTATAATATGATTTAAGATCTTTACTGCTAAGACCTCCTTCCTTTACATTTTTCCCATTTTCCTTTGATATTCTTGACTTTTTGTTTTTTGAAATTAATGTTATTATTTTTTCTAATTCAGTAAAAATTTTTTTTGGTTATTTTATTGGGATGGCATTATAGATATAAATTTTAATTTTTATTTTATTGGTCCTGCCTACCCATGAACAATTAATATTTCTCTAATTATTTAAATCTTACTTTATTTGTATAAAAAGATTTTTGTAAGTTTGTTTATATATTTCCTGGGTTTGTTTTGGCAGTTGTACTCCTGGGTATTTTATACTGTCTTAGACTTTAAAAAAAATTTTTTTTTTTTTACTATCTCTTCTTTCAGAGTTTTGTTTGGGAAATATAACATATAGGAATGCTGATAATTTATGTGAATTTATTTTATATCCTGCTACTTTGCTAAAATTATGGATTGTTTCAACTAAACTTTTAGTTGACTGATTAAAAGGTCTTCTCACAGTTTAAAATACTAGCCTTTGGACAACAAAGTACATTGATAAGCTTACACACACACACACATCCTAACTTTTTAAGGACTTTCACTGTTTTCAAAAATTACGAAATCTGTTCCTTTGCTTTCGAAGAAATAGAATTAGCTAGATTTTTCTAGTGAGAAGGAGGCTTTGTGAAATCTTTATATGCTCTATCCAGGTGTATTTACTTGGGAGTACTCACTAGCACATTGGGGAGTAAACAGGTGTATTTATCTGAACTATCACTCCATGATTTGCTTCCTGTTAAGTATTTGTTCTGGAAGCTTCTCACTACTGACAAAGGTTTATTACATATCATAATGTACATGTACATACAGGTAACTGATATTATGAATTTAATATAACATGATTTCCTATTCTGAGGAATTCCTGGTACCAACTAACTTTAAAACTCACTTTTTCTCCATTTTTAGGAGAATGAAACATGTTCTTTACAAGTCTTAAGAATGGATAAAAATGCTTTTTATGAAGGCTATAGTAGTTCTCTCTTTATCACTAACTCCATGTTTCATGTCTCTTGCTAAGCAACTTTAGGCTTTGAATATAAAATGGAGTTCATAGAATCTTGGATTAAAAAGGATCTTAGTAACTTGCCATTCAATGTAAGAATTTTCTTAAGAAAGCCAGAAACATGATCAACCAGGCTTAGTTTAAATATCTCCACCGACTGGAATATCTTATAAGCAATCTGTAGCATTACTAAATAGCATCAATTGTTATAATTTTTTTTTCTTTTAACAAGATAAAGTGTGTAACTTCCACCAAACGAAATGAATTAGAGATTAGATCTAAATCCAACTGAAAATAGATAGAAAAAAGCCAAGGATGATCAAAAAAAGAAAAGTGAATTCATATAATCATCCTAGAGAAGAATGATTAAGTAAAGAAAAGGTATTTATAAAATAAATCAAAAGAATAAAAAAATAGAATATTTTCCCAAGCAAGAAGGCAATTCTGCAATAACTACAACCAGAACCAAGGAAAGAAAGCAGAATATTCAAAAGAAGCTCAAAAATCATAAGAAAGCCTAAAAGACTGCTAGGTGGTACAGTGGATAGAATACTAGAGATGGGTTTAAGAAGACCTGAGTTCAAATGTGGCTTAGTCACTTCTAAAGCATGTGATGTCGGGCAAGTCACTAAACCTCTGACTTTTCCCATTTTCTCAAATATAAAATTGGGGTAATAACAGCAGCTTGGACCACTCGGGGTTCTTGTGAGGATCAAATGAGAGTAATATTTTTGAAGTACTGAGTGGATGTATTAGATACTTAATACATGCTTTAAAAAAAGAATCTGAAGGAAAGAAGTTAAATCAGAGCTTTTACTGAATAATTAATGTAGAAAGAAGAAATTATAGAGATTGGGAAAAAATCTTTGTATAATCTATGTGATAAAGTTTGACACACAATTTAAAGGGAACTAACAAAAATACATTAAAAGCTGTTTTCTAGCCAAAAAATGGTCAAATGAAAAAGTTTTCTAAAGCAGTAAAAACTATGAAGAACTACTTGAAAAAAAATGTTCACAATCACAAATAATCAGACAAATGCATATTTGCACAATCAGGCATCACTGATTACAGACCAAGATAGCAAATATTGTAGCTAGTGCTGATTCTCTACTAATGGAACTAAGAAAAATTTCAATTTTCTCTCATTAGAATGCAAGCTCCTTGAAGGCATCCACCTGCATCCAGAAAGAGGACTGTCGGTACTGAATATGGATGACAATATAGTTTTTTCACTTTTTTTGTTGTTGTTTGTGTGCTTTTTATTTTTTTTTCTCATTTTTGCCTTTTTGACCCGATTTTTCTTGCACAGCATGATAAATGTAGAAATATGTATAGAAAAATTGTACATGTTGTACATATATTGGATTATTTGCTGCTTAGGGGAGATGGTGGGAGAAGGGAGAGAGAAAAATTTGGAACACAAGGTTTTGCAAGGGTGAATGTTGAAAACTATCTTTGCATATATTTTGAAAATAAAAATTTTTTTTTAAATATCATCAAGCACTTAAGAAATGTTTATGTTCTTTTTGTGTTAGCTAAAGACTAGAAATCAAGGGAATGTCCATCAATTGGGAATGATTGAACAAGTTGTAGCATATAATTATGACTGAATATTATATTATAAGAAATAACAAGCAGGATGATTTCAGAAAAACCTATAAAGACTTTTTTGAACTGCTGCAAAGTCAAGAGAACCAGAATAAAGTTGTATAGAGTAATAATAATATTGTTGAATGAAGAACTGTGAATGACTTAGCTATTTTCAGCAACAGAATGATCCAAGACAATTCCAAAATACTCACGATGAAGCATGCTATATGTCTCCAGAGAAAGAATTAATATTTTCTGAAAGCAGACTTTCAGAGGGCAGGGGAAGGATAGAATTTGGAGCTCAAAACTTAAAAAAAAAAATTCAAATGTTAAACTTCTTTTAACATGAATTGGAGGGAGGGGGAAGATACCATTAAAACAAAAAGAAATGCTTTCAAACTGACTGTTCCTAGAAAACAATTTCTAATTATGCAAGAAAAATTACAAAAATTTTTATACAGTAACTTCAATATTCTACTCCTGAGTATCTATGGAAGTTATTACCAGCAAGAAAAGATTTATACAGACAGAAACTTCTGTTTTCATAGCACAGTTTATGAAAACAAAAAGCTAGAAACAAAATATGTTCCAATGATTTAGCAAGGCTTAAACAAATTATGGGACAGCAGGGTAATTGGATGCCACTGTGCTGTAAGGAATTCGAAATAGGAATTCCAAAAAACACCAGTAGACTTGAATGAAATAATACAAACTGGAGAAAGGAGAATGAAAGATTAATAAAAAATGTAGAAATGTAAACAAAAATGCAGAAAAAATGTAAATAAAATCAACGCATAAGGGAACCAATAAATTAAAACCATCACCTATACACTGTCAAAAGAAGGCAAACGTCCTTATTTTCAAGGGAACAAAGTTTGTCAGATATAGTTTGAGGAATTGTTTGTTTTTTGAAGTGTAAGGCTGTTGTTATTCAGTCATTTTTACTTATGATTGATTTTTCATGATCCCATCTCTGGGGTTTTCTTGGCAAAGATACTAGAGTGGTTTATTATTTCCTTCTCCAGATCATTTAATAGTGAGGAAACTGAGGCAAACAGGATCGAGTGGCTTGCCCAGACTCTCACAGCTAGTGTCTGAAGCCAGATTTGAACTCAGAGAGATGAGTCTTCCTCACTTCAGACCTAACATTCTATTCCCTGTGCCTCCTTGTTGTCGAAACAAAGGCTAATCATGTATTATTTGATTATAAGGTTGGTTCTATTTGCTGTATCTTTTTTTTTTTTTTAATCTATTAGTCCTGCTGTGTGGAGCTAACTTGAACAATTACTTCATTTCCACATGAAAGGTATAATGAAAGCAACTCTTTTCCTAGATAAAAAATTCATAGAATTTTTCAACTGTTTCCTACATGATAGATTCTGGACTCTCTTACTCTCATCATTGTTCCCTTGAATAAACTTTCATTTATCAAAAGATGATTTCACATCTCTCTAAAATGCGGTGTTTCTAAAGAACATAGTACTCTGGTGAGCAATGACCAATAGAATCTTACTATCTCTGGTACTTTCTATTAAAGTCAATGAAAATCTTATTAGTTTGTTTTCAAGTAGTTGTTTCATATTGAATTTGAGTTTAAATACAATTCCTTTAGCTTTTTCAGATGAAATATATCAAGCAAGATTTCCAAACATCTTGTATATGTGCAAATCAAATATGTGATTTAAAAAAAATGTTAAATGTAGGATTTCATATTTATTGCTCCTGATATTTAATCTTGTTGGTTTTAGATCAGAGTTATTAACATTTAATGATATTTTTGCATCTAGAGTCTGTTATTCCAGTTTTGTATCACCTACAAATCTTCATGCAAGTCACTGATAACAATATACCAGTGGAAATCTTATTTAATTTATTTATCTTCATTCCTTCTAATTATAAAGCCCACTAACTTACCTTTCACCATATTATCCACATGGTACATGGAGTGGAGGGCCAGGTCTGAAGTTAGAAAGACCTGATTTCAAATCCAGCCTCAGACACTTAACTAGCTGTGTGGCCCTGGGCAAGTCACTTAAGCCTGTTTACCTAGTTTCCTCATCTATAAATGCTAATCTGTCTTCAGTGCTTTAGCCATAGCTGCTGCTGCTGCTTTCTTCAAATACTGGCCCCTGAATAGCCTCCATTTAAGAGGAATTTGCATTCTAACTTGTTTGAAGATAATCAGAAGCTATGAGGTGTTAAAAGTTCAACATTTAATTAAGATTGTCTTCCTAATGTATTCAGAAAAGTTAAAAAAAAAAGAGAAAGAATTCTGGATTGGACAAATGTCTAAAGAATTTTATTTCAGGAACAGATGCAAAGCTTATGTAGTTCATATTTCCCTATGTGAAGGGAAAGGAGTGCTAAGTATTTTATAGATATCTCATATAATCTCCACAACAACCTTAAGAGGTAGGTGTTATTATCCCCATTTTATAGGTGAGGAAGCTGAAGCAGACAGCTGTTAAGTGACCTGCCCAGAATCACACAGCTTGTTAGTAATTGAGGCCACATTTGAACTCAGGTTGATTCCAGGTTGACTCGATGCACTGTAGCACCTACTTACTTTTAGGTACTTATACAATCTATCCCTCATGAATGGGGGAACTTTCATATAGTCAAATAATGACTAATGTCAGTCATTTCCCAGAGTGACAGCCCCCTCCCCAATTGTTGTTTAGTCATTTCAGTTGTGTCTGACTCTCTATGACCTCATTTGGGGTTTACTTGGCAAAGATACTGGATTGATTTGTCATTTCCTTCTCCAGCTCATTTTACAGATGAGGAAATTGAGGCAAACAGGATTAAGGGACTTGCCCAGAGCCCAGAATACTACCAAATGCCCTATCATTGCTAAAGAAGCTACACTGTAAATAGATTCAGATGATCTATAATGGAGGAATCTATGTGCAGATTTAGTTTGAGAAAGAATTAAACACCTTGCTAAATCCAAAAAACATTTCTATAATGGAACTTTTGGTTTCCTCCATAGAGAGTGCAACATAGTGTATTTAGTCTACAATTTTTATTTCAACAGGCCAACAAGCATCAGATTAAACAGAATATAAAGATGTTGTGTTACATTAGTAGTCAAGGACATTATATTGCTGTAGTCTGAGAGCAAAAAGCCTAAAAAACTGACTCACTGCTAGCTGTGATGCTTTAGATCCTGCCAACAAAGCTGCAATCATCTAAGTCATATCTAGCAAGATTGTTACATATCCCAAAACTAATTTTCTATTGTAAAAAATACATATGCACCCAAAACTATAAATATTAAACATAAATTTTGATATTTAACTTTAAAAAATGATCTTTTTTGAGAACTCAATCTGGTACCAAGTCAGAGTCAATCATTTTACTCAGTTATGATTAAATATTTCCATTCAGCTAATTAGGGACATGATAAATAACTTCCCAGTTTGGTGAAAGAGAGATAAACAGACAAGGCTATCCTTACCAAAGGGCAAGTCTGTGCTCAATTTCCTTGAGAAAATTTGTATGAAATTTGTGCAAAGGTTCGAAGTTAGAGAAGATGAGACTTTTTAGTGTTTCAGGCATTGATTCATCCTTGCTCACTGCACTCTGAAACCACTGAAAGGAAAGAAAAAGAACAAAATTGTGAATATAAAGATTAAAGAATGAATTTTTAACTAAAATAGAATTAAAACTAAAATCAAATGAAATTACAAGCTAATACCAGCAGTCTACTATGGGATTTTTAATAAAGGTATATATAAATGTATATTCCCCATATGGATGGACACAGTATTATAGGTAGCTACAGCTTCTTCATATAAGGAGATCAAAATACTATTTCTATTTTGTTAGCTCTTTTCTAGATTTAAGATAATTTGTCAAAACTGGAGCAAACCTCTAAACAAGAATCTCCTCAAACCAATCTATACCTGGCTACATATGCTTCAAGCCACAATTTATGAAAGAGATACTTAGTTGCATGTACCCACCAATTGTATACTCTTTCTCATTTCTCACAAGGTTATTATTGTTGCTGAAGGAAAGCATTTTATAATCTTCAAAGTGATAAATATATTTAAGCATCTCAGAATGTTAGAATTGAGATGTAATTTAGCAGTCATCCAGCCAAATTCATTTTGGAAAAAGAATCCCTCCCTTTTGGAAAAAGAATATATCCTTCAAGTGATCATATCTATTCTTTGCTTAAGATCTCTAGTTGAAAAAGCCCAGTCCATGTTGGGACAGTGCCAATTATACAAAACTTTTCTTTCCATCAAACCTAAAGTACTATATGCAATGTTAATTAATCTTTCCATCTCCTCCTTTATCCAAATCATTGATAGAAATGGTATCCCCAGCACAGGGTCAACTTAAAGCCCCAGAAAGCTCAAAACTTATATCAACTGGTTGATCTAAAACACCTTGATGTTTGTGTGGTATGTTTTATGAGGCATCTGATCTGTCTTGTCATTGGTTAGAATGTTTAAAGAAAATAATTTTTAAGCCCAAATAAATGAAAGCATTGGACTGGATGACGTCTAAGATCTAAGACTTTTAGACCTCTTTCCAACCTGAATCAACCATTAATGACTACTCTTTTGAGTTTAAGCATTCAACCAATTTAAAATTCCAATAGCTGTATTATCACATAGAGCAATAATTCCTAACTCAGGACTTCTGAACTTTTTCAATAAAACTAGTTTTCTTTGTAAATGTTGTATTTTATTTTATACATTTAAAAACTTTATTTGAGAAAAGGTCCATAGGATTTACTAGACTTGTCACAAAAATGTCTATGAAACAAAAAAAGTTTAAGAATACTTTTATGCAGAGAACATCTTTTTCACAAGAATAGCATACTCTACTTAATCTTTGCTAATAAAATCCAGTTAAACTATACCTAAATTATTTTCCTGATCTACCAGTTTAGAAAAAAAGAATTAAGTAAAATCTGATTTTATCAAAGCCATCTTGAATCTTTGTGATTACCAGTTCTTTTCCAGATATTCAATAGGCATCCTTATACTAATCTATGTTAGAACTTTAATTATAATTCCTTTAGTTCTGATACACTAATTTAAAAAAATCTTTAACACCCGTGTCATGATTTGTGTCCTAAGGTTTATAAAAGGACAAATCCTACACTTTTGTTAAAAATGGCAGAATTCTAATTCAGCTAACCAAGAAACATAATGCTGCTCTGTACATATGAAATTACTTAGGTCATGAAGGATAGGCTAGTATTTCATGATAATAAATAAAAACTCAATAGCTCTTAAATAAACTCTGAAGTACCCAGAATTCTTTTTCTAAAATCCTGAGACTAAAATCGGTATCTTTAAAATTTAAGGAAAAGAAATTTAAGCAAAGAAGGCCAGAATCTGACTAGAATATTAATGGGAACTTTTTTCTGGGGGGAAGGAGGGGTAGATACTGCTGTCAGGATCTATTTTATTATCAAAGTTACAACGAGGTTTCCCATTCACCTCCAGGTCTCCCTCGAGTAAAAAGAAGTGACTACATTTTGACAACCAGCAAAACACAAAGTGTTCTGGATCAGTACACATCAGAAATAAAATGTTTAATTCATATTTCCAACACTACAGAATTTAATTGCTTCTTTTGCATTTTTAAGCCACAATTACTAAAATTATTTTGCAGAGTACATTCCAGACTAAACACACTACAGATGTCTAATCAGTCTCCAAGGACCATATTCCTTTTCTCTGTATGCAAAGAGTCCTTCATTACATGCACAGAATTTAAGAAAAGCCAACTTATTTTTTAATGATATAGTGCAGACACAGGTAAAGTATCACTAAAGAAAAAGTGAAGGCCCAAGAAAATGTTAAAAGTAAACATACTGAAGTGATGACTTCAAGGTCCTTTAGATAAGTCCTTTCAGTGGTCGATACTTCTTTAGCAATGAAATATGCTTTGTCAGTTGGAAATCTCTGTAAAATGAAAAACACATAGGTAAAAGAAACTAGATCTTAAAAGACAAATCTTAGAATGAAAATAGCTCTATTGATATTTCTAAGTCTATTATTTGTTTATCTGGGATAGTTGGTGCAAAGATTAAGTTCATATCTAGCTCCCTTTCTGAAAAGCTAGATCTAATTGGCAGATCAGAAACAGAAACTAGTACTATTTTTCCTCATTTTTATTTTACAAATTTAATTTTTTATAATTGAAAAATCTATTCTCTCTCACCCCCTCTTTGCCTCAAAAGTATAAAAGAAAAATAAAATCTTTGTAACAAATAGGCATAGATAAGGAAAACAATTTTAAGAAAGATATGTCTCAGTCTATACTCAGAATTCATCACCTCTCTGTCAGAAGGTAGGTAGCATATTTCATTGAGAGTCTGCAATTGGGATTAGACACTGCAATGATCAGAGTTTTTAAGTCTTTCATGTTCTTTGTCAACAATATTAATTGTTATTGTTCACTTTGTATATAAGTGTACCCAGATTTCTCTGAAATTAAACATTTCATTATTTCTTATAGCACAATAGTATTCCACTATATTTATGTGCTATAATTTGTTTAACCATTTTCTAATTGATTGGCATTTATTCCATGTCCAATTTTTTTTCCTCACAGCAAAAACTGCTAACAAGGTTGGCTTTTTGTCTTTTGCACACAGGCTTCCTTTTTCCTCTTTCTTTGATCTCTTTGGGATATAGGCTTAGTAGATGGAATCATTGGACAAAAGAATATGCACAAGTTAGTAAATCATTTCCCCTCATTATTAACATTATACAAATCAAAAAGAGTGTTGTGCCAAATAATAGAGAGAATTGTGAACTTGGAAAGGGAGATCAAAATTTGAATTCTAGCAATGACATTTACTAGGATTGTGGATAAGTTTAATTTATTAGTTTCAGTTCTGTTTTATATATATATATATATATATATATATTTTTAAAAGAGTAATAACATCTGCACTTTCCTATATTATAGTGGTCTGAGAAGGAAAGTACTTCATAAACCTTAAAGTGAGCTAATTAAAAAAAAATTTTTTTTAAAGCATCTCCTAAATACAAAATAGTTACTGAGTAATTTTATAGGTCAAAAAAATCCTACAATCTCAGTTTGCAAGTGAATTTTTTAAAAAAAAAGGCTAAGTTATCATGTGTTTTGTGGTTTGGAGGTGTGTTTTTTTAATTTCTTCCATGTTAAAAAGAATTCATTAACATGATGTAGTTTGTCTAACAAGAGCCCTGTCTTACCTCCCTAAAAAGAATGAAGGCATCTGGGAACAAGGACTCAGAAGAACAAATGAAATCCTTCATGTAATTAGTTTGCTTTGTAAAATATGTTCCTTTTCATGTTAGATCACTATTGGGGAAAAAAAACCTAAAAATGGAAGCAAAAGGCTAATTATCCAAGAAAAATATATGTGGGGGCTATGATATTGTCTAACCTTTTTCTCACATGCTTTTGCTCTATTTGTTTGATTATGTCTGTGTGTTTTTTAAAAGGTAGTACTCTAGTTTTATTGCTTAGATTTAACATTATTAGTTCAGTTTCAATGGGGATTTTTTCCTATGGGGAATAAACTAAGCCCTTTCAGAGTAAAAGTGAAAGATCTTTCTTATTTGTGGTTGGTTTATATCTCTTTATGATATTTAATATCTAAAAGTTTAGGATATTAAACTTAACTGCCACTGATTGCTATTTATTCACATAATTAAGTTTTTTTTCAAGAAAAGTGCACAAAAATTCAATTAAATAGTAAGCAAAAATAACAATCATGTTTCCTTTTGAGGAAAGAACAAAAGCTACATAGCTCTGTCTTTGCCGGACCACCAGCAGGGTTTTAAGAGCTGGAATGTGGTAATTGGTGGTTAAGGACCTCACAATTTTTAAAAAGTAACTGTTAAGTATGAGTTAAACAGGGAAAGTTGGCCAGCTGGTTATTCTTATCTGTTTTTTAATGATTCTCAGAGCAGACTAGAAGCCACTGTCTTTTTAAAAAACATAAGCTGTATGCTCCTTACTTCATCTTCCCTGCTCCCTTCCCCTCCTTAATATTCCCTTTTTGGGAAGGGAAGAAGCATAAAAATATTGCAGAGTCTAAGTAACTGAGATTATATTTCAGTCACAGCTTTCTCGACCTCAGGACCACAAGCACACCACCTGGTTCAGGAAAAAAACTTTACAAAATGGAAAATAAGTTGAGCAGGATACCTTTCTCCTGACTTCTTCCTCATCATCTGTCCTCGTACAGGTCTGGTCATTGAGTAGTGGGCTGACCAGTGGAGATGACTGCTTGGTATCAGGGCTCAAGTTTGGAGACAAATTCATGTTAGCTGCAGTTGGTCCTCCCTGCGAGTTGATTGACAGTTCTGAGAGATGAGGACTACCAGTCAGGGAGCCTGTTTGGGGATGGGAGATTTTAAACAACAACACCACCAAAATATTTCCTACAAGGACCTGATTCACTATTCTATAGTTTTATGACTGAGTAGTATTTGGGAAACTAAATGCTATTAGCCCCTTAATAAGCTCTGAATTACAGCTACCTATACAACTAAAGATACCAGAATGAGAACAAATGTCATATAACTAAACTTACAATAATTTAAGATAATGTATAATCTCACTGTTATCCCCACACTGTAACTAAAAAAAGTTTAAGATTATGATATATATAAAATAATATTCTGTTCTCTTGGGTACTATAATTACTCCTGAAAATTAATCCACAAAAATAGTGTATTTCACAAAGAGATGTGGGTAAATCATTAGGAAATAAACTATTCTAATAGAAATCTAAATTATTAATGCACTATTACATCATAGATAACACAAAAGGAAAGCAGCTAATTCTTCATTTCTACAAAGAAGGGAAGCAAGCTTAGAGTACCTGGTGGTGTCACTCCATGCTTCTCTCACTGTTTTGAGATAGAAACACTAGCATCACATTTACATGCAAAGCTCATCATTTTGTATGTGCAAAACTGGAGATCATGAGAAATTACCACAAATCCACTTTATGTGCAAAAAGTGACAGTCAATTCTCTGTACAGGGAGATACAGAATATTAAAAATTCTAAAAAAAAAAAAGTGTCTCTTAAAAGTCAGCCAGGTTACTGAATGTTTAAATGAAAAGCTTCTCCAAATATTCAATTTCCCTTTCTTTAATGTCTAATATGCCATAGCTTTAAAAGAAAAACTTAATTTAATCTGATTTCTCTTTTATAGTTTAAAATTGTCAAAAAGGAAGATGGTGATTTCAATGACTAACATTTGGTCATCAAAGTAAAAAAATTTAAATTATGGAAGTGACAATAATTAAAAGCAAAGAAAATATAAAGACTTATGTTTTGAAGATTGAATTGTCTGGCTTGCTGACTGTACGACATATAACTAAAGCCCATTGCAATAGCACAACCACAACAGCAATAAGATGTGAGAAATATAATCAGTTTCAGGGAGCACTTAAACGTGATCAATCTTTGACCTTTCATCTCTTGCTTGAGATTAGTTAATATTTACTTCATGATTATTGAAAACAACTACAATAAAAACTAGGCTGAGGAGGGTTAGCTCAGGTGATTTCAGCATTGTGCTAACAAAGGTAAAAAGTCATGGATGTGATCTTCATATCACTTCACAAAGAAAAAAACCAACAAGAAACTTTTCCCCAGCCTCAGCCAGCACCCCCTAATTAGCCCCAGACAGCTCTCTCACAAAGGCATCCTGTTCACCATCAGCAAGTATATGAAAAGCCACCACTTCTGGAAAAACAGATGACAGTATGTGTTCTATTGGTAATGATCTTTGTAGAGAAAGAACAGAAAAACAGTATTTTAAAAGGTAAATCAAAATGTTAACCACTTTTATAGCCACAGAGAACACACAAAAGACAATATAGTGTTATTTAGTTAGTACCCAGTTTCACCACACATCACCATGCCCAGTAAAATTCCAGAGAAAGGCCAGAGCTTGCTTCACAAATGTCAATTTTATTGACACTAGTACATAACTGAATACAATGATTGCAAAAGTATTGAAACTCATCATGTAGAAATGGTGAAACCAATTTAAAAGGCAATTTTTAAAAGAAGTACTATACTACTCTTTATAAATCATATAAGAAAAAAACATTATTACTCTAGATCTGATTTACAAGAGAAATTCTGGTACTTCCTCGGCCTGATATCAAAGATTACAAATGGTTTGAGCACTCATGAGTGACAATCTTGGGTGTGACTTTTTTTTAATCAGACCATAATTACCCAGAACACACATAAGTTTGGATTCAGCCCTTACATGGTCAATGGAAGAAGAGGTTCATATTCTGAGTAGCTGAGTTTTAAAGTATACCAGATAAAACAACAAGCAACTGTATAATGGATTTGTATTCATGACCGTTCATTTTTTTGTTCCCTGGTGTCTTGTGTCAGACAAGCACCAGCACAGTGATCACAGCAAGAAGACTAATTTGAATGGGGACTGGGCAAAAAGGAAAGCAATTGGTTGCTGGACCATGCCCAACTAACAAGCATGAAATACATAACCTCATTTGTTTGGAGGGGGAAAATAATGGTGACTAAATTCAAATACAACCACTACCACACCCACAGGAAGGAAAGAAACTATCCTTATAGAAGACTACTTGGGAAAGTTTCAACTAGAAATCTACTTGAGAATAAAAAAGTTTGAACTAGAAAAAAGGAGCACAGAAGACCAAAAGGACCAAGCTTATTGAGAAATATATGTGATTGTAAGAAAAAGAAAATGCCATTTAAAAGCAAACAGTCTGAATTAAGAAGAAATGCATTTGACTAGTTCAGAGATGGGCAATAATAGATGAAGGAAAATAAACTTCATTATAACCAGTATATTCATGACAGTATGGACAAATTCACTATTTTCAATTGACAGAACCTACTACATTTCACATGTACAATATACAATTTTCCACTCTTTGTGATGCTGGTTAAGTATCGACAATCTAATTAGATTTAGCAATTTGTTTTGCCTCAGACTAGCTTTAAATATTTATTAAATAAATATAAATATATATATGTGAGGGTGCAGGAAGTTTAAAACTGATGGAAAGAATGACATGGGACTTGTCAGACCAATAAATTATGAATTATTCTTGTCTGTAAATTTTAACAATCCTAAGAATTCTAAATACTAAGAACAAAGCCTAAGGCTTCCTGAAGGCCATATTTAAACCCATATAAAGTTATCAAGAAGAACTGGTTTTGGAGTTAAGACCTGAGTTTAATCCTCACTCTATTTCCTATTAGCTATGTTGACTTGGGCAAGTTATTTTTCATGGGTTTTAATTTCTTCTGCTAAAAAATGAAGGTCCTAGATTCGATTGCCACTGGTCCCTTCCATCTCTAGATGCATGATTCTATAATTACATAATGATAATATCTAACTCTTAAGGTTGGCCAGTTAGCTCTAAAAGTGCCAATAGAATCTTAAGGCACATTCTCAACCTGTAAGAAGGTATATCTTGAAGCATTTTAGAAAGTTGATACTTGTCACCAAAGTGGTAGAAGGAAAATCACACAATGATAATTAATCTGGAGGCTATTTACAATTCAGGCAAGCAGTAAAATATGCAGACAAAAGTAATGAATAATTTACTTAGCAGGTGGGTAATTAACTAGAATTCTACTTTGATATAAAATCTGACCAAACTGACGACATTTGGAGTAAATACAACTTAATTCTATACTCTTTGTGTATTCTCTGGAAATTGTAAAATAAAGTGACAGCAAGATGTTTAAAGTTACTAAGTTACCTACACAATACACTGAATAATTTTGTCACTTATTTTTCTCCTCAAATAGTCTGTTCTGAAGCATAGTTTTGAATAAGCTTGTTAAGGGTCTCCTAATCAAAAGTCTTAAAAGTAAATGTGTAATTTTACCAGCTCCTTTAAAAGTAAGTAAATATTATAGCAAAAGGAGTAAGATAGACAAGTGATGAGGTTATTATAAAATTAAATTATACACTTTGAGTTAGGGAGCTTTAGAAATGAATGGACATTTTTACAGTTTCTAGAAGTTGAGCTACAATTTTTTGAAACTTTCAGTCAGATAAGGGTTAATAGCTTTCAAATTCTTCTCATTTTTCCCAATGATTTCTCTTGGGACATTACTTTTTTTTCCCCTCCTCTTTAATGTGCCTCAAGAGATTGAGTGTTTAGCTGAAAGACATAACACTCACTGTCTCCATGGAATGGAAGCCCTTTCACATATAAAAAACCTCAAGGGAAACATTTCTAATAATTGCTTTTAAAATTCCTTTTAAACATACATATTTATTCCCCTGATACAGAGAATCAAGGGACTCCAAAATATCATAGCAATTGTATTTACTGCACTTTCCAATTTATTATGCAGCACAACAGCCAGTTGGACTCCTTCATTTTATTAATTTAAAACACACTCAATAATTCTGTTTTACTGGTAGCTCTAGGGAAAAGGAAATTTGCAGGGTCACACATTGGAGAAGCATGTCAGCATTTCCCCCCATAGCCTCTTAATCATGAGAACTACAATATATTTAGGGTGAGAGTTTATGATTAACAACCCTCATTTGGCTTCTATATACACTATGACTTTGTTTTCCGGTTTGGAAGTATGGGTTGTGCCCAAGCTGAACATTAAACAAGCAAAGTTTATGTCTTTAGTGCTATAATTCAAAGGATTGGGTTATTTTTTTTAAACAGGGAAAAACCAAAAATGTGAGATAGAATCTTGAGCAATTGTATTCTATTTCTTCTTAATGCTTTGTCACTGAGAAGATAGGAATGAAGTAATTTGTATTTTTAAATTGATATAAGTACTGCCTCCATCAATATGTAACCTATCCACACATTTGCAGATGTTTACAATTCACACAAAAAAAATAGAATGTTTTCTCAGTCTCTCTTTTGGAATATGTCAGAAATATTTTTAAAATTCTCTATGCCTTTTTCAGCACCTCAAATAAAGATGATTACATAATCAAAATCTGTTTAGCTGTTTTCAAAAAGCTACTTCTAAAACATTTTTGTCTTTCATATTTTCATCCTAAAACACCAGAGATCTTTATCTTTGAGTACTAAGACATTATTCAAAGGCACATAGAAGAAACACATTAAAACCATTTCTCCACCCTTTTTAAAAGGGATCTTTTGAGAGCTATAATAATTGCTTTCAAAAAGATTATAGTGAAATCTGTAGATTTAATCTGTCCCTGAAAATCACTTTTCTATGGAACTATTTCTAAGTAGGGTTTTCTTAAGCAGGCTTTACTACAGTTTAATGTCTAATAAGGCTTTCCTTGAATGACTATGTCAAACAGACCTTATGAATGGTTTTTTTTTTTAATTTAAACTATGAAGTTCTATGAGAAAAACTATTTTGCAGGATTACCAGTTTATTAAAAATGTTGACCTCTTCCTGTTAACATAAATAAGTTGCAAGAACAATGAAGCTGTCTATCTATAAAACCCTTTGAGAAAAGTTTCACCAACAGCTAAACATTTAGCTCTTAATGAAACAACTCAGAAAAGCAACAGAAACAAATTTTGCAGGAAAATAAAGAGATGCTATTAATGGAGAAAGTGTTTTGGATAATTAATGCACTACCCTACTCTGATACATGAGGAAGACAGGAAAGGAAAACCTCCTTTATTTGAACATGGTGGTGGTAGTGGTAGTGGTAGTGGTAGTGGTGGTGGTGGTGATGGTGGCAAGGTCATGAAATTAGGGAGAATAACACATCATACCAATGCAAAATATCTTGTACTTGGGACAAAGCTTCAGCCATCAGTGAGATAGAATAGTTAAACCATTGACAATTTTTACAGCAAAGATACCTGTTAGAACAAGTAAAAGCTTTCAGTTTAGATAACAAAAGATATTAATACCGTGCATACAATGTTACATGAGTTTGGCTGGACATGCTTAAAGAGTCACCAAGCTCAGTGTTATTGGGAGAAGCCAGCAACCCTTCAGGTGGTACAAATCCATGCTTTATTGATATACTGCAATATTAGGCAGTGAAAAAGATGAAATCAGACAGTGTTTGTTGCAGCTCGTTTACATTTAGGGTTAACTTACTGAGCTTTGGATCAAATCTAAAGGTCATTCTTATGCTTCCCCTTTCCTTTCCCTCCCTCTACCCCCTAAAAAATTTATGAAAAATAAAAGAGTGTAAATTTCTCTCACACTTAAATATCAGGAACTCACATAGTTAAAAACATGAGATCTGATCCTTTGTCTAACTAATCCCTTCTGTAAACAGCTGCCACAGATACTGTCAGTTTCAGCAAGATATCTTCCCACAACTACAGTGGTCCTGCTTGCTTCAAAATAAATCTTCAATTATGCAAATTTTAAAAAATCACAAGGTGTAAGAAAATTAAATATAAAAAAAGATACCCTCCAAATGGCAGCAGAAGCTAGATTTCTCTTTTTGTTTTACCCACCTCTAAGGAAATATGATTCAGAGCAGTAATACAGAGTTTTGGGGATACCATGATCATTATTTGAAGTGAACAGGGTCACTGTATGTGGGGAAAACAGGTATTCCAAGTACAAATAAGTATTCTGCAGTTAAAAAAAAAAAGACATCAGACAGCGCTCCAAACAATGCAAGAAACAGAAGGCACACCATGCTTTGAAGATAAAGACAAAAACATTGAAAAGATTTTCTCCCAGAGAGGTACATGCTGACAAAACAGTGCATACAATGGAACAACAAAATAAAAATGCTTTTTCTTAAATTTTATTAAACAAATGACAAAAATGAGAATGAAGTCCCCAGCATTTTCTATTTAAAATTAATTTGGTTTGTTAGAGATTTCTATTAAAAATATATTCTCTACACTGCCTTACATATACAAACAAAATTTTAAAACACAGAAAGGATTAATAATATACAGCCAAGCTTATGAAATTTGGTTAGTTTTCCCAAGTCAATTTCTCAGGAGGAAGAAGTGAGGGGGAAGGGGAT
Source organism: Antechinus flavipes (assembly GCF_016432865.1). NCBI lineage: Eukaryota > Metazoa > Chordata > Mammalia > Dasyuromorphia > Dasyuridae > Antechinus > Antechinus flavipes. Next base: position 151,761,435 of record NC_067400.1, on the reverse strand, counting down.
TTATTAGGCCATCAGCCATTTTAAATGCTTACTGAGAAAGCAACAAGTTTGAGCTCTGAACTATGGAAGACCTACCTTTGATTTCACCATAAATCATCACAGGCAGAATGACAACTGCTTTCTTCTCACCAAGGAAATTTGAAACACATGAAAAGGAACTGTTAACCCACTTTATTGGACCAGAAAACTCTTATCCAGTGATTGTGAGCTCATGGGTTATCACTATGCCACTTCTCAGTCTATTACAAATGTTCATGTGGACTATTTATGCCTGACACCTTTAAAAGAGCCTTCTGAGCTTCTATTGGTCTGATCAACCACTTTGACTCCAATACAGTGATGTCATTTAAGTCCTCTTTGAGAATGGACAATAACTAATTCATACTTTATCAAAGACATTTTGCTTTTTCCTGCTTTAAAACTCACTGAAAAAAAAATCAATTCACACTGAAACAAAACCAGAATTTTAAACACGCTCAGGTTTATCCCCATAAGAGCCAATGATTTTACATAGAAGTTGTGAGGGTTTTTTCCTTTTAAATTTCTCTTCCCTGCCTGTTATATATTCAATTAAAGTGACTAAGTTGACCTCCTTAACATTCTGAAGGGATCACATCTAGCATAGGGGAGTTACTACCCTTGTAACAGTAACTCAGCAACATCAATTTGGCTACTTCATGGAGGTCACTTCCCAAATATATCAATTTATCAATACCCATTTTTACTTCACTGGTCCATGCTCTTAATCCTCAATAATTTGTAATATAATATTGTGGTTCCAAACCACATTGCAAAGTTATTTTCCAAAGAATTCTCTTAATATTCACAGGGTTAAGTGAGTTAACTTGAAACATACTTTTGGGAATAAAATTATATAAGATGCCTTCCCCATTCAGAATTTCCAACAAAATTTCAGCAAAATGAAGAAATCCTGAGGCTTATTAGAGGACTAGTACCTCAAACTTGGGTTAAGTCATACTTAGGAACTCTACCTTGTTTTTAAAGATTTTTAAGAAAAAAAAAGTCATTGAGATTCCCTAGGATGTTTGATAAATTTTATTGTTGGCTATTTTTCATATGGTGACTTTGTGCTAAAGCTAAAATACATTTTCTTTTAGATCCTTAGTAAAGCTGATCAACTTTTGATGCAAGACTATTTTTGAAACCTGTAAATTTCTTCCCTAATCTTATATATGTAATAATAGATATAATATATACTTTTTTACAGAACAGCTTCTTAGAAATATACCTTTTTCAGAATAGTACATTTTTATCCTATATCAGATTGCTTGCAATCTTGGGGAGGAGGGAAGTAAAAGAAAGAAGGAGAAAAATTTAGAACTCAAAAATCTTACAAAAATGAATGTTGAAAGCCATCTTTACATATATTTGGAAAAATAAAATATTATTTAAAATTTTTTAAAAAGAAATATGCCTTTTTCATTGGTATAAGGAGCGGAAATGTTCTCACTTCCTAGACATTTTAAAAAATTATTTAGGAATCCCATGAATTAGGGCAGCTAGGTGGTGCAGTGGATAGAGCACCAGCCCTGAAGTCAGGAGGATATGATTTCAAACCTGGGCTCAAGACACTTAATACTTCCCTAGCTGTGTGATCCTGGGCAAGTCACTTAACCCTAATTGCCTCAGGGGAAAAAAGAGTTTGATGGGCCTTGGCAATAGCTCCTGGGAGAATACAAGCAGCAAATATAAATGTATGAAAAGTGACCACAATATACTTATATATAAATCTGTCCTTAGGTACTTTAAATATCAAATGATTGAAGACATGTATTCCTAATGAGAAATAAAGAGTGTATTATCTGATTTTTTTTTTTTTTTAAGAAGAAACCTTGAAGCAGTGTCAAGCAATTATTCAAGGAACCAATTGGAACCCAGTACTAAAGTTGCTCTAATCTAATTGTTTTCTATAACAGGTGAACTTTTTATTTCATTCTTAACATCAAGAACCACCAGTATAACTTTCCTCCCTGGTTCAGTAAAGTAGAAATGGGAAAATAAATAGGAGAGGCAAAAAATTAAAATAATTATAGTCTGAGTATATGAGTATTTAATTAACTCTACTAGCCAAATATCCAGAGTAGTGAGAAGTATGACTTAATGATGAGATTTGGCCTAGATTAGTGGGAAGTATGATTTAATGATGAGATTTGGCTTGTTTTAGGTAATATTCCATCTAGATTATCCTTTTATTTCATTCTTTTTTCTGTGCAATTGTGCAATTGCAATTGTGCAAATCACAAGCTAATTTTGCATTGCCAACATTTCTCTGTGTCCCTTTGCCAGAAAAAAATAATCAAAGAAACTTATATTTCTTTTTTTAAAAAGTTCAAATTTCTTTATTATGTGATATATTAACACTGACCTAAAAAAAAAAAAAACAACCTATGTCAATCTTAAGTATAGGCCAATGTCAAGAAAAATATTTAAGTGCTCACTCTGAGTATTACATTTCACTCAATTTAACAGAAGCACATGGAATCAAACCAAGGAGAAAATACACTGCCAGCGTATGTTTTAATGCTGCCAGGGTAAACTACTCTAATCTCCAAGTGTACCTAATAGCATATTCAGGAGTAATTCTCCTTTTGTGCATAGCTAACTTAACTCAATGGAACACCATTAGGAAATACACATTTTCAGAGAACTCTTTTGTAATGTACAAACCTACAAGCTTCATATTAAATTAGTGGGAAGTACACATATGTACAGTTTATCCACTGTGTGACATACAGTTTACTAGTAAGAGAAATGGGGACTTCAAGACTACATTCTATTTGAATTGTACTCTATGATTGATTTACTTCCATATACAGATTACATGACTGAATATATTCACATTTTTTAAATCAATACAACTGATCAGGAAGAAAAACAGACTTGTGCTATTAGATAATAAAAAAGCTATATAAAGTTAAGGAAAAAGAATACTAGACTTGCTGTCAGAGGATAGGAGTTCAAATTCCAGCTGTAACTAGCTGACTGATCTCAGACAAGGTATTGAACTTCTTCAGGCTTCAGTTTCCCCACTTCTAAAATGAGGAGATGAGGAGAGGTTTAGAAAACCTGGAAACTCTCTTTTAGCTCTAAATCTATAATGTTGATAAAAATGGTATCTGCATAAATCATATTTGTAAAGAATAACTCAAAGTTCATTACTATTAGACAAATGACAGGAAAAATTTGAAGGAGAGTGAGACAATCCTTTTCTTTGGAAAAGTATCCCTCTTGGGGGAAATCCAAGAATTCTTAAGAATGATATCACTGACTTAAATAGATTGAAGTACATAGGCACAAAACATTTTCATGAAAGAAAACATAAATTAAATTCAGCTTGCAAACACTGAAAGAAAAGGAAAGAATTTAGTTAATCTAAAACTTAATCTATACAATCGCACAGTAATCTGCCAAAAAGTAAAAAAAAAAAAAAAAAAAAAAAACTTCAAGTAGTTGTTTGGCCCCACAAAAAATATTTTGATTTTTCATTAAACCACTAGACTGTTTCAGTATCATATAGACACCACCTCAGTACCATGCATCATCACTTTCAGTACAGGGGGAGTGGAGTGGCCAATAAACTACAAGCTAACATAAGGCGTAAGGAGTAAGCCTTGAAGTAATTCTGAATTCCTTATTAATGAATATTACTTGCAGTCTTCTAGAGTAATTCTTAGGAGAAACTACCAATGAATTAAAATATTAGTAAATTATGAGTTACAGGTCAAAATTTTTAGAAAAATTATATCTGGCAGAAAATTAGGACTGCTACTGCATTTGTCGTGGGAAAATTCTCAATCATGTTAAAATACACAATAATTTCGTAGGGAAAACATTCTAACAAGTAGTTATTTTAAAAATGCAAACACAACCAGTAAGATAGACCTGGAAGTATATAAAAATGGTGCTCTCTACAACTATGCAAATGTTGGCTGAAGCTAGGAAATGAAAATTGGATTTCTGTGTGCTTTGTGGAAAGAAAAAGCATATCACATGTTGCTTCTCCTATAATTGCTCTGTCTTTTCTCTCATTCTCTATGAGTGTAATATGTTGGATTTGAAGCCATTCTTGAGAGGAAAATTTGAATGATTCTTATTTTAAATGGCAGAGGTAATTTATCACAGCTCAATGGCTTAGAGTCCTGGCAAATCCCCAAATTCCCATCGAATATCTAGGAAAGAATCTGGCCCACAGACTGCCTTTAATTAAATGTCTGTCTAATCACACAACTTCAATAGCATACAGATGATTGTCATAGAGGGTTGGAATTGCTCACTTCAAGTTATGGAACTCATTAAGTACATTTCTTCACACTGAAATAATTTCTTAAGGCTTCATTCAGCCTTAAGGGAAAAAAAACTAAACAACAAAAACATTTTGCAGTCTAAATATCTTTGCAATATTATCCAACAAAAGAAAAGGAAAATTCTAATTATTAAGCAAGTGGGTAAAACTACCCAAGCCTTCTATATTAAAATATGATGTTTTATATGGTTAAGCCTTAAAACCATTAACTCCTAGGGCAACTGTGATATATTGGTCATTCAAAGGGTTATTTTGATCACAGAGTAACAGGCTATAAAGATCATAGCTCATACATAGCCTTAAAGAAAGTGGACAACAGTTAGTCCATCTGACAAGAACCATTGTTTGGCATCTGAGTATATTCTTAACATCATTCTACCTTACTGCAGAATTTACTTTATACATATGTGTGCTTATATTCCACACAATCAGATTCTGTAGGATGAAGTGAAAGGTGTTTAGAGGATGGAAAGTTTCAGGGTTGGGGGAGGCATGAAGAGTCCAAAGGATGTACTTACAGAATCCCTCTTTTATCCTATGTTATGTACCATTTATAATATAAAAAGTAGGGCAATTATTTGTTTAACTGGGCTATAAAGGTGTTTGGAATAATTCTCTGATTAGTGCTTAAAAGCATTTATATTATGTTTTAATGTAAGACAGGATTCCTTCTACAAATAATAGCATCCACTATGTTTTTGACTTCTAAGAACTAACTATTGTGCCTTTAAAAACTTTATGCCTAGGAACTGTTGACTGAAAATTAACGATACCAACATTACTCCTTTCAGAAACAGTAAAGAAGTAGGAGTAGGTAACCTTCACAGATGTCATCCTCTGGTGTCTTATTTTGTAGTAAAGGCAACCTAGGATTTCCAGAGGCTACACATGTGCCACGACAGATTTGGAAAGGCTCCAAGTACAGACCAGGGATGATCCCCAAACCTAAGGCTAAGCTCAGCTACACTGAGGCAGCTTAATACTTTATTGATCACCAGGTGATCACAATTTCAGCCATGACAATTAGTTTCCACCTTTGTCACTATAGAGAGCATTTCCATCAAATAAATCACAAGCACTTAAAGTCCTGAAGTTTATAGAGTAAAAGCACCAATCTTGGTTACCACACAATAGAAAGAAGAAAACTGCTTAAATGCCACTGAAAAGGTAGACAGTTTTGTCTTCACAGATGTGATCTATGCTAGAACTAAGCACTTCTTTTCTAAAATACTTCTTATCAAGCTACTTCTGAGAAAAGGAAAACTGGATGCCATTTGCCTTCGAAAATTCATCTCTGGCATTTATATACTGTACAAGATTTTAGTTAATTTGACTACTTATTTTAGAAAGATATTATGTAGTATCAACTGAAGAAAAGAACTGAGGGTATAGATATGAACAATGGAGCCTAAAGACAGAGAATCCACAGGTTGCTACACCTGGCTTCATTTAATCACTTGAATGCAATTAAGAGCATTCATTTGACCTCAATCTCTAAGTAAAAAAACAATGGCATCTGCAAGAAAACTTTCACTTTAACAAGATCTAACAGCCTTACCTCTAAATAATCACAATAAAAGAATAAGATATTCTTACCTTTATCAGTCAACTATATGGAAATTCTAAATCATTCAGATATAATATTCATCCATAAGAAAACACTCCAAATTGAAATATTTAGATAAATTAAAAAGAAAAAACTCATTTCTATAAAGTACCATATACATATAAATATATATATGTATAAATAAAATGCAAAGAGCCTCATCTGGAAGTTAAGACAGTTGAATTTCTAATTCTGGTTCTGTTCTTAATTAGTCACCTGCATCTAGGCAAGTCACTTATGTTTTCTAGGCATCATTTTTCTTATCTGTTTAATATGAAAGTTGAATTAGGTGACCACTAAAGATACTCTCAAATCTAAAATTCAGAAACTCTATGAAATATTTGTTAAATCTATAAAAATAAAAAATCCCTAAGTATGCCAATAGGACAAACATCTCTCAAACTCATCAAGAATCAAGTTAAATGTTACATCACCTTTTTTGACTCAATAAGAAAACAGAAGTTTTCCAGAACCACCAAAAATTAGTCTGTATTAAAACTGATTAAGTTTTAAGAATATTTAAAATAGACTGATCAACATCCATGTGGGCAGATCATTATTTATGGTTCACTTATGGTCAACCAATATTTTTACTGAGCTTATATTACTGCCAAATTCTACTTAAGTTAGCCAAATATATTCAACTCTTCCTACAATATAACGTCACAAAATGATTACAGTAAGGCCACTGGCAGGGATTTCACAGTTGCAACCCAGTTCAACATTTTGGTGGTTAATTAATAGCTACAAAATGTGTTCCATGATTCACATTAGTACTAAATGTAGCAAGAGTAAAATAAAAGGCATGAGAACATTACTGTGCTATGTCTCCAACTCCTACATGTATATGTACCAAAGAACTTAAAGGTCTAGCGTTTTGCACTGAAAAGAAAGAAATGGAAATCTGACTAAAAATGGACTTTTTGAAGGAAAGACAAGACTCTTCACTCTATATACTAAAACATTAATTCAGAAAAAAGGCAACAACATAAAGGGGGCAACTTTAAAATAAATTAACCATTATCAACTATAAGTTCATGTCTATGTACATTATTTTATGGTCAGAAAAAGACCAAAGTTATTTTTTAGCAAAAATGGGAACATATAAAATATAATTAAAAAAACAAAGCAAAACAAAACAGAGGTAACTGCAGGAAAATATTGTCCTGTGTCATACCCTGTTCAGAGATAATCTAATCTATTGGTCAACATTTAACACAAGTCAATAATTTTTTCTTTCACATACAGATTATGAGGACCAGAGTTTCCCAGGATTACTAGTTTCTTCCACTAACTACTTAGAAACTAACCCTGTTTAAGTTATAGTTAATGGACATTATGCTGATTTTTAATTTAGACAAGCCCTGGAGAGAAACCCAGTCAAATAAATTCTTCCCACCAAAATGTGCATTATTTTTGACTGACGTTTCACCAAGATTTGATTATAAATAACAAATAACTTATATTTAGCCTAGAATTAAGTTTCATCCCTACCCCTTTTTATGAGGCACTAAAAAGTGGATCTCCTCTTAAGGAGTCAAGTAAAGCCAGTATGCCTTCCTGTAATTTATACTAGCCCAAGCACTCAATCAACATGACAATCTACTTAAAATGATAGGATCTACATGAATATTTTCTGCATAACACAACCCACTTACAAGTTATATTAAATTGATTATGGTTTTCTTTTTGCTATCTACCATCAAAAAAAAAAAAAAAAGAAAGCAGTAATAGGCATATTGTGATGATCCATTATTGTCATTTCTTTTATCTACCTGGTCAAACAAATATTGAAGAAAGCTATACTATAGAATCATTTGACTTTTTTTTCATTAAGAACTTAAAAGTATCATGTATACTATCTAAAATTTTGTTCTTAACAGAACTTTTTTTCTTTCTAATGGTGTGAAAAACGAATGAGTCATCAGAGTGGAGGCCCCAAGCTCAATTCAGGATCTGTGATCCCAGACTCTTAGTGGCTAAAAATGAGCGTACCATCCTCATCATTAAGACACTCATGCACAACCCCCTACTCAGTTTCTTCATCAAGCTGCAGACTACCAAAGGAATGCTTGTTCCTAGGTAAGGGAGGGGAATTCAGCACAACAGGGTTACCAAACATGAGGGGCTGGTTGAAGGGGCTTACTATTTCAGGATCTGAATCACTCGATTCAGTCCCACTACTGGTGGAGCCCTCTGCTATTTGGATGGTTGCCATACGGTCTATCATAGCATTGGCACACCCAACCTTCTTATTTGGACCAAGAACAGCTACACCATTCGCCAATGCTTTGCCTTCTGAACAAGCCATTTTGGTAGCAAGCTCTCCCTTTCCATAGTTTTCTATTCTGCTTTCTTCCCTTGGGGTTGAGACTATGTGGCTAAGGATGAATGGATCTGTTTCTGATTTATTAAATGCACTAGAGACATTTTTTAAGTGTGGCCTCTGCAAGATAGGGGAATGGTTTCCATAATGAAGATGTCTGTTTGAGACAATGTCCTCTTCTATAATTGTATTTCTATAGTCATGCCCATTTTCCGAGACATAGCCCTGAGACCCAGTTCTATCCCAACTCAAATTAGGACTTGATCCTCTGCTACTAGGAGACAATGGAATGGCAAGAGGACTACGGTTACCAGACCCCCTAAACATTTCATCCACTAAGAGCTATGTCTTTGAAGTCTGGGGCTCCCACTACTATAAAAGGTTATGTCTTCTAAATCATCATCAATGTACTCTCTGGAAATGGGCTGGGAAGACTTCCAAGAGTTGGGGGACTCCCTGTGCCTAAGCTTATTCCAGTTTTCATCTCTAGAGAGCATATAAACACCACTGGTCAAATCACCCTCATGATTGTCATTTGTTGGGGAATGCGACTGAGTTACTGGTTCTCTTAGAAGGTCATATTCACTATCTACATCACTGCAGTCAATGAAAGGAATGGAGGTGCTGCTGCCCCGAGCAGCCCTCGATGCTGGACCTGTGCTTGGCTGCTGCGACTGAGGATTACTCGGCCGTGTTCTATCCTTAACGACCTCCTCCTCTTCCTCCATCGTTGCCATCACAACACCATCAGCCCGTCCGCCATCCTTAGGACTCTTTTTCAGAGAAGGGCTCCTGTGCTGCCCAGATTCCTCAGCAGAAATGTTCATTTCTTTCCCTTGGTGACCACTTTGACCCCCCGGTGAATCAGCACCATCTCCATAGGTAAAACTTGAACTCTGTAGTGGAAAGGGAGGGTAAGCAGTAAAATAGAGATAAGGAGAAGAAGGAGAGAAAATAAGATTGGGTTTGGACTTCTTGACTGATTTATTTCCCAGAGTCCAAATGAATGAAATATCATTAAAACTACATTTCTAGGGGCTTTTTGTTTTGTTTAATTTTAATTGAAGAAAAAAAGGTTGGGGAGAAGGGTAAGACCAGACCTGTGATTGATATGAAGAAGTATCATTGTAGAAACTTCCTCTGTTGATGCAAACCTGTACTTACTCTGGTTACTGGGAGAAATAATAACAATAATGATGCTGATGATGATGATGAAAAAACTCCTCTAGATAGCATTTAAATATAGTAATGCTGCCCACCTTATAGACCCAACACTTAAAAGTTTTCAAAGTACTTTTACATATACTCTCATTTGGTCTTCAAAAAGCTGTGGGTAATAAGTTCACAATGAATATTTGAATATCACACAGAAAGAATTTAGGAACATGGAATTTTAATTTGAAAGGACCTCAGAATAACCTGGTCTACCCTGCTCATTTTATACATGAATAGCCTGGAGTCTAGAATGATGAAGTGACTTTATGTGCCCACTATTTCATACTCTATGGGTAAAGCTAGTCTTCTAATATTCTATGCTCGATGCTCTTCCATATGTGAAACAGTATAGAGTTAGGTACTAGGAGAGCTCCTGCTCTCCAGAATCAAATATAAGATCTTATTTAGTGTTGGAAATTTACATGAAACAAAGAAACCCTTATTCCTAAGTAGCTCTAGGGAACTCAGAGGCAATAAGAGAAGGGAATTTATCATAGACTTATAAAGACAAGTTAACAACAACAACAACAACAACAAAAAGAAAAACCTTGAAGAAAAAAATTACTTCTGTGCCTGAATTTTACATACTAAATAGCCATATTTATGCAATGGAATTCCTTAATGTTAATTTAAGCCTTAACAAAGTTCTTATTCACCATCAGGGAAAACTCAAAAGTCTTCCAGAAATTACCTCCAGGAAAATATGCTTTAGCCACTCTCAGAACAACACAATGATAAAGTCTCTTGTTGAGAATAGCAATTGCTGCCCTGTAAAATAAACCCTGGGAACTCATTTCTCAGTTTGATGCCAACTAGGGGTTATGACTTTGGCAACAAGCTGCAGTTACACCCATCAGCTAGCATAACGGTTTCTAATCTTTTCAAGCAAATGAACCTGTTTAGCTGATGGAGACCTTAGCTCCAAGAACAGTCTTCTTTAAGTTTACCATTTAGCTAAATTTATGACATGGCAACCTTCTTCAGGGATTATATCACACATACAACTGAACAGGAAATATCGAGTGGTTTGAATTCCATGGGACCCTATGCTAAAATTTGATTCCAGGCTAAGAAGTAGAAGAAACTGATGCCTAATGTTTGGACATATATAATAGAATGTTTCTATTCTAGTCTATATGTCATGCTTTTGTATTAGAGCCTTTGCAACAATTTTTTTAATTGCTAAAATTAACCAGGAATAATAATGAAATTAAAATATTTAGCAATAACTAGAAGAAATTACTTCAATAATGTAAGGACAACATTGGATACTTAACACTATTACTGACTTGTTTTGGCACCTCTGAGTTCTGTTCGACAGGCTGAGCAGAGAGGCTTCTGATTGACTGAATCTTGCTGTGCTTCCTGGGAAAAAAAATCACATCAGGTAACTAAGTTATGTAAAGTTTTTTTTTTTCCCCCAATGAAAAAACATTGAGCACTTTCTTAAAAAAAAAAAAAAAAAAAACCCTGCACTGCCAACTCCTCAAAGCAGGATTTTATAATTTGTTTTGAAAGTGACTTACAGTCTGGCTTTTCTCATCCATAGAATGTCTTATGAGTTACTTAAGTATGAATGAAGAGAAGGTCATAGTCAAATCAGTTTTAAGGATCATTACAAATTTTAGCAATGCTTGGAACTTGCAAAGTCAATGAGACAGAAAAAGAATTCTATGGAATCTGGCACACTCTGAGCTACAAGCTCCAGGATAACATTTTGTAATTAGTTATGTGTATCTCATATATTTACTTTCTAGGTCAGCTTTATAAAACAGATAGTACTTATTTAATTCAGTACTTGAAATTCAAAGAAAAATAAGTAATTGCCTGCCAATTATAACGGATATCTATGAAAAAAGATCTATCTTGGGAATCACAGCAATTATAAGCTCAATCAACGCAGTGAAGTGGAACATAATTTTATCAGTAAACATCTCCCTTTATTTTTATGCTTCCTCTTAAAATAATAGAAATTTAGGAATTTAGAAACAAAGAAAATTACATAGATATCAAAAACTTGATGTTATTACTAAAAATTGAATTGCAAAGTGTTTTCATGTTAAAAATGCCAAAATTGAATAAAGATCACTTATTGATGACTTGAAGACTCAGAAAAAATTCCTATGTCAGAATAAAAATGCTTTTCAAGGTGACTTATAAGAAGAACATGCACGTTATATAAAATTAAACCTATAGCTTTTCTTGTATTAAAACATATACTATATATAGATATACACATACACTTTTAAAGTAATTAATAATTCAAATAATCATTATTCTCATCTATTTTTAAATATTTTGTTACTTTTCTGACCATTCCTGTTTTCCTTTTTTTCATGCTAAATTTTCTAATCCTATCTTCTCATGCATGACTTATCTAATTTACAAACTCATAAAAATTCATAAAGTATAAGGCCAACAAATATTTACTGTGTGCTTAGCCCCATGTAAGTATTTCCTTTCAATCCTACATACTTAATTTTCTGTTTTAAATTTTTGTTCTCCCCTCTTCATACCTCCCCCGTGGGAGTCTTTCTCCTCTATCCTTAGATGAATAGCTCTCATTCCTTGCTTACTGCTCTTCGCCTGTTTCCTTCTCATATTCCTTTATACTGATACAGAAATATCCCTGATTCCAAACTGATCCAACCATTCTGGAGAACAAGTTGAAACTATGCCAAAAGGACCCTTTGACCCAACAAAAACTCCCAACAATAGTTTTATAGCCTAAAGAGAATTAAAAAAAAGGGGGGGGGGGAAATAATCTATTTGTACAAAAATATTTATAGCAGCTCTTTGTGATGGCTAAAAACTGGAAATTGAGGGGATGCCCATAAACTGGGGAATTGCTAAACAAGTTGTAGTATAAGATTGTAATGAAATACTATTCTGGACAAAATAAGCAGAATGAATTCAGGAAAAAAAATCTGAAAAGACTTACATGAACTGATAAAGAAAGAAAGAAATAAAACCAGAAGAGCACTGCATACAGAAATAGTAAGACTGTATGATGAACTGTGAATGACTTAACTATGCTCTGCAATATAATGATCTAAGACAATCCTAAAGGACTCATGATGAAAAATGTTATCTACTTCCAGAGAAATAACTATCGAGTCTGAATACAGACCAAAACATATTATTTTCCCTTTCTTCCTTCTCTTTGTCCCTCCCTCTCTTCCTTGTTTCCTTCCTTTTCTCTTCTTTTTTGGAGTTTTCTTCCACAAAATTACTAATATGGAAATGTTTTACATGATTAAGATGTATAATGTCAGACTGCTTACCATCTTAAGGAGTGAGGAAGGGAGGAAAGGAGAGATAGAATTTGGAACTCAAAATATTAGAAAATGTTAAAAATTGCTTTTACATGTAATTGGGGGCGGGGGGAGATACTTTTTAAAAGGTGTTTCTCTGAGAAGACATTGAAAAAACAAATGAAGATAAGAGGAATTTACTTGCCTGAGATCAGTGTATGGGAATTGGGAGTATAGTTAAGATGCAGCAAATCTGTGATGGGACACAGAGCCTTCATGGAAACAGACATTCTTGGCAGCAATGAAAAGTTACCTGGTGAGTATCATTACCCTCAAATCAGAAATACATCAAAGTTTCTCTCACCTTTCAAATGGAACTTTCTTATGTCCTCCTTCTTTAACATAGTCAAGAACCTGCTTCTGAGTTCGACCACTAGGATAAAGACCACAATTACAGGAAGAGGGAGAAATATATATAACTGATAAACACAAAATTTATTATCTTGTTTTTCTTTCCTCCAGAACAGTGAACTGTTACATTTGAAATAAACTTTTCAATGGGTCAGAAAAGAAAATAACAGAATCCCCTCCCTCCCAATTCTTTGGAAACTCTGGGTTTGACAAACGAACAGGGAGAATCAAACCCCTTTTCTGAAATCGTTATTCATAAAAATTTTGTGTTTTCATTACTGCATAATTGTAGGCAATGCCACTTTTGAATACTCTTTCTTTGAAGACAGGTAAGTATGATAAGATACCCCAGATTTTAGAGAGATTATTATATTATTTTCACTTCTAGAAAGGTAGGTTGTTTACAGTTTTAAATCTAGTGTTGATGGCAAATCTGAAAGGGGATATCAAGGAGCTTTGCTTTGAAAGCACAGGATTTCTACTACTTGAGCAATTCAAGTTTGCAAAGGTAAATGGGTTTCTTCTAGTGCCTCTATTACATAAAACAACAGCTATAGTAGCTGTAATTCTGACAATTCAGTCATAGAAGGAATTCAATTCAAGTAAATAGTTCAGAAGTGACAAAATGTGGTTATAGGTCTTGGGGGTAGAGCCTCTATCTTACCTGAACCTAAATGATGACCCTCTTGTGAAGAGAACTGGTTTGGGCTTTGGTTTAGGCTCTTCAAAAAGTCTGAAAAAGGCATGATGTTCCACACATATTTTCCAGAATGACTTACAGAAATCTCTACTGGCCATCAGGAACTCTAATGTGTCCTGGTACGAGCTCTAAAAAGAAAGAAAATTATAACTTTGCTTTTCTTCTACCATCTACAAAAAAGCTTATTGAGCTTCACAAAAAAAAAGGAGATGGGAAAATAACAGGCCATATTCTATTTCAATTTTTGAATATGCTAGGGCAAACATTCCTTTTCAATGTTTGGCAAAGCTTTCTTGCCAGTGATGATCTAAATCATAATTCTGCACATACATTTAATTCTCCACACACTTAATCCTGCCCAGAAGAACTAACAAAGAAGGTTTGGCTTCTAGCAGGACTGATCAAATTTCTTTAATAGGATTCATAAACAAAATACACATACTTCATTTGCAATTTTGCTTAGACATGCCATAGTACAGAAACTCTCTTGCAAAAAGCTTCAGTGGCTAAGGTTCATAAATTTTTCTTTCTTAGGTTTCATGCCAAAGTTGGGACATTATCTTATATTTCTTCAGCATATTTGTCAGGCCTAAAGAAGGCATCAGGTGCCATTCTGGAAAGGAAAATCATTTCCAGGGGAACCAAAATGTCATCTTAACAAGTTTAAGCTATCAAGTTCACATCTTTTGCTTCTCGAAATAGGATACAGTGATATTCTTTAAGATCCTAATATATTTCTTTTACCATTTACTGTCCTTAATTTAAAGCCCATCCATCCATCTATCAGATACATACACATCCATATGTATATACATGTATGTGTATATGTACATATTTATTTATTGTTGCTGTTCACTTGTTTCAGCCCTGATTCCATTTGGAGTTTTCTTGGCAGAAATACTGGAATGGTTTTCCATTTCCTTCTTCAGTTCATTTTACACATAAAAAAATGAAGACACAGGGTAAAATGACTTGGCCAGGTGCACACAACTAATAAGTATACAAGGCCATATTTGAACTCAAGTCCTCCTGACCCAGACCTAGTATTCTTTCCATTGAGCCATTCAGCTGCCCGTATATGTATATGTATATGTGTATATATGTCCACATGTCTTTCTGTCTCTCTGGAAGAAGTTTCTAAAATTCTTAAGAAGTCCAAATTTTCACAGAGAATTTCCTGATACTCAACCTCTAAGAAATAGATTATATTTTAAAATTTCATTTTCAGTCAATTATTTGGAAGTTAAGAGGGCATTTTTACAAAGAAAGAAAACTATATATAGGACTAAGTAACCTGGAAACAGCCTCTTTGGTACATAATAAGTCTTTAGAATCAAATCATTTTTTGTTAACAGTTTTACTATGTTAAAACAAGGTTTATATTTAAAACAGATACAAGAAATGCATTTATTGTTTCCACAGTCCCAATCATAACAGTAAATAAATACTTCTTTTTTCCCCCTAAAGAAGAAACATTTATCCCTGAAGAATTCTAGAGAATTCCTTGGTTTGAGTTATTGCTACACTAGATTCAGGTAAGGAATAGTGGTCCATGAAATGCAAGATCATAAGGCTTAAAATGGGGGAAATGCAGATAAGGATTCTAGTGAAAATAGCAAGGGCTTTAGCTAGGTAATAAGGATGATAGAAGGAAAAAGAATTAAGTGGGACAGAAGAAACTTGAAAGGGTATTTTCCAGAAGTGGTTTTTTTGTAGTTAATAACTCTGGTTAGAGCTCCAAGAGTAAAGCAATACACATAGATTTCTTGAATATATAAAGAATCCATCACACCATTAGAGTCACACATTCTATCTATTCTTATGCAATTGCTAATACCTTCTTTCTTTACTAAGGATCATAATTTAGAGGCCTAAAGCATCTTAAAAGGTATGGAGTTTAACTCTCTCTTTCTAAAAATGAAGACACAAAAAAAATAAAAATAAAAGGCTCTGTGACTTATCCAGAATCACATAACTGGAAAATGTATGTGAAATAAATCTAGGTTTTCCTGATCCTATCAACCACATGCTATTATAACGTATAAAGTTGACAGTTAAGAAGCTACTTTCCCATTTGCAAGCATTTTTTAATTATGAAGACCTCCAACTCCAATTCACAAGGGCATCGTACACCAATTGTCAAAATCATTTCCACAAATTCAGTTAAATAAACTTTAATGAAATATACACTATGTATAAGTCATTGTGCTCTTAGTAATAACTTTCAGTTCAAAACTAAACTCAAATTACCACAGACAGACCTTAAATATTTACTTCATTTGTGCTGGGATAACCAAACTAGGCTTCCTCTAAACTTCCCTAACCCACTTACATTAGCATCAGGGCGCAGTTTGATGAGAAAACGTTTCCTTTTGAAGCTCAGCTTCCTCACCTTAGCCCAGTTAAAGGCATTGATCTTGGTAAAACCCTAAAAAAAATACAAAACCATCCAATAAAACACATAGTCAAGTAGCAAAATCAAGGAATATCTCCCTAAATCATAAAAGAACATTAACACATTGACATACACTAGTTTCTTAAGGATATACGTCATTTCCTACAAAAGTTGGTTAGGCTCTTGTGAATTATACCCTTAACAAAGCCTTAGAATATATCGGGATGAACTTGAATTCTTTGATTCCATGAAACCAACCAACCACAGCTTGAGGTGGGGACTAGAAGCTCTGAAGACCTCATCGATGGTGATGATTATTATTTTTATTGTGGAATTCATCTGATCCACTCAGAACTAATCCTTTGCTTAGGGCTTGCTTTCTAGTATTTGTTTTGCTTTCTTTTGCCTAAATACAATGTCCATCACTAAATCTAAGCACACCAGGAATTTATTATTGCCTTGAATTGACCTTGAACAACTGTTCATTGATTAGAGTATCAGTTGAATTTTTAATGATACAACCAAGAGTTAGGAACAAGTCCGATACTGGAAAACAGACATAAGTGAATGCTCAGATAGATGTACATTAGACCTAAAGTGTAGCCTGTAACTCTTGTATGTACTATTATATCTGTGACTTCTGAGGGTTTGGTAATTAAGCCATATTTGATAAGGAAATCACAGAAATTTAGTAGGTATAAACAAAAGAACAGCAAATTCAAAATTATAGGGAAATATAAATAAGTTACTAGCAAAATGATTAACTTTGTTACTACTTTACTATGTAATTCCTAATATTCAAATTATTTAGAATGAGATGGAAGCAACTCAGTGATGCTTTAAGGAACTCAACTTTCATATTTAAGAATTTGGAGGGAAATTTAAATTTTTTTCATTCTTTATGGTAGATTAGCATTACTTTGGATATTTAACAATTTATAGTATAAATACATTCACTTTTGCATTAGTGAACTTATCAAGTGCTTCATTTAGTTGTTGAAAAAAGGTTTTGCAAGGTAAATCCCTCCTGCCAAAGATCATAAATAGTGACATTTTGAAACTACTTTATACAAAAAGAGACATTTCTTTGAATCCTCTTTGAAAAACTATCCCCAAATAATCATTGGTTATTAATCCCCAAGGCACAATAGTAGAACAATCATATACATTGCCATATGTTGATTTCAACAAGGATTATAAATTTCTAGGCTTCCATTGCTCAAATAAATTTTTAATTGAGGGTTCCTTAATTATAAGAGAAAATGGTAATTAAACTGAATACAGGAATTAACTGAATAAAGAACAGTGAAAGGAACTAGACATAATTTAATTAGCAAGGAAACGTTCTAGCAGTATAGGAGACTGATTCATGGTCTCTTTGTACTTAAAAACTTAGAGATTTGCCTATATCACTATTGCAGATCATAGGAATTGATCAGAGTTTAAGTGACAGCAAGTATGTATCAGAAGTAAGACACGAACTTAGGTTTTCCTGGCTCCAAAGTAGGCTTTCTTTCTCCTATGTCACCCTGGTTTCTCTCTAGGACACAGACCACTATGATAGAGCAAGAAAATAGAAAGAGGGTGGGGAGGGAGTCATAGAAAGTGAATGACTTTCCTGTTCACTAATTTCAATAAATAATTAACCCAGAATTGAGTTCAAAGGCCCAATTTTCTTCCTCACCTCCTGGGTAAGGGATGTGAACAATATTCTAAAGTGGCTCTCACCTGAAACACTAGAATTCCTGTGTTAGCAACAGCCAGGTTGATCTTAGTACCTTCCCTGTCCTTTGCTGGGTGCAATCGGATTCCATACATCTCTAGCCGGCGTGCAATCTCCAGGAGCTGGAAATCTGATTCTGCTGGTGTTTGTCCACTTATAAAACAAAAATTAAAAAGAAAGGGCAGAAGATCTGAATTCCCTACGTCTATTAATTTGGGATCAAGTGGCTTCTCTAGGGATATAAAGAAGCATTTCATCCAAACATTGAGGCTAGCTGATCAGATGATATCCAAACTCCCATTCATTCGTACCCAAAGTCTAACAGCTAGAACAAAAGCTCTATTGCTCATGTAATTCAAAACCCCAAATGTCTACTTCAAATTCTGCCAATTTTTAGAATCTCAAAGAATTTCCTTTAAGGTTATACAAAAGCAAAAAACCCCCACAAAAACATTGTGTTAAAACAAGTTTTCAGTCATTTACAATAGATTAGCCCAGTAAGTCAAGTTCAAAACCATACTTTAGAAAACAAGGATTATAACGTCACCATGTCTTAAAAGCCTTATTTAAAAAACAAGACAACTATAACAAAAAGAAAAGCCAGTGAATCCTCCATAATAGTAGGGTTATGGGTCATGACCAGACCTACCTTTTAGACTATGTCATATGAGACTTTTTTTCCAGGGCATATTGACCTGTTGCACAGTTTTTTTGTTTTTATTTTATAGATAACTATGCAATAGTCATCCTATGTATGATCATTTCCATTTTTAAATTGATTTGCATTTACAAATAGCTTTTATATAACATTTAATTCTCACAACCTAGCAATTTAAGTGGACAAGTCAAGCATTATCATACTTCCATTTTACAAATGAAGCACAAATTACAAATATTTCTTAAGTAACTACAATGTACCAAGCACTATGTTAGGTGTTGGAGGAAAGGAAAGGAAAAATGAAACAATCCCTGCCCTCAAAGAACTTACATTTTATTGAGAAAATACATGCAATATAGCTACATATAAAATATTTACAAAATGAATTCAAGGAACTAGAGATGGAAAAACAAAATGAAGGCTCCGAAAAGGGATAAGACTTTAGCCTAGTGTGGATGAGACAATGATAATCAAAGGGAAAGGTGCTCCATTCTTAATTCTATTTTCTCTGCAAAAAACAGTGGCCTTAATACAGGAAAAAACAAAAGTAAAAAAAAATCATTGAAAGACAGCTCATAACTAAGATCAGTAAAGAGATTGTAAGAGAGCAGCTTAATGAATTCAAATCATCAGACTCAGATGAACTATATGTGCTGGTCTTAAAAGAATGGGCAGATGTGACTGCAGAGTTATTGTTAGTGATATTTGAAAGATCACAGAAAACAAGAGAAGTATCACAAAGACTAAAGACTGTACCTGCCTCAGTTTTCAAAAAAAAAGAGGAAGGTCAAAGTCAACAAATTATAACCTAATGACTTTGACCTACAATTCCAGGGAAAATTCTAAAACAGAATTTTTAATTAAAAAGATGGCTGACAAGCCTCAGTGGGGAAGTAATGCTTAAAGAGATAGGATGACTTTACTAAGAACAGATCATTCTTTTCCTTTGTAGATAAGACATGTACTATAAATTAGTACATGAGGTGAATATTTTTAACACTTAGATTTTAGCAAATCTTTTGATAAGGTGTCTCATACTATTCTTTTAGACAATATAGAGACACAGACATTAGATACAATTAGAGGATTCATTGTTTGAATATCTAAACTCAAAGAGGTTCAATTATCAATTAAAATTAATGGCTCAATATCACTATGGCAGGAAGCTTCAAGTGGAGCTTCTTCCCTTATGAATTGTGCTTGACCCTTTGCTATGTATTATTTTTAAATCCATAACATAGATAAATGCAGAGATAGCACCAAGGTGGAAGAACTGCTAAAACACTGGAGACAAAGTAAGGATCCAAAACAATCTTGTCAGACTTGTTGGATCTTAAGAAGATAATAGTATATCATAGATAGGGTAAGTATAAAGTAGAGCATTTGGGTACAAAAAATCAACTTCACAAGTATAAGAGGGGAAAGTATGTTATATAGTAGAACTAAAAAAGAGCTGGGGTTTTTAGTGGCCTGCATGCTCAAAGTCAAAACTATAATATGACAGTTAAAAATAAATGGCATTTTATACTGCATTACAAGGGACAAAGCTTTCAGGAACAGGGAGGTGATTGTTCCACTGTACTGTGATCTGCTAAGATCTAATCTAGAATAAATACTATGTTCAGTTCTAAGTACTACAGTCTATAAATGACATTCATAAGTTTGAGAATGTCTCAAAGAAGGGAATCAGGAAGGGGGAGGTATTTGAGTGCATGTGATATAAAGATATATTGGTGAAAGGCTCTGAGCCCATGTCATATGAAAGGAACTAAGCTTGATTACTAGAGAAAGACAAGTTATCACATGAAAGAATTTTGATTTGTTCTTTTTTTTTTTTTTTGGACCATAGAAGGCAGAAACAGGATTAATGGAAGATAATTTTTAGGCTTGATTTTAGGAAATACTTCTTAACAATTAGAGTTGTCCCAGAATATAATTTCTTGCCTCAAGACATGATAGATCTGGCTCCTTAGTGATGTTCAAGCATAGGCTGCAGTATGAGTTGACTATGCATGGTAGGGGAATTCCTTTATGCATTGGACCAAATGACCACTGAGGAAACTCCAAATCACAAATTCTGTAATCCTGTGATTCTGGTAGTGAACTAGGAGAAGGAGGTACTGAAAACTCAAGAAAAGAGAAGTCAAATGACTTTAAATGACTTTGTAGAGAGAAATTGGTGTTAAAAAGGTGAGTTCAAGTCTTTTGACTTCAAATGTATTGCTTCTTCAAGTATATACTGTTCATTCAACTGATAAAACGTTTTCCATTAATGCAATCATCTCAATTAGCATTGATTAAAAGTAACTATTATGATATATAAAATACTTAAGTTTCAATTGGAAATATCATATGATATAATAACTATCGATTTCAAAGTCAATTTTGTGAACATTTTTGGAGCCTTGACTAAGCTAAGAATCTAAAAACAAGCCAGTATTCTCTTCAAGAACAATATAAGATTACTCAGTTTTTAAAATACATAATGAGTTCATTTGCTCAGTTATCAAACTGTGCATATACTTTGACCCAGCAGTGTTTCTACTGGGCTTATATCCCAAAGAGAACTTAAAGGAGGGAAAGGGACTCACATGTGCAAAAATGTTTGTGGCAGTCCTCTTTGTAGTAGCAAGGAACTGGAAACGGAATGGATGCCCATCAATTGGGGAATGACTGAGTAAATTGTGGTAGATGAATGTTATGGGGTATTATTGTTCTGTAAGAAATGATCAGCAGGATGATTTCAGAGAGATTTGGAGAGACTTACATGAACTGATGCTGAGTGAAATGAGCAGAACCAGGAGATGATTATACACAGCAGCATCAATATTATAGGATGATCAATTCTGATGAATGTGACTCTCTTTAACAATGAGATGATTCAACGAAGTTCCAATTGTTCAGTGATGAAGAGAGCCATTTACACCCAGAACTGAGTGTGGTTCACAATATAGCATTTTCACTCTTTTTGTTGTTTGCTTGCATTTTATTTTGCTTCTCTTTTTTTTTTTTCTTGTGTGGCATGATAATTGTATAAATATGTATACATATATTGGATCTAACATATATATATATATATATATATATATATATATATATTACCATATTTAACGCATATCGTATTACTTGACATCTAGGGAAGGGTGTGTGGGAAGGGAGGGAATTGGAACACAATATTTTGCAAGGGCTAATGTTGAAGAACTATCCATGCATACGTTTTGAAAAATAAAAAAGCTTTAATAAAAAATACATATAATCAGGTCAGGACTCAAATCTCTTAAATGGAAATGGGGAAGAAGGAAGGATGCAGAAGAGAAAAAAAGGTAGTGTCACAGGAACCATTATTTCCCTAAGGTTTTGGCATCTAGTGAATATTCTGCTGACCTTTTGTTTTAATGACTATAAATATAAATTTCAGATTATGCAGATGATGCCATTCAAATTTTCTTAAAAGATTATGTATAAGGGGCAGTTAGGTGGTGCAGTGGATAAAGCACCACCCCTGAAGTCAGGAAGATCTGAGTTTAAGTCTGACCTCAGAGACAAGTCCTAGCTGTGTGACCCTGGGCAAGTCACTTGACTCCAATTGCCTCAGGGGGAAAAATAAGACATTATGCAAAAATGAAAAGGACAGAGTAGCCATTTTCAAGGAGTTTATAATCTGAGAGAAAGGATAAAATTTTTTATAGATCAATAGTTTGAATGCAGGCTCAAAGCAGTTTCTTAATTTGATAGATTTTAATGTATTAGAAGAGTCTTTAAAAGTTATTTAGTTCATTGTCTTTCTACCGTAGCTCCAGCCATACTTGAAATCCATTGGCAGAGAACTCCTTACTTCAAGAGGAATCCAATGTAAGTATCTGATATTTTTACCAGTGTGCCCATTCCTCCCATTTAATATAAACTGCTACCCCTTTAAAACTTAGTAGATTTTTTTAGGTGAATTTTTAAAATGCAGCAAGAACCACATTGATCAGAATTGATCATTGCATAATCTTCTTGCTGCTGTGCATAATGATTTCCTGGTTCTGTTCATTTCACTTAGCTTCAGTTCATGTAAGTTCTCTCTCCAGACCTCTCTGAAATAATTCTGCTAATCATTTCTTATAGAACAATAATATTCCATAACATTTATATACCATAACTTATTCAGCCATTCTCCAACTGATGAGCAATCCTTTCCCTCCTTTATGATTTTTTTGGGATAAAAGCCCAGTAGAAACACTAGATCAAAGGATATACACAGTTTGATAGCCCTTTGGACATAGTTCCAAATTGCTCTAGAGATGGTTGGATCTGTTCACAACTCCACCAACAATGTATCAGTGTCCCAGTTTTCCCACATCCTCTCCAACATTTGTCATTTTCTTTTCCTGTCATCTTCATCAATCTAAGAGGAATGAAGTGGTACCTCAGAGTTGTCTTAATTTGCATTTCTCTGATCGATAGTGATTTAGAGAACTTTTTCATATGACTGGAAATGGTTTCAATTTTTTCATCTGAAAATTGTCTGTTCATATTCTTTGATCATTTATCAATTGGAATTCTCCCCATTTTAAAGATAAAGAAGTTGAGAGACCTAAAGACTTCTCTGCTGACACAAATCTAGTTCTGATTTCCACTTTCATGTGGCTCTTTCAAGCTTCTCTAGACTGGCCTTCAGATGACAGATATATAGTGCCACATCAGATCTGTGCTTAAAGCTTTCTCAATCTCAGTAGACCCTTCCGGAATTATTTAACTCTGAAAGTTAAATGTGTCTTGCTATTACTAACTTTTGGGAACTGAGTATGATCTCTATGCCAGAAAGAAGCACAGGAATAAGACAAATAGTATTGGGTTAGAATTCTCCTTATACAGAGACAAAATTTGCTTCTGTCTTAAATGTTATGCATAGTCTTAGTTTTCTCTTTTGGAACTCTATAAAATAATTTCATCTCATTTCTATTTGACAGTATTCTCTCCCATTTCTTTTATAAGTTAAACAGATACAATTACTTGAAAGGATCCTCTTATGATGTGAATTTAAAATTCTTTTTTTTTTATTTTAGGAAAGCAATTTATTTAGATTTAAAATATGCCACATCATAGAGAGTATCCTAGATCTGATGCCATCCACTGTCTTCTGAGTCCCCACCATTAAAAAAAAAAAGTAAAAATAAATGAACATACCTCATATATATTTTTAAATATATATGCCCAGAAGCATGTCTCAAATATGGTCTGGCCACAACAGCATACTGCAGAGTAAGACTGAGTTAACTCTTTTGGCCCTTGTGTCATATTATTGAGCATAAAATTAATTATGCTATAATATTCTCCTTTTAATCCTCTATATGTAGACTGTCTTCTTGGCCATCTTCTCTTATTTTCTTTTACAATGTTTCTGTAAACTTTCATAGCGTCATTTAACATCTTTATATACACAATATATGGCCAACTGAATTCCATATATCTTTTTCCACATAAACTGAATAGGTTAATTTATACTATGATGATTGATTTTTTAGAAACCAAAGTACCTGACTATATTTTTAAATATATATGCCCAGAAGCATGTCTCAAATATGGTCTGGCCAGAACAGCATACTGCAGAGTAAGACTGAATTAACTCTTTTGGCCCTTGTGTCATATTATTAACTATTGACTGTTTATGGCCAACTGAATTCCATATATCTTTTCCCACATAAGCTGAATAGGTAATCCTCTTTTAATTTACACTATGATGATTGATTTTTTAGAAATCCAAGTACCTGACTATATACATATCACTATTAAACCTAATGGAGATATTTGGTTTCTAGTATAAACTTCTCCATTGAGAGAGAACATGCAATTAACCAATACAAATTTCCATTTGGTAGTTATGTTTTTTAGTAGAAATGACAAAATGGACTTTCTGGATTTTTTAAACTAGCCCTTTAAGAAATTGTTCATCATGAGTCAGTTTTTCCCAGGGCCTAATCACCCCTGGAAGTGGAGAATAACTCCTGTGTTATGTTCCAGAATTCAAACAATATTTACTGATTGGGATATACAGAATTTATGATCAAATATTAGAGGGGTAAAAAAAAAAGGAAAAAGACTTTTCTTGTCAATCAATTTAAATTATATATTGCTAAAATAAAATCTGGTTACCCCATCAAGCTATCAAACTAGCTCCTTCCTTCCTTTCATTGCCAAACTTCTAGAAAGTAGGTTATGCTCTTTGTTTCTGTCTTTCATTCCTTGAGTCCTCAGTATCTGACTTCTTCCCTTACTCCCTTAAGTATCTCTTAATCACCAAAGCCTTTGTTCTCAACTCCTTCACCCAGTTGATCATTCCACACACCTTAAAATTCTCTTTTCCTTTGCTTTCCATGATATTTCATTCTTCTTGTTTTTCCATGATTGTCCTTTTCCATCATACTCTGCATGTTGGTATTCATGGAGTCAGATACCTGGACTCAAAACCTGGCTTCATCACTTAATCACCTGTGTAACCCTGAAAATATTATTTAAGCTCTCTGGTCTTAATATTCTCATCTGTAAAATGAAAGATTTGGAATAGGTCTTTTCCAGTGTTAAAATTAATTATGCTATAATATTCTCCTTTTAATCCTCTATATGTAGACTGTCTTCTTGACCATCTTCTCTTATTTTCTTTTACAATGTTTCTGTAAACTTTCATAGTGTCATTTAACATCTTTATATACACAATTTTGAAAAACCATGCATCTTATACTAATCTCTCATTTCAAAAACATGCCTACATTTTAAACTATTTCCTGGGTGTTTCCATATGAATGCCCCCATCTTCTAAAATTCAAAGTGTCAAAAGCTGAAGCCATCACATCCTCCCTTTTAAAATCTGCCCTCTACTACCAATTTTTTTTCATGAAGACATTCTTCTGCCATGCAAATTCCCTTCTTTCTTGTCCTGTATATCTCATCAATCACCATCTCTTATAGACTTTTTCTTTAGAAATATGATGAGTGATAGCTTAACAACTAATGCAGTGCTAATGGCAAATGTTACATTAAGAAATCAACAATGAACTTCTGCAGTTCTTTCAAATACACAAAATACTATAATAATAAAATAGGGAAGAAAATTAAAAACAAGTTTGTATTTTATTATTTGTATTAAGTGAGCAGGTCTAACTAGCCAGAATAACTTTTTTATGGAACTGATGATGGACTAGGTGTCCATATCTAAGGATCAAGTTACACACCAACAATTTGCAGGGCAGATAGAATATGTCTGGCTGTGAGGATAAGGGTGGAAATCAAACCATTCTCCAATTGATAAATGGTCAAAAGATACGAACAGACAATTCTCAGACGAAGAAATTGAAACTATTTATAGACATATGAAAATATGCTCCAAATCATTATTAATCAGAGAAATGCAAATTAAAACAACTCTGAGATACCACTACACACCTGTCAGATTGGCTAGAATGACAGGGAAAGATAATGCGGAATGTTGGAGGGGATGTGGGAAAACAGGGACACTGATACATTGTTGGTGGAATTGTGAACACATCCAGCCATTCTGGAGAGCAATTTGGAACTATGCTCAAAAAGTTATCAAACTGTGCATACCCTTTGATCAGCAGTGTTTCTACTGGGCTTATACCCCAAAGAGATACTAAAGAAAGGAAAGGGACCTGTATGTGCCAAAATGTTTGTGGCAGCCCTGTTTGTAGTGGCTAGAAGCTGGAAAATGAATGGATGCCCATCAATTGGAGAATGGTTGAGTAAATTGTGGTATATGAATGTTATGGAATATTATTGTTCTGTAAGGAATGACCAGCAGGATGAATACAGAGAGGACTGGCGAGACTTACATGAATTGATGCTGAGTGAAATGAGCAGGACCAGGAGATCATTATATACCTCAACAACGATACTGTTTGAGGATGTATTTTGATGGAAGTGGATCTCTTCGATAAAGAGAGCCTTAATTGATAAAGACGGACAGAAACAGCTACACCCAGAGAAAGAACACTGGGAAATGAATATAAACTGCTTGCATTTTTGTTTTTCTTCCCGGGTTATTTATACCTTCTGAATCCAATTCTCCCTGTGCAACAAGAAAACTGTTCGGTTCTGCACACATATATTGTATCCAGGATATACTGTAACCTATTCAACATGTAAAGGATTGCTTGCCATCTGGGGGAAGGGGTGGAGGAAGGGAGGGGAAAAATTGGAACAGAAATGAATGCAAGGGATAATGCTGTAAAAAATTACCCTGGCATGCGTTCTATCAATAAAAAGATATTAAAATTTAAAAAAAAAAAAGAGAGAGAGAGAAAAAAAATTTTTAAAAAATTAAATTACCATGGGTTAGAGGGTAAATGGATATTGAGGAAATGGAAGAAGTAAGTATTTACTGTTGTTTCTAAAAGTTTGGTATTGTTAAAAAAATATATAAAGTGATAAGATGATAACTTAAAAGGTTAACAACATGAAGGAAAGAGGTTTTTTTTTAATTTTTGTCTTTTTTTTTTTTAGCATGGAGAAGACATAAGCAGAGAGAAGAGAATAAGTCAATGGAAATGGAAAAATAAATAAAACAAAAAATAGGGAAGGATTAATTGATCAAAATGGGGAAACTATTGGGATCTAAATTAGAGCCTTTGGCAAGAAGGAGTGAGACTACTTTTTACTCTGGGATGAGTTTAGTAGAGAATTAGAGATGGCATAAGTTCTGAGCTGTAGAGAAATGAAGCAAAGGGAATACAGTGCCTGGTACAAATACATAGATGCTTTTCCCTTTCCCCTAAACTTCCCTCTATATTGGATAGATTGATATCTCAATATCTCAATAGTGTAGATGAGACCGCATGCTCACAATAAGAAAACAAAGGGGGGAAAGTTTCATCTGAAATAAAAAGTCTGTTAGAAATGAAGTACTGAATCATGAAACTGTTATCTATTATAATATAGCTCACATCATTAAAATTCTTTCCTAGGAGATCTTAAAATTTGTCTTAAACAAACAACTCCAAAAAACGCATCCAGAATATTTTAAGAGGGTTAATTTTTCAAGATAGAGATGGTAAGAAATTGGCTTCTCTAATTCCCTTCCTGTATTATGCTATATTAAAGAAATGAATAAGAAGAAAATATAAGCAAAGTAGTGAGACTTACATGTGGTTGTGATGAAATTCCACAATTTTGTCTTCTAGTGCATCTTGCTGAGGTATGTACTTGTTCTTTGCTAAGTGTTCCCGATCTACTGTTTCATCAAAATCCCCAATCTCAGCTAACAAAAA
Organism: Antechinus flavipes; assembly: GCF_016432865.1. Classification (NCBI taxonomy): domain Eukaryota; kingdom Metazoa; phylum Chordata; class Mammalia; order Dasyuromorphia; family Dasyuridae; genus Antechinus; species Antechinus flavipes. Next base: position 151,733,557 of record NC_067400.1, on the reverse strand, counting down.
AAGAAAAAAAACAAAGGTAGGTCACATTTATCTGTCACTTGACTTGTTCTGAATTATTAGAAACATAGCTGCTACACATAATTGCTCGTTTGCTACTACAACTTAATTATAGCTGCTTTTCTGCAGTGTACATTGATTTTTTTTTTAAAGTGAGTGACTAAAGACTGATCTATGAAGAGCCTTCTAACAGATCATGTAGGACCAAATTCTCTTTCATTTGCTTTTGTCTTAGAAATTATTAAAATTTGAAAAATCTATGGATGTTTCCATTAAATTTTCTAGTACTATGTAAATATATGATTGTATATATTAATGCACATATGTTAATATATATAACTACATATAAATATACCAATGCATATTTATATCACATGCATATAGACACATTCACATAATTTACAATTAAGTTACACATATATACATATCTTTAATACATATTTTCCAAGGAGTAGCTGTTAGTTAAAAGAAAAATTCAAAATACAGTATTCTCTTCAGCAGTCTCTGCTGCTTGGGTGCTTGATATTTTCCTTTCTAGACACATCACTTCATAATTCTAATCTCCTACATTCTTGGAAATGCATCAGCTGCATCTCAGTCTCACCTTTAGAATTGTAAAAACTCCATGGAAATCTCAGAATTTAAATACTACATATTTCAAGGAGCTTCTAAAGATAACCTAATTATATAGAAAAATAAAAAACTTTATGTTCTTCATCTGTGAAATAAGAGTACTATCTGATCTCAAAAGGCTCATTTTTGCTGTGAAATTCTATGAAAGGAGTTTATGTGGTAATAAATAGGTAAAGAAAAAAGGCTATTTTTTGAATGATAATTTATAAAAGCTTTGATTACTGTTCTTTGACTTCTAAAACAAAAATTGCTGGACAGAATAGTCTCAAATTAACTTGACCATAACATGATATTAAATTTGTTATAATACAGAAATTAAAAGTATACTATTTAAAAACATGACTGTCACAGGTTAAAACTTGGCCTTCTGTGCATTTTCTTCCTGTGTCATTTTCTTCAGAAAGACTTAATAAGAAATTGCATTACTGACTGAGACCCATCTGTCACAGTTCTATGGATTAAATGTAAGTCACTGGTTGCTTTTGACATATCTTTTGGGCCTTGTTGAACTAGACTAAATGTCACTTTGGGGGCCATTTACCTCTTGTAATCACACAAAACATAGCATGAATTCTGCTTCTGCCAAGCCAACAATCACATGTTCACCCCTGTCATGCCTGCTTGTTTTATACAGGATAGCAGCTACTGACATTGCAAGCAGCAACAGAGCCATTTACTATGTTCATCTCTTTCCTTCTCTTGTGACAGAAAGGTCAACAACATCATCCAATTTCCTAATTTTCAGATACATGTCTTGATTTCTTGAATAGCTCTTCTCTTAAATAGACTGAAACTGTCATTGGGGAAACCAAAACCCTCTTAAAATTTCCATCACAGACAAAGTACTGAAATAGAAAATAATTACTAGATCATCTCTGTCATCCTAAGTTGGTTACCTTAGCCATTTAGTACCTTTGCTTCATCATTATATTCTCTCTTCTACTAAAAGGAGAACTCAAGAGAGAATACAGTGCATAGCTCATCACAGATTTCCAATGAATTTCTATCAAGTATTTAATTTTCATGGACTGTCTAAATTGCTTTTTTTCTAAATTGAGCAGGCACACAATAAAGAATCCCAATTGTTTTCTTGTCTCAGCTAGATGAATAACCCTTTGTAATTCTCATCCCTCTCAGGAACATTTGTCCTTTATAAACCACCTAAAAGAGCCTTCAGCATTTTTCTGACTACCAAACTCATTTTTTTAATCTCAGTTTTCCCTCCTTGAATTTTCCTCAGAAATATTCCAACACAGTCTTTTTTTTGATCATTCAACAAACATTTATGAAAGTACCTATTATGTATCAGGAAGCAAGCTAAGTTTTGGAATACAAAGAGCAAAAAATGACATTTCCTAACTAGGAAGTAGCTTGTTTTTTTTTTTTGTTTTCTATGCATATATGGACAATTTGTCCCTTTTTGTTGTTTCAATTGTGTTTGACTCTTCTTGACCCTTTTGGTGGTTTACTTGGCAAAGATACTGGAGTGGTTTGCCATTTCCTTCTACAGCTTATTTTATAGATGAAGAAATTGAGGGAAAGAGGGTTAAGTAATTTATTCAAGGTCACACAGCTAGATTGGAACTCAAGATGAAAGGTCTTTGTGACTTCAGGCTAGTTACTCTACCCACTTTGCCACTTAATTGCCCTATATAAACAATGGAAAGCCTTTTCTACTGAAATATCCTAACTTTTAAAATTTATAATACATGATATGCTATACATATTATCTTTTTTAATATTGATAAGAACGTTCCACTTTTTTGCTGCCATAAGTCTTTATAAAATTAGGTTTTGCTAAATGAGATATTTTCATAAGTATACTTTTAGAAAATCATTTTGTTTCAGATAACTCAAAGGTTAAGAATAATAATACAGGCAGAAATTAACTCATCAATACCGCAGCTTACTTCTATTTCACTATTTACATCATTATCTCTTCTTTCTAGTAGCAAAAATTCTATTTAACAGATTATAAAAATCAGACTTTACTGAAATTCAGACCCTAAATATTATAGAAAAGACAACACAACCACACAGTCTAGAAAATGATTTCATTATATTGAAGGAAGCAGGTGAAGAGGATATAGAAATTTTAGTCACCTATATATGAGTATCAATGAAAACCATTTATTAAGAGCCTATTATTATGTTTATTGCTAGGGATTTAATGTAAAAAATAAATAATTTCTGCTCTCAAGAAACTCATACATCAGAGAAAACAACATGTATATACATACTAAATCGATGACAAGCACACACAAAGTAAGTATAAAATCTATTTGGATAAAGAAAATAGATATGGAGATCAAAAAAAAGCTTCATATACAACTTTTAAACTTTTTTCCACACATGACCCCTTAACTCCGGAGAAATTTTTACATGATCCCAGGTCTATAGGTATATAAAATAAGTACACAAATCAAACATCTATTTATAATAAATCATACTTTTCCATGTAAAGAAACTGGAATGTAGAAGATGGTATTTCTGATCTAATAAGCTTTGTAGGAAGTTAGGCAATCTAAGAAGTGCAGTGAGGGATGAAGTTCCAGTTAGGCATTTTTGCCTATATACAAGTATATATGTTATGTGTGAAGGATAGCAAATGGGCCAGTTTGACTAAGCTAGGGAGTGTGTGTAAAGGCAAATTAAGATATTATAAAGCTAGAAAGGTAAATTAAAGTTAGATTGTAAGGGATATTAAGTGCCAGAGAAGTTTGTATTGTACCCCACAGGCAATATGGAGCTAGTGGAGTTTATTGAGCAGGGAAATGACATGTTCAGATTTGTGCTTTAAAGGGAAGGAGAGAGGGAAGAAAAGTGGGAGGGAAAGGGGAGGGAGAGAGGGGTACTTCAGCACCTTTATACTGGAGGTAGAGAGAATATCAGTGCAAAATAATCATATAACTATTGCAGTAAAACTGAATTAAGTAGCAGACATGCAAACAGTGAGAAGGGGATAAATGTGAGAGAAGTGGCACAAGAAAACTTGGCAAGACTTGGCAATTGATTTGATAAACTGGAATGAGAAAGAATTAATAGTTGAGAAGGACTTCATGTCTATAAATGTGGTAACTGGAAGGATGATGTGTTGTTGACACAAATAGATAATTTTGGGAGAAGGAATCAACATGGCTGAATAAAAGCAGGGACTTGCCCAAGCTTTCCCCTAAACTCTCCAAATATCTTTAAGTAATAATTCTAAACAAATTTTAGAGCATCATAACCCCAAAAAAGATGGAGTAAATCAGTTTTCCAACTGAAGACACTTAGAAAATCAGCAAAAAAAAGTTTGCCGCAAGGTGGGAATGCAACACTGCCCTGGTTCCAGCAAGCCAGGAGCAGGCCTTGGGGCCTCCAAATCAATGGTAGCAGTATTGGTTTCCAGACCTCTCAGCCCACAGACACCAAAGACAATTTAAAAGGTCAGCAGGAAATGTTTGTCACACAAGGGTATGAGGGGAGTGCCAGGAAACCAAGAACAGGCTTTGGGAGTCAGTGAGTATGAAAAAAAAAAAAATACTGTTACTCACAATTGATAAGAGAAATGTAAATTAAAACAATTTTGATGTCTATTAGATTGGCTAATGGGCCAGAAAAGGAAAATGACAAATGTTGGAGAGAATGTGGGGAAAATTAGAAATTAATGAATTGCTAGTGGAATTGTGAACTGATTCAACCATTCTATAGAGCAATTTGGAAAGAAGGAAGGAAGGATGGAAGGAAGGAAGGAAAGAAGGAAAGAAGGAAGGAAGGAAGGAAGGAAGGAAGGAAGGAAGGAAGGAAGGAAGGAGGAAGGAAGGAAGGAAGGAAGGAAGGAAGGAAGGAAGGAAGGAAGGAAGGAAGGAAGGAGGGAGGGAAGGAAGGAAGGAGGGAAGGAAGGAGGGAGGAGGGAAGGAAGGAAGGGGAAGGAAGGAAGGAGGGAGGGAGGGAGGGAAGGAAGGAAGGAGGGAGGAAGGAAGGAAGAAGGAAGGAAGGAGGGAGGAAGGGAGGGAAGGAAGGAGGAGGGAGGGAGGGAAGGAAGGAGGGAGGGAGGGAGGGAAGGAAGGAGAGAGGAAGGGAGGGAAGGAGGAAGGGAGGGAAGGAGGAAGGAGGGAGAGAGGAGGGAGGGAGGGAGGGAGGGAAAGAAGGAGGGAGGGAGGGAGGGAAGGAGGGAAAGAAGGAGGGAGGGAGGGAAGGAAGGAGGGAAAGAGGCAGGGAAGGAGGGAGGGAGGGAGGGAGGGAAGGAGGGAAGGAGGGAAGGAGGGAGGGAGGGAGGGAAGGAGGGAAGGAGAGAGGGAGGGAAGGAGGGAAGGAGGGAAGGAGGGAGGGAAGGAGGGAAGGAGGGAAGGAGGGAAGGAGGGAGGGAAGGAAAGAGGGAGGAAGGGAGGGAAGGAGGGAAGGAGGGAGGGAAGGAGGGAAGGAGGAAGGGAGGGAAGGAGAAACGGAGAGAGGGAAAGAGGGAGGGAGGGAAGAAGGAGGGAGGGAGAGAGGAAGGGAGGAAAGGAAAGAGGGAGGGAGGGAAGGAAGGAGGGAGAGAGGAGGGAAGGAAGGAGTGAGGGAGGGAGGGAAGGAGGGAGAGAGGAAGGGAGGGAAGGAGGAAGGGAGGGAAGGAGAAACAGAGAGAGGGAAAGAGGGAGGGAGGGAAGAAAGGAGGGAGGGAGGGAGGAAGGGAGGAAGGAGGGAAAGAAGGAGGGGGGAGGGAGGAAGGAGGGAGAGAGGAGGGAAGGAAGGAGTCAGGGAGGGAGGGAAGGAGGAGAGAGGAAGGGAGGGAAGGAGGAAGGAGGGAAGGAGAAACGGAGAGAGGGAAAGAGGGAGGGAGGGAAGAAAGGAGGGAGGGAGGGAGGAAGGGAGGAAAGGAAAGAGGGAGGGAGGGAAGGAAGGAGGGAGAGAGGGAGGGAAGGAAGGAGTCAGGGAGGGAGGGAAGGAGGGAGAGAGGAAGGGAGGGAAGGAGACAGAGAGGGAGGGAGGGGAGGAGAGAGGGAAAGAGAAACAAAGAAAGTTTTCATTTTGATTCAAATTTGAAAGAAAAAAAAAAACAAAGAAAAAGCCTTAGGGGACACCCAAGTTAGGAGACAAAACATAAAGGGAGACTCAGCAAAGGAGAGTGAGAAGTTGAAGTCAGACAGATAGGAGAATTAAGGTCACAAAATTCCAAGAGGAAAGGCCAAATACTACAGAGTTCAAAAAGAATAATAGGTAAGAAAGGGCAATTAGATTTTATAATTGAGAAATCAATAACACAAGAGAAAGATGAGAGAAATTTTAGTTGTGATATGAGCTGTGAAATCCAAGCTGTGATGAGAAATGAATGACTGAATATAGAGGAAATGGAGGCAAGGAATATAAAACAGCTTTTGCTATGAGTTGGCTACGGAAGAAAGGAGAAATATAAGATGCTAGTTTGTTATAGAGAGTTAGATCTAGTATGAACTTTTGAAGAATAGGAAGACTAGGCATTCGTATACAACCAAGAAGAAAGTAGTGGAAATGGAGAAAATGAAGATTAGGGAAAGGGAAAAGATAATTAAAGAGATATGCCAATAACTATAAAAAGAAGTATGATCGAACACATAAATAAAGGGTTCTACCTTTAGGAGAAGGACCACATCGACATGAAAGACTAGAATAAGAGATAATGAGGAGAGAAGTCAAAGAATTATGAGAAGTAGAAAATTGTGGCAAATAACTTCTGTTTTTAACAGTAAAGCATGAATAAATTCCATCTAACAATCCAACAAATGGTAGAAACCCACTATTCTTCAAGGCAATTATTCTGCTTTTAGATAGCTTTCTAATAGGACATTGCCCTAACAATAAATTCTAAATTTACCTTTCTGTAATTCTCACCCATTGTTTTTAATTATGCTTTCTTGGGTTAAAGGGAAATTTTAATCCCTCTTCTAAGTGACAATTCTTATATACTTTAAGACAGATATCTCCTCCTCCTCACCAGTACCCAAAGCCTTCATTAAAAAAGTCCCTATTTATCCAACAAATTTCAAAACCCTTTACCGTCATCTTCCAGATGCTCACCAGATTAGCTGATAAAATGTTCTTTAATCAAATTGACATTATCTTTCTCAATGTAGCCCAAAATTATATCAGTAATTTTATTTATTTTTTTTTTTTGGATACTAGTTTCCCTTTTTTTTTTTTTTTTTAAACATACATACTTATAGTATTTTTTCCAATTACACATAAGGACAATTTTCAACATTCACTTTTTGAAAGATTTTGAGTTTCAAATTTTTGTCTTTCTTTTCCCTCATCTCCAAAATGGCAAACAATATGTCATAGGATATAAATGTATAAAACATATTAGTAATTTTAGCTACCATAACATATTGTTCTATTGTCTCAGTCTACAATCCAAAAAAACCTGCATATCTTTTCCAAAGTCTAACTATGCTTATGGTAAGGTTTGGGTCAAACTAAAATATCCATGGGATATGCAGTTGGAAACAAACCTTTTCATCATTTATTTTTTGTGACGTTTGTCTTATTAAATCCAGCCCAATGTTCTAGTTTGTCAAAACTTTTTAGATCTTTTACCTGTCAATGTTTTTGCTATTTGTTTCAATTTTTCTTATTTGCAAGTTTTGTAAATATCCATTTATCCTTTATTGAAGTCATTTATAAAGATATGAATTAGCATACAGATAAAAAAATGTTAACCACAGATTCCTGGATCACTCCAATCTGAGGTGACTTTGAGATATCATTGAATAGTCCTTGAGCCCAGGTATTTCCCTATCTGTCAAAGCCAACTAACTGTATTAACTTTATAGCCAGCATTGCTTCATCTTTTCTACAAGAATAGCATGGAGAAACTTTGTCCCAAGTTTGCATAAAATGCAGATAACATTTTAGCTATGGCAGCCCCCAGTCTACAAGTCTAGTATCCCTGTTAAAATAAAAGGAAAGTGATATGAAAATAAACCTGTTCCTGATGAAAGCATGTTACCCCTCAGGTATCATTGCTTTGTCTAGTGATATAGTCTAGAATTTTGCCAAGATTCAAATTTAACTCAATGGCCTCTTCTTCAAGTACTACATAAATGTTAGCAACTCTTATTCTACTCTTTCTGAAAAGTGAAGCATTTGTCTTTTCCAGTCCACCTAGAACTCACTTGTTCTCTATAATCTTTCAATGTTCACAGATATTGATTCAGCAATTCAATTCAATTCAATTCAGCATTTATTAAATAAATATGACACTGGATGAAGCTCTGGTAATGCAAAGGAGAAAAATACTATTGTTTCTCTCCAGGACCATACAGTCTACATTCTATAGAGATGAGATACAATGTAAATGAAAGTATATAGAGAAATAATATTTTAAAAAGATAAGAGTATTTATAACTGGGGATGATGAAGGGAAAATCTTATGTAGGAGATAGCACCTCAGCTGTACTTTGAAAGGAACCAGAAATTAAATGAGGTAGGAATGGATTCTAGACATAGGAACCATTTATGAAAAGGAATGGGGAACAAAATGAAATATCACATATATGGGGAATAATAGGCTGAATTGCCTGAAAAGGAGAATGTGTAAAACTGTATAATATGAAATAAAACTGGAAAACAGATAAGAGCTAGATTATAGGGGCTTTATTAAGCCAGGATGAGGATTTTGTATTATATTCCAGACACCAAAAAAAAAGGGCATTTAAAATATCTGAGTGGAAGCATGACACAGTTATAGCGTATTTCAGAAATATCAATGTGGTAGCAATCACCTCTGCCAATTCTTTTAGGAACCTGGGATGTAGTTCTTTGGGACTTGATCAATTGAATTCATCAAATGCAATAGGTGCTCTCTTATTATCTTTCCACTTATCCTAGATGATAATTTTAGACCTGTCCTTTCTGATCCAAAAATTATTTTCTTTGACAGAGAAAAGAGTAGGAAAAAAGAGCAGCTTTATTCCCCATATCATTGGTTACAATCATCACTTTACACACCAGGAATATCAGTCCAATTCTTTCCTAGATCCTTCTCTTCCTGATAATTTTAATTTTTTAAAAATAGTTTTTTGGTGGTTTGGTTTGGTTTGGTTTTTGTGGCCAAACTCAATTCATGATAAGCTTCATATTCTTTCTGGTAACCTTATGGGACTATGCCATATATTTGTAGGTACTCTCCACCTCTGCAGTAATGAATGGCACCTTACAATTTAAACCAACCAGATAAATGTTCGCTGGGGCTTTTTTCCCTTTAAATGATTCAGTACTTCTGGAAATACAAAGGATGCCACCTTAAACTATATTTAAGCTACAGATTCTCAATGATAACAAAAGGATAAAAATGTATATTTTTTCATGACTAAATGCTAAATATACAGAACTATAAGTACCTCGTAACTCCCAGATATAATTTCCTTTAGAGAATACAAGATTTGTAAGAGATTTTTAGTACCACATTGGATCCTTAGAAGATTAGTAAAGAGGGAAAAAAGAGATTCTCTGGAGCTTTGTGAATTCTCTGGTTTCTTTATATACAGGTGAGTTTCATTATATTTAACAGTGCTTAGGAATTCTGTGTTAAGACAATGAAAAACATTTTAGATAGTTATTCATCAAAATGAAATTCAGCAGTAGAAAAAAATAATTTAGAACACCTTTCAGAGGGAAAAAAAGTATGAAATCCATGTGGAAAGGGAAGAATATTCTTCTCTCTTTCCTACCAAACCATTACAAGCTCTCTTTTCTTCCAAAGAAAAAAATAGAAGGAAAAAAAAAAAAGATGCTTCAGTAATTTTTCAAGAACTTACTACTTAGTTAGGAAAGTCATGTTTTTAAACTTCATATTATATAGGAGGAGTAATAAATCATTTGAGTTGAGGGACTCCAAAACAGAAGGAAGGGAATAAACTTTATGCTAAAACATTCCCTGTTTCTATTACAATATATATGATTGGCACATAAAAGATGGAATAAATTTTCTTTTGAAACACAAAATATCACCAAATGTGAAACCATAAGTAATACAGAAAATCCCTGAAGTGACTGTTTGTTTGTTTTCATGATTGCCCTAAACAAAAAAAGAGAATGTACCTAGCAGTCATTAAATACACTCAATGCCAAATAAATATTGACTGATTGACATAAAGTAAAAAAGCAATTTAAATGAACAGAAGTCAGCAATTGCCAAGGATAAGATTAAGAAATAAAGTTCTTTCAAATATCACATCTAATTGGTAAATACAATGAGTTTTTCATATCATTGACAGAGACATGACTCTCTAAAACCAAGGCAAGCTTCTAAATTTGGGCAAGTAATTTAGATTTGGAAGTGATGAACAGAGAATACTACATTTTTTACAAAGGTAATCAAAAATGTTGGCAAGACAACTTGGATCTTTTTTTGGTGAAGCTTAAATGCTTCACATTTGATTTTTATAGTGACCTCCTAAAAACAGAAGGCATGCATTCCACTTCAAATACCTGTAATTTAAAGTCATCTGATAAAAACTAGTTCTAATAGACTAACAGTAGGAAAGGGAATGACTAGAATCTTATTTCTAATATTTCTAGATAAAGATTAATTTAAATACCTACCACCAGAAATCACTATTTCATGCTGTCATTCTAAGTGTCCTGTTTTACTTTGCACAATATAAAATGAGAGGATGAATTGGTAGTACTCTTTGCTTTAATAGTGATTTTGACAAATAAATAACTAATAGCAACACTAAAAGAAGGACCCAGTCAAATAATACAAATAATTTGTCAATTTTCAAATATTTTTCATAGAATTATGGGACATAGATTTATAGAAATCAAAGAAACATCAGAATATAGATTTGAAATTTTAATGTTCATTTAATTCTACTTCATCTCATTAAAAGACATTTGCTATGCTCACAATGATTGTCCATGTAGTTACACACACACACACACACACACACACACACACACACACACACCCTTGTAAGAAGACCACAGACCATGTAAGAAGAGCAAAATAGAATATATGCCTAATTCCTGGATCTTTCCTCATGTAATTTTTAAAGGAAAAGAATTAAGACTTACATTGTACAATGTGTGAGATCAAAAGTGCAGCACTGGTTTCATTGCATGTTAGCCTGCCCTGAGCCAGGTCCTGCTTCACTTGCAGAGCAAACAGGTACCTACAATACAGATGGGAACACATGAATCAATCAAGCCCAGGGAAAGAGACACTAAGATATGCAGTTCCTGCAACAGTTGCAGGAATGATATGGCAACAGTTCCTCCGCACAGTTGGAAAGCAAGGAAAACAGTGAAAAAATTCTTGGACTTAAAGGCCAAACCGAAAAGAAAGAATAATTTTGACTTGATATTTATTGTAATTGGATTCTACATATGAGTAATGACAACATAAGTATCTATCTTCTTTAAAAATCATAGCCTACACCTATATGCCTCTTTCATGATCCTTTCTCTAACAATAGCTCTAACACTATCTATGTGACCTTAGGAAAGATATCTAATCTCCTAAGAGCTCAATTTTTCTTCTTATAAAATGAAGAGTTGGATTGGGTGGTTTCTGAAATCAATTCCAATTCTAAAACCATGATACAGAATTATAATTTATCTCATTTGATCCTGATAAGCTACACAAAAATTATTTTACATATCAAGTAACAGAAACTCCAAAATGTGAAAAAACTCGCACAAAATCACATAATTGGCAAATGACAGAGACAGGTCCCGGTACTATCTTCACAGGGCTTACTTCCCAAGATGAAAGCTAACAGAAATATGCAAGATGCATAGTTATTCTCAAGGCTTCAGAGTCTGTATCCGTTGGCATTTGAGAGAAAATGGTAGTCAAAATTGTGGTGGTGATTTGACTCACCTGGCACATAATGTCTCCTTTTTCTTCTTTTGGGTATCTTATTGTTTCAGCTAGAATAAATTGCCTGCCTGTGGGTGGCAATTGTTTGGCAGCTGGTGGGGATGACTGACCCTTTCTCTATAAGAGATGCTTTTCCAGATGATGACATTGAAGGCCATATTGTCACTTCTAGGGATCTTACGTCCACCTGCCACATTACCTATCTTACCATCACTAGTGGCTAGTCAGTAATTTCTGTCCATGATAATGAGGAAGGTGAGCCTCTTCTCCATGATTTGTCCCCTCAATAATTTCAAATAAAAACTTGAAATCATGTCTTCTAATGCCCATTGCTAAATGTGTCCCAAGGCCCTTAAACTCCAATTTTAAGATTCAAGGGTAGTTCTTCAATATTCTCCTAGCATCAACATTTTACACAGATATACACATATAAATTCTGTTCAGGATTGTATTAAGAAAGAAAAGGAAGAAGAAAAAGAAATAGAATATGAACAAAGCAAACTCAGGAATACATATAGTACAAAGACAAAGGGGAAAGAAGAGGAATACAATATAGTACAATATTTCTTTTTAGATAGCATTTTTTAAAAAAGATATCACCATTTTGATAAATTGAAATTCACATGACCTTTTACATGTGAAATTTTTTCCAAATGAAAAAACAGAGGACCTTATTGTTCTAACAATCTTACATTTCAAATACTATAGCATTTATGTTGAAAACTATCTTTACATGTATCTGGAAAAGTAAAATATTATTTTTAAAAGTAATGAAAAATATACATCTTATGTTTTTATAAATGTTGTTTGTCCATCATTTGTGAAGACGACCATGATATTAGAAAAGTGATACATGACTTACAAGCAAATTGGATTTTTTTATTAAAGCTTTTTATTTTCAAAACATATGCATAGATAATTTTTTAACATTGACCCTTGCAAAACTTTGCATTCCAATTTTTCCCCTTTCTCCAATCCCCTATGGCAAGTAATCCAATATCTATTAAACATTGTAAAATATATGTTAAATCCAATATATGCATACATATTTATACAATTATCTTGGAGCACAAGAAAAATCAGATCAAAAAGGAAAAAAAAATGAGAAAAAATAAAAAAGCAAACAACAACAAAAAGTGTGAAAATGCTATGTTGTGATCCACCCAGTCCCCACAGTCCTCTCTCTGGGTATAGATGACAATCTTCAAACCAAGATCATTGGAACTGGCCTGGATCACCTCATTGGTGAAAAGAGCTGAGTCCATTAGAATTGATCATCACATAATCTTGTTGTTGCCATGTATAAAGACCTCCTGGTTCTACTCATTCCACTTAGCATGAGTTTCTGAAAGTCTTTCCAAGCCTCTCAGAAATCATCCTGCTGATTGTTTCTTATTGAACAACAAAATTCCATAGCATTCATATACTATGATTTATTCAGCCATTCTCCCAAATGATGGGCATCTACGCAATTTCCATTTCTTGCCACTGCAAAAATGGCTGCCACTAATATTTTTGCACATATGGGTAAGCAAACTGGATTTAAGTGAGAGAGGGCTGTACAAAATCACCAGCCTCACTTTTACAAATAAGTGATCAGGAAAAGAGTATGGGGAGAATCACAGGCTTTGCTGATCTCTGGAAGTAGTCATTATGTAGGTTGTAAGTACTATCTGGTTTTGGTGCCTTTTTAGAGGACCAGGTGCCTTGTTTTAAAGAAAACAATTTCCATTCTCTTCCCAGACCAATTTTTTTGGGACGATTTTTCTTGTTTGGTTTGGTTTGGTTTGTGACACTATAAAATTCTTTTTCAATGTAAAATGGAAATCATTATTTTCTGTTTTAAAAGTTCTATAGTATTCTCCACAAATATACAGTAAAACTCCAAAGTTTCCTTCTCTAAATGATTTTGAGTCTAAGACACGGATGCCTGTTGGGTCTGGGCATAAATAGCTCACTGGTGATTGTCCTTCATTCTTGAAGGGGACCAAAGTGACAAAGTCAGAGTCAAAGTACATGTGTCTGAATGTGGCTGATCATATCAATAGGAGCTCAGATTGCTCAGCCACAGATGAGGCACTCTGGTCAGTGCTGGCAATGGAGTGAGCAAGCTGGAGAATACCATGGAGCTGTTGTAGGCTTCCTGGAGTTCCCTGTTGTTCAGGAATCTGGCAGGTATCTCTCCCACTCTAATGCCGGTCTTTTCCAGAATCTTGATTGTGGGAATAAATATTCTCAATGAAACCCATGGTTCTAAAAAGATTACTAATATTTCCCATGTAATTTGAAAAGACTTAAGATACTAAAGAACAAAATCCTTAGGATTTTGAAGATTTTCCTTTGCTTATTCACCTACTTGTTGGTCTGATCCCTCTTCCATCATTTTATATTAATTTTGAATATATCTTATAATTACCTGCCTGTGAATAATGTCTGCATCCCACTCTCTCACCCCAACAGAACAAAAAGTTCCTTAAGGACAGAGACAACCTCCCAATTGTATCCCTAGTGTTTGGGAAATAAATATTGAATAAACATTTGCTGATTGATTTTGACACAATGAATGAGAATTCAGAACTGAATTCTTAGTAAGTTCTTAGGAAGAACTGAATGGGTTTTTTTTATTTGTATAATATCACATTATCCTGATGAATCATTCCAGATGACATGTCATTCTAGAAGAATTAAACCTTAAATATCAGGCTTGGTTGGTGATAACTCAGAATTGCCTTCTCTTCTTAATTTGACTAGGAAAAATGGATTCTAAGTCATAGTAACACTGATTTTGATGCTTTTCCTTTAAAAATTTCTATTTTAATTAGTTTTGCATGGGAGGCCTTATCTAATTTCTGAGGCATTTTTTTGGTATGTGTGTTTCTCAGAAGAACTTCCTAACTTCTCTGTTTAGTTTGAAGAAACAACAGCAAACACTTGATTCTTCAATCTGTCAGCAAAGCTGCAACAGCCACTTCAAATAGTATCCACCCCATTCACAAGGAAATTCATAGCCAGCTGGAGAGGAGATCAGTAACTGTTTTAAGGAAAATATGCTCCCTGTGACAGAAAGCAAGATACTTTGCACAAAGAAATCTGCCAAAGCTGGTCAACACAGAAGAAATGACTCAGCATTCCATAATGAGGGGAAAATGAGCTTTTAAACATTAAAAAAAAAAATCCAAATAGTTTTATATATCTATTTTTCCTGTTTTCCCTTTTAGACACAAGGGACCTATAGATTTTCAAGCATATGGAATGTGCTATTTAATAAAGATGAAGAAATTTTACTTTTTCATGTTTAATAGAAAAGTTCAACCCATTCCATTTTATATCTATGTAAATGGGAAGTGTGACACAATTCTTGGATGATTGGAAGATTAGTGGCACAATTAGAAAAGTTCATATTCAGCTCAATTTTAATGCCTCCTTAGTTGTCTTATATAGTTTGTACTTAGGACACTGAAAGCACCATGAAATCCTCACAGTGAGAAAGTAAGCTATGTCTTAATAGCTTTATGGTCTGATTTTGCTGATGTGGGAATCTGGCAGTGAACATTTTGAGAAATTGAGCAGAAGTTATTTACCTTATAACACCAGTTGGTTGTTGTCATCAAATTTTAATAGATCAGACATTTCAGATCAGTTTTATTTTACACTGTACTGGAAGAATTTTCTCATGAGAATTTTTTTTTTCTTCTTAATGGGAGAACTGGAAGAAGGCAAACTTAATACCTTCAGTTTGAGAATGTAGAACTACAGATGTTTATCTGTTCTGATAAAGAAGCTGGCACAATACTCACACAGTTTGGTTTGATGACAATAAGGTGCACAAAGTTGTAGAAATCAAGAAACTCTATAGGGGAAAAATAGAAAAAAGCCATTCACGCTGAACAGGATTTACCTCCTTTTTTTCTCCCCCCAAAAGGAATGCTCAAACATGACCATAAAAAAAGAATAATGGATGCAATATAATTTTTTCTCCCAAACCTCATAAACTGAGCCAAGAATACAATGAAAAATAAAGGAGGATCGCAGGAACTGGTAAAAATTAATCCACATCACAAAATGCTTTTTTTCACTCATTTGTGACAATACCTATCTCATCTATTCTGTGTATATCATATATATACAATTTTTCACATGTAGTCCCTCCAGTAAAATGAAAGTCCCTTAAACACATGAGCACCTTTTTGTTTTATTTTGTACCCTTGGTATTTAGTATAATGCCTGGCACACAGTAAGTGCTTAATAAATGCTTGCTGACTAACTCTTACAATATGTCTATAGCAACTATTTATTACAAGTCATATAATATCATTAAAGATAGTGAAATGTATAAGTTGTAAGAAGGGATTAGCGGGAAGTTTCCCTCTAAAATGACCTGAGGCTGTCCAAAGAGTTACCCTCCAAACAATAATAAAGATAAAAACTTATCATTAACATAATAAAGTTTTTGCAAATCTCTTGACATACATTATCTCATCAGAGTACCACAAGAGGCCTACTGGTCGTCTTCTAGTTTTAAAAACAAAAAAATGAAGGCACAAAAAGATACACTGATGTTCACACAGCTAATGAGTTTCTAAAAAAAGATTTGAACCCAAGTTTTCTGAAGTGGAATATACACCATAGTATTTGCTAACTTACCACCTCTCATCTGTATTCAGAGTTTTGTCAAAAGTCAAAACATCCCCAGAAGACTGTTGTGAAGGCAAGTGTTTCAAATCATGGATTTGGGCCCATTAATTATTGCCTTCTTTAGTCTTAAACTGATAAAATTCAATCAGGTAGTCACTTCTCTGTGTGTATAAGGGGGAAGTGGGAGAGAGAAACACTTTGTTATTCATTAGGTAAACAACTCATTGATTGTGCAAATAACAGTCACTGGGAAGGATTAGAAAGAACTATGTAAAACATGGTCCTGGCCCTAAAGTACCAAATGTCCTCATGACCAATGAGTTCTTCATGCTCACACACTCTGAAAGATGCATGGACCAAATATCCCTACTCTTTGTTAATAAGTAGAAAAACAAATTTTTGAGAATATTGAAATTTAAGATAACATCCATTCATCTCTAGTGATTAAGAGCATATACTCTTTTAAGACATCAATCGGTATCCTAGGTGGTTCCTGTAAAACATAACACAGACTAGACTAAATATTGGATAAGAAAGTATTGATGGCTGGGAAGAAATCTGTACTACCAAGAGTAATATGTATGTAGATGAAATCACAGATATCCTAAAGCAGAATGACACTTTTAAAAAGCAAGATTTGTGTTTTCCTCAAAGTAGGGAGTTTCCATGGAAGAAATGTCAATAATCCAAAACTTTTTCTTCAATTTGATAGTCTCACAGAATTGTCAGCAGCACTGAGAGGATAAATGAACTATTCACCATCACACAGCCAGAATATATCATAAGTGAGATTTAACTTAGGTCTTCCTGATTCAAGGGCAATTATTCACCATACCCCACATTTATCCTCATTAATATACATTAAAACTATAATAGTATTGAGATTACACTGGGGTTTCAGAAATGAATTATAAAGATTGTTCTAAGACATAATGAAAGAATGTCAACAAATGCGCAAAACATCCCAAGTTTAATCACATTTAATTCACTTAAAATTCTTATATATCAAATAGTATGTTAAATATAAGAGCAAATGTTGGTCAATTAATACCATAAAAACAGTACAATTGCCACTAAAAGAATACCATTTAAAACACTAACCTTGTGAGTTCTTCTTGAAGTTGAGCATGGTCAGGTGGAAAGAATTTCACCACAAATTTAACCACAACATGCTTTGGCCCTAAAAGAAATGGAAAAGAAGTCACCTTTAAATTCTCTTCACAGTGCCTTGGTTTCCAAATGAAAAGAGCTTCCAAAATGTCCCAGAAATGACTCGCAGATTGCTAATTCTATAATATATATATTATAATTTTAAATAAAGAAAAAAATAGAAGAAAATAGAAATAAATTATTTTAAATTTTTCTGTTAAAAATAGATTTAAATAGTTCCTTCTTTTCTTACAAACTAAATTATCTACTAAAAGAACTTAGGGTGAGGCAGCTGGGTGGCACAGTGGATAGAGCACTAGCTCTGAAATCAGGAGGACCTGAGTTCAAATCTGGTCTCATACCCTTAACACTTCCTAGCTGTGTGACCCTGCACAAGTCACTTAATCCCAATAGCCTTAGCAACAATAACAACAAAAAAGAACTTAGGGTATTTAAACTGAACAAGAGAAGATAGGAAAGTGATATCCATTCAAGTCTTTAAATAACTTAATCTTTATAGTGTGTGTGTGTGTGTGTGTGTGTGTGTGTGT
Source organism: Antechinus flavipes (assembly GCF_016432865.1). Lineage (NCBI taxonomy): Eukaryota > Metazoa > Chordata > Mammalia > Dasyuromorphia > Dasyuridae > Antechinus > Antechinus flavipes. Next base: position 151,715,764 of record NC_067400.1, on the reverse strand, counting down.
GTGTGTGTGTGTGGGAAGAAGGGAGGTGAGAAGAGGGGAGGGTATTTTCATTGTTTTACATGGTCTCCAAGGGCAGAACCAGAACTATTGAGAAAGTTGATTATGGAAGAGATTAAATAAAGAAACTAATTAATTAATGAATAAATGAATTAATAAATAATAGATTTAAATTTTACATAACTTCACAAGTAGTGTCTTAATTATGAGTGGGGATAAGGAGAAAACCTAGAACTCAAAACTTTAACAAAAACAAATGTAAAAAAATTTATTTTGAATGTAATTGGGGAAAATATTAAATAAATAAAAATAATTCCCCCCAAAAAAGATTTTAACATTCAGGCAAGTATATTAGAAATAGCATGCTACTGAAAAGTAAAACAGAGGATGTTTTTATTCTCCGGATTTTGCCATAAAATAGCAAATGATTGTATTGGATAAAACAGATCACCTTTTAGGGTTCTGTTGTATAAACCATATGAAGTTTCCTATCAGTTTCAAGATTTTAATTGTTGGAACCAAATTCACATATTAAAACATATATCAGTGAATAAAATCTTCATATGAATTTTTTGATGGATATTAAAGTGGTAAAGATTTAGCCCTGCTTTCTTCTGATACAAGAGGCATGGCACTGGATTCTAATTTTCTGTGATCAGTGCTGAATTTTAGACATATAAGATATATATTTAGATATAGAAAACAAAAGAAAAAGCATCTTCACAAAAATTCGAAAACTAGAGACACTAAATACAGAAATAAAATACTGTGGCAGTAATAAATTCATGAAAAGTTGAGCAGAGGGCTTTTCCAATAGGTTTATGAAAATTAACTCAGAATATTTCCTTCCATCTCAGTTACTTATATTATATGTCCAACATAGTCAAAGAGGGAGACACTCAAAATCTCCTCAGTGATTTCCACTGAAGTGAAATCATGACTAGGCTATGATGCTTAGAAAATATTAAAGACAGGTACACAGAGTACTGCTAACTACAACATGACTCCTCTGTTTCTGTGGTTAAATCAAAATATCTGAAACAGAGGGGGAAAACAAATATTCCTCAAAAGGGTTACTGTGATGCATATAATAAGGGCAAACTACTTTTGCAATGAAGGTATGTTGTAGAGATTTTACTATGTGAAATTGCATGGAGGTTCATAAAAAAAGTCATTTTTACAACACTAAAAAAAGTGACCATCTCCATGTCATGTGAAATTGATTACAACACTTGTAGATTGTAAACTTCCTTAAAACAAAAATTGATGTTTTCTTTTTAATATTGCCCATGTGAAAATTGCTAAACAATACCAATAATTGTTATTTAAATGAGTGAATGAGCATATTTCATTTTCTACATCTATAACTTCTCTAATTAAATTTTGCAAAGTAAGAACTTAAATTATAAGAAAACACACAGCAGATATCATACCTATACTTGGTTGTGTGTTCCCTAAATATGTGCTTTTGTATATAATCTCAGAGACAAAGACAACCCCATAAATAACCATGTTCTTTGCTCATCTAAAATAATGATAGTCATGTTGCTGTTGAGTAACTAATCAGAAAGCCACTGGGATTATAAGTGATTGAGATTAACCATTTCAGATCTGTCACTAACCCTGAATGCAGAGAAAGAAAAGAGTGAGAAGAAGTAAAAAAAAAATTTTTTTTCATATTCTCATATGCTCTGTATTTCTGTTGATCTTTCTCTTCCCTCCCTGGGAAGGAAGTTCTCCCTTCCCAGTTTTTGCCCTTCTCTCTCTCCCCACAACCCTGACACTCCATATCTCTCTCTCCACCTCTGTCCACCTCTGTCCACTCCCCACTTCTATTCCCATTCCGTTCCTTCTCTTTTCTGTTCCCCTCCCTAACACAAAATTCAAATTCAATGAAAAGTATGAAGTTAAGCCTCCTCTCAGAGAGCTGCTTTCAATATAAAAATTAAAAAAGTAAACAGCAGCATAGGCTTATATATTTGATATTAAGAAAATATGAATTTAACTCTTCACACCTTAATTCACACCTATAAAATAGGCTTTTTTTAAAAGGTGAAATTTAGAGGTGGCAATAGTATATGAGAGCCAAAAAGTGATTCATGAATAATTCCCTTTCTCCTCCTCTAAGATACCAGTAATACATGCCAATATATATGTGTGTGTATGTACTGTGTGTGTGTGTGTGTGTGCACATGCTCATGCACAAGTAAAATTTCTGACTAAATTACTCTTTGGCTTAATGATATGTGCTAGTTACTAATCAAAGACATTTTTGATTTGCAAAGTCGAATTCTGATTGCTAACTTGTTACATTTAAAGCAGTATAATTTTCAAAGATCATAGCATGCTGGATGATGAAAGACAAAGAGACCAAAAAAACCTCCCCGCTCCCCCCCTCCTCCCCGGCCAATAAACTCCAACTCCTAAGACTCTATATTTAACTATGTAAGAAGAAAGCTACTTCTAATTCAGCATTTACCACAAATGTTAAATAGATATACTTACTTCTGATCTGTTTCACAATAGGTTTTAAAAGATCCAGCCATACCTAAAAAACAAACAAAAAACAAAAAGCAGATTGAGACATTAGCTCCTAATGAATAATTACAAACATTTTAAGATTGCTCAAATCTGTTGAAATTCAAAATATTTTTTCAATGTGTCTTAGACCGTCTGCTATTTAATTCTCTAGAACAAGATCTCTTGCATTGTCTAAAAAATGAAATAGAACAGAATAGAATAAACTAGTCTGTTACTTATAAGAAGGATCCTGAAAATCAAAATCTAATCTCATCTCAGCAAGTGACTAACAGCAGAATATGAATTTTTCTCTTTTCTTTTATGCTTCCTCTTTGCCAGCAATTCAGAAAACATCAGTCCTGGTTGTGAGCATCTCTTCCTGTCTCTCAAATAAACTAAAAGTACTAAAATGTGGACAACTTTCAAATATGAAAGACAGGGGAAATTATTGAAAACTGATTCAATTTATTTCTAAAGAGTAAATGCATTATTTTCCCCTCTTTACCAACATAAATTAATGTGGATTCCACTAATTTGGGTTGTGTGAATGTCAATTCAATTAACAAATATTCATTGGCATCTGCTATTGGAAAAGCACTGTGCCAAGCACCAGAGATGCAAAAACAAAAATTATGTAGCCCCTACTCTCAAGAAACTCACATTCTCACTGGAGGGATACAACACGTTCACAGATAAGCAAATATAAGGTGATTAAAGGAAGATAATTATATGTATCAAGGAGCAGTGTAGCAGTGTAGTGGGTAGAGAGCTCAGTTTGGAATCAGGTAGACCTGGATTATTGTCTCTTTATACTTACTATCATGACCATGGGTGAGTCACTTAATTTCTCAATATTACAGGTAACTCTAAAAAATTGTAAATTGAAGAAAAGCTGCTCTCTGCATGAGTAATGGGGATTTCTACATGGAAGAAAGCATAATATTGCCTGAAAAACAACTCTAAAAACCCTATGTATGTACAAGGTTTCCCCTAATAAAATGAAAAGTCCTTGCTGGCGTTTTTGGATAAGCATTTTTGTGGTTCTACTAAAGGATAATTCATTACTAACTGAAAAAAACATAGAAGAACACTAAGCCTTGAAGAAATATAAAGATATAAAGATTCTGATAGGTAAGGAAAAGAATCCTGAGGAAACAGTGTATTCAAGATATGGGAAATATCTTGTGCAATGAAGGGACAGATGGAATGTTAAGTTCTGGGAGAAGCCATTAGTCCAGTTTGATGTGAATTGGGATGAAATAATCTTTTCATCCCAGACTCTGACGAACCAGACTCTGAAGAAATTGAGTTTATTATCAAATTAATAGCATAATGTGACCAGATGCATTTATATTTAAAAGAACTACCCTAAATTATAAACTATTAAGATAATAACACAATGATTTTCTATGTAACAGGATTTTACTATAATTATAAATTAATCTGATCTATTGTTAAAACAAACTTGGCAAGATCCCTCTTCTCAGTAATATTGTTAGTGATTAATTTTTCATATATGCTTGGACGTAATAAAAATGACTTTCCTTTAAAATACTCTCATAATTCACTGATTCTATAATCTTTATTTCACTAATTCATGCTAGCCTTCTTTCTTATTAGATCTAGATTGGTAAAATTGTATAATTAAATTAATCCTTACCACTTACTATACACTTTTCCAGCTCTTTACCAATCCCCAGCCCCAAGAAAAAGAAGGAAAGATAAAATGATAGTATTAAACGTCCTTTTGATTAGCTATATTTATGTTCCCAAGCAATATAGTCTTAAAATGGAAATAAAATTATTGTTAATCTCTGATACTTCATATTGTTTCTATACTTTCCACTTCTCTATGCAAAAAGGAGAGGTAGGGCATCCAAAGACCTGTGTTAAATTCTCTTTTCTTACTCAGAATGGCAAGTCATTTAACATCTAAGAGCCCCAAGTCCCTAAATTTCTAAGGCGCCTAATATATGAAGAACTGCACTGGGAAAGAGCTACTGTTCATGGACTCTTCATATATAAATGAATTCACAGACATGTTCAGACCAAAAAGAAAAAAGCATTTTGCAAGCAATTCAGGACAAAGTAACTATATCTTGGCAACATTTCTAGTACTGTTTTTAAACAGCAACAACAACTCTTTTCAGTCTTTGGCATTTTTGTGAAAACCACCAAATATAAACACCAGTGTGAGCCAACCAGGCATGTGGTTATGAAAAATACAGGTCTGGGCAACATAAAACAGAACTTAAAAAAAAAAATCTCCTTTTGCCCTTTCCATCAAATCAAATGCTGATGATGATTATCATTATAGAATCAGCATGGGTTTGTGATCTGAAAATCCTACCCCCTTTGACCAATCTGAAGTAAAGTTAATCATTTGAAGGTATAGTGATGGGAACTGGGGTTCTCACACTTTCCCCCCAACATTTATTTAATTTTAATTTATGCATAAAACAAGCATTTCCATAACATAGTACATGAAATTTCAAAGTTATCATGAAAATTTCTTTTTTTCCTTCACTCCTTCCACTTCTCTCACACTAGAGAAAGCTACCACTAGACACAAATAAATGGAGAAAAAACCCCATAATACCAGTATTTAAAATTTCTTGTTAATATTTCAGATAAACATTTAAGAAATAGCCATCTCTAGGATAAGGGTGGAAGAGATGGAAGAAAATTGGGGAGGAAAGTTACATAATAACTTTATTATGGTCATGGCGAAAGTATAAAGAGAAATGATATATATTGGACTAAGTCAGCTTCGAATAAAGTCATTTTCTTGCTTACTTAGAAATAATAAAAATAGTAACCACAATAACAACTCAGGTTTAGTTAATTTAAATCCACTAACATAAATTTGATTATAAAAAGAAACAAAGATTCTGAACTTATCTTTTATTATCATTGTAATTCCCAAAGTTCACAATGTAGTCCCTTTCTCTTCTACCACAAAATATAAACCAATTAAGTCTTGCATTAGCACAAAATTATGCATTTCTGACTGTTTACATAAAATTCCACCAAGATATATTTTATTTTAAAAATAGGTTTCTATTGATTTTTTTAAAAATATATCAATAGGAGCAGCTAGGTGGTGCAGTGGATAGAGCACCAGCCCTGAAGTCAGGAGGACCTAAGTTCAAGTGTGACCTCAGATACTTAACACTTCCTAGCTGTATGACCCTAGGCAAATCACTTAAGCCCAGTTGCCTCAGCAAATAAATAAATAAATTATATATATATATACACATATGCATATATATCCCTTTCCAACCTCTTCCCAAGGAGTCATCCTATGTTTTTTTTTTTTTTTTTAAATAAGCAAGGGGGACAATGAGCATAACTAATTAATGCATATGTGCAATATTTAACACTTGTGGCTCTCCTACTTCTACAAAAGGACAGAGCTGGAGTTCCACAAAATTTTAAAGGAGAGGAATAGCAGGGTTAAAAATAATTATCTAATTCCAAATATAAACAGAGCAAAATCATATGTAGTTCCCGGACTAAGGTAATATATCAGATCACAAAACATACGAAAGATAGTTATGAGATAATGTCAAGACTGAACAGCAAAGTTAAACATTTGAGATTTAAGGACTTTTAAACATTTCATATGCACAATTTAATAGAAGACGTACTGTATTTAATAATTAAGAAAAAACTTCTTATAAACATGTCTAGTATAAGTCAAAATCCTAAAAATTAAAGCTTGATAAAGCTATAAATGATAGTTAAAAATTATCCTTCATTAGTATCAATATTTTATAATTCAAAGTGAATGGGGGAAGATCATAATATAAAGAAAGCACATGATGATTACATGCTATGAAGGAAATATGATAGGTAGAGTCATAAAAGAAAGAGATTATTATGGCTGTATGCTTAGAGGGTGATGTAACATGAGTGTTTTTTATTCTTCTAGCTTCCTGTTAGTATTCTGTTCTTTTCATATGAACCCTATGATTGTTATGGTAAGTTCTGCCCATACCCTCTTGAATTCTTGTTAACTGGCATGTGACAGCAGATTTTAAAAGCAAAAAGTAAATAAAAAAGCAAAAGAAATAAAAATTGGATATGAAGAACAGGACACATGAGGATAAAAGTTAACTCTAAATCTGATAATTATAAACTAAATGAAGGATTAATATTATTCTACCTACCGTGATCTTTTTATGATCTGGAAACTCAAGGCCAAAGTAGTCTCCTTCAACTAAGTTTAGGTGGTTACAAACTGCATCCAACAACACCTTCCCTGGAGCTCTTTGCTGTAAAACAAAACAAGAAATTTCATCTTAGCGAATGACAAAAACAACTCAAATAAATGAAAATGCAGTAACCATTTACTGGAGTGCAAGTGCCAGTACTATTGGCAGAGTAAGAGTATAGGTAGGCAGGAGAAGTACATTGGAATAATTCTTGTTCGCAAGTTTTTTAGAATTATACAGTCTTGTTAGTCAATTTGCATTTATTAAGCACCTACTATCTGCCAGGTTTTGTACTAAGTGATGCAGATAAAAACAAAGGCAAAACAAACATTGTTCAGTCTAAAGAACTCTAGCATTTTCTTAATTTGAATCATAATCTAAATTAACAAGCTAAAATAGACCTAATTGTGGTCTGCAGTCCTCTGGTAAGAATGAGATGAATTTTAGGAACTAATTAAATGTCCAATAGATGTATTTGATAATAGCAGTTAGGATCTAGTGATTTATAAAACAACTCACCTATTCTAATACATAAAGATAAAATCTAGAAATATCCATGTGAAATAATAAACTGATTTTCCCTCTTAAAGATCACTTATGCTACTAAAATTCTTACCATATGTCCAAGATACACACACACACACACACCCATATTATATTACAGGAGAGTCTCCAGGATATATAACAAAACAGAATGTACTAGTCCTAGACACAGAGAAATACTGTCAGCTATTCCCTAGCTATGTTAGTCAGCATAAAATAAAGTCAGTCAGTAAGTCAATAAATGTTTATTAAGTGTCTATTATGTGCTAGGCAATGTGTTAAGTACTGGGGATATAAAGAAGGCAAAAGACAGAAGTGAGCTACCTACCCCCACCACCCCAATGTTCACAGTTTAATAGATGAGACATTCAAAAAAACTACGTACAGGATAAATTATAAATAACCAAAAGAGGGAGGCTATTAGAATTAAGTGTGATAAGAAAAGGCTTCCCCAAGAAGGGTGGAATTTTAGTTGGAATTTTAATGAAGTCAAAGAAATTTAATTTGCTCATTCTTATTCCATCACCATGCACTAAATATGGAACCTTATTTTGATAAAACCTCTATTCTACTCAAATCATATAAGCCTTTTGTTCTAGTTCCTTAGAAGACTATCTTGACTCCAGAATTCATGTGAAGGGCCTAAAAAAAATAGACAATTATTTAGTCAATAGTCTCTTATGCGTTTACTACAGCAAAATAAACAAATATAAGGATAGTGGTCTTTTAAATAGGATAAATAAAAAAATTGTGTAAGAGGATCTACACTATAGGTGTGTGTTTTTTTAACCAAACAAACAGAAAAAGAACCCAAGATTTCTAATCCCTTGACAACACCATCAGACAATACTTCCTTTTGGAGGTAAATTACAAGAATGACCAACCAATTTCCAGATCAATTGGCAAGTACTCAAATTTCCCAAAGAATTCCAGGAACTAAGTGAACTTCATAAACCTGATCTGATCTGGCTTTGCAGAGTCTGGGAAATAAGCCTTATAAATTCAATACTCTAAGTCTGAATTGAATACAAAACCCAAAATGCAATGAATACCTTTGTGGACCTGACTTTATCCTAAATGTTTTACAGGCTACATAAAAGAAGCTTAGTATAATGCCTGGCACATAGTAGGTATTTAATAAATATCTGATTGATTGAAGTAAAATGCTATCAATGTTCTAAAATGAGTAGTTGTTCTTTAAACATAAGAAATTTTGGAAATTTGTGAGAATGTTTCACTATTGTTAATTAGTGGTGAAACAAATCTATCAGTCTTAAGTGTTTAAAATACTATTTATACTGTCTCAAAACTATGCAAAAATCACATGACTAAATATCTCTAAGAAATAATATATTCCTAATTGATGTCTAGAAACTAATCAGAAAATGTAAAACCAGATAACTTTTTTGAAGAACATTCCAGACTTCCTTTAAGAAACAAAGAAAAAACTCTCTCAATGTGACAATATGATAACATTCTTTAAATCAATGTTTGTTGACTGACTGACTGACTCACAAAATGCCTAAAATTCAACATAGCTTCCTGTTTGTTAAATACTTTCATAGTTCAACAAGAGAGGCCCTCTACAACACTATCTCAAAAAACTAAATTTGAAAAAAACAAAACAAACAAAAAATGAATTTGTTTTTATGTGATTCTGATAAACAAACACATGTATATTGATTGTGTTTGTGAGCAAGAGAATACATCACACCACCACTGAGATTCCATTATAAGGATTTAAAATGGTAGTCACGGAATAACAAGTTTAATTCAATAATTATGTGCTGAATATTTCTCTATATGCTAATGGCACTATAATGGATGCCAAGGATTTTTAATTTAATTTTTCTACTTTTTCTACATCATATTACTGAGCACAGTTTAAAACATGTTCAGATACTATCTTATCAAAATATCTTGAATCTTTATGATTTTGTAAGATTACCTGGATATACCATTCCCACAGAGGTGGATTAGATACTGAAAGGATTCTCCTAATAGAAGTAGGATGAAAGGACTCATCACTTCCAAGACAAGGAATCTCTGTTTCTTCCAGCAGGACAATTTTTGTTCTTACAATATAGCATTTAGCCAATTTATAAGAGCATTGCATCAAAATGCCAGGTCAACCATCTAAGCTTTCTGTCAACATCCTTTTCTTGATAGTTCTGACAGAGTCCAAGAGTATTTAATGTCTCTCCTACAAGACCAGATCATCTTGAACTTATCTGCACTATAAAATGTCTGAAAAGTTAAAGATATGAAAGCAAAAGAAACTTAACATTTCATATCTGTTTTGTCCAAAGTGCAGTCTTTTCAAATGTAAGAAAGAAACTATAACTATGCAATAAGGGTCTTATGCATGTGCAAATCCCATCGACTGATATGGATAGAGCAACTTTTTTCACATGGGGCAATGAAACATTCTTTCAGCAGAAGGAAAAAACACAAGAAATGGAATGTTTGAAGTATGGTAGAAGTACAGAAATTCTGTTACTGACTCACTTAAATTCAATTCACATTCGAATTAAGATATCACTTTGTGATGTAACTATCTCTCTTGAAAAACAAAGGACAAACAGCAGCAAGTGACTCTGTGTGGCTAACCCTGTATGAAGAAGCAAGCTTATGGATTGATCAAAGGGATTTATCAATTTCAGATTCTTCCCAGGTACCTCATTTGGTGATTTCTTCATTCATATGATATGGTGAGAGATTATTTTGTAAAGAGAAAAGCTAAGGGGATTTCTCCCTTCTGATATCATAGAGACCTGTGAAAAGGCTTCTGAGTCTGTGAGCTCAAACTATCAGGAGGGTAATCCAGCATTCCAGTGTTCCACAGCTTGGATTCCAGAGCCATAGCTGCATAAGTGCCCAAAGGGACAACCTTTGGTGACTTAAGGCCCAAGGAAACAGATAAGAACATATCCAGACCAAGGAGGTATAAGGGAGAAAATGCCCCTAAGGGGTACCTCATAGGATTTCCCCCCTGCATATTCTATGTTTCAGTGATCCTAGATTGCTAGTTAAATGTTCCTTTATTTTCCTAGCTCTCCACCTCCTTGTATTTGTTCTTTCTGTTCCATCTACTTGGATTCTTTTCTTCCTCTATGTAAGTTGAAATTTTGCCCATCCTTAAAAGTTCAATTCAAATGCCATCACCTCTCCATAAAGCCAAACCAACCCAAGAACAGATAATGACCTCCTACAACCTCAGATCAAACACTCACAAGATGAAATTTAAAACTTGAAAGGATTTACAAGGTTATTTAGACCAACACTCTCATTTTATAAATGGGGAAACTGAAGCTCACAGAGGTTAAGTGTACTTCTCCAAGGCTATATATAAGTATTAAATGTTAGAGTCAGGATTTGAACTCAAATCTTCTAACTATAATTATTAGATATCACCATTACATCTTTAGGAGATATATAATAATAATAATAACAACAACAACAACAAAGTCTAACCATCCTTCCTTGGAAATTCTGGGGAAGAGGAAGCATGAATTATCTGCTACTAAACCTCCTGCATTTCTGTATACCAAATAATATATTAGTGATCTTTACTCTTCCCAGAAAAGATGAGGAATCTAAAAGCCAGCTGTGCAAAAAGGCACTTAATTTCAAATCATGCATTTTAGGCGCATTTTTCTATTGAAAGCTGACCAAATTACTTTAAAACTACAAGATTCATAATTCCAAAATGCTAAGGTAAACTATTGAGGTTTAAAGTAGGTATACTATATTTATCATTAAAAATAAGCACATAAAATTTTTAAAAGAAATTGAGCAATTGAATATTTAATAAAAATATTAAGATTAAAGTTATTGCAAAATATTAATTTTTAAAAGCTGAACAAAAAAATAACATAATTTTAAAATGTCTCCATTATTATTTGAATAGGGTACGGTATTTTTAGGCTAAATAAAGGCATGATGTTAGTACAAAGAAAAGAAAACCAACCCTTATATCTTGAGTGTGGTCTGTTGAGATCAAATATACTTCTCTACCATTATTATAAGATCCTCAGAGAATGAGATTGGCAAAATATGTCCACAAGCACAATAGAAACAATTAAAATTATAATGCATATTTTTTTAAAAATAATAATAGGATCACAAGTTGTACAAAAGAACCTTATAAATCATTTAGTTCTATTCTTCCCACTTTGCAAATGAGCAAACTGAGGTCCAGGGAAAAGTAAATACATAACAAAATTATTATTGCTGTTTTTCTTTTTTGGTAGTTCTTACTTGTAATGCAAATGATGTTTGAGTTTTAATGTGGTAGAAAAACAAGTAGACTGATTTCAAACTGTGGGTTCATAGTTTCCTAAGTTTTAATGGTCTATTCATATCATCCTAAGATACTAAATTTTAAAGGATGGAATGACAAGAACAATATAACAATTTTTGGAGAATGTCTAGCAAGTAAACTTTGAATTATAAATATTATGCATTTCCACATTTAGCTACAAGTTCTGAAAATACTGAATCAAATTTGTCTCATTTGGACACATTTTCAATTCTTCCTATTTTCAAGTCATTTTGATTAAATAAAATCTCTTTCATCCCCTTCATCTTTAAGAGAATCAAAAGCATAAATACTTCTTCAGAAAGATCCGAATTTACCTATGAGGGCTAATGTGGACACAAAAAAAGTGTAAGTGAATATATTTCCCCATTTATAAGTTAAGCATAGTCTAACAGATTTCCTGTGATATAATTGAAGATAAAATCTCTAAAGATGATGTATGGCTATATTTATAAAACTTACATCTCCTGAAGTTTCTAATTGTGTGGGGAACTATTTTGGCATTCATTATTCATTCACTCACTCACTCACTTACTCACTCATTCATTCATTCATTTAGATTTTTCTGGACAAGGTGAAAGAGGAAATTCTTTGCCTCAATTGCTACCTAACCTTAAGCAATCAATGAGTGCAGCCTTAATCAAACTGAAGACCCTACCTTAAAAAAGCCAAGGTATCCCATTGCATCCAGGGCCATCTCTATTCATACTCATCTATATCTGGCCACTAGATCCAGATGGCTCTGAAGGGGAAACTGAGGCAGGTGACTTTGCACAGCCTCCCTCACTTAAATCCAATTCACTTGCATGTCATGGTGTCATCTCCCTGATATCATGGTCTTCTTCAATAACAAAGATGGCAGCCCTGTTTGTAGTAGCTAGAAGCTGGAAAATGAATGGATGCCCATCAATTGGAGAATGGTTGAGTAAATTGTAGTATATGAATGTTATGGAATATTATTGTTCTATAAAGAATGACCAGCAGGATGAATACAGAGAGGACTGGTGAGACTTACATGAACTGATGCTGAGTGAAATGAGCAGAACCAGGAGATCATTATATGCCTCAACAACATTACTGTTTGAGGATGTATTCTGATGGAAGTGGATCTCTTCGATAAAGAGACCTAACTCAGTTTCAGTTGATCAAAGATGGACAGAAGCAGCTACACCCAAAGAAAGAACACTGGGAAATGAATATAAACTGCTTGCATTTTTGTTTTTCTTCCCGGGTTATTTATACCTTCTGAATCCAATTCTCCCTGTGCAACAAGAAAACTGTATATATTGTATCTAGGATATACTGTAACCTATTCAACATGTAAAGGACTGCTTGCCATCTGGGGGAGGGGGGGGGGGGAGGGAGGGAGGGGAAAAATCGGAACGGAAGTGAGTTCAAGGGATAATGCTGTAAAAAATTACCCTGGCATGGGTTCTGTCAATAAAAAGTTATTTAAAAAAAAAAAAAAAGAACAAAGGAGAAACAGTAATCATAGTGTGTAACAATGTTAACTATGGAGGCCATGCTCATAAAGACTTTCAGTTCCTATGAAAGAGTAAGGGACCCTCTCCTAAAGACACTGGGTCTAGGAAATCATTATACATTTCAACAACAATACTATATGATGATCAATTATGATGGATGTGGCTCTCTTCAACAATGAGAGGAACCAAATCAGTTCCATTTGTTCAATAATGAATTGAACCAGCTACACCCAATGAAAGAACTCTGGGAAATGAGTGTGAACCACCACATAGCATTTCCAATCCCTCTATTTTTGTCTGCTTGCATTTTTTTTTCCTCAGATTAATTTTAAATTATTTCAAAGTCCAATTCTTCTTGTGCAGCAAAATAACTGTATGGCTATGTATATATATAATGTATTTAACATATACTTTAACATATTTAACATATATTAGTCTACCTGCCATCTGAAGGAGGGAGTGGAAGGAAAGAGGGGAAAAGTTGGAACAGAAGGTTTTGCAATTGTCAATGCTGAAAAATTACCCATGCATATATCTTGTAAATAAAAATCTATTAAAAAAAAAAAAAAGACACTGGGTCTACTTTACCTCACTTTTATTACAAACTGCTATCCGGAAATTACTTCCCTTAGTTCATTCACTCACTATTCCCCCAACTGGCATATCATGAAAGCATTGGAGGCCATGATTTTCAAGATTTCCTCACTAACTTTTGCGCCAGTAGACACCCTGACACAACACATAAGACTTCCCAAAGCTTGGGATGCTTGCTGATGATCATTATCAAATGCTCAAATAGAACTGCCAATTCATTTACATGGATATTCTTTCTAACAATATAGACTGCAACTCATATGTTTGCCCATCTTGTCCAAATACTCATCTATGTCCTTCCCTAATTTCAAACAAGAGTGCATCCAACATGTTTGCTTCCTTTTAACATTGTAATAAAACACTATCCATCTGTCATTCCTTTCCTTATCCCATAATCATCCTCCTTCTTTTTCCTTCTCTGATGGTGGCTTTTCCTCCAACTCTCTTCAAAGTTCTTCATTGATTTTCCTTTGCTTTCTGTGTTCTATTTTTTTTTAACTGTTTCTATGTTTCACAACCAACAACCAAAAAGTGCTTATTGACATTTTTCCCATTAATACTGTTTATAAAAATCATTCAAAATTATTTGGATATAATAGAAAATAACTCCCATTCAACAAGCCAGTTAAAACCTAATTATATAATTATAATTTATGTAATAATTATATAATTTATATAGTACTTTTAGCATTTACTAAAATACATAAATATTTTCATTTGATCTCAACAACAACCTTGTGCTACTTTTATTCCCATTTTACAGACAGGAAAACTGAGATTATGGGAAGTTAAGTGAACTAAGGTCTTATATTTGGGTAACTGAAACAAGATTTGAATTCAGGTATTCCAGATTCCTAGCAAAGCTAGGTAGCACAGTTGATAGAATGTGGGGACTAGCATTAGGAAGACATCTTCCTGAGTTCAAAGCTAGCCTTAGACACTAACTCCAGGTGAGTTACGTAACCCTATTTGTCTCTGTTTCCTGATCTGTAAAATAGGTTAGAGAAGAAAATGGTATATCACTCCTACATCTGACAAAAAGAACAATAAAATGAAATCCAAATGGGATCACAAAGAACCAGATATGACTGAAGCAACTGAAAAATAACGACTTGTAGAAGTAAAGTCCAGCCCTTTATTCAGTAGACTAATTGTCCCAATATCATATGTGAGATATAACAGGAAGATGTAAGTTGATCAAAGGTATATATCACTGTTATGGAAGAGATCCAACTCAGAGCTGAAGTTGAAGGAGAACTTATAGATGATGAGGACCCCCAAATATCTCTGTTTGTAGGTGACATCATCTTGATGGCTCTGTCACAGAACTCAAGGGTCACAGAACTAGATCTATAACCACTCAAAAAAGTTTGACTTGATCTTCCACAATAGAAAATCCAAGTTGAATAACATTTATTGCCCATAATTTGACATGCAATTAGGTGGACAAACAACTTGTCCTTTGGTATGGGTAGCTGGGACAAACAGTTCAAACATACAATGAATCAGGCCCAGAATTACATAGGAGGAGATTGGATCAGATTGCCTTCAGAAAATTGAAATGTAACTTTAATAACCAGAAGTTTCTCACAGAAATAAAGTCTTATCTTTGTAAAAATGACATTTAATTATATATACAAATCAGTACATAAATATATCTTCTTCCTGGAATCTTTAAGGTATTATGAGTTGTTTTTCCTTTGTGGGTTTCCCTTCAGATTCACTTTAACATCACCCACCTAAATTTAAATGTTATTGGGAAGGAGAGGAATTTAAACTCTACCATGTGATTGGTCCCATCCTTATTAAAAACCCTTGGCTTCTATCCGTCCATTCTGCCTATACTGGATTATATGGCAGTTCTGAAATGGAAAGCAGAAGAAATTACTTCATTATCCACTTAGATATAATTTCAAATAATGTGGCACAGTTATGGACACTTGGGAACTCCTGTAACAAATTGAACAATTTCATTAGAAACAAGCAAAAATTGATCTTTTTTGAGAATAGGATTCAAGTTTGGCTTATCTTTTTGAGTCTGACAAACAATTTAATATAGCAAGAACTTCAATGAAATATTTTTTTAAAAATAATCTCAGTAGATATCCAGTGCACATAGGACAAATGATTGGCATTTCTTTTGAGCACACCTGTACATGTAGAAAACAAAGGGTATCCTCATTGTTTCATTTTTTTTTCTATTCTGAGTGCCTGCTACAAATACTGGTATATGGGAGCCATCTAATAAGTGCTCCTTGAATTAAATCACCAGCAGTGCCATTTTCAATAACAAACAACTGATGAGGTCAGGATAGCAATCCCAACTTTGAAATAAGCATGTGACAAATTCACAATGGCCATTCTCTTTGGTAAAAGGCAGGTTTATTTAGGAGAAGAGGTGACTGACAAAATAAGAGGTAAAATAGGCACCAAGAGTGATATGAAAGAATTGGGAGAACATAAAGTTAGAAAGGAAAGGAATTTGGAAAAATCTATTAAAAGAATATGCCATTAAGTTTGGTTATGTCACTGACTGGCAGATTAGATCTATAGCAGACAAATCGGCATTAGCTAGGTAATAAAGAGAAAAGCACCATTAAAGGGAAGGCACTATGAGAAAGAGAGAGTACCTCAGAGTGAGCTTAGTCCTGAAAAGAACTTAGCAAAGATCTTCATAATAAGCAGATCTTTTCTAGGGAAATACAGCCTTGGGGTTTCTTAGGGAAGTAAAGGCAAGAACTCAGAGAGAGGAACAAGGAGGAGAGGAAGCTCAAAAAAGGGGATCAAAGAAGAGTCAGATGGAATACCTGATAAATTAAAATTAATGATATGCTAATCAATATTTCAAAAGGTTGTTTAAAGATACCAGAGGTTGGAGGTTGATAACTAGTTCCTTCCTCACAATCACTCTATACAAATGGGATAGTTTGGGAATTGATTATATTGATGATAGTTGATTGGACTTCTTCCTGACAGGGAAAGATAGGCAATACAGATCAAAATAATGATAGGACAGTTCAAAGTATATACTTCCTATTTAGCAGGTACTAACTTCTCTCCTGACCAGCTTGTCTATTTGACATTCAAAACAAAATTCATTATCTTTCCTCCCAAATTCTTCCCTTTTCCTAAAGTGCTTACTACTGTAGAAGGTACTATCATCTCCAAGCTTGCAATCTCAGGGTAATCCTCAATTCCTCATTTTTGCCTGCTCAGCCCAAGCACACAATCTGTTGCTAGGTTTATTGTTTCTACTTTCATAATATCTCTCTTCCACTTCCCCTTCTCTCTACTCACACAGCTAGTCACCTTTATTACTTGACACTTCACACTAAAATATTCTTCTGGTTGGTATCCCCACCTCAGTCCATAGATTCATCTAGCCAAGTGATCTTCCTAAAATACTGCTCAGATTGTGTCACTCTCCACCTACCTTCACCATCATGTTCAATAAATATCAGCATTTCACCCCCAAAATCAAATATAAAATCATCGTTTTAATTTCTAATACGTTTTAGTACTTGATCCTTTTCCACCTTTCTGGGCTTTTTTTTTTTTTTTAAATTCTTTATTCCCTTTCATATACTCTACTATCTAGTGACAGTGGTCTTCCTGCTGCTCTTCACACAATGGCTGGCCCCCAATTTCAGGAAGGATAATTCTTCACTCCCACTTCATAATTATTTCAAGATTTTACTCAAATCCCACCTTCTTCAAGAGGCTTCTCCCACCTCAGAGTGATATCTCCTCCAGGGCAGGGACTGACTTTTACTTTTTTATTTTATTTTTTTTTAGTATCCTCAACATTTACCATAATGACTGACACATAATAATTGCTTATTTCCTTACCTTTCCTTTCCCATTTCCCAGGAACCTAGTGCTCTTTTTATTATAATATATCAATTCTCTTAAGAAATCCCAAGCCCTTAGGCAACCCATTACAAATGGGGAATATGTATTTTTATTTCCATATTGTTAAAGAATCACCAACAATTCTCCATACCACTGCCAGAATGTTTCTTATATCTATATCTAATTGAGTCACATTACTTCTCTCTTCATAAATCTGAATTGGGTTTCCTATTTTCTACTATCCAAACTGTTTTCTTTGCCCAGCAATCAAGTCTCCTCTCCAACCTACCTTTCCAGTCTTTATTATTCCCCTCTTTGAAACTAAGAGGGAAAAGTGAATTATCTTTCATGAAAAGATTAATTTTGCTTTAATAACCCACAACCAAAGTAAAACTATAAAAACATTTAATGTAATAAATAGATGACTTCACAATTTTCTCCTCCAAGGACTTTAACAATAAATTGTATTGTAATGTAAATTCCCTTCTATCTAGAAGGGATTAACCTTGAAAAAAATTCCCTTAGAAAGGAAAGTAAAAAGTGTGATATATGCTAGAAGCAAAGAAAAAAAAATTCTAAACAATCTTAAAATCTTAATTGGCGCCTATATCCTCTGACATCTTTAGATAGGTCTATGCTTCAAAATAGTTCAGTAATATTATTTTAGATAATATTTTTTTCCTTTGGTACTAGATGAGGTCCCTTAGGTCCAAGAAAGGTGTCACTAATAATTATGCACACAGAAATATTAATTAAAAAGTACCTAACCACCATTAACATCTCCATTACATTTTAGGACTTCAATACCTTAAGGGGGACCTCTTCTATTTCTTTTGAAAGCACTATATTTGCAACTTTTTTATGAAACTTCCTAGTTTACCCAGTATTAGGTCAAGAGAAAGTAGTGAGCCTATTTACACATCTAACAAGTGAGAAAAAGGATGATCATGATAATGATTAAGTTAATCAATCAGCATTTATTAAGCAGCTACTGTATGCCAGGTACCATGTAAAACACTGAGAATATAAAGAAAGACCCTCATGGATCTCAAAATATAATAAAAATGATGATGATGATAATATTTGTATGATATACTTCACAGTTATGATTAATATTCAAACAAGACCGTATGTCAATTCAATGAAAACTTTAGTGTTACATAAATGTCAATTGTCTATGTTAATGAAATCACATATCTAGTTCCCATTCTAAACCCCCAACCACAAGAAAATGTTGGTTATTATTGTGGTGACAGGGGGTCATTATTATTACTCCTAATATCTCATTTTGAGTGAAAGTAGGTGATCTTTACCTCTAAGTTTAGTAGGTCATAGCAAAACTATGCTCTGAGGAAAGCTACAAATCAAGGTTGAGAGACCATGATAGAGCCTCCCAGAGTGATGCAATTTCAGAAAAATAGAAAAGCTCTGAGTACATTCAGACTAACCACAGGCTCCCATTTCTATTGTCCTAGTGAATTCAGAAAATGTTAGGTTTTGATTACAGCAATTCTGAAAGAATTTACAAAGTCTATAAACTATCTGCCTCAAGTTTCCTCAACTGCAAATTGGGGATCATAATAGTACATACCTCATAAGGTTGTTTTGAGGATTAAATGAGATAATATTTGCAAAGCACTTAGCACAGTATTTAACACATGGTAGGCATTTAATAGATGCTATTAAATATAATAATAATATTGTTTTAAGAAGAACTTTGAGTGACTAAGTAATTTTGACTATTATGAAAACCCAAATTAATTACAAAGAGCTTATAAAAGAAGACACTATTTGTAGCCAGAGAAAGAATTGATAAATAGAAGTATATATAGAATTATACATATATGTGTGTGTATATATATATTTAAAATTTGTGTCTAATAGTAGCCATCTTCTCTAGGGAGGCAAGGAAGAAAAAAAGAAATGTACAGGGTAAACTTTATTATACATTTAAAAGGAATATCAAGTTGTATATAATAGATTTGCAGTTTTATGTGCTATCATCTTTTTTCTATTTTACCTTGTTATGGAAATGTTTGTCATATTTTTTAAGTTCAGGAAAACTATGAACTGTTTTGGGTTGTTTTTTTTTTTTTTTCCTGAGGTAATTGGGGTTAAGTGACTTGCCTAGGATCACACAGCTAGAAAGTGGTAAGTGTCTGAAACCAGATTTAAACTCAGGTCGACCTGACTTCAGGGCTGGTGCTCTATCCACTGCACCACCTAGTTGCCCCAACTATGAAGTTTTTAATAAATATAAAGCATCACTGGGTACAGTAATGGGTCATAAGACTCTACCATGCTACATCAATAACAACTTTTGGGATACCTTGAGGGTCTTCTCCTTCCATATTTATTTGGATTTTTTTTTAAGGGGTAAAAGAAATCATTCTTTGCCTCAATTGCTACCTAGCCTTAATCACTGAACAGGTATAGCCTCAGTCAAACGGAGACCACTTAAAGACCTTAGCTTAAAAAGGCCAGGGTCTCCCAAAGCATCCAGGGCCATCTCCAGTCGTCCTGATCCATATGTGGCCACTGGACCTAAACAGCTGTGGAGGGGAAAGTGAGGCAGATGACCTTACACATCCCTCTCTCAAGTCCAAATCATTTGCATGTTGGAGCATCAGCTCCCTGATGTCATGGTCCTCTTCAAGAACAAAATTCCAACCACCACCACCACCACAGTTACCTCTACTATGGCATACTGAAAGTGACTCAATGAGATGTATGTAAAGCATATAACACAGTACCTGGTAATCAATGAACATTTATTAAGTTCTTACCATATAACAGGCACTGTGCTAAGCAACAGCACAGAGAATAGCAAAAGACAGCCTCCCCTCCCATCTTTAAGTAACTCTCAATCTAATAGAGGAAGACAATACATTTAAAAAAAAAAAAAAAGGCTGAAAAGTGGAGTGTCAGAGAAAGGGTACTTAGTATCCAGATATGATTAAGCCCAGGAGGTACAGCCTTCATTCAAAGATGAAGTGGCTGTACAAGTCACGATTTTAAAAAGAGGAGTTTTCTGTTGTCCAGCTCTGCAACCAGAGAGAGTGGGGAGCCCAAAGAGCAGGGCTGCTGAGGAAGTGTGAGATTTGGACTGACATTATCTTGGAAGATGATAAAATTCTGGACAGTATGATGATAAAGTCCACATGTACTAACAAGTGCTTCACTATTTCAGCATAGCCAGGTCTGATGCAGTGGACAGCGCACCAAGCATGGAGTCAAGAAGATCTGGGTTCAGCGCCAGTCTCAGACACTTACTAGCCCACTTACTAGTGGGCCTGGGCAAGTTATTTAATCCCAATTTGTCTCAGTTCCTCATCTCTAAAATGGGACACACTGGAAGAAGGAAATGACCAACCACTCCAGTATCTTGGTCAAGAAAACCCACATAAAATCCATGACACAAGTGAACAATAAAGATGGAAGAAAACAGCAAGAAATTTCTGGCCTTACAACTGATCCTGGTTGAAGGAGTAGGAGAGAAATTTTAGTTGGTTCTTTCAATCCCAAGACAGAGGTACTGTTCATTAACCTGTCTTGTAGTTCCTTTCTGAATATTTCCACAAGTTTCCATAGTAAGATATCACAGAGACAGGAGAGAATGAGAAAGGAAGAAACAAGATGTTGTAGTTAAGGCTCTCCTGAATCATCACCCCTGAACCAAATTTCAGACAACACAACAGAGCCTCTCATAGTGAGGTAAAAAGACTTTATCATCAAGTAATACAATTCCAGGAACCAAGACTGACTACAGTAAAAACAAAACCCCTTTAAATTTGATGATGTTTCTGATGAGCCAACACTTTTCACTTCACACAAAAAGACCAGAGCCCCTTTGTATAAGCTTTCTTGGGCAGCTGAGATATAATTGGTGGAAAATGAAGGCAAACAGAAAACAGATCACCCACCTGAACTCACTTTCTATGGTTGAATGACATCATCAAAACAGTTCAAAAGCCACACAGTGGACAGGGCACTCACCAGACCAGCCAGAAACTCTGATCTGTGTTATTAGAATATGCCAACAAAAGCAAGAAGTAAAAGCTCAAGATTTAACCAAGATTTAACCGTCACTGAGCCTTCACTTGGGGGGAAAATTTTGCTACACTTTTAGGTCTGGACATATACCTGTTCAACAAATATTGACATTTTTCTTCCCTCCCACAAAACACTGAATGAGTCTAACCCTTGGCCTCGGTGCCATTTAGTAGCACACTAGCCTCCTTGTTCCCCCAGTGGTGCAGAATCCTACATTCTGAACACTCATTAAACATACTTCAGATTGAATTTCATAGCCCACAACTTTGGGAGAGGAATAGAAAGGCCCCATTCAGACTCCTCACTGTAATTTAGCTATGTAACAACCACGATGTCATTAGGGACAGAGCCTGCCTTCTTCCTAACAAGACTTTGCAAAGACAGGCTGTTGGGGTAGCATTTCTGTAGCTCTCTTGTAAACCAGTTAAGCAATGAGCAGAAAATGTTTATAGGGGAAATTTCAGTATTTGTAATGCTGAGTGTGATACTACTTTGATATTACTTTGCCTATTTAATTTGCCTTCTTATGGTTACCTAAAAAACCAAAAATTCAAAAAAAAAAAAAAAAGGCAGAATAAAAATCTCCCATAATAATGTTTGCTATTTTAAGCACAGTTAAGAAAGAATAAAATATTGCACAAATAATGATTAAGACAAGTATAAATCAGAAAGCATTACACTACAGTCAATTACAGAAAAGAGCTTACTGTTTTTCCTTACTTGTATTTATTTGACTTGGCAATTTTCACTTTGGACTCAAATAAAAATCCAATCCATATTATCTCACTGTATTTCACTGCACCTGAATTCTCTGAATGAAAACTCATTTGATTTGTCATGTATTCAGTTTCCAAAATAATTTGTTCAAATGGGGAGGTATGTAGAGAAAAGTCCTCTCTGTGTTTTAAATTTGTAAACTTGAACAGAAGGTGAAAAAAAAGTACAATACACATCCTTAAGTTCTATATAATATTTTGCTATACCCTATTTTTAAATTCATTCAGGTTTTCTCCTGATGGTGTTTTCTATGCAGACTTTCATGTTTGGCCTGCTTATGATCTTCCTAATTCCCCATCCACGGAACAGTAATTATAAGAAGTAGTTTCAAAGAGGTACAAGGTACTTCATTAATGAACATTTTGAAGGTCTGAAGAAAGAAAGGGAACAGATAGAAAGGGGAACAAAAATACTCATTAAGGAGAATTGTGACCACGACTTTTTTTTGAAGGCATTCGTGTTGACCTTTACTTACAAAGAAATGATACTTAAGAATCAACCTAAATACCATCTTAAATCATCTAGATTGATGAAATCCAATGACAAGGCAAATCTGACAAGATATCCACTAATTACATAACAAACTTAAGTACCCCATTATTTTGGAATCTCATTAATGTATAATTCCTACATACAGTCTTGAGTATCACTGACTTATCCAAATGGAAGGTTCAGGCTCTTTCTAAGCCTGATGAGGAATCTTCTTATAAGTTTAAAAAGTCATCTTGAATCTTTTTCCTAAAACATGTATGGAGAAAGATTTCAGGAAGAGGAAGACTAAGAAACTCTCATCAATTTAACACTGGTCTTCTATTAATGAATGCAAAGTTAAAGATAAAAAAACAAGAGCTTACTTAAGGGGGGAAAAATAACAAAAGTATTTGTCTTTGTTATAAATAGGATAAGAGTAGTATAGACGCTTTTGAGAGCCATTTTTTCCATAATTTTCAAATTATAAAAAAACATTTCCAGATTTGGAAATTTCGAAAGGCCATGCTTCATTTTTAGTATGGAAATTCTTTTGTCATGAAATAACACCAATATTAAAGTCCCTTCCAGCTCAAAAAAAATTGTTATCACAAAAACTTCGACTAGAAGTTTTAACTTAGGGCATGATTTGTTTCCCTACCTCTTACTCATCAGTAGGATAAAAGTTCTAATAAAGGCATGCCTTTATTATTTATTGTTTATTATTATTTAAGCCATGTTGGCTTAAAAAAAAAAAGAATAGGCATCAATCTATGAAGAAACATTCCCTAAGATTCTCTGTGCCAGATATTGTGCTAAACACTAAACACTGGGAATACAAAAAAAAGCAAAGGAACCTCAAGAAACTTACACTCTCTAAAAGGGGAGGTAAGGAAAAAGAATGGAAGGATCTCTCCTAGATAATTAAGTATCCCAATTGTATAAAATAATGTTTGCAAGAAATAGGCATTGCAATGCTTAAGAAGCTATTCATAAGACATTTTACAAGCAAATAAAGAACTAGAAACAAAAATTTAATGGGTCATTGGAGTGATCAGATTTGTATATATTCCAATTTTTCTTACTATACATAAAAATATGTAGGTAGGAACTAATGAAAAGACAGCCTCCAGCAAAAAAAGGATCATTTGGGGTTATTCATGAAAAGAAAAAATCTACAAGTTCTCTTGAATTTAAAAGAAAGAAATGCTGATCCAAAGCCAAAGTCCATTTAAGATATTCTTCTAGTACAGCATTTACTAAAGCCTGTCTGCCTATCAAAAACATCTTCTTGAAATTCTTTCACGGTGTTATCTTTTCACAATGGCATTTCAGGGTATGTAGTGAGGTCTGAAGGTCCTTGCCAATTGGAATTTAGGTGAGGTGAGGACAGGGAAGGCAGTCAGTTAGAAACGACACTGAAACAGAGCCCAGAAGCCTAAATTCCATGTGGGCAAATGAACAATAATAGGCTCTTTCCTTTATGAAGCAAAGCGTATAAAAGTTACCATCAGAGGCAAATAAAAGTAAAATACCTTCTATGCTACAATGGTTGGAATAAAAATGGGAATGTATGAGATCCAAAGAACACTCACATACAAGGCCATTGATCTACATAAATTGAGAGTATAAAAGCCAATCAAGAAAAGCATTCTGAAAGAAAGTTGAGGGGGGCACCCCTAAAAGTAAGGAAATGATAACAACAATAGTGATTGCTAACATTTATATAGACCTTTTAAGGTTTGCAAAAGCTACACACACACACACACACACACACACACACACACACTTACTCACTCTCTCTCTCTCTCACACACACACACACACGATTCCTAGAACCACTTCTTGAAGTGAATAATAATATACCGATTTTACAGACCAAGAAACTGATCCTAGATAATAAGTGGAAATTCTAGAATGTGAACCTGACTCCATTTGGCTCCTGCCATTTTAGTGCCTCCCAAGTCACAGGTCTATGTTGGTCTTTCTGTTGTAATTGTTCATAATTACTGGAGCAATTATAATCTACATTAGGGACATCAAATACTCAGTTTTCACTGCATACCTACACAACATCTCAAAGTGTGGCTGGAAACAGATTAAAATGTAACTGGGAAATATTTACCAAAAAAAAATAAAAATACAATAAAACAGATAATACTAATATGAAGTATTCTAGGTCAACACGTGGCTCACAAGGATCCTTATGTAAGATATGGTGAGCCCTCCTTTTCTATTTGAGTTTGACAATTCATGAGGAGAAGAGTCTGGCTTTCTTATTAAATTATTGCATAGTTCTTAACCAATTTAGCAAAGAAGCCTTTAACTTTGTTTAAAGATAATGAATAAGAGAGATTATCTTGGACATATCTCTTTGGAAAGTTGTCTAGGAATCTGACAATATTTATATTTGTCTTTCTATTAACAAGAAGTTCGTTCTAAGTTCCTCTCCTGCATAAACATTCTTCTTTATGAGTGTGTTTGTGTGTAAATGTAGATAGATTTCTTTCTTAAATATTATGTTTTGTTTGAAAAAGAAAGTGAATGGAATGTTTCAGCCTCTTTTTTCCTAAAAGAGTAGCTACCAGCATGTGTATAAGATGGGACACAGAGATTAACAAACATGGTGTGTAGTTTGTGTCATTTACTTATTGACAAAACTCTTTAAACTCTAATGGTTTTAGTCCTTGGGCACTACTTAGTCAGTTAAAAAGAATTTATTAAATGCCTACTATGTGGCATAAGCCCTATGAATACAAAGCAATGGGGGAAAATCACTATTCTCGAGTAGCTCAGAGTTTGGTGGGGAAGACTAAGCAAGTAAGTAAAAATTTTTCATGCATATATGATATACAGATTATCATAATTATATATTTATACACATACAGACAAATAAATATATATGTATCTGTGTCTATAAATGTACATATATATTTGTATGTATATTTGTAGAAAAAACCTGAGACAATATGAAAACAAAAGTATTAAGACAAAGGAGCAAAAAAAAGCTTCTTACAGAAGGTAGAACTTTAGTTGAGAATTAAAGGAAGCCAGAGAAGTCAAGAATACTTCTTGAAATATTAAAGTATTGAAGAAAAGGAGGAAGTGTATTCCTGAGAAAATACTTGGAGTCAGGAAAGAGATGGAGTGTCTTGCATTAGGAACAGCAAGGAAGTCAGAGTCATTAGATCACAGCATTAAATGTAGGGGAAGAAGGTAAAAGAAAATTGTAAAGATAGGAGAGGACCAGATTATAAAGGATTTTGAATGCCAAAAAAAGAATTATATATTTGATCCTGGAAATGATAGAGAGCCTATGGAGTTTACTGTGTTGAATGAGATGACATAATTAGACCTAAAAGATAGGAAGATCAATTTAATCATTTAGTGGAAAATAAATTAGATTGGAGAACATCTTGATCTGTATAGTGTGATAAAATACTTGTATTTCTATCTAGTGCCAAAAATTAAACATTTCTTATAGCTAAAGGTACAGCCGTTTATGCTTTGTTGCTTGAAACAACAAAAAAAAACTCCTTAAAATTTGACTATGTGCTTTAATAAGTTCTAAGAAAACTTATCTTTTCTGGAATTATCTTACAGATTAATTTTTTAAAAAAGAAATACTTCTGCTATGGTAGCAAATGCATAGATCTAACCTTTTACTGAATACATTGTAAATGGCTTCATAAGTGGAGTGGATTTATCAAAGTAATTTATCTTTTGTTGATGTTACACAAAGATTTGATTTGGTTCTCTCATGCTTATCATGATTTTAAAAATTACATGTTACTTATAGCCCATTACTGCAATTTTGGGCTTGATTAGGTTTGATTTTAAGACTTCTGTGTAAAATCTCTGACTCACAACACCCACCTAAGGTTTCTCATGGGAACAAAAGAACTTGGTTCATATCTTTGGAGGGAGGGGAAGTAAAATTAAGAGTTTTCAGCTCCCCTGAAAGCATGCAGGCTAATATGACAATGAATATAGTAAAAGTTTTATTTAACAGAAAATACAAAGGATTCACATCCAATTCAATAAAAAGTCAGTACAATTGAACTCAACAGTCAAGATAACCTTTTATAGAGATCTCAGTTTCCCCAGGAACCTATACAGTTCAGGTGAATCAAACTATTATTAATACAAATCCAAGTTTTTTCTCCTCCAAGCTCCTGAGAAGTTATTTGAATAAGCAGGTATTTTTCTGAAGGAATCCACTCTAACTCAATGAATCTATGAAGAGTACTGATCACTGATTTTGTGTGTCTAAAGAAGTGGTATCTCTCCATCCTTCCCATGATAAGTGAGATATATATGTGTGGTCTATTTTTATTCCTTGACCAGACTACTGCTTTATTTCAAGAGCTCTTCTTTGCAAGGTAAAGTACAAATTGTGGAATTCCTGAGCATTATTAATAAGTGGTATTAATAAGTGTGTCAATCCTTACTGTTACCATCTCAACAATGTACATTTTATCAATGTTAGGAAAAAGACCTACCTAGT
This sequence comes from Antechinus flavipes, assembly GCF_016432865.1. Taxonomy (NCBI): domain Eukaryota; kingdom Metazoa; phylum Chordata; class Mammalia; order Dasyuromorphia; family Dasyuridae; genus Antechinus; species Antechinus flavipes. The sequence continues at coordinate 151,688,431 of NC_067400.1, read as the reverse complement.
GAAGATCTGACACTTTGGTCAAGGGAATTTCATGCTTTGCTTAGCAGATAGAAGGAAGACTCCACTTCATATATGTTGAAACATATCCTACTATATATAATTCTGGAGAACTAAATATTATTAAGTATAGGATTTTCTTAACAAAGAGACCAATCAGAAAAATCATGTTCAATTCAAATCAATCTTGCTTAAAAACCTTATTTCTTATTTCCACAAAACACTTACAGAAACAATTAATAGTAGGGCAGCTGCTTCAAATATTCCAATAATGGTAAAATAAAGAATGGAATTCTAAGTTAATACAAGAGTGAAGATATTTAATGTGAAAAGCAACATTTCAACAAACATGTATCAGCATCTGTGTACCAGTACTATCATGGTAAGTGAGGACATAAAGATACACAAACACAATTTCTACAAGGATAGCTTATCCTTAACCAAAGGAAAGGTCAGTACTCAAACATGACTCAAAACAGAGGAAATCATGCACTCCAAAGAGCTCTGGGAAAATGTTAGAAAGTAAATGATTGTTTTCATTTGTAAGAGATTGGTAAAGGATTCCTAGAGAAAGTAGGACTTTTACTGACTTTTATTTGCATTCTTTAAAAAAAAATATATTCTATAATTTGCTGTGTATGGCAATATACCTAATTAGTGAACCTTAATCTGGTTTGTTTCATTGCTGACTTAGTCCCAACTTGTAAGACAAGAAGATAAAACAGGTCATTGTACATAAGAAGAATAATTTGCTACAATCTTATCTTTACTAAAAATAGCTATCCTGTTACTGGGAAGGGTAGGTGAAAGGGTAACTAAAAGAAAATAAATTTATTTTACATGATATAAAATAGTGCTTATGCTTCACATCAGGTTTTTTAAACATTAACTAAATTCAGTATGGTTGGATGGCCAATCTACAAAGCAGGTTTTATTTGTCTCTAAGTGCCAGCATTATTAAGGGCTTATATGATATTCCTACAGATTTTTCTGAAAAGCATATTGAAAGAAATCATTAAAATGCTATTAGTTGAATAAAACAGTCTTTAATAGAAAAGGAGAAGATAAATCATTTGATGTTTTAGGATTTCATGGCAAAGAAGACTACTTAACTAAAATTTGGCAACATCTATATACCGCGAAAAACTGATTTTGGTTCTCTCATGCTTATCATGATTTTTAAAAATTACATGTTACCTATACCCCTCCCTAAACACACAATTTTGCTATGTGTGGAAATGGTGTTCTATCAACAGTAAAGGATTTTAATTGAGCATAAGAAGTTTTAATATTTAAAGCAAGTAATTTTTAAAAATAACTACAGAAGGCATAAAATAAAAGAATTCATAGATTATTATAAAGTTGGAAGGAACTTAAGAGGTCACAAATCCTACCCATATCTGGATCACACATCATGTCAACAACATTCTCAATACATCATCATGCAAGTATCTCTTAAAGACCTCCAGTAATTTGTTACTTCCTGAAACTGTTCATTCCATTTTGGACAATATGAAGTTTTTCTTTGTATTGGCTGAAATTTGTTTTTTTGTTACTTTTACTCACTCAGGAAATATTTACTAAGCACTTCTGTGCCAGGCACTGGACTAAGCACCTTTTTTTACCCATAGGTTCCTAAATTTGCTTTCAGGTACCAAGCAGAGTAAGTCATATCTCTCTTTTCATATAGCACTACAACTATTTTGTACATTGCAATTATTTTCCCCTAATTTTTCTCTAGTCCATGCTAAGCTTCCCTAGTTTCTTCTTCACATGCGGAAGTTCTGAATCATTTCATCATGCAATGGCTATATTTTGACAACAACAAAGTTTCTCATATCTATAGGAAATTTATTAACTATTATGCTTTATATATACATTATTAGCGCTCTTTATACTGCAAGTGTTAGGAATCAAAGTACACATATAGAGTGCTGCTTCTTATGTCTGTAGCTTTAGGGAAATCTTCCAACTGTGATTCAAAAGTTTATGTGTTTGATCCTTCAAAGGTTTTCAAACTACTGTCTAAAGTGCTCTCTAGAATAGACATAAGCCTCTTCTTCAAGAAAATTGCCCCAGACTTGGGGATAGCATATAAAATATAATGGAAACTGTGATTCCCAATGAACATGTGATCCTAGCTAACTTTTTTGCTTGAATGGTTGTGATGACACTAAAAATGTTTTTTAAAACCTAACTCCTATTGTTCACACGGCAAACCTGATTAGCAAAGGAGACAAAAAATTTAGAACTTTTGAAATTCCGCAGGATTGTTTTCCTGGGACAATGTGAGTCAAGGGTAGTATAAATTTCCTATACGTAAAAGGAGCTTTGCTATCAAAATATAACTATTGCATGGTGAAGTGATTCGTGTCTTTGTCATGTGAAGAAGAAACTAGAGAAGTTTAGCAAGGACTAGAGAAGAATTGGAAATAAGTATAAATTATTGAGAATTCTCCTTCCCCAAAGAACTTTTGTTTATGGGTTGTAACTATTAATAGTTATGGCATTAGAAATTAAAACATCTTTGTACTATTATGAAAACAGGTTTGCTTTTTAGGATCTTAATAACCCAGGGGACCCTGGGTTTTGAGAACTGCTGCTCTAGACTAGACATTTGATGTTGGTAGACACACATGTGTGGTAGATAATTTGAGCCTAACATCCTTCTTGGAGATATAAAAGTGATAGAACTCCCAGCAACAGAAGTCCTGGATCTTATCTATACAATTACAGTATCTTTCAACTTTCCCACAAAGGAGAAAAGAGGATGATCTAGAGCTCAGATTAAGTTATGTTATTATTCAGTTGTGTCTAACTTTTTATGATCCCATGAACCATAGCATGTCAGGACCTTCTATACTTTATTATCTCTACAAGACTGTCAAAGTTCATATTTATGGTTTCCAAGATACTATCAATCCTTCTCTTCCTCTGCCAACCCCTTTCCTTTTGCTTTCAATCTTTCCCAACATCAAGATCTATCCAATGAGTTCCATCTTCTTATTAGGTGACTAAAATATTTAAGCTTCAATACTGATGTTCCAGTGAAATGCCTGAATTAATTTTTTAAGCATTAATTGATTTTTTACCATCTTGCTGTACAAGGAACTCTCAAAAGTCTTCTCTAGCACCACAATTCAAAAGCATTGGTCCTGTGGGATTCAGTTTTCCTTTAATAGTTCAAACCTCACAATAATAGATTGTTATCAAAAAACTATAGCTTTCACTATATAGACCTTTGTTGGCAAGATGATGTCGCTTTTTAGCATGCCATCCTGATTTACCATAACTATATTTAAAATAGATAACTATCAGATACATACAAATACACTTTGTATATAGAGACTAATGGGAGGAAAAAACCACCTACCACCTTTTAGAAAACAAATAAACATCTAAAGAATCATTCTATAAAAGAGTATTAGAAATAAAATATTTCTTTACATTTATGTATATAAAAATAATAATGAAGATTAGTAATTTATATCTCTGCAGAGAAAATCATTTTAGCAATGATATACACAAAGGGTAAGGGAAGGGAACAAGTATTTATCAAGGGCCTTTTATGTGCCAGGTAAGCACTAAAACACCATTGGGTTTTGATTCAAAAATCTTTTAGATACAGATATAAAATTCTATAGGAAACTGATTTTGACTTTTAAAATACATATTTAAATTAATAAAGTAGTTATGGTCAGCAATAACCTATTGATTTCAATTTGAGTCTCTGGGCATTAAAATCATTAGCTTACTAATTAAGATGTATAGTAACTCTTCTAAAATGGTTTGGTTTAGATAGGTTAGCATAACCCAGAATTTGTAAAGAGATAAAGCACCTTTTAAAGGAAAAATTACTTGGGTCAAGTTGATAGTAGTCAGAAAAGGCTTGAGAGCTAATTCTCAGAAGGTAGAAGAGACAACTAAAAAAAGGAAAATGCTAAAATGAAAAGCAAACTTGGACTACAATTGTATATAAGCACAGAGTTCATAGGATCATGATTTAGAGCTGGAAGAAATCTTAGCGGCCAAGAAACTGATCCAACCCCTTCATTTTGTAGATGAGAAATCACAGAGATACACCAATTTGTCTAAGATCAGAATTATTAAGTAACTTGCAAGTGAAATAGAATAAGACTGAATGTGATTCAAACTGGGATCCTATGACTATAAATCCAGTGTTCTTTCCTTTTTTATTGTTGTTTCTACTAATATTCAGAGCAAAATAAAGAGAAAAAGTAAGAAAAGAACAAAGATTAGTGAAGTATTAATGGATGATTAATAGATGACCCAGAAAAACAAAAAAGACTAAATTTATATTTACCTTTCATTTTCTCCAGAGGAGAATAATTTCCAAATCAAAAAAAAAAAAAAAAGTGCAGTAAGCATCATCAAGAGGGAAGAGGTCTGAAATAATAGAGAACTTAGCTCCAAAAACAGAAAAAAATTACATCCTAATTTACTAAAATAATTTTAGGTATAATTATATGAGCAGTCAGATCTAATATATATTACAAAGACTAGGAGAATGCCAAAAGACAGGAAATGATGAAAACATAATACTAATTTTGACCAAAAGGGGCAAAAAGTTAAATTTCTTAAAGGCCCAGATGGTCCTTCAATGTGCTTAAGTTTCTGTTCCAAATACTTCACATAATGTCTGTTGCATGGTGAGCATTTAAAAAAATGCTTGTAGTTGATTTAAATTGTAGAAACTACAGATTGCTCCATTTAAAATTTGAAATCAATCCCTGACAAAATTGTGAAATAGGTCATTGAACAAATGGGCATGGGAATTTATAAAAAGAACTGATGATAATAAGATAATACTATTTCTCTCTCTCTCTCTCTCTTTCTCTCTCTCTCTCTCTCTCTCTCTCTCACACACACACACACAACACACACACACACACACACACACAAATGCAAACCTGCCACATTAACCTCATTTACTTTTTTTTTTTAATATGGGGTTTTACACAGTGAAAGCAATATTGTATGATGATCAAATGTGTATGACTTGGCTATTCTGATCAATACAATGATCTAAGACAATCCCAAAAGACTCATGTTTTTAAAAAATGCTCACTCAGAGAAAGAACTGATGAAGTCTGAATGCAGGACAAAACATAATTTTAACATTTTTCTTTATCCTTCCTCCCAAAAAAGGGTAAAGAGCTCATATGTGCAAAAATGTTTATAGCAGCTCTTTTTGTAGTGGCAAGGAACTGGAAATTGAATGGATGTCTATCAGTTGGGGAATGACTGAATAAGTTATGGTATATAAAGGTAATGGAATATTATTGCTTTAAAAGAAATGATGAGCAGGCTGATTTTAGAAAAGCTAGAAAGACTTACATGAACTGAGGCTGAGTGAAGTAAGCAGAACAAGGAGAACATTGTACATAGTAACAAGATTATGTAATGATCAACTGTGTTGGACTTGGCTCTTCTCAACAACGTGGTGATTTAAGGCAATTTCAATAGACTTGGGATGGAAAATGACAACCATATCCATAGAGAGAACTATGGAGACTGAATGTGGATTGAAACATAGTATTTTCACTTTTTGTTGCTTTTTTTTTCCTTTTTCATGTTTTTTTTCTTTTGGTCCGATTTTCTTGCAGAACAAGACAAATATGGAAATATGTTTAAAAGAACTGCACATATTTAACCTATATCAGAAGTTTGCTGTCTTGGGGAGGAGAAACGTGAGGAAGGGACCAAGAAAAATTTGGAACACAAAGTTTTACAAAAATGAATATTGAAAACTTTCTTCGCATGTATTTGGAAAAAATAAAATACTATTGGGTAAAAAAAAAAAAGAAACAATAAACACTAGATTATACACTATATTATTTTTTTAAAAAGAAAAAAAAAGAAGTAGTAATGAGGGAAAAGAACTTGGATCCAGAAAATTACCAGGATGGTCAGTGGGGGCAATGCAGGAGTATAGAAACTCAGAAAAGTAAACTGGAAACTCAGTATGTCAACATATTAACTATACAGTTGGTGGTCTTTTAAAGTACATTGTCTTCCAATTGTTCAGTGATGAAGAGAGCCATCTATACCCAAAGAGAGGCCACTGGAAGCTGAGTGTGGACTACAACATAGCATTTTCACCCTTCCTGTTAATGTATGCTTGCAATTTGTTTTCTTTTCCAGTTTTTTTTTTCTTCTTGATCTGATTTTTCTTGTGCAGCAAGATAACTGTATAAATATATATTGGATTTAACAAATATTTTAACATTTTAAAAATGTATTGGACTACTTGCCATCTAGGGAAGGGGGTAGGGGTAAGGAGGGTATAACTGGAACAGAAGGCTTTGCAAGGGTCAATGTCGAAAAATTACCTATGCATATGTTTTGTAAATAAAAAGCTTTAATTTTTTTAAGTACATTGTTATAACCAAGATGTAACAAAATCTAATGTATTTCATGTGTGATTCATGGATTCTAGAAAAATCTTTAAATCAGATTTACATATCTAATTACAGCTCCTCCACTGAATATTATGAAGCAAAGTGAGATAGTGAATAGAAAACCAATCTTGAAGTCAAAAAGACATGGTTTTAAGTTCTTCCACTAAAAAAAAAAAAAAAAAAAAAGTTCTTCCACTGATATATACTTAACTTCCTATTGCCCCAGACAATCTGAGTATAAATTACAAGTGAGTTTCTAAGCTTGGAGTTCTCCATCCTAAAGAAATCACAGGTTTGAAGCCCATAAAAAGTATATATTATACAAAAACTTGGGGTGGGTTTTAAAAAAACAAGCTTTGATGATACTACCAAATAAGATATGTTATTTTCTCCAACTGCAAGTTGCATTCTCAATATTTATCAGGAATACTGAGTTAGTCTATATATTTTTAAACAGGAATGACAAGGGGCTCTCCTTTGATCTCCTTTTAAAGACTGATTCCAAGAAGACTGCAAATACATCACTGATAAATCTCTCTTTATCCAACACTCCAACCACCCCCAGGTTAAAGATTTTAGTGAATAAGTCCTCTCACTATCTTCAGCTATAAGGAACACTGTGTCTCAGGGAGAGTTTTTTAAACAGGGAATATATAGTACAAGATTTAGCACACTGGGGATAGAATATCCATTGTTTGTCCCTGAAAGTGGTAGGGTGGGATTCTCATTTCACAAGTTTCAACAGTTTCCTGCTTAAGCAAGTAGTTCAATCTGAGCATGCTTATAATAGATGATGACAGGTCTTGACAATGTTACTTTGGATCCACAAGCCAACCTAAATACTTAAGAATCATATTAATTTTTTCAGCTTCCAAGAAAATAAGAACAAAATATGTTAATAATTAACATTAACCCAAATTAGTGTTAGTGATATTCTATAAAAGAGTTTGGAAGAATGTACTTGAAAGATATGTGGAAATCCCCAGCTGCTAAGTACCTACCCCTGTAATATCTATCTTGATTCATTCTAACATACAAAATATATAGGATACAGGTCTCAGCCAAAATAGGTACTCAAGGCATCACAAGGAACCCCAGGTGAGTTGACCTGCTTCCCTATCCTAATGATACTACCTAGTCCTATGAACTTATTTTTATCAAATTCCTATGACAGTAAAAACATGAAAGCGTGTGACTAGGAAAAAGCTTTATAAGAAGAAAAAAAGTTATATTCCAAACATTAAAAATTACAATTGGCACAAAGTGCCCTAAACAAATAATGACTAAGACATGTTCCCATGTCTTAAAAAGTTTAAAAAGGGTTTAAAATTTCCCTTTGTCACTATTACTCAGTGCAGAAGTTCCCATGAAATAACATAAAACATAAACCTAAACTCTTCCATTTACCACTTAGAAAAATGCTTCCATTTTTACTACACTTCCAGTCTTTTACATTATCTATGTCATAAGTCTAACGCAAAGCTCCCTTTGCTACCTATTTAAATTATTTAAATTCAACATGCTTTTAAAATATGCTGTAGACACTTGTCTGCAGCAACAGAGCTAGGTGTTGGAGATACAAAAGCAAAAATGAAACAATCTTTGTTCTTAAAGATCTCAATCTCCCAGGGAGAGGGTAAGAACAACATACTATTTGAATAAGGGTTATGAGAAGGGAGAGACAAGAGCAGATAAAAATATCTGTAGAGACATGCCAATTGGCATATTTACTGAGAGTTGACAACCCATTTTGACAGTGGAAAATAGCAGAATAAGTTTTTAAAATGATAGTAAAAATGACTTTGTTTTGAACAAGTTGTAAAAACAACATTCTCTCCAGGGTAATATTTCATAAAGGTAAAGTTAACTTGCTTCAAGAAAACTAAGCTCATATGAACATTCAAATTATTATTACATCAAATTATTCAAGCTCACCTCATGGATCATGAATTTCAGCCTGCTGAAAACTTGCAGACAGTTATGAAATTAAGTGGGGAAAACTTAAATACCAGGAGTATTCCCCACAAAAGAAATTTTACACAAGTAGCCTTGGGAACACTGAAAACTGTACTCTCCTTATCCATGTTGCCAAAATACACAACCTTGGCCCCAAGTGTCGAAATTTCCATATGAAAATGGGGTTTCCTTTAGAAAGACTAGATGTTAAAAGCATGAAAGAAATCTGAATGTATATTTTTTTCTTAACCACACACTGAAAAAAAGAAAAAGAAAAGAAACCATTTTCAGAGTAAAGTACTCTCCTTTCCCCTCCACCAAAAGATAAGTACTTTTAATTTTAAAGATATAAGGATAAATTCATTCTTTTAAGAAAATCAAACATAGACAAAACCATTATCCTAGCTGTATGACACTGGAAAGTCATTTAACCTCTGCTACCTCAGTTTTCTAAATTGTAAAATGGGGATAATAATAGCACCTATCTCAAAAGGTTGTTGTGAGGATCAAATGAGAGTTTATAAAGCACTTAGCACAATGCCTGGCATTTAGTAGATGCTTGATAAGTGCTTACTTACTTTTTTTATTATCTTTTATTTTTTATATAACCAGGATTTCTCCCAGCATGCTTTCCTCCTCCTCCCTATACTCCCATATAATAAATACTTTTAAAGGAAAAAAAGAAAAATACAAAAGTAGAGACAAAAAATAAAAACTGATCAAACAAATGAAAAGGTTTCACAACTATTTATTAATGTCTCTCAATGACCCAGAACTGTGCCAATCCTTGAGAATACATAAAAAAGTATAACTGGTCCCTGTTTCAAAGGGCTTAGATTTTAACATGAACTGAAAGGGGCAATGTATCCATCTTTTAACATTCAGAATCATTTTAAAAATATATGTCTTGGGATTTTTGTTACTGTTGTCATATGAAAAACTACCACTGGAAAAACTGAAAAGTTAGGTGTACTGTTGTGTGCATAAGTACATGAATACTTATATATGAATACATGTATATACACATTACATTTTGGAAACAAAAATAAAGAATAAAAGCTTTACAATCTCTATATAATCTCATTAGACTCCCTATTAAAGCCCCATTCCCAGTTGTCTCATGCATCCTGTCACTGAGGTGATTCTGGATAGACTCTGGAAGGAGAGTTCTTTTACAGCAGGTTTATGTGTCTGCTGTCAAAGAAGAAATTAAGAGAAATACAGCAAAGTAGTTTATGATCACAAGTCTGGCCACTATTCAAGACAATGAATTCTTCAGCCATAGGAACTCACTTAGGGGAATCCACTCAGCATTGTGGGACTGTGATTTGCTTCAGGGGGAAAACACATGATTTGCAACAAAACCACAAATCTTTTTAATTTATTGTTTTCACTTAACAAAAAAATCTATTTTCTCTCTCCCCCAAACTCTTTTACTGAAAAAAGAAAGAAAAAAGGCCTTTTAAGAGCTGTGTGTGTGTGTTTGTGTGTGTGTGTGTGTGTGTGTGTGTGTGTGTGTGTGTGTGTAATCAAACAAAGAAAAATGACCAGATCAAAAAAAATGTCTCATCCTATTTTTAAGTCCAGCACCTCTCTGTCAGGAGCTTGATAGCATGCTTTATCACAGGTTCTCTGGAATTATAAAAACCACGGATATTTTAAATTGACAAAATACAATTTTCATTAAAAATCTGATTCTTTCTTTAATCTATTATTTGTTTAAAAGATGCTTCTCTTCAAGAATCAGAGACTATTAGGGCTAGCATGGAATTAAAAAATTATCTAATCTGATCTGCTCATATAGATGAGAAAACTGAATAGTGATCTGATTTGCCCTGGCTCATATGACTAGGCAACTGCCAGACTAGGAAATGGAATTTAGGATTGAGTTCTCTAATTTTTCCCACTCTTAACATATTGTCTCTGATCTTCTCAAAATGGAAAATTAAACACTGTAAAATTAGAAATAACAAAAGGAAAAGATTCAAAGAAACCTGGAAAGATTTGTATGAACGGATGCAGAGGACAATTTGTATACTGGCTACAACCTTCTAAAGTAAAACATCTTCAAAAAGTTTAAAAATTCTGATCATGGAATAGGTTAAGTTCACAAGACACAATAGTCAATCACTATAGTAAAGTAATGTTTGATAAATCCAAAGACTCAAACTTCTGGATAAGAACTCACTATTTCACAAAATTTCTGGGAAAACTGGAAAACAGTATGGCAGAAACTAAGCAATGACCAACATCTAATATATTATTCCAAAATAAGACCAAAATGGGTTCATGATTTACACATAAAGGGTGATACTATAAGCAAATTAAGAGAACAAAAAACAGGCTAGTTCTTGGATCTGTGGGAAAAGGAGGAATTTATGGCCAAAGAATTAGAGAACATTATGAAATCAAAAATGGATAATTTTGCTTACATTAAATTAAAAAGGTTTTGCACAAATAAAACCAATGAAACCAAAATTAGAAGGGAAGTAGAAATCTGGGAAACAAGTTTCACAACCAATATTACTGATAAAGGCTTCATTTCTAAAATACATAGAGAATTGACTCAAATTTATAAGAATACAAGCCATTCCCCAATTAATAAGTGGTTAAAGAATATGTTTAGATCAAGAAATTAAAGCTATTTCTAGTCCCATGAAAAAAATGCTCTAAATCACTACTGATTAGAGAAATGCAAATTAAGAAAAGTCGGGGAATGGCTGAATAAGTTATGGTATAAGAAGGTGATGGAGTATTATTGTTCTGTAAGAAATGACCAGCAGGATGATTTCAGAAAAGCCTGAAAAGACTTACATGAATTGACGCTACGTGAAGTGAACAGAACCAGGAGAACATTGTAGACAGTAACAAGAAGATTATGTGATGATCAACTGTGATGGATTTGGTTCTTTTCAACAATGTGGTAATTCAAAGCAATTCCAATAGACTTGGGATGGAAAAAGCCATCTGCGTCCAAAGAGAGAACTATGGAGACTGAATGTGGATTAAAGCATAATATTTTCACCTTTTGTTGTCATTGTTTGTTTGCTTGATATTTTTTGCCTTGTGTTTTTTCCCTTTTGAACTGATTTTTCTTGCCCAGAGTGACAAATATAGAAATATGTTTTAAAAATTGCACATATTTAACCTATATCACATTGCCTGCTAACTTGGGAAGTAGAGTAGTAAGGAAGAGAGGAAGGGAGAAAAATCTGAAACACAAAAAGTTTTAAAAAATGTTGAAAACTATCTTTACATGTGTTTGGAAAATTAAAATACCATTTAAAAAATTCTGATCTATCAAATGATCATTCAGGATTCCATAAGCCTGATAATGAAGCAGCTTTCTACTTTTTGGCACAGACATGAGGAACTGAAGGAACAGAAGGAAACATACATTTGTAGGCACAACCCGTTCATCACAAATTTGTTTTGCTTGATTATATGTATGTGTTGAAGAGGAGGAGGACTCTTTTTTAGGGAAGAGAGGTGTTATAGGAGAGTGGGTAGACAGTGATAGTCAAGCAAAACAGAAAAAGAAACAAGCCTGTCAATGAAACATATAAATACACAGAAGAGAGAAGAAAGATATTTAGAAGGTGATAAAGAAAAGGAATGTTGATACTTCCATGTTAAAGCTAACACTTAGAAAAATAACAGCAAACTCTATATAGTGGATTCATTTTCATGTGTAATCCTCTTTCCTGTCCTTTATATTTTATATGTAATAACACCCTTTATTTAAAATAACACCTTTTAAAAATCCTCTCTTGAAAAAAAAGAATTAAATAGGTTATGACTGTATTATATTTATTTAATACTTTCATTGGTAGGGGATAACGGTAAATATGTTTTTGATAAGTCAGAGTCATTCTCTCATTAGAAGTTTAATGAATTGCTAATTTTAATATATTTGTTTATGTATTATTATATATACATATTTATATATTATACAATATGCACATATTATATATGGGGATATATATATGTAATTATAAACCTTTATAATCACAACAATGAAAGTGTTGTAAAATTAAGGTTTAAAAAAAAAAGCAAAATGAAACTGTTACTTCGACCAAGTGGGAAGAATTGTGAAGGTTTGTATCTTCAAAATGACAGTTGTGCTCAATTAGCTCAGTGGAGCAGAGTAAAAAAATGTAAACAATCAAAGGGCTCCTAATTAGGGAAAAATTATCATTTGAAATATATTTTAAATCAAAGCCAATTGCCAATCTACGTTCACTGCTTTACAGTAGTCACCTAACCATGCTGATGAAAAACACAGCAAGGAAAAAAAAATATTATATGATGTGAAAAATTGCAAGTATTATGTAATACAAATTCCATTTTCCAACTAATGCAGGTCTTACAAGAACAAATATAATGAAGTGACAAAAAGACAATCAATCTACTTACTGCTGACATGCAATGACTTATATGATTATTTGTCACAAATCAGAACAAGCATCTGAATGCATTTCACTATACTATCTTTCAACCAGAAATTCTTAACCTAGAGTCCATGAATAGATTTTAGGGAGTCTAAGTACCTGAATGGGAAATAATTAAATCTTTATTTCAATAGAATTGGTTTCTTGGTAATTACATTTTGTTTGATGCATTTAAAAGCATACCTATAAGAAGGAAACTGTAGAAAGGCTTCACCAGGCTACTAAAAAAAAGCTAGCTGCTATCAAGGTAAGATACATTACAGGTAGGCAAATATTCTTTTCACATCTATCTCCATTTCTTCACTCAGAGGGGTCACCAGCTCATTTAAGGACCTCATTCTTAATCACCTGGACTATTGTGCCTTTTATAATTTATTTCTTCATATAAATCCATAGATCACTAAAGAGCTAGAGAACATAAAGACCTTGGCTGAATTGTATGATGTCTTGGGGATGCTTTCCGTGTAATGCAGTGGCTTTGATTTTATACTTCTAAAAGGTTCTACCACATTGTGTAAACCTAAATAGTTCCTTTAAAAAATCTAACTTACCAGTCCTCTCTGTATTCATCCTGCTGGTCATACATGAACTGATGCTAAGTGAAATGAGCAGAACCAGGAGATCATTATACACTTCGACAACGATATTGTATGAGGACATATTTTGATGGAAGTGGATTTCTTTGACAAAGAGACCTAACTAAGTTTCAATTGATAAATGACGGACATAAGCAGCTACACCCAAAGAACGAACACTGGGAAACAAATGTGAACTATCTGCATTTTAGTTTTTCTTCCCGGGTTATTTATACCTTCTGAATCCAATTCTCCCTATGCAACAAGAGAACTGTTCGGTTCTGCAAACATATATTGTATCTAGGATATACTGCAACATATCCAACATATAAAGGACTGCTTGCCATCTAGGGGAGGGGGTGGAGGGAGGGAGGGGGAAAAAAATCGGAAAAGAAACGAGTGCAAGGAATAATGTTGTCATTATAAAGTAATCATTAAATAAAAAAAATAAAAAAATAAAAAAAATAAAAAATCTAACTTACGTTTTCATAAATAACTAGTATTTTATTTAAAGTTATCATTTAAAAATAAGTATGTTTAAGGGTGATCTAGCCAGTGTCTAATAAATAATAAAGACAGTGACTACTGTCTAGAAGTGAAGACTAGAGATATAACTTCACTTAGAAGTCAGTGAAGAAGGAAAAAGATTTCCCTTTTGTTTGGGTTGGGGTGAGTTATTTGTTGGGTTGTCTGTTCCAGAAAGGCAGTAGAGATGAAATAAAACAAGGATATTTGTGAGATACATGATATCACTTTTCACAAACTAAAAGTGTGAGATGTTCTTCAATCTAGTGATACTGGCCTCCTGGATGTTATATAAACAAAAACCTTCATCTCTCAGATCTTTCAATCCAGCCATTTTACTCTGACTGTCCCCCATGCCTGGAATGTTCCCTTTTCTCTATTCTGACTACTGACCTTCCTGGCTTCTTTCACATCTCAATTAAAATCCCACATTCTACAGGAAGTCTTCTTCAAACATTCTTCTTTTTATTTTTAAATAACTTTTTATTGACAGAACTCATGCCAGGGTAATTTTTTACACTTCTGTTCCAATTTTTCCCCTTTCTCCCTCCACCCCCTCCCCCATATGGCAAGCAATCCTATACATGTTAAATAGGTTACAGTTATCCTAAATACAATATATGTGTGCAGAACTGAACAATTCTCTTGTTGCACAGGAAGAATTGGATTTAGAAGATATAAATAAGCTGGGAAGAAAAACAAAAATGCAATCAGTTTATATTCATTTCTCAGTGTCCTTTCTTTGGGTGTAGCTGCTTCTGTCCATCCTTGATCAATTGAAACTGAATTAGCTCTCTTTATTGAAGAGATCCACTTCCATCAGAATACATCCTCAAACAGTATCGTTGTTGAGGTATATAATGATCTCCTGGTTCTGCTCATTTCACTTAGCATCAGTTCATGTGAGTCTCTCCAAGCCTTTCTGTATTCATCCTGCTGGTCATTTCTTACAGAACAATAATATTCCATAATATTCATAAACCACAATTTACTCAACCATTCTCCAATTGATGGGCATCCACTCATTTTCCAGCTTCTAGCCACTACAAACAGGGCTGTGACAAACATTTTGGCACATACTGGTCCCTTTCCTTTCTTTAGTATCTCTTTGGGGTATAAGCCCAGTAGCAACACTGCTGGATCAAAGGGTATGCACAGTTTGATAGCTTTTTGAGCATAGTTCCAAATTGCTCTCCAGAATGGCTGGATGTGTTCACAATTCCACCAACAATGTATCAATGTCCCAGTTTTCCCACATCCCCTCCAACATTCTGCATTATCTTTCCTTGTCATTCTAGCCAATCTGACAGGTGTGTAGTGGTATCTCAGAGTTGCTTCAAACATGCTTAATTCTGGTGTCTTCCCCTGTTAAAAATTTCCTATTTATCTTGTCCACAGTTTGTTTCATATATACTTGTTTGCTTGTTGTCTACCCCATCAGACTGTAAGCCACTTTTACCTTTTTTGGTATCCTTAGAATTTAATACAGTGCCTAAGACATAGTAGGTGCTTGTTAATTGTCTGATGATTGAGATGCATGATATCATTTCCCAAAAAATAAAACAAGCCTTGAAAAATAAAATGTTATAGACTTTCATTATCATGCCTATGAGTGACTGACCTAATTGAGTTGAGGCCTTACAACTTAAACATACTAAGACTATTCAGAAATCCTTTGCAGAGAAGGCTTATGTTTTTCTAACTTGAAGGCAAGCCTTAGTTTTATTAAAATTATACATTTTAGAATGTGTACCTAAACAAGGAAAAAATGTAAATCTAATTCAATTTAATTCGGTGAGCATTTCTTATTAATAATTTACATTCTACTAGAGGGAAGCAATACATATACAAATAAACACAAATATATACAACATAAAATATGCTGCCAAAATTCTCTCTCTCTCTCCCCCCACCCCATTCCTCCTTCCCTCCCTCCTCTTCATTACCCCGTCTTAAGCTTCCTAACTTCCTTCAAGTCTCAGCTAAAGTTTCTCCTTTTGCAATAAACTATTTCTAGTCATGCTTAATTTTTAGCACCTTCCTTCTGAGACCTTCCTATATATGTCTAGTTGGTACATACTTGTTCTTGCATGTATTCTCCCTCATAATCTAATGGAGGATCTAATTTGAGTATCTAACCTGTTTTGTGGGAATGAAAAAGAACAGAAGAAGTTGGGATAACTGCCTTATGTGATTTTCCTCTCTGCCTGATACAGGTGGGAAGACAGGCATTTCTAGTGCCATTGCTAGGGAAGACAGGCCTGGGACCAGGAAGACCTGAGTTCAAATCTAGTCTCAAATAATTCTTAACTGTGTGATTTAAGTCACTTAACCTCTGACTCAGCTTTTTCAACTGTAAAATGGGTACCATAATAGCACCTACTTCACAGGTTTATAATAAGGATTAAATGTGATAATATTTGTAGAGCATTTGGTACAGTGCCTAACATATAGCTGGAGTTTAATAAATGTTTGCTTCCTTCCCCTCCTTGTCACTGCTGTAGAATAACACCAATCTCTTTAGCATAATAAAAACACTTCCAAAATGTATGATTTAAAGAACCAAAGAAAAATTCAATTTTAATTCAGGTAGAGAAATTAGGTGATTATAAAAAAAAAGATTGGCCTTATGTTTAAAAAGAGGTTGAATCAGATTTCATCAGTGTGAAATGTTCCTCATTAACTTTAATCTTATTATCAAAGTATCCATCTTTGATAATGAAGTAGATATACAAATGAAAGACATTTCTTCTCGCTGTCTGTTATCTGATGAAGTGAGATGGGGAATACTGGTCCAACAAGAAGTAATTGAGATGCTCAACTTCATTCCAAGGGCACTTAACAGCTTTTTGATAGTACATATTCTAAGTTATTATACTAATAACTGTGGCCAAATCTGAATTAGAAACTGTAAAGTTAGAAGATTCTTTTATCTCATTATCATTTCTTTAGTGTTTTCATTAATGACTAAGTAGGATGACTGAATTGCAAACAATAAAAAATGTAGCTTAGGAAAGCTAGACATAATTGTTCTATGTTTTTTGGTTTCAGATGTTTTCAATTCTACCTTTCAAGAGCCTCCATCCTCTTAAGATGGTTTCCTTTCTTTAACATCATTCCCAAAAATCCAGTCCTGCCCTAGTTTAGAATTGTAACTGCTTATGCTAAGAAACAATCTTGAGTTTTGACATTTAAGTTACTGAAGATATATATATATGACTCAGAATTTTTGAATAAACACCAAGATTTTCCTTGGGCAAACCAAATGGCTAGTGAAGCTTAAGAAATTTACAAGACCTGCTAAGGTCCAAGGGGAACAATAACAATTCATGCTCTGCTAAAGTGGAATTTGAGATGATTTGTCCAGTTTGGACTGGTTTAACTAAGCTTAAAGAAAAAACGGCATATGGACAAAGAGGCATCATGGATAAAATGCAGTTTTTGGAATCAGGAAGACCTGGGAGGAAGACCAGTGTCCACCTCTGACACTTTCTAATAGGGTGACAGGGCAGGCTAATTTACATCTTTTAGTTACATATTTCTCAGCTAAAACATGATATACTTGAACTTGATTTTTTTTTTTTTTTGCTAAAAAGAAGGTTTATTTAGGAGAAGAGTTTACAGACAAAATAAAAGATAAGATAGACACAAAGAGTGGCAAATGTGAAATAAACTTGGGAGAGTATAAAGTTAGCAAAGAAAAAGACAAGTTCCCCTGGGGAATTCAAAGTTAACCAGGAGAAAGGAAATAGTCCTTGACATGAGAGAAAACCATTGACTGACAGATTAGACTAACCAATTAGCTAGAGTAAGGAAAAAAGTCACCCTTAAAGAGAAGACATTATGAAGGAAGAGAGAGAATGATATCATAGTGGGTTTAGTCCTGAAAAGGACTAAGCAAAGTTGATCATGGGTTCTTAAGATTCTTTTGAATGACATGGATCTTTTTGGAAGTCTGCTGAATTTTATAAAATCTTTGGAATAAATGTTTTTAAGTAGTAGAAGGAAATGCTGTATTTTAGTTAAAGGTTAATGAAGATAAAAGTGTAATTTCCTCTTCTCCCAAGTTTATGAATCCACAGAAATTTATAGATCTACAGGAGGCATCAGTGAATCCCAATGTAAGAAGTCCTAGACTTAGGAAATCCACTTTTAATTATATAGTAAAGTGAGAAACAACATGATCCAATGGAAAGAATCAGGATTTGAAGAACTGTAGAGCTAGGATGAAATCCCATCTCTAACACTACCTGTGTAGTCTTGGGCAAATCACTCAGCTTCATTTTCACTCACTTTTTCTTTGGTAAAAAATTGATGTCACCATGACCTTAAATGATCCCAGAAGACCCTTAACACTCTATTATCATGATTGTCATACTTTGAACAATTCACATTAACTTCTCTGAGCTTCAATTTCCTATTTTTTTTAAATGAGGGAAATAAATATTTACTATATCTAAATCATAAGATTATTGTGAGAAAAGTACTTTGCAAACCCTGACGTGTAAGATGTTACTTCATTGTTGAAAAAATAAGACAAATGATGCAAAACAAGCATTAAATTTAAAGATGATTTTTATTTAACACTGAAATGTACCATTGTTTAGATTGATGAAGTATGTCTATGTGTGTGTGAAGTAGATATACTTATTCATTTTATATTAAAGAGACATTGGTTTTGCTCTTTAATTATAATAATCAGTCTCACCTCAAGGAAAGAAGATACTTTCCTCATTTCACTGGAGAAGTTAGGGGACTATGGGTAAAAGTATTACAAATATCATCAAATTAGTTGATATATACTTTGATTTAAGTTTTACACAGACAGATAATTAAGAAATTCCCATGATTATATGGGGTGAAGATATGACTTTCATGCCACAACCAAGTTAGCATTTCATATATACTATTTACTGATATTTTTGGAATAAATTTAATAAATTTTCTTTCTTATGCTTATCAATCTAATGTAGTAGATTATTAATCTGAGATCCTTGGACTCATTAAAGTCCACAAACCACCATAGATCTTAGTGTGGGGGGGGGTGTCTATAAACTTGGAAAGGAAAAAAGATATGTTTTTGTTTTCACTATCCAATAGTTGAAAGCTAGCATTTAATTTCAATTGCTGAAAAACATTATTCTGAAAAGATGTCCCTAATGTTCACAAGATTTCTGAAGGGATCCACAACATAAAAAAGGTGAAGGACCCCACAACATAAAAAAGGTGAAGGACCCCAATGTAGTATGAATGTTAGCTATCTGCAGTACAGAAAAAGCACAACCACTTTTCCTCAAATTGTTCCCATTCTGAGTTAATGCTTTACAAAAAAAATTCATTAACTACATATATTCAAATTGCCAAATTTTATCATCTGCTACACTGAATTCATAGTAACAAATATTACAATAGAGATAACTGGGCCAATAACAGATGCTTCCAATGCAAGTATAAACTGCCAATTATCAACAATTACATCAAGCTAACAAATACCCTTGAGATCTTACATTCACTGAACAATAATAATATGCCAGGACATACAGAATTTGATGAAACACTAAGAGGCATATGGGGGTAGTAAACAGACATTGAAATAGTGCAATAAAAACTGAACAACTATATAGAAATTTAAAATACTTTTAACTTAGTTATATGGAGTTTGTTTTATTTTTATGAATGGGAAAATCTGGACTTACAATGGAAAGGAGGCCTTTTTCACTAATTAGTTGCAATATCCTCTAAGTGTTAACGATAATTTAATGTTCCCAGTTAGGAGGAGGCTTTATGCTAAATGATTTGAGGTTGATGAAAACTCACACATTTGGCATTTCTTGCTACTCAAATGGTTTATATTATGAACTAGAACACATAAAACTAGCAAAGGATTCTCCTAATTATAATGACTCAAACAACTGTTACCTTTGTCTTTTTTCTTCTTGGTAGCATCATCAGGTTAAAGGAAAAAATGCAGCCTGCTGCATTCATCATATATTTTTACTAAGACTATGATACATCTATAAGTCTATGATACATCTTTCTTGCCCCCAGATACAGCTACCTTCCTAGGAAGTTGACAGTAACTGGTAGGGATGGCAAATTTGATCAGAAAAGCATCTAGGCCTGTAGCAAGAGCTTAAACATCTTGCCGTAAAAATTTTTCATCCTTAATCAAACTAACTCATTATTCAACTTCCTAAAAAAGGTTCACCGTAGTATGTTTAAAACAAAGAGCCAACAGACCCTTTCCCTTTGATGTGTTACACATGACAATTAATTCTCCATTTCTCAGCTTCTTGGTTTTCTTATTCTCTAGTACTTTTCCAAACTGCTCTGATTCAAATTTTCCTACCATCTGCTGCCTTATGTGTGTCCATAAGTAGATACAGAGAGAGAGATGAATAGATAGTTAACTGGTTAATTATTTTTTATTACATACTTACTATGTACTAGGAGGAGATGGTTACTTTAATACAAAGAATGAAACAATCCACCCAAGCAAAGAACTTACATTGCAATGGGGAGAGACAAGATGTACATGTAAAAATAAATATCACATAAATATAAAGTTAATGAATGCAAACATATATAAAATAGTTAAATAAAAAGTAGCACAGGTTAAAAGAATAAGTAAAACTCTCAGCAATCTATAAAAATACTAAGCAAAGACAGCTTGTTTCTTTCTTTTCTAATGTGAGCATTTTGCTTACATAGAGGCAAAACTGACATGTGGTCTCTTTCACCCATTTTCTCTAATAAGGAAAAAGTAAAATGGATAAGAATGAAATGTGTTAAAAAATGGGCTAATAATTTCTAAGATATATGTATTTTCTCCAACTATTCAAAATGACTTATTTTCCCCTTCTTTTCTCATTAAAGCCTCTCTAAAGGCAAGCCAAACTATTTGAAATTAGACAGTAACTATTTATATTAATTTATAGAAATGAAAACTTATCAAGTGACTTGATACCCAAGAAAAATTCAGTAAGTTAATGAGGAATAGCACTAAAAATAATGTTAACATCTTTTATATTTCTATAACTTTTTATTGCCATGCTTGCTTTATATTCCCTACTACATTCTCTATCAAGGCCAGACTGCTATAATTTAGAGTGGAGGATTTAGAGTAGAGGAAACTAGGGCTTGTGCTTGGCCCTAATTGTGTGGCCAGGTCACTGCATTCCTACAAAGGAATTTACAGGCATACCTTATTTCATTGCACTTCAGCTTTATTATGTTTTGCAGATATTGCAGTAGCTGTTTATTTTTTTAATTACAAATTAGAAGTTTGTGGTAATTTTGTGTCAAGCAAGTCTATAGGTGCCATTTTTCTCCCCAACATTATATGCTTACATTATATCTCAGTAATTCTCACAATATTGCAAAATTTTTCATTATCATATCTTTTAGGGTGATCTGTGATGAATAAGCTTTGATTTTAAAACTGTAGCTGTTTTGGAGAGCCACAAACAGGAACTTATATAAAATGGGAACTTAATTGATAAATGTTTTGTAGAATCTGAATGCTCCATTAATTGGCTGTTCCCCAGTCACTCTCCCTCTCCCTCTCCACAGGTCTCCCTATTTCCTGAGACACAATAATATTGAAATTAGGTCAATAAAAAATCCCACAGTGGGCTTTTTAAGTGTAAGAGTAAAAGGAAGAATCAATCTCTCTGGTAAAATTCATTATTTTCTTATTTTTTAAAACTGTCACGGCCAACCCATCCTTCAGCAACCATCACCCTGATCAGTTAGTAGCCAGCAACATCGAGGCAAGACCTTCTACCAGGAAAAAGATTATGACTCACTAAAAGCTTAGATGATTTTTTAAAACAATAAAATATTTTTAATTATGTACATGGGGTTTTTGGACATAATAATATCACATTCTTAATAGGCTATAGTATAGTGTAAACATAACTTTTATATGCACTGGAAAACCAAAAAATTTGTTTGACTCATTTTATTGCGATAGTCACTTTATTGTGGTGGTCTGGAGCAGGACCCACAATATCTCCGAGGTATGTCTGTGTTTATCTTTGTGACTTTGGTAAGTGGCCATGTGTTCTACATTCCTTGAGAGTAAAAGCCTGATCAATCTGCCACAGCCCACAGAGTGGAAGGCAATGTTCAAAGAACTACTAATATATCTCAATATAATTACATACTCCCTAAAACTTTGCCTATCAATTAAAAAAAATCCTATGTTCCTGCAATATATTTGTGGAAATACTACTGTAATCCAGGACTCCAAATTACATTATATTCTAGTACAGTAATTATAAACACAACAAAGTGGAAATAAGTCTCTTGCATCTATTCCTTTCATTCAACTAACATAAAAGGCAATCTAGTTTAGGCCTTCAGCAGCTCTCATTTGCACTACTATAATATTCTCCGCAAAGGGTTCTAAATCCAGTCTGGCTCTTCTTCAATTCCAGTCCTACACAGTTAACAAACTGATAGGCCCTAGATTCTGGTCTGACCACATTGCTCCCTTTTTCAAATTGCTTCAGCTGCTCCCTATCTAGAATCAGATACAACTCCTCCATTTGGCTTTCACAGTCTAGCTCTAAGCTAGATTTATTCTAAACTGCTGTTGTAGTTCAGCCATTTCAATCATGTCTGACTCTCCATGACCCCATTTAGGGTTTTCTTGGTAAAAGACACTGGAGTGGATTGCTATTTCCTCCTCCAAATCATTTTACAGATGAAGAAACTGATGCAAACAGAGTTAAAAGACCTGCCTAGGATCACACAGGTAGTAAATATCTGAGATTGGACGGGAACTCAGGGAGATAAATCTTCATGACTCCAGGCTCAGAATTCCACCCACTGTGCCACTTGGTTTATTTTGTATTACTCTCCTTTGTGCACTCTACATGTCAACCAAATAGGCCTATTTATTGATTCCCCACAAAAGATCTCCCTATTCAGGTCTTACATAGACTACCCCATGCCTGGAAGCCACTCTCATGTCTACCTCTTCCTAGTTTCTTTCAGGCTTAGTTCCAGAGATAACCTTCTATAGGAAGTCTTTCTTGATGCTCCCAATTATTAAGGTCTCTTACTTTTTTCTTCCTCTCCTTCAAAAAATACTTCTATATTTTCTTGTATGTATTTTGTACTTAGGTAGATGGAGCACTGTATAATGAAATTTCCTCAAAATAAGAGAATTTCCTCAAAGATACTTCCTTACACTAATGAAATCACCCAAAAGTCTAGTCCAATTTTTTTTTTACTTTACTTATCCTTTGCTCCTCATCTCCCATCACACTTCAGACATATAGCATAGGTATCCTATACATACAACCATGTATATGCCTTTTTTTAAAATTCACAACAGTTCATTTTCTTACTCAACTCATATCTCTGTTCTTGATATCTTATTTGTTCATTATAACAGAAAACAGAAAAGTAATAAAATTGAAAGAAAAAATTTTAAAGTAAGAATGGCTTCCAGAATATAATGGCCTAGCTTAAATAAGGAAATTGTAGGCCAGGCACATCTCTGCTACAGACACTGTTCTTCTTTTGAACAGACCTAATAGTCACAAGGCAAAACAGCAAGAGTCATGGATGACCAGAGATCTTCTGGTGGATCTTCATCATATACTACAAATTCAAGAAGTTTCATTTATGTATTGAAGAAGAATCTAGACTCATGCATCAATCCCAAAGTTGATCCTGTTTCATGTCTGAAAGTCAACTCAAGGACATTTTCTGACAAACTCTTCTAAAAGAATCTGAGAATGTGGAAACCAATTAAATTAAAGTTATCTCCCCACAAAGTAAAGTGATAGAGGATGAAAATACCATGTTGCACCTTGATACTTAAACAATACAAGAATCCAGAAAAGGGGAAGCACAAAATTCTGTTTTGAATTGGCCTTTACTATTTCTGTTATGTAAAGAATATTTGTTGCTTTAAATTTTCCCTCATGAAAATAATGTCACTTATATAAAGATTCCTCTTTAAAAATAAAAGTGATGCAGCTGCATGTACTAATTGTTTTTGAGTTATTTTAATGTCCTCTTTAAATGAAAAGTTATTCTTTTCATTTCTTCATATCAGAAATGAAACATGCTAAAATATATATAGATTCCATCCCCCAGAAACTAAAGAAAACTACTAAAAGAACTGGTTATGAATGACTATCTTAAAGAAAAAAGTTAATTTACAAACAAGCTAACTATTACAGTATAACAATATAACTCAATAAATTTTCAAGGGCAACTTACCTAACTTTCTTTAGAAGATGAGATGTGTTTTTAAATGGAAAAACTCATTATAAATTAAGAATTATTTCAAACTATGCTCTAGGCAAAAATATTTCCAAAATGAAAAAGACCTAGTTTCACTTATCAAAAAATGTGTAATAAAAATTCAAAATTCATCCTTCATTATACTATTTTACAAAACTACAAAAAACAAAACACCCACCTAAAACCTATGTAGCCTTCCCAATATTCCCTGAGGGATACAAAAGAACAGGTCTAGAAAGAAGAGGGATTGATGAAAAGGAGACAGAAAAACAGGAAAAGTATCAAATCAAACCTAAAGAGTGATTACACAGAGTAAGAAAGGAAGGTAAATCTCAAGAGAGAGTTTGTAGGAAAGGAGCTGCCAAATGATTAAAGAAAATGGAATGAATGACAGGAGATTTTTAAAAGGCCAAAAATTAACAGCAATTAGACACACAGCATATCCTGGAGAAAATTAGTTCTAGGGATCTAGGGAAAAGATCTAGGGAAACTTAGAAGAAGAAGGTCTAGTTATACTGGAAAATTCCTAATTCCTAAGTTCTATCTTCAGAGGAGCTCAAAGGACATATATTTAATCCCCTTCTCCATTCTTTTATTCCTATGCTGTGAATGTAATAAATTATTTCTTGAGCAAAAACCTTCAACATTTGGGGCCATTTGGACAAAGAATGTCACTATTATAATTATCTTTGGTTTCTCAATAAATGAACTGGGATGGATAAAAAATCCTAAGTGGAAATCTCATTTCATTAGACTAAAATACATTTTTTCGCCCACCTTCCTTCCTTAAATTAAAAAGGGGAGGGAGGACAGAGAAGCTCTGGATAGATGATCATCAAGCTGGAAGAAAACAAATGGGAGTTCACTTAAGTAACTCCCCTTTGAAATATGGTTTTATGTCAACAAACTCTACAGTTAAAGCATAGGTTTAATAATATAACACATTTTACGGCAGTATTCCTTCCTATCATTCAGAATCTCCCAACATTTTTCTAGTGTTTATAGTTAAGAAAAACTTACATATCTAGTGATTGATATCCTACTGATCCTTTAAATCCAATTTTGGATTTGATCAGTCTCTAAGCCCCTGTGAATCAACATTCTAAGACATAAAACAGCCTCATATCTTCCCCACCCTTAAAGCCCAAAAGCCTTCTTCCCAAAACCACTCAATTAAATATGTATGCTATGTCTGCATTTTTATGCAGCTGCACATAAAAGTTATGCACAGCTGTATATAATAATAATAATGACATTTGCTTCATCTTTATGTATACCTATTTATCTATATTGAGATTTGTTCCAGTTAGAAGCAAAGAAAAAGGATTCAACAGCATTATTTTAGAAATGCCATTAACATTATAATATCTAGGGAAACCAGGAGTGACATGAAGATGAGGACCTAGACATAAGATGACATAAATTACTTAAATGATCTGAATCCTTATTTGAGAAAAGTAAGTTGATGTCATTTTATCCTAAGTATAAAGCTAGCCCAGACATTACACTAAGAAAAAAATGACTAGAAGGGAAGAGAGGAAGTCAGGCATAGATGGACAGACCATGATGTTCAAATAACATTAATTTCTCATTTTTGTTCCTGTCTTTGATGCTTCTTGTATATATCTTTTAAATTTAAATTTGCCTGCTTGAAGCAAGATAACCATAGAAAGAAAGATCTATTATTTCTGCTTGAATATTTATTACTTCATAGGCACTATTCTTATGGAATGAAAAGAGTGGAGGATGTCCCACATCTTCACGACTTATGTTTTCTCCTTATTCTTTTCCTCTTCTCTCCTTTCCATTGCTTTTTTTTTTTCAGGGGGTGAGGGGAAAGGTAATAAAAAACGTAAGCAAAATGCTTTTACTCTTTTTTCCCCCGTTCTTATTCTTGTCCTTTGCTCTTCTGCTCTATCACTTTTTCTTTGGTTCTTCCTCCTTCTGGACCCTCTACAAATCCTTGCATTCCCCTCCTTCATTCTATTAGTTGCTTATTATACTGCCTATTATGGTAAGAATTAAGATTTGAAAGGATTTCTTCCTCCCTGGCTCTCACTGACAAATCTAACTAAACAGTACTATTTGAATTAAGTGTTCCAGCAGACATGACATGTTATTATGAAGGCAAGAAAGCCACTGACCTTTAACTTTTCCATCAGGAGGTAATTGTGCTGAGTAAAATTCCATTCATCAAATACCTGGATGAGGAATTCTAAATCACCTTCCAATAAGCCTTATAAAATCCCTTTAGCCTGTTGTTAAAGTTAACCAATTATAAATAAATCAACGTCATTTAATGAATACTTACAGAACATACTGAAATAACATTCAATCTCAGAAATAACCTCAAATCCATTACTTTTTCTGGATAAGAAATAATTTACTATTTTTATATGTAGAACAGCCATGCAATCCAAAGAAGTGACTTTTTAACGACACAGGGTAAAGAAACTAAAAGGAATTAAGCCCCACAAAAATCATCAATTGACAACCAATTTCTTCTCGATGTGTATGCCCATGGAATTTCTACCCAAAAGGGCAAAGCTGAATTGCTATTTAAAGAGACATCAGAAAGACTTGTATAGAAGTTAGATGAAAGATGTGGTCTTACATTTCTTAATTCTATGCCAATGAAAAGAAAGAAGAGGGACAAAATGAAAAGGTAAATACTGTAATGAATAAAGCTATCTTCTAGCTTAGATACTACATATCACTGAAGTCATTGTGATTTGCTTATATCTGTAGTGACAATCCATATCTGTGTACATATGTAGACATATGTATGTACACATATGTATGTATGTATGTATGTATGTATGTATATTTTGAAATTAACAACAAACAAATTTTATATTACCTTATCACTCTACTCTGAGAGCATTCCTTTTGCTCATTTACAAAGTCTGGATATTCTCTGACTACCTGGAATCCTTTACTCCTGCTTTCCTTTACTACTTATATTTCCACTCAACAATTCTGAACTTCAGTGTTCTCCTTTTGTAGCTGTAAGCAATAATTGACAATCATTATCCTAAAAGTTCAGGTATTGGGAAGAATTGCAGCTTGTATTCAGAATAAAATGGCAAAGAATACTAGAACTTTAGATGAAGAAAGAACCTTACAGATATTCTAATACACACACACACATATATCAGAAAAATACGGCCCAACAAACTTCCTAAGATAATGATTCTTATTAGCTCAGAGTTTTGATTATGAAACCTAGTGGGGGCATCCCCCACTGGAGTCCCTATTACCTATGGAATTTTTGCTTGGTTTATATCCATTAACCATGATTTTAGCACATGTGGTACCTTCTATCAGTTCTCATTGCTTACCCTAGATCAGGTCCTAATTACTTCTAACATAGAAGATTATAATAGTCTTCTACTCTCAATCTCTTTCTTTTCTAATTCACCCCTCACATGGTGGAAGAGAGGGAGGTGATGGCACAGAGAAAATGGGAAAGGAATAAGCATTTATATAATGTGACTATGTACCAGGAACTGTGCTTGAAAATAATATCTCATTGGGTCTTCATAACCATGGGCCAAGGAGTCTAAGTACTATTATTCAATTTTACAAATGAGGAAACAGGCTAAAAGTTTCTTGCATACCTAGTGGTTTTATTTGAACACAGGGCTTTTTTTCCCTCTAGGAATAGCCTTCTTACCTGCTACACTACCTAGCTGACCCTAAGCATCACGGCTAATATGAGCTTTCCCAGAGTATAAGTCTGATTATATCACTGCATTGATCAAAAATCTCTAATGGCTCCCTATTTCTTCCCAAATCAAATACAAACTTTTTAGCCTGGCATTCAAGGATCTCTACAATCTGTTTCTAATTTACTTTTCTAATTTCCTGTCACTCCATTTTGTATTCAAAACACCTAACTAAACATATGACTATTTCCCCAATATCCCCCTGTACTACTACACATGTCTTAGAATGGGCTTCTCTCCCCCTCCCCAATATTTTCATCTCCATCTCATCTTTTGAATCTTTATAAAAGGCTGAAATGAGATGCTATTTCCTCTTTGAAGGATTTTTGATTCTCCGAGTGAGAAATGATTTTTATTGCTTCAATTTCTCAGTTTATTCTGCTTGCATGCATCCACTTTCTAACATATTATACTATATGTGTATATTTTATATTTTCTATTGGAATATGGTTTGTTTGTTTTTTCTTTTCATTTTTATGCCTCCAGAACCTAGGAAAACCTCCTGAACATAGTAGGTATTTAATGCTTGTTCAACTAAATTGAACCTAAATTTCAATGGCTTCCTCTTTGCTCTAAATAACATACAAATTCTTATCATTGAAGCATAGATTAGAGCTGGGAGTGTCCTTAAAAGTCATTATACAGATGAAAAAACTGAAGTACGCGAAGATTATGTGACTTGCTTAGGGTCACACAGCTACTAAGTAATCTAGCTCTTCCCAATTCAGAGTCCAACATTCTATCCACTATGGTGCCTTTCACAAACTCTTCAGTTGGGCACTTAAAGTCCTTCAAAATTCAGTGAAAGCCTATCTTTCTAGAATGATTCTACATGAATCATCCTGATGCACTCTATATTATATTTCCCACCTCACTAGGTCTACTTCTTTACTTCAACTTCAGAAAATTCTAAGCTCAGCTCAAGAACCAACTCTTTAAAGAGTTCTCTTCTGATAGCCCCAATTGTTAGTGGATTTATTTTGAACATACATTGTATGTGTGTGTGTGTGTGTGTGTGTGTGTGTATGTACATATACACATTTGTTTATTTATTTATTTACTTATCTGTGCGTGTGTTGTGTCCTCCCAGTAAAATGAAAATTCACTGAACATATGGGTAGTCTCATTTTTACATTTGTATCCTCAACATGTAACACAACAGCAATCTCTTAATAAATATTTCTTAAGCAGTTTAAGGAAGTAGATAGAAAGCAAGCAGATGGGCCAGGGAAAGGTATCAATCTTTCATTTACCTCAGGGTTACTGGTGCTATTTACTATGCAATGAAATCTGTCAAGAATGTCCCAAAAGGGATGTCAACTTTGAGCACAGGTGAGTTAAAATGAAAAGAAATAAGGGACATTGTGTTTTAATGATGCTTCAAGCTCTCACTAAAGAAAACACAGCAATGAGCCATACAGCAAAACTAGCTGGAAAACACAGCAATTAGCCATACAGGAAAACTAGCCTCCTATAGATGGCATGTAATCCAATATATGTTAAATGTGGTAAAATATATGTTAAGTCCAATATAGGCATACATATTTATACAATTATCTTGCTGCACACAAAATATCAGATCAAAAAGTAAAAAAAAGAGAAAGAAAATAAAATTTAAGCAAACCACAACAGAAAAAGGGGAAATGCTGTGTTGTAACCCATCCTTAGTTCCCAAAGTCAATATAGCAATAGGTAATATTGTCTGTATAATATTTTCATAGTCCCATAGCAATATGTAATATGTCTGCAAAAAGAAAGAGCCTGAATGCACTGTAATATAAAGGGTTTTTCTAAAAAGTCTGAGTGTAGATGGCTGTCATCCTTAAAAGATCATTGGAACAGGTCTGAATCATCTCATTGTTCAAAAGAGCCACATTCATCAAAATTGATCAAGGGATATAATTTTAAAAAGAAACAACAAAATTATCAGGAGACATCAACATTGGGGTTATCAGACTTTCTCCAACACCTCTGCAAATCCATCTGAAATCAGTTTGATTTCTCTCATAGGGAGAAATAAAGGAAAGCATATACCACTAAGAAGCACAGCAACATAACTGGTAATTCACTCATCAGAAACCGAATAAAAATCAGAGAATTTTCAGGGTTAGAAGATGTCTTAAAGATAATTTAATACCAAGTCCACTTTTTTTTACTAGATGCGAAATATTAGAGGTCATCTAATTCAAATTTTTTACCTTATTGTTAGGAAAGAAAACGAGGCCAAGAGAAGTGGCCAAGGTCAGCAGCCAGTCAGTGGCAGAGTCATGACTAGTAATTTTTAGCCAAGAATATTTCACCCTACCTCAAGCCACCCAGCCCATAAGTTCCATTTCAAGACACTGTCATAGGCTTTCTGTAGATTTAGATATAGTTTTTCAATATAGAATAGATTGGTAATTAATACTTTTAATCATCTTTACTACCCAAAATGTCATAATTCTATATAAATCAAACAAAGCCTTTTTCCTTTCCTGCTTTCATTCAAGGAAGCTCAGAAATAAAAGAATGAAGGGGCTTATGGTGGTTAAGACTGTGGCACATCTAAAAAAAATATTGTTTAAGAAGAAGTAGCCCTTATTAGGGAAATGAATATTTCTCAGAATGATAAATGCTACATGTGAGATGTGTTGCTTCAGTTTTTAAATTTGGTCAGTATGATTAAGACAAGCACACAAAGCATACTTCCCCATATTTGTGTCTTGTTTGTATTTTACATGGTCTCAATTTCTCACTTTCAAGGAATTTCTTTGTGTGTTTCTAATATCATGTACCATACTTTCTTTTTTGTCTTTAAAAAGCATAATCAAAGTATTTCAAGTCCTCACCTTAATCAGTCTCTCTTTAGAGAAAATTAGGAGTTGATTTAATAAAGAATTGAAGTCTAAGAAATCTAAGACATCCATTGTCACAGCAATGGCATGAAACCTAAATAAAACACCAGAAAATATACAAATGCCAAGTTTCAGTCATTGCCAGGAAAATTATAAATGGGAAAAGACAAAAACAAAGACACTTAAAAAGTGGCTTAGGAAACTGACACCTTCATATAACTGTTGATTCAATTCTTCTCAAGCAAGCCAAACAATAAAAGTACTGTTTTTCATAATCAGACTGATCTGACACACTCAAGAAGCATGAGAAAGCCCTCTTCTCCTCACCCAAAAGAGTCTGCACTGACAAATGGACTCTAAAAATGAAATAGATCACTGTAAAGAAATGCAAGACCCCAAGAGAAGAGATATACCATGTGAGATATAGGACACTTTTCTGGTTTAATCCTGAAGAAAAGAAGAATGTCATAGATGGAAAGACTTAGAGACTAAAGATTCTGCTCCACTTCATTTTCCAGATGAGAAAACTGAGGCTCCAGCAGATTAAGTGATTTGTCCAAAGTCACACAGCGGCTAAATGCCAAAGCAAGATTAAAAACTGGCAAAAGCATTTCCATCCCCAAAGCCAACTTCTTTTCACTATACTACATTGTCTCTTATAACCTGAGGCTGCTACCTCCTAGTTAGTATAGTTTGGATAGTGTATAGAGAGCAAGTAGGGGAGCAATATGTAATATGTCTGTAAGAGGAAAGAGCCTGGATGCATTGTAATATAAAGGGTTTTTCTAAAAAGGGATAGCTTATTAACAATACCATAATCTAAAGTATTGCTTTGAAGTGAGGAAAGGAGTTATGAACTGAAAGGGAACTTTAATTTCTGGGTTTTTTTAAGTCTTAAAGTCATGAGATCATAGAATAATAGATATAGGATGTTAGAGGTCAATTGAATCTAATCCTTTCATTTTTACAGGGAATGAAATTGAAGCATAGAGTGGTTAAACAATTTGCCCATAGTCACACAGCAAGTAAGCATAAAAAGCAGAATCTGAACTTAGGTCTCTTCCTGTCTCCAAGGCCAGCACTTTATTCACTTATTCCCATAATAATTTAGACATTTCAGTCTTATTTGACTTCATTCCATTTTTGATTCCATTTAGGGGTTTCTTGGCAAAGATACAAAAGTAGTTTGCCATTTCCTTCTCCAGCTCATTTTACAGGTAAAGAAATGGAAGCAAATAGGGTTAAGCGACTTGCCCAGGGTCACAAAGCTAGTAAGTATTTGAATCCTTTTTTTTAAAATGGCATGAGGGATTTGAAACATTTTGTAATTGTAAGAGTACAAACTGAAAAGATTCCCAGTGAACATCAAAATCAAATAGCATTTATTCCATGTTTCCACACACATCCCAGGTATTATATAAAGTAGCTCAATTTGCTTCCTTTTTTTTATACTCTGGAAATTTCCACATCTTAAATTAAATTATTTAGGTAATTTTTAGGACTGATAAGCCTAGACCTGATAAGATCCCCATAATAGTCCAGGATGGATCTGCAAATGAACAAAGGTCCTCCCCAAAATTACTTGTATGTACTTTAGAAGAAATTTCACCAACTGACAATCTGGGGACTAAGAAACCTGATATTATTATTCATTATCACCTGAGATTATAGGTTTAGAACCAGATCCAGTACAACCCCTTCCTTTTACCAATGTGGAAACTGAGGCTCAAGGATATGTTTTGCCAAAGGCCATAATATGACAGTAAATGTCAGTCAGAATTTAATTCTGGTCCTACAACTCCAAAACCAATGCTCCTTCCACAGCATCTCCTTCTTCAATCATTCCTTTAGGATAGATACATTTATTAAAAATCAATCAAATGTCATGCCATGAGTAATTTAGTGGGGGAATATAGGAAGAAAAAATAAGCCAGTCTCTGCTTCAAAAGATCAGCATTTGGTATCTGACAATCTTATACCAGAACCTAGTGATCTAAAGGGGATAATTTTTTTCTTTTAGCCTAAGGTTGAACTCAATGAATACCTAATTTAGATAGAAATCAATGAAGTCCTCCCAACTGGTTTGATTTAATACCTAGCATATTCTTGGTACCCAA
The DNA here is from genome assembly GCF_016432865.1 of Antechinus flavipes. NCBI lineage: Eukaryota > Metazoa > Chordata > Mammalia > Dasyuromorphia > Dasyuridae > Antechinus > Antechinus flavipes. Next base: position 151,655,560 of record NC_067400.1, on the reverse strand, counting down.
GAGAAGTTAGTAAGAAGAAATGATTAAAAAGCAATTTTAGATACATTTAAATACATTAAAGCAGAAAGGGAGTAGGAGTTTTCATTGAAACTGTAATATTTCAGCTCATATTGCAATGAGGAAACTATATAGAAGAAGGCTTTAGAGAGACAGAAACAAAGCTAAATTCAAAAATATCCATTACCAATTAATTAAATGCTTTAGTATAAATGCTTTATAAAAATGTATTGGGTATAATCTTTATATATTACAAAAACTCTCATCTGCTTCCTCATAACTGCTTATGGTTACAAATTATTTGCCTCAACATTCCATTGAAATGATTAACGAATCATCTCTCTGCCTAAGACTTCTCAGAAAAAAATAAAAATTCCTTAGGAATATTGTTACCAATTGTATAAAATTCTTCTAATTTGTAAATTCAAGTTTCTTAGCCAATTATCCAAGTCAAATCATTAATGTATATCTTTTGAACTAGAACCATATATTTCTTTACTCCCTGTCTCTTGACAATTATGCTGCCACTCAGGAACACAGATTAAAATACACACACAAGACAGAATGTGACATGAAAAAGGGAGAACAATTTTAATACATAGTCAAATTTTCAGTACTTCAAAAACAGCCTCCCAATTTCCATCCAAATCACTTTCACGATCCATGTTTTAAATTAAGACAAGGAATGAGTTCTTGGCTGGTATGCATCTTGTTCTAAGTCTATGAGAGATTCTGTGAAGATGGGAGATATGGTGGAAGCCAAAGAAGGAGAAAGAAATAGAGAAATGATAGCATAAAACCAGCACACAGGAATTCTGAATCATGGCCAAATAATTTATACATTTATTCATTGCAGTCTGGAAAGCTAGAAAAGCCTTGGCCCAGCAAGACTAGGAAAATGTTCAATGAAATGTATTTTCTCCATGTCTTTCAAGATAATTGGAAGGGAAAGAAAAGTACATTTCATTCACTTGTATGGGTTCTATTTGCATCTGAATGTTACATAATCACAGGCTCTAAAGTCAGAAGGCATTCAGAGGCTAGCCAATCCAAGCCCCTCTTTTTACAAAGGAACAACTGGAATCATACAGAGACTAAGTGACTTGTTCAGGGTTACACAGCTCATAAAGCAACACCTGAACAGAGGATTCCAAACTTCAAATCCAGTACTCTATCCATAAAAGTCTGCAGAAAGATTATAACCCCTTTCTTACAATCCCACAGGGAACTGTGTCTATTTCCCTTTGGTGTTAGGAAACCTGGACTCAAATCACGACTAAAATTAGACAGCTCTCAGCTAAAATTCCTTATTTGTAAAATGAAGCTGGCATCATTTATATTATGCCAACATCTTACAACCCTGTAACATCTTACAGGGTTGTCAAAAAGAAAGTATTCTGTAAATCATAAAAATATTATATTAATATGAGAGGTCAATCTTCCTCCCTTCAGTTCCTATTGGCACCTGTACATTCTCATTTAATATTTCCCCCTCCCATTAGAATCACAACTCCTTGAGGCAGGGGCCGATTTTGTCTTTTGTTGTTGTAGTTTTTTTTAATTTTTCTTGGTATCCCCAGTGCAAATGCTAAATAAATGCTTGTTGAATGACTGGAATCTGAAGATCTGGATTCAAGTTCTGCTGGGCCAATGTTGCATGATCCATTTCATCTATGGGGCAAATAATTTAATGTTTCGAGGTCTCAAAGTCCTCACATAAAAAAAAAAAACTGGGTAAATAATATTCTATAGACTTGAGAAGAGTTGTTATGTGGGATTTCCTTTTAAAATCTCAAAGTGGCTTATATGTTCTTACTATATTGAAAGAAGGATTGCTACATTGCAAAGAAATTGGTTTCGAAAAGAGGAACACCTGGTTCAGATCCCACTTGTGACACTTTTCTAGCTATGTGACCTAAAGCAAGCCATTTAAGCTAAAGAAACATACTATGGTGGAAAGAGTACTGGATTTGGAGTCAGATAACTCGAGCTTGCCTTTTTACTGACTGGGTGGTCTTGAGCAAATCACTTCACAAAGCAACATCCCAGTTTCCTTGTCTGTTAAATAAGAAGGTTGGACAAAATGATTTAGTGATTTTTTTTTCCAATTCCAAATCTATAAAGCTTAAAAACAAATCTGAGATCCAATTTCACCATCTGTGAAATGATGAAGATAACTGCAATTACCTTCATAAGGTAGTTGTTCAACTCAGAAGAGCTAAAATATGTAAAAGCAAAATAAAACTTTATAACCTTTAAAGCACTATGTTTATTAACATTGTTATTATAACATCTAACATGTTACACACAATTAACAGGGAATGAATAAAAGACTGAAAGATAATCAGTTACTACTAGCATATATAAGACAACCAGAAATTCTCAGTTACCCAGTTACAGCTAACAATAACTGAAATTCACAAATAATCCATAAGAACTAATTTTATATAATAGATTTAGTCATTTCACACCTCTTATCTCTAGTCTTTTCCCCCCTCTCCCCACCCCCCATGAGAAGGAAGGAAATAAAAAGTTCAGTTCCAAAATAGATATTTTTCAACTACTCTGGCATTCTTATTCTCCATGATTAACTAATCAAAGTTTAAAGAGTCATAGAAACTAGATTAGTCTTAGTATATGCAGGGGGCAGGGGGAGGGGGTGGGAATGGAGAAAACAGTGTCAAGTTTGCTATGCAACATGCTCCCCAAAATGAGCTGATTTAAATTTCATTCAAACAACAAGAAGGAGCAGCTAGGAATCAGAATCACCTACAAATGAAATAAACAGTAAACTTATTCATGATCCACATAAATTAAAGGTGGATCCACATCTCCTAAAACCATTTGTACAATGGGTGTGAAGCATGATGAGTTTGCTGAGGAAATTAACTTGAGAATCAAACAGCTGTTTTATTTTTATTTAAATATGACACTTGATTAAACCTTATCATTCCATCTAAAGTTTGACTACAGCCCCAAGAGTCTGAGCTGCATTAAAATCCCTAAATACAAACTGTCATAATCAAAGGATAAGAAGAATGTGAAGCTGTTCTCTTGGCCAAAAGACACTGCTTTACAGAATAATTAAACTATTACCTCATTTGTGTTAGGACACCTGCAACAAAATTGCTTCACAGAAACAAATTCACAGATGGCTTCAAGAGGCTTAAGTCCACAAAAACAAATGTTCATGGACTTATTAGTTACTTGGGAAAAAAATGTTAGTATACTATGTATACTTCCCTAGGCAAGTGAATTATCTAATTAGCTGCAAATGAATAGCTGTATTTTAATTTCCAGTTGACTACATATAGTCCTACTCTAGCCCTCTGTCAGCAAGAGCAGATCAACAGTGGAAAGTACACAGAATTTGTGTAGTTCATCTGACTTACACTTTTTGAACAGAGTTCAAATTCTGACTTTGTATTTGCTCCCTATCTAATATTGGATGAATTTCTCCAATTTTCTGGATCTCATTGTCCCCACCTGTAAATGGAACTAGATCACTCATGTCTGTTACAATTCTAAATTGATAATCCAAAAAATAATCCCATTAATAAATGCAGTGATGCTCTAGCCTACAGGAAAGCATTTAGTTTTTCTTTGAGTTTAAAATCAAGTCGGCAAATTTGAAACTTGAATTTCCCCCAACATACCATTCCAATGATTCTATTCTACAACCATTTTTAAGCACCCACTACAATATAAGGTTAACATGCAGGACACTCAAAACTAAAATGGAGAGGGTTACAATCTCTACCCTTGTGGAATTTCTAATCTAATATAAAGTAGAAATTGTTTCATGTTAAAATCCCATAAAATTTAGAGAGAAATCTTAGAAGTCATTTGTCAAATTCTTCATTTTAGAGACAAGCAAACTGAGACACAAGGAATTTAAGATTCATCCAAGGTCACCCAGCTAGTAACTAGCAAAGTCACAATCTGAATGTCCTTTGACATTACATCTATTGCTCTTTCCAATATTATTTTTGCAGAGAAAATCTGTTACTTTGATCAAATTGCATGCATACATACACACATTCTTTTATAGATTTTTAATACTATGTGAAAATTTTTAATCTGTTCTCTTCCAGGTGCCCTCCAAAAACTGAACAAAGGTTAATACAAATTCAAACTGCTCTTCTTTTCTCCAGGAGGGCAGAGGAGAGATTTCAACCAGATAGAAGGGGAGTTGTTTTGCATCTGCCCATGATTGCAAAGAAATTAACTAACAAACAAGATTAATATCATCAATGAATGCTTCAAACTGATTTAACTAAATATAATTTTTAACCTTTTCCAATAGACATTACATTTCTATCTGACAAATTCAGTGCTTTTCAAAGTTACCTGATAATTCTGGATTTGAAAGTGACAGATAAATTTGATCAAGTTTTTTCAAAGTGACATGTCTTTTAAATAAAAGTAATTCAAGAGGAAAGTATTTGTAGCAATTCATTGATTTTATTCATTTTTACTAATAAATGGGAAGTAGACATATGAAGAGGGGAAAGAATCTTAAAAATTGGGCTAATCCAAGATTTTCATGGACTGATAAGACTTTGCTATGAGTTTCATGGCTGCTAAAATAAAAATACAACAAAGAAAATTAAAAATTTAAACTCAGTCCTTCGTGCTGACCAGAGTTCATAGTTCATAGTTAGAAGGGTCACTCAAGAGTTCAAGTGGTACTTTTATTTTATAGAGAGAGTGAGATCCAGGAAGACTGAAAAGGTAGACTTTCTGACAGTGTGTGAAAATAAATATAACTAAGAATTTCAATAAGATACTGATGCATAAGAGCTAATAAATCTATTCCTTTATCCCCTGTCTTTCAGTAAGCCTTCCTATAATCCCTACTCAATATCAAAGAAATTTATATTCAAATTTATCATTAAAAGAAAGAAAAGATTAATTTTGATAGTATAATAATTTAGTAAATAATTCAGGTTGGGAATCCCTACATTAAAATTAGCTACTTCTATTAGCTATCTAATGACATTCTTAGGCTTTGGGATTTTCTGTCATTTAGACTTGGAACTTCCCTATTTTAGTTTCACCTATCTAAAGTATTACATATTTGCTAATGATGTTGCACTACACCAGAAATGCCCTCACAGTAAATTCACATGCTTAACTTAAAAGTCCTATCAATGGTATATTAAAAGGCCAAGTTGCACAAATAAGCCAGTCAGGCCAATTAAGGAAAACAAAGTTAAAGACATATCACTCTGTAGTACAGATACTTTCCCAGCAAGATTAGACTTCCACAGATTTCTTCTCCATAAAAGAGTTGCAACACTGTGTAGTACAACTGAATTTGCCATGAGAATCAGCCATATACATTGAAGAATTCTATATCCACCAAAAGACATGGATATAACTTACATCAGAATACTATAAGTAACTGAGGCGGATGAGATGGTACGTTCCTACACAGTAAGTGATGACTTTAGACTGCAGGTCTGGATATCTATGTTCTGATTACATAAAAGTCTGTACTATATGTCACCTGCCATGCAGAACTGCTTCTCTTCTGAATTTCTCCAATTTTCTGCCAAAGAAGCAGTGTCTAGGGTCTTTTAGCTAACAATAGCTTTAATATTGGGAATGCGAAAAACTTCCCAAGTCTTTTCTCTTGGCTGGGTACTAAGAAGAGATGATAGTCTTTCAGAAAAAAACTTAGGATCAGCTGAGTAATTCAGTATTGATTTTTTTCTGTGGACTTTAAAGCATTTTCCTCTCCTGAGTCAAAGAGGATAGTAAAAGGATTGCTGCTGAAAGATTTTCACTCATTGAAATTATTTGTTGGTCTTCAGTCATTTTTCAGTCATGTTTGACTCCTTGTGACCCTTTTTGAGGGTTTTCTTGGCAAAGATACTAAAGTGGTTTGCCATTTCCTTCTCCAGCTCATTTTACAAATGAGGAAAGTGACACAAAGTTAAGCGATTTGCCCAAAAGTTATAAGGTCCTACCAAGAGTCTGAAGTTAGCTTTAGCTGTTATCTAAAAACAGGCCCAGCACTCTATCCACTGCACTACCTAGCTGCCCATCATTCAAACTATAGATGATACTGAAGAACAATTCAGCCCATGTCCCAGCCAGCTCTTCCTTCACTTAGCATAGGATGCTACTTTCTCAAATCAATTGGCCAGGATTAAAGCTTTTCTCCAAACAAATCTCCTGCCTCATCCTGCAGAACCTCTCTAACCTTTAGTTAGTTGGTCCCAGCTATGTTCAGATCCTATCAGCTTCTCAGTTCCATACATTCTGGTTTCTGATATATGCTTCTCTAAGCAATTTGCCTTCCCTCTATGTTCTCAAACTGGCTTTTCATCTTTCTTAATTCCTCAATCCATGTACTTAATTATATGTAGTAAATCACCTCTATCGTAGATTGAGAAACCCCAAATTCATTTATTTGTCAGATGAAAATAATTTCATGAATTAAATCCAAATAGCTCCCTCTCCCAGTTTCCCAGCATTAAACCTCCAAGTGCTAAAAACAATCACATGTAAATTAATTTTGGGTAAAAAAAAAAGTATCAGTGAACACTTTCACTTCTGAGGAACATGCTTTCACTTTGTTCTTCTCAGAACTTTATGTATCTATCCTCAAGCAATTTTTTTTTTCCCCTGACAGGCAGTTTTTCTCTTGGGTTCTTTCAGAATTGCCTGCATTATTTCTCAAGTAGCTTTTTTTTATTTCACACATGTTCTTTTTTGCCTCTTTCTGTTAAAGAAATGGATGTAAAGGGCAATATACCTTAAACATTTATTCTTTCTTAACTTACTAATCATCCACTACTGCTAAGTTTAAGCTCCACTCCTTTCAAATGTTTTACTTGATTACTTCTACCCAAAGTGATCTAAGAAATATGGTGAGTGAGAAGAAATATGGTGCAAAATGAAGCAATTAGACTAGATGATCCTGAAGATCTGATCCAGCTTGAACTTCTTGGATTCTACCTTCAGCTCTGTCATTTTAAAAAGTCACTTAATTTTTCTGGACCTCAATTTCTACAGATATAAAATGAAGGGGTGTTGGACCAAGGTCTTTAAAATTCCTTTTGACTTTTACATTCTAGGAGAGCCTCTCCTTTCAATTTCTGCAACACACAAGCACTTAATTATATTCCATCTTGTATTTCTGCCATTGTTTCCTATGCATTGATTTTTGTCTCTCTAATGAGACTGTGCTTATGAAATCAGAAATCAGTGTCATACTTTTTTTTTCTCTTCCAGAAAGCTTGTATAATAGAAGATAGTCTGCTAGTGAATAAATAGCTACTTAAGTGACCTCCATACACATGCCAAAAAAAAAATCAGCTTTTTAAAAATACTAGGTGCACAATACGAGGAAACTTCTGTGAACTTTAGACATTTAACCACATTCTAAGTGAATGATTAGTTCATTTTTGAAGGCATACTTATGGCCCTTATCTAAAGTTTCTCTAGTTCCAGACATGCTTTGGGGTAGAGGTTCCTCCCAACTCTAAAATTCTATGACTGCTGGTTATTCAAGAAAGAAATGCTGCCATTTGCCTGAGCCAAAACAACTCACATTCAAGTTTAGCCTCTGTCCTTTACTGGTAGTATCTTCCCTATGCAAGTCACTGAACTCATCATGCCCCAGGCAATCTTCAAAATTTGAGATTCTTAACCTGGAGTCCAGGAACTTGTTTTTTTAAAATATGTTCAATACAATTTATTTCTTTTGTTTTATACATATATATGTTTTATACATATGTGTGTGTATTTTTATTTTGTGTGTGTGTGTGTGTGTGTATAATTCATTTTTTAATTTTGTGCACTTAAAATACTGTGAGATCAGATCCAGTCTGAATCTTCTGTTTTCCAGACTAAACATGTCCAGTTACTCCAAGTGATCCTCCTGAGATACAGACTCAAGGATCGTCACCACCTTGGTTGTTCTTCTTTGAGTACTCTCTAATTTATTAATTTTCTTTTTGAATTGTGGTTCTCCAAAATAAATGTTTCCAGATGTGGTATGAACAGGGTAAAATTAGTAGGACTATCACCTTGCATCTTTTTAAACTAATACAAGTTTATAGGAGTTTTGGAGGGCTTCCACATAACACTATTGAGCTGGTGGTCCAATAAAATCTTTTCTAAATTGCTATCTAATAATACCTCCTTAATCTTGCACTTGTTAAGTTATCCTTATTGAATGACTTGCTATTTTCCTTTTCTGTTTTATCTTCACCTCATTTTTTTACATTTACCTTTTATGGACTGGTCACAAGATTTACTTTGACTAGTTATTTTATCAGCTCCCCAGTTAATCTCCTTAAATTTTGTGGACATCAACGTCTCTTTGAAGTCTGAACTCTTAATTTTTAACTAATATTTGATGCAAAAATATCAGAGTTCTGGTTAATTAAGTACTAATTAAATAGGATTTTACTGTACTCTTCATAAAAATAATCACATTCCAGATTTCCTCTAGGATCACTGATGGACCAGTAGTTAATCTTAAACATCAATGTCAAACATAAATATATATTTAACACAGTCCTACTCAAGACAAAATACTGGCTAACAGCTAATTTTTTACTACCAAATATGATTTTAACAGCCAATTTCCAGATGATGAAATTGAAGCCATTTCTTGTCATATGAAAAGGTGCTCTAAATCACTACTGGTCACAGAAATGCAAATTAAGACAACTCTGAGATACCACAACATACCTCTCAGGTTGGCTAAGATGACAGGAAAAAATAATGATGAATGTTGGAGGAGATGTGGGAAAACTGGGATACTAATACATTATTGTGAATGGATCCAAAAATTCTGGAGAGCAATTTGGAATTATGCCCAAAGGGTTATCAAACTGTGCATACCCTTTCATCCAGCAGTGTTTCTATTGACTTGTATCCCAAAAAGATCTTAAAGGAGAGAGAGGGACCCATATGTGCAAAAATGTTTGTGGCAGCTCTTTTTATAGTGGTGAGAAACTGGAAACTGAGTGGATGCCCAGCAATTGAGGAATGGCTGAATAAATTATGGTGTATGAATGTTATGGAATATTATAGTTTTATAAGAAGCGATCAGCAGGATGATTACAGAGAGGCCTAAAGAGGTTTACGTGAACTAATGCTGAGTGAAATGAGCAGAACCAGGAGATCATGGTATATGACAATATTAAGATTATATGATGATCAATTCTGATGGACATGGTTCTTTCTAACAATGAGATGATTCGGGCCAGTTCCAATAGTCTTATGATGAAGAAAGCCATCTGTCTACACCCAGAGAGAAGACAGTGAGAACTGAATGTGGACAGCAACATAGTATTTTCACTCTTTTTGTTGTGGTTTGCTTGAATTTTATTTCCTTTCTCATTTTTCAACTTTTTTATTTGATTTTCCTTGTGTAGCGAGATAATTGTATAAATATGTATGCCTATATTGGATTTAACATATATTTTTACCATGTTTAACATATATTGGATTACATGCCATCTAGGGGAGGGGGTAGGGAGAAGAGGGAGAAAAATTGGAATACAAGGTTTTACAAGGGTCAATGCTGAAAAATTATCCTTGCATATGTTTTGAAAATTAAAAACTTCCAATAAAAATTTAATATAAACAAAAAATTAAAAAGAATATGATTTTATATCCCCCACAACTATAGAAGGAAGACTGTTAAAATTAGGAATAAAAGAATAAGCAATATTTTTACAAAACCTTCTCGTGGAAAATAACTAAAAGGCATTATAAGAAGAATAATTAGACTTAGTTTTGTTTTTTTTTTTTATCTGCATCTTAGGCATCACTGTGGTTTCAAGCTTTGGATTATTAGTGTGTGTGTGTGTATGTGTGTGTGTGTGTGTGTGTGTGTGTGTGTGTGTGTGTGTGTGTGTTTTAATTCTGTCATCCTCATGGCCACTTTATCTAGAAGCTATCAGGCCTTGGTAAAGCTAGATTATATAACCCAAAATCCCCCCAAAAAAATTAGTTTAGAAAAATCATTTAAAAATGGAAAAAAAAAAAAAAACCTCTTCCACTAAACTGGAACACCTATTTTAGTTGGTCAGTATGTTGTTTCTTCAGTATGAAAATCTATTTCAGAAATTCAAATAAGATTCCATGATCTTAAGGAATATTGCAGTTTCATTATATAAGTACCTATTAACCTAGAACTCTATTAAAAGAATGTGCCTAGGGACAGCTAGGTGGCACAGGAGATAGAGCACCAGCCCTGAAGTCAGGAGGACCTGAGTTCAAATATGACCTCAGACACTTAAAACTTCTTACCTGTGACCCTGGTTAAGTCACTTAACCCTAATAAGGAGAGGAGAGAAGAGGAGAGGATGGGAGGGAAAGAGAAGAGAGGAGAGGAAGGAAGGAAGAAGATCCTATCTTTACTATTCAGAAAGAAGAAAGAAAGAGCCTATCTTTACTATTCAAGTGGGCTAGGAAAAAAAAAAAAGGATCCCAGTGGATAGACTGTTGGCTAGGTTTCAGGGTACCTGCATTCAAATCCTCTTTCAGGTACTTCCGACTCTGACTCATTTTTCTCATTTGTAAAACAAGACTCAATGGTGTGTGTAGGTTTCTACTAGTTCTATAACTATGATCATATGAATGCTTTTCCCAGATTTTATGCATGATCATTTTTACATTTAAGCTGTCATTATCTCTCTCCCATTTTTATTTCTATATGTTTTTACAGGGTGATAAAAATGTCAAAGCTTACAAGGTATCTCGTACTTATTGCATTTTAAATAGCCGTCTTCCTGAAGCCATCTCAAAGTGTTTAACTTAATTTCAAGTGGGACAGGTTTGCAAATCACACTGTAGGACAGATTACATCTGGAAAGGTTTCTAATAGGCAGCTACAGACAACCATAGTATATAAAGAGAATCTCATTAAATTCTAAAAGAGAAGGCCTTTGCTGAAATGAGTGCTTTGATACCCCACTTTCAGCAGACTCCATTATTTAGAGCCTGGAGGATATCTTACTTACTAAGGTACTTAGAGCTGCTGCTCACCTAATATGAGGCATAATTCTTATAGTTGGGATTTTAAACATGAAATGTTTTATTAGGAAATTGAGAGGCAGTATGACATAGTGGATAAAAAGCCAGATAGAACCCAAAAAGAGTTAGGTTCAAGACATGCATTTGATGCTGATTAACTGAGTGACCCCAGAAAGGTCATTTAACTTGTTAGAACTCTAGGCTAGAGATATCAAGCATGTTCTTGAGCTGTCGCAATATATACTAGGATGGCCTGAACTAGATTAAAATGTAATTGGAAAATATTTAACAAAATAAATAAAAACATAATACAACACAGATGATAATAATTTGTGGTTTTCTAAGTCAACATGTGGCTTGCAGGGATTTCTTTCTATTTGAGTATGGTACCCTTTTCTCTAGGTTATACCAAAAGTATTTAAGTTGCAGAGAAGATAAAGATCTATACTGTACTTTCCTCATCCAGAAAAATTTTAAATCTATGAAATCACAAGTTTAGCTTCCACTTTATCCTATTAAAAAGTCACTAAATAAACATCAATAAAAAACATGTGCATGTATTTAGTAGATTCTAACAAATTAATTTCATTGATTTAATGAATGTGGGTAGAGGTATAAAATGGCAAAACTCCCTAGTATCAGAGAACCAGAATAAAATATAATTGGGAAATGTTTAAGAAAACAAATAAAAATACAATTGTTGGTTGTTCAGTTGTTTCAGTTATGTTCAACTTTTCATGACCCTATTTGGGGATTTTCTGGCAAAGATGCTGAAGTGGTTTCCCATTTTCTTCTCCAGTTTATTTTACAGATGAAGAAATCGAGGCAGAGAGACTTGAAGAGGATTACACAGTTAATAGATATCTAAAATCAGATTTGAATTCAAGAAGATGGATTTTCTTTACCCCAGGTCCAGTGCTCTATCCATTGCACCAGATAGCTGCCCACAAAATATAAAACAACATAGACAATGTTAATAATCTGTGGTTTTTTTAATCAATTTGCAACCTATGGGAATCCATTTTTATTTGAATTTGATACCACTAAGAGGTATCACTGGAGGAAATGGAAAGGATAAAAAGGCTGATGGCAACATATAGGAGGAACTTTTTCTGTTTGTTTTATTTTCTCTCTGTAGGTTCCCATCCTTCTTCTCTGTATATTTATTTCCATTAACTTTTCCTGACAGCATCATACTTAGCTTAGAGGATTAGAGTTCTCTAGATATCTTCTATAGGATTAGAGTAATCCACTAGTTCTGGGTCCCCCACACCCCATACTTTGCATTATAATAAATAACTCAGAATTTTAAGGGTTTTTCAATATTTCCACTTCAGATAATAAAATTCTTTCACATGGCTGCTATGATGGGAATTTAGCCACTTCTGGGCATCCATATCCCACTCCTGTTTTTACAAGCCTTAGTCAAGTTAGTAAATATTTACCCAGCATGCCTGATCAGGCTGAAGAAAAAAATGATAAACTCAATTTGCCTGCTGCTGGAATTAAGGAGGAGGAGGGATGCAATTGACTCCAATTAATGCATCTAATAAACAAGACAATAAAATATCAATTGTGTAGGATGGACTTAAGAAAAACTTGGCAACTTTAGTGAAAAGCTCTTTACTGAGAATTTTTCACAATTACAAAACACCTACTCGAATGCCCCACTTATCTTCTTGAGCATTGTTCCCTTCAAATCTAAAGCATCTTCATACATTTTTAAATGAACTCATCTTGTATGTTCAACAGTTAAATCTAAAAAGCCATAAGGTAGAAGCAAACAAATTGCATACTTAACTGTGATGCTGTATACAAGTCTCTAATTGCACTAGAAATATCCCTAGTATTGGTCCAGATCAAAACTGAGATTTACAAATGCTTTCCACATACAAGAGTACACAAATCGAATAGTTTTAGATGAATCAAGAACTCTTCCTAACCCTTTGGTTGTTTTTCTTTCTATCTAGTGATTGGACTGAAAGAATAAAAACAGAATGGCTACAATTCTTGAAGTTTTTTTTTTTCATGTAACATTCTAAAATTACTGTTAATATGTATCATCTTGCCTTCTTAGATGAAAAGAGGTCTTAGCAAATATATTTTCTCATGTAACAGTTACATTATGGATAAAACAAAATCAGTTTCTTATAAATTTCTCATCTCTATCTCAAGATGATTCTATATATTTCCCCATTCTTTTCCTTCTTCTAATCACAGAGGATGAGATGATCTTTCATCTAGACCCTTCATTCCTTCTCCTCCCATCTATAACAGAACTATTCTCCACTGAGCATTCCTGGTCTCTCTTACAGTCAATACTTCCTTTTTACTGACACAAGCATGTCTCAGGCTCTCTAATTCTAATGACATCATAAAACTTCAAATCTTCCTTTGACCCTGATATTATTTCAAATAAATATTCAACCCCTCTTCTTTCCTTCAGTGCTAAAATTTTAGAAATAATCTGATTCTATTTTGTCACCATCCACTTAACCTACTGTAACTTTACTTCAATTTCCCACTACTCTGCTTAAAAAATTCTCTGAGACCATTAATGAGTTCTTAATTTCAGATCCAATAACCTTTGCACAGTGCTGGTGTTCCAGCATTAGATATTATTGATTACCTTTTTATACCTTGTGACACTTCTCTGCTGTTACCTCTCTTACAGATCTTTTTCTTACCTCTCTTATAGATCTTTTTCTTCTTTGGAGAGGGTATGAGAGTTCACTTTTCTCTGCATGCTCCTATGTACACCCAAATTTTATCCTTAGCCCTTATCTCATCTTTCCCTACATTCTTATCTTTATCCCCCTTCTTATTTACTCCCTGATTTTACCTACCATTTTTATTGCAACAAAACCTTCTAGATTTCCAGACTTCCTTGAATTTTCAGGTCAGAAGCTCCTGCCTTCTGAAGGATGTCTTTTTTGTCTGTTCTTCCCATAACACTTTACCCACTGCTTTCCTTTGGGGGTTCTGACTAAAGATAATGCCTTAAAATCTACATAACCAATCCTGGATATGGAATTCCCTGAGTTCCAAGTCTATTTTTCAAAACTGATTTCTGGGCATCATCACATGATTGTTAATACTGACACTTCAAGTTCAATGTCCCTAATGAATCTCATCATCTTCCTCCCCAATTCTGCCATATGTCTGAATTTACCATTCTGTTGATCCTCCTAGCCTGTATTTACAAAATTTGATATCATAACTGACATAAGTGGGAAATATTTAATGAAACAAATTAAAATATAATAAAATACAGATGTTATCATATGGATTTCAAATGTACCTATAGGGATCCTTACATAAGGTTCAGTGGCCCTATTTCTATTTGACTTTGAAACCACTGGAATAGAAGACCTTTAAATCCCTTCTATTGTAGATATTATAGCTTTGATTTAAAAACCATACTTCATAACTTTTGTTATATCTTACTCCATCATGTTAAGGAGCACATAAAGATAGAACAGAAGTTCATAAGAAAAGTTTAATCATAACATTGTTTCCTACTTTAAAAAAAATGTTTATCTGTATCTGCCCAGTCAAGTATAGCACATACTTAATTATTTAGAGTATATTTCAACTATCTTTCAAGTAAAGCTTTGTCTCCAAGTTTATTCCAAAATTAAGTACTCTTCCACAAAATACTGAACGTAATTAGATCACATTGTATATGCTTTACCCAGGGGAGGAGCAGGCAAACTTGATGAGCACAGTGGGTTGGCAAAGACTGGGTTACTTAAGCATTAAAAATCAGAAATCATGGGAGTTGCTCCTGAAAGAAATAGCAACCAAGCACCTGGCCCTGTGGAGACCCCACTGAAAAGCTAGAATGAAGTCATCTTAGCTTTAAAAAGATGGCAGGGAGTGGGGGAGGCAGGAAGGGAGTGATAAAGGTATAAATGATTTAATAGCTTGGTAAGGATATAAGCCAAATTATTTACTAAGTAAAAACTTTTTTAAAAAGGATTTCAGATTTTAGAATAAGATTTTTCCAAGCTATCATGGACTTCAATTACAATAAAAAGATGCCCACTATCAAAAACACCTGAACATCTGACTCTCATCTACTTTTAAGTTTTTCAGTCTTCATGACATCAACATTTTACTTAATACCATCTCCTCCCTCTTTGCAAACACACACATACAGACACACAGATTTATTGTTCTTTTTGCTTTCATCAAATTGTCCTGTTTTTAACAAAGAGACAAAGATGGAGACAGTTTCTCTGTGTCTAAAATGTTCCCTTTTGTCTCTGTATCTTACATCAAAGCTCATCTTAGTTGCTACCTCCTCTCTGAGATCTCCTTGATTCCCCCATTCCTACCCTCACTCCTACCCCCTAACTCCCTCTCTAAACTGAGCACTATCACCATGTCTGGTATACAGTAGACTCTTGTTAAGTATTAAATGAACTGAACTCTAGTTGTGAACAGAACAAAAAGCATTGGTTAATTTCCTATTATGGAAACTATACAGAGTTCAATACAGGTAAAGGCACAGAGTGCTGGAGTCAGCTTCTACCCCTCATGAGAGCCTCAAATTTTCTGGGTGAGCATTTACACCTCAAAAATCAGCAACTGCTACATATCATGACTTGATTTATTATACTGCTAATTGTTTATACAAAAGAAAGTGATGCAGGAAATGTTAATGTTATAGATTAAATTTAAAAGTGTATCTTAAGTACCTTTTTTCTTACTGGAGAGCCAGATGTTAATCAGTTACCAGCTCATCCCTGGTTAAAAGTAATTTCATAAAACCTGAGTGGGCAAAATGTCTTTGTTGCATGAAGACTATCATGAAAAGACTAAGAAAAAGAATCTAGGGGAACTTATCAACTTTGCAGAATTTTCTTAAAAGTGTTCAGAAAGATTAGGGAATGAGAACTCTATATCTGAAGAAATGCAAAAGGATGACGAGGTATGATATGATAAAGAAGTAAGACTATGGATCAATGAGAAACAGCAAGAAGAAGGATGCCAATGACCCTAAATGGCCACCATCAGACACCTTCATGGTGCATAAACTATGTTATCCTAAAATCAAGGATAAAACCCCTGACACATCCATCAGAATGTGGCCAAGAAAAGAAAAAGAAATGAAAAGAAACTTAGTGAAATAACACTGAGAAGTAACTTTATAATAATAAGTGGACAAACTGAAGAAATATCAAAAAGAATTAAAAACTGAAAGGATAATTTGATGAAAGAGAACAATAAAAGCTGCTCAAAAAAAAAAATGATGGAAATGGAAGAAAAGAAAGAGATGGATAAAAGGTGAATGAAGTGGAAAAGAATAAAGATAACAAATTATAACACTTTGTGCTTCCACATGAATACTACAGATTAGAGGAAACACCATTAAATGAAACACTTCTTATTTGTCATGGTGTCATATGTCTTCATTAGGTTTAATTAAATTATGATAATGTTGTAGCTTCTCAAGGCCATTCTAGACATGAAGTGGCTATGAGTGTCTTGGAGCAAGTGAAATTATATCAAAGTTATACATATTTTCAAACATTTTTTTAAATGAAAAGGCAATCTTATTTTCTTATTCTGTGCACTAGATTGTTTGAGTTTGCAGGTTGTCTCTCTTTTTAGATTGTAAACTCTTTGAGAGTAGGTATTATCTTTTGCCTTTCTTTATATCCCTAGCACTTAGCACTGTGCCTGTCACAAATAAGGCACTTAAAAGCTTATTGGCTGCCTGAGATAGAAAGATATCTATTCAAGCTGTCTAGACCTTGATAACAGAGCTCCTACATTAAATGTTGAATGTGATGGAGTATGGACAAGACTAGCTGGATATAGAACTTAGAGAAAAAAATTGATGTTACTGAATGAATTAATAAGAAAGGAAAGGAAAGAGAAATTAACAGGTTCTGAAAAGACCTAAAAAATAAAATTTATTCAAACATTTTGTAAAATGTAAGTTCTCCCACAAAGGTTTTTGGACAGACTAATGGGTCAGTTTAAATATTTACACTTTTGTAGGCTTCTCATTCCCCCTCTCTGTCAAAAGTTTTTAAAAAGCACAGTACTGTCCTTATGCATATAATATCAGTATATCCTGAGAAGAGCATACTATGTAACATTTCTAAAGATGTCATTCTGTCTTTTTAATTTTTTTTAATTGTGAACAGATAATTTTAAAAAATCTTTTCCTATTTCCTATAAGTGTGATTCAAAGCCATGGGAAATAGCATGGCTAAATGGAAGTTGAGAATGAATATTATTAAGGAAATTAATAATCTAATTAAAGAAAATATTCAAACAGCAATCATTTCAGTGGTTTTTCTTAACTGAAAAGCATTTACAAATCATGATCCTACAGTTATCAAGGACCTTAGGTATCATCTAGTCCAATCGACTCATGAGCCAGAATGAAATGTGACTAGCATAGCTATTTCCAGATAGATACTGACCTGATCATTCTACAAAATATTTCTAAGTAATCACTATAATGAGTGAGAGTCTTGAATCAGTGAGAAATTGAAGATAATTATTAGATAATGGAAGAAATTAATTCTCAAGTATACGCTTTACTCTGGAAATACAGAATTCAATAATCCCTTCTCAGATGCTCTATATATGCCCATGATGTATGTATTCGCAATCACCTCAAATACCCAAATACAGAGTCCTACATTAAAGATGGCAGCTAACTCTAATTCTTCTTACTATAATTGAAACTATACTACTATGTGCTTTACCTTGAGAGAAGCATTTTGTACTGTTTGTGACATCATAATTGAAATATGAGAGTGGAACATCAGATAAATAAGTTCAAGAAGGAAATCACGTTTATTATTTCATTTGTAAATAGGAAATTGGTGAACAAAAGAAGGATATTTATAAAATTGGTAGTCAGTGCTTTAGAACATCAGAAATTCCCTTCCCATAAATCTTTGGCATACTTTTCTTTGGATCTTCTGAGATAAATTTCTGTATATAAGTAATCCCTAGCAAGTATGATAAGAAAAACAAGAAAAAAAAAAAAAGACCCTAATGCATCTGAACTAAATTCCCTAATAAAATTGTCCTAAGAATTCTACATATATTAGGATTTAAAATTTTTTCTGGGAAGAAATTTAAGGGAATATATATATATGCATTGTCTATCAGTTTTGGGATTTTTTAAAATCCCTGAATTGCTGCTAATTCCCCATTTTTGTTCATGAGAACTATTTACATGATATTGTTATCTCTATGCAATGTTATCTATGAGCATTTAGGTTGTTTAGGACCAAATTCTTTAGATCTTAATCCTCAAAGTCTCAGTTCCAATAATGAAGGGAAAATATCAGCAGATGATAAAACAAAACTATTCAAAGAAAATGTTAATGGTCTTAGGATATTACCATAATCAAGGTAATGGGGTTAAATTGGCTCGCCAGAGTTTACTGTGTATTTTAGCATTGTAACTAGTCTCAACAAAATAATTCTGTTTCTAAGCCAGGCCTATAGTCTTACTCCAAGAGTCACTTCTGC
The DNA here is from genome assembly GCF_016432865.1 of Antechinus flavipes. Taxonomy (NCBI): domain Eukaryota; kingdom Metazoa; phylum Chordata; class Mammalia; order Dasyuromorphia; family Dasyuridae; genus Antechinus; species Antechinus flavipes. The sequence continues at coordinate 151,637,047 of NC_067400.1, read as the reverse complement.
ATAAGCCCAAGATTTCACAGTTTGAGACATGCAGGAAGCATGACAATAACCTCTTTAACTCTTAGTCTATTCACTGGTAAAATAAGAGTGTTGACGTAAGATGTCTAATGTAGTTGGCAGTTCTTAAAGTCTAAGATTCTATCATCTTGGGATGCCTCTTGAAGGTTCAATATAGCAGCAAATCTCAGCTTATCTAAAAAGGGATCCTCAGATCAGAGGATTATAGATCAAGGGCTAGGAAGAACTTTAAACATCACAGCTTCACAGGCAACCACCCAGGTATCATTTTTGAAATTATAATAGAATTCATATGTTATATGGGTATCAAAATTTAATACACAAAATATATTTTTATTTGGCCACTTATGTGAATTTTCTATAGGGAAAAATTATAATTTTGTCTTATTAGATCTTTATGATGAGTGCTGACAGTCCCAGATGCCAGACTCCCTATGAGAGCATCTGCTTATTCAGTCAGGATTAGGTTAAACTACTTAACCTCCAAGAAACTAAATCTACTTCTCATAGGTATTGAGTTTAAGACACAAAAAACATAGTTTTGTCTTGTCATATTAGTTCACTTAAGATTTCAAACATTATATTAACATTTTTTTAGTTTACTGACAAAAAAAACGATCCTTTGATCCAAATGCTATTTGGACAGTCATTGTTAAATATGAAAAGGGGAGGCTCTCTTTTGAGTCAGACTGTTCAAAAAATCATGCTGTGTGTAGAATTGCAGGAGTTTCAGATCAGTCAGTGCATGATGCTATGTACCATATGGGCAGGAATAAAGATTAATTTTTAATTGGAGAGATAACCTTCTGGAATTTCCTCAACTGTACTTAATTTAATGGAAACACCTTGCTTTATTCAAAGTTAACAAAATTATATTCTTTTTGTTTTATATTTAGAATGTTTGGGTTTAAGCATGTAAACACACATATACAACACATAGAATAGGTATACTGTCTATCACTAGATTCAATGTTCCCTCTGATTTTTGGCATAAGTATAATGCATTTATACTACTAAAGTACATTCTAATGGGTTTAGGATCTATTACAGAGATAGCTGACAGATGACTGTATAATGGAATACACTATTTTCCAAATATTAATGAGTTATAAAATACAATATCATCTCACTGAATCAGACTGATCAAGTACTTATAAAATATGGGACAGCTATTCCTGCACATTCAGAAAGAAAATTCATAACATTCTATGGAACAATTTAAATCTTCCTGGGGGTTGACCCCAGGGAATTTAAGTCCATAAACTTTTTAATTTATGAGCTGAATGTAAATCAAATTGTTTTAATTATTTGGGAAATAGGATGTGAAAATTGAGCATACAGATGAGAATCAAAATGGTTTAGTGGTCAGAGGGCCATTCTGGGAGTCCTTGGCCCACCTTAAATCTCTTAAATTCTCAATGTTTCAGGCAATACTTAAAAACAGAAGTTTCCAAACAGCAACAGATCTGCACTGGTAGGGAAATGGGAGTTCCCTACATAGATAAAATAACAGAAGGTCCATTTACCATCTAGGCTCCATTGCCTTAAAAGGAAAAAAAAAGACATATTCAGATTAGTATTACCTACTAGTCCAGAATCTAAAGCTGACACATGAACCAACTAGTGATTACAAAAAGAGTTGTTTGAAAATAAGAGGGATTGTTTAACTAAAGTCCTTTCCCCAACATTCTTTAACACATTTAAATGTGGGGTTTCTGCCTGTAATAATGGTTCCCCAACAATCCAGTAACCAGTAGTAAACAGTAATGGCTTCTTTTAAATTAAATTTTTTTATCTAATTGGCATAGGGAACTTCTTGACAGAGAACTATACTGGTAGACAACGAAGACTGTTATAGCTTGTAAGAAACAAAACATTTTCTCCCATAAGTAACTTTTGGTGGTGAGTAATTTGCCTTTAGAATTGTAATTCTGATGAGGGGTGGGAGTGGGGAGATGGGGACAGGATTTATTAAGCACCTATACTAAGCATTATATTAAGAGTTTCATAAACATTACCTCATTTGATAACAACTGAGAATTAATGATACCCTTTTCTCCCACAATGTCTGGACCTGGAACTATTTGACCTCACCTAGCATACATGAAGAAAAAAACCTGAAGAAATAAGCCCATGAAGCCATCTGACAATCTGTGTGGAGGTGCTTGGAGCTAATCCATGGAGAAACAGAGGAGGAGATTGAATATACTATACAGGCAAATAAAAACCCTCCTGTAAACTCCTAGAGCAATTTATTTTATTAGCCCAAGACACCAATAGCTCAGCCTTCGCTGCTCATATAAGTCCTGAAGGTTTCTGGGATATACATGTTTAGAGAGTTGCTCAAGTGGAACAATGTGCAGAAACTTATAAAAAGTGTTAATGCTATTTACTATCAGTTGCTGTCTGTTTGCTTATGGAACATACCCAAATCATAGAGTTAACAAGGAAAGCCTACCTGAACTAAGCATGGGTCCCTAAGAACAAGCTAAATCATCTCACTATTGTAAGCTTGGCAGCAAGAATGAAGTGTATTCCTTGCCTAGTGCCACTGAAGAATCTCAAGATGCAGAAACTTTGGCAGCTAGAAGATCTCACCAATGAAACTGTCTATGTGGGCACCGTTCAAAGCAAATTGGATCAGTACAACTAGCTACTTGAGGTGGACTTTTGTATTGGCCAAGACATTCAAAGAAGGACACAGACAATCTTATCAAAACCTTGCAAGAATGGCGTGACAAATGTTCTATTAGAAATTAAGCAAAATTAAGCCTCCCAACAGAAGGAGAACTTCAACTGGACTCAGCAGCAGGTGGAGACCAAGATCACTAACATCAAGAAAACATTAAAGCTACAGCAGAATTTCATCAATTCTAGAGACTGAGTAGCAGCTGGTAGAGCCAAAGTGCCCCTCTCATGCTGAACAATGGGAGCCCACTAAGAAAATGTCTGAAGTGAAAGATCTGGTGTCCAGCTGCCACTGGGCAGGCTGGGGCAGCAAACACCCAATGGATTGGGGAAGGGAAATAGCAGAAGCCATGGTTTTTCCTTTTTTACTTTTGGTGGGTTTACTGTAATATGAAGTCTCTCATCCTTTCAATGATTTCCCCAATTGGTATGGTTTTAGTTAACTAATGCTTGTTTTCAGCTGTTCCTTTAAAACTCAAAGGCTCTAATGATGCCATCAAGTTATGTCCTTCCTTTCTCTGCCAAATGTTCCAGTGATACATGTTTTGTCACAATATCAAAAGTGGTATAAGAAATCTCTAGCCAAGTATCAACAAGGCAGGAGTCTTCTTTCGGCTTCATCACTAGTTGGCAGCTCTGATTTAAAAGAAAGGGATGTGTTCTAGGCTGTGCTTACTAAACCGAGAGATTTCTTGCCTATTAAGCCTAGTTTGTCTCTTACTAGTAGGAAAATAACTGGTTCAACTAATGACTGGGAAAATGACTGAGCTATACAGAATAGTGCTGTGTCTTTGTTCAGTATGGTGCTGGATGGCAGAAGCTGCCTCTCTAGGCAGCTATTCCCTTCTGGCTATCTTAGCTCCACAGCTCCTAAATTTGTGAAGGCATTAATTGTTCCCTCATCAAAAAAAATCTAAGAAAATCTCTCCTTGGTGGGGAGAATGATGCCGGGGATCCCCATTTAAAGGATTGGCTATTATGCCCCAGACTTCTTGCTTCTCCCCACTTAGCAATTGGCCCAGAGCCCTTTTGGTAAGATTTTGGCAAAGGAAATAGATTTGCCTGGCATTTCTGGACTTGATTGTTTCAGGTTATATTTTAATTTTTTTGTTTCAGGTTTTAATTCTAAAACAGTTCAATTCTTTCCTTTTCTTTTTTCTCCTTTGTTAACATGTGTTACATAGTAACTATAGGTGATTCACATTGCATCTAATTGAAGAGTTTTATTTTTGTTTTAAAATCAAAGGTTCTGGCCTGATGCTGAAAACAACCGCTCAAATGAAAGGGAAAAGGCTACTTTAAAGGGGAAAACATTAAAATATCAATTTATTGTTAAAAAAAAAAAAAAAGAAACCTATCTTTCCCCTGCTAGAAAACTCTTCTTCAAAACAGAGTTAAACTGCAGAACAATGTATAATTGTACATAGTCAAAGATTCCTCTGAGAAAGGCTCATTGGTTTGTACTGGTGGAAAAGATCTTTCTAGTAGTATAAATTGGAGGTATAAAGGAGCAGCTAACAGCACTGGGAATGGAGAAAGGAAGACTCATGACTGGAAAAATAGAAAAGATCCAGGTTATGGAGAACTTTAGAAGTCAAACAGAGAATTTTATGTTTGACAGAGTCTCACTAGAAGTTACCGAATGGTCAGACCTGTGCTTCAGTAAGATCAGCCTGACAGATGAGTAGAATATTGGATTATAGATTTAGAACTAGAGGGACCTTCGTGGTAATTTCGCGCAGCTCTCATTTTATAGACAAAAGAATTGAGACCCATATAAGTTAAGTGACAATCTCAACAATACAGCTATTTAATGACAGGACAGGGGTTTGAATCCAGCAAGCCTTTGCACTTCACATTTGGCATTTGTTTTACAAAAAGCACTGATGCAAAGGAATGTGTTCAAATATCCCTCCAGTCAATCCTTAACTCTGTCATTATCTGTATCACTTTGATGAACCCAGATATTGATGGCATTGTCTTCTCTCTAAAATGCTCTCACACAATATTCAAAAACAGAAATTTAAAATATAATTACATCTAAAAGCATCATCTAATAATATTTTCATATTTTGTTCCTGGGGCCAAGTCTTGCTTCCAATAAATGCTGACATTGTCATCCTAAGCAAATAATCCAAATTTTCATTGCTCTAGTCAACTCTCTAAGACTTAACTTTAAAATCTCTAATTAAAATTAAGTACTAACCTACATTGATAAAAGGAACTTTCACAACTGAGAGTTTACTGAACAAATGAAATCTTAAATGAAAGATGCTATCCTATCTTATCCTACCCTTGTGTCAACTGTGGTAAAAAAAAAAAAAAAATTCTCTCCAGTAATTTTTTCTCATATCATTAATTTGTTATATGATGTGCCCAATAAAGATCATTTGGAAATGGATCTCACATTTTCCTTGTTTTGAATAACTCCAAAACCATAATCTACTGAATAAATAATTCTTGTATTCCATACCCTAACTGCTGACTGGTATAGATCTTCTCTAAGAGGAAATAAACTCAGATCTTAAAGTGTATAATGTATATATATAGAAGCCTTGAGATAAACTACCCCCCAAAAAAGGCATTTTTGTTGATGTTTTTCTGTTTTGTTTTGTTGTTTCTTTGCTTGTTTTTCTAGCAGGTAACAAAATGAAAGAGAAAAACTTGGAAAAAGAATTACACAGCTGCAGATAATTTCTTAAAAATAACACCATTTTTCCTTGCCCCCACTGCTTTTCAGTCTCTGATGAGTCTAAGAAATGACCTCCCTGATAAAGTTATCTGAAGCAAGGTTGAAAAATATGTGTTATGGCTGGAGTAATGATAAACTAAGAAGAATCATTTCCAAAGTCATCACAACCTTAGAAATTAGCTTTGTGTTTATTTCAGTTTCACATGCAGATAACTGAACATCACATTCTTCATTCAACTTCGTGGCCACTATATTTCACAAAACCAAATTATGACATATTTTCAAAGACTTGAGGATTTTTTAAAAAGTGTTTAAGAATGCTTAAAAAACAACCATTGTTGGCATTTCCAATAGACTTGTGATGGAAAGTGCCATTTGCATTCGGAGAGAACAATGGGGACTGAATGTGGATCAAAACAGTATTTTCACCTTTTTGGAGAGTTGTTGTTTTTTTTTTTCCTTTCTCATGTTTTCTTCTCTTTTCATCTGATTTTTCTCATGTAACATGATGAACATGGAAATGTTTAGAAGAATCACACATGTTTAATTTAGACAGATTGCTTGCTGTCTTGGGGAGGGAGGAGGAAGGAGAGAAAAAAAATGGTTTTGCAAAGGTGAATATTGAAAACTATAGTTGCATGTATTTGGAAAAAACAAAATTCTATTAAAAGGGAAAAAAACAACCCCTGTTGTTCTTACACAGGAAAAAGGAGGAGAAAGGGAAAAATAGAGAAGTAGAAAGAGTAAGAAGGGAACAAAGAGACAAAATAAGGAAGAAGAAAATAAAAAGTAAAACAAACACACTGGCATTGTTTAATAATTTCTGCTTCACTCAGAGTCAGCTTTCATTTAAGGTTTCATTTGTTCAGTCTCTATCTCTATCAGAAGACAACCAGAGATGTCTTAATATTAAGATGGTCATAAGGAATCAAGTAGTGATAGCAAAAATAACTCCTCTGTTCCTCCTCCCTGACTCTGCTCAGTGTGGCTAGACAAAAGTCACCCACAAACTGAGCCAAAAACAAGGACGGTCCTATGTTTCAGACTAAACCAGCAGGTTAGATTATTTTTAACCTTCCTTCCTTCAATACTGTTTTCAGCATCTAAGACAGTTTAAGGTCATATTAGGTTTATGGACTTCTAGAGAGGTCAATGAATAGCCCATTGTACCAATCCTTGAGCCATCCTAGCTATAAAAGTCGCTGCTTATGTGTGAGCATGACAATGGATATTAACCCCTAATTGTGAAAAGTGTCTACCTATTCTATATCTACTCTGGAGCATCAGAACCAGCCTGATTTATTTTTTTTTAATTTTAATTTAATTTTATTTAATAATAACTTTGTATTGACAGAATCCATGCCAGGGTAATTTTTTACAACATTATCCCTTGCACTCGCTTATGTTTCGTTTTTTCCCCTCCCTCCCTCCACCCCCCCCCCCACGATGGCAAGCAGTCCTATATATGTTAAATATGTTGCAGTATATCCTAGATACACTACACATTTGCAGAACCGAACAGTTCTCCTGTTGCACAGGGAGAATTGGATTCAGAAGAGAACCAGCCTGATTTAAAGAATCTCTCTCAATCTAACAGTACATGCAAATAATTCCTCACAAGGCTATTTCAACAGTTTTACCATATCATTATCCCTAACTCTCTGCTATAGTACTTGGAGTATCCTTCCTTTATAATACTGTTCTTGTGAAATTAACTACCCTTTTGTTTAAAATCATAACTCTGAAAAGCCAATGAACAGCTTTTAGTAGTGCTGTATCTGTAATGTCTAAATACCTTCTAAGGGATCACAAAGTGCTTAGCCCTCAGAACTACTTTAGACTCCAGTCTTCTTAGAACTATCTCATTTTAATAAAAGAATGGAAGAGTTTTTTGAATTACTGAAATGATCAGGGTGAAATATGAAACATAGAGGGAGCTAGTTTGCTAAGGTGAGCCATATGATGCACTCTTCAATTAGGATAGCAAAGGTCTTAATTCTTTTTTGTTGAATGTTAGTTCTAGGAGGACACTGAGCTTTTAACAATAGAAAGGAGGGGTGGGAAACCAATGCCTCCACCCTAGTACAACTCTTCACTTTGCCTTCAGGGCATTTGGAAGGGAAAATTTCCAACTGGAGCTTCTTTCTGTGATTTAAGTGGACATCTTCTTGCCCCCATAATCCACTGCTATCCAATGGAAAGAACACAGGAACAAAAATACTGGGGTAAGAATCACTAAAACTGATTCTGTTCCTTCAATTCCCCTCTAATCAAAAATATTCCTTGAATATATTGTCCCTATAATTTTTTTGTTTTGTTTTGTTTTGCTGAGGCAATTGGGTTAAGCTATCCACTACATCAAGTAACTGCCCCTGTTCCTTATACTTTTACAGTTAGAGGTTTTGCTAATTTTTTTTTGCTTTTTTTTTTTAAACATCATGGATTCAAATTAATAGTATAAAAATATACTGGGTAGGAGGAATAAGATTAAACCTCAAAATTTCGATCCATAGGACTACTGTAGACCACAATTTTAGCACTAACGTTAATAAGAATTTGGCTAACTTTCTATCACCAATTATCATCTGGTTACAGTTCCCTACCTAAATGGTGATTTACAGAAGAGCTTTCAACTCCTTGCAGAAAATTATTCATTGTTAAAAAGTATTTGTTATTCAAGCCAAAACACAAATACCAAAAATAAACTACCATAAAACTGAATCCCATAGCTTTTCATTCACTAAGTAATGGAATCAGCAGGGAGTCAACTTTAGTAGAACACTAATAGAAATTTCAGTGATGTTTTAAAAACTGGCAAGGGGAAGGGAAAGCAGTTCCTTCTCTACCAACAAAAGCACAATTGACAAAATAACTGTTGAGGGCAATACACTAACTTGAACGGCGTCATAGGTCTTCCTGAAACATTCAAATTTTCATATTTAAATTATGATGGTTTCAAACATAAAACACTTAAATCTTTAAATCAAGGATTATAAAGGAGACATCAATATAATTCTGTAATGGGGAAGTAGCTGCAATCTTTTTCTCTAGCTATTCCACCCAGAAACTAAGTTTAAAGGATCAATGGATCTTTTTTTAAGTAAAATGACAAGGATTTCTGAAATATCTTTTAAAATATGGGATATTCCCAAAAATTCAGATCACAAATTTCTTTTGTTTATTATGCTAACTCATCCAGTAGCTTTTCTATATTTCCAAACAGAGTTTGGTGGACAAGTATTTTTAAATGATGAATAACTAAGTATAAACCCACAGAATTTTTTTAAAAATCAAGCACATGGTTTCAACTGTCTTATCTCAAATTTTGGATTTCTCTCCTCAACCCTGTCCTTCAGGAAAAACAGCTCTAATTTCAAGAGGAAATTGGCATTTCTCCCCCTGCTTTCACTTTATCATACAACTACAAAACATGCCAATATCTGTAGAAAATTAATTGTGTTAGACAAGATTCAAATGTGAGGGAAGAACAACACAGAAAACTAAAAACCTCTAAACTTCCATATTTGGTTGAAATTTGATACCATAAAATTGTAATATCCTATGACTCAGACTAAAGTATATTTGCTTTTCTTAATAAAATTTGTCAATTCATGTAAAATGAGTCTAGTACACAATAGGCATTTTAAAATACAATTCCTTTTCCCACTCCCGTTTTTAATCTCTAAAGTTCAGTTTGGGCACTTTAGACTTAGTACATTTTATCTGGGTTTGGTTGAGATCTCTATTTCACTCAGACTAATCTTTTAGAACACACATTTTATATGACTGGATTCAAGTTTGTGTGTAATTTAAGGTCCTGGGTAGCTTCAGTAGAGGTATAAGTAGTTTTATGATTGTTTCTTTTTAGAATCTTTTATGGAAGACCTATAGAGGAGGGAGAGGCAAAAATTTCCTGAAGGAACTCATCTTCTTTATATTTAGATTCCATCAACTGTATCACTATGGAAGTCAAACAAAGAAAGGTCTACTAAAGTCACATTTTACATCATTGATGATGTGGAATGATTTTGACATAACAACATCAACAATAACTCAACTTTTCGTCAGGGAGAATTGTCAGCATGTAAAATAAAATTGGGTAAAATAAATACATTTTTATCATTCTTAAATTCCATAGAGGAAAGGAAATGGTAATTTTAGCTCCATCTATGACTTTTGGCAACTATTTTTTTATGTTTTTTGTTCACATCTATGATAGTTTAATACATATTGTGATTATTGGAATTTTTCAAAGATATGTTGAAGAACAAGGAATCTATAAGATATAAATAGCACAACATTTTAGATTTATTTCTTTAACTATTACATGAATCATGTGTGTCTCCAGACCAGGAAATGAACAGGGGTTAGATGTCAGCTATTCATCCGCCTAAGGCTTTATTCTCTTCTCATGCCTGAAATTGTTCAGCCACCACTGCCAAACTATTCACAAGGAAAGAGGGACATTTTATATTCATTAATTGTCACAATAGCTCAGCTGGGTCTTGGAGAACTACAAAAAAGAAAGGAAAAAGTCTTTTTTCTCCATAATACCAAAATGGTAGTTTATGGTTCTGAGCTCAGGATTTTACCCCCAATTTTTCATATTTTGCTTTTTTTTTGGGGGGGGGGAGAACAACACTTTTTTAAAATCATGTAGTTACCTTTTTTTTTTTAAATTAAAAAGCAACCTTTGCTTGTATCCCATAGCTCAACTGTCAAAGGTCAGAGTCCCTGATTAATGACAAAGAATTAAATTCACTTGTTGAGGAGTTCTTTTGAGAGCCTGGTTACCCTGGAAAATAGCTAAAATTATCTACTTATTACACCTTATCAGTGAACAAGACATATTTCCAATCTTTCAGACCTTTCCATAAAAAAGTAATGTGACAAGTATTGCTATGTGCCTAATTCACTAAACTCCTGAAGGCTAAAAGATAGGCTAGAAGCAGTATCAGGCAGCAGTAGACCACTTTGTTAAGTAATCCTGTTATCTGAAAATTGACTATACTCTTACAGCAAAACTCTCAATCATCTATGGCTATATAATAAAACCAGAACTGTATAATGAGGAAGGGGATACTGTGGAGGAGAATTGAGGAAAAGGTTTGATTCGAACTTGGATTTCATAATCACTCTCTTATGGGTACTTTCAACTTTAATCTTGTAATCCCCATCCCAGATTTACTTTAGGTAAAATTTAAGCCACATTTCCCTTAAAGTGATAGCTAGTATTTATATAGCACTTTAAAGGTTTACAAAGTGTTTTAGATATGTTAATCTCATTGGATACACACCCAGTAAGGAAGGTGCTATGATTCTCTCCACTGTTTACTAAAGTTAAGGTAGGTTAAGTGACCTGTACAGGGTAATATAGCTAATTTAAGTGTTTGTGGCAGTTAATTGATTCACTATGTCTTCCTGACTCCAAGTTCAGCACTCCCTCCTGTGGGACACCTAGCTAAAATTTCATTTTGGGGTTTCACCTGATGGAATGATATCCTTATCTTCTTTTCTCTTCATTTGTAAGGACTGCTGATCCACAAAATAGAATGAAAAAGTTAAGGAAAGTGCCGTTTCTGCATTCATGTCATGATTATTGTACAATCTGCTCTTTGTTCTGTGATGTACTTATTTAATAATTTTAACATGAATTCTAAAACTTCCATTTTTTCTTTCTGTGAAAATCATATATGAGACAAACTTGCCCAAAGCAACTCTTTCCATACTATCAATTTAAAATAAAAATAAGGCTAACAAGAGCTCAGGGTAAAGACTTTCTTTTCTGGATGAAAAGAAGAGAAAAGAGGAGAGGAGGGGAGGGGAGGGGAAGGGAAGGGAGAAAAGAGGAGGAAAAGGAATAAAAGGGGAGAGAGGGAGAGGGGAGAGAAAAAGGAAGAAAATTTTTAAAAAAACATAATCATGTCAACCAGAGGAAATGCTTCTCAAATTCCCAATTTATGAAAATTCATCAGAACAAGGCTGACTGTGGGGCAGGAGAAGAGGATGGTACCAAGTTGAGAATCATCCTCATTTCTGTAAAATGTTCTCAGAGGCCATTTTTCTGACAAGAGATAGATGGAATTCTGAACCTGGATCTGTGGTGGCTGGATTGTTGAGAGTCAACTACACAAGTATGCCTAAATCCCCCAACCATATCTACCTTCACTAAAAAGTAAGCTTCTTGAAAGCAGAGTCTATGGATTTTGTTTTGTGTTGTTTTGCTTCTTTGCTTTGTAATCCCATTCCTTACCAAAGAACCTAGGTACTTAGTGCTTAATAAATGCTTAAGTTGAGGATCTAACCATCTTTCTGACACACTACCTACCATCCCCACTTTTCCTCTTAATACTATTATCATATGTGCTAAAGGCAAGTCAACTGACAACCCTACGGCTTCATTCCCTATCTTCTGTGATTTCACAAACTAGATTTTTTTCCCCAGAGCGCCCAACCACATTTGAACATATAACCTTCTTTGAATAGAAAGGTTAGGAGACAGGAACTGTCTCTCTTTTCAATCTGTATTCCTAATTCTTAGCATATTGCCTGATAAATGCTATGTGTTTAATACATAAATACTTTTTTCATTAATTATTTTATATAGCTATGAGCACACTGATGCAATAACCAAGTGTACTATGGTAATAGTGAAGGTTAGATATAGAATAAAAAAAAAAAAAAAAAAAGGTAAGTTGGTCTTTTATTCAAGCTTCTTTTTTTCCTTGTAAGTATCTAATAGGTATTCTTGAAGATATCTATTTTATACTCTTTTAGTATTCTAGAGAAAGAAGAGAAAAAAGTTATTTAAAAGCTCTATACTATTCCCCCAATAATTTAACCCACTCAAGGTTTGTTTTAACCAATTAGGTTATTTATAAACTATGACAATCATTCATTCTTTACCAATCATTCTTATGTTTATCCAAACGTGCACAGCAAGCTTTTTTTTTTTAGCCGTTTTTGTTTAACTTTTACTTAAAGTAATTCTTGCTTGTGCTTCCAATATCCCTCAATTCAGGTCTACAGTAATGAACCTCCCATTGTTAGCAATGGACATGCCTGTATCTCCTCTAATTCAATTACATTTGTGTACGAGGCAGCATGAACAGTGATTTTTAATTACACTGTTTACAGAATTGCTTAAAGAAATCTATCTTCGTGATTGACAGAGTCATAAGCAGGATTTATAATTATGTTTATTCCCATACAGAAAAACATAGGTGGTGATAATGCATATAAATATCACTTGGGGCCATATTTCCTAAATTTAAGTTTGTGTGGAAATTCCACAAATGGGCTTGTTGTTTGCTGTTCTTAATTTTTTTGTCATCTTGAGATGTAAAATTATGATAGAACATCTTGATAGAGAATTTGAAAATGAATGAAAGTCTTTGATCTCTATCAAATATTTGGTCTATTATTGTAGTGGTGGCTTTTCTATTATTTTCAGTCATGTCTGACTCTTTGTGACTCCATTTAGGGTTTTCTTGGCAAAGATAATAGAGTAGTTTACCATTTCCTTATCCAGCTCATTTTATAGATGAGGAAACTGAGGCAAACAGATTACGTGACATGCCTAGGATCACACAGCTGGTGTGACACTTATCGGAGGCCAGATTTGAACTTGGGAAGATGAGTCTTCCTGATTTCAGACCCAGAAACCTATCCACTCATGCCTTTATATTGTTTTATATGTCTCCTTCTATTCGAAGATTTTTAAGTGTTCCTCCAAATCTCCTCTCATGAGCTCTAGCGACAAAACACACCCACATAAACATATTATACTGAATGTATACATCATATCCTCCCAACCAAATTAACTTCTGGAACAAGATAAAGTTGGCAGAGAGAAAGAAATAGACCAAAAAAAAAAAAGGGGGGGGGTTGTTCCCACTGAAATTGCTTAAGAAAAGTCATCTTTGTGTGTAAAATGGGTGCCTATAATAATGGAAAGGTAGCATGATAGCCTTGGAGAGGCTATCTTTTCCTCAAGAGGCTTACTTAGGCTGAGTTCAAAATTGTCATTTTTAAGAGGAACTACCAATTTCATACACTTGGTTGACAGCTTGAAAGAGAAAAGCTTTAGGTTCCCATATACTGTCAAATGACCAAGCAGAAAGTTATCTCTAAGTACATTTACTGAAGCTCAAACACCATGGAATTTTAAAAAGTGAGATGCTGTAGAATTAAGTAATTTTTTTTAAATCAAAGCACAATAAAACTTTCTTTATGAATATATGTACATCAATGTATATACATATATATTTAAACTGCTAAAATATTCTTAGAGTGATACATTAAAATAAAAGCCATTTCATTTTGCCATGATTACTAGTGAGTTCACCATGTTTTCCTTGTTTCTCTTGACAAAGACAAAAAGAATGTGAAATTGAATGGACCTGACTGACATACTCTTTTAAAACTATTAATGAAACCAAGCCAGATGGCAAAAGATTATGGCTTAATAAATGACTCTTGGACTAAATCAATATGGATTGGATCCACTTAAAATGTCCAAAACTTAAGCAAATGAAATAACTATCTTGACATTATTAACATCAGAGGAACTGAAGTATATTTCATTTTTTTTCCTTTTAAAAATATGGACTGACAACAAATACCTTGTACATATTTTATTTGTAATAATTGTTTGCATGCTACTTCCCCTAACAATACAGCAGGAACTGATTTGTTTTTTGGGGGGTCTTTTTATATACTCATCCCCTATTAAAGTGTCTAGCACAGAGAGGTAGTAAATAAGTGTTTGTTTTGCTTGACTTGACTTGAATAATAATTCAAGGCAACAAGCATCTCTAATTACTAGTATGTACTATATTGGGGCAGCTAAGTGATGGAGTGGATAGAGTGCCAGGTCTGGAGTCAGGAAGACTCATCATCCTGAGTTCAAATTTGGCTTCAGACACTTACTAGCTGCATGAGCCTAGACATAACTGTTTGCCTCAGTTTCCTCATGTGTGAAATGATCTGGAGAAGGAAATGGTGAACCATCCCAATATTGGTGTTTTTCTTCTTTAAAATATAATATGAGAATGGTTCTTTCTGGGAACAAGCAGCTTTCTCAGGGGAGGTTTTCTGGAGGCAGCCTTAGTTGCAGTTGAAAGTAATAATCACCTCAAAACACAGCCAGGTGATAAAAGTTCGGCTCTTTTATTGCCTCCAAGATAGCCCGGTTAGCTTAGAGGCCTATCTCTCTGCTTGGTTCCAAGAGCTTCCTCTGAATATCTCCACATCCAAAGGTTTGTCCTTCAGCCCAGCCAGCATAAAGGTGAATCTGTTTTGCCTCTGAGAGAGGGCTTCTGGCTCTCAATCTCCCACAGTGCTCCTCTCTGACCCCAGTCAATGTTCCAAAGTAAAACTCCTCACTCAGAGAGGGCTTCTGGCTGAACTCACTTGATGCTCCCCCCTCAATCTAAATTCAGCTGAACTCCCGACTGAGTCCGCTTCTTACATATCATCTCCCAAAGGTTGACTCCTCCTTATGAAGGCACACCTAAGGGAGGTGTGAATTCACAAAGTTACAAAGTTTGCTTTGTGAATCAATTAGTTCTACTTAGTACCTTGTTTCAGGTTCTGGCCCAAAACATCTCCTTGTAAGATCAGATCAGTGATACTGAACCATGCTAAATTAGATAATTACTGTGTCTATCAACTCTAATGACTTAACAATTTGTAAAGATTCCAACATCCCAGTATCTTTACCAAAGAAATCCTAGATTGGGTTCACAAGAGTTGACACAACTGAAATGATTAAACAACAACAAACAGGGTATGTACTATGTTAAAACATAAGGAATGCAATGTCAAAAAATTTAATCCCTGCTCTGAAAGAAGTTTACTTTTCATATTTTCTATGAGAAAGGAGAGTCATCTAAACAGGAAATCCATGAACTTTAAAAAAAAATTCTGATAACTTTTTTTCAATATAATGGTCTTCTTTTTAATTCTATGTATTTTATTTTATGGATTTCAAATTATTATTTTGAAAGTCTATAGGCTGCCAAAGGGCAGTTCTTTTTCTGACTGCATCTATCTGCCTGTCTGTCAGAGAGAGAAAGAGACAGGGAGGGAGGGAAGAACGAAGGGAGGATAAGAGCCCAATAATTCAATACTACCTTTTATCTATGATTACCATAATTTTCCCCTTCTATCTCACAGAATCCTATGGTCTTCATTGACCAACTCTATTACTCAGCACATATTAAGTAATAAGCAAAATTTGATTAATAACATAAACTATTGCCTCTCCTATTATAGTTACATTTCCCTTCAAAAACAAAATATATTACAAAGTTAACACTATATTTACATAAAAAGAAAACTAAATCTACTCTTCAGAACTCTCTCCATAAGTGGTGGTGATCTAGGTATCTCATTTATAAAACTGAGGGTGAGAACTAGTCTAGACCAGGAATTCTTACTATGAACTGAGATGGGAAAAAATGGTATCTTTATTTTCATTAAGCTCCAACTGAAATTTAGCATTTCTGTCAACTATTTTTAAAATATTATTCTGAGAAGGAGTTGAAATCAGACTTCTAAGGGAGTCCCTACAAAAGATTACCATAAAGTTCAAAACCCTAAACTAAAGGGTCTCTCAGGTCCATCTCACATTTTATTATCCTTAAATTCCTATAGTACTTCTCTCCACCAATCATTTACCAAGTATTATTATTTGTTATTTAGCCAAAAATCTTTCTCTCTGCCTCATGACATGAAGGCAAAATGAGTAATCTAAGCCTAGGACAATAGAAATCATAACGTTCTGTCAGACTGGACTAAGCCAGAAAGAATCCAAGTATGGGAAATGTTGACAGACAATCTTGTAGCATAGCTAAATTCTGAAAGACTAAGATGAATTTTTCAATCACAGCAACTCTCAAACTCATAAGAAGTTCGTGTTTGCATTAAAGATCCACACCAATTCAATCAACAAACATCTATGGATCTACTGTGCCCTGAAAGGCACTACACTGAATGAAGAGAGAGAAATAAAATTTAGATGATAGAGTCCTGTTTTCATAGAGCTTACAATCTAGAGGGGAGACAGGACATACATACAGATGATGTATTACAAAATAAAGCAGAAGTGCATGACTAAGGGGGCAAAGTGCTTTTTGAAAGTGTATATCCCTAATGCAACATATTTTAACATTTATAGGACTGCTTGCCATCTTGGGGGGGGGGGGGGGGTGGAGGGAGGGAAGGGAAAAAAATCGAAACATAAGTGAGTGCAAGGGATAATGTTGTAAAAAATTACCCTGGCATGGATTTTTGTCAATACAAAGTTATTATTAAATAAAATAAAATTTAAATTAAAAAAAAAGAAAGTGTATATCCCAATTATAAAAAACAAAACAAAAAAAAATCCAAATGCCTCCAATGTATAGGAACAAAAAGTCTTCTTTTGCCAACTCCTATAATAAATATTTAAAAGAATAAATTATTTTATTCAATTGTCTAAAATTAGGACAAATATTTGAACATTATAAACCATCACCTTGGTTATCATTACCAATTGCCACTAGAATAAAACACAGTTTTCTATGTCTATTTTAAAGTCCTTTCCAAATCAGTTTTTCTAGGCACATTAGTCATTGTTACACAGTTTAAAATTTACCTGAATTGGTCTTCTCTCTGTTCCTCACACAGGATACTCCACCTCCTGCCCCCCTATTTTCACAATGCCAGTGGTCCCATGTCTGAAATATATTCCTTTTCTCACTTCCAGGCCACTGGGTCCCTCTCTTCTTTCAAGATGCTTCTCAAGCACTACCTTCACCATAAAGTCTTTCATGTTTCTCTCACCAAGTCGTGCCCTCCCTCTCAAAGTATTTTGTAATTATTTGCCTCATATTTATTCTGTATGTATTTCATATGTGTGTAACACAGACATATTTCTGCATATAAGTGTGTGGGTTATGCATATATCTCCTTTATATCTTTATAATTGTAAATACATTGTAATGTAAGCTCTTTGGAAGTAGCATTAAAGTATCATTAACTAATACTGATCACTCACAAAGCACAAAAGACACGGACAGCAAACACACAACTAAAATCCTTATCTGAAATAATGGTGACAGGCATTGCTTGGATTTCTGTCATGTTTCTTCTGACCTTGCCTGAGGGTTTTTGTCAGGCTGAACATGAAGATACATCCCCTTTAGACTTGTATAATATAGATAGCCCAGATTTCTTTATTGCAAGAAGGAAAAAACTGAGTTTGAGATAGGCTCCACAGGTCGTTGGTCTCCCTCACCCAACAGCAGTTGAATACTTTGTGGAAGTATATTAATGCTGTGAACAAGGGAAGGTAGCCAGCTGGCTGACGTATCAGGATGTACTTACCCTCCTGACCAAAGGGGAGGAGTTGGGACACAGCCAAGCTAACTTTGTTTAAAAAAAAAAAAAAAAAGTCCAAGTAAAATGGGGGAGGGGAAATTAAGATGCATTCTTACACTCTAAACAATCAACATAAAAGGAAAAATGGTAACAAATGCACACTTTTCAAAGCAGAATTAGTTAACAACTTTACTCCCAAATAGAAAGGCTTTATCCAGGCCACTTGTGAAAGATACAAGGCTGTGAGACAATTCCAGCCAGTCTGGACACTGCCAGGAAATGAAAAAGGTTATGTCAGTATCAGAGTATTTCTTTGCACAGTACAAAGTGGTGCTTGTTTCAGGATTAGCCACTGGCTAAAATTCTTTCTTGAAATTAAAACGTCATATTTTCTTAAAATGATTTCAGTTTAGTTACAACTCAGAATAAATGTTTCCATACCATCATTGCATTCAGTTGTTAAGAATTTTAAAGAAACTTAGGTGTTTTGTTTTGTTTTTAACCCAAATTTCAACTCTGGAAATGTTGAAAGTCTATTTGAAATTTGGGACTGGGACATACTTTCCAATTGCATTTAATCAAGTTAATACCCACAGTGCCAAAAAGCATTCCAAATGTTGACTCCCAATTCACCTAAGCTTGCTGTTTTTCTCCCATAAAGCAAGAAAATGATCAAGTTCTTCCTTAATAAACAAACTAGATCCACCCCGGCACTCCAAAAGTGTGATATTCAACATTGCCAAACTCAGTCCTACAGATAAAGCTAGAGTAACATGTATAGAGTTAAAGCAACCAGCAATGGATGAGGAGTCCATGTGTTATTATTTGGTCCTATCTGACACTCTGTGACCACATTTAGGATTTTCTTGGCAATGATGCTGGAGTGGTTTGCATTTTCCTTTTCCAGCTCACTTTACAAATGAAGAAATTGAAGCAAATAGAGTTAAGTGACTTCACCAGGGTGACAGAGCTAATGTCTTTAGTCACATTTGAACTCAAGAAGATGAGTCTTTCTGACTCCCAGACCTGGCAGCCTCTCAACTGTACCATATGACCTTGCAAATCTCTGGTCACCAGTTTTTTTTTTTTTTTTTTAAATCTATACATTGAAGAATATGCACTTGAACATTTCTGTAGCCCTTTCCAACTCGAAAATTTATGACCACCCACCAATTGCTAATCATTTACTTAGATACCATTTAGTTTATTTTTCTTATCATATAAGATAATTGTCTTCCTCCACTCCTCCAAGAATTCCATGAATATTTTCTATCAATGAACAGAATTTTGTGATGTCAACAAAATAAGTAACCATTAGTCCAAAAATCACAAGCTATTGACATGATTCATACTTCATTCCTATGTCATGTCAGTGCCATTTCAGGAATCATTGTAATTGTCAGTGGATAAAATGGTGAAAATATGACTGAATTATATATGATTTATGGTAAGAAATAAATGCATGGGGATTATAAGACAAGTTAATTTAATATTATGCAAAATAATTACCTTCTAGAGTCGCAAAACACTTTTGTCTATTTTTCAACATGCCTCAACATGTATTACTCTATTTTGTCTTCATAATATCTGTGACATTTAGATATTTATTATTATTATTCCCATTTTTAAAGATAAGGAAACTAAACCAGAAAGAATTATGAGCACATTGCCCAAGTTTACACAGTAAATTAGTGACAGGACCAGAACTAAGACCCCAAATTTCCAAGTGTTAGTCTAGTTCTCAAAGCCAAAATTCACTTTACTTGCAAAAAATCTGGCAGAAGTTCATATTCCAGGATCCTCAAAAAAAAAAAAAAATCAATTCATTCAATTTGTAAAACATTTCCAAATGAAATTGGTTAAAAGTCAAGAAGAGTTTAAATTAATACAGGTGTAAAGAAGTACTCTAGACTATGACCACTGACTCTAAATGATGCTACAATGATTTTAATATATTTAACTCAAAAATAAAAAAAATAATAATTTTTAAAAGTAAATTCAAAGTCAGATGAATGTTACTCATTACTCGAATTGCCTTGTTTATGTAAATAAAGTTAAGTTACATTTTATCCATGAGAATCCTGGTGCTATACTATCATCATACTTCATTTGTTTATGATTCTTATAGGAAATACCTTATCAATTCATGTTTCTTTTTTTTCCATTGACTATTTTTCCCAAACTTGAATCCCAAAAACACACAGGTCCCTAAACACACAAATGCTTGAGTAATTATCTTCTGAAAACAGGACACTACTCCATTTTCAATCACTGCCTAAGAGAATCAAAGTTGTTATAAAAAAAAAAAAGGAAAAAAAGACTAATTATAAGGAGAAAAACTGGGGTTTCTACATAACACCAAATGCCCAGAATGAAACTAGAAGCAACAAAGGAACTGGTAGAAATTTTATATGATAATTGAAAAAAATAATAACAAAGAAGCTGATAAATACTGATAAGAACTGCATCTATGATTTCATTTGTATAGATGAGGACACTCCCTCTACCAATGCAGGCTAGCACCTTCTCTACAATTATAATTTATAGATTTGCTGAGTACCATAAGAGTAACTTGCACAGTGTCACATAGACATAGGCTTTGATTCTAGGTTTTCTTAGGTCTAAGGATGGCTCTCTATACCCCCCCCTTGCCGCACTATCCATTAATAATAGCAAAACTCAGTCAAAAGTAAATAAATACATGTAACATGCAACCCCAAATCACCTTATAATCAGAATTACTGGGAAAATGATGCATTAAAAGTACCATCTGGGATAATACTCTGAAAAATATTTCATTAAATAAAAATGACATTTTAAATTTTATAACAACAAATAAAAATGACCTTTTCCTATACAATCTATAATGGGCAAGTGCTATTTTCATGTAGTAGCCTACTGCAATTAATGAAACTGACAGTCCTCCTTAATGCTAATGCCCTTTTTCTTTTCTCCAATTTAGCCTGTAAATTTTTTGTTTGTACATAGTTGTTCACATATAGTCTCCCCTTTTCACTGGGAGCTGCTTGACTGTTTTTGCCCCATTTTTGCATCTTTAGCTGCTGAGCACAGTGGCTGGCACAGAACAGTCAACTAATAAATACTTGCTGATTTGATCTGACTACAGATAAAAACTTTTAAATAGAGGCAGTTTCATTATTCCATGCCAAAAGTAATTCCAAGTTTTTCTGCAACATAACTTCATCATCCTTTGCTTTGCATTACTTTAAAGTAGGCCTGTGGAAGGGCCTTAGGGCTTGCTCAGCTTTCAGTTATACTAAGCAAGGAAAACAGATCCAGTTACTTAACCTGCTCTGGAAAAAAAAAAAAAAGTTGCAGTCTAATTTACAGACTACCCTCCAGCTGCTGGAGGCTTTCTCCACCTCTCCTCCCCAAATAAACCAACTGTAGTCTGTATGTCTGTATGTTTTGTTTTGGATGGTGGGGGAAGGGGGAGAGTGTTTATGAGGGATATAAGACACAGTGGTTTCTACATGTATAAAACTAAACACAAGGAAGGCTATTTAAGGAATGATCTGCACAGAGAAAATTCAAGACATATGTTTGATTTTTTTTTTACTCCTACACAAGCATGTTTTGCATCAAAAAGTACCATCTGTACTACAAACGTTGATATTTTCATAAACATTAGTAAATGCTCTTCATATAACTTCATACAATCTCTTTCCCACCCACACCTTTCCCACTCACTAATTCCATTTAAAGCTGACTAGGCTTTTTTTTTTTCTTCTAGTCAAAAAAAAATACAGTCACAAAGATTTAGACAAGACAGCTTAAATGTATGCTGGGGGATGATGAGAGGAGTGGAAAACAATAACAATATAAAATAAAGAGGCTGCCTTTGCCTTGAGTGTGAATTGTGTTTTTTTACCTGTATTTTCTCCACAAGATGTAGGAATTTTTCTATCCTATCCCATCCCCCGCAACAGCATATTTTAGCAAAGGAATAGGCTGTGAGTATCTTCCCTCCAAATCTTTCTGTCCGTGGACTGATGATTACTGAAGAAGGCTTTTACTATCTCTAGATAAAAGGAGGGATAAGGATGGCTATTCCCAGCTATGCTTCTTCTCTTATTTTCACCCTGCTGACAATGTTCAATGAAAGCTGTGAAGACCCAAGAAGGGAGTTAACTTCATATTTTGGCTTAGCCTATTCCTAACATTCTGCAGATGTTGGAGCAAGTCAGAGAATGGAACACAGTCAGAGCATCTGTTCATGTGGTATGATTCTTTTCCTGTGCTCTCCCAAAGGAAGTAGCAAAGGAGTAATTCACATTAAGAATGGAACTCTAAAAGGTAGATCAATAAGGTGCTTTAAAAGAAATGTGTAAATATTATAAACCAGAATGGGTTAAATAGTCATCACTGGTTTCATAAAACAAAGAGCTGGGACTATTTTCAGTTTGTTCCATACAACAGAGTAGCATGAACTCTATCTTTCCAATGCTTATGATGTTTACTTAGAAGTCAGAGGCTGTTTGTAATGGCTAAGACCAAAAAAGGTAATAGTCACTGCTGGGAAAATTTTTTTCAATATATCAAAATCAATTATAAGAGAATAAAGAGAAGTATTATCAGAGGGACAAAAAATTAGAACTAGAAAAGTGGGAGGCCATCATTTTGCAGATAAGAAACTCTCAGGGCAGAAAGGTTAATGACTTGACCAGAGATATATGGCTTTAAAGTATTTAGGGTAGGATTTTAACTTAGCTGTGTAACCCTGGATAAGTCACTTAATGGCATTAAAGGTTAAAAGTATTATCATTATGGTAAAGACTACATATTTTTACGTTTGTGTAATCAGGACACACCCATTGGTAGATAAAGATATGTAAATAAAAAGCTATCACATATGACATCTGGGGTGAAATTCCCTGGTTTCCTGAGGTCAGCTACACTTTATATCAGGTTCATAAATGGAAAAGGCTGGCAAAAAAAGAAGAAAGGTTCAAAACCTGTCATCTATTTAGATATTCCATATTTAGAAGGTAATAGTTCTTTGTTGGAATGCTGGATGGATTTTTTTGTTGTTGTTGCTAAAATTAGAAACTATTCCTTCTAAATAAGGGGCAGACAGTAGTCTTTAAAGCACAGCAACATTTTTATTTTGAAACTGAGCATGTCAGAAGAAGATTGCCAGAAGCCCAATTCTGAAGTTTCATCTTTTCTTGCAAAATATTCCAGTTTCCAAAATGAACCACTCATCTAAGAAATTAAAGTCATCTAGCACGACATGAAGCCAAATTCATATAAGTTACCTTGGTTAAAATTATTCAAGAGTTACAAAGACCGAAAGGCAGATTGACTATAGAGAACTGGGTTTATATTACACATATATTTATATCAACATCTTCCATATAAATGGGCACTTATCAAACTTTGTTAAACTCAATCTTACTTTTAAATGAAAAAACTGACATGCATAGAGAAATTAAAGTAATTTGTTAGTGACTACATAACTGTATCGATAAATAATTGAGTCAGATTTCAAGCAGGAATAGCTAGTAGTATAATATATAGATAACTGGTCCTGAAGCTAGGAAGACCTGAGTTCAAATGTTCTCTCAGACACTTATTGGCTGTGTGATCCTTTAAGCTTATGTTTGCTTCAGTTTCTTCATCTGTAAAATGGGGCTAATAACAGCACCTCCCACCCAGGGTGATTGTGAGAATCAAATGAGATAATAATTGGAAATTTTTTAGTACAGTGCCTGATACCCAGTAAACACTCTTTATTATCATTATCATTAAACTCAGTCTTCTGACTTTAAATTCAGTTCTTTCCACTAAATATTGTCTCAGAGAAAATCCAGTCCATACTTCCCATTTTACAGACCAGAGGACTAAATCTAAGAAGTTAAGTATTGTATCCAAATTCAGGTCATCATCTGAAAGTTCTTCCTATTCTCTCATCACACTGCAATTTCAGCTAAGGCATCAGATCTTTTTCTTTCCATTGTCTTCTTAAAGTCCCAATTTAAAGTTATCTACTTTGATATTCGGATACCACAAATATTTGTTGTTTAAAAACTTGAAGGAAATACTGTCATTGTTTTATTTGTTCTATGATAGACAGATTCAAGAAAAGAAAAAGAAAGATGGTCAATTACATGTGGTAGATTTTTAGACAGAAAAAGCACTTTTAGTTCTTGGTAGCTAAGATAGTTGCATTTAAGAGGCATGAAGTCCTGAGCTTAAACTCTGCCTCAGACACTTACTGATATGTGACCCTATTCTAGTCACTTAAACTCTTCCAGACTTAGTTACATCATTTGTAAAATGAGACTAACAATAGTATCTATTTCACAGGGTTGTGATTAGGATCAAATGAGTAAACACATGTAAAGTACTTTGCAAATTTTAAAATGCTTTGTAAATATCAGGTATTATTAACTAATAATACCACTTACCCCATATGGATGTTGTAAAAATCAAAGAATATAATATGTAAAAAGCTTGGTAAATCTCACAACTCTACATAAATGCACACTACTATTATTTAGACTCTAATTCTAAGCTTCACTCAGCTATTGATTTATTTTAGTATTTTGGGGGAATTTAAAAATCACATAACAGAGATGGAAAAACCCTTTAATCCACAGGTCTTAATGTATGAGAGGAATAAGATATATCTTATAATCGGAATTCTTAAGAAGCTTATGATAGATACCTACATAGAATCAGAGTATGACCTATATAGAATCAGAATATGACTAGTTTTTTTGCTTGGTCTTCAATTCAGGAAATCTCCTGGTTTTTTTGTATAATCAGATGGTTTCTAAAAACCACCCATATTATTAAAACTGCTTTCACTGTGTAGGTGGGATTCTTTTTTGAGTTATACTCTCTTTTCATCTTACCCAATTACCACCATCAAGCATGTGCACACAAGGAATATATTCAAGTTGCTTTCTGTAGAATGCAAAAGTACCTAGAAAAAAAAAATTCTGCTCATCTTGGTCTCCACCCAGATTTTCTACAACAAACCTTAAAATACTAGGTTTAAGCTATATTAAAATACAAGGTGCAGGCTGTAAACATAGGATTCAAGTTGCTTTTGACCTTGGCATATTAAAAAGCACACCAATCATCAGTCTAGTCTTTAGTTTACAGAAACTAAAGGTCAAATATACCAAGTTCAAGAACCCAAATCACGTCACTAGCTCTGCATATGCTGCTCTAAGGGCATTTTCCCTTCTATTCTTTCACTACCCCAAAATCACTCCTCTTTCAAGGTTCTTTCATTTTCTCCTGAATGATGGGCAGTGTGATCATAGTGATGACATCACAGGTAAGACAATTACACAACTGAGAGTGGATTCTTTTTGGTCCATTCATTCCTTTGGAAATCCGTACCTATTTCCATGCAATACATTTATTAAGTATTATAATACAGTATGAAAAGCACTGAGTTAGTAATTAAATTAAATTTTCAAAGTTTGGATAAGACATTGTTTCTAAAAGTCTTCAGAACATTTCAATCTAGTAGAGGAAGAAAACACAAATACATTACAATATTGCACAACATATCAACATGATAAGATACAAAAAGCAAGTATTTCACCATCTGTGAGGGAAATGTGTTACTACAAGGTATTGGAGAGGGAAAAGAAGAAAGAATTATAGAGAGTTTTAGGGAGAAGATGGTATTTGGGTTGAATATTTAAGGATAGATAAGAAAACAGGGTAAAAGAAGGTGTTGAAGTGACACAGAGAGTGTAGAAGGGGAGGAAGAGAAAGGAAGATGTAATGAACCAGAGAGAGACAGACTGACACCTGGCAATTTGCCATGTTACCAAAAATGGAAGTCCTCATGATCTTTAGCAAAACCAAGTTTAAAATGTCTACCCTTGGTAATTAGGCTTTTATCCAGAAATGCAAAAAAACTTTATTCTTGGCTTGACATGATAAAAATCTGTTCATCTTGCTCTGAAGAGCTCAAACTCTGGTTACCACAGTTAGGACCTAGTGGGTCCTGTTTTCTTTGGAAAGCCTAAGACTAGCCTATTGGGGAGGCTCTTAGTGGATAATCTGGCTTGCATATGAACTGGCAGAGATTCCCATAAGTCCCTGGTGATAGAGCTGGCAGCCATCCAGAAAAACTTTCAAGGCTCAAGACAGAATATCAAATAGGAAATTCTTATAAGAACACCAAATAGAAAAAATACAATGGGGGACATACTTAAATCTTAAGGTAATTTAAGCATTAACACAAATGTAAAGAAGAACATAAGAAAGAAATTCACAAGTTCTCATCAGCCATTTCATTTTAAAAGGCTTGGCATGTAATATTTTCAATAAAAGAGCTCTCTATTACAAGCTGAAACATTGATGTCTGATTCTCTTGCAAACAAGTTGTATATATTTTTTAAAATGTCCACCTCTCATGACCTGCAAAGACCAGGTATAATTTTTGCCATGTGCGCCTAAAAACAATAGTTATTGTTTTAATTGTTTAAGGAGACATAATGAATATTTGTTCTCTGTTTTATATTTTCTTTTTACCATTAATATATTAATGGTTCTTCTACTTACTTCCTTTTAAACTCATATGTACTGGATATTTTATTCCTCAAATTTAAACAAATGTGTTTTAAATTTTATTTAAATTTACTTAAGTTTTGCTTAAAATGAATAGAAATGTGCCAAGTACTTGGCACATAAATGCTTTTTGATTTATTTACAAGGCCCAATGCATTTCAAGAAACTAAGATATGAAAGGCAGAAGATTGAGTTTTGAAATTATTAGTGATTTACAAATTCTAAACACTGGAGATGTTAAAAACACTCCATAAATAGTCTTGATTCAACTGCAAGTCTAACAAATGCCAGTATCAAATTCTCTAATTTTCTCAAAAGGAAAACAAATTTACCAGGGCATAGGGACTGTTTGCCTAATACCTGTCTCATTGGCAACTAAATGACATAGTGGAGGGTCTGAGTTCAAATTTGACTTCAGACACTTACTAGCTGTGTGATTCTGGATAAGTCACTTAAACCAGTTTGTCTCAGTTCTTCATCTATAAAAGGAATTGGAAAAAAGATAGTAAATTACTCTAGAATCACTGCCATGAAAACCCCAAAGTAGATCATGAAGAGTCACATATGATTGAAATGATTAAACAACGATGACAAAGATATAAAATAATAGCATATCAGATATTTTCAGTAATGTTACTGGAAGTCTGAATTCCTTTATTGTGGCAGTAATTCAATAGAAATTTACTTCTTTACAGAAAGATATAAATTTCATATACATATATATAAAACAAACATATATATAGAAAGAAAAAAGAAAAAAGTCAGCATGTGATGAAAAGAAGATGACAGCAAATGGAAAAGTAGATAAATTTTCATGCCTAATTTGACAAGTTGAAGCTCTCTCAGAAAGAAAGATTAACACATCTTGCCATACTAGCCCTCTTCAAATTAATATCATAGTTGGCAGCTGTAAGAACCCTACAGTGAAAGCCACTTTCATATTATCACAATTATATATACACCAGCAAGTCCAGTGACAAATGACATGACAACCTTTAAAAATACATACCCAAGTCAATTACCATATTCATGACAAGCTTGAAAATTTTAAGAGGAAAGTATGATGGAATTAGAAAAAAAATTTTTGAGGAAATTTTCATTCAAGGGAAATAACTTTTCCACAAACATTAATTAATTGGCACCATATATGCTA
Source organism: Antechinus flavipes (assembly GCF_016432865.1). Lineage (NCBI taxonomy): Eukaryota > Metazoa > Chordata > Mammalia > Dasyuromorphia > Dasyuridae > Antechinus > Antechinus flavipes. The sequence continues at coordinate 151,609,568 of NC_067400.1, read as the reverse complement.
CCATGATGAACAGACTTTGAAAGTAAGTTAATCAGTTGATAATTAGCAATATAATATAGCACCTTCATGTTACATGCTATTATTTTAAATTAAAATAACATGCCTATATATACCAAAGTATATTGGATACATTTAATAAATTTTCAAGATATAAAACTAAGAAAATATTTGTACATTAACTTTTAATGACAGAAAACTATCTACATTTCAGAGTATTTGTTTTGCTACACTGTCTTCTACATAATTTTACTTTCTTTTCTTGAAGCCCTAACTTAAAAGACATTTCCCCAAGGAGGTATCTACCTGACATATAAATAAAATGATGTGAAAAATATTTTAAATTTTTAACGTAAGAATTAAAAAGGCATATTTAAGTAGGAAATTTTACTTGTCATTTAAACACTCATTAAGGGCTGTGCTTAATAGAATTCAAAAGTTCTGTGCTTTTTTTATGGTATTCAAATATAAATATAAAGCCATTTAGATTCCCTCTCTTTAAGCAGCTTAACCTCTAGAAAGAAAATCTTAACAGGAAAAAATATAAATAGAAGAACAAAATTAAAGATAATAATGTTAAATGAGAAGTTTGTGGGAAGACTTTCTAAAAGAAAGAAGTGATTAAAAGAAGGAAAGAAGGAAACAAGTACTTACTAAACTCTCTATGTGCCAGGCACTATTCTAAGTACTTACAAATATTCACTCATTTGATCCTCATAACAACTTAGGAAGAAAAGTACTATTCATCCCATTTTATAGTTGAGGAAATTGAAGCAGAAATTAAATGACTCATCCAGGGTCACCCACTAATAACTATCTGAAGCTCATTTAGAACTTAGGTTTTCCTGACTCCAGGCTCAGTTCTCTATTCATTGATCCATTTAATGGCCTCAAAATAGACTGAAGAACCAAAATATTCCCATATGTATCTAATAGTACTAAAGGATAAAAGCTTTGGAGTTAGAAGAGGAAGAAGCATAGGAAGAATGGAATGCCTCTTCCAAGCATTTCACAGCTGAAGAAACTGAGACCCAGAAAAATAAAACAGCTTGCCAAAAGTAGCAGAGCTACTGTTATACTCTTCTACCTTTAACAGAAGTGAAAATTTGGGATGAAGTAAGGCTGAGAGAGACCAGGATTGAAGGAGGAAGGAATGCTAAACACAAGAGAAAACAATGTGGGCATAATGTTGAGATGCCAGTGTGAAGCAGTAGAAAGAGTAGTAAATTTGCAATTATTACACTTGTAATTTACAGCTTAGCCAAAATTTTTATGAGTTATGTGACCATGAACAAATCATTTAACTGCCACAAGCCTCTGTTTTCTCATCTGTAAAATGGGGCTTATTAATGCTTGTCTTACCTACTTTGCAATGTTGTCATGAAGAACTGTAAAATGAAAAAATTCTATATTCAGTAAATATAAAGTGTTATCATTGGCACATATCCTATAAAAAGTAACTGAACTTTACTTGTTAGGTATTGATGAGCCTCTGCAGGTTTTTTAGTAAGAAAAATATATGATCAAAGATATATATCGAAAATAATAGTCTACGACCCTTATCTGGTATAGTCTAGAACACAGAGAAACCAAAGGTATGAGGTGAATTTAGAACACTAAAACAATGTTATTGTCCACTGTGATAGTCCAAACATGAGGCCTGAACTAGTATGGAATATTTGGGGGAAAACAGTGGAAAACAATAGCAGAGATATTATGAGATGTAGCTAGCAGAATTTGGTAACTGAATGGATTGGGATGGATGAGAGGGAAGTAATTTTCATCATTAGTCCCTTTGAGAATAGTTGTTGAAATCCATAGAAATAGGGAAGCTAGAAGCAGGTTTGGGAAAAAATGTGAATTTACTCGTGGACATTAGAGCTTGAGCTGACCAAGTAACATCCAAGTTGGCAGTTGGAAATGTGAACATGGTGCCCAGGGTTAAACTGGAACTACAGATATGCGAGTTATTTAAAGAGGAGATAAATAAAGCCCTGGGAATCAATGAGATCACCAAGAGATTGGGGAGTGGAGGGAAAGAAGAGAACCAAAGAGATTTGGGAAACAGTGAGAGGAAGAAGAGCAAATGACTGGGATACAATGAAGAAGTAAAATAAGAATTTTATAAATTAATAAAAATTAAGGAATTTGAATATAGGGCTAGTTAAGCCAATAGGAATAAAAGTAAACAAAAAGATTACACTCCCTTTTACAAGAAAGAGAGAATTCCTCTTTGTACAGCAATTTTATTCAAATGTGACCAATCTACATTTCATTACTGATAGTTTTTCTAAGACAACCAGCCAATAAAAGCAAACTCAATTAGAAAGAACAATGTTTCATTATCTTTTGACCTACTCAAGTTATGGTGAATTTGATGACTAGAGGCTAGCTTCTTTTGCATTTGAAGCAAAATTATCAAACTTATGAAGATACTTTTTTTTTTTTGTAAAATGTAAACAATGGACCTAATATGAGATGACAAGAAATGTGTCTAAAGAGCAAATGTATACTAACTTTTCCTGTACCAAGGCTTTAATCTCATAATCAAAATTTTCTGATCACAGAAAATTATTTAATGACAAATTATTCTCACATTCTGGAGCTTTTCAATGCACTCTAATCTAAAAAACAAATTGAAGAAAAATAGGGCATAAAAGGAACTTTTTACTAAGTGTATCTTGTTTCCTACACCAGCAGTTGCCAAGCCAGCAATTTCTCTCCATGAAGTGGTTCCTGAATATCCCTCAGTTACATTTCCAGTTCCCCATTGCCGTCAGTAACACAAACATATGTTTTCATTTACTGCATTATGAGTATTCTCTAGACAGCTAGTCTGTTGAAAAGAAATTAATCCCAGCAGTGAGCTAAGATACTGAATTCTCAGCAGTTTCTTAAGAATTCATGTTAAGGCTATTTATGCTGAGATTGAATCTGAATATGTACCCAGCTGGCCAGGGTAAATTATTATACATTTTACATTCTGGCTTAAATCTCATTTAGAACACGGAACATGATTTTGAGAGGAATAAATTTCTTATTAAAAGAACCTCTTCAAATAAATGGGCCAAATGGTCAGAACAACCTTTTGATGTATGCAAGAAAAAAACTCACTTTACAGTTAAGGGAAATTAAGACAGAGAGGCTAACAATTTGCCCAAGGTCATTCACATAATAAATGGAGTCAGGATTAGAATCTACATTCCTTGACTTGCAGAATCTTAGATGGAATCCATCCTATGACATTTTTATACATTGTCATCCAGTCTCTGATTCAAGACCACTGGTGATAGAGAACTCAACTACATCTCAAAATAGCTTATTATGCTTTTGGACAACTCTAATCATTAGGAAACTTCTTCCTTACATGAAGCCAAAACCCGATTCTCCCTATTCCCCATGATACCTTTCAAATACTTGATAATAACTATCATGCTTGGCCATTCTGCCATCTTTCCCTCCCTAGTCCTCTCTTCTCATCTTCATTCTCTTCCTTCAGTATATATATAATTAGACCAATTCTAATGGAACTTATCCATTTCCAGCTAAATTTCAGGGAAATATGTGTTCTACATACAGTTTCTCCATTATTCCATTTACCACATGCATGCAATATGAATATTCATATTTAATGATATACTATAATAAAAGATACCAAGAGTTTAAAACAAACTGGAAAAACTAGGACAAATATTCCCAATAAAAATCCAATGGTCAGTCACCAGGTATTTATTATGTTTCAAATTATTTAAAAGTCTCCTCAAGGCTCTTTTTAAAGATTCTAAATTAAAATATTTTTTCTGGCTGAAAATATAGTTATGAAGAATTGTTTTCATTATGTCCCAACAAACTTGTAGTTATTAATTTATCACACTCCATCCTTACTGTATCAGTGTCAGTGGATTTGGAAAGCAGTTGATTTTGTTTTCATAAAAGCTAGTTAAAATTGCAGTGGAAGATGCCTGCCAAAACTGAATTTTAAGAGCTGCTCTATTTTAATTCCAAATCATATAAAAGTATTCTGTTAAAAAAATAACTTACTGTGATAATATGAGGGTATGCTATAATTACTTGTTCTCCTGAAGTCCAAGTTATTGCTAGGATTCATTAATTTTTTTTTTAGTGCTTTTAGTAGGATAGTGTAGTTTTCCTTAAATATCTTTGCATAATAATTCACCTACATATACAACCATGAACAAATAAAATTTGACGCTTGCATAAAAAAACAGAATCCAGTACAGATTGATAGTTAAGATTTCAATCAGTATCTTCAAAAGCCCATTAAATGTAGCAAATGCATGCAATCTGCAGAGAACTTACACAAAAGTTTTCATGAAAAGGGAAATCTTAAAATACTAAGAAGATAAAAGATACCACTTCCCATTTTCTGCCTCTAGGTGCATAACGGGCTAGTTAGCATTGATCCAGATAGAAATGAATATGAATATAAGGATAGGAATAAGTACTCGTGTGATTTTTTAAAAGAATTTATCTCTACCAATGCAGGTAAGCACATTTGATGCAACTCATAGCTCTAGAAAGTTACTAGAATGCTAAATTAATTAAATGATTTACTTGTGGTCACATATACTGTATGTCTCAAGTGGTGAGACTTAATTTGAGGTCTCCCTCGTTCTAAGGCTTGCTATCCATTACTAATGATAAATATGCATTAAGTTACTTAGTCCCTCACTTTAAAGAGCTTACATTATGAATGGATGGGGAAGGACATAACATGTAAATATGAATACATACAAGATAAATGCAAAGTACTTTCTGAGCAGCTAGAAGGCAAGAATGAGGAAAGGCTTCATGGAAAAAGTGGGACTCATCTCACTGATAGACTTGAGTCTGCTGTGTAAAGACCAATCTATGTTAAAATGCAGAGAGGATCATCAAAGTACAGAGTGGCTATTAGGATGCCCGCTAGATCTTTTGGTCTTAGCCACCCATGAAAGAAAAACAAAAATGACCTCCTACAATTTCATAATGATGGTAATTGTGTGGCAGAAAAGAAGGCAGAAGATACTAAGAGTCACATTATTTTTAGATGCTTTAGAAAAATTTTACTGAAATATAGGCACTCTAAAATGTGAAATTTTTGTCCAATGAGCAATGAATACTAGTGGAAGAACTAAACCACTTCAATGTTGATAAACTACATGAGAGGTCAGTAAACTACAGCTCTCTCTCATGAGCTAGGAAAGATTTTTATACTTTTAAGTGCAATTAAAATTAAATAAAATAAAAAGTGCAAAAAAAATTCTAACTTCAATTTGCCAGTCTGTATGACAATAAAACCAAAGGGTAAAAGGAAGTTGCAGTAAAATAAAACTAAGGCTCCTAGGTTATCCTTGGAAAAGGAAAGGCATGGCAAAGTTGGTTTTAACAAATTGCAACATTCCAAAGGGAACTTATCCATTTTATTGCAGAACACAAGCAAATAGAGGAGCATGAAGTTAATTAACCAGCAAGTATTTATTAAGCACATAGCATATGAATCAGGCACTAGCATTACTTATAAACCAGAATCTATTGTAGAAGAAATAGAAAAAGTCAATTAAGAACCAGATCCTCCAAACCAAATAAATGAACCAAATAAATAAATTGGACACTTGGTAACTTCAGTGCAGGACACAAGGAAGGATGGTGGAAAATATGAGAAAATAAGAAGCAGGTGTAGGAGGAAAAGGATACTAAAGATTTGTAGTAGAGTATATGGAAGTTTCATCCTTACATTGATGCTTACATTTTAAGCTATCAAAAGAAGATTGCTAAGCTTACACTTACACTGTCTCTCCCATACCAATTAGAGCACACAACATTATAGATGAAATGAGACAGTATTAGTGATGTGTTTTTTCTTGCTGGATTTTTAAAAACCCATCTGCATACTGTCAATGAAAAAGCTATACTATTTCACATTTTCTTCTGCCTTTCTTCTTTGATAATTCCTAGAGGCATATGTTCAGAAACAGGACCTGTGTGATCTTGATTTCTTAGAAGTTCATCTGGTTCTATTCAGCCTCATACTGAGATGCATCCCTCTATGGCATCAATCATCTCAATAGCCAAACAATTTAATGTGTCATCTGCAAAGGACTGTAACTTTTGTGAATAACATGAGGAAAGTGTAAGATTTATGCTAACACCAGTAAAATGAATCCTTGTAACCATAAGGGAAAAGTAAAACAATGACTAGGTAGGAAGTTCTTAATGTTGTCATCCATCACACAGGGCTTCTGGTTTCTGAAGCAGGACAAAGTTAAACCCTACCCAGTTAAAAGAAATGAATTATAAAATGAATTATGAAATTCTAAGATTCTTAGCTCTGTCAAAAATAATCAATTGCAGAACCTTTAGAAAGGTTTTGTTTTAAATTTTTGAAGAAATTATTTTGAATTATGTAAGTGTGCTTATAAACTCATGTAGATACAAAAGTATACTATAAAGAAATAACATAAATGAAATATTCACTTGACTGGTTACATTCTAAATTAGTTTCAAATTAATATTATATCTCTGACTCTTGAGACTATGTGATTGATTCTATGATTCAGCACCATAGAGAATTATTGGACAGTATTGGAGAAATGCAATTTATCAAAAATAAATTCCAGGTTTGTAGACTTACATCTTACAACTCACAAGCTTTTTTGACCCTTTCTTTCTTCATATATAAAATAAAGGGGATTAAGCTGTTTGGCCCTTCTTAAACACTTCAATTAATTTTGTCAGAGAAATGAATAACCTAACAAAATTGGAGAAAATGTTTTTTACAAATGTTTATATCAGTTAATTTTGGTTATGAAAGAATGAATAATTGAAATTTTTTATTCCCATACTCTTAAATTTCTATTCTGTATATATAGATAATATGCACTCTATTAACTCACCTATGGATTTTTACATAAATGTTAACTACCACAAAATGGTACACTAGCAAAGAATTCAGACTTTAAAGTGTAAAAAGTGGGAGCCATATGACAGTTCTGCTACTTACAATCTGTATTATCTCTTGGTACCTCTAGGATTTAGTTTCCTTACCTGGAAAATGAGAGCCTCTAAAGTTTCTTTCTGCCTTGAAATTTATAATACCTTAAATCCAAGGATTCCATATGAACTGAGCAGAATATCCTGGACATTTCTGAATACAAAAATTGGCTTTATATTGTTTCTTCATACACTTTTTGCCCTTGTCCCAAATGACTAATCTCAAATATAACTTAAGGCACGGAATGACTATGATTTGAGAAGAGGGAAAAACTGATAAAGAAGCCATAATCCCTTCATAGGCAATTAGAAAGTAAAAGAGAAGGATCTAGCCAATATATAAATCTTATTATGGGACTTAATAGTATATAGGTTATAAATGTTTATACTGTATGTTGCAATGGTAATTTTAAATGATTTTTAAGTAAACTTCAAAAATTGGGGTCAATATGCTCTAGGAATGTGAGTGTGAGGCTTCCCCAACTACTTGCTGCTTTAGCAGATAAAGAGAGAACCTTTTACTAGTGAAAACAATAAAAACAATACTAGAATCAGGCAAAGAGGGTAGGCAAAATAGGCAGCCCCTTAGGAAGCAAACTCTATAGGGGAATACAACAAGGGACACATTTAAATATGATTTTTTAAAAAATAAATTATATTTTATTGCCATAATAGGGCCAGAGAGAGTGGAATCTATTGCCATGAGATTCCACTCTCTCTGGCCCCAGAAGTATTAATGACAAATCAAGTTGCATGTGTTATTGTGAAGGGTCAAAGCCTGTGGTATGGAGCAACAGATGTGGAATATGGGTTTCCAATTTCTAAACCTTGCCCAGAATTTAAGTAAATTATTCCTGGGCTGTAGTACCTACGTAAGCATTTCATTGAGGCAACTAAGACTCAGTGTATATTGTGTTGGACCTGGAGACAGAAAGATTCCTCTTGCCGAGTTCAAAAATGGCCTCAGACACTAGGAAAGTCACATAATTGTTTGCCTCAATTTTCTCATCTCTAAAATAAGATGGAGAAGGAAATGACAAACTGCTCCCATATCTTTGCCAAGAGAATGCTAAATGGGGTCAAAAAGGGATTATTTCTTACAAATCTTTTGTATTCCCCCAAAATGTTTAGAGTGCTGAATATATTGTAAGTGCTCAAAAAATGCTTGTTGACTAAATGTTCCAAGTTCTATTCCTTCCTGTTCTAAGCAGAGGGATAGGAAATGTAGCCTGTCCTTTTCTACTAGCTCTTAACGAAAACACATACATAATTATTCCTTAAAAAAAATAATAAAACACAAAAGTAAGGATGCAATGTGGCAAAGCCTAAATTTGTAAAGGGTACACAAATGGCTAAAGTCCAACAGAAGTAACCATCAGAGATCTGATTAAAGTTCAATACAACATAGAAGAAAAAAAAAACAACTAAAGTCAATATGCAATTGGTAGAGTTCCATTTCTATTGTATTTTAACCACTGCTCTACAAGATGCAGCCTGTCTTCCTGTAGAGATATCATGAAATTTTTCTTCTTATGAAGCATGAAGGGATTTAGATTGATTCTGTTCAAATCCATACATTCCTATATTCATCAAATGAGGATGTCTTTAACTTCACATGTGCTTTCTTAATAGGAGCTAGAAGTCGGGATAAGAGAGAAAATCTACAACTCAGTTTTTAAAACAAATGTAAAAATAACTGTTTTAACTAACTGGGAAAAATAAAAAAGAAAATAGCAAAAAAAAAAAAAATTTAGGCCATCTAAGCAGATTGCTAGAAGAGTAGGATTTAGACATCTTTGATATGAATGAATCCACCCATATTATAAGCAATATGAAGACAATGTTAACCAAATACTGTGGCTCTGTAGATATGATATCCTTTAGCTAATCTGAAATGGTTTAAACTGCTAAGATCAAAATGAGAATTCTCTACATCTTCATTATTCTACCATACCATATTTGGATTTTCATTAGCGAACACGATTTGCTATAATTCAAATTCTTTATAAAATATGCTTATGTCCAGTTTGACATTGTTTAAAAATGTGTCACTGTTCAAAAATGTTTTCAGATGGGTTTCTCTGCAGTTATTAATTTCCTTAACTGTCAACCTATATTATCTTCTCTTGAAGTCATGCTTCCAATATCTTTGAAGTCTTTTCTTTCCAACCCTTCTTTCAGTGACCCCACTTTTTCTCAAGTGTATGTTCTTGGGCATACTGTTGGGCTACATCTTCTGATAGTTATTATGTGGTTGGGATTGACTCAGATTCAGACCAATGGTGGTAACCTTGTCTATCATTTAATACGATGCATAGCTTGTTCAGGATGCTAAAAGAAGATTTTTAAAAATTAGAAGTATTGTTCAAAGCCATTTTAAAACTTCTTGAGATGTAAAAGGCCAGTCAACTTGAAATAAGCCTCAATCTTGATTTGATGATGTCACCACTTTGCTGTGGGACAGGTGAAGCCCCTAGTTAAAAGTAGAGAAATCACACATATAGATTAAAGGAGCCTGATCAAGTAGGTGGATTCACTTTTAACTTAATTAACAATTTATATTACATTTCAGCAGCAAAGTACAAATAAGTACAGGGACAAAGCATCTATTCATTAAGTAAATTCCTAAGTGATATCATAGGATTCAGGCACCTGGTTAACGTTAAACTTTCTGAAATGAATACTTCATAGTATTGTCCCAATACTCATGACTAAGACTCTGAGCATTTAAAAAAACTAACCTAAAAAACCAATACCTATAAATGTGAAAAGGAAAAACATTTAATAAATATTATTAAAATGGAAAACTCACCAAAATGTTCACTGTCAATCTACCCTACCCACAGAATATAAGAAAAGCACATTAAAAAATACTAAAGTCAAACAAACATCAGAAAATGTTTATTTTGACACAAAATCAGAAGTTGGAAATTTGTTAAGGATAAAATTTAAGAGTGAAATATTTGCCACTGTAAGTAATTTGGGCATGTTTATGCATCCTCCCTGCAAAAGAGAACTAGAGTGGATTAAAAAAAACTGAGTTTGTATTCCAGCAAATAATAGATGATCTTTATGTTACCCCAGAAAAATGTAATTATCTCTTAATTTTAATTAGAGAAGTCTTCACTATATTATTTAAGCATTATGTCATTCTGTCATGAAAGTATTGAATCAAATGTAGGAGCTGACAGCCTGTCTTCTCAACAAAGTTAATTATCATCATATAAACAACTTGGAAATTCTTATCAAAAAGTCACTAAGGCAATCATGAATTAAACAATATTTGGATGTTATTTGTCTCTTCAATATTTCACAAGTCATACTCCATTCTAATGGTTTCAGCTGAAAAATGTATGAGAAAATCATTGCAGATAGCACAGGGCACTGGTAGATGTTAAATGAGGTTTTCCTTCTAAATTTTTTTAAAAGCACAAATTCTTACAAATTAGACCATCATCAAATGATGAACATTTAGAAAATAAATGAATAAAATTATGACAAACATTGGATTTAGAGAGAGGAATGAGAAAAGGACGAAAACTGTCTTAACTTTAAGATCTAGCAATAAATACAATTCCTCTCATTTTATTCTCTTCAAACCAATCCAGAGATGGAATGAAGAAATCAACCAGTAATAGCTTCCAACATCCCATAGCAGAAAAGCTTTTGTCTTTTTTTCTAAACAGTGATAGTTCGATAAGTGGATAAGGGATAAGTGGAGGTAAGGGAAGATAGTGGGAAAGGGAATGGAAGTGGGAGGAAGAGGAAGAGGAGTCTTCACTTAAAAATGCCTATTCCTATTAGTATGGCAGAAATCAGGCATGGACTCACATTTAACACTGTATACCAAGATAAGATCAAAATGGGTCCATGATTTAGACATAAAGAACAAGATTATAAATAAATTAGAGGAACATAGGACAGTTTATCTCTCAGACTTGTGGAGGAGGAAGAAATTTGTGACCAAAGATGAACTAGAGACCATTATTGATCACAAAATAGAAAATTTTGATTCCATCAAATTAAAAAGCCTTTGTACAAACAAAACTAATGCAAACAAGATTAGAAGGGAAGCAACAAACTGGGAAAACATCTTCACAGTTAAAGGCCTCATTTCCAAAATATATAGAGAACTGACTCTAATTTATAAGAAATCAAGCCATTCTCCAATTGATAAATGGTCAAAGGACATGAACAGACAATTTTCAGATGATGAAATTGAAACTATTTCCAGTCATATGAAAGAGTGTTCCAAATCACTAATGATCAGAGAAATGTAAATTAAGACAACTCTGAGATACCACCACACACCTGTCAGATTGGCTAAGATGACAGGAAAAAATAATGATGAATGTTGGAGGGGATGCGGGAAAACGGGGACACTGATGCATTGTTGGTGGAGTTGTGAACGAATCTAACCATTATGGAGAGCAATCTGGAATTATGCGTAAAAAGTTATCAAACTGTGCATATCCTTTGATCCAACAGTGTTTCTATTGGGCTTATAGCCCAAAGAGATACTAAAGAAAGGAAAGGGACCTGTATATGCCAAAATGTTTGTGGCAGCCCCATTTGTAGTGGTTAGAAACTGGAAAATGAATGAATATCCATCAATTGGAGAATGGTTGGGTAAATTGTGGTATATGAATGTTATGGAATATTATTGTTCTGTAAGAAATGACCAGCAGGATGAATACAGAGAGGCTTGAAGAGACTTACATGAACTGATGCTGAGTGAAATGAGCAGAACCAGGAGATCATTATACACTTCGACAACAATACTGTATGAAGATGTATTCTGATGGAAGTAGATTTCTTTGACAAAGAGAAGATCTAATTCAGTTTCAATTGATCAATGATGAACAGAAGCAGCTACACCCAAAGAAAGAACACTGGGAAATGAATGTAAACTGTTTGCATTTTTGCTTTTCTTCTCAGGTTATTTTTACCTTCTGAATCCAATTCTTCCTGTGCAACAAGAGAACTGTTCAGTTCTGCACGTATATATTGTATCTAGGATGTACTGTGATAAAGTTAACATGTATAGGACTGTTTGCCGTCTGGGGGAGGGGGTGAAGGGAGGGAGGGGAAAAGTCAGAACAGGAGTGAGTGCAAGGGATAATGTTGTAAAAAATTACCCTGGCATGGGTTCTGTCAATAAAAAGTTATTATTTTTAAAAATGCCTATTCCTTTCCTCTTTGAGAATATCAAGATAGACTGACCAAGTCTATCACCTGCTAAAATGTGCACTTTCTTTGTGGTCACCAGCAGACTCCATTCCATTCTGAAATCACCCTCTTTTTGGAACTCTTACAAAATTATACGTTTCATTCTGAGGAGCAATTTTAGCATTCAGCTCATTTATTGAGTAGAGATGACAAAATCTAGAACTCAATTTTAAAAACTCAATAAAAATACCTTTTTTTTAAACTTATGTTTCCAGGTTATCTCTGTTTCTAGATTCATAATAAAATTGTTCTTCCCTTATTCCCTTGCTCAAGAGAATGACTTCTCCAGAACTGTATTATCACAAGCTCACAATTAAACAATTTAGATATTAAGCAATAGCAGTCCATTTCTGTTAGCAAGAAGAGAATAGTTATTTTATGGCAATCATTAAACCTAAGTTATCAAGAAATAATTTGTCAATAAGGACAAAATAAAATGTAAATACCCAATTTGAGAGCAGGTAAGAAGACAATCAGTTTTCCCATCCTGCCCTAGTCTTTAATTCTATCCCAGTGAAGCAATAGATGTTAGGTAGGAGTAGAGTCCTTTCTCTCAAAATGATGAAATGCTTATTATTCTTGCAGAAATTGTCTGTGGAGTATAAATGTGGTGAAATTGAAGATTTCTTCTTATCCTTAAAGATTCCTTCACCTTTGCAATTCCTTTGCCTCAGTTCCTCCCAGAATCTCCATTTTAAGAAAAGATTCAAGGCAGCTACAATAACTCTTTAATTCTTCTCTGAGCTCTGATTCTAACTGTCTGGAGTGTTTTCTTCACTATGCCCCAGCTGACTTTTCATTCTGGAAGATATAGCCAATCCTGGAGGTACTTAACTCTGATTGGTCCATTTTTCCCAAGAGTTCGGGCCAGGCATGTTCACTTCTTGCCACAATTCTCATCTTTAAAATGAAGAAAGCAGACTAAGTGATCTCCAAAGGTCTTGAGAACTCTCCAACCCATAAACATAATGTGATCTTCTATAGATGTTCATGACATTTCCCCTTTTACCTATTATTAAAACAAGTTCTCTCTGTGCCTTCATTTTTTTCTCTGTATAAAGTATGTAACAGAACTTGCATTTACAGAGCTGTTTTAAATAAAATGGCTCTATGACCCTAAAAGAAATGATATAAAAGAGTTGTATTGATAAACAGAATGACTATTTAATACTTGGACGTGACTTTACCAGGAAAACCAAATGAAGATTTAACAGATAACTATACTCAAATCACAGAGTGTATGTAATTCTTTTTTTAAAAGGAAAAAAAAAACAACCACACATTCAATCATCAGTAAGGTGGCTTTATTTTTAAATCTTTCTTAATATAGGTAGAGAAAAAAAACCCACTAAGACTTCACATTATTCATATGATTAAGTTCTAAGTTGTAATTAACCCCAAAATAAAGTCTCCTATAATTTTATTCAGATTCAAAATTTCCTTCAGAGAACTGAACTTTGAACTTTACTAGAAGAAGGGTGAAGAATTTGAGAATTTCAAGAATTTGCAACTGAAAAATGTGTTTTTAAAATAATATTTAATCATTTGCCTATAAATGACAATATATCTTAAAGAAGTTTTTTAATGTGCAAAAAATATTAAAATTCAATAGTATCTACCTCTACGACAAACAAAAAAATGGAATAAAAAACAAAAATCAAATATAGTACAAACACAGGGATTTGTGGCTTTCTCAGCAGAAAGAAAAATTGTCAAAGAAATGACATGCAACTATAAGCTTTCTTCACATTTCTATAAAAGCGACCTTACAGAATGGTCCATCTGATGTACCATCCTCTAAGGCATTATAGTTTTAAATGGAGCCTGTCAATTTGCTGAAATAATCTAAGTTTTCAAAACAGAACAGAACATGCTGTATATGGGACCTGTTAAGTTCTAAAATGTATATTTAAGTTAAGCTATAGAGTACAAAATTACCACAGGTATACAATGGTATACATGATTTCTAAAGTCCCTTCCAAATCAGAAATGATCTATCAAGCATTTCTAACTTATGTCAGTCAATAAAGCATTTATTAAACACTTATTCGCCAAGCACTGTGTTAAAAATGAGGATATGTATGTGACGTGTGTATATACACTCACACACAAATGGAAAAAAGACTGCTCTTAAGAAATTCAAAGTCTAATGAGGAGACCATATGCTAACAATTATATAAGAACAATATACATACAGAATAAACTGGGAACAGTTTCAGAGGCAAGGTACAAGTATTAAGGAACACAAGGAAAGATTTCCTATAGAAACTTTTAGATCAGATGTGAATGAAATCAATGCAGCTAGGAGGCAAAGATGAGGAAGGACAGAGTTCCAAACTAGTGGGACAGAATGAAATTTTATGAAGTTGGGGGATAAAGTGCCTTGGAACAACTTCTGTTGCTTCAGCTTTATTTCACAGAAATACCATGATTTATTGTATCTTTTAATGATATCTTTTAATATAATATCTCATCTGCCCAATATCTTTTAACAGTATCCTCTTTAATAGCTCATCTAGCCAATTTCAGTTTTCCTTATTACAGGATTACATCTTTCCATTTCTCTCAAGGTAATTTTATTTGTATGTCATACTTGCTTATTTCTGTCACTGTGATTCTATACAAGCCATTCCCTCTATCTAGACATTTTCTCAATCATAACCATCACATGTTTTAAAATCTTATTCAAGACTACCCTATGTAGAAAACTTCTGTTGACTCTAAACTTCAGAATTTATGGGTTTAGTTTTCATTGCTATGTATTAATTTCTCTTACCAGTGTCACACTGAAAGTGTTAATATTAATATTCCAATAAGATACCTTGCTGGAAAAGGGCTTTAACATGACATTTACTAAATAAAGTCAATTTTTCATAATCAACTAACAGTAATTCACTATGTTAGACACTAGGAATATAAAAACAAAATAAAATAGTCTCTGCACTCAAGAAACAAATACTACCACCCCCAAAACAAACACACACTTAAGAGCTGGAAAAAAGCTTAGAAGACATTTAGTCAAATATTTTCATTTCACAGATGAGGAATCTAATGGCCCAAGGGATGAGGTGATATATCTGAAGTATGAGAATTAGTATGCTAACCCAGGCCTTCTAAAAGCAAATCAAGCATTCTTTACACTACATCAAAGAGTTTTCCTATAATTTTTGCTCTGTAAGAACCTACACCTTTTTTTGTTTGTTTTTGGTGAGGCACCTGAAATTAAGCAACTTGGCCAGGGTCACACAGCTAGCAGTAAATATTAAGAGATCAAATTTGAACTTAGGTTCTTCTGACTCTGGGACTGGTCTCTGTTCACTGCATCATCTATGTCCCTGAAACCAATATCTTAAAAAGAATCATATCAACAATAAATTGAAAAAAGTATCATTTAAAAAGATTAATTTTGTGGAAATAAAAATAAAAGAATAACTACTAGTAGTACTAAAAACTGAAATAAGAGTAGGAATCCTTAAAATTTCAAATGAATAAAGGAAAATTTATCTAGTAAATTACATTGAGGGGCAGGGAACCCCTGGACAAGTCACTTAACCCTGACTGCCTTTTTTTTTAAGTACACTGAAATTCTTTATTAAGAACTGAATTTTATATGCAAAAACTTAAGAACTTAACTAATGGGCCAAACCAATCAAAATAAGGATGCTCTTATCATGAAAAAAAATATATTAGGAAACTCAGAAGAGGTAACTTTCCTAACATATTACTGAATATTAATTCCATAATGCCTAGTAAAGTACCAGAGCAGAATTACTACATTCTACAACTTAGTTTTGGTAATGATCAATGAATAGAGAATGAAAGCAGTCTAAAGAATTCTAGGCTAAGAATCTTGAGATCCAAGCTTTGAACCTGCTCTTCTTTCCAAAAAGCTTTGGAGCTTTTGAAGGAAAGTCCTCAGTATCTCGGATTCCTCAGCTATCATAAAGGAGAATATAAGGGACAGAATGAAATTTGAGTTCAGATCTGAGTTGGAGTTATGCCTCTGTCACTAACTTCTGGGTGCTGTGGTCGAGTCACTTTAACTCTCTAGTTTTCTCATTGTAAATGAGTTCCACAAGTGTAGAGATTATTTTTTTAGTTATCTTGATGACAAGTGAAGTTAAGTGACTTGCCCAGAGTCATACAGCTAATATCAGAGATCGAATCTGAATTCAGGTCCTTCTGAAACCATGGTCAGTGCTTTATCCACTCCTCCCATTTGCTGTGCCAAGTTCAGATGTTCTTACCTTTGAGAAGATTAAGAAGTTTTTAACCTAGGGATCCATGCATGGATTTCAATTAATCTGTGAACTTGAATGGGGGAAAATTATATGTGTGTATTCACACACATATCTACATATGTACATATATACACGTATATAATATTTCATTTAAATATAATTGAAATCCAATTTTAAATTTTATCTTATGCCTATAAAATACATCATTCTAAGGAATCTAGACCTCACCAGAATGCCAAAGGGATCCCTCACACATAAAAATTAAGGATTTCTCTGCAGTACTTGATCTCTAAGATCCCTTGTAGTACTAACAGGCTTTAATTTCATTACCCTTTCCCTGTCTACTTCTCAATATTGGTATAAAATCCCAAGGATATATTTATGGCAAAGCACTATGAAAAGTAAAAAGTTCAATATAATTGTAAGGTGTTATGTCTGCCCACCCAGAGTCTCTATGATAGAGGGTCATTCTATATAAGCAGCAGACCAGGAAATCTGAACAAAAGTAGAGACTGATACTGTTATCAAGTCTATCAACCAGAGAAGTTAATTTGACACATAGTTAATGTTATCAATAATGATTTTAATTGGTAATTAGACACAAATGGTAAGCAGTTTGTGCAAATGACCAGAATTAGTCATAATGTTCATACAACCTGGCCAAATCTTCATTGTTTTTCTTTACTTTATTAGTTCTTACTTTATTAGTTCTCTAGAATTATTCTCAAAACTGACATTTCTGTGATACCACAAAGAGCTTAATTCTCCTTTCTCTCACAAAAACATATTGGAAGTCAAGAGTATTAGATTTACATTAAAACCCTGGATTCCTGTTTCCCATTAATTAAGAGTCCCCCTTCCCAACATAGTGGCCCACACATAAAAGGCAGTGAGTAAATGCTTATTGTTGACTTGCTGACTTGTTCCTTTTCATTCAATCCTTCCCCCTCCATAATGATAACCTAATCCTTAAAATTACATAGTGAAATGGTTATCATAATCATATCATCGGGAAACATTAAAAAAATTTAATGTAATCACTCAGACAAGTGTTTATTACACACTTATTATGTGCCAGACACTATGTTACCCACTAGAGATATAAAGCAAGTCAAAAGTTAGTTCCTGCTCTAAAGTTCATAATCTAAATAGGAAAAACAACTATGTACAAAAAAAGTTATACAGGGTAAATCAAAGGTGCTCAGCAGAGAAAACAGTGGTATTGAAAAAGATTGGGATAAGCTTCTTCCCAGATAAACTAAAAGCAGATATGAAGAGGAAGAGGATGATCATTGAAAATCCATGGAACTGAGGTTGACCAAAGAAACAGGGCTATTGAGTGGCAAAGGAAAGGATAAAAGCCATATCTCCTAATCTAGCTAAAGCTCTTTCAAATACATCTCACAGCTCATTAGAGAAGTTCGAACTTGTATATACAGCTGTTCCCTGTCCCTTTACCCCTTGTCCAGAGTATTTTGGAAATTGTGGGCCAAAAGGTTATGTTTAGATGATCTGTTGATAATAGCAGTGTGAGAAACCCAGTAGTTGTGCCCAGAGAGCAGATAGCATAAGAAAGAATTCCAAGCTCAAAAGATTAGCAGCTGGAAGTTCTGAAGTAAAAAGAATAAGCTCTTCTAAATCCATACCATACCCAGCCCACTGGCTATTTCCAGTTAGTTCAAGCCTAACTACCTCTGGTGAAGTGGAGGGCCAAAGAATGATTTCTTTCCCTTTGGATTGAACCTGAAATTCTACTGGAATAGGGAACTCCATAAAAGGAAATTTCCTCTAAGAATGACATAACTTCTAAAGAAACTGAATAATTTTGACTGATGAAAAATAATCTATTGTAAAATGAAGTTTACTTATTCTGAAACTTAATAGTTTTATAGAGATACCCAAAATGAATAAAACACAAAGATTGATTGTTTAAGTGGCATACATCTTTTTGGGCTGAGAAAATGACAAAATTCATTTTCTTTAAAATTTTCCATGCTTTTGATTGAAGTAGCAATATGAGTGTTCTGTAAAATCATCTTTCTTGAACTCTACAATAAAGGAATACTACTTTTACAAAGTAGGAGAGGCAGCAATTTTTAATTGAATGTTTCTCTAAAGAAACGCTGGTTAGCCACATTCGTGTATTCTCAAAACTTTTTTAGTAGTTAGGGAACAAAAATTTTAATGATATGAAAATCAGTTAAATACTTTGGGAAAATCACTTTAACTATCTGGGCCTCTGTTTATTAATTTACAAAATGAAGAGTTTACATGTATGATTTCAAAAATCCCTTGCAGATTTAAATTATGCACATATTAATATATGTATGTAACATCAGTTAACTGCTACAATGACCTGGTTAAATGGTTTAATCAATTTATAACTGTAGTTCTAATTAGGTTATTATATTGATTACATTTTTTAAAAAATAACACTCATATCATAACTCTCAAGTCCCATATCTCTATTAAGGTTCTTAATCTGAGGATCTGTGAATTTACTTTTTAAAAAAATATTTTGATGATTGTAATTCAATATACTTACCTTCCTTTATAATATCATTTATTTTTATTGATTTAAAACATTATTTTGAAAAGAGTACCAAAGGTCACCAGATTGACCAACTGACCACTACTGTGCCATGGCAAAAAAAAAAAAAGGCTAAAAACCACTGGAATAGATGTTCTCTTTCCAGTTCTACATCTTATAATTTAACCATCTCTGATTTCTTTACTAAATATTATACAAAGCCTTTACAGAGCCTAGAGAGATCATATAACAGTTTTGGTTAATAGCAACTGCTGAATATACTCAAAAATCACATAGTTGGGAGTACCATGTCAAAAGTATTACCTACCAAAACCAAGTTCTATGAGACAGAACTATCTTTGAATAGTTATTATACAACAACACATTACTTTAAAAAATCTCAACTATATATTTATTGAGCACTAACTACAAACATTGGCCTTGGGATCAAATTCTAGTATGATGATAATTTTGTTTTTCTAGAATCAGTTTTAAGGAGGTTTTAATTCCCCAGAATACACTGAGGAAAAGCTAGAAAGCAAAAATGTCTCCACTAAAAATGGAAGCTAAAATGGAAGGTACAAAGTACATACATGCATGGACACTTATTAAGTTTTATATAATACAAGTCCACAAAGGCTCAGACCCTTTATTCTTATTTTGCACATAATTCCAACAAGCCTAGCTATCCTAACCCAAACCATAGGAAATTAGAAGCAATCAAAAAGGGGTGAAAGGCAGATGGGGATATTGCCAGGTCCAGAAAGATTGATAGCAGCAGAGAAAAAAATTATCTAAGAGCTCATAATATGGGAAAAATAGAAAAACTATAAAAAGGAAACATAAGAATGAAAAATAACAATGTGAGGTCATGTACCACGCAGGCAAACCACCCTATATTCCTCAATATCTTCAGTATCTCAAAAATATCACTATATTAGCCCCAGAACAATTCACTTTAATAATGATGATCCTTAGTAGTCAAGGAAAAGCAAAATATTTAGCAAATTATATTTAAAAAGACAGGAAAATGTAGTATATTATTAAATGATTTCTATAAAAATTGTTAAATATAAATTGTAGGACTTAACAAGATAAGCTTCAGAATATGACAATTCACTTGTGGAAGTCTTTATTCTATAATCATGTCAAATAGAAGAGTTATAGTATTGCCATCTCTATCTAAACTTAACTAATCATAAACTGGTCTCTATTCACACTAACAGATGCCAACAATCTAGATCTAGTGACTACTACACACAAATCCCTTTGAATTCTAATCAGACAAAAATAAATAACTTGTCCAGGTAGCATAGTAGATAGAGTGCTGTATTTGGAGTCAGAAAGATCTGAATTTGACTCTGGTATCAGACAAATATTATGTGAGCCTGGACAATTCACTTAATTTCTCTCAGCCTCAGGTGCAAAGTGGGATAATAATAGTATTACCCCATAGAGCTATTGTGAAGAGCAGATAATATAATCTGTATAAAGTACTTTGAAAATCTAAAAACATTATATGAATGCTAGCTCTTACTACTATTCATGTTAACAATGGTATATATTGTTCTAAGCCACTAAAAATTATTAAATTCCTTTTGAGTAATGTCATAATAATTCAATATAATTTTCTTACCAGACTAAGGAAGAAAATACACAGAAACATGATTTGTTTTAAACACTAAGGAAAAGAAAGTCAGAGGAGGTGCAAATATTTGAGGATGGTTTTGTTTGTTTGGAAAAAGGTCTGTCTTCTTTGCTTTCCCTTCCAACCTTTAAATATGGAAGTTTATAATAACTTATATAAAACTATTTAAAATTGCAAATTTTCCCTTTCTTGTATTTTCCCCTTTTGACCTGATTTTTCTTGTGCAGCATGACAAATATGATCTTATGTTTAGAAGAAATGAATGCATTTAACCTATATTGGATTATTTGCTGTCTAGGGCAGAGGGGAAATGGGGAAGAGAGGGAGAAAAAAATGGAACACAAGGGTTTGCAAGAGTGAATGTTGAAAACTATCTTTTGCATGTATTTCTTAAAAAAATATTATTTAAAAAATTAAATATTTTACTTATGTAGTAAAATAAAATCAATCTATTTTTAAATGTCACATTGGTTTTATCTTTTGCTTTGTTTTCTTCCTCTAAGGAAAAAAGTATAAAAATTAAGAGTTATGGAGGATGATGACCTAGGTTAGAATCATAGCTGTTTTACTACTTTCAATGTTTTCTTGAGGAAATCACTTAAGCTTTCTGAGCTGCAGGTATCTCATTTATACAATGGGCTTGAACTAGATAACTTTCAATATTCCTGTCAGTAACATCATATTATTTTAGAAAATATATAATTTATAAGATATCCTATGCATAATTTGTATAATTTTCTAATAAAATATAATTGTTATACTCCCAAGCTACTAATTATATATTAATTAGATCCAAAGCAAATTGGCAATGTGAACAATGCCTCTAAAAGGATTATAAGAAGCTATAAAATTTACAGCCATTCAACTATGCCTATTTAAAAAATTCTAACTTGTAGAAAATTAACGTAACTTGTAGAAATTTAATTTTTTTCTAGATCCTTCCACAGAAAGTTAGCATGCTATAATTATAGGAGTTTTAATAGTTAACAAAAATTAAAGACATAAATTGTGGAGAAAATAAATCCTGATAATGCAAAAAGTATATCAACACAACTGCTGATTTTTCCAATTCCAACAATATTCCAGTATTTCATATTCACCACAAAAAGACTAAAATGCTACATAAATCTGAATATTTAAAAGAATGTTTCAAAATATAACTGTCATTCTTTGCCCCCTGATATGGAAGAACAAAAGAGAAGATACATGCCTATGACTATGATCCACATTTTCGAGTTCCATTTTTAACTGAAGAGGGAATGAAGGTGGGGGAAGGAGGGGTGCAGTTTTGGGCTGCACTACATCACTGGCAACTGCGTTTATTTCACTAGTGGGAAGTAATACTTTTAACTGCCTGTTACCCATGCACAAGGGTACCATAAAAGTCAGAGGGCTTAATTAATTCATGTCTATAAAACACTAAGGGCCCTAGGTTAAAAATCTCTATGTAAATTCCCAATGCTATCATAGAATAATTGTCTGAGGCCTCAAACTGTCATTTATTCCTCGGTCTTTATTTCAAGCAAGATCGCTCTTAAACCATCCCAAATAGATGGCTGAGCTCTAGGAGGGGAACTCTACCTTAAGAAACTTGGTATCTTCCCAAATGACTAGGCAATATTCTACAGATAACAAGTTCTTAATAGAATTCTTGAATGAATGAACACCTGTCTTGAAAAAGCCTTCCCCCATTATCCTGTAAATCCCTTGGTAGTCGTGTTTAGCAACCTCCCAACAACCAGATGTCCTTTGATCTTTCTGCACCTTAGACACATGCCATCTTGTTTTATATTCTGTAGAGACTGAGAAGAGATATTTAAAATCTTTTCCATAATATTCTTTCATGTATTTGAATAATTTATTGAAACCTACTCTCAACCTGCCCTTCCTTTACTAAAGTATTTTCATTTATGAACCCATTAGATTATCACTCCCCTTTTCTTTAAATATTTTTAAATATATGAAGCTCTGAAGCAGACATAATATTTGCAGCAAATTGCTGTTACTACTTGGGCCATAATATGAGATACATTCTGTGCAGTTATTTTTTCTTTCTGATCTCATTGGAATGTGCAGTAAACTTTGCATCAGAGCACTGGGCCCTGGTGTTGGTTCTGCCACATTGTGGCAAGTCATTTGAACAAATCTTTTCTTGAGGCTGAACAAATCATTTCACTTCTCTGTGATTTAGATTCTTCATCCATTAAACAAGGGGATGGACTAAGTAATTTCAGCAATCCCTTTACACACACATGCATACATACACATATTTTAAATTTTATATGTTTATAATTAAGGAAAGTAGTAGGTCTGTATCAGTAGATTCTGATGTTATTTAGGCTGGAAGAAACAAAAAGTTTAGAAAGAAGATTAACTCAGAAAATTACTGGAAGATTTGACTTTATCAGAAGGTAGATCAGAAGAAGAATATAGACTCCTAGAGAATCAGGCAAAGGGCCCAAGAGAAAATGATGATTGCAATGATAATGACCAAGAAAAAACAACTTATTTAAATACTTTAAAATTGGACTTGATGGATTGGAAGATAACAAGAGATAGACATATGTAGACTGAGAAAAGTCAGGAAAAACATGGGCAGCATTAAATTCTTTATCTATTATTATTCTTACTTGCATTACTTGTGAACACCCAAGACTTTGTAAAACTTCTGCAATGCTTTTGAACTCAGAAAGAATAAATGAGAGAGGATAAGAGTAGTTCCCAAATATATCTAAAAGGTACTGTATCACACACTCATAAATCACAAAAGATAAACTTGTAAATAATTTGTATCACTATAAGGTCCACTTACTATCAACAAGTTGATACTGCTGTATCCAGAAGAATTCTGAATATATTGCTTAACTACTCTGAGGAAGGGCTGAATGAGTTCTTTAATCAACTCCATCTTTATCCATACCCCATCCCAAGGGATGGCTAGTTTTTAGCTGCCATCATTTCAAAATGTTACATAGTTTAATGCTTGTATTATGAAAAACCCTTCAATGTAGAATGAAGACAAAAAATATTAAAACTCTCAAAGACAAAAGTCATATTGTTTATCTCAAACTGATAAATTAAAAATATGTCCCAATTTTCCCTCCCTTGCACCTTCACTTCAGTATTATGCTTTTTATTTGCTTAGAAAATTACAATTTCATTAATGATGTCAAACCGAAAATATAATCCTTTAAAAAACATAATGCCAAATAATTGATGCTAAAAGGTACACAGGTTGGTAATGGGGAGGGGCATGTCCAATTATGTGATTTTATTTGCGTAAAGAAATCTGTAGTAAGGAAGCTCCCTCTGCAACTGTTAATAGTCTCAAAAAGTTTGCCAAAGGAAATTAAAGATTAAGTGACTTCCTTAGAATAATACCCAGTATGTGTCAAAGGGGTAACTTCCAAACTTTTTTTCTCACCCATGACCCACATTATCTCATGCCATTTACTAGTTATGTGATGGGGGAATATGGGTATATAACTACCTACAATGGCAGTTTAAACATTAATGAACAACTGATATAATACATAATGTGAATTGACAAATCCACTTTATCTGCCTCATCCCACTCCAATGAAAAGTATTTAACTTTTTAACTTCAAGAAAGGTATATCAGGTTTTTTTTTAAAGGATGTCAATACAACAAAACATTTCTTCAAAGGGTTATAATTTTGTTGGTGGGCCTTCTCCTTTACTCAATGCAAATTATAACTTATCGAGGACTTAACAGACGTTCTTTGTATGTTAAAACAAAAATTTCACCACCCTGCAACCAAACTATTGATTGGTAATAAGCCAACTTATGGAGGTGATGAATTTCCACAAAGTTACCTAGAATCATCTTCATATAACAGACACACAGTCTATTACTTGGTTCATATTAAAAGAGTTGTCTAGTTTCATAAGATATTCCAGAACTTACGCACTGCTAGCATAGACTTCAAGAATCTAAGGTCAACTCCACACCACAGTGTACTACTGAAAAAAATTCTGGAGAACAACTAATTTTATTTTGTTAATTAAAGCAACATTGCCTCTCACTCTAAAAGCTTCATTCTAGAAAGTGCCAAAAACCACAATTAAGCCAAGGGTACTTTCTGTCAGTAGTAACATCAACTTAATTTTTCAAAAAAGAACCAGAAACTCAATAGATTACTATATATTTTACACATGTCTTGAGCTTTTATAGTGTTTTCTGAGACTAAATTTTCTATTTTAAAATTTTATATCACAGATAAGTCTTAAATAAGACTTTATATTAAGATGTTGGAGTCAACCTACCTTCTTTCGTTCAAAAAGCTAGCAAGAGAATATCTTTTCTTTATTTGGATTTTACTAGGGTACTAGGGTAGGCAGCATTTAATAATACTTATTTGAGTTATGGATGAATTGGCCTAGGTCAACTAACATGAACAAATAGCTGGTATAAAAGATGCTTTAAGTCAGTACAACAGGGTTCAAATATAGCAAAAGTAGTAAGTAGCTCTGTCATAAAGATCTAGAGCATCTTAGTGTGTGGCTTAGATCAGAGGCCTTCCAGGACCCTGGAGAGTTCCTAGAGAGAAAAGTTATTCTGAAATTTCTTAAAAACTCTATAAAAATGGAGGAAGAAACATAGAACAATCTCTTTTTGCCCACATTTTCTGTTTCTGGTCTAGATGAGAACATATGTTTATGAACATAATCTTAATTAACAGAGGTACCTGAAGAAAATACCAAGCTACCCCAGGAGGCTTTTCAATAACTGGGACTTTTCAATAACTAGAGAAAATTTAAATTAAAAGAAAGTGTAAATTTTCCAGGATATAGAAGTGAAGATGTAGTTTAGTAATCTTATGCTATTAATTCACATGTTTGTATCTCTTTAAATTTTGCTCTATATTGAATTTTACTTTAAATAAGATTTAAATTAATAATCCAAATAAAAACTCACTATTGACAAAAACTGCTGGGAAAACTGGAAACTAGTATGGCAGAAACTAGGCATTGACCTACCCCTAACACCCTATACAAAGATAAGGTTGAAATGTGTTTATGATTTGGACATAAAGAATGATATTATAAGCAGATTAGAACAAAAGATAGTTTACCTCTCAAATCTGTGAAGAAGGAAGGAATTCATGATCAAAGAAAAACTGGAGTTCATTATTGAACACGCAATAGATAATTTTGACTAGATTACATTAAAAAGTTTTTATACAAACAAAACTAATTGCAGACAAGATTAAAAGGAAAGCAACAAACTGGGAAGACATTTTTCCATTCAAAGGTTCTGATAAAGGCCTCATTTCTAAAATATATAGAGAACTGACTTAAATTTATAAGAATTGAAGCCATTATCCAATTGATAAATGGTCAAAGGATATGAACAGACAATTTTCAGATGAAGAAATTAAAACCATTTGTAGTTATATGAAAAGGTGCTCTAAATCACTACTGATCAAAGAAATGCAAATTAAAACAACTCTGGGGTGCCACTACCCACCTCTAGGTTTGGCTAATTTGACAGAAACAGATAATGACAAATGTTGGAGAGGATGTAGGAAAATTGGGACATCAATACATTGTTAGCTATCAAACTTTGCATACACTTTGATCCAGCAGTGTCTCTGCTGGGTTTATATCCCAAAGAGATCTTAAAGAAAGAAAAAGGACCCATGTGTGCAAAAATGTTTATGGCAGCCATCTTTGTAGTGGGAAGAAACTGGAAACTGAGTGAATATCCATTAGTTGGAGAATGGCTGAATAAGTTATTATATATGAATGTTATGGAATATTATTGTTCTATAAGAAACAATCAGCAGGATGATTTCAGAGAGGCCTGGAGAGACCTACCTGAACTGATGCTAAGTGAAGTGAGCAAAATTAAGAGATCACTGTATACAGCAACAAGATTATACATTGATGAACTCTGATGGGCATTTTTTCAACAATGAGATGATTCAGACCAGTTTCAATGATTGTGTAATGAAGAGAGTCATCTACACCTAAAGAGAGGACTGTGGAACTGAGTGTGGATCACAACATAACATTTTCACTCTTTTTGTTGTTGTTTGCTTACATTTTATGTTCTTTTTTTCCCCTTTTTGATTTGATTTTTCTTGTGCAGCAAGATAATTGTATAAATATGTATGCCTATATTGGATTTATCATATATTTTTATCATGTTTAACATATATTAGATTACTTGTGATCTAGGAGAAAAGGTGGAAGGAGGGGGGATTGGAATACAAGGTTTCGCAAGGGTTATTGATGAAAAATTATCCATGCATATGTTTTGAAAATAAAAAAGCTTTAATTTAAAAAATAAAGAAATTATTCATCTAAGTCATTTATACCTATTTCAATTAATAGTTATTTTATTAATGGAACAGATATATCATCAATATCATATCATATTTTATATGGAATCCTACTGATTTTTTAATTTAGCTCAAGCTCTCAGTCAATAATTCTTTTTTCCCACAGTCTCATATAACACCTAAATTGTTTGTAACTCTTTCATGTATTTACATTTTATTTTGTATTGTACTCATTTGTATGTAGAGGGTGCCCCAAAATTTCTAATGTAGTTTTAAGCTTGAATAGACATCTGGTTTGTATTGTATTATAAGCTCCAGAACATCAGCAATATTTCATTTTTGTATCTCAATTAACTTCTAGCTTAATACTCTGATCATAAAATGTACATAAATATTTGTCAATATATAAATATGCATTAATGATAATTTAATGGTAGCACTTCCTCTGTCCCGTGATCTACCTTCTCAGAAGTAGTTTCCTCTCCCTTCCATGGCTACTGATGGGCTTCGAAAAAGAGATTGTAATGGACAAGGAGAGAAAAAACACATTTACAATGGTAAATTATACAATAAACAAATTAATTATCTATAGGCTCATACATCAATCAACCAGTAACCAATCAAGGAGCAGTATTTGTTAAACACCTGCTATGTTACACTATGCTACATTCTAATAATTACCAGGACAATATTGCACTGTTGAAAATAGCTAGGTCATTCACAGTTTTTAACAGAACAATATTTCTATTACTCTGTACAGTATTCTCCTAGTTCTATTCAATTTGCTTTGCATCACCTAATGTAAGTTTTTCCAGGTTTTTTCCTGAAATCATGCAATTTGTCATTTTTTTACAGCACAGCAATATTCCATTACAAGCATATAATATGATTTATTTGGTCCTTCCCCAACTGATGGGCACACCTTCAATTTTCAATTTTTAGCCACCATAAAAAGAGTTGCTATAGGGGAAGCTAGATGACACAATGGATAGAGCACTGGCCCTGGAATCTGGAAAACCTCAGTTCAAATAATAGCCTCAGACACTTAACACTTTCTAGCTGTGCGACCCCAGGCAAGTCACTTAACCCCAATTGCCTCAGAAAAAAAAAATCACCAATAACTAATAAGGCTTGACAGAATCACATAGCTCCTACTGCAAAATATATAAATAGGAAAAAACAGTTGGGGTCAACTACTTAATGTTGGCTAGGTTCTATGTGTAATTCCTTGTACTAAATGAAGCCAGGGACACAAATTATAAGATATGGTTCTTGACTATGAGGAATTAACATGTATTTAGAGAAACGCATTATATCATATAAAAAGAATTTATATAAAATGAAAACCACAAGACAACATAAAACTGTCCAGAAAAGATCTGAGCAAATGCTCTCTTTCATAACCTTATGATAAAGCTGGAAGAACACCTAAACGCCTGAAGTATAGGCATGTTTAATTTGAAAGTCCATTTAATTCTTCAGATCAAAAACTATAAGTAATGAAGAAACACAACTAATCAGATTTTAACATAACACATAAGAAACTAACAGTTAGACTATTTTTTCCTATGACTTGGAAGTTGACCAAAATGAAGTGGCTATTGCTGAGTCTGGTTCACAATGAACTCTACTGTCACCTCCTAAACACAGGGAGGGTCCTGAATTTATACTGAAGGCTTAGTCTTTTCAACCCTGACTAGGCAGAAAGGAATGTCTGTTTGCTAGAATGAGATTGATAACTGTTAAGTCACTCAATAGGATATTGTTGAGAGGAAGTATAAAGTGACTCCCAGACAGCATCCCCATTAACTAAATCTAGTAACAAAGGCTTAGCAGGAGGGAGAAAAAAGTCTTCAAATATCTTTGTACTCAAAGATCTTTCCTATAACTTAAGTAAAAAAAAAAAAAACTTTTAAAAAATAATTTTAAAAAAGACTGAATAAAAATATTCAATCTAACATAGCTAACATAGCTTTTTGGTTGACCTGTTCCTATCCAATTCACTATTTTACAACATATTCCATCACTACATAACTGGGCTATTCCAAGCTTTGCTCTATTTCCCAGAAATGTGCCATTTTGTGTTGTTCCTTTCCAATGGAAAAAGGGAAAATGACATATTTATGTGACTGGTCATTTGGGTGTCCATGATCCATCATTAAGGACCACAAATCATTTTCCCCCCCAATATTTCCATGAATTGAGTTTATATAAGAAAGAACAAAATCACCTATGGCATGAAAATAGAAAACTAACAAATTAAATCATGACTAAGCTTAGGCTAACAAAAATACAACACTTTTACCTCTAGGTTAGAAATCTAGGTCTTGCCAAATCTCATTTGGTTCACTAAAAAGCAACCATCATCTGAAGGTTCATATGGGTTCAGTTTCTCTGAAAGAGTTTCTCTTCCTTCAGTTCCTTGTGTCCCTTTTCAACAATTATCAAAACCAAAATTCACTGACTCCCTTTGTCAACAATTTCAGCAACAATATAGAACCCAAGAATAAAGATGGAAGCTATGCTACCCCTTTGCCCACATAAAAGCACTTTCTGAAATAGGGCACAGGTTGGCAGGACAACCAAGAGAAGCTGGCAGCACTTTGGCCAGTGCTGAACCAGTTTGTGAACAAAATGAGAATGTTATTTTCTAAAGATATCTGTTCCATGCACCTTTCAGTGGCTTCAAAAGGGAAGCAACAAGGCAAAAAGGGGGGCGGGGAGAGAAATCAGACAGTGGGAAAGGTCACCTTAGGGGAATGAGTCAACCAATTAGAATTTTAGAAACCTCTTTCATAAAACAAAACCAAAAAACCGGCCCCCCAGGGGGTTAGACGTGTTAGAAGGGAAAGAAAAACAGAAAACTCATAAAGGTTATGTGTGTTTTTAATGGAATTTCAGAAAGGGCAATGTAAAACAGTGGAAATTATTGTCTTATGTAGCTTTAAAATAATTGTATACTTTTTAACGGGCACAAAGGGGATATAACAAAACTTAATATATCACCAGAGTTCTAATCAAACTAATCTCTGTTATCTTTCTTGATCACTTAATCAGATATCAGGCAAAAAAAACTTCAGTCATGACAGTAAAAAATCTAACTACATGCATGAACTGTTAAAATAACCATGAAAAGGGAAGCAATAAAGGCAATTCTGTGCAAACTGACTTGTAATTTAGCATTTCTTAGTATTTTTAAATTTAACTTTCAATGAACTTAAATATGATGAAAAATTTTAAATTGATATTTAGGCTTTGTTTAAACTGAAATGTGAAGTATATGCCATACAATCAATTGAGATCTTCATTTAGCATATACTGAGATCTTTTAATTAATTTTAATTAAGAATCAAATTTTAAGATCTATTAACAAAATATATTGTTTTCTTAAATTATTACAGCCCTCTGGTTTGTATCTGATGGTTTTCCCCATGTGGCTTCTAGAATTATGATGTTATCTCATTTTCCTTTCTATTTACATTTAATGAAAATGTCTTATTTTTATATGACAGTCACTTTTAGATACATCCTTCCTGTGAGCTCTTCCTTGTAACAAAGAAAAATAGTTAAGCAAAAAAAGCCAGTACAATAACTATATCTAACCAGGTATGCAACATTCTATATTCACAGTCTCTAATTTCACCTATAAAATGAAAGAATGACTGAATTTGTACCCCATAGAAATCATAAAAGAAGGAAAAGGGCTCACAGGTACAAAAATGTTTGCAGCAATTCTTTTTGTAGTGAAGGAATTGGAAATTGAGTAGATGCCCATCAATTGGGGAATGGCTAAATAAGGTATAACATATGCATAGAATGGAATAGTATTAATGTTATTATTATATACATTGTTTTCCTGGCTCTGTTCATTTTACTCATCATCAATTCATGTAAGTCTTTCCAGTTTTTTGAAATGAATGTACACAGTAACCACAAGATGATAAGATGATCAACTGTGATGGACTTAGCTCTTCTCAGCAATTCCAATGCTATTTGCATCCAGAGAGAGAACTATGGTGGATTTGAGCATAGCATTTTCATGATCTTTTTTATTTATTTATTTTGAGGCATTTGGGGTTAAGTGACTTGCCCAGGATCACACAGCTAGGAAATGTTAAATGTCTGAGACTAGATTTGAACTTGGATCCTCCTGACTTCAGAGTTGGTAGTCTATCCACTGTATCACCTAGCTGTCTCTGTTGTTGTTTGTTTTTTTCTTTCTCATGCTTTTTTCCCTTTTGGTTTTATTTTTCTTGCAAGACATAACAAAAGGAAATAAGTTTAAAAGGAATATTCATGTATATCTTATATCAGATTGCTTGCTGCCTTGAGGAGGAGGAAAGAAAGGAAGAAAAAATCTGGAATATAAAACCTTACAAAAATGAATGTTGAAAATTATCTTTACATATGTTTGGAAAAATAAAATATTATTGAAAAAATAAAATAAAATAAAATGAGCAAGTTAGACCAGATGATTACTAAAGTCCCCTGCAATTATATATCTGCATGGATGTATGTGTTCAAAGAAACATGGAAACAATTCAGAATAAATGATGTAAAACCAAGAGAGTTATATACACAATGACTGTAGTAACTATAAATTAAAAGACCTCTTAATCAAAGTCTAACAGTAATGACCTAACTTGGCTTAGAGGAGCAGAAGATGACACAGATTCTTTCCATTATGCACATTTTGTTTCCAGTTTTGGGAACTTTTATCCTGCCACAAAAAGTAGTGCCACTAATATTTTAATATATAAGGGACATTTTTCTATCTTTGACCTCTAAGAGATACAGGCTCAATAGTACAACTCTGAGTAAAAGGTTGAATGTCTTTTTTTAATTTTTCTTACACGTTCCAAATTGTTTTCTAGTACTTTTGAACAAACTCACAGTTCCACCAGTAGTAAATTAGTGTGCCCGTCTTCTCACAGTCCCACAAGTATTGACTATTTTTGTCTTTTATCATCTTTAGGAATTTACTATGTGTGAAATAAAACGTCAAAGTTTTTTTAACTTGAATTTCTGTTGTTATTAGAGCCTTAGAGCAACCTTTCTTATGGCTATTTATAGCTTTAACTTCCTTTTGAAAACTTTTGTTTATGTCCTTTGAGCACCTGGCTGTGGGAGAGTGGTTCTAGGTCTAACATCTGTGTCACTTCCTTTGATAATATGGATATCAAACTTTTATCAGAAATATATGTAAAATGAAGTTTCCCCCCACAGCTTCTGTTATTTATGGAAAAGGTTCATTTTAAAATTTATATATTCAGAGATAACTATTTTATTTTATGATCAATTCTGTCCCTTGTCTACTTAAGAGTTTTCCTCACAGCCATAATTATGAAAAATAGGTCCTTTCATTCATCTCAAATTTCTTTCTTTTCTGATGATGTGAACCTTGATGTTTATCCATTAGGAATTTATTGGGATATATGGTCTAAGATGTTAATCTAAAGCTAATCATTCTCCCAACTAATTTATAAACTCAGTTTCATTGAATAACAGCCTATTGTATTCATTGTTTTTAATTTTTGCTGTTCTAGTCTGACTCACAGAACCATTCCTCTTTAAAAAAAAAAAAAAAACACAATACCATAAAAAGAAAAGGTCACTTCCATTTTTTTCCAATGAGAAGATAAAGCATTTTTAAGTATAGTACAAATAAAATGGTGTTAAAGAAAATCTTCATGAGACTTAGGTTGGAGTGTATATTTTCATTTTCATTTTTAATTAACATAGAAAATCATCTTTCTTATAATTTTAAAAGCAGATCATTAAAGAAATTAGCATAGGAAACAATTGTGTTTATTATCAAACAGCTTACAAGGAGGGTCCAAACTTATCTTTTCAATACTAAAACTATTTAATGTTAAGTTTCATTAGAAGACACCAATTGTGAACTCTTTAATAACAAGGATAAGAACGGTCAGATAGACAGATGCCCATTTAAACACCATATGACCAAATGAACTTAATGTGATTGCCCAAAGGTAAGCCTATAATGAAATTAGATGATACAAAAAAAGTTACTGATGACTTGCTTTCCAGGTTATTAGGGAAAAGATACTCAGTCATGATTTATAAACAGTCATGTGCAGTGAAGCACAGCCCAAGTTAGTTCTGCTACAATAAACATATTCAAAGAAAATGCCAAAGGACGCAAATATTTTAGTCAATCCATCTTCATTTTTCTATTTTGGCTTTCTTGTTATAGATAATATCCATATTATCAAAGGAAGATTCTTTGCAGAATCTATAACCACATGCATTTAAGCCTAATTTACAAATTTGTAGTTTTTTTCTGCTTATACACTGTCATGTCTTTAATTTGTGCTATTAAAATAATTAATTTTATGTATATTAACCAAAGAATCTTGATTCTTCTAAATATTTTATTTTAAAAAGTATTTAATAGAATTTCTATTTTAATTATTAACTAAGTACCATTTTAAAAATTTACTTAATAAAGGGAAACAAACAGAAATAATTTGGTTTTTTTCTTTCAGGAGTTGGGGGAGGGAGTCCAGACTTATGATTTTTTAAGTGTAGTAAGAAGCAGGTGAGGAAGAGAAATTAGCAGTTGATTTGAAAATTAGTCACATTAATTAATGCCTCTGAGGCATTAAGATGTAACTTGCCTAAGATCATACAGTCAATACTAGTCAGAGGAAAAATTTTAACACAGGCCCTTCTGTCTCCAAAACTGTCCCTAGACCTAGTATTCCTAGAATGCCTCTCATTATTTTTAAAGTAATAGTTCTTCCAATTAGAGTAATGATTCATCTATAGCCATAAGACAATTACCACATTACTTTCATAACTCTGGATAATGTTTTGATTATAAAATGTCTAAACTAAAAATAAAGGTGCCAACATAACTATTATCATAGGAACATGGTTTAAGGGTTATAAAGGACCTAAAGGCCCTCTCCTCCAACAATCTTATTTAACAAATTAGGAAACTGAGACCCAAAGAAGTATTAGTCACACATTCAGAATCTGAATCCAGTGACAGGAAAAGATGACAAATGTTAGAGGGGATATGGAAAAACAGAGGTGCTAATACATTGTTGGTGGAGTTATGAACTGATCTAACCATTCTGGAGAACAACTTGGACCTATGCTCAAAGGGCTAACAAACTGTGCATACTCTTTGATCCATCAGTCTCTCTACTGGGCCTGTATTCCCTCAAAAAGAGAAAAGGACCCACATGTGTAAAAAACGTTTGTACTGTATTTCCCCGATAATAAGACCTATCCCGAAAATAAGCCCTTCCCTTACTGTGTAAGATTCCTCTAAAATAAGCCCTCTCCCGAAAATAAGCCCTATTGAGGTTGCTACTGTAGTGAAGGTGATCCCCTGCACTACATGCTACATTACGGTACCCTCTGTATGCACCATCCCTCCCGGTGAAACGCATGCCGCGCGTCATCCTGTTCTTCCCCCAGTGATTTGTTTGCTGGCACCATTGAGAGCAGTGCCGCAGAGGAGAGCTGAGGCAGGACAACATAAAAACCCGGTATGTAAGTGGGAGTGAGGGGGCATGATGGAGGATAAAAGGGGCATGATGGAGGATAAAAAAAGAACTCAGCCAGCACTCACCGCACTAAAGAAATGAAGAACTTCCTTGCAGAAAGAAGAATAGATCAAGTAATGATTCCTGCAGGAATGACTGCCTATCTCCAGACCCTTGATATTGCAATAAAGAAGCCATACAAGGACCATTTGTGCATGGAAGTCAATGACTACATTGAAAATAGAATGGAAAGAAATCAGCGTGGAAACTTTGTGAAGCCCTGTCTGCAAGAAGTCGTGACTTGGGTGAAGAAGTCATGGGATAAAATTACTGACAGCTGTGTCGCCAAGGCACTACGAGCAGGTTACCTGGACAAGACATGTTCATTTAAAGAGAGCTACATTGCTGGACATGACAGATTGGGTGCACTTCTTCTGAAGGAAATAGAGGCACAAGACATCCAGGACAGAATTCAGGGTATGGACACTTATGACGATGTTGTTGAAGAAGATGACATGATCGTTATTGAATAAAGGTACTTTTTTTTGTTCACATTTACCTGTTTATTAAAATTGCTGTCAATGTTCATTAAAATAAGCCCTCCCCTGAAAATAAGCCCTCTGGTGTTTTTCTGTCCAAAAAAAATTTAATAAGACAGTGTCTTATTATCGGAGAAACATGGTAGAAGCTCTTTTTGTAATGGCAAGGAACTAGAAAGTGAGTGGATGCCCACCAGTTGGGGAATGGATGAGTAAGTGATATATATGAATGTTATGGAATATTATTGTTCAATAAAAAAATGATCAGCACGACTTCAGAAAGACCTGGATAGACTTAAATGAACTGATGCTAACTGAAGCGAGTAGAATTAAGAAAACAATGTACTCAGTAACAACAAAATTATGTGAAGATCAATCGTGTTGGACATGGATCTCTTCAACAATGAGATGATTCAGGATAATTTCAATAGACTTGTGATGGAGAGAGCCATCTGCATCCAGATTGGGACTGAATGTGGATCTCAACATAGTATTATCACATTTTTTTGTTGTTGTTTGCTTGCTTTTTGTTTTCTTTCTCATTTTTCCCTCTTTTGATCTGATTTTTCTTGTGCATTGTGATAAATGTGGAAATATGTATGAAAGAATTGAACATGTTTAACATATTGGATGTCTAGGGGAGGGAATGGGGGAAAGAAGGGAGAAAAAATTTGGAAGACAAAGTTTTGCAAGGATTAATGTTTAAAACTATCTCTGCATTTATTTTGAAAGTAAAAAGCTATTATAAAAAAAAAAATTGAATCCAGGTCCTGGTTTCTAACCAAGAGCTCTTTTCTAGTTTGTGAATTCTTCAGAACAAGCATATAAATTCATTTCTAAGAAAGGGAAAAAAAGGAAGATCAAAAGAATTATTTAAATTCATTTTAAATGTTCTACAATATTTTTGATGTCCTGAAGTAGCCTACTGTTTAATCTTCTAGACACAGAAATAGTGAATATTGAAAGCTCTGTTTTATTCTTCTTTCAATTAGACTAGGAGGTAAGCAGGCAAGCAAACAAATCACATATAACTGCAAATAACTAATGCCTACCAACACACTTGTTAAAAATTAAATGGCACACTGTGAAGACATATCCTGTCAGGAGGACAGAAAAAGAAAGGGAAAAGTGAAAGCCATGCTTTGTTTTTATTTACAGAATAGAAGCAAATATGAATAGATTTATTTTTAAAGCACTAGGTAAGTCTTCAATGCTAAATAAAACAAAAAACTAAAAACCACACAGAAAAATAAATTTCCTCTTTCAGAAATTTACCAACAATATGTGCAAAAAGTAAAACTGAACAGAAATTTTTTTTAAATTACAAAAAGAAATCTGAGTAAACCAGTAAAAATGTATTTTACTAGTTTAGAACTCTACTGAATTAGTAAACTAGAACCTGCTTTGGCAACCAAGATCTTGCCTGGATTCAATTCAATTGATTTGGAGTCACCATTGAGGGTCTACCAGATATGAGGCAGAGGATTCTGGTGAAATACAGATAATATAAAACCAAAATATACTAATAAAAATCTATATCCAAGAAATAGTTTAACTTTATAATTATGTTATCAATTCCTTGACCTCTTACATTGGACCTGAAGTCAAGAAGATCTAAGTTAAAATCCAGCTACAGACACTTACTAGCTATGTGACTCCAGGCAATTCACTTAATTCCTATTTGCTCAGTTCCTCATCTGTAAAATGGGAACACACAAGAGAAGAAAATGATAAATCACTCCAGTATCTTTTCCAAGGAAACCCCAGGGACAAAGTCCCTGAAGTCATAAAGTGTCAACAACAACAACACACTTAGAGATCCTGAAGGAGCTACAAATGAGCATAAAACAGAATCCCTTCCTTATATGAGTTTCCAATTCATCTGGAAAGATAAAGTATGCAGACACACATGAAAAGATACATACGAGAAATATCAAAAGGCACAAAATAAATTTTTAAAATTTGGAATTTGAGAACTTACTGGAACCTATAAGTGATCCAGAGAACCTTTCTATTTTATAGCACAGAATATCTAAAACCCAATAAGAGCCAACTAGAAATTGGTTGCACAGTAGTTATTGACAATGTCTCTATTAAATTCTATGAAGAAATAGCAAATTGAGTAATACATGTGAATTAGTGACAAATCCAAAGAAAAGATGTCTGGCCAGGGTAATCACAGAAGGCTTCATAGAAGAAAATACATTTGAAAGATCAGTATAATTTGGAAGGATGAAGAGGCATTTCTGGTAGGAGCAATGGTATAAAAAGAAAGATAAGATAAAAAAGAAAAGATAAGATAAAAAGAAAGACACTGAGAATCTAATTAAAGATTTCTGAGTAAGAGAATCACATGATAAAAACGATGCCTAGAGGAGGTACTATTTCACATGATCACTATACCTCTGTCTGCAGCAGCATCCTTATAATCTATGAGACTCAGATTGTCTGAGTATCTTTACCCTCTGGGATTGTACAGTACTCTCATTCAGAACAAAGGACACTTTCAGAATGATAGATTCTTGCCTGGTCTACCTGCTGTGTTTCCTGTTTCTGATGGCTAACTCCATGCCAAATTATTTTTGAGATTTGTTCTCTCTTCCTGCCTGGCTGACAATTGTGCACCTAGATAAGGTATCAAGGTGTTAAACTGTTGAACTAGGATTCAGGAAAACCTTCATTCAATTCCTGCCTCTGACATTTACTAGCTGTGTAATAACCCTGAGCAAATGAGCTACCCTCTCTAAGCTTTACTCATTTGTAAAATGAGGAAAACATCTGTCAAATGGGATTGTTATAAGGCTAGATAGAATAAGTTAAAGCAAATGAATCCGCCAGTTTTAAAGTTTTATATAAAAGCTGATAACTATCATTAACATCAGTAATATAATTTCACCTTACTAGGCAGTAGCTCCTTGGATTATATTACCCATTTTCTATAAACATTCAGCCCAAGGGAGATCTTGCCTTAGCTTCAAGCTTTTTCCCCTTTATTTTTCTTTGAAGGCAATTTGGGTTAAGTGACTTGCCTACAGTCACAAAGCTAGTAAGTATCCAAGATCTCCTGAATTCAGGTCCTCCTGACTCTGTCACTGCACCACCTAGCCATCCTCTTCCAGTACTTTTGACAAAATTGCAGTGGGTTAGCCAGAGTCAATAGGAAGGACTAATAAAAATAGATTGATATGAATTCTGCTTTACTTTCTTCTTCCTGCTTTTCTTGTGGTAGCCTTGATTCATTTATTTAGCATGAATTTATTTAGGATCTGCTATGTACCAGGTATTATGGTATGTGCTAAGGATACAAAATATAGCCAACAAAACAGGTAAATCATTCCTCCAATTACGTAGAGAGCCAAAATAGTCTGCTTCATACCACAAATATTTTTTGAAGAAGAATTTGATAGTAGGCCTCTGGTAGAGGTTGCAGAGTACCAATTATAATGCTCATATTTGAAAACTTTTTAGGGTAAATTTTCCTACCAGTAACTTCCCAGTTTAATTCTTGTGGGAAAAAAGAAGTAAATCAATCACTTCAGGATGGTATATTTGAGCTTTAAGAGTCCACAGGACTAGCTTAATACAACTTGAACATGGTAAAAGCTTGTTTATACACCACTAGCTAAAGACAGATAACTGTTGTTAAAAAAAACAGTATTGTGTCATCTTTTTTGTTTGTTTCTTACTCGGAAGTAAAAATGACAAGTTTCCAAAGTTGCTCGAGTTTAAGTCAGTAGCTAAAGGTGAATATAGACCTGTCTAGAGGAAGAAAAAGCATATCATTCAGTGTCTCACTGAATCTTAGATTATCAATCTTAGGAAAAGCAGGTACAAATAATGATTGATGTCAACCACAGGAGTATGATGTGGTATGCAGTGCTGGAAAAATATTCAAAGAATCTATACTATGATTACTGTGGCTGCACAGCCACTTTAAAATAAAAACAATGAGGAAATGTCCAGGAAACCAAATCCCCAGGGGAAGAAGACACAGTCCATAGAACTTTCCCAAAGGAAAATTGCAAATAATCTTGGCAATATGCCCCAGTTCATCTTGGAGGGAAAGATAAAGCATAAGAATTCATTCACTAAAGTTTTGTGACTCAAAAAGAAAAACACAAGTATAAGATTTAAATTAAGCACAAAAACTGGAAAATTTTTATAAATCTAATGGATTAATAATAAGCTTTTAGAAACAAAGATTTTATACTTGATCTTAGCCAAAAGGCCGAGAAGCGATAGAAACAAAGATTTTAAATGTGGAGACTTTGAGATTTTTTTTTCAAAGTTACATACTATTTTATAGTTCTCCATTCAGTAAGTACTTGCATAGACAGTGTGTATCAGTGGTCAGACTATGTTTTTCAGCTGTTTTACAACTTAACCTCTCCAAGGCAATCAATGCCTCTACTCCATAGATATAGTTTTGACTTCTTTTCTTTTGCAAAGGATGCAAGAAAGTATGTGCTTTACTCTGAGAATGAAAATTCTAACAAATCATTTTTTGAAAGATGGAAAAGGGGCATAAGAAGAAATAGAGGAGGCAGAAATCCTATGAGTAAAAGTACACTGTGCAGAAAAAAATAATCTTGTAATTCAATATGATATAATTAGTGGCAAGAAGCCTAGATTTGGAATTAGAAGACACAATTTAGGGGCAGTTGGATGAAACAGTGTATAACTCCAGTACCTGCCCTGGAGTTAGGAGAACCTGAGTTCAAATCCAGCATCAGACATTTGACACTTACTACATGTCAATGGGCAAGGTCACATAATCCCAATTGCCCCTCCCCTTAGAGTAGAGTGTCCCAAACACCTCTCATGGGCTCTAACCCTCTAGGGTGCAGCCCTAAACCAGATTAAAAGGTAATTGGGACATATTAAAATAAATTAAAAGTACAATACAACATAAATATGTTAATATGCTGTTTTCTAAAGGAACATATAGCCCACAGAGAACTTTATATATAGCTGAGTATTTTTCTTCTCATCCCCACCATCCATGTCTACTTCAGCTAGACACCGCTGTCCTGGATCACTGAAAATTTAAGGAGATCATCCAGGATCACTCTGCTGAGACTGTCAGGGACAAGTTTGAACTCAGGTCTATCAAGCATGGGGTCTACCACTCTAATCATTATGTACTAAGCTACTTACAGAATTCTTATTAAAAACTTATTTGCAGAAGTATCATTCATTTGGAAACATAAATAAGAAAATATTTATTAGATATTTCCCTTTCTCCCTCCAACACCAAAAATGTATACTACACACTGAAGCAAAACAAATCATGTTTATAGAGAGAAATTCATCCATCCAGTAAACATTTATCAAGTAGTGTATGCATCATAGTATTATAAAGAAGGGGTAAGTATAGTGAGTTGATATAATACTGAATGGTAGCAGAAAACTAAGGTTCTAGTATTACTCCTACAACTAAATAATCTTGAACAAATCACTCTTTGCCTTGTTTATAAAGTAAAAGCTTTAAATAATCTCTAAATTCTTTCTATCTCTAAAATTATATTTACTACTAAATGTAATGAGGAAAAATGGAAGGAAAAAAATGTAATCTCAGTCCTGAACGAGCTTAGTTTCTAGAAATTAAAAGTATAAAGAATAAGAAATATGAACACATTAGTAGGAAAAGATAGGAATTTTTTTAAAAGAGAAAAATCTTGGGTTTTTATGGGAGGAAAAATTAGAAACAATGTACATATCCAATAGAAAGAAAAGTTAAACAGATTGCCCCACATCATTATAACAAAGTACAATAACCACTAGAAAGAAAGGGAAATTTTTAAAAATACAAAAATATACTTAGTCTAAAAAAATTGAAAAAAAGAAAAAAGTATAAATGCACAAGCTACAAATAGGAAAATATATGCTCAAATATACATTCTTGAAGACCAAAAATTTTACTTATTCAAAAGCTAACACTGCTTTTGTGAATTTGTCACAAATTTTCTAAATCATTAAACTGGACAAAAAAATGAAAAAAAATTCATACAAAGACTGGAGAGGATAAAACAATAAAATGATGAAGGCAGAATAAATTCACCCTTATCTGGCCTTTGTTTTCCATTCTTACTCCTCAAACCCTACCTAAGGCACTTGTATTTTTCTCATACATTAGCAGGTTAGTGTGCTTGTTCTCTGAGGTGACATTTTTACAATCTTTCCTCCATGATAAAATCATAATGCTTTAAGAGATACATTATTTCATTCCTTTGATTATTTTCCACTGATAACAAATCAGAATGCCTTTGTAATTGATCTATACAAGATGCTGTGAGTTCCAAAAATAAGAACCATCACTTGTTGGGGAAAAATAATTCCATTTCTATCCATTTCTATTTGCGTATGCACATATGCATACACATACACACACACACACACACACACACACACAGAGATACAGTCATATATAGAGGGGGGGAAGTCATAATAATTAGCTCTTAGGCATTTCAGTAATATGACATTTTTTAAGACATGTGTAAGTTCTAGAAAACATACTTCCAAATGCTGCTAAGGTAGTCCGATATCTAATGTTGTTTTTTTTAAATTAAAGATAGAGAACAATGGGAAAGTAATTATGCTTTCAAAACAACAACAAAAAAAATCATTAAGATGTTCTTAAGGTACAAAATGGAGCAGCTAGGTAGTACAGTGGATAGAATCTAGGTCTGATTCCTCTTCTGGAATTCAAATCTAGCCTCAGACATTTCCTAGTGTCTTTGGCAAGTCACTTAATCCTATTTGCCTCAATTTCATCATCTGTAAAATGAACTGAAACAGGAAATGGCAAATCACCTCAATATCTTTGCCTGGACCCCCAAATGGGGTCATAAAGAGTGAGATGCAACAACAATAAAATACAAAATACAATTCCTATAGATAAAAAGAGACATTATAAATCTAAAAAGATAAAATAAAATAAAATACATATATCCCCATCACCCTGCAATGTCCCTTACTCAGAAACTAAACGATATTTGCAAGTGCAAAGGAACTGCCAATAAAGAAATCACTTTAAAAGCTCAATATTATTGTGTTTAAACCTTCAATACTATGCAAATTCCTTGGAAATGTCTATCTTCTATGCTCACAATTTCACTGGCACACAACTCTACCTTCTTTGGCACAATACAGCAAGAGAATACATTCTAATGTTTTCATTGTTTTAATAGTTTTAATTAAAAGTTTTACTGTTATACACAATAGCACTCGATAAAGGCTCTAAACTGCATCCAGAAAACATCATTTAACATAGTTTATTAGTAAAGAATTTGGTTTCACAATTCATAACAGTCACTAAGCCCAGGATATTTTCTTAAGTAAGAAATACTGAAAATAAACATATCACCTGTTTGGAGATTAAGAGCAACACTCTCCCATTCCACCTTAAAACAAAAAGGAACTACAGAAAAACTCTCAAATACTAATTTTAAAAAATGATAACCCTTAACATATCCTAAAGTTTCAAAAGCTTCATCTATCTTTATCCACCAGACATTAAAGATCCTATCCCTTGAAAGATTTTGATTCCACAAAAGAAAATGAGGAAGTACCAAGGTTTTTTATACTTATATTAAAAAGGCAGTTTTATACAGACTCTTCTTAGGGCTCTTTTCCCAAATAATACTTCTTGATAATCTATGCCTTTTGTTATAATTTATTTGGGTACAAATATGAT
This sequence comes from Antechinus flavipes, assembly GCF_016432865.1. Lineage (NCBI taxonomy): Eukaryota > Metazoa > Chordata > Mammalia > Dasyuromorphia > Dasyuridae > Antechinus > Antechinus flavipes. The sequence goes on along the minus strand of NC_067400.1, from coordinate 151,566,867 downwards.
CATTCAATCTATAGCAATATTTTAAGTAACAGATCACTTCAACACGAAGAAATAACAGTAAATGATAAAGAAACCTATAATCCATTCACAAAGCTCTTCCCCCCATATTCTATATAAATAAAACATTTTTTCTTTATGTCTTATCTTTTCACTCTCTACTCCTTTACTTCCCTGTGTTCTCTAGTCTTTTTCAAGTCTTCTTAGTTCACAAAAACTCTATTTGCCAATATGTTAAGTAACCAAATTTGTCAAATTCATGATTTTAAGTACTAGTGCGCTTAGCACTTTATTATGTCCTGAAAAAAGAGAAAAACATATACCTACATCTGAAACTTGCATAGAACATTCAGAAATGGATCAGGACATATGAGTAAGTAGCACTGTCCTGTCACTGTGCTCATGTATAGAATGCAGAATTCTTGCTCACTCATTCCAGATCATACCAATTCCATTCAATTCCAACCACCACCATCACCAAACAAAAAGTTTACATATTTGCCAACAACTTACTGGAACTTCAAATGCCTCCTGGGTATCATCCAGCATCTGGATTTTAATGGAAATAAGTTTTCCTGGTGGTGCTGTGGGCAATTTCTGTCCATGTTCCAATGTACTGATCCCAGCATTCTCAGGAGCTCCTAACCGTGATCCTGGAGTTGGCTTCTGCTCTATTTCACCCATGTTTAAAGTAACCTATATAATATCTAGAAGAGGGGAAAAAAGGAAATAAAATGAATCAGAAGAACACATCTAAAATAAATAATTTCACAATATTTATCACCATTGTTACTTTCTTGCCAGAAGAGCTATACATTTTAGAAGGATAATTCACTGTCACTCTCTTAGTTTCTAGGATACTACCCATAAGATAAATTTAAAAGGAGGATATTCTATTTTAACAGAATCACAAAAATTGCATTAAGGAACATAGGATTTAGAAATGGGAGAGGCCTCTGAGAGTCAATAACTCCTGAACTTTACTTAGTACTACAACCTAGAGATTAATAAGCATCCTTTGGAATACAGTATTTCTTAAAAAAAAAAAATTCATTTTCAGCTCCATTATTCACAATAGATTTCCCAAATGCCCCAGACTGGCCCTTTCCATTCATTTATTCATATAATAAACATTTGTTAAATACCTACTATATGTACATTCCCCAAACTATTTGTGAGGTTTACACAATACAAAAGTAACATGATGTAATTTTTGCCCCCAACAAGCTTGTAATCTGATACTGGAGAAATAACATACATATGAAAAATTCAAGCCAGTGAGGCCAGGTCAAAATGAATAGGACAAGCCATAAGTTTTTAAGGGGTAGGAAGAAGAGAGAAATCAGTAAGCTGGAGAGGTGAAGAAATGCTTCATAAGAATATAGGAATTAAAATGGATACTTTAATGGGATAGATAAATAGCTAAGGGTCTTTCTCCTGGATACCCACAGAAATTTACCTTAGCACTGAAGGTATTATTACTGTTTTACAGATGAAGAAACAGACTTTGGGTTAAGAAATTTGCTAGTATTTACACAGTTAAGTAAGTGTCAAGAGATGAGATTCATTCCAAATTTGGTAACACTCTCCAATCTCCCACAGTGCATCTCCAATAATGAACATCAGAGCTTGGTGTTAAAATGTTCCTTTTAAATAAGAAACAAGCCAAGCCACATTTTGTGGTAGAAAAAGCAGGAGCCTAGGAATCAGAAGATTTGTGCCTTATTATCACTTCTGATATTAACTCTCTTGTGACCTTTGATAAATCATTTTATCTCTACAAACATCATTTTCCTCATAAGAAAATCTTCTAGGTGTCATACTCTGGCTCAACATAAATGAGGAGGAAAAGGAGTAAAAACAACAATAACAAAACCTATTATAAAGTATTAAATCTGGGATGACTGATGTCGCTGAAAAAATAAGGAAAGTAGGAAAGGGAAACAAGTGAGAGGAAATGGTCTGGGGGAAGGGAAATAAGAAAGAAAGGTGAGTTCTGTTTTGCATATGAATGGCTAGAAGTAATACCAGTAATGCCTACAAAACAGGTGCTTTAGAGAAAAGACCAGGCTAAAGCTATAAAATTAAGCCTACCCACATAGAAGACAATTGGAGATGTGCAAACAGATGAGATCTCAAAAAGAAAGCATATAAAGAAATTCAGGGATTGAGACTTACATCTTGGGCTTGGGGAGAAAGAAGAGCAATTAGATAGTTCCAAGAGTTAAGAAAAATAGTAATTTAGTATCAAAGAAGTAAAGTTCCAAGAATAATAAAGTCATCAATTGTATTTTTAAAAAAAATAGAAAGTCATATATTTGAAGATAAGAATTAAAGTTAACTTCACCTTTCTTCTCTTCAGAAAAAATCTATTTCTTTGATCTTATTTCCATCATCTTACTGTTTAATATTTCTTTGTCCTCCTTGAGACTTCTCTCAGTTTTTCACATTTCTCAATTCAAGCTTTATAAAATAGACCAAGGTATAAGTCTCTCTCACACATCCAAAAGTTATAGCAACAAAATGAAATAGATTACTTTCTGAAGAATCAAGTCCACAGGAGTCTAACTCAACAAATCCTAAGCAAATCTTGAATTGGTGTGAACCATATAAGCACATTCATAATTCTAATTATAAAGGTGGGGGGAAGGGCAGGGAGTATTGGTTTTCTAGTTACTAGCTCGGAATTGATATTCATAGACTTTGACTCTAAATTTCAATCTTTTCTTCAATCATTTTACTGTCCAGTTAATTTCAAAAAGTTCTAGCTTCCATTTCCTAAAAGGGATTTCCTTTGATCTGACAAAAAGGGAGCCTACATATCATCTTAATAATGTGTGCTAACACTCAGTTAATCCTTTCATCGCTTCCCCCCAAAGATGGCTACTCCCTGTTGACCTTTAAAAGCAATATGCTATGACAAGATACCTAGTTAAAGATCAATCTTTTGGGGAAGAGAAGCTTTTCTTAAGAGTTTCTCTGGTCAGAGGATCATAGAATTTAGAGCTAGAAGTGAGGCTTACAAGACATCTAAGTAAACTCTTTCATTTTATAGATGAGGAAACTGAAATCCAGAAATTTTACTTTAAATTTCAAACTTAACTCCTCTCCTCACAGTATTATTAGCATTATAATGAATCACTTAAATGAGGATACAGAAGACATGGATTCAGATATGTGCTTTCATTCATCCTGTAATGAATTATAATGAATTTAAATTATTTATATTATATTATTTTTATTTTATTACATATATTTATATTATAATGAATTATCACCAAAATGAGGGAGACATGGATTCAGATGTCCTTTCATTTATATGAAGACTTGGAAGTGTATAAACTTCCTCCAATAATGCAGATCAATATCATAGATCAGCAACTCTCAGAGCTGTCTGGGACACTTCAAATATAGTTTGCTTTTGGTCACAGAGTTGTGAATTAACCACATGACGGGAACCCAAGTATTTCTGAATTGAGGCCAATCTTGTATCCATTACTTTCATCCCAGACCACTCATATATTCTTTGTTCATTTGGGTAGTTTTTCCCATTCCTTTTGCTTTTCGGAATAATTTGTATGTGATATGGCATAAATAAAGGTTAAAAAAGTAAACCCACAATCCTAAAGAATACTGTAGGAAATTTTCCACTTTGGGGTGTGAAATATATTATAAATATTTAACTTCATGGTCAAGATTATCAGATTCTCAGGGAATGGAGGGCATATTAGCTAGTTGCATAGTTAGGACATGAGCAAGGAATGAGTTTTTGAGAGAGAGACAGACAGACAGACACAGAGAGATAGAGATAAATAGACACAGAGGCAAGGAGGGAGGGAGAGAAGGAGATAGAGGGGAGAAGAGGGAGGAGGCTAGTAATGAGGGAAGGGAGAATCAAAAGACTGAGGTCAAAGCTGTAATGTCTTCAACTTTGTTTAAAGTGGGTAGGAACATATGTGAATATACAAAAGGGAGGAAGAAATTCAAGGATAATGAAAGATAATTTGGCTTGTCTCTTAGTGGATGTGAACAAGGTTTCTGGCCTGGACTTTGTCTCAAAATACCATTGAAAAGAACAGTACTAGCAAAACTTATTTATTTAGAGAAATTAAGAGCTGAGGCTCTAGAAACTAAGTTCTACCTTGAAACAGGACTCCTTAGGAAAATAGGATAGACTTACATGAAATAATGAAGAGCAAAATGAGCAGATCCACGAGAACACTGTATACAGTAACAAAAATATTGTTTTGAGAACAACTTTGAGTGATTAAGTCATTCTGACATACCCAAATTAACTACAAAGAACATATGAAGAAAGACACTATCTTCATCCAAAGAAAGAACTGATGAATAAAAGTATGTATAGAATGACTTTAGGAGGAAGAAAAAAAGGGGGAAAGAAGAAAATGACATGATAACTTTATTATATATATTTAAATGAATAGCAAGTTGTACATAATAGATTTTCAGTTTCAGGTACAATAATCTTTTTTTCTATTCTACTATATTAAGGAAATGTTTGTTTTATTTCTTAAGTTCAGAATAAAATAAAATACATTATTTTTTAAAAATGGAAAAAAAAAACAACTTTGTTCCCAACAAGGAGAATAACGTTTAGGAAACAATTCTAGATTTAGACTTCAATTAGCATCAGTAAAATCCAAAGAGGTAGGTTAAAAAAAAAGAAATCCATTATCAAGGAAAGGACAGCAGAGTAAGCACCATTCTCATACATAGGAAAGGGCTGACGTAGTTTTGATCAATGATTACTTACAGAGAAATTCAGAATATGCTACATTATTATAAACAGGTGCTTTATTCATTTATATTACATTAGATTGAGATTGAGTAAAAGGAAAATTGAAGTTGACACATGATTGATCCCATTCCCAAAAATCTTCATAAATAAATATTTCTTAGTCAGGCAATGTAAACTAAGTTTTAGGACCACAAAAACAAGTCCATGCCTTCAAGGAGCTTACACTTTAAAAGGAGAAACAACAATGTGCGCATATAGATAAAAACAAAACATAAATAAAATAAATATCTATTTTTATATTAAACCGGAAGTATCACAGTTGAGCCCTTTGCAAACACCATCCTATCACTTCCACAAATTCACACACACACAAAAAAAAAAAACTAGAAGAGCATCATTTCCCACAAATTCCAAATCATGTTCATATATTATCATGAGTCCATTAAGAATTGTTGACTTGGTGGAATATACTGATCTTGAAGATCCTGAAGTGCCTTCTGTATCAAAGAAATACTTTTATTTTTAAAAATCATAACTCAGTATAGTTAATTTCTAATTCTTAGAAAACTATATAATCTATTTATGAAATAAAGTGACTCTGTAACTAAAATATTAAATATAACTGGAAGATTCTATTTTTCAACCTTGTCAGACAACAGAAAATGTATTGCGCAAAGTTTGTTGTGGGAAGTCTTAAATCAGTAATATATAGTTAGGTGAATTACTACTGCCTCATGAGCATCTCAGAAGAAAAAAGACTATAACATTTTGACATAGCAAATATGACTCACATCAAATTGTCTCCAGACTATCTAAAATTACCATGTCAGACAAGAATGTAAAATCTATTTATTCTGAAAGGCCTTTAAGAATAAGTTACATATTTACTTAGGTACTTCAAAGTTTAAGTAAGTTTGTATCTATATCACTAAAGTCTATCTGATATAAAGAACATGTGACTTAATAAGGCATCATTCATATAACCAGAATTGTGCTAGAGCCAGGTTAAACCTACTCAGAGATCTCATGTTAAATTTTCAGTATGAGTAGCTACATTTCAGTTACAATTACAACTCAAAATAGCAAAGCATGAATAAGGATTTGATTTATTTTTCTATTGATTGTCTAGAGTCCAGGGTCCTCAAACTACGTGCCTGTGGGTCAGATGAAGCAGCTGAAGATGTTTATCCCCCTCACCCAGGGCTATGAAGTTTCTTTATTTAAAGGCCTACAAAACAAAGTTTTTGTTTTTACTATAGTCCAGCCCTCCAACAGTCTGAGGGACAGTGAACTGGCTCCCCATTTAAAAAGCTTGAGGACCCCTGGCTTTAGACTGAAGGTGATGAAGAAATGTTAACATTGCAGGTTAAACTTAAAATTCTGTGTTATGGTACTTTCTCCCACCTCCCCACCCCCTGAAAACCCGTTGTTAAACATTTACCAATCCAACACTGTATAACTTTCCCTTCTTATATATGTCCTCAAAGCTATTTGGGGCAGAAACACCCCAAAATGTAGTCAGAAGACTTGGTTTCAACCAATCAACAATCAAAGAAGCATAATTAAGTACTCATTTAGGATCACAGATTTGGGGATGGAAGGGACTTCTGAAGACATGAAATCCAACCTCCTCATTTTACAGATCAGTAAACTGAGATTCCAGACTTGCCAGTTATACAACAAGTGATTATCCACATCAGGATTCTAACTAGATTTTTATGCTTCTGGAAAATAGGTCAAGGAGCAATAATTTTAAAAGTGCTGGACTTTCTGAATCCAAATAGGCCTTACACACTACGTTTCAAAGAAGTAGTGTTCCAAAAGTTCATTGTTCCTGGTTTGTCTTTTAGAATGCAGAACTCATCGTCCTTCAGAAAGTCATTTCTAAAAAGGGCTAATTAAGTGTCCAGTATTGCCCCCAAAAAGCCTATTTTCTCATAGTATTACAAACTAAAATACTAAAGACCTTATCCACCAACAAAATGTTATGTCTATGAAAAACTACAACCTAACTTCCAAACACAGATACTAGAAACACACCTCGCCTTATCCCCAGAGGTTATGTTAGTGTCCTAACAGGAAGCTCTGAGTTCCATTCCATACTCACTACAGGCCTACTGTGCAACTAGGAGCAAGTCACTTATTTTCTCTGAACATTACGTTCTTCTGAAAACAAGAAAGTTGGGCTAACTAGAAATCTACCTGCTGCTTTTAAAATATAATCTCTTAGGTTCTTCCTACTTTCACTATGCTTTAATATCTCTTCTCACTCCCCTAATGGCAGTGGTAGTAAGAACATATGAGACTTTAGCAGAGGCAGCAGATTGTGGGCAGGATATTCTCTAAGGAAAATCTCTTTGATGAAAAAAAAAAATAAATGGAGCAGCATTCACAAGAATTTTACCATTCTTCATAGTACTGCTCGGTTTTTGTGGGGGGGGGGGAGCTTTGTTAAATTTTATTTCTTGCATTTTCATTATTCAATATCTTTCAAAAGAAATTAATGATATGACACTCTTTAAAAAGAGAATAATTAAAACAAATGCTAATAGTTGGTACAGTTTTCTTAAGAATTTTAGGCCATACTCAATACCCACTTTCATCTTAAGACATCATGCTAGAGTACCAACTAATACCTAGGCATTGCTAAGCAACACCAGTTCCACCTTCAGCAGATCTGCTCTAGAAAGAAAAGTTTAAAGACATGCTATTAAACGTTTCTACTAGGTTTATTCCCAAGGAGATCTTAAAGGAGGGAAAGGGACTTATGTGTGCAAAAAATATTTGTGGCAGTCCTTCTTATAGTGGCAAGAAACTGGAAACTGAGTGGATGTCCATCAATTAGAGAATGGCTGAATAAGTTATGGCATATGAATGTTATGGAATATTATTGTTGTATAAGAAACAGGAAGATGATTTCAGAGAGGCCTGGAGAAATTTACATGAATGATGGTAAATGAAATGAGCAGAATCAGGAGATCATTGTACATGGCAATAATAAATTTATATGATGATCAAAGCTGATGGATGTGGCTCTTTTCAACAATGAGATGATTCAGGGCAGTTCCAATGATCTTGTGATAAAGAGAATCGTCTACACTCAGAGAGAAGATTGTGGGATCTGAGGATGGGTTAAAACATAGCATTTTCACTCTTTTTGTTGCAGTTTGCTTGAATTTAATTTCTATTTTTTTATTTTTTGATCTGATTTTTCGTGTGCAGCAAAATAATTGTATAAATATGTATGCCTATATTGGATTTAACATATATTTTTACCACATTTAAAATATATTGGATTACATGCCATCTAGGAGAGAGGGTGGGAGAAATGAGGAGAAAAATTGGAACACATGGTTTTTCAAGGCTCTTTAAAAATTATCTTTGCATATGTTTTGAAAATAAAAAACTTGAATTGAAAAAAAGAAAAAGGAATTTTTTTTTTAAATAAAGACATGCTGTTAAAAAGATAGGCAGAGGAGTCAGAGGAGAAAAGGCAAGAAAAAGCACATGTTAATGACAGAGAAGAAACAGAGAAAGGAAGCAAAGTGTGTATGTATTTTGTAAAAGAAAACGTGGGTTCTGAAGAGAGAAAATTCACAAGGAAACAAAGGAGAATAGGAGAAAAAAATCCCTATCAACAAAAAAAGACAGCTGTCTGAAAGGGAGAGAGGAAAAAATACAAATGCAATCAACTAAAAATCAGCTGCTGTTCCTAAGGTTCTGTGATTACACATCTTCACAGGAAGTCTTCCTGGGGCACTGAAAACAAGAATAAAAGAACAATCCATGTCTTATTAATAGCTCAACTTCACACTGAAATCAAAATTCAACAGTGCATGGCTTTCAAATTCTTTATAATGTATACAAAAATTTTTAGCAGGTTGAGCTTTATATTTAATTTTATTAGTATGTTTTTCTGGCTAGAGAATTACTCATTTGAAATATTCATTTATAAAGTAAGTTATTATTTCTCATATTACATTAAGGATTTTAATATCTATTTAGTTGAATCTTGAATTACCTTCACATCATCTCTCCAAAAGTATTAACTTTGCATGTGGCATTCTTGATGTAAAAATAAGACTCAAAAGCTTAACAAGTATCACCTAGGAAGTCAGCCTATAAAGAACTATACAACCTTTTAAAAAAAAACAAAAAAAAATTACAGAGCAGAGATTGATGGTCTTAAAATGATAACTTGAACTTACATGAACTGATGCATAATGAAGTGAACAGAATCAGGAGAAACTGTACATAGTAACAATAATAATAGTGTTCAATGAAGAATTATGAATGACTTAGCTATTCTCAGCAATACTATTATCCAAGACAATTCCAAAGGATTAATGGTGAAGTATAGTATCCACCTCCAGAGAAAGAACTGATAACTACTAAAAGCATGCTATTTTTCACTTTTCTTCCTTCTTTTTTCTTTTTATTTCTTAATTTTCTATTTATTTCTTTTTTATTCAAATCTTCTTGTATAAAATGACTAACATGGAAATGTTTTATATAACTGTACATGTATAACCTATACCTAATTGCTTATTTTTTCGGGGAGGGGCAAAGAGAGACAGAAATTGAAACTCAAAATTTTTAATAAAAATGTTTTGAAATTGGAAGAAAAAAAATGACAATTTGACAATGTTCAATTAGTTCCTTGCTTCCTCAGTACCACAGCCTTAAAATATACCTAAAGAGCAAAGAAAGAAGAAAAGAACCCAGAGATTCTGTACATAAAAACATTTATTGCCACTCTTTCTGCAGTGTGAAAGTATTAGAATTCAAGGAGCTGCCTACCAATCGTGGAAAATGAAATGCAATGGAAATGGGATTGCTTCTTGAGAAAGATTGAAAGACAATTTCAGAGAAACAAGGGAAGATTTATACCAACTGAATCAGAATATAGTACAGGAGAACTAGGAAAATCATTTATACAATAATAGCATTGCAAACAAACAATTTTGGAAGTCTTAAGATTAAAACAACTTTGGATTCTGACACCTATCTGATTGATAAAATGATAGAAGGGAAAAAGGGCAAACATTAAGGGGATGAAAAAATTGGGACTGTTGGTACAACTGTGAATTAATTCAACCTTTTTGGAGAGCATCTGGAATTATGTCCAGAGTTACAGGGGAATCTAGATGGTACAATGGATAGACTATCCTAGAGTCAAGAAGACCTGAGTTCATATCCAGCCCCAGATATTTGACACTTACTAGCTATATGACATTGGGCAAGTCGCTTAAGCTCAAATGCTTGGCAAAATAAAAACAAACATTTGACGCAGCAATATCACTGTTTCCCAAGGTGATTAAGTAAAAGGAAAAGAACCTATATGTCCTAAATATTTACAACAGCTCCTTTTGTGGTGGCAAGGAATTAAAAACTGAGGGGATGCCCATCAATTGAGGACTGACTGAATAAGTTTTGGTACATGATTGTGATCAAATAATATTGTGTTATAAATGATGAGAAGGTTGATTTTAGAAAAACATGGAAAGACTTCCATGAAATAAAAGAGGAATGAAATGAGCAGAACCAAGAAAATATTATATACAGTAACAATATCATTCAATGAATAAATATGAATGATTAAGCTATTCTGAGATATATGAATACAAAGGACCTATGAAGAAAGATGCTTTCCAACTTCAGGCATGGAGTTATGTATTATACAGTTATATGTATGTGTATAAATATATCTATACAAATACATTTAATTTAATAATCTGTTATAATAATGTTTAATTTAATAATCTGAGTTATAATAATATATTTAATTTAATAATCTATGTAATGACTAAGCATGATTCCTAAGAACTATTGTTAAAGCATGCTTATCAATTCCTGACAAGATCAAAATAAAATATACTCTTTTTTTGGACAGGACAAATGTGTTTTTGTTTGAATATTTATTAAAAGATTTTTTCTTTTCTTTTTTCAATTTGGAGAGGTTTATGGGAAGAAACAAAAAAATGAATGCTTGATATATAATAAAATTACATATATTAATATCAGTATGTATACACATATACACACACATATGGAAAAGGAAAGAAAAAAATCTCATCCTCAACAAATCACAAACCATAACAATGCATACTCAACTTAGCCTGGAATATCTACTTATAACACCTTCATGATCTTATAAATTCCATGACAGTGTTCTCCTTTTAACTTATAACAATATTTTGTTACTCCTTAAATAGTATTTACTGAGTAAGTTTTAGTCAGCTAATATGTAATGTGCATCCACTGCATACTCAGCATTGTGAGAAGTATGATAGAACAGATGGCATTATTTCCATTGACCTATGGGCACAAAGCTAAGGGATCCTATGGTATCTTCCTGGCATCTTGATAAAGTGCCACTTGCCATACCCTTTTATGATAGAGTTTCAACTCCAGAAATATCCTGGTTCTAAAGGTCAAGGAGTTTGTTTCCTTGCTACAACAGAGGAAATTAAATGTTGACAAAAAAGAAAAATGGGCCCCTTATAGAAGCAATTCCTTTTTTCTCATTATAAATGGTGCTGAAAAGTGATGTGGGCAGCTAAATAGCACAATGGATAGAGCCAGGCCTAAAGTGAGAAAGAATCACCCTGATGAGTTCAAATCTGGACTCAGACACTTAACTAGTTGTGGGCAAGTCACTTAACCCTGTCTGCCTCAGTTACTCATCTGTCAAAAAGGAAAATTGCAAACCACTTCATTATCCTTACCAAGAAAACTCCAAACAGGGTCATGAAGAGTCAGACATGAATAAAATGAATGAACAGTAATAGCTTTCATCACTCCCTCTCCAGAGAATCTATGGAAACCTAAACACCTGAGTCACTGGGCCTTCTCAATACTAGAATTTCAGAGTAGCAAGGATCTTGGAATAGTTCATCTATTTTAACTACTAACCTTGAGTAAAAATTGACTTTGCTATATCTCCAAGTATTTACAAAGTTTTTGCTATTATGGACATATGAATATTATGACAAGCATATATTATCATAAAACAGTTTATTCTCAGATAATTCTAGTTATTAGGAAATTCTTTACTCTCTACTGAGTAGATGCGCTTCAGCTGGAGAATGGCTGAATAAGTTATGAAGTAAGTATATGAATGTTATGGAATTTATTGTTCTATAAGAAATGATCAGCAGGATGATTTCAGAAAGGCCTACTTGAACCGATGTGAGGTGAAATGAGCAGATCCAAGAGGTCATGGTATACAGCAATAGCAAGATTATATGATGATCAATTCTGATGGACATGGCGCTTTTCAACAATGAAGTGATTCAGACTAAATCCAATATACTTTTAATAAACAGAGCCATCTGCATCTAGAGAGAGGATTGTGGGGACTGAATGTGGATCACAACATAGTATTTTCACCATTAAATTAATTATTAATCTACTGCCCTATATGAGGAATAACCACCATTCTCAGTGTCAAAACAAAGAGGCGCTTGCTAGTAAAGCTGTACAGAAAAATTTGAATTATACAAAAGTTCTTAGGATTAGACACCACCAAACACAATTCAGGCTAACCTAATCAAGAACAATTTTTGGCTAAATTATGATACAAGGCAACAGCACTGGTAGGCAGGGAAAAGAACTGGGTTCAATTCCTGATTCTATTTACCATATGACCCTGAAAAATCATACAATCTTTGTGGGTCTATGTTGCTCTGAATGTTCAGTGAAGCTTATTTCTAAGGTCCTAAGTCTATGTTCTAAATATACAACCTAACAATTAAGGCAAAAAGAACATCTGAACCCATGCAAGTATATACAATACTTTCTAAAGGCTAGTCTAGGTTGCTTTCAGATACTCAATTCTCAGGATATCAAAAAAGTCTAAAAGAACAGAAGAAGATTGGAGACATCAACAACAGTGTTTACTTTTTCTCTTCAAAATCTTTATGAAAATAGTCTCTGTAGCCATCAAGGGCACACGATGAAAACATGAGGTGGCTGTAAGAAGGCTTTTAGCAGATTATTTCCTACAGTAGACAGTCATTTATAAGACCTTAAAAATGTAAAGACATTAAAAATATATAATCTCAGCATATCTTTTTTTTTAATGTCTCCATGAACAAAAACTACTCTTGAAGGGTCTCCTCAACCAACTATCTCACACATGTGTGAAAGTTATTATACAAGATTATGAAATTTTTGCATTTACAATGTTCTGGCTATTAATCTACTGGCTATTAATATCAAGTAAAGTACAAAATAGAGTGATGCATGTTCATCTAAAGTGATGTAGAAGATATACCACTTGAAGTTGGAACAAAAGAAGGACATATAATGGCTTTGTTTTCCAAATAGTCCTATCTGAAAATGACACAACTAATTGCATCAAACCTGGAACATTATAAAACTCTATTAAATTCAGGCATATGCAAAAGATATTTATCTAACTATATGCAACTGAAAAACAATACATACGAAAGAATATATATACTGCCCTGGCTATGAAATAATAGCTGGAAATTAGTCAAATCATTTGTATATGTGTATGTGAGAAAAGATGATAATGATGATGATGATGATGATGATGATGATGATGATGGCTAGCATCATATAGTATTTTAAGGTTTATCAAGCACTTGGTACGTCTTATCTTATTTCTCACAATTGTGACCTAAATTATGTACTATAATACATATTACATGTATTATAATACATATTATAAAAAATATAAACTGAAGTTATATATACCTAAAATATGTACTACAAAGTCAATTTGGGTCCATGTTAAATATGAAGAAACTGATGCTTAGGGATAATAAGTAACATTTCTGTTGGGGTTATACAGTTCAAAAGTTTATTTTATGCCTGAGTCTCTCTATCTCCCATAAGCTAAAAGTAATCATTCATTAGTCTAATCCCAATAAGATCAGCCCATAAGTTTTAAACTAGTCTGTTTTTTAGATCTGAGTTGGTTCCCCCTTCTTAGACAATCTAGTAGATCTCCATGCTTAGGGGATCAATATTTGTTTATGACAGTAGTTTCATTGCAAAATTCCCAAACTCAAGCAATCCATCAGCCTCAACGCCCCAGCTGCAGAGATACTTGCAAGCATACACAATCACACCTGAAAGTTAAGTTTCTGAGGGGTGATTTGAACTCAACTCTTTTCTGACCCAACATTCAGTCTTATTTAAATTTTTATCTATTACTTCTGGTCAGAAATTACAGATGGATAAAAAGCTAAGCCCAAAATGGAATAACAAAAAAAATAGGCTACATTACATTTGGGAAACAGAACCACACCTTCAAAGATCTAAAATTGCTTATTACCACAAAACCTATCTTAATACTAACATTTTTTTCTGATTTTTATGCATGACTATGAATTATGAAACATCATGACCCTGGAAAATCAAAATTACAATGGAAAGGACACGGAAAAGGACAATTAAAAGACATATGATGGATATAAAAGCAAGCTATAGCATTCTCCCCACACATGGAATGATATGACAGACATCAAGAAGAAAATAAATATTTGATATTACATAAGTCCAAACACTCAGAAAAGAACCGGTAATCCACAGCTTGACTAAAATAACCACAAACAACTGATATTTATGAACACTACTGTGCCCTTATTAATTCACCAACTAAGGGGGCCAGTTCTCTCCTATTAACAACATTATACCTTAACAATAAAATTATATTTCCTAAAAAATAAAATTTAAAAATAACATAAATATAACATAAAAAATGTCTATTCATAAATGTGAATGTTAAATTAATTTCCAACTAAAAAGGACAGAAATATTACTTTATCCAAACAAAGGACTTTCCTCATAAATTCTACAAATTGGCTACTGAGACTTTCATAAGGACAGTGTAGTCTGTCAGCATTGCTCAGTGAGAACATGACTAAAACAAACAGTTGGACATATTCTGGAAATATTGAAAACCACCCCCAATCTGTAAACAGCACATTTGTTTAGGTAGAAAGATAAAAACAAAAACTGTTGTAGATTCACTATAATTTCAGTAGTATCCAAGAGTATCCTATACTCTGTTTTAGGCACGTCTGCCAAAAATAATTTTTTAAAGCTAAGATTTATTGATAGATTTTCACATCACCATAATTTTACCTATTGCTTCTACTGCTCCTCCAGAGAGCCCTCCCATATAATGTATTTTAAAAACAAAGGGAAAAAGGGGAAAAAGGGAAAAAATCAGCACAACTGATGAAAAAGTCTGAAAAATGTGCAATATACAAAATATGTGGATCCTTTAGCTCTGCAAAGGAAATGTGATTAGATTGTGTTCTCATATCTCTTCCTTTAAGCCCAGCTTGTTCTTATAATTTTGCAACTTTTACTTTTGATTTTCTTTGTGGTTCTTTCAATGTACATTGCTGAAGTCAATGTGGATATTGTTTTCTTGGCTTACATCATTCAATCTACATCAGTTCATATGGAACTTTCCATGCTTCTCTGTATTTGTTACATTTGTCTTTTTTTTACAAGCATAGTAATATGCCATTACATTCATCTACCATATCAATTTTGCTGCAACTACTCCATTTCCAATTCTTTGCTATCACAAAAAAGTGATGCAATAAATATTTTTGTGCAGTTAAGGACTTTCTTATCAATAGTCTCTGAATATAATCCTAGTAATGAACTTTCTAAGTCAAAGTATGAATATTTTAGTCAATTTATTTGCATAATTCCAAATCGCTTTCCAAAGAGGATATATAGTTATTGCTTCCACATCACAAGGGCTAGGGGCACAATGGCCTCAGCAATTGGAAAATCTGCATATAATTTTTTGCCATTCCCTTTGTACAGAGAAGTAGTCTGAATTACTATGGTATTTATGCAATACTACATATATGCATTTCAGAGTTTCTAAACTTTTTTGTGTCACCTGAAACTTCTGCAAAACTCCCCCAAAATTCCTTAATTTCTTACACTGAACTGCAATAGATATATCAAAACCATAATAGAGAATGTCATGATATGGAAAGGATAACTATACTAATTCACAGCTCCATTAATAATGCATTTGTGTGTTCCAAGAGCCAACAATGACTATTCCCATCTTTTTTTTTTCCATGCTGACAGTTTGCTGGGTATGAAGTAAAAATTTAGGGTGCTGGGGTTTATTTTTTTTTTACACATTTTCAAAAAGGAAAAGAGGATTTTTGATCAGAGAAATATTACTTCTTATATTTTTCAGTTTAATTAAAATGAAGATTTTTAAAAATATGCTTCCATAATCCCAAAATTTAAAAAAATAGCTAATGAAATAGCACAAATGATAATAGATTTGAAATCTAAGGATCTTGAAATTCTAATCCCACCCCTGCTATTTACTATCTGTGAGACAAAGAGCAAGTTATTAACTTCTATGGACCTCAGATTATTCATGTGCAAAAGATAGTGTCCATAAAATTAAATTAAAATCAGGAGTTATAAATGGATGGCATCTACAAACATAATTCTATGATTCTAAGATCCTAAAAGTCAGTATGGTATAGTAGATAGATGGCCTGCTTGGATCCAAGAAAACTTGTCTCTGACACATAGGGTTTGTGATTACAAGCAAATCACTTAAATCAGTAAAGGATGTTTTTTTCATCAAGTACTCTAACCTGATGAAATAATACAAAAGGATCAAATATAACAACAACAATAAATATTTAAATAATATTTTCCTTGCCAATATTATCCACTAGGATTATCACAAAAGCTATTAAGTGTATTGGTATTTATTCAACTAGCATGCCATAATTCCATCCTTAGATGCTATACAGTGAAATAAAGAAAAACTTTCCAACCTAATGTTAGAGGACTAAAGTTAGAAGAACTGTGATTTAATTGTATACAAAACAAATAACTTAAGTAGTCCTAAAAGTTTAGTCAGTCATTTCATTATAAAATTAACCATGCATGTTATATATAGCTTTCCCCTAAGAAATCTTATTACTCTAGCCTAGATAATAGTCTAAAAAGCCATTTACATGCACTGACATCTACTTCTAAGAAAGAATTTTGTCAAAATATTTAGTCATGTGATCTGAAACCTTCAAGTAAAAATTTATGCAGAAATGAAAAACTTTTAATAATCAATAATTTTTCCTCCTTCCTCCAGACTTTCTATTAAAAGACTATAGACATTTTTAGTGGACTCTCTAGACTCAGCTAAATGTCTCAAACTTTATCAATGGTTTTTTCAACAAATTTGGTCATCACCCTTACTTGTAGCACGTTTTAAGTTTAAAAAATTTTTTTTTCTAAATTGGTCTTATTGACAGTTGAGTTTTATCTCAACAGAGACAAATAAGGAAAGAGTCTGCATAGCTTCTTTGAACTTAAGGCTCAAGTATTTGCCAAAGGCACTCCAACTGATTGCCCCATTAACACTGGTTTGAGTAGCAAAGGGAGGGAAAGTTGATAAGAATAGTTATTAGAGGATCCATTTACATATAACAAGGACAAGTCAAAAACTGCATTCCCATATAGAATAATTCAAGTTAAATTATAGGTAAGATCCTATTATAACCAAAAATCATATTTCTATGATAAATTATTTATGCAACATTAGCAACAGAAGAAAAATAAGTCATTACAAAATGGTGGACTTTCTAAATTTTAACCATTTGTTTATGTTTATCTTCTCGTGATTAGAGCTTCTTTTCTACAAAACAGAACTAAATTAAAAGGATCTCAAAAACAAATAGTCTGATTAAATGAATTTTACAAGTTCACAACTCCAGATCTCCAAAATAACAATCACTAACATTTATAAAGCTCTTTATGATTTGGAAAGCACTTTACAAACAAGATATCAATTTATCTTCACAACAACCATGCCATTATTATTTCCATTTTAAAGATGAAGAAATAGAGTCTGAAAGAGTTAAATACCTTACCCAGTGTCACACAACTAGTTACGTAGTATTTGAAACAGAATTTGAATTCTGGTCTTCCTTACTCCAAATCAAGAGCTTTTACCTATTGCCCTTAATTACCTCATCACCCAATCTGTCAATGTCAATGTTATATTAATTCCTTTATTATTCATTGTGGCCTGAGGTGAAATGAAATTTAAACTAAAGAAATGTTAGGTATCCTTGTATATTTTTGGTCATTTGGGCAAGTCATTTAGTCTCTATCTCTCTATTTCTTCACGTATAAATTTGGGATAATAGCAGCATCGGCTTTTCAGCTATTTTGAGGATAAAATGAAATAATATTTGTAAGTGCTTTACAAATCTTAAAGCATCATATAAATAGATGCTTATATTAATAGTATTATTACTATTAGCATTCATACAGTAAGTCTGTCTGGAGGCATATTTTCTGTAATGAATGCTCCTGGGCAAGTCAGTTAATTTTTCAGTGTCTCAGGCAATTCTAATTCTCTAACATAATAAATAGCAGATCAGTTGCGGCTCTGCATTGGCATAGAATTTTCTCACCAGCAGTTGTCTATACATCAATTAAATCACTGGTCTGGACATTTTATCCCCATTTGCTATTGGATATATAATAGACATTGTAATAGAGTGATTATCATGTAACACTATGAATAACCTTTTACTATAATCATTATTAATGTTTCTTTAAATAAAAAATTTTATGTTTCTCCACTTCATTTTTTAAAAAATCCTTACTGTAGTTGATATAGTCCCTCTCCATTACTTCAGAGAACTGAGAGAGAAATGGCCTAAGTCCAATTGACTCATCCCTCTTGAAGAGCTACCAGATACTAGTAACTTGTCCTGATAAAGGAGGTGAATTATAGCACTTTATCTGTGGTTTATCAATAGTGTATGTCTCTCCCTTTTTATCCCCTGATCAAAAGGAATCATTCGTAATTATGAAGAGTTAAAACAAGTTTTGGGTCCTGTACTGAGACAGAAAGAAAAGGGAGATTGAATTTTTGTTTGGATATTCATCCTTAGGAATGGAATATTGGCTATTGATGGCTCTGAAGTAGACTTCTTCCTTCCTGGGAGTCCCTGTCTGAAAATACAAGCAACTTTTCTACTAGTCCTCTACCCCTAAGGGATACCAACTAGGCTGTGATTTTTTCAGGATCATCCATAGGGCTTAAATCTCTAGGAGCTACTGAAGGTGGCTTAATGAACTTAAGTCAACTGGAAGTAATCAGTTCTGCTACAACCTGGTGTGAGGTCCTAAAAATTCCCTCACAATTCAAAAATCATACAATTAAGAAACACAGGGCTTATGGGAAAATGGAGTTAGGAGCACAATATTCATATACTGTGTCAATGAGACATAAAACTAAAGATAGAGACCTACTACAAATGGTAGCAAAATTTTATACAGGTTAAAATGATTAATATGTAAATTGTGGCTGTATCCACAATTTCCTTTGTGCTGCTTCTCAATCTCTGCTCTTGTTCCCAAAGAACCAGGGCTAGAAAAGTTGAAGGCAACTTCCGAGAGAAAGCCAAGCAATGCTTGGAAGGAGGAGGGATGGCATATTACATATTAAAATGGGGAGGGAAGAGTATGTGGATACCTATAATTCCTACTGCATCAGAAGATAATAAATACAGTACTTTTCCTTGAAAAAGATGGTTTGCTCATGGAATTGGGAGTCCAAAAGGTAGAGGTTATGAGTTATTATTTAGTAGTGCCATTTTCTCTGTTCTCATTATTTCTTGATTTCAAAATCTCACATTAGCAAATCCAAAATTCTTCTTATGCTCTAATTGCCCCCATTTATAAAAAAACAAAACACACACACCAAAAAAAAAAGTGTTATAGTATAACATATAGTGGTTTCTGCCACAATAGGGCAGATCCCAGAACTACAATTCTGGCCTTCCAGAAGTATGTATAACTACCCCATTTTTTAATTTAACTTTACTACCCCACCCTCTTTAAACTTCAACAGGGCCAGAGGGAACCAGACAAGTAACTTTTTCAAAACAAAAGTCATGATCTCAAAATTCTATAGAGACATTAATTAGTCAGTATAGTGTTGAAAAGCTGGGCATTAGTTCACTTCCTTCTCTATCCAACTTTTCTACTCCCATAGGGATAAGTGTATGTCGATTGCCTGGGGCCTAAAAGAAATAGAGAAACAGGCCAATAAAAATTCTAATAAGTTTTACTCTTCTTATTTCATATTAGGTTTTAATAAGAATTCTTTTGTGCATGAACTTCGAAGCTATTTGGTTACAGGCAGTCCAATGTTTCCCACAATGATGGTAACCCTTGGGGTGGTGAGGTCATGGGGAAATTCCAGGGAAGGGGTGGTAGGACAGTATCAGAGACTGTAGCTTTAGAACTTCAAATAGCTATTTGCAAGTGACAGTAACACAGCTCAGAAGGATAAAATCTTTCTTCAATGTTAAAACAGATGCTTCTTTCTGGACACATCTGTTTTTGCCTCCTCACCTTACCTCTCCTTCTCACTCTCTCCACAATCCATCATCACTTAATTCCCTATCCCTCTCTGTTACACACACCCCCTTTGAACTAAATTACTGATCACAAACTGTGGTTCCAAACTTTTTTTTCCCACCACACCCTATGATGCATATTATTCTTTCATAGTGGAAAAAGGGAGGAAAAAGGGTTTCTTTATTATTAAAATGTAATATATTTTCTTTGTTCAACCTAGAAGAGAAAAATTGTTAAAATGAGTTAAGAGTTGCTAGATAGTCTATCAAAAGAATAGCAACAATATTGCTGTTCTAAGCCTTTTAAAAAATTTTGCTGCCAGGCTTATTTGGCAGGGGAGGGGTAAAAGGGAGAATAGAATTAAAAAGATTAAAGAGGGAGAAGCAAAAAGAAAGGAAAAGAAGTTAAATATATATGCAAATTATATACACACATATAGTTGGGTATACAATTTTGTATGGAGCAAATTGGAAAATACAATTAAATCTTATTAGGCCTATTTCCAGTTGGGGCATACCTTAATTTGCAAAACAAATTAAAATGTGTTACATGAATTAGTCAAGCAAAATACACAAATGTGAAGGTATATTTGAACAAATCTAAACACACAATGAATTATTCTCTCTTATAGGTTAGGAATGCTTTCTATATGTATCAAAAGGATTAAAAAAAATGAGGCTTGGTGTGTAAAGGGGATCCCAAAGTACTATTTTCATTAAATGCTTTCTCCATTATTTGACAAAAGAGTGCTAAGATACGCTCTTTTTCTTTTCCCCTGAAGTACATCTTCAGGATTTGTCAAATATAGGTATACAGCCAGATGTTCGCAATCTGAATGCTATCTAGAGGCAAATCACAATTGTGTTGGACATTCCCATGTGGTTAGTTTCAAGAGTCACCCTCAATATATATTGTCATAACTCTAACTGTTGCTCTAAGTAGGCACTGGTTCCCTTATCCCCAGCAATACAGTATGTTAACAGATTTAGATGTATGAAACAATTTTTTTACTTCTTATGTTTTAGGAAATTACATATGTGCTGTGCACATCTAGGCTATATAGGCATAGAAAGGTTTGTAGAATGAGGGGACCTAGTGATCACAAAACTATAAAATGACAATTACCCAAGGTAAATTATTGGTAACATCCCCACTATGTTCATATTATAATCAATTCTTTTTCTTTTCTATCTCCATCATTCTTTTTCCTTTTATTTCCCTTTTCTTTCCCTTTCTTCAACGCACCCAATCTTGAAATCTAAAACTCAAACTAATAAAGACCACAGAGATAATTTATCCCCTGGGGATCTAAACATGTGGTCTGCCAGGTTTTTAAAAAAAAAAAAAAGGCAGATTTTTTGCCCCCTCCCCCAGTTATTCCAATCCCAAAAGAGATACAATTAGCTAACACATTAACCATCAAAGCTATCAAGTAACCTACAATCTCCAAGATGTCATCAAAATTAGAAATTTTTTTATATTTATTTTTTAAATAATTATAACTTTTTATTGACAATACATATGCATGGGTAATTTTTTACAACATTATCCCTTGCACTTACTTCTGTTCTGATTTTTCCTTTCTCTCCACCCCCTTTCCTAGATGGCAAGTAGTCTTATACATGTTAAATATGTTACAGTATATCCTAGATACAATATATGTGTGCAGAACCGAATAGTTCTCTTGTTGCACAGGAAGAAATGGATTCGGAAGGTAAAAATAACCTGGGAAGAAAAACAAAAATGCAAACAGTTTACACTCATTTCCCAGTGTTCCTTCTCTGGGTGTAGCTGCTTCGGTCCATCATTGATCAATTGGAACTGAATTAGATCTTCTCTTTGTTGAAAATATCCATTTCCATCAGAATACATCCTCATATATCCTCCGGGTTCTGCTCATTTCAGTCAGCATCAGTTCATGTAAATCTTAGAAATCATTTTTTTAAAACCCTTACTCAAACACATAGACACATGTGTAACCCACTACTGAAAATAAACAAAAATGTTGTATATCTTATATCTTACCTAACCTTTTTGTTTTATAAAAGAGTTCACTGAAATCTAGGGATGTTAAATCAAGGTCAAATAGCTAGTTATTGGCAAAAAAAAAAAAGGGGGGGGGGAGGATATTCTTTAATCCAGAGCTCCTTCCATTACACCAAGTTTCATATACCTAGTTGCCAGCTACACCCAAGGCATTTTCCAGTGCATTAGAATGGATATCAAGTCTAAAGAGAGCAAAATTTGGTTCAGTGAGGGAAAATGAAACAGATTTAACTCTAAGGAAATCTTCCTAACAATAAAATTTGGAAATCGTACAGATTGTATTTATGAGATAGTTAATTTCCTAGAAAGGCTCAGTAAAGACTAGATGATTACTTGTTAAGAAGTTGCTGGAATTGGCTAAGATGACAGGAAAATATAATGATAAATGTTGGAGGCGATATGGGGAAACTGGGACAGTAATATATCATTGGTGGAATAGTGAAATTCTGGAAAGCTATTTGGAACTATCCCAAAGGACCATCCAACTGTACATACTCTTTGATCCAGCAGTGTTACTACTGGGTCTGTACCCCAAAGAGATCATAAAAAGGGAAAGGATCCACTTGTACAAAAGTTTGTATCAGTCCTTTTTTTCTTTTTTGTAGTGGCAAGGGAATGGAAATTGAATGAATGACCATCAATTGGGGAATGGCTAAATAAATTATGGCGTATGAATGCAATAGAAAATTATTGTTCTATAAGAAATGGCTGATAGGCTGGTTTCAAAAAAGCCTAGAAAGACTTATATGAACTGATGGAGTAAAGTGAGCAAAACCAGAACATTGTACATAATAACAGCATGATTGTGTGATAAATCAACTATGATAGACTTAGCTCTTCTCAGCAATGTGGTGATCCAAGATAATCCAATAAATTTGAGATGGAAAAAGAGAATTATGAAGACTGAATATGGATCAAAGGATAGTAGTTTCACTTTTTTTGTTTGTTAGTTTGCTTTTTTTCTTTCTTGTGTTTTTCACCTTTTGGTCTGATTTTTCTTACACAACATGACAAATATGGAAATATGTTTAACTATATTGGATTGCTTACTTTCTTGGGGAGAAGAAAGGGGGAAAGAGATGGAGAAAAAAATGGAACACAAAATCTTACAAAAATGAATTCTGAAAACTACCTTTATATATATTTGGAAAAATAAAATACTATGAGAAAAAAAGGATTTTGGAGGGATTCATGTGTCCAATTAGGGTGTGTTTAAATAACACTGCAAGTCTCTTTCAACTATGATACCTGGTATACACTATATTTTCTTGTGAGCCAGAATTACAAAGCATTACTGACAGTTGACAATAGAAAAACACTAGCCTAAGATTTAAAATGTATGTTACAGTTCCAACACTTTCAGCACTGCCACAAATAAGCTCCTCAGTCACTCTGGACAAGTAACACCCTCATTAGGAGTTGATTTCTTTATATAAAATGAGGTGATTGATTTAGATAGATCCTATTATCAATCCCTTCAAAATTCAAAATCCCTTAACTATATTACCTTTCTTATTTATTCCCTAATCAATTTCTTTGTAAATAGTACTTGAACTTAATGTCATTTCATATTCAAAATAGGACAATATTTAGTTTCAAAAATTCAGCTGGGGAACAGTCACACAAACTATAGTGTGCAAAACAGAATGAAAAACTATTTTGCCAAAAGGAATGACAGATTTGACTGTATCTGGGAAGATCTGGATAAAATGACATAGACTGAATTGAGCAGAACCAAGAAAATTTATTCTATAACAATATTGTAAAAAGGAACAATTTTGAAAAACTTCAAAGACCAAGCCATGATCCCAGGTCAAGTATGATATACTTCTTGACAGAGAGTTAATAAATAGAATGAAAAATTTTATGGGCATGGCTAATTTGGAAAATTTGTTTTGATTGACTAGACAGGGGTTGGTTTCCTTCCAAATTCTTTTTTGTCTCTAGGGGTAAAGAGGGAAAAAGAGAGAAAAAAGGGGAGATAGAAAATCAGTACTTGCTAACAGAAAAAAGAGCATAAAAAAAGAAAAGCCAGTCATTGCAGAACAGTGGATACGTAAAAAATACTTAAAGAACTCTAGTTAGGAAAAAGACAGAAAAGATAGAAAAAAGGATGTACCCACAAAGAAATATTTTCCCTCACTAAAACTTTAAAGAATTTTCAAAGTTAGATGGACAATAAAGAACAAATGTGATATATATGTGTGGATACACACACACACGTATTCACATCTGTGTACACAAGCGTAACATCAAAAACATTTTTCCTAGAGCTACCACCTAAACCTATGATTTCATATCTGACATTTATACAACTTGGTAGTGGATTACAATGCGGGGAGGGAAGAGGAATTAGAAAAGGTAGAAAGCTAAATGAAAAAAAAAAGTATATAATTAAGGAAATTTAGGAATATCAGTTTTACCATAAAATAGTCAACTAAGTGCATCATTAATTACATCTCATTATATAGAACAAAATCCTTTGTTACATTTATCAAAAGACAAAACACTCTAATTTCCCAGGCTATCTATTCTCCTGGTTATCCAACCTGCCTGTTTGTTTATTCCAAGTTTATATGTCACAGTCTTAACAACTATATGTCCTGCCTGACCTGGTTAATAAACACAAATCATTTATAATTAACATATTATTTACATGCTTCTAAAGTGCTTAAATTTTTTCTTCAAACACTCTGCTGGGAACTTGTGATTACATTGGTAATTTTTCCTAAGGAAATTTTCAATCCCAACAGAGTATGAATTTGCCAGAGATTTATTAATAGCATCCAAATTAAGGAGGTTTGGATATATATAACAAATAGACTATTTTGGTATCAGTCTTTTTGTTTCAGTATTTCCATGCTGGTTTTATTAAAACCTTAAAACTATCTTTTAAGTAAATACTATGTTATAATTATCATCTAGAAGAACATTAATTCAATTTAAGGTATAAAAACATAAAACAAAATAATAAAATCACAATCATAACAGATGGATAATCTGACTGCTGCATTAGAATCTCTGAAGTATTAAATGGGCCAGAGGAAGCCTTCAGTGTATTTTATCAAATAGAAGATTAGGATTCTTGTTTGATTGCTGTTAGAAAAAAATGCCAAAATTTCAAAAAAAATTAAGATAATCATGAAATTTTGGAGCTGGAAGAAAACTAGAGGTTATCTAATTAAAAGTCTGTCATTTTCTGGTGGAAAAATCCACCAGAAGCCCAGAATTTTCTCTCCTCACTTCTGTCCATAACTTTGACTTCCTTCAAGTCTCAACTTCTATAAAAAGGCTTTCTCAATCCTCCATCATCTTAGAATTTTCCTTCTGAAATCACCTCCAGTTGAGATCTTGTATACATCTTGTTTCTACCCAGTTGTTTGCATGTTATCCCCTCACTTAAATTGTGAGCTCCTTAACCTAAAGGAATTTTTTTTGTTTGTTTTTCTTCTTATCTTCAGCACTTAGTACAGTCACATATGCAATTAATCACAAATAAAAGCAATGTAGTGTAATACAAAGAATGATGCTGAAAATGTAAGGAGACTTGGCATCTAGTCAAGTCTTTGTAATCAACTGAGGTGAGTGAGTAAATTAATTTAATATTCAGTTTTCTCCACCAGAAAATGACAGGCTTTAACTAGATAACCTGTAGGTTTCCTTCCAGCTCCAAAATTTGATGATTACCTTACAAAAATAAATTTTGAAATTTTGGCATTTTTTTCCCTAACACCAACCAAACAAGAACCCTATTCTTCTATTTGTTAAAACATACTGAAGCCTTCCTCCGACTCATTTAATACTTCAGAGATTTCAATGTAGCATTCAGATTATCCATCTGCTATCTTTCATGGGGTGATTAACTCACTAATTCTTTTTCCTTAAGGTCAGATATATTCTTAACAATAGTATGATTTTTTATTGGAAAAAACAGCAACATAGTCAGCATAACTAGAGTACATGATACAACACAATCTCCTATCAACAGAGTATAAAAGCCATACATATGCAAAGAACTATGCCAACAAGAAAATTAAACATGCAACAAGTAGAAAAGGCAGTGCTTGATTTTGAGTGTTAGATACTAATTTAAGACGCTATATTGACCAGTTTTCTTTTTCATCCACATGAGTATTCAGTTTTAAATAAATTATGATTTTACTTTGTTATAGCATGCCCTAACTATTCAAAGACTTAATTAAATAACAACCAAAATCCCAATCACTTTTACTTGGAGTTTTGAATAAGACAATAGTAAAAACAAAATAAAATGTAAAAGACAAAGATTAATTAAGGAAATCAATTTCACTTCCCTTTCATAATTAAGCTTTTAATTTAAATCAAAACAGCTGTGACTGTGAAGTCATTTTTCCCCTCCCCCCCCCAAGTCATACCCAACTCTACATGAGGCCTTTTAGGGTTTTCTAAGCTAAGATAATGGAGTGGTTTGTCATTTTCTTCTCCAGTTCATTTTACAGAGGAGGAAAGTGAGATAAATAAGATTAAGAGATCCACTGTACCACTAAAATAATATGAATGGATATTCACCAATTTCTACAGGTGGTAACAGAAACAGCTTGTTTCATTTGGAAAGAGGGAAGTTCTATTTTATTGAATGGCTCAAAAAAATAAAACAAAACTTTCTCCAACCAGCCTAAAAAAAGGATATGCATAGTAGGCACACAAAATTCAATATTTGTCTATCACCTACTCCTTTACTTCATAAAAGCAAATATACCTGATTCTCTTGCCTAACTTTACTTAACCAATACTTACTAAATCCTTACTAAATATACATGATATAAATGTGATGGCCACAAAATTACCAAAGAAAATGAGTGTTTTTCTAAATTTGAAGTATGGTGTTATCTTTATCTTCCTTAGCACACTGAATTTCACTCTGAAAAAGTTTTCTGTGGAAGTTATAGAACCAGAATTTTAGAGCTAGGACAGTGAGTATCTAACCCAGTGTCTTCATTTTACAAGCGAATTAAAGAGCAAACAAGGCTGTAATTTCTCTGTAGGGCTTAATTTTCTAAAACATGGAGTTGGGGAAGATCAGAGCAGAATTTTGTGTAGCCCACAATCCAAACTTTTTATTTTACACGAGGAAAATGACATCCAGAGAGAAATGATATACCTACTAAGGTGATACAATAAGTCAAGAGCAGAGCCAGACTTTCTAACTTTGAATCTAATGTTCTTCCAAAGCTTTAAAATAGTATTTTTAGAAGCCAAATAAAGTATCGATCCATCCCACCATATAAAATATAAAGCTAAAGAAAAGGGGGGGGGGGGAGAGAGAATGAGGAACTTTGCCCTAAATATTGCTTTCCAAGGAGAAGGGTAGTAATTTATTCTAATTCTTCCTCCCTGCTAAGTTTTGATCTACGCATATTTCAGGTAAACTTTCATAAGCTATATGTTCAAAGGTCAAGCTTCATCTGTGCCTGCCCAAGGCTATTCTTACTGGGAAATGCCTCTAAGATTCCATCCTACCATACACACATGACTTCAATGAATTGGCTTTGGAATTACAATCTTTCTCTGCCAAAGTACATTAAAAGTATACACACAAGGTACATTAAAATCCCCTTAAGGACTAACTCTCTAGGAGTTGCAAGAACACCTATAGTACTTGAAAAAAGAAAACTAGATGTGAAAACAGTCATCAGTCTGAGAGGCCATTTTCCTCTATTATGCCTCCAGACTAAGGGAATTGGTAGTATAGCATTAACATTCTCAGAAGATCTCATTTCCAAGTCCTTTTATTACGTGACTTTAATTTAAAAACAAAAGTTCTTTCTTCTGATGCATAAGTAGTACACAGAAGTCAAAACACATGGATTTCTGGCCATGCAGACATTAACAGATTTTATCCAAATCTACATTATTAATTTTATCAAAGATGGAATAGTTTCAATGATTGCTTTAAAAAAAAAAGTACAATCCTAAAAAGCAAAACCAAGTTATATGTGAAAGCTTTTGCAATGTGATTAAACTTCATTGAAGAAAAAAGAATTCACTGTTACAAGAAATTATAATGCTAAATCTCATTGCCAGCTGCAGTCAGCCTTATTCTATTAACAGAAGATCTTTCCTTACTTAAGTTTTTTCCTCTTTTACTAGTACTAAGCTGAACACTTAAGTAAATATAAAGAAGATGCACAGGAATTATCAGAAAACTGACATATATATTTGAGAAGAAAATGATTTAACTCTTAAAAATAACATAAGAAGCAGAAATCCAATAGTTCAGAATAATCCTAATTCTAAAAATGAATATTTGAGTGTAAGAGGAAGCACAGTATAGTAGATCTGAAATTGGAAGACCAGTTTTTCTTCATTCCAATTCTGTCACTCTTTTATTCTAAAATTGTGTATAAGTTAGGTCATGGAAACACACACAAGCACATAATGCATCCAGAAGAAAAACATCCACTTCTCCTATCTGGATTACACTATAACTACTCCCAATTATGAGCTCCCAAGTTGCTCCCCCACAACTTCAATATTATTATAAGTAAAGAGTTTTGTAAATCCTACTCTACAGTGTAACTATTAGCTATTATAATTGTCTTTATTGTTAGCAGATCTGTAGTATTGCTGTAGATGGCCAATGAGCCATTCCCAGCTTTACCCCATTTCTTTAGTGTTAGTTACTTGCTAAAATAGAACAAAATCATTTCAGGATTCTTATGCAAGGCAAATAGGCAGTTAATAAAGCAATTCTTCAGTGTCAGGCTCTGTACTAAGTGCTAGATATACAAATAAAAACAAAAGAGAGTCCTAATAATCTGAGAATAAGACAATAATGAAGAGTAGCCTAGTGAGTGTGTTAATAAATAGAAAATCTAAGTGTGGGGGACCTATTCCTCTATAAAAACTATGCCTCCTATGATTTAATATAATGTGACTTGGACTACAAAACTCACCATTCATTTACAAAATTCTGATTGTTACTATGACCTAACCCTAATCTAAAATTTACTAATCTGTCAACTAAGGTCAGGCAGAAGCAATTAAAAAAAAAAAAAACTGAGAGAATTAAATAACCTATTTCTTCTATTCTACTCTTGGTGTTAGCCAGAGTATACTCAGAGAAGCTTGGGAAAATGACACAGGTTGTTGCAAATTAGCAAAAAATGTTAAAAAAAAAAAAAAAAAAAAAAACAATAGTCAATATTGAAGGGGTTGTGGAAGGCAGGCACACTAATACTCTGCTGGTATAACCATTTTGAACAGCAACTTGGAATGATGCAAATAAAGTAATTAAAACCACACATATACTTTGAACCAGAGAATCTGATTTATACCCCAAAGAAGTCACTGATAAGAAAAGTCCCCAGATACTCCAAAATATTTGTAGCAAAACTTTTTGTGATAGTTAAGAATTGAAAATAAATTAGATGCTTATTAAATGGGAATAGCTAAACAAATTGTGGTACATGAATGTAAGAATACTACTGTGTTGTATGATATATGTTATGAATACAGAGAACTATGAAAAGATCTATATGAATTGAGGCACAGTGATGTAAAAAGAGATAAGAAAGCAAAACACACGGTAATCAAAAAATGGAAATGGAAATGGAAAGCACTACATACCAAAATAATCAAAAGTATAAAAAATTATAAAGATTGGGCAGAATTCAAGAGATATGTGAGAACATCCCTAACCAACATCTTTGTAAAGATTGGAAGTCCACAATTATTATACACTGCATGGATTTTTTCAACTTTCTCAATGTATTAATCAGTTACCCATATCAGTTGATCAGTTATTGTCATACATAAGGAATGCCTCTCAGGAGGAAAAGGAAGAATGAATCGGATACTATGGTGATGTAAATAACAGAAAACATCAATTAAAAAATGTTCCAGAGTTGAGGATGCCCACTAGGATATGTTCAGTGAACATCCCACCTTTATCCACTCCCATTTAAAATCCTTTCCTTGGCACTGTTCACATGCAAAGCTAGACCAGCAGAACTCAGCAATTATCAAGAGAAAGAAAAATATAATATTATTCTTAAAACCAAGAAAGGAGGGTAGCCTCCTTTTATACTATCAACAGCATTTATTTCAGTCACACTCACAATAGGAATTATATTATTTCAAATATCGATCAATATAGAAAATAACTCACTTTAGTAGCCTAAAAGACAAGTTCATTTTGAAGATTTTGTATGTTGTGTTATTTCTCAAACAGTAAAAACAAAAGCCCAGATTACACAGTAATAATCTCATTTCCACTCTGTAAACAGGGCTAACTTATCAAGCTGTCACTTAATCTCCTAGACCTAAAATGTGTCTCGAAAAACACATTATTATTTTCTTGTTCTATTAGAAATGAGAAAGTGAGAAACAGGTGCAGATCTTGAGTTTTGTGTCACTTGACATAACTAAATTTGCTCTTTAAAAAATGGAAACATACATTTTGGCACAGATTGACAGAACTTTAGACTTGAAAGGCACCTAAGAGATTTCCTAACCCAATCCATTTATTTAACTGATAAGGAAATTGAAGATCAGAGAAGGGAGATAATTTTTCCCAAGGTCACACAGCTAGTTAGCTGAGCAGAAACAAGAACTCAAATTGCATGAGTACCAATGCAAAGCTCTTGTCACCTTACTACAAAACAAACAAAAAAAAAAAACTTCAGAGAACATGCAAATGAATATATCTGTTACTAGAACTAATCCTCAAAGACATGCTGATACCAGCTTTTCACCAGATTTTGTTTGTTGTTTTTCCATGGTTAAGATAGTGCATATTTTACCCAACTAATTCTTTTTAAAAGTTTTTATAGTTCAATCAACACTATGTTTATGTATTCATTCTCACATATGGCATGTGCATTTTTAAAATAGTTCTAAAGTTTAAAGACTTTTCTTCTGAGATAAATATTTACAAGATATTATATATATATATATATATATATATATATGTATGTATACTTCCTGCTGGGATCATTGAGTTGGCTTTTTGTGACTTAAAACAAAGAGCTGAATCATTGAACTATAGAATTTTAGAGCTAAAAGGCACCATAGAGATCTAGTAGTACTAGTTAATCCAAATTATTTAAAATTCATTTATCAAATGAGCTCCCCTTACCATCCAATTGCTACTGTTTTTTAGAAATCAAAGAAAAAATTAGGATAAAATATTTCCTGGAGTTGAGACCTAGGTACATTGACCATGATCTTAGGATATGGATGTGCATAAGAAAGATGAAATACATGCTGGAGAGTGTGACAGCAGAGGGACAGGATCCTGACTGGCTGTGGTCACAAGCAGAAAAGAAGTTCAACTCAACAGTCTAATCCTAAAGAATGAATGGGTCAACAGAATGACAATAATTAAATAATATATCAAACTTATAGGATGCAGCCAAAGGTCTCTAAATGTTTATATAAGTAAAAAAAAAAAAAAAGCATGCAATTAAAAAAGGTAGAAAATGAACAAATTAAAATTCTCCAATAAATTACCAAATTAGAAATTCTGAAAACAAAGGATAGATGAATAAGACTGAAAGAAAACTATTGCATTAATAAATAAAAACAAAGACCTGGTTTTATAGGGGAAAAACAATAGATAAACCTTTAATTAATTTGATTAGAAAAATGAAAGAAAACCAAATTACCACTATCAAAATGAAAAGAGTAAATTCACCATCAATGAAGAGGCAATCAAAACAATAATTAGAAGCTATTTTGCCCAACTATACATCAATAAATCTGATGATCTAAGTAAAGAGGATGAGTATTCATAAAAATATAAATTGCACTTAATCCCATTTTAGAAAAAAGAAACTGAACGCGTCATCAATGAACTCTCTAAGAAAAAACAAGAACAAGGTACAAACTCAGAACAGCTACTTCTACTTCAAAGAAAAATGTTAAATGATCACAAGCTCCAAAGGAATTCTTGGAAGAGTTTAAAAAAAGATTTTGAAAACAAATTTAAAAAGCTGATAAGGAGGGAGGGAGAATAATTCAAGAAAATTATGAGAGGAAAGCCAAGCAATTTGAAAGAGATTCAAAAATTTAAGGAAGAAAATAATTCCTTAAAAATGAGAACTGGAAATGTGGAAGCTAAAAACTTTATAAGATACCAAGAAATAATAAAATAAAATCAAAAGAATGAAAAAATAGAAGATAATATGAAACATTTCATTGGAAAAACAACTTACCTGAAAACAAATCTAGGAGAGACAATTTAAGAATCAGACTATCAGAAAATTATGATCAAAAACAATCTAGATATTATACTTCAAGAAATCACTAAGGAAAATTGCCCTGAAGTTTGAGAATTAGAGGGTTAAATATAAATTGAAAAAAAAAAAAATCCAAAGATAACCACCTGAAAGAGATCATAAGATGAAAACTCACAGAAACATCATTGCTAAATTTTGAAGCTCCCAGGTCAAAGAAGAAAATATCACAACTAGAAACAAACAATTTAAATACCATGGAAATACAATCAAGATAACACAAGATTTAACAATTATTATTTAACAAGATTAAAAAACTGAAGGGCTTGGAACAACATATTCCAAAGAGCAAGAGAGGAGTTGGGTCTGCAACCAAGAATAATTTGCCCAACAAAACTGAATGTAATTCTGCAAGGGGCAATGTGGGGGATGTTAGGTATTTAATGAATTGGAGGATTTCCAGGTATTCTTGAGGAACAGATCAAAACTGAATGGAAAATATGACTTATAAGAATCAGAAGAAATATAAGGTAAATATAAAGATCAATTATAAGAGATTTAATAAGGTCCAACTGTTTGCTTCTCATGTGGGAAAACATTATTTGTAACTCTTTAAGAATGTTATCATTCAAAAAAAAAAAAAGAATGTTATCATTCTTAGAGTAATTTGAAAAAGCATATATAGATAGAAGATTTGAGATTGAGCTGAATGTGATGGATGATCCTAAAAAATAAAATTGGATAGGAAGAGGTAAAATGGAGCAATCACTGCATAAAAACAAGATGTGAAAGAACCAGTTCAGTGGAGGGCAAGAGATAGAGAGCTAGTAGTACTAAAACTGTATTCTTATCAGAACTGGGTTAAAGAAGGAAAGCACAATCAAAATGATTTCAGAAAACCCTTGGAAGGCTTTGTGAACTGATCCAAGGAGAAATGCACAGAACCAGAACACTGTACACAGTAACAGCACTGTCATATGATAATCAAATGTAAATGACTTAAGTTATTTTCAACAATAAAATGGAATTATCTGGAATCAAAGGACTCATGTTGAAAAATACTAAATACCTTTAGAGAGAAAGTTAATGAACTCAAAATGAAGATTGAAACATACTTTTTCTTGCATTTTTTTTTGTTTCTTTGGATTTTCTTCTGTAACATATTAAGTATGCCAATGTGTTTTGAATGATGTCACACACATAACTGATAGCAAATTGTTTACCTTCTCAAGGTGGAAAGGTCTAAGAGGAAAAAACAGAATTGGAAATTCAAAATGTTAATTAAAAAAATCAACATTTAATTGGGAAATATTTGAAAAAATTGGTTTTATATATATACATACATATATATGCTAAATGAAATGAGAGAACCAGGAGATCATTGTACATAGCAACAACAAAATTACAAAAAGATCAATTCTGATGATGTAGCTCTTTTTAATAATGAGATGACTGAGGCCAGTTCCAATGATCTTGTGATAAAGAGAGCCATCTATACCCAGAGAGAGGACAATGATACTGAGTGTGCATCACAACAAAGCATTTTCACTCTTTTTTTGTTTGGTTGCATTTTGTTTTCTCTCATTTTCCCTTTTTAATCTGATTTTTCTTGCGTAGGATGATAATTATAAATATATATACACATATTGGATTTAACATATATTTTAACATGTTTAACATATATTGGATTACTTACTATCTAGGGAAGGAGGTATGGGGAAGAGAAGGAAAAATTTGGAACACAAGGTTTTGCAAGGATCAATGTTGAAAAATTATTCATGCACATATTTTGAAAATAAGAAGCTGTAATAAAAAATGTTTTTAAATTAAAAAAAGAAGATAGGAGAGGTTCCTGAAGGGTGTTTGATAACTACTACCAGAATCTTGTTTTGGTATTAAATATAGTTTAAATGAACTCAAAGCAATTACTCTTACTTTGAGTAATTACTTGAGTAATTTAGTAAGAGTAATTACTTTGAATTTCATTCAATCCATATTTGCTATCTAAATTTTGGAAACCTGCAGGTAACAATGGGAAGTAAGAAGTATTTTAACTTCTCACCTTGACCAGTGAGTCAGAGAATATGAGTGAAATCATGGTCAGTATTTGAAAGGATAGCCAGGAAAGCTAATGACATCAGGAGAGAGCCAAGTCTCAATGAGAATAGGAAGATGAAAGAAAACAGAAAAGGTTTAAAATGAGAACAAATTTGTTACTTGTGAAGCAGACATTCCAAAGAATACAGCCAAAGAAATAGGTAGCTTTTAGAGGAGTTCATAGGGGGTAGAAAAGAAAGGAGAAATCAGTGAGGGACAGAAGACAGGAGTTCAGAATCACTGGGAAGGGGAAAGAGTATGATGCAGTGAGAGTTCAATAATCACTGAGGAATGAGTTCAGGTAGATAATCATCAGGTTTGATGATCTGAGCCAACTAGAAATCTTTCCAGGATATTAAGCAGCAATCTGTTAAATTTCAGGCAAAGTAACTGGTACAGTGGGAGTACCAGTAAGTCAAGGGGCTGAGAGGGAGTGAGATAGAATAGCTGCCATAACATGTAGAACATAAGGAAAAACCTTCCTTTGGTAGCAGGGACATGGATATAAAAATTTGCCCTTGTGTACCACCAATTTTTCAATTTTCTTTGGTCCATCTCATTTCCTAGGTTAGGACTTGCTCACTTACCCTTTTAACCCATACCAGAATTTTGGATTGGTGCCCCAGAGTGGTAATCACTTAGCTTTTATTCTAATATTTAGGGAATTTAGGAATTTAAGGAATAGCCCTTGTGGTTGAGTTCCCATCAACACTATGCTTCCAAACACTTTATTAATTTATTTCTCATGAATATAACAGCCACTAATACTCAAACT
Organism: Antechinus flavipes; assembly: GCF_016432865.1. Lineage (NCBI taxonomy): Eukaryota > Metazoa > Chordata > Mammalia > Dasyuromorphia > Dasyuridae > Antechinus > Antechinus flavipes. The sequence continues at coordinate 151,531,559 of NC_067400.1, read as the reverse complement.
TCAATGAAACACTTGCTAAAAATATAAAGCAAATACAAATCTATATAATTTTCTATAGTTATACTTCCCCACTCCCCCATAATGCAGCATATCCACAGAGTGATTACATACACATCCAGGGCAGTTAGACATATATGTGGGAAGTATACGTGGCCAGGACAACTCACAACTGCATAATGTAAATTTAAATTAAAGTCTTTTGAGAGATGTAGTTTTTCAGTTTAATAAATGCACCCAGTGCTAAGCTGTGCTGACCCATAATGTCCTTGACTAACAAAACAACCAAACTAGTCCATCTACTGAACTACTTCTCTGATGCTTACTTAACTTCCAAAACATTCCCTTGCTTAGCTGCGCTTACTCCTCCACAGCAACTATAGTATTCATCATTTCTAGATTCAGGCTTATTAGTCAATGTTTTCAGCTACACTGGTGGTGTGCAAAAGACACTAACCTTTATATTAAAGGTGGGAAAAGCACCTCCAACTCTACACCCTTGCAGAATTTTTATATTTCTCTACTACCCAATAATAAATAGCAAGGGGATACCATGGGAATTTTTTGAAGAGAAGATAAGGTTTAAACAGCTATTATGGTGAATGAGATAGAGAATCAATTATGGAAGAGTAAAAGAATTACCTCATGGCAATGAGGATCCATTTACCTCTGTTGTAGCCTCAGTCAAGACATTTACATCACTTCTTATAAGCTTCATTCAGCATAATGTTAATTATGAAGTGGCAGAAAATAAAGAAATAATCCAGGATTGGAATTTGATGTGAGAAATGCCCTATTGATTGGTTTTGCTAAAATGATTTTTTTCATTTGTAATCTTTACGAAAAGTGATACCTTTCTGGGTAGCAGAGGAAGGAGAGATATATTCAGAAAAGAATGTAATGGACAGATTGATTTGGTACTGGTTTAAAAAATAGAGAAATCGATTAGTGAAACAAGTTAGGTATACTATATAAAGACATAAACCAACCTAATTGCTTTTAGTTTGATAAATTCAAAGAGTCCCAGGTAAGGACTTGATATTTAACAAGAACTGTTGAGAAAACAAAAATAATTTGACAGATATTAGGTTTATATCAATACTTTACACTATATATCAAGCTAAATTTCAAATGGATACATGACTTAGATATAAACAGCCATAGCATTAACAATAGAAGGATAAGGAAGAAATTATCTTTTATGTTTATGGATAACAGAACAGTTTATGAAAAAACAGGGAATAGAGAGGATTCATCAAAAATAAAAAGAACAATTCTGATTATATAAAATTTAAAAGTTTTCATACAAACAGAATTAAAGCACTCAAAATTAGAAAGTAATAAGCTCAGAAAAGTAGTTTTCTCTGTAAATTACCTCATTTCCAAGATATAAGAATAAGTCAATAAACATTTAGTAAGTGCTTATTATGCCAGGTACTGTGCTAAGTACTGGGAGAAAAAGAGGCAAAAGATAGTCATTATAATTTAGTGGGGAAGACAACATATAACAAATATATACAAAGCCAGCTACATACAGGATAAATAGAAATAATTATCAGAGAGAAAATACTGGAATTAAGAAGAGATTGGGGAAGGCTTCCTTTAAAGATGAGATTTTAGGTGGTACTTAAAAGGAAACCCAGGGAAATCAGTTGTGAGAGAAGAGGAGAGAAAAAAATGTGTAAGAATAAGAGTCATTCACCAATTGATAACAAGCAGTTTAAAAAAGAAAAGAAAGAAATCATAAGCAATCATATAAAAATATTCTAAATCACTAATAAAATTAGAGAAATATAAGTCAATACAATTTAAGTTCATTCTTATAACAGAATAGCAAAGATGAGAGTTTAAAGCTTCTTAAATAAGTTAAAAACAATCCCATCTTATACAAAATTCCACTCTTTTGACAGAAATATCTATATCTTCTTCTAAACTATCATATAATATTAATATAACATTTATTAGATTCATAGAGATATGATACTTCTAATAAGGTCATGTTTATCTTATTTCAGAAGTAACATTACTTGTGGGGCATCATCTCTGTAGTTAGCATAGAGAATTGAGCACTGAACCTTGAATGAACCAGGAAGATCAAAAATCTAATCCAGCCAGATATTAATTAGTTGTATTACTGGGCAAATCATCTAATTTCCTCATCTTTAAAATGGGAATAATAATAGCACCTATCTCCCAAAGTTGTTGAGAGGCTAACATTTATAAAGTACTATAACTAAGGTTATCTATTAAATCAAATAGAAAATTTCTTCCTTTTCTTCCTCAAACTTGTTCTGTACTCTGAAGAACAACTTTTTATTTTTGCCTTCAGACCATCTGTTTGTTTGATTGCAATTGTAAGCTCATATATCTAGTATTTTTAAGACAAGCATATAATATTTTCATTTTATAGCTCATTTTATTGATGCAATAGCAAAATTCCCATATGTTGTGATCAAGCAAATAACAATTGTGCTTAAATGTAATGTGGCCTGACCTTAAATTCCTAAATACTTTTCATGATTCATAGAACAAAATAACTGATATTTTATATTTTTAGAGATGAATAAGTTAATTGACCTTTACTAGCTCCAATATAACTAGCTCAATCTGATCGACCACCTTCCCTAGGAGTAGTATCAAGGACTACTTTTGTATAGGCTTTTAATAAAGCAGATCATTCAGCAGTAAAAGTAGGATCTCACTAATGAGTAGACTTCTGTGTGCAACATGCTACATGGAACAATCATCTTCTGTGTTAAAGGTGTAATATTACTTTTAATTTGATCATTGGAAATTATTTTCATAATATTTAATATTTCATAAAAATACAAAGTAAAACCATATGTACAAATATTTTATTTTTCAATTTTAGGATGAAGAGGGAAAAAATTGGCATCTAAAGGTAAAATTTTATTTTATATGCTTTTTTAGGAGTATTAATAGAAAAAATTCAAAGTAAATCAAGCTAAGCAATTAAAAATCTGATTTCCAACTACCCAAAATAGTAGGAATTTGTCAACACTAATATTAAACTTCCTTTTAAAAAAAAGAAAATGCTAGTTTTTAAATACTTTAAAATCATGCTCAACATCTAATCAAACCAAAAAGACCATCTTAAAAATGGATTTTTCCATTGTTGTGACATAATTTTTAAAAATCCATCAGACTAGAAGAAAACATTGTATAAAGTAAATTCAGAAGAGATCAGTTGTAATGGCTCTAATATAATAATGAAACATCCAAGATGTTTAGAAGCTAAATGCAACCCAGATTAATTATAGTATCCCTCTTGAAAACTTGTGGTCACATGTGAAAATTTTACATATGAAATTAAATTCAGTGAACTCATTTACTTCCCACGTGAATTCAATCTGCAAATCTTCTGCCATACCTGGCAATCTTTATTCAGTATTTTAATAGAAAGGAAGTTACAGGTCAGAGTTGAAAATCACTGGCAGTAATGAACACTGATACTAAGAGTCACATTGTTGTTAGTCTTATCAGACTCATTGTACACAATCAAATTCTCCAGATCCGAATTTTTTTTTCAATGTCTCAACTAAAGCTTTTAGTTTTAGTATTTCCAGGATGCTGTGATTCTAAATGGCACAAAGAAACACAGTAACCAAAACCAAAAAACAAACAAACAACCAAAAAAAACCTCACCTCAGATAAATAACTTTCTCCCCTTTAAAATCAATTAAACATTTTTTTGTGGAACTGAATAAAAATAAAAATCTGTATTTAGCAAGAAGTGGCTTCAAAATTTATTTATCCAACCTTATGATGCAAAGCAGCAGTAATAAAAACTTCAGTACTCAGGTAATTACAATGATAAACCACAATTCCAGAAGACTAAGTATGAATGTGCTATTCACCTCTTCCCAAAGAAATAACTGAATTTTTAATTCAGAATGAAACATCCATTTTTAAACAAGATCAATGTGGGAATTTGTTTTGCATATTGGTGATGGGGGGGGGGAGATATTTTTCCCTTTTTATTCAAGTGAGGGAACTGAAAAGGAAAGAAAATAAATATGTGTAAAATAAATGTTTCATATCCAATCTTTTTTTATTCTTTGTATTCCAATCTATTCATGTTTGTTAATAATTAGTTTCAAAAGAAAAAAGAAAAGTTAATTTTTTTAAACTTTACTTTTTCAAGGTCTTTGATAACCAGGTTGTTTGCTAGTTAATTTTACCTTAAATTGCGCATTTGGAATGAGTAACAATATAATACCTATATGATAGTTTAAGCACTGTTAGCAACAGGGACAGAAGAAATGCTAAGATTTTTGCAGAGCAGCACAATCAGGGACTGGTGTAAGCAAAGGAAATAAAAGAGAACAACTTGGAATTCAGTAATCAGAGATGGGATGGCCCCAATTTGAACAAAACCAGCATATAACTAACATGAATAGAAGACAAAGAATCCACAAACACAGACAGTCCCCACAGTTCATGGCCAACCAAGAGACAGATTAACTATGTGCCCAGGGGCAAAAATAACTGAGTCATTTGCAGCAACAGCCTCAGTCCACAAGAATAACAAACATCATCACTACAAAACACATTGCATAAACAGGGATGTTTGCAAATATATTAAAGAACTTAATCACCACCTTACCAAAAAGTTAGGTGAGAATCTTTACTTAAAGCAATTTCCCTCATTCTCTGGAAAAATTGAAAAAAGCAACTTTTCTAGAACTTTCAACATGTTGAATAAATTTACTTTCTTTGAATTCTTTACTTCAGAAATAGAATCTTATTGTTAATTATTCAAAATCATATTGTCAGATTGCTTATTTTCCAGTGAATTATATAGTCAAAGCACTAAGATTGCTAAGTACAAATTTCTATAATGTGTTGTTTAATATTCAATAAGTAATTAGATAAATATATTAGACATTATTTTTGGTGAACAGTACTTGTGCAGTTTATAGTCTCAGTAGTACCATGATGTAATTTGTATAGCCAATCAAGAAAAATGAACAAGGTTAGTTAAAATATAGCCAATGGAATACTGGCAGAATAGCATTAATATTCTAATATGACCTAATGGCTTCCAATTTCTAGGGTCCTTTAAGAAAGAGGATATATAAGGAAAGAGACTATAAAATCAAACTGTGCAACACAGTCTTCAGTTACCTTGGATGCTAATATTTCCACTTAAAAGTGAAATCTCTAAAATCTCAGGTTCAAATCTTTCAGGGACTAGAAATCACATGTGAAAAATTTACATCGTAATCTTAGATTGTTTCCATTCTGTACTAAGCAAAAGAAGTTACAGATTTTCTGAGTATACATGAAGAGTTTAGAGACTAGTTAATTCTATTTTCAGAGCTGCATTTTACCTCCATATCCCTCTCATAGTAGTGAGGCTTAAGTTAGTTTAGGTTATCCATAAACTAAATAACTCCTAGCTATTCCACTAGTATAAAAAAACAGATGATTAAGGTTTTCTGGTGGTTTGAAATATAGTTCTGATACTAACTATATGATCATGAGTAAATCACTTAACCTCCCTGAGCCTCAATTTCCTCATATGTAAAATGAGATTGATGACATATGTAGTATTTACCTCACATGATTGCTGGGAAGAGCAAATATGAATGTAGAATTCTAAACTTTGAATAACCATATTGTCAGATATTATTTTTAAAATTACATTTCTTTCTTTTACCTGGGGGGAGAGGGGGATTTTTCTTGTGATTTCATTCCCTTGTATAAGGAAGTTCAAATGTTCTATTCACGCAAGTTTTACTACATAATACTCTTAATAGAATTGCCCTGGATAATAGAGCTAGTATATGTCAGGACTAGATTACATTTCTTCATGGTTCCATCAAGCTGCCAATTTCATTATGGCTGAACTAATTCCAAAACCAAATTCTTGTTATTGATATATGTTGCAAGAATACAGAATAATTAAATTTGGCCTGAATTTCCATCACCTTGTATATATATCTAACAGGTACATTTTTGTTTGTTTTTATTTCCCCATATACAAATAGCCAGAAGGTAGATGGGTCCTCCCACACCTCCAAAGGGGTGGAAAAAGACAATGCACCAAATTGGATCTCACCCCAGCAAGAGTGGGAGGGCGGGTTCGAGGCAACCAGAACTCCAATGAGCTTTCTTTGCCTCATCCTAACAATGAAGCCAATTTTAAATCCAATCTTCAAAACCCTTTTCATTTAGGATGGGAAAAGCCAAGTAAATAAAATGACCAAGTGAAACAATGTAAGGATGGGATAACTCAACTAGACCACATTCAATTTTTCCGAAAACTGCATAGCAGTGTGGATTTAAGACTATGCAGTGTATAGTTTGTTCAAGGAATCTATCGAGATCCTAGCTAGGTTCATAAGGAATGGAATACACGTGCTATATAAGGGCTAAAAGCTAGAGAAAGGCGCTGTAAAACACATTGCATTACAAGAGTCACCGAAGAAAGGTCCATTCTCTCCTGACCAGTCTGCTAAACAAATAACTGTGAATTCAATGTGATTTTTACCACAGAACAGGATTAAAAAGGAAAAAAAAAGCAAGTTGGCCACTCTGCTTTTATGTGTATTGCTAAGCTGTTCCAGATGAAAATCAAGATTTTTTTCCCTCCAAGTCCTCACATTAAACAAGCCCAAGGGGCTACAAGGAACTCATTCCTTTGTAAGGCTCAATCCAAGGGACACTGAACAGATTCCCCAAACCAGCAGGAAGCAGTGAGTTATCCATTTGGCATTATAGCTATAAACGCACTTCAGACTCATTAAGAGGAATTTATCCTTTGATTTAAAAATAAACAGACGCACACTCAGTACCAAGCTGCATCACACATTTAAAGTTTCCAGAACTTAGGGTTTTTAAAATCATATTCCAAAGAATTTTTAAAATGTGCATCACATTTCTCACCCCAAGACAGAAGTTTGTCACACGTGGAAGTTGAGGAGAATATGAAGGAGGAAAGGGAAAGATGGACGAAATCCAATTTGTGCTCTGACCAGATTTGTCTTTGTCAACCAGGTCTAAGGATTGCAGTGTAACTTTGTGAGGAGATCTGAACAAGCTTCGGACATTTCACAGTATACATAACCAGATTTAACAGCCATCGGCCTGATACTCAACTCTAGGGACTGAGATTTACACAAGTGTCCAGAAGAAGCTTCTCAACGCTGTCACCAAAGAGGGGGGATGGGGCCGGGATAGTTCGATTAAGAAGGAAAGGGGCTGGAGAATCAGAGTCCCTGATATTCCTCTGACGTAGGGTTAAAGGAGAGCAAAGGAAAAGTGTCCTCCCATGCTTGCGATGCCCCCGGAATCCAACAGGGCAACCGAAGTCCCCTACTATTGTTAGGTTACAGCCGTGTCCACCAGCTCAGCCCAGAACCTCCGGCTTCCAAAAAGCCCCACCCACCACTACCCTATCTCGGACCAAAGCGAAGCCATCCTCACCTGTCCCATACCCCCACACCCCACTTCCAGGGGCCGCTCAAGGTCCGATCTCCTCCTCAGCCCTTCACCACCACCACCCAGCTTTCCCCGTAGCCAAGCGACTTCTACAAGTTGCTGCAGCGGCAGTTGCCCTCGCTCTCCCCACACCCATGCCTGCCTCCCCTCATCGAGGACAAGTCCGATGCCCTCCACTTCCTCCGACCTGGCCTCCCAGCCGCTCCCCCCTCCACACCTCCTCCCCACTCTTCATTGTTCCCCAAAACAGCTCTTACGTCTCGGGACTGGAGCTGGAGCCGGACTGGAGCTGGGGCTGGGGCTAGAGCTACCGCTGCACTCCAGCGTCCGGGGCTCGGGTTCCCGCTGCTCTCCCCGCTCCTTCTCCTCCTCTTCCTCCCCCTCCCCTGCGCCGCGGGCCCCGGGCTGCTGAGGGAGGCGGCGGCGGCGGCTGCTGCTGCTGCTGCTGTTGTTGCTGCTGCTGCTGCTCGCGCGGCTCCTGGGCTGGGGCTGCAGCGGCTGCTTTCTATTAATACTCCCGGGTACTGCTGGCTCTCGTCTCCGGCGCACAAGTAGAGCTGGCAGGGGCCGGCGGAGGTCCGAGCCATTAAAGGGTTCCCGGGAAAGGAGGAGAAGGGGAGGAGCAGGAGGACGAAAGACGAGGGGAGGAGAGGGAAGGTAGCGGGCTCAGGGTCGCCATGTCCGGCTCGACGCCTAGGCAAACACCATTTGCACGGGAGAAGCCCTAGAGGCGGTGGCTATGGCTCTTTCCTTCCCCGCCCCTTTTTCCCTCCCCACCCCTTCAAATAAAATTAAAAGGCCGAACAGCGGCTGCAAAGACGCAGGCTACTGACTTGCCTCGGGTAGACCCGGCAGGCGAGCGGGAACTGAACTCAGCAGCCCCACAGCCGTGGTCGCCGCACCTCCCCGCCCCTAAGCCAGCCCCCTCCGAAGGAGGGAGAGAGAAAGAAGGAGAGGATGGGGGGAGGGGGAAGCTACGGTGGAGAAGAGAGAGGGAGAGGGAGAGCTACAGCCCCCTCCAGCGTTCGGCCCTGTTTCCAGCCAGGCTGCTTCCCAGGCGCCGCCCCGCCCCGCCCCAAGCTCCCAGGGAGACCCCAGGACACGCCCCGGGTCCTAGGGACACAGCTTGGGGGGTTATGCCAAAAGGAAGGTAAGAGGTGCCTGGGAAAGCTGTCGCCAAGCCGGAGCAGCTGGACTATGGAATCGTCCCCCATCCTTCCCACCCGGCACAAACAATGCTCCCCTCTCCCCGAAAAGACAACCCCCTTTCCTCCCAAGCTCCACGCGGGACTCCCCATCCCTAGTTCCTTGTCATAATTGAAGGTCCGGGCGACGCCACCCAGGAGTACATGAAAATGGGAGAGGGGAGGAGAGATTTGAGCCATTCTTTATACCTTTTAGGAGAAAGAGCCAGGTTTGCTGATTTAAAAAAAAAAGAAAACTAGCGAGGCTGATGAACAGGTAAAACTCGAGACCGCGTAGAGGTTTAAATAAAACAATTAAGTATACCAAGACCCTAAGATTTCTCCCAGTCTTTCTTTGTAATTTGAAGCAGCGTCCCACCTAGCTACCCACCGAAGTGTGCCTTCCCTTCCGCTGTCCCTAGAGACAGGAGCTTGTCTTTGCTGCAAAAGCAGCCGCGCCTCCCCTTTCCTCCACGGGCGCGCTCCGCCTCTTCTCGCGCCATTGCTACCTAAAGGCTGCAAAGGGGTTAATCCCGAAAGGATCAGCTGCCACAAAAGCCCGTCCCACCCAGCTGGAGGAGTCTTAAGTGGGCCCTAGGTCAGGCGTAACCAGTATTCCCAGCTGTTCCAACCCATTCCGGCCCTTCCTTCCTTCTCCTGGACTTTGCTGCAAGGAAGATTCGGCCGGTGGGAGGCACACCTGGATTCTTCCCCTTCCATCCCCCGTCCGTCACTCTCGCCCTAGCTATGAAATCTTGGTTCTCCCTCTGAAAGGTAGACAAAGTCCATATACTCGGTTTATTTTCTTTCCATGGGTGAGAGTGGACTGTTGACTAGAAACCTGTCGTACTCTGCCCCCAAGCATTTGCAAAGATCAGGTGAAATCCGAACAACCAGGAAGACATGCTCGCGTGGCCCGATTGACAGAAGAGAGATACAATTTCAGCAGATGCTGCCCTAAGTACTCACCCTTTAGACTGCTAACTTTACTGCCCCTCCGGTACCTTCTAGCATCCCGGTAGTATCTTTCCCCTTATCTTAACAGATAAGAGCCTTCTTGGCCTTAATTTTTTTTTTTTTTTAATCTGAAAGGTTCTTTGTGACAGTTCAAAATCTGAGCTTCAAGAGATAGAAATGAGAAAAACAAAAAGGCACCACCGGATCTCCTTCCCACCAAATCCACTAAAAGGGGGGCAGGTAGGTGGCGCAGTGGATAGAGCACCAGCCCTGAAGTCAGGAGGACCTGAGTTCAAATCTGGTCTCAGACACTGTCTAGCTGTGTGACCCTGGGCAAGTCACTTAACCCCAATTGCCTCAGCAAAAAAAACCAAAACAAATCCACTAAAAGGTCTTAGTTTTTTTTATGTGTTTACCTCAAAGACATACTGGACCTAAGATCCTGACTGTGACTCCAACTCAGAATTATAGACCCTAGACCGTTAGAGCATCTCCATTAACGAGAAAAGTTTTAATAAATGGGATAGTATTTATGTTTACCATTTCAGCCAACTTGCAGGTCCAGGAGAGTACTCCCTATTGGGGATGCTTAAAATTTACAGATTATTGAATGGTTCCAAAAGAGACTTTTCCATTTTACATCTCATTTTTTTTTACCCTCCTCATGTATGAAAATGCCAATGAAGAGAGCAAACAGTAGATCTAAGAAGTTCAACAATGAATCTAGTGGAACTGAGGCTCACAATATGACTGGGCCATTAGGTTAAGCTCAGGGGCTAGCCTCTCTCTCTAATTGAGTGGTTTTTAAAAATTATTCCAGGGATTAGCAGGAGTGAAGAAAAGGATACTTAAACTAGAAATCAAAAGATCTCTGTCATTAACTAGCTGATATGATGTTGGGTAAGATACCTGACCCTTCCAAGGCCTCAGTTTTCTCATTTGTAAAATTGGGGATTGAATAGGAATGTCTACAATACTATAGGGATTCCAAAAATTTGTATAATTTTTAATTAAATTGAAAACAATTTTAAAAGGTTCCTTCTATCAAGAGTTAAATATGGTATTAGGTAAGTACCAGGATACTCAAAAAAAAATCTTATTAGCTAAAAAAAATCTCAAATCCTTCCCAATTCACAAACCAAATTATAAGATCATATATCACAGATCCAGACTTCAGAAGAAACTTCAAAAATTACATAGCCAAATCCCCCTTTTTGAAAAAGGAGGAAATTAAGGCTCAAGGAGGTCTAGGCTTCCAAAATTACAAAGGCAATAGATAGATAAATAGATAAAAACAACAAAATGTAGGTATAGATATACATATATTCACATATATATTGTCCATACAAATATGTATGTAAGCACATGCTTTTATAAAATATACATGTAATTATAGATTAGCTATAATCTCAAAGATAGGATTGTATATATATTTCCTATGATAGATTTATACTGAATGCATATTGTATTATAATATATAATTTGTATTGTTTTATATTATACTGTATTGCATATGATAGATGTGAACATATATGTGTATATATGGTAGATATACATAATAAATACAGATGTTGACTATAATCTATAATCTCAGGGATAGAATTTGAATAGAGTTCCTCAGTTTAGAGCCAGTGTTTTTTTCATTCAACAAGCATTCATTATGTGTCAGCTACGGACACTGTCCTAAGTACTGGGCATATAAAAGACTCAAAGACAGTCAGTCTCTTCTCTCAGTGAGTTTAATTGGGAAGAAAACAGGGAAATAACTATGTCTTCACTAAAGAAGTTCTGAAAAAAAATGAGAATTGCTTGTCATTTTCTGTCAGTTATTTAAGACAGATGTCTAAGCTTAAAAATTCAGAAACCTCTAGGTCCCCAGTTAATCGTCATTGTTCTTAAAATTTTTCAGTGCTGAGCTCAGCTGGTCAAAAAACTTTATGTACATCTGAGAGCCTTTCTAGATATAAAGCAGTCACCTCATACATAACCTCTGTTTTTCAAACCTTCTGAAATCTTTTCTTCCACCACTCGTCATTCCAATCTCACATCTGAAGTCTGGAGAAGAATATTAGAATGCACAGATCTTGGGGGAAGTAAAATGGAATAAGGTAAAAGGTGAAGGATTTGCTGGTCATCCTTTTTCTTTGCTTTTCTAAACAAGAAAAGTAGAAATCCAGGAAAATGTCACAAAAGAGCATCAGATTGCAAATATTTTTAATTTAGCTATAGTCTTATTCTTTTGATTTCAGGAACTCTCCTGGGGAGAGTTGGTCTGGGGAAGATGTCATGTTTGATGGACACTTGAAATACTTTCATTACCAACATGCTGGCCTCCTTTTCACAATGATGAGTCCCTGTGGGCCTCTATTTGTGGGACGACTCTGGTCTTTACAATCTTCATTCCCGTTCCCCCTTCTAATTCTGACATTTCAAACTTCAACATCAAGCCCTAGGACAAGTACTTTCTTTCCTTCCTTCCTTCCTTCCTTCCTCCTCCTCTTCCTCTTCCTCCTGTTTTTCTCCTCCTCCTTCTCTTCCTCCTCCTCTTCCTCCTCCTCCTCCTCCTCCTTCTTCTCCTTCTTCTTCTTCTTCTTCTTCTTCTTCTTCTTCTTCTTCTTCTTCTTCTTCTTCTTCTTCTCTCTCTCTCTCTCTCTCTCTCTCTCTCTCTCTCTCTCTCACACACACACACACACACACACACACACACACACACACAACCCTTCAATTTTGTCTTGTTTTGTTTTGTTTTGTCTTCCCCCATTCAATTTAAGTTTATTGAGTTTATTGGGTCTTTTGTTCTACTTGTATTTGTATCTCCAGTATTTTGTCCAATGATTGGCATAAAGTAAATGCATAATAAATGTTTGTTGTCTGCCTGTCTGGCTATTTGCCTCTGAAAAGAAGTAGGATTGTGAGAGGAAAGTTATATATGTGTCATGTGTACTTCCCTAAAGATCAGTAATCCCCTTTTATTCTTGTTTTATGGTGATATGTTTAAGGTCCTAATTAAAATAACCTTGTTATCCACCAAGATTTATAATACTGAATGACCGAAAAAAGCATTTATTAAGTACTTACTATATGCCAATCACTGCTAAGCTCTGGGAATACTGAGATAAACTAGTGACTTGATTCTTGCCCACAAGGGATCTATTACCTTCTTTTTAGGTAGTTTATTAAGGTTTACTTTATTAAAGTTGACCCTATTAAGGTCAACATGTAAAGGGGAGCTAAACTGGAAAGAGGCAAAAGAAGGTAGCAATTTAGGACAGAATAAATAGGTCTGGGAAATAGTGTGGCTACTTGGTTCTGGTCAAGATAAAGTAAGAGGTTATTTGTCAAAGAACAGGCTTCCCAGGCAGTTCTAGTAGAAGGAAAAGAGAGACCAGAATATTTCTTGCTTTGGAAATGAGAATACTAAGAGTTAGAAGTAACAACACCTTCCTAAAATCATTGCTAATATGAAATAGATCTGGGACTTAAACATAGATTTTCTAATATAAATCTAATGCTTGTTTCTCCAGAACATCATTTTTTAATATCCCAACATATCAGTTGCAGAAGAAAATCATGAAAAATGTTTTTCCCTAGAAAAGTCATATATCCCAATGGAGAAACAAGAGTAAAACAGTTGTGTTTCTTCTTCCCAAGACTAAAAGGTAGTTAAGTCCCAAACCTGACATTTAAAATTATGTGTGACCTACCTCCATGCCACAGTGTAGCATTAGCATGGCCTTGGTAGAGTGTTGTGATCATATGATATATGATCTTTATAGTTATATATCCAGTCCTCTGAGCTGCAATAACTCATTACAAATTGTCATTTGGTCACTGGATGTTCTATAGACATTTTAAATTCAACAAGTCTAAAACAACTTATATCCTTCTCCTTTAATCTTGTCATCTTCCAACTTCTCTATTTCTCTTGAAGGGAGGCTTCCAGTAACCTAAGTTCATAACATCAGTTTTATAAAGGACTAATTGTTCTTCCTGAATCATCTTTTTTCACCTGCTTACAACTAACAAATTAATTTTTCTTAAATCCAGATCCTACCATGTCTATCTTAAACTCAACAAGTCTAAATCTTAACTTATATCCTTTCCCTTTAATTTTGTCATCTTCCAAGTGCTCTATTTCTCTTAAAGGAGGTTTCCAGTAAGCTAATTCCTTAATATCAGTTTTATAATGGACTAATCATTTACCCCACTTACCCAATCCAAGGCCAAATTTAGTTATTTCTATCTTTACATCTTTCATATTTGACCCCTTCTTTCCACTTTGAGACTTCCATCATCTCTCCCCTAGGTTACTAAGCCTAGTCCCATTAGAATAAAATATAAAGTGCTCTGCTTAGGTGGCCCCAACCTATATTTCCAATCTTATTGGACATTATATCCCCTTCCATATCCTATAATCCAACTAAATAGCCTCTTCATCATATAAAACACTGGATCTTTTCTTTCTTTCTTTTTTTCTCAATAGTATTTTATTTTTTTCAAATACACAGAAAGATAGTTTTCAACATTTGCTTTTATAAGATTTTGTGTTCCAAATTTTTCTCTCTTTCTCCCTTACTTCCTCCCCTCCCCAAAATAGCAAGCAATTTGATATAGTTTAACTATGTTCAATTCTTTTAAATATTTTCCATATTTGTCATGTTGTGCAAGAAAAATCAGACCAAATAGAAAAAAAATTACTAGAAAGAAAAAAAATACCTAACAAAGATGAAAATACTATGAATTGAAGCATATTCAATCCATGTTCAGTGTCTAAAATTCTGTCTCTGGATATGATGGCATTTTCCATTCCAAGTCTATTGGAATTGTCTCAAATAACCACACTGTTGAGAAAAACCAAATCCATCATAGTTGATCATCACATAATCTTGTTATTACTATATGCAATATTCTCTTGGTTCTGCTCACTTCACTCAGCATGAGTTCATGTAACTCTTTCCAGATTTTTCTGAAATCAGCCTGCTTATCATTTCTTATAAAACAATGATATTTTATTACTTTCGTCTACCATAACTTATTCAGCCATTCCTCAATTGATAGGCATCTACTCAATTTCCAATTCCTTGCACTTATGAGTCCTTTTCCCTCTTTTATAATCTCTTTGGGATACAGACCTGGTAGACACTTCATCTTTTCTGTCTGTACCATTGCACAGGTTGTCCCAATATCTGGGATATACTTCCTATTTATGTCTATTCTGGGAGAGTGCCACCATTCCTTGAAAAGTCAGTTCAAAATCAAATTTTTTTATAAAGCATTTCCTGATCCTCCTCAGATGTGTTGCTCTCTCCAGTAAAGTCTCCTGTATTTAACTATTTTGTATTTATTTTATTAATTTGTATTTATGCTGTATATGCTTGTGTGTGTGTGTGTGTATATATATATATATATATATGTATATATATCCTTGTTAGAACAGAAGTTGATGTCAAGTGTCAATTATTTCTATATTCCCTAGCACTTAGCACAGTGACTAGGATATAATAAATGTTTGATAACATCTATCTGACTGATTTTAAAAAATGAAAAATTATTGATTTTCAGTTCACCTCACAGTTGTGAGAATGAGGATTTTTAATATTTCTGCTAGGAAAGTATTTTTCATGCTTCCTTTTTTGAAATTACCTTAAATCCTGGTACCTTATTTATGATGCTAAAGAAAAAGTTTATTAAGGCCATTTTACTTGAGATAGAAAGATATGATGATATATCTTACATTCACAATGACCTTTAAAAAACATTCTACTCAGTCTTTTTTATTTTTTGCCTCCTCTAATTTTCTGACTTTTTCATATTACCCAAAACAGAAAATTTAGTACAAAATCTGCATTAAATATATGAAGATATTTTACATATTCCAAGGATATCATGATTGGGCTTTCTCACTGATACGCATTATAAATCCTTTATGACCTTGCAGTTTTTGAGAATTTCTATGGCCAAGAAATTCATCAGCCTTCAGAGAACCCGAGTCTGGCTTTTCTGACTTTAACTACACTGATCTTCAGATGATAGTAATACCATACTTCTCCTGGTCACACTTGAATCCTGTATCTTTGAAAACCTCCATAAACAACAATGCAGAGAAATAAAATTCTGTTTGGAGGAGAAGGAGAACATAAGAACTAAAAATCCAGGAAATTATAAACCTCCAAGATCAAATCATTGATCTTAGTTTTGTTGCAAGCATTCAATTCTTAAAATTCCATTTTTCATATTACTTTGATACTGTGTTGGATCTATGATTTCAGTGGTGTGTGTTTAGCCTCTCCCAAACATATCACATCTTCTATTCTATTATTTACCCTATATGATTCTTGTCCACATCTTTCAAAAGTTCTCAAAGAGAGATTTGCTATGCTATATATTTACTATTATGGATGGTTTTATAATTATTATCCCATTTGATCTTCACAATAACCTTTAGAAGAAGTGCTATAATTATGCCCATTTTATAGATAAGAAAACTGAGGCAGACAGAGTTTAAGTAATATATCCAGAGTCACACAGCTCATAAGTATCTAGGATTTAATTTGAATTCAGGTCATCCTGATGCTAATCCAGAAACTGTATCTGCTATGCCATCTAACTGCAATAATGTTACCATCATGATTTTTTTCCCCTTTTAATTCTGATTTTCCCAAGAGTGTGGTGTTTCTAAACCATATGTCATAACTGGAAACATTTTGGTATTAAAGAGATGGGCTTTTTCAGTAGGAGCAGCTGGAGATCAATGAAAGCATAGCACATTTTCCAAAATATAAAACTCAACCTACTAGTTCTAGAGGCAGTTCATTTTACTTTTGAATAGTTTTACTTCTTTTTTTAAATAACTTTTTTAGTGTAAATTTTCATTTCATTATGACTTTATCAATAGTCAACAGATATCCTAACATACAAAGGACAAATTTTTTTAAAAATCATAATAAATCCAACAAAGTAGTAGCAAAATGGTTATTTGCATCTCCTTCTGGATTTTATGGGGAGGAATGATTCTGTACATTTTAAAACATCTTTTTGATTTTCCCTTATTCTAGTAATAACTAGAAAAAAGAATAATATTTTCTTTTTTGTGTGTATTATCTCAATCACCATTCACTAATTCAGTACTCAAAATAGCTAAATACAGTTAAGCAAAACAGATGAATACAATCTACATTCCTTAATGTAGACTTCCAAAAGTTTCTTAAATTGGATCTTAAATAGGAGCTCACAAAATTGTTTGGGGGTGATCATGAAAAATTTGGCAACACTAAAAGGTATCAAATATATTGCAAACATTTAATTGTTTATATAGATATAAACAAGTACATCAATCTTATTAATATGAAAATTTGCTTTCATCTTTAATAAATGGTAAAATCATATTTATACCAAAGAATTATATTAATATAATTTTTTAAAATTTATTATCAGTAAATGTTTTATTTATATGACTATTTTATGTACATATATGCCTAGGGTCATAGAAAAATTTCTCTTATGGAAAGGGATCACAAGTGGAAAAAGTTTAAAAAGCTCTGTTTTAGTCCATCTCTTCTTTGCCAAGAAAGTCATCAATAACACTTTTTCCTTACAATGAGCTTAAATCTGTTTCTTTTATAGTTTCTACCAATTGCTTCTACTTCTGCCCTCTGATACCAAACATAAAAAAGCTCCCTTCCCCATAGAAGCCTTTCAAATACTCCAAGACAGTTATTATGTATCCCCAAAACCCTTCTCTATGGTAAAAAAAAAAAAAAATCTCCATTTTCTTCAACTGTTCCTCATGTGACATTTTCTCACAAGAAAGACATCAGCCTAAAATTGTCTTTTCTAAAATATGGCATCCACAATGAGACATCATATTTCACATGTGATCTAACCAAGATAGTATATAATAAGACAATTTCCACTTCCACCACTTTATTTTTCCAAATACGGCAAAGATAGTTTTCAACATTCACTTTTGCAAATCTTGTGTTACAAAACTTTCTCCTCTCTCCTCCTCCCCCATCCAAGATAGCAAGCAATCCCAAATAGGTTAAACATGTGCAATTCTTCTAAACATATTTCCAGTCATGTGTATCATGCATTTTTAAATGTTTCCTTCCTCAAAAGTAGTAATAGAACTAAAAATCAATTGGGGCAGAATTAAGTAAAGAAGTAGGTCTTTATTGCATTTATTGCATATATTGGTTTAACTTACATAAGGAGATTCTTGAGGCTTAAAATAAAATACCTTGGGGTAGGAGCATAGTAGAACAAGAGAGGTTGTCTGAACTTTTGAGACAATGGTTTTCCCCAAGAGGTAACATGAGCAAAAAGGGATGTTCAAAGAGTCTTCTGGAGAGGTCACACTCTGATTAGACATAAACCAAGACACCATATTCTCTATCGTTCATCCTAGTCAATGCAACAGTAATGCTTGGAATGAGGTGATCTCTAGTCTTTTCCATGATGGAACACCCTCCATGTACTGCAGGTGGGATTTGGGGTAAAATGTGGGATTTAAAAATCCCTCTCTAAGTATAAGAGATCTCATATTGCTCTCTGGGTTTGACTTACTTACTCGCACCTGTTTTCATCTAATAGAACTTTGTTTCCAGAGATAGAATACCAAAACATAGTTACCTTCTAACTTTCTCTGGGTCCCATGAGTAACACTATTAAAAGGAAACATACTTCCCCCTACTTAACACTCTACTTACTGTTTTATACCTACAAAATCAGCCACTCAACTATAATAATACTTTGGGGTCTTAAATACTATCATTTATTTAATAAGGCAAAAGAAACAGCATGATGCTTTTATTTAATACATTAAATTAATAATCAATGGATATTTTAAATTAACTTTAACTTAAAATTAATATGTTCAAGCAAATACATAAATAGTAAAGTACATTTCAGTACATGTATAATCAGATCATACTCTCCTACCATATTCTAATTCTAAGTGTATTGCTTAATAGCTATGGTGAAGAGAGGACACAAGGAAATTTAAGAAGAAAGAAGATAAATGTTCTTTTTTGGGGGGAAATAACATTTTATTTTTCCAAATACAGCAAAGATAGTTTTCAACATTCACTTTTGCAAATTTTATGTTCCAAATTTTTCTCCTCTCTCCTCCCCTCCCCATCCAAAACAGCAAGCAATCCCATATAGGTTAAATATGTACAATTCTTCTAAATATATTTCCATATTAAAAATATGTTCTTAAAAAACACAACTCCTAACCACAGACTTCAATGATACTGGTCCATTCAGAAAAATTGGTACTACATGAAACTGTGCTTTTTTTATTTAAAACATTTTAATAATAGCTTTATATTTTCAAAATGCATGCAAAGATGCTTTTCAATTCACCCTTGCAAAACCTTGTGTTCCAAATTTTTCTCTGCTCCTTTGCCTTACCGCACCCCCCCAGGCAGCAAGTAATCCAATATAGCTTCAACAAGCAATTGTTCTAAACATATTTCCAATTTATCATGCTACACAAGAAAAAGAAAAGAGAAAGAAAAAAAAAGCAAACCAACAAAAATGAGATAAAGATACTATTGTGATCCACATTCAGTCCCCATAATACTCTTTCTGACTGTAGATGACTCTATCCATCACAATTCTGTTGGAATAGACCTGAATCTTCTCATTGTTGAAAAGAGCCAAGTCTACCGGAGTTGATCATCACATAATCTTATTGCTGTGTACAATGTTCTCTTGGTTCTACTCACTTCACTTAGCATCAATTCATGTAAGTCTCTCCAGGCCTTTCTGAAATCAGCTCGCTGATTATTTCTTATAGAACAATAATATACCATTACATTTATATACCATAATTTATTCAGCCATTCTCTGATAGCCCCTACAAAAAAGGTTGCTATAAACATTTTTGCACATGTGAGTCTTTTCCCTCTTTTATGATCTCTTTGGGATACAGACTCAATAGTGACACTGCTGGTTCAAAAGTATTCATGGTTTTATAGCCCCTTGGGCATAATTCCACATTGCTCTCTAGAATGGTTAGATCATTATACAACAAAGCATTAAAGTTCCAGTTTTCCCACATCCCCTCCAAAATTTCCTTTCTTGTTATCTTAGGCAATCTGAAAGATATGAAGTGGATACCTCATAGTTTCCTTAATTTGCATTTTTGCAATCAATAGTGATTTAGAGGTTTTTTTTTTTTTTATATGACTAGAAATTTCTTCATCTGAAAATTTTATGTTAATATCCTTTGGCCATTTGTCAATTAAAGAATGGCTTGTGTTTTTATAAATTTGAGTCAATTCTCTATATATTTTAGAAATGAGTCCTTTATTAGAACTCTTAGATGTAAAAAAATTTCCCCAATTTTCTGTTTTCTTTCTAATCTTGACTGCATTGTACAGAATCTTTTAAATTTAATATAATCAAAATTATCCAGTTTGCATTTCATAATGATCTCTAATTCTTCTTTAGCCATAAATTCCTTCTTCACAAATCTGAAAGGTATACTATCCCTTGTTCTCCTAATTTACTTACAGTATCACACCCGTATGTCTAAATCATGAACCCTTTTCGACCTTATCTTGGAATAAGGTGTTAGATGTGGGTCAGTGCCTAGTTTCTGCCATATTATTTTCCAATTTTCCCAGCAATTTTTGTCAAATGGTGAGTTCTTATCCCAGAAACTGGAGTCTTTGGGTTTATCCAACAATAGATTACTATAATTATTGACTTGTGTCTTATGAACCTAACCTATTACACTGATCCACTTCTTTTATTTCTCCAATTGAGGAAAACCTCTTCTCTTCTACTTTCTCCTGGAATAAAACTTTTAAAGTTCTTTTGATTAAGGGCATTTAGAAAATATTAGCTTACCATGTAAATAGAAGTTCTCTTTATGCCAGATAACTGTCAAACTCATCAAACTGACAATCTCTGGACTATACAAACCAGCCAGCCAATTATACACTCACCTGGATGCTGTTCTATTTAATCAGAATGAAGCTCACAGCAATAGTGTTCAGGTTTACTTGGTACCAGCTCACCAAGATACCATCTCAGTTCTATAACTACCCATACTTTTCCTTCCTCACAGAGGTGGCAGGAGTGAACAAACTCATGTGTAAAACTTCATTTTCCTTCGACTACAGATGGCACAGTAAGATGTGTCCCTAGAACTCTTGGCCAATGATGTCGATCCTCACCCAGCCAGTCTGAAGTCACTCTGAGAAGACATCTCTGGGCTAACTGCCAGGTATATCTTCTTTTGTCCCTCATTTCCTGCTGCAGCTGTCATTTCTGTCCAGTGTGCCCCACCTGTAGTTTAATGGCTTAACTTAGAGCATTGTGTCTTTGTGTCTCACCTTTTACTCAAAAAGTCACAACTCTTCTAGTTGAACCTATCCAATTCAAGTTCTCATTTCTTTAGTGTTACAGTTCTATGAAAATTAGTTGACATATCATCATGTTTTACAGGGGAGGATTCTTAATCTAACAATCTCTTTTGGAGCCCTAGGATTTGTATTTATGCCCCCTCATATTTCTCAAGTTTTACATTTTAATTTTTCTGCCTCTTTGTAATATTAAAATGTTTCTACACAATAACTTCATGTTAATAAAGAGATCCAAGTCCTTAAATTCATACCACAAATTCTTTCTTTCAAAAACTGTCCAAAACCCCATTTGAAAGCTGCTTCTTCATATGTTCATTTTAACATTTTACATTAAAACAAAGGTCTTTTCCCACTTGTATTATTTATTAAAATGTTCTTCCATAACAGTGGCAATATCTTATATCCTTTGACAATAAATAGAAATCACCTTCTTTTTTGTACAAAATACTTTTTCTGCCTTTTTCTTTTTTAAGAGCTCTCTATGAAAAGAGGAAGTCTATTTTCTTTTTTTTTTTATTAAAGCTTTTTATTTACAAAACATATGCATGGGTAATTTTTCAACATTGACCCTTGCAAAATCTTCTGTTCCAAATTTTCTCCTCCTTCCCCTCACCCCCTCCACTGGATGACAGGTAGTCCAATACATGTTAAATATCTTAAAATATATGTTAAATCCAATATATGTATATATATTTATATAGTTATCTTACTGCACAAGAAAAATCAGATCAAGAAAGAAAAAAAAAAACCTGAGAAAGAAAGCAAAATGTAAGTAAACAACAACAGAGAGAGTGAAAGTGTTATGTTGTGGTCCACACTCAGTTCCTCCAGTCCTCTCTCTGGATGTAGATGGCTCTTTTCATCACTGAACAATTGGAACTGGTTTAAATCATCTCATTGTTGAAGAGAGCCAGGACCATCAGAACTGATTAACGTGTAGTCATGTTGTTGCCATGTACAATGATTTCCTGGTTCTGATCATTTCACTTAGCATCAGTTCGTGTAAGCCTCTTCAGGGCTCTCTGAAATCATTCTGTTGGTTGTTTCTTACAGAACAATAATATTCCATAACATTCATATACCATAATTTATTCAGCCATTCTCCAATTGATGCACATTCATTTAATTTCCAGTTTCTTGCCACCACAAAAAGGGCTAAGGCAGTCTATTTTCTTATTAAAGTTTGGGCAACTTTCTGTGGCTGTTGAAGTCATAGCTCTTTTAGGGAGGTGGTGGGTTTTTTTATTATATAGTTATTTTTTCCTCAATTACTTAAAAAACAATTTTCAATATTCAATTTAAAAATTGAATTTCAAATTCTCTTCCTCCCTTCCTACCCTTTATAGGTAGGCTATAGATATGTAATCATATAAAACATATTTCCATATTAGTAAAAGAAAAACAAAAAAGAAAACAGAACAATATAAACAGAAAAATAAAATTTTAAAAAATCATGGTTCAAACTATAGACTCCAATTTTTCATCATAAATCCTTCAGAGAGGTCTTGGCTCATTGTATTGCTGAGAACAGCTATACAATTCACAGATGATCGTCTTACAATTTGCTGTTACCATGTACAATGTTCTCCTAGTTCTATTCACATAGAACTGGTGGGTTCTTGCTTGGATTAGTTTTTCATCTCTAAAGACACAACAGGGTTTGAAACAGGTTTTATCTGATAAAAGAGAACCTAAACACTTAGGAAGTACAAACATGGGTTAGAAAAATTTCAAGAAAAAGACAGAAGGGACATTGACCAGAAAAGACATGCTCAATGTTTAGAATATAGTTGTTGTTGTCATTGATGTGTTCAGGGTAGCAATTCCTAGTTCCAAATGATATATTTGAGGTTCAGCATCAAAAGATGAGATTGATAAGGCATCAAATATTGGAGTTCAGTCATGTGAAGAAATCACAATGGTCTTTCTCTTTGGCAAAAGGTAGGTTTATTTAGGGGAAGTTACAAACAAAAAGTAGAAAGACACTATGAGACATGGTGGGGAGATAGAGAAAAGACACCATAAGATTCCAGAATATGGTGGTGGGCTATAGGGTTCAGCAAAAGGGGTTCAGCAAAGATGGCCTTGGTCATGGACAGATTTATAAGGGAAATTTAATCTCAGGGGTTTGACATAATTTGAATTTCTGACTAGACATAACAAGGTGGGATTACCCATGACCTCCATAGATTATAAGGTTGAATTGATCTCCCTTAGTGTCCTTCCCTGCTTGCCTCAGGGAGTAATTTTATCAATACTTCAGAATTTCTCTGCTGCTCCCAACTAGTTACTCGGGATCTCATCAATTGTGTCAGAATTTGTGGGAAAAAAAAAAAAGAAATACACAGGTAGTGAAGAACACCTTGTAAAAGTCAGCATTTAAGTCCTGCATTTAAGTAAGTAAGCATAATCATGTGTGCGTGGCAATATTTGATATCCTGGCTAGCAACAACTCTCAACAATCTTAGGCCTTTTTCCAAGGGTCCATAAATTTAGGGAATTTTTTTAGATCTGCAGTGCACCTTTGACTTTACCTGGTCCAATTTCTTCACTTTGATGTCCGGGAAAAAACTGATATATCAGGTCTCAACTCCTAGGTAGTCTTTCCATTACATTATTCTATTATATTTTTCTTTCCATTATACCATGATGCTCTCCATAATCAAATCTTTGTTTCTTTTGACAGAATGGAAATAACTCTGCCCCTTTGTTCCCAGGACCACTTTAAATATATTTGAGGCTGGCAATCTTTGTGGTAACAACAAATTGTAAATAAAGTAAATACTCATTGCCTGAGGAATAGCTAAGCAAAAGACTGTACAAAATATAAGAGTATTACTGTGCTGTAAAAAATGATGAATATGATAAATATAGAAAAGCATGGAGGACTTATATGAACTGATGCAAAATGAAGAAAAAAGTGGCAAATAATATAAACAATTACTACAATAATGCAAATGGAAAGAATAAAAACAACAAAACATTTTAAACTGAGTGATGTGGAAATTATAACAAACAAGGAATATGAAAAGGTAACCTCCAACAACCTTATTGTATTGAGGGACAGTGGATTTGGAATACTGCATATGATATCACATATTAAGTAATAATAGTTCATTTTCCTGAACTCCTCTTCCCCTTTTTTAGTTTTTTAATATAAGAAATGGTTCTCAAGGAGGGCGGAAAGAATGAAAAAGGAGGAAGGTTAAAGAGAAGGAAGGAGGGGAGAAAAAGAAGAGATAGAAGAAGGAAGAAAAGTAGAAGAATTGAATGTGAACATGGAGAAAGGAAGTTTTAAGAAAAAGACAGGGAATGGATATGTATATACATATATTGTATTTAACATATACTTTAACATATTTAACATTTATTGGTCTACCTGCCATCTGGGGGAGGGGATAAGGGGAAGGAAGGGAAAAATTGGAACAAAAAGTTTTGCAATTGTCAATGCTGAAAAATTACCCATGCATATATTTTGTAAATAAAAAGCTATAATAAAAAAAAAGTCAGGGAGAGGGAATATGTACAATGTGAAGAGGAACATCACAGGAAATGCAGGTGATCTAAAAACAAAAGACAAAAAAATTTCTTTTAAATAATAATGTTCTTGTTTTGTTTGGAAAGCTATTTGGCATATGTGTTTGAAAAATGAAAAAGTTTTAGAAGTACTGATTTAATAGAAATGGCAAGGTTTAAGAATCAGGACACTTGGGAAATAGTGCCCCATTTCCAATAACTGCTTGGGGGCAAGTCATTTAAACTATGTCCCCATTTTCTCATCTGATAATATCTGTCTTTTATGTACCTTGCATGGATGTTCTTCTATAGAAAGATATTTTAGTGTTCATTTTGTTCAGGGTTTGAGAGTACCAGGCATTAAAGGGTTGAAATATAAAAATATATTGAGTCAATAAATCAGCCAAGAATACTTACTGAAGATACACTGTTTCTTGAAAACTAAACCTAAAATAGACACAGAAAAGTCAGGACCATAGAGAACTTATATGGCTTACTGCAATAAAATAATGATGTGGAAACAAGACAGACATTTTAACATAATAGAAAGAAAAGATAAAATTGATATTTTGACCATAGATGACCTAATAATCTCTATAAGGAGAAATGAGCAAGGGAAAAAAAAAGCAAAGGCATGGAGAGTAGGATAGATAGAATAGTCCCAATTTGCCACTCTTATAACCTCATACAAGTCCCTTAATGTTTCTGAACCTCAGCTCCACATCTGAAAAATGGGACTCATAATTTCTGCTTTATCAACCTTAAAAAGTTACTATAAGAACCAAAATGAGTATGAACAAGACCTTTTGAATTGTAAAGCGTTATTACTGCTTTGAGCTGTCTTATTTCTGACATGTATTAGCACTGTGTGATCCTGGGGGAGTCAGTTAACATCAAGGTGGCCAAGCAACTGTAAGATTATAACTGCAGGAAAAGAACTGACATGCATTGGTTGAGAAAATTTACTCATTTGAAAGTTC
This sequence comes from Antechinus flavipes, assembly GCF_016432865.1. Classification (NCBI taxonomy): domain Eukaryota; kingdom Metazoa; phylum Chordata; class Mammalia; order Dasyuromorphia; family Dasyuridae; genus Antechinus; species Antechinus flavipes. Next base: position 151,506,080 of record NC_067400.1, on the reverse strand, counting down.
TCTTTACCAGTGGAATAACATATCCCTATCATTAAAAGAAAGAATAGTAACAATACTTGATGGAAACAAATGTAATAAACCTAATAATGTCAGGAAATAACGTTCTGAGGTTTTTTAAAAAATAATTTTAAAATTTAATCCTTCCCCTTGAGAGAAGAGAATTTTAATAACTCTAAACTGGAATGAGAATTATGTGAAATGTGTTAAGGTACTTGAAGTACTTGGAAAGAAAAAACATTATATAATCTCAAGTACTCTCTTAAGTCCCTGATTTATCTTAATTGAGTTCGTAAATTCATTACCATGAACAGAAACCCAGGTATTGCCAAAGGAAGTCTCCCTCTCCTGGTCCTGCTTAGGGTTCCCCCATTTCCTGTCTTTCTTTGCCCCCTAGACCCCATGCTCCTGGAGTCAGTCTTTCCTCCATCCTCCACATACCTAAGCATCTAAATTTATAAAGAAAAATACATTGGGGCAGCTAGAGGGCAGTAGATATAGCACCAAGCCTAAAGGCAGGAAGACTGGAGTTGAAATGTGACTTCAGGCACTTATTGCCTCAGCCAAAACAAGAAAGAAAATGGAAGGAAGGAAGGAAGGAAGGAAGGAAAGAAGGAAGGAAGGAAAGAAGAAAGGAAGGAAGGAAGGAAGGAAGGAAGGAAGGAAGGAAGGAAGGAAGGAAGGAAAGAAGGAAGGAAGGAAGGAAGGAAGGAAGGAAGGAAGGAAGGAAGGAAGGGAGGGAGGAGGGAGGGAGGGAGGGAGGGAGGGAGAGAGGGAGAAAGAAAAATTAACTGAATTAGATGGAGACATAGTTATTCAATTCCTTTCTATATATTTTGGTGAGTATAGACTAGTCATGTTATTTACATTTCATTTCCTTCATATTTAAAGATCTTTTGGTTACTTGAAAAAAAAGTTTAATTATAAGAATTGTTAAATTTAAGTATGTCTTAGAGTTTACAGAATGGTAGTGGTAGTGGGGTGTTTAAGGTGATTTGTGGACTCTTTTGATTGACACTTTCTTTTCTGTGTCCAGGAGTTCTGACCAATTTTCATCTATAATTTCTTTCATTATGGTGTTTAAACTTCTAGGAGACTTATAACCTTTAAGTTTTCTGAATGCATTCAGTTTTTGAGGTCAATATATTTTGCTTATACAGAGATAACATGTTCTCTTAACATTATTATTTTTTGATTCTGTTCCTCAAGATTATCCTTCATTTCTACATCTGTATTTGTGTTCTCAATTAATATTTTTCTTTCATTTAATTATGAACATGTATTACCATGATTCAAATTCTGATATTTGGCCAATTATTTTTTGCTATTTAGCCTATAAATTCTGATTTCATGATTCTTATTTTTCTTTGGAACCATCTGGAACCTGCTATAGTTCTCTTACAAATCAGATGTTGATTCAATTTTCTTTGTTCAAGGTTTTAAAATAAAATTTCTTCTCTCTAAAATCTTTGGTAATTTCAGGCTTTTTTCCCTTTATTTTTCTATTATTCATTTTTCAACTCTTTCCCATTTATTGTCATATTCCCCGGGAATGAACTTCAAGGCTGCCTCAGCCTCTTTCTACTTTGAGGAATTCAGTTTTCACCTATCTTCCTCAAGTAACTTCTGGGAGAACAGAATTAAGTCCAGTCAAATGTCAGTTCCTTTAGGCAGTGTGGCTATCCACACAAACTGTATTGCTGTCCTAATTCCTTCTGTTCTTTAGTTCTCCAGCTGAGCTCTGCTGTTGTAGCTCCAGGTAAAACATGCTTCCAATTTTTTTATTTTTACTTCTTATGCACAGGTTGGAGGGACAGGGGAAAGAGGGTTGGAGAACTGATTTCTGTTGCCACAGAATAGGGCCCTGAAGACAAAGATTGCAATTGCTGAGTAGATCCCAGAGTATAAGTCTTTGGGTCTAGTCAGGGTGCCCTTTCAGAATTGGGGGCTGATGGGGGAAAGGGAGTGCTGAATGATTGTGTTGGGAATTAATGATTAGCATTCTCTGCTGTTAATTCATCAGATTTTGCCTTATCAGACTTCTTGATGTCTTGGCCTAGAGAGACTGCTGTAATTACTTATCTCTTGGGAATAATTCACATACTTGAAGAAGTGTGAGTGCTCACACAAATGGGAGAAAATGTATAATCCTCTTTTTGGTCAGGGTGACCCATAATACCATTTTGCCATCTAAATGACTATAAATTATTTCTTTAATAATTCATCCTAGAATTTTGTTAGGTAGATATCAACATCTTTGTTTTTGGAGTTTTGAGAATCAATCTTCTTCCCATCTTTGAAAATGGATATGACTACATCCAATATTCAAATATTTCTCCTGTCTCTTGATTCTTAAAATCTTTGAGAATTTGAAAGCAATAAGCATATATAATGCTGTTCATTCAGAGCAAATATGTAATTAATGAGTCATAACAGCTCAACTAGAATACTACAAATGGTGAAAGTTGTGTGTCTATTGTTATAACCATAAAAATTGCCTAAATTATATAAAATTTGAGATGAATAAAAATTGGAGAACATAAGAATAGAAACTTTTAAAAGATTTGTTTTACTGGTTTAGCCTCCAACTCCCACTTCAACCCACATCTAATATTATCATTTGTGATTAATATTTCTTAAATTAGAATGAAAAATGTTAAATTGGTTTCAGGTTTTTTTTTAAATAAAGAACTGAGCACTGTTTTATAAATACATCTATTAAAGAAGCATTTGAGAAAATCACTTAAAGGAATAAAAATAGCTGTACTCAAGTTTTTTAAATAACGTTTTATTTTTTTCCCAAAATACATGTTAAAACAACTTTTTAAACCTTTTTAAAAATTTTTGAGCTCCAAATTTTATCCCTCACTTCTTCCCTCCTCTTCTCCCCATCCCTGAGATGGTAAGCAATCTGATATAGGTTATACATGTCCAATCATGTAAAATGTTCCATATTAGTTTTTTTGTATAAGAAGAATTTAAAAAGAAAGGAAGAGTGGGGAGAAATAGTATATTTCAGTCTGTATTCAAAGAATATCAGTTTTTTCTTTGTAGATGGATCACATGCTTCATCATGAGTCTTTTGAGATTATCTTGGATCATTGTTGTTGAAGATGGCTAAGTCATTCACAAGTCTTCATTGTACAATATTGCTGTTAGTGTGTACAATGTTCTGTAGAGGGCCAGAACTTTGAAGAAGTATACTTGAAACAAGATGTTAACTCAATGGAATTGATGAGATCATGGTTCTCTAGTTCTCCTATGTAGTTAGTATTTAGTATGGTGATGTAATGGTTCTCTAGTTCACACATATTCAGTATGCTGTAATGATGGTACTAAGGTATATAAGGGTTGAGAAAGACTAGAAAAAGGATATTCTATTTTTGACCATCCTCCTGGTGGCTCTCCTGCCTCTTGCACTTCTCCTCTAAGATCAATGCTAGTCCTCCAGAAAGCTAGCTCAAACATTACATGTTTTGCATCATTTTACTTTGCATCAATTCATTTAAGTTTTTCCAGATTTTTCTAAAATCATCCTGCTTATAGGACACAATACTCCATCAAAATCATATACCACAGACACAATACTCCATCAGAATCATATACCACAGCTTGCTCAGCCATTCTCCAATTGATGGGCATCCTTTCAATTTCTAATTCATAGCCATCAGAAAAAGAATTGCTATAAATATTTTTGTACAAATATATCCTTTCCCTCATTTCCAAAATATATAGAGAAATTACTCTAATTTATAATAAATCAAGCCATTCTCCAATTGATAAATGATCAAAGGATATGAACAGACAATTCTCAGACGAAGAAATTGAAACTATTTCTAGCCATATGAAAAGATGCTCCAAGTCATTATTAATCAGAGAAATGCAAATTAAGACAACTCTGAAAGACCACTACACACCTGTCAGATTGGCTAGAATGGCAGGGAAAGATAATGCAGAATGTTGGAGGGGATGTGGGAAAACAGGGATACTGATACATTGTTGGTGGAATTGTGAATACATCCCGCCATTCTAGAGAGCAATTTGGAACTACACTCAAAAAGTTATCAAACTGTGCATACCCTTTGATCCAGCGGTGTTACTACTAGGCTTATATCCCAAAGAGATCTTAAAGAAGGGAAAGGGAACTGTATGTGCAAGAATGTTTGTGGCAGCCCTCTTTATAGCAACCAGAAACTGGAAACTGAGTGGATGCCCATCAATTGGAGAATGGCTGAATAAATTGTGGTATATGAATATTATGGAATATTATTGTTTGGTAAGAAATGACCAACAGAATGATTTCAGAAAGTCCTGGAGAGACTTACATGAACTGATGCTGAATGAAATGAGCAGGACCAGGAGATCCTTATATATGCCAACAACAGTACTATATGATGATCAATTCTGATGGACCTGGCCATCTTCAACGATGAGATGAACCAAATCAATTCCAATGGAGCAGTAATGAACTGAACCAGCTACACCCAGTGAAAGAACTCTGGGAGATGACTAAGAACCATTACATAGAATTCCCAATCCCTATATTTTTGTCCACCTGCATTTTTGATTTCCTTCTCAGGCTAATTGTACACTATTTCAGAGTCCAATTCTTTTTGTACAGCAAAATAAGTTTGGACATGTATACTTATTTTGTTTTTAATTTATACTTTAACATATTTAACATGTATTGGTCAACCTGACATCTAGGTGAGGGGTGGGGAGGAGGGGAAAAATTGGAACAAAAGGTTTGGCAATTGTCAATGCTATAAAATTACCCATGCATATAACTTGTAAATAAAAAAAATAAAAAAAAATCTATCTATCTATATCTATATCTATATCTATATATCTATATCGATATCTATATCTATATCTATATCTCCTTTCCCTTTTTTTTTTTGATCTCTTGGGATACAGCCTTACTGATGGTATTTCTGGATCAAAGGGTATGCACAGTTTTATAATCCTTTAGGTATGGTTCCAAATTACTCTCCAAAAAGGTTGGATCAATTCATAACTCTACCAACAGTGCATTAATGTCTCACTTTCTCCTCCACACTCAATATTTATCACTTTCCTTTTTTTGTCATATCAGCCAATTAAATAGGTGTGAAGTAGTATCTCAGAGTTGTTTAAATTTGCACTTATCAAATAAATAATGATTTAGAACATTTCTTTTCATATGACTATAGATTGTTTTGATTTATTTATCTGAAAACAACCTGTTCAGATCCTTTTATCATTTATCAGTTGGGGAATGGCTTGTATTCTTATACATTGGACTACTCCATATATTTGAGAAATTAGGTCTTTATTACAGAGAGTTGCTACAAAGGCTATTTTCCAGTTTTCTGCTTTCCTTCTAATTTTGGTTGCATTGGTTTTGTTTGTGCAAAACCTTTTTTCATCAAAATTTTCTATTTTATAGGTTGTAATGATCTTCACATCTTGTTTGGTTCTAAATTCTTCCTTTATCCATACTCTCCAAATTTGTTTATGATAGCTCTCTTTCTGTGTATATTTTATACCAATTTTGACTTTATCTTGGTATATACTGAGTTTATAATATATATTTGGTTTATATTTAGTTTCTACCATACTGTTTTCCAGTTTTCCCAAAAGTTTTTGCCAAATTTTGAGTTTTTATTCCAAAAGCTTGGATCTTTGGATTTACCATCTACTAGATTACTATGATCGTTTACTACTATAATGTACTGTACCTAATCTATTCCATTGATCTACCACTCTATTTCTTACATAGTACCAGGTTGTTTGGGTAATTATCATTTTGTGATCTGGTATGGGTAGACCACCTTCCTTCATATTTTTCCCCATTGACATCTTAACTTTTTATTCTTCCAGATGAATTTTATTATTTTTTTTCTACCTCTATGCAATAATTTTTGGCACTTTTGTCATATGATACTGAATAAAAAGATTAACTTGGGTAGAATTGTCATTTTTATTATATTGGCTTGTTCTACCCATGAGCAATTAATATTTTTCCACTTCTTTAGAACTGAATTTATTTTATGAAAAGTGTTTTGTAATGGTGTTCATATGGTATCTGGATTTGTCTTAGCAGGTAGACTCCCAAATATTTTATATTATCTACAATTATTTTGAACGTAATTTCTCTTATCTCTTGCTGCTTGTCCTTAGATTTTTAATAATTACTAGGTATATTTGTAAGTCCCTTATTTATTTTTGCAGTTATGTTTTTACAATGCAATAAAGGAACTTTTAAAAATGTAATATTATATCTGAATTGAAGACTTTCTATTGCCTATTCTATATTTTATATTCTACCTCTGTTTAATTTTAGCTGTTTTAAAAAATTGACTGTCTTTTAAAATTCAGTGCTTTGCTTAACCCAAAAAAAGAGCCTTAAGGGACTTTTTCCACCTGGCCTCAGAAATATGTCCTATGACCTTTTCTGAAAAGAAAAAATAAAACAAAGAACAACAGCCCTCAGCTCCCTGTGGGTCCTGAGAAAGAAGCCAATTGAAAAAGTAGTTTTTGTGATAGTGACATTGATTCAGTAGGAGCACTGAAACTGGGTTAAAAATCATTATACTGAGACTAACTAGGCCAACATTCACTGTATAGGAAGACATAAGGAAGAAAAAGTCACCTCCCAAAAAGATAAAAACTGACCTCATTTCAGACCAGCTATCTAGTTGAAATTTTGGATAATACTTTGGGAAACAATATCTTTGTTCAGATGAGCAGAATTGTAAAAGAAAATCTTAAATACATAGCAGTGGTCTAGAAAGTTTGTGCTGATGCTGCTTTATAATATATGTATGTGTGTGTATATATTTTATATATATATATATATATTTCATTGTATTTTTAGTGAAAGAATATCACTAAATTTCCTGAAATGTAGGAAAGCCAAATAAAACCAAAGCTTTATGAAGTTTCAGTGAAAGAATTCATATGTGTGTGTGTGTGTGTGTGTGTGTAAAGACACACATGAAAATATGCATATATAAGATTATGATACAGAGACATCTATAAAACCATTACAAAAGTTCTTGGGGGCTATGTATAGATTTCAAGAAGAATCTGTGAACTTAGAAAAAAATTACATTTTTATTTACACTAACCTTCAATAGAAATCCCTCACTTATTTAAAAATGTTATTTTAGAAAGGGCTTCAATATGCTTCACCAAACTGCATGCAAAAAATGTTAAGATCTAAACTAGAACCAAATTTAAATTAATTGCAAGATTGATTGCAGGAAAATTAGCAATACCTTTAAAATTGCATTTCAAAGCTTTACTTATAGAGTTTATTTATCATGTTCTCCCCTTCCCCAAAGCTCGAGATAATGAGCTATTTGAATAACTTTCCAAGTATGGATATTTTTAGATATCAAAAGAGTAAAACCAGTGAAAGGAGTGAGGAGTAGGTGAGAGAATTGGAGAAGTCACAAATACGATGTATGTGGGAAATAGCATCTGAAAGTAGGGGAGAGAGCAGGCAATGGCAATTTTACAACAAGAAAATATATAATAAGCTAAAACTTTCCCTCACCGATTTTCTAAGACTGCTGAGAGTGCAACAGGGAGCCCCAGGCCATTCCAGTGACCCACATTCTGGGATGGGCTGGAACTTCTGAATGAAATAGCTCTTTCATTTCTCTCTTTCCCTCCAGCATTGATTCTTCCTCCCCTCCTCCCACTCCTTTCTAGCTATATGTATTCACAGGAGAATTCAGCCTCAGCATATCCCTCATCTCCCACTCTCCCTGCAATTTTGGGACAGGAACACATTTTAAAAGTGAGCCATTCAGTTCCAACAGACTTGTGATGGAAAGAGTTATCTGCATCCAGAGAGAAAACTATGGAGACTGAATGTGATTCAAAGCATAGTATTTTCACATTTTGTTGCTGTTGTTGGTTTTCTTCTTTGATTCTTTATCATTTTTTTTTTCACTTTTGATCTGATTTTTCTTGTGCAGTCTGAGAAATATGGAAATATGTTTAGAAGAATTACATATATTTTACTTGTATTGGATTGCTTGCTGCCTTGAGGAGGGGAGAAGAAGGAGAAAAAATTGGAACACAAGGTTTTACAAAAATTGTTGAAAACTATCTTTGCATGTATTTGAAAAAATAGAATACTATTTTAAAAAAAGGTAAGTCATTAATAACCAGGCAATTAGTCACCTTTTATAGTGATCCAAATATACTATGGTGAAGGAGTTCGTAATATCACTTTTATAAACAGTTAAGCACCAATTTTATCTAGATTAATACAGGAGCAATTGACAAATTGAATAAAGGAGCTTATATCATTATCACACAAGCAGCCTTTAAGACTCAGGGATTTGGAGTCCAAAGGTTTCATAAATCATAGATCCAGAGGCAAAATGGACCTAAGAAATTGGTTATATGGATGAAATAGAGAGATCTAGTGCATACAGGATTCGTTTATCAAATGTATTTGGCCAAAAGTAGTCATTAATGGTTTATGAAAGAAGGTCTCACGTGGAGTGCCTCCAGGATCAGTGTTTGACCCTGCACTTGTCATTGATCCCTATTTAAGCAAAGGTAGAGTAATTAATAACATTTGTAAATGACCAAACCTGGGAAGGATAGTTATCACGTTTGGTGCTAGAGTTGGGAATCTAAAAAGATCCTGACAGACAAATCTTGTAAGTGTGAATAGAATGTGGGTCAGCAACACCAAGTCATGTTACAGTAACACAGCTGTGCTTGACCTAAAGGGTGTCAAGCTTTTTGATTAAGTTCAAATGAATAGGGAAAAATACATTAGGAGTCAAAAATCAGTTTCATAAGATCAAGATGTAGAACACAAGAATTCATCTGAAAAAGATCTTGGAATTTTAGTGGACTTTAAGCTCAATATGAGACAGCAGTATGATATGGTAGCCAAAAAGGTAATGGGATCTTAGGATACATTTAGAAGCAAAATGTCCAGAAGATGGGAAGTTACAGTTCTGCTGGACTTTGACCTACATTCAGACCATTTCTAGAGTATTGTGATTAGTTCTTGGTACTATGTTTTAGGAATGTCCTTGACTAACTGGTGAGCATCCAGAGAAAGGCAACCAAGATGATAAAAGAAATCAATACCATATCATATGATCATATTTCAACTGTCGAGAAGACTTAGAAAGAAAATGAATAGTAGTAATGTCATGTATAAGAGGAAGCAGATTTGTTTTCTTTTTCCTAGATGGCAGAACTAAAGACAAATAAAGTAAAATTTCAATGAAATAGATTTAAACTATAGATAAGGAAAAACTGGTTAACTATTGCCAGTTACATTGTAGAATGGATACTTATTCAGATACTGGTTGGGCTAGATAGAATAGAATAGCTGGCATTTCTATAGCATTTTAAGCTTTATAAAATGCTTTATAACTATTTTATACTAACAATGTTCCTGGAAGGCGAATGCTATTGTTATCCCCATTTTATAGGGGGATAATAATTCCTCAATAACTCAAGACTTAGAATCCTATTTATTGTACTACCTAGCTGCCTCACTTCCACTTTGAGATTCTATAATTCTGTATAATACTTAGTTTCCTTTTGATCTAAATGATCTAATTTAGTAAATGATATTTATATAATATCCTAGAATTTTATGGATTTATGAGGGTCCACATATCTCTACATATTATTATTGATGGCCTCAAAACCAGATTTAACCAAAAACGTCATCAGAACACAAACAATGGCTATAGCAGATCCCCAACGAAACAAAAATTATAGATTACATAAGGCATAGTATAACTAGTCAGTTGGCAAATGAAAGAAAAGCAGTATTGGTTGACAGAAGAAAGAATAAAAAAGTAAAAGTAGATAGTAGAGATCACAAAGAAGACAGGCTTCACATGATGTCCTTCAACAATAATGAAAGACATTTTGAAAACAAACTAAATTGCTAACAATTCTCACAAGAAAATTAAAATTAAAGGGAAGGCCTTCCCTTAAAGGGAGGAGAACAAGAAATGCATGCCAAATAAGTCTCAGAAGTAGCAGCAGAAATGATACAAGAAGTCCTGAGAGATGCATTCAAATGGATAAAAAAATGCACTTGAGGATTATAGAAAATTTAATTTTCTTTAATTAAAAGGAAGAGATATTGAAAAACTCATAAAATGGGAAACGATTTGAAAATATGAATGGAATCATGAAAAGCAGGATTAATATAAAGAAATAGACAGAAAATACAATGAAATAGGGGGAAAACAAGCTTAGATAATAATTTCTCTACATGAGGTTGGAGCTGTTGACTAGTTGAATTCCCCATTTCACTTTATGAAATGAATGTGAGGAAGAGGCAACAAAGACAATGAGCTGTTAGTATTTTTTCCCTTTTTCAGACTTTTCAAATGACAATCCTTGTACAGAGGCACAACCTAGTAATGATTACCAGGTTTAATTATGCAGACATCTGCTGAAATCTCTCTGCCAAATGCAGACTTCTTGACTTGCCTTAGTAATTTTTATACTTCAAAAAGTTGAGGGGGCAGCTAGGTGGTGCAGTGGAGAGAGTACCACCCCTGAAGTTAGGAGGACCTGAGTTCAAATGTGACCTCAGACACTTACACTTTCTAGTTGTGAGACCCTGGGCAAGCCACTTAACTCCAATTGCCTCAGCAAACAAAAAACAAACAAACAAAAGGTTAAGGAACCAATAAGAGGAAATTTTATTCTCAATCTGCTTCTCACTAATAAGAAACTCCTAACAAAGGTGGGAGCCAGTGGTCCAAGGACACTAGAAGGGGATGAGGAATTCAATAGGGAATGTGAAGTTATGCTACAAGAATTTGAAGAGATCTCAGTGTATAAATAAGAGGGGGAACTGAACGAGATAAGGTGAGATCTTTCAAGACAATTGCGATAATCGAGTCTATTTCAAAATTTGAGTAGGCCTGAAAGACTTTAAGCATTAAGTCAAGGACATACTTAAAGTCTCCTCCCTGCTATCCCCTCCCTGTTATCCCCCTAAGGGCATACTTAAGTCCCCTTCTTGTTATCCTCCCTATTTCAGCCAAATATGGGCAACTATGTACTTATTGGTCAAGTTCAATTTCTTGGGTAGTTCCAGCGTTTAGAATGTAAGATCCTTAGCCAATAAGGATGAGGGTCAGTGGTGGGAGGGGTAATTTGCGTTAGGGATTAAAAGCCTTGACCCTGCCCCCTACGGTGTTTCCTCCCTTCGATTGTCTGCTCAATTGGTGAAACTCCCGATTCTTGCTTGAACATATAATAAACTTTGCTTTGCTTCTAGGAAAAAAAAAAAAAAAAGAAACTCCTAGAAAGGAAATGATGGGAACTCATTAGGGAATTAATTAATCCCTCCTTGGGTTTGTGACAGAGCAGAAGAAATCTACTTATAGTTTTTAATGCATTGTAGATTTGGGGGGGAAAGATTTTCAAAGGATTCAGAGGAAATATAGGTAGGATCTTATGCACTAAACACTAAAGGCAAAGTCATCCCAGAAGGGACAAGAGATACTCAAAAATCAAATTCTGATGATACAAAGAGAAACTATTCCAAAGAGGAAGAACTACAAAATTTAGCTGAAGATACCACTGTGGAAGCAAAAGAAACTCATTCATCAACTAAAATTTTTATAAAATGTGAAGAAGTTGGAAGAAAGACTGGATAATAGAGAATTAATATAGAAGTGTGCCACAGTCCTATGAAAAATAAGTCAGAATGAGCAGATGCAGAGCAGGTAAGCAAAGGACAAGTAAAAGATCATTGGTGGCTTTTTTAAAACTATGTTGGGAGAAAAATAGACTCAAAAAAAAAGACATGATCTATTTTATTTCATGTGATAGGACAATACTAACTAAAATAGAGAGAATGGACACAATTACTTTTTAAATGTTTAAATTCTAAACTTAAATGCCAAAAAAAGAGCATTTCCATATACAGAGTAGAACATTAAAAAGATGATTTTACATGAGACCATAATTCTCTATTTCACACCACTTGCCTTAAGAAGAAGAATTTAATAATTCTACATGTTCCTTTCAAGACTCTTCTGCTTGTTTGTGCTTCCTTCTGAACCTCTTTCTGTTCTTTTCTGTTCCTTTTAAAAAATATTACGGGGATCTCTATTTTTGCCATCAATATTGCTAATTTCCCCATTCCACTTTCTTTCTCTATTAAAAGAAATATGCAAAGAAGAAAAAAATTCTTATAACAAATAAGCATAGTTAAGTGAACTAAATCAATGTGATGTCTGTATCCAAAAATGTAAATCTCTTTCTGCATCTTGAGTTGAATATTTTTCTCTGCAATTGTATTTCTAGAATTGTCTTTATTTTTGTGCTTGCATTTCAAAGTTCCTTCTCAGTTCTGGTCTTTTCATTAGAAATGACAATACTTTGTTCCATTAAAAATCATTTTTCTGCCTCTTGGATTATACTCAGCTTTTTTCAGGGTTAATTATACATGATTGTAAGTAAATGTTCCTTATTTTAAAACATACATACATACATACATATATATATATTCCAAGATTTTCTTTCATTTGAGTAGAAGTTTCCAGGTTTTGTGTCATCTTGACTATGGTTTCTTGGAACTTGTGTTACTTCTTTCTTATACTTTCACAGTATTTTTTCTTTGATGTTAGAGCTCTTGATTTTGACTCTGACCTCATTAGGACTTTACCTTTTTTTTTTCTTTAGGAAGTGATTAATGTATCCTTTCTATCTTCACTTTGCCCTCTGATTCTGATATATCTGGCCAGGTTTCTTTTATGCTTTCATTAAATATGTTATCTGCATACTTTTAAAAATTGGGGTCCACTGATTCTTAAATGATCTTTCCTTGATGTGGTTTCCAGGTTAGTTGCTTTTATGTCAGACATCTTAGTTGAGAAAGATTTACCACTTTTTCTTCTAAACTATTTATCATTCTAATTCTTTTTTCCAAAGGTTTTATTTCATTTTTTACTTATTGCTTCTTTTCTTTGAAGTCCTTGTGGGAAAATACATTTTTTTCCTTTAAGTTTCTGTTTGACATTGTTTCCTTTAAGCTTCTGCTTGACTTTGTTTCAGATTTAATTCCTACTTCTTTGGGGAAATATCTAGATTTGCAATAACTTTTTATTCTGATTAATTTGGGTGTTGGAATATTTACAAACTGTTAAGTCATTAGAGTTGATAGAGACAATAATTATCTAATTTAGCATGGTTCAGTATCACTGATCTAATCTTACAAGGAGATGTTTTGGGTCAGAACCTGAAACCAGGTACTAAGTAGAACTAATTGATACAATGCTTGTGTTCACACCTTTACTCACTGGAATTCACATGTTTGGGAGATTTCAGGGGTTAGTATGAGATATCCGAATTCACACTTTCCTTGAAGCTCTTAGGGCCAGAGAGCACTATGGAAGAAAACCCATAATCCTACTCTCTGACATATAAGAAGAAAGCAGAGGCAGTTAGGAGAGTTCAGCTGAATTAGATTGGAGAGGAGCACTCTGGGCCAGACACAGAGCACTCTGGGAGAGCCAGAAGCCCTCTCCGAGGCAAGAAAGATTCATTACAACTTTTATCTTGGTGCTGGCTGGAGGCAGAGGCAGAAGCAAAGGACAAAACTGCAAGAGTTCTTAGAACCAAGGAGAGAGAAAGCTCTAAGAAAAACTAAGCGGGCTGTATTGAAGGACACAATAAAAGATTTGAATTTTCAGCACCTGGCTGCATTTTGGAGTGATTATTATTTTCAATTGCAACTAAAGCTGCCTCCAGAAAACCTCCCCAAGAAACCTGCTTTCTCCCAGAAAAAAAAAAAAACCATCTTATGTTTTAAAGAAGAAAAACACCCACATTTTGGGGGAGGGGGGCGGTTATTTATCCCTTCAGCTTTAGTTCTTGAATTAGGCTTTGTATTAAGGCCAGCTCTTCTCTCCATTATGCTTCTGGGTTATGGGTGATTAATCTTGCCTTCTTCACTCTAGTCTTCACCTAAGGCTTTCTGAGGAATTGTCCCATTCTTGACATTTTCAGAGAAAAATTTCTGCACATTACACATTTTTCTGGCCTTCTTCCTCAGGAAACTCATCATTAGAAAATCTCATTATGCTGCAAAATTGAATCTGCCTGGCATTCACATCTCATAGGTATCCTTTTGCCCCTCTGATTGGAATCTGTGACTGGAGGTCAGGGTCATGGGCTCTAAGACTTCTATTTAAAGTGAGAGTTCAGCAGTTTTCCTCTGAGTTTCCCACCAACTATGCTACTTTTGAACTTCTTTGGAACACTTCATTATACTCCTGAGCAAGAAAGAAACTTCTTTCCCCTTGATCCTCACCCCTGAATTTTAGCTTCCTTTGTGTGTTGAATTTCCCCTCTAAATTGTAAGATTTTTTGTATGTGTTCCTATTTCCATGTTTAGCACAGTGTCTGATACACAAATATCTTTATTATAATAAATAATTTTTATTTATAAATAAATGAAAAATAAATTTATAAATAACAAAATCAATCTTTATTAACTGACTGATTTGCCTTTCTCTGATTGTGCTAGAAAACTATGCACTTGTTGGCCTTTGCAGGAATCAGATTTGATGGTAGTCCCCTTTTCCATGATGGTTCATGGAATTTGAGGTGATTTTTTTCCTTATGTAAAGAAATTCACTTATTATTAATTTAATCATTGGATTTCTTGATCATAATTTGGTCCATAGTCAATTTCAAGTTTTTAATGTAGAAAGACATCAGAGAACTAGTCAGCCTGTCTTTGTGAAAGCAGTCATTTTAGTTCCTGATCCTTTGCTAAATAAGAATCCCATATTTTAAAAACTAATTTTAAGTTAATTATCCATCTATTCAGCAAATATATATTAAACATCTATTATTTGCTAGATTCTGTGTTGAATTCTCTCTCTCTTTCCCCTCTCTCCCTCTTCCCCTCCTCTCTCTGTCTCTGTCTCTCTCTCTCTCTGTCTCTCTGTCTCTCTTTGTCTCTCTCTCTCTCTCTGTCTGTCTCTGTCTCTCTGTCTGTCTGTCTCTCTCTATTTCCCCCTCTTTTCTTCCCTGGCTCTGTCTCTGTCTCTGTCTCTCTCTCTCTCAGAGCCATTTCCATCAGAATACATCCTCATACAGTATTGTTGAAGTGTACAATGATCTCCTGGTTCTGCTCATTTCACTCAGCATCAGTTCATGTAGGTCTCTCCAGGCCTTTCTGAAATCATCCTGCTAGTAAGACTCTGATTTGCAAAGGTGCTAATTTGCATTAGTTGCTGTTTATTTGCCTAGAAATTCCTCTACTAATAACATCCCAAGCCCAGTCTCTCATATCCCTGTCTCTGTCAATAACTTGGATAAAGGCAAAGATGGTAAATCTATCATCTAATTTTCTGAGGACACAAAGCTACATAGGTTAGCTAATATACTGAATGACTGAGTCAGGAGGTTTTTAAGGAAAAGCTTGATGGCCACTTATACTGATGATAATTTTGAGTTTGACTTACACAAATTAGATGGCTTTCAAAGCACCTTTCACCTTTCAAATTCTGTGATTCTGTGGCTTGGAGTTTTCTGCATTCAAATATTATAGGGAATGGTACAAAGGCTTTATGTTAAAGGAATTATAAAGAAGTATTTATACTTCATTGTGCCCTTAGATGAGGTGAGAAAGTTATTTAATCAATTTCATGATAGAATTATAGGACAGTTATCCATTGGCTGGAGACTGCAATAACCACCTTTTGTGGCCTTTAAAAAATAAGACACTTTAAGGGGTCAGTTGAATAAGAAGAAGCTGTCAGTGAAGTCAAAAAGATCTAGTTATAGAGAAACAACTCAAGAAACATCACTCTGCCTTTTCACTCAGTGCAGCTGAGGGTGAAGGGCAGGTGCTCTCTTCTCTCCATCAACAATGTGTCTTATAGCCTAACAATTCACCAAATGTGCTCCATCTTGCCCAACATGAACAAGATCCATAGAGTCTGGTTGTGAAATTAAATTGAGATGCAGAAAGGAGCAGGCTCAAAATCCCAGAAGAGAGAAATGTCTGTACACATAAAACTGTGAAGATAGCATGAAGACACCAGGGCCTTAGAGTGCTGGAAGTGTGAAAAGGGATTCTAGTACTCCTCTCTACTAGCATATTTTGTGTTCATTCTTTCTTCTCAAAGGCTCTGTATGCTTGTGGGAAAGTGTGGCAAAGAGAATAAGAGAATATTTCATCACTACTCTTGATTTTATATATTTTCAGTAAATACTTTTATTTTTAGCTGATTGTCTCAACTGACTATTAAAAGTAAATATATTGATGGGGACCTGTAAACTAAACTATAGTTCTAGGAATATAAATTCCCACAGTACCTTGAAATCAGCACAATCACTTCATGAGTAAGAATTGGTGTGGGTAGTTGAAAAGAGCTCTTACAATCCATTTGGGAAAAGATTTGGTATTAATACAGGTGGAAAAGACAATTATGAAAGATAGATCATGAAAAGGAAGTCTCAGAATTATTGTAGTCTCAGGGGAAAAAAATAAAATTGTCTAATTTTTATATTTCAGGCAATTAATTCTAAAAACATTTTCCAGAAGTAGCAAAGAAAAGTGGTAGTCTGCAAATAAAATGAATACATAAATATATAAAATAGGAAAAATTAAAGCATATTGTCATCAATCTTTAAACCTATAATAAATAGAATAAAAAATTTAAAAAAGAATCCTTCAAGTGACTTGAAGGAAGATGAAAAAACTCTCATCAAAGCCTCTTCAAATTTTTCTCAAAAAAGGTCTCAAAAATATAAAAAGAAACATATATTTAAAATGTCACCCATTGTCAGGATCCACAAGAACTATAGGCTTTTATTTTTCAATTATTCTCTTAGTTTAGGAACCATCAGTATTTTGATGTTCTCACTCTTTCCATCAATGCAAATTCAAATATAATCATGCCTTTTCATCCTATGTTATTATGGTCCATGTTCTTCCATATGTTACAAACAGTGGGCCTTGAGTAGAAAATAGAAAGATTTTTCTGTCAGACCCTTTGCTAAATAGGTGTTGTCATCTTCCTTAATAATAAAAAGGAACATTTTCTTTTATTGAGATATTATTTCTCTCAATAAAACATGAGATATCTCATCTAATTTAGCTCATCATTTCTTGGGTTGAAGTATCATCCTAAAAATAAAACAGATTGGGACCATGTTCTCTGCAAATTGTGAGCCTTCATATCATGTGTTTTTATGGACAAAATTTACCACCTTAACTTTTTCCTATTAAGATTGGCAACAATTTTTGATTTTCTTCCCGAGTTATTTTTACCTTCTGAATCCAATTCTCCCTGTGCAGCGGGAGAACTGTTCGGTTCTGCAAATATGTATTGTATCTAGGATATACTGCAACATATTTAACATATATAGGACTGCTTGCCATCTTGGGGGGAGGGGGAGGAGGGAAGGAGGGGAAAAAATGAAACATAAGTGATTGCAAGGGATAATGTTGTATAAAAATTATCCTGGCATGGATTCTGTCAATACAAAGTTATTATTAAATAAAATAAAATTAAAAAAAAAAAAAGATTGGCAACAAAACAATGTGAATTGTTTTTGTCAATATTTGTGTTAATTGAAGTTTTTCACCTACAATTTAACCTCCCTTCCAATATTTTCAATTTAAGAGGAATCAAACCCAGAATTTATTTTCTTTTTTAATTGAATTTTATTTCTTTCAATAAGCAAGCATCTATCTGCCTTCTCTCTTACTGAGGATGAAGGAAAAACAAACCCCTTGTTTATAGTTAAGTTTATAGTTAAGCAAAACAAATTCCTAAATTGGTCATGTCCAAAAGAATATATGTATACATATGCTCATATGTATACAAATATATAAATGCTTATGTCCATGCACATGTATATATGTACAGGTGTGTAGATTATATATGTATATAATGCATGTATATATTACATTATGTTGTATGTACATAATATGTTTATAAATATACATATTAATTTATTATATTTTACAATTACTTGTAATATATCTTCAGGTGTGTGTATCTGTCTGTCTTATTCTACATTCTGAGTCTTTTACCTCTAACAGGAGATGGATAGCAAGTGTTATCATTAGTCCCCTGGACTCATGGTTGGTAATTATACTGAGTCCCTATGTCTTCCAAAGTTGTTTGTTTTTGCCATATTGTTGTCATAGTGTAAATTTTTTTTTTGGGTCTGTTAACTTCATTCTGTATCAGTACATTCAGGTCTTCCCAGATGTCCTTGAAACTAATTCTCTTCCTAATTCTTTTACACATAATTGTAGTCTATTACATTTATATACCACAACTTGTTAGTCATTCCCTAAGTGATTGATAATCCCTCAAATTCTAATTCTTTGCAACCTTAAAAAATGCTACAAATATTTTTGTATAACCTTAGTTAGGAAAAGTTTTTCTTAGGACTAACTCCCTCTTTTGATCTACCTTCCCTGTCATTGTCCTTTTCCCTCTTAGCCTCCTAATTTTCTAATTCAATGATATGTATTTATGCACCTGTCTCTGTGTATATTCTTCTCATTGACTATATGAATGTGAGATTCGAGTTTCAGCCACTCCCTCACCCTTTCTTTCTTTTTTTGTATAGACTTCTCCTTGTATAGTTCAGTTTTGTAAGATACTTTTCCCCTTAAGCTTCCTTTCTCTTTTTCCTTCCAAGTGTGTTCTTTTTCCTTTCCCTTTGCAGTCTTCTTTTAAGATCATCAAGACATAACATCTTTTCTGTTTAAATACACTTGCCTGTATTGCTCCTTAATGATAGGGTTCAGAGTGGACATATGTATCATTCCCCCATATTAAAATGAAAGCAGTTTTCCTTTTATTTAGTCTTTTGTCATTTGTGTTTACTTTTTTACATTTCTCTTAACTTCTATTTTTAAAGTTCAAATTTTCTACTTAGCTCTCATCTTTTGATCAAGAATACTTAGAAACCTTTGTTTCATACATTTATAATCTAGTAGGATTATTACTAGATACTCAGTTTTTCTGAGAAGTGATTCTTGGCTTTAAGACCATATAATTTGTCTTCTAGAATGTTGCATTCCAGGCTTTCCCCTACTTTTTAATGCTAGCTGCTAAATTATGGGTGATTCTAATAGTAAATCCTCAGAACTTGAATTATTTTTTTGGTCAGTTTGCAGTTTTTTCTTTGATCTGAAAACTATATAATTGGAGTTTGCATTTTGGGGTTTCTTTAGGGAGGCTCCTTTCCTAGCATTAGCTACAAATAAAATTTGTCAAGTTAACATCATAACATTGTAAATAAAGTCAATACAGGCCACAAAATGCTGATCAATTACAAAGATTCTATTCCCTTTTTAATTTGTAAAGATGTTCCCTTTTCTTCTCGTTCGCTTTTTTCTTCTTTTTTTCTTTTTCTTTTCTTTTTCCAATTTCTCTCCTCAAGATTTTGTAAACCTTAAGCCTATACAGTTCCCAGGCAATACTCACACCCAATTTCCACAGCGATGTCTCTGGAGATGGGTTAAGGCTAGATTATATTGGAAAGTTTCCATTGTATCAAAATATCAATGATTTAGTTTTTTAAAGGAATATTTCCCTGAAGTCAATACTTTTAAATATTGATCAATTTGAAAATTAGTCAATGTGACAAAATAATTAAAAGTAACTTTTGTTGTATTAAGTTTAAATTCTCTGGAAAGTTACCAAAACTAACTGCCATTTTGTTATTAATTTTCTATTAGGAATCACTCCTATTCTAGCCATTAATTCTAAGATTCTTCAGGAAACCCTATTCACTTTCATATTATGTGAACATTATGAGATTTTTTTTTCTTTTTGTACATTTAGAGTAGATGAATTAATTATCATGAATTTTATCTTCAATTTTGCTTTTTAGATTAAAAAATGTCTAGCAGGTGACAGCTTTAAAGAGCAATTAGATACAAGCCAACTATTATCATCTGACAGAATGTTTTCCAAAAGTACTATTTCTTGTAAAGGTTACACAAGGGCACTTATTACATACAATCTTATGATAATGGAGAATAAAAGGAAAATCAAATATTTCTCTCTCTATCCAAGTTCAAAACATTTACAGAAATAATCCTTTCACAAGCCTTTACTGACATGTTTCTGAAGGACAGATAAGATAACTAACAAGTGAGTAGCACTTTATTCCTTTCCAAGACATTATTTTATTAAATCTTCATAACAACACTGTGGGATTGATAGGGTGAGTATGATTGTTTTCATTTTAACTTAAGTTTAGGGTTGATAAAATTTGCCAAAATCCTCAAAGACATTTTGTAATGGAAAAGTCACTGAAAAAAATCCAAGCCTTCAGATTTGAAGTCCACTGATCTTTTCATATTGCCTCCAGCTTTTTGATGAATCAGTGAACAAACATTTATAAAGTACTTACTGTCTTCCAAGTTTTGTGGTAGGCACTGATGATTCAAAGACATGAATTAAACATACACTAAAAACTGTTAATAAGTCTATTAAAAATGTAAAAAGAAGATGTGTAAAAATAGGATAGGAAAAGGGAAAATGTATCCCAAAGAAGCAGATCCTATAATTTGTCCATGCTTTAATTCAGCACAAGAAATATTAACTCAGTGGTTAATGCATTGATGGTTGAATAGCACTGTTTTAAATGGTATAGATTCAAAGACAAAAACACTTCGTGAAAGCATTAAGTCTATTTTTAAACTTTAAGTTCTTACTCACTAAGGACAAGGCCTTTCTCTTGGGCATGTATGTGACTTAGGATAAGAAATCCCTTATCCCTCTCATTCAATTTCCAATATCTAATTTATAACCACTCAGAATAATTTTAATGATTATCCTTTTAGCAAATCACCAGATGCTGAACAAGAATTCCCTTTGCAATGCACTAGTCAAATGGTCAGTCAGAGTCTTAAAGCTCTCCTGTGAAAACTCATTTCCACTTTGGGAAGGCTTTCCCTTACTCTGTGCCAAAATCTGTATCACTTCTACTTCTATCCATTGCTCCTAATTCTGCCTTCTCAGGAAATTAGGACAAATTTGATACCTTCACAGTCTTTCAAATGCTAAAGACAGTTATATCCCTCTGAGATTCTTTAAGTTTAACATCTTCAGTTTTGTTAAGAATTTATATCAAGTTAAAAATCAGTTCATTCCTTTTGAGTCTTTCTTCCAGGCTGAGTGCAATGACCATTCATAGATTTAATTCCAATGCTGATTAACATGGGAGCTTTAATTTGCTCTGTTTCGGACCTGGGCTCTTTCACCCTTCCTTAAACAGTCTAGCGTACTCTTGTCCCTTTTCAGAGGCTTGATGACAACAATTGATTAGCCTAGTGCCCTCCAGGTCAGAATTCCTGCGCTCAAGACATATGTCAGCCTCAGCATTCCCCACATCTGAGATTATAGGAGTGTGCATTCCTGGTTTAACCAGTTCATTTATAGCATGAATTCTTATCTCCTCTAGCTTCTCATTAGTTAATCAATTTCCTTCTTAAAATGTGGCACCTAGGCCTGACTATAATATTGTTGCTGAAGTTTAACTAAAAAATGAAAGTAATGAACAGTTATTCTCTTCCTATTCTTCAATTCTCCAGCTGTCATTATACCCTAAAATTGCTTGAACTTGGCTTCCATATCACATGACTGTCTCACCTTAAGCATGTTGCTCCACTAAGACCCACAAATATTTTTCAGATGTGTTGCTGCTGTCTCATTATACCCCTCCCATCATTTACTTGTGAAGTGTATTTTGGGGATCCAAGTAACATTTCAAATTTATCCCTATTAAATTTTATCTCACTGAATTTTGAGGGAAAAAATCTATGACCTGACTCATGTCTGAAGAAAACTTACCAATTTCTAATTATTAAGAATTGTTGTCTTTGAGCAAAACATCCCTAAAATTTGGAGGATGTCTTGAAAAAAAACGAGATCTGCATTTCCTTCACACCTAATTAATTAACAATCCAAGTGAAATAGAGGAGTGAGTGACCAGGAAGTACTTGTGCTCTACTGTGTGAAGGATGCAGTCATGTTGTTGACAAGTCAAAAGACACTGATAACAAGAGGAAAGAAGATAATTTTCTGGATCCAAGAATACTACTTGGCAGGCAGACTGTAGTACCTCATAATGCCCTGTCACAACAAAAGCAACTATAATAAAACATTACTTAAACTTGTGTTAGAAAGAGCCATCAGCATCCATGGAGAGAACTACAGAGACTGAATGTGGATCAAAGTATAGTATTTTCACCTTTTTTGTTGTTGTTTATTTGCTTGTTTTTTCTTTCAAGTTTTTCCCCTTTTGATCTGATTTTTAATGTGCATATGATGAATATGTTAGGGGAGAAGGAGGAGAGAGAAAAATTTGAAATACAAGATTTGCAAAGGTGAATATTGAAAACTAAGTTTACGTGTGTTTGGAAAAATAAAAAGCTGCTATAAAAAAAAGAAACATTACTTAAATACTGGCTACTTTCATGGTGATTGCTAGGTCATAGAATCATTTCATCATTATAGATGTAGAGTGGAAGGGACTTCATATTCCATTTATTCTAACGCCTTCATTTTGCAGATGAGGAAATTGAGACCCAGGGAGATTAAGGGATTTGCCAGGTTAACTGACCTGTTTAAAGAGACAGAGACAGTATTTTTACCTAAATCTGCTAACTCCAAATTCAATGCTTTTTTCATTGTATTGTTCTAGCTCTTAATCTTTTCATTGCAGCTTTGCTCCATAAACTCAGATAAAATGGCTTTTCAGTCACTGAAAAGTACTGGTGAGAAACAGCTTCTCAGAGTCACAAATACCACAACTTTCTGATATTATACACCAAGAGAAGGCAAATGAAAGGTCCCACATTAGGACCCCTAATTCCCCTGCTTCACTTTGCCTTCAAACTTCCTTTCACTTCTCTTTTAATCTGTCTTCAAATTAAAATATCCTACAATCCTCAGGGGGTAAAAAGCTACATGTTCTCCCAAGTATACACACGTGTATGTATCCTTCCCACTGTCTGCTTCACTTAATGATGCTCGTTATGGCTATCCGGGGGAATGTGTAGAGGAAATAAGCCAAGTTTACAACAGCCATCCTCAGCAACTATCACACTGTCAAAACATCTTGCAAAAGTAGAATTGTGGGGGTTGTGCACAGCTGGAATACTCTTCTGCCTCCATACCCAGATGCACTTATTTCTTCTTACTCTGCTGACATCAGTCCCAATATCTGTATCTACAGCTCCCTCTACTGCACAACACATTATATATAATAACTGAAAATTAGAATGACAAGCTTGAGTCGTTAACAAAAATTTAAATCATGTTGAGAATATTTAAGTAAAAGAAAGCAATCTATATATAGTCTGCTAGAAATATTTCTATTATAAACTAGCTAAAATGGGAATGTTCTGACACTCAGCCATTGGGGAATCCACCATTCTTGAAGAAATATAGGATTTTGGAGAAGGGATTGTAAAATTCTTTGCTTACTCAGTAGAGATGGAAGTATAGTGGAAGTAGTACTCAATTTTGCATGAATTTGAGTCCTAACTTTGTAACTTAACCATCTGTGGGATCTTGGACAAGTCTCAATTTCTCTGATCCTGAATTTCCTCATCTGCAAAAGGGCTATAATAATATCCATAATATTTACTTCACAGAGTTTTTATGGGGATCAAATGAGATCTTGTATACAAAATGTTTTACAAACCTCAAAGGGCTACATTACTGTTAACTTTCATTATTATTACTATCATCTTCACTATTATTATGTTATTTAGCCACTTAAAGCCTCAATTTTCTTATTTGTAAAAGTAAAAAAGTTGAGCTAAATGAATTCTCTGTCCCTTCTAGCTTTAAATTCTGCAATCCTGTGGCACCCCTTCTGTGGCTACTTCATAATTGAGCACTCAAACTCACAACTTGGGATTTGTTATTTAACAGCTAAAGCTCTAAAGATTCTAAGGGTAGGTAGTCCTGAGGGTCTATACTTCTGGTACTTCTGAGTTCCTACCTCTGTTTTCTCCATTGACAGTTGACTCCAGTAGCCATTAGAAAAGGGATTTGTGGAAAAAATATAGTAAAGCCAGCTCTTTTTGTGCTGGCAAGGGATTGGAAATTTGAGAGAATGCCCATCAATTGGCGAATAATTGAATAAGCTGTAGTAAGTATATGAATATAATGGAATACTGTTGTTCCATAAGAAGTGATGAGCAGGTTGATTTCAAAAAAGCCTAGAAAGATTTACATGAACTGATGCTGAATGTCTCTAGAACCAAGAGAATATTGTGCACAGTATCAGCAAGATTATATGATGATCAACTGTGATGGAATTGGCCCTTCTTAGCAATATGGTGATTCCATTCAATTCCAATAGACTTGTGATGCAAAATACTACCCACATCCAGAGACAGAACTATGGAGACAGAATGTCTGAAACATAGTGTTCTTTCTTTCTTTCTTTCATTTTTTTCCCCTTTTGTTCTGATTCTTCTTTTGCAATATGACTAATATGGAAATCTTTAACATATATAGTCTATATTGGATTGCTTGCTGTTTTGGGGAGGAAAGAGAGATAAGAGAGGGAGACAGAAAAAAATGGAACTGAAACTGTTCTAAACAAAAAATTGAAAACTATACATATTTAATTTTTATAAAATTTTTTATTATAGCTTTTTATATACAAAATATATGCATGGATCATTTTTCAACACTGACCCTTGCAAAACCTTCTGTTCCAAATTTTCCCTTCCTTCCCCCCACCCCCTCTCCTAGATAGCAGGTGGTCCCATACATGTTAAAGGAAAACTATCTTTTTATGTAATTGGAAAAAAATACTATTAAGTACCAAAAATAATGTATAATAAATTCAACGTATTTTCAATGAAAAAAAAATCAGCTAGTTGATTCTATTATCTATTAGTAAAGGGATTTGCTGAGAAAATATAGCAAAGTCACTGGTATAAAATATCCCCTCAAATATGGGATACATACACAAAAAGTCCTGAGAAGACTAGATCAAACTTGGAATATAAAAGTGAAGCATGTGTGGGGCAATTGGGTATCTTCTAGTTCCTGGCACTGAAAATCCTTTTCTCCCTTTATAGCTTCTTAACTAGATTCCTATTACATATGTCTGATGGATAAGCATCCCAATTGGACTCTTAATGCTCATGCCTCGTTTGAGTCCAATGGAAGCATTTCTTGATGTGTCCTGTGGGGTCCTACTCCATGAGATTATCTCTCCTCTGAAAACTTTTGTTCCTTCTGCATATATCCTTATATATTTCAGCTCCCATTACAGATGCTGCTATCAGCTCCAGCGGACTGAGCTGACATTTATCTTTGAGAATAATCCTCTGAAAGGATCTCTGGATCTCCCAAACTTTCATTGTTGTCTGGATACTCCCATCTTAGCATATTTATGCAACTAAGATCAAAAAAGATCAAATGCACAGGAGAAGTAGCACTCACTCGGTCATTTGGCCAGGTGGGAGCCTAGGGAGCCCTCACTTTATTCTTGAAGGAAATTTGTGAGAGCCCTCCACTTGAGAGTCAAGAGGGGAGAAGGGAAGGAGAAAAGAATGACAGGAGAGGAGAAGGGAGAGACAGAGACAGAGACAGAGAAAGATAGAAAGACAGGGACCAAGAAACAGACAGAGAGGGAGAGAGAAATGAGAGAGAGAGAGAGAGAGAGAGAGAGAGAGAGAGAGAGAGAGAGAGAGAAAGGGGGCGGGGAGAGAGAGAGAGAGAAAGAGCTACTGACTCTGAGTTCTGTCTCAGCAACCACTGGGTCATCAATTCTTCCAATTCTGTAGCTAATTAGGGAGCGCCATTATTATATGGTATAAACCACTGAGTCATCATGACCAAAAATAAACTCATCCAAAGTTTCCATGTTATCATTTGGACTAGATCTAAGTAGGGAATATTCAAAGGACTAGCCCCTCACTGAACAGTCCACCCTAACTTCAGCCAATAAAGGAATTCCCCCCTACACATGATAAATGGTCATTTGGATTTTCTGTGAACAGTTCCATTGTCAAATTTCCAAATCCAATAAGATGAAATTTAGTAAAGGCACATTTAATAAGAAAATATTTCAAATATATTAATTTTGCAAGTACACAGTGGGAAAAAGCTCCTGTTGACCTAATGCTATTCTTGGTGACATTAGGAGATTCAATGTTTAGAACATAGGAAGTGATAGTACCACTATACTCTAGTTCTTATAAGCCCATAGCAATAATTCTGTTCTGTTCTTTGTGTCACATTTTGAAAAGGACATTAACAAATTAAAAAGCATTCATAGGATAGTGGGAATGAAGCAAATTGTGGTCTCTTTAAGATCCTTTCAGATTGATTTGTGATTCAGATTACTCCCAGCCCCTCCTGGCTGATGCATTATTAGTTCAGGAAGCCTGCACCTTTGATTCACAAATACTGGTCAAAAATACCCCTTTGAATTCCAATAGGAGATCCAGGGTTGTCCCAGTCCCCATGAGAGCTGAGCCAACTTGGGACTCTACCCATGAGTCCCCTTTAGCTAAATTTCTCATTATAAAAGGAGCCCAACTAAAATCCTCTCTTTGCAGAGGTTCCAAACATGCCAGCCCTAACTTGGCACGCCAAGGTTCTCTGCCCACTGGAATATTGTTTCCAGTGCCATATTCTCTTTACTCTCACCTATTCCCTTAACTAGACTTTAACCTTACTTCTAATCCCCATAATAAACCTTTTTTATCAATCTAGATTTTCGGATCTGTAAATTCCTTTACAGGGGACTCTTGTGCCACCAGAAGGGAATCCCCAAAACTCCCTACCCTTTCACCAAATTCTGAGAGGTTGTAGGGAAGTTCCATTTAACTCCCTGAACCCCAAACCTGCCACTAGACCTCATTTAACTCCCTGACCACCAGAAACCCTAATTTCATTTGGGTACCCCAACTCTAAACCTCATCAGGAAGACTCAAGACCATATTACACAAGGATTAGTTAAAGGGATTGAATATATCTCTGGGCTCAAAGAAAAAAATCACTTAGGAGGAGTCAGGGAAATGATAACTATCTTCAAATATTTGTATGGTCCTTCTATCTTAATTGGTTCAAGTAGAATGTCAAATTTTATGAACGACATTCATAAGCTGTAGAATGTCCAGCAAAGGACATCCAACATGGTGAAGGGTATTGATTCCAAATCTTATGAGTAGCAGTTGAAGAAAATGAGGAAATTTAGCATGAAAAAGAAAAGACTTTTTGGTAGGAATGGGTAATAGTCATTTTCTTCTTGCCTCCAATTTTTATGGCCCCTAAACCACTCTTTGTCCAGCTGCCAAAATGATATTCTCAAATCACAGATCTGAATATGTCACCACCACACCTTCCTCAAAAAACTTCACTGGGATTCCTATTGCCTCTAAGATGGTCATACATTCTGCAGCTGGAAACTTAAGTATTTCCAAAATATGGCTCTTACATACCTTTCTAGTATCTTTCATATTTCTATCCTTTCCATACTCTCCATATCAGTCAAATTGACCTACTATTTATTCTATGTTTCTGTCTGTGTGCCTGTGCATAAAATATTCCTTTTGTCTCTCCTTATTTCATTATCTTTTCTCTCCATATTTCTGCCCTATAGAATCTCTATAGTTCAGTTTCTACTTCCTATATAAAACCTTTCCTCATCTTCTCACTATCAGCATCTTTAAAATAACTTTTAAGGTGGAGGGCTATTTTTTCTTTATATCCACAGTAGCTAGCATGGTTCCTGGTCCATAAATATTTGTTGAATTTAATTGTATAGCTGTTATGGGCAAGAGGGATTAAGCTTGTTCTACATGGTAGATAGCTCACAGGACTTGGAGTCATAAAGACAGTTCACATTCTACCTCATACATTTATTAGATGTGTCACCTGGGCAAGTCACTTAAATTCTCTGAAATGTAGCATCCTCACATATAAACTGGGAATAATTACAATACCTATTTGAGAAGATTGCTGTGACGGTCACATAAGATCTTTGTAGCACAATAAAGCACTGCATAAATCTGAACTAGTGATATAAAAATGATGAGCTTGTTGATTGTAGAAAAACATGGATAGAGTTGCACAAAATAATGAAGAGTAATGAGCAGAACTAGTAATACCATTGTTGTTTTAAGAACAATATTGAGCAACTAAGTCACTTTGATATTATAAATACCCAAATTAATTATAAAGGTCCTATGAAGAGAGATACTATCTGAGAAATATCAGAGTAAGAACTGACAAATAGAAGTATTTATAGAATTATTTTATATATGTAAATATGGATGTGTATGGATGTACATATTTACCTATTTTTGTTTAATGGTAGCCATCTCTAGGGAACTAGGAGGAAAGAAAAAAAGGGAGGAAAGCTATTATATATTTAAACAGAATGGCAAATAGATTTGAAGTTTAAATGCAAATATATGTTATAGGAATGCTTGTGTTATATCATAAATTAAAAATTAAAAAATAAATATGAACTATTATCATCATTCTTCTTGGTCCAAGAGGGCAGAGACAGGAGCAATCACAAAGAATTATAAATTTAGACTGGATATCTGAAAATGTTCCTAATCATTAGAGTTATCCCTAAGCACAGAAAGGCAGTTTTTGGAAGCAGTAGGATCCTGCTCATTGGATATCCTAAAAGCTGGATAGACAACTACTTGTGTATGTGGTGGGGTGAGAAAAACTCTTTTTTTAGGTATGGATTGGATACAGTCCATTTTAAATCTGAGATTTTATGAGAGGATACCTGCCCTCCCTAGAGTTCTTAAAGAAACTGAATATCATCTAGGATATACTGCAACCTATTTAACATGTAAAGGATTGCTTGCCATCTGGGGGAGGGGGTGAAAGGAGGGAGGGGAAAAATCGGAACAGAAGTGAATGCAAGGGATAATGCTGTAAAAAATTACCCTGGCATGGGTTCTATCAATAAAAAGTTATTTTTAAAAAAAAGAAACTGCATATCCATTTTTTGGGGGATGTTACAGAGCGAGATTCTTAGTCAGATAAAATTGGAATTGATAGTTTCTGGTATACCTGATACATCTGAGATTCTGAGATTCTGTGGTTTAAAGATATATGAAGAAAATGCTCTTTAAACTTTAAAGAACCATATAAATACTTTAATTTTTTGATATAAACATTCTTTCCATTGGTGCACATCATAACTTGTCCATGCCTTTTCATCCTCTGAATCTTCCTCAGATCTGCCCTTAAATCCTTACTAAGTGGAGGTAAGAGGAAGGATCCATCAAGTGTCCTGGGGGTCTTTCCCAATGTTTCTTAATATTATGCACTTATCTCTTGTTCTTGTTACATTTTTGTGACCTCCCTTTTTGTCATATTTCTCTTTTATTATTTAATTTATACTTCTCATTGTGTACTATTTGTCACTGGTAATAAGCTACAGTCTAATTACATTCATGATCCATATATCTATTATTCTTTGAGTTACCACAATTTTGATTTCCCAGAGATTGTGATATTTCCTGATTTAGAGCCATATGGTATCATTAAAAGAGAATTGGTATGAAAATATGTTTAAAATGATTGTGCATGTATAACCTATACCAGATTGCTTGCTGTCTTGTGAAAGGTGGAGACAAGGGAAAGAAAATATTTGGAACTTTAAAAATTTTACAAAATGAAAATTTTTTTTGTAATTGGAAAAATAAAATACTATTGAGATTTTAAAAAAGAATATTGGCATTAAAAATAGTTTTGTTTCTTTGTGTGTGTCAGGGAGAAATTTGGTATTTATACTTAATTTTCAATCTCAGGTTTGCAAATCACAAGACCATAGGCTTATGGATCTAGACCTGGAGAGGACTTAAAAGGTCATGTTACAGATAAGTACAATGAAAGCCAGAGAGATCAAGAGAATTACACAGTTAGCAAGTGTTTTGAGGTGGGAAATGGACCCATGTCATCCTATTTCCGAGTCTATTCCCTTATCTTCCACATCATGAATTATAGAGGAACTTGAGAGGCCACCTGGATCATTCTTTACCATTTAATTGACTAAAGGTAAAAACAACTCTCTTCCTCATTTAGACTGACATACATTTAGTTAATACAGACTATATTATTAGGTAGAATAGCCCATATATATGGTTGATGAGTATATGTATCTTAGATAATTTATGACCTGTCAATCCAAATGCAATGTCATGGTTTGGATGACAGTTATTCTTCATCCACTAGGTTTTTCCTATATGGATGGTTAGAACAAATTATTTCCACACGATTATAAATTAAAAGAGAAAAAGAATGAAAGCCATTAAACAAAATCAGTCAAAACACCAATGACATCTGATGCAGTTATTTTATACTCATATTCTCTCACCTTTACACTAAACAAAATGCATTTTCTCCACTTTTCTCAAGGTCAAGGTCTAAATTCAAATTTTATAATAATTAGCTTGGTTTTTATTGTTCTTGCTATTTACAATGTAATCTTTGCAATACTATTTTCCTGGTCTTGCTTACTTCATCTTGCATAAGTTTATGTAAATCTTCCTATGAATATGAAAAATTCATATTTATAATTTTTGTAGTACATAAATAACCCATTATATAGGCAGTCTTATTCCAATATATATATATGTTCCATTCCTCAATGGATGGGTACCCACTCTATTTCTAGTTCTTTGCTACCACTAAATGCAATCAAATCAGTATTGGTATTTATGATACCTTTTTCTTTAATCAATAGTATTTCATTTTTCCAAACACATGTAAAGATAGTTTAAAATGTTCTTTTTTATAAAGCTTTGTGTTGCAATTTTTTCCCTCCCTCTCTCTCTTTCCTTTTCCCCTCTCCAAGACAGCAAGCAATCTGATATAGGTTAAGCACTTGTCAGCTTTACAAGAAAGAAAAGAAAAAAAAAAAAAAGATGAAAATATTGTGCTTTGATCTAAATGCAAATTTGAATCTGCAAATTTGAATGTGGATTCAGTCTCCATGGTTCTCTCTTTGGATACAGATGGTATTTTCCATTCCAAGTCTATTGGAATTGTCTTACATTACTGCATTGCTGAGAAGAGTCAGGTCTTTATGATATCCTTTTTTTTTTGGTAGATGAGGAAATTGAAGTAGGAAAAAAGTTATTTGACTTAACCAAATTTCTGACTTCCTTATGAGGATAAGCATAGTCATGGGGTTTCTAGATGAAAGGGTCATGGGCATTTTAGTCACTTTTAAAGTATAATTACAAATTTTTTTCCAAAATCAATCTCCTAATTTTGCAAATGAGGAAAATTTAGGCCCAAAGAGTTAAGGACAAGCCCAAGGTCACTTAGCTAGTAAATATCAAAACAGTACTTGAAGTTCAGTCCTTTGCCTACAAATCAGTGCTTTTTCCCAGTACAAAAAGTGCATGGACAGACATGAACTTGACAACCTCTTGAGCTGTTTGTTTCCTTCTAGTATTATGATTCCAAAAAATAAACAACACCTGCAAACTTCTTAGATGAATAGTCAATAAGGAAACTATTTGCTTATGCATGAATTTCCAAATCAATCTGGGACCTCAAATAAAGATGCCAAATCGAATATTCAAGAACTGTGTGAGCATTTTTACATGCACAAGGAATCTATAAACCTCTGAATGAGTTAGACAGGTATTGTCAGTACATACTTTGTGCCCGACATAGATTTGATTCAGATAGTAGTTTTAAAAATAAGCATTGTTCAGTATAATCCTGTATACATTACTAGCAGCACAAAGAAGTATTCTTTTTTTTTTTTCTTTCTCAGTAAATTACAATCCCTCCTGAATGAAAATTATTCATACAAAACACAGGAGATATGGCTGAATTGCCTAGGATTTGCAGCACCCATCATTATCTTGGGTATTAGAAGGCTTGTCACATTTTAGATTTTCCACTGAGACATGTCACAAACAGAAAAGCTTCTTGGAAAAGACCTTTTGCTTTGGAGAAGAATGTGTCCTCCATAGCTCAGTGCTGTAGCCCTGCTATATAGACATACTAGTTGTATTTAGATTCATAGCTGTTAAAACAAGCATAATCATTAATTTAAACAGGAATTCATAGGAAAGATGGAAGAGAAATAGTTTTATTTCATTGCCACACAGATGTTTCCCAGGCTATTTGGACCCTACACTTTCAAATAAACATGATTTATTTCAGACAAGTAGAAGAAGCTATTTTAAAAAATTCAATACTAGTGCAATGTTAAGTGACTCAGGTTAATAACTCTGTGGTCAGAATAGAGAAGTAGGAAAAGGAAGGAAAAAAAGATGGATTCCATACTTTAGAAGTATAGATATGGTGCATATTCTTTTCCCCTCATATCTCCTTTTATGTTCTTTATTCCTTCCTTCTTTCATTTTCTATCTTGCCTTTTTTATCCATTTTGTTCACAACTTTGAATCTGTATCCTATGTGCTCTAGGCTGCATATTTATGAGGCACAGGATACATATTATAACAAATAGCTACCTTTTTGGAAGAGATGAAAATGATTTTAAAACCTGTAATCACAGCCTGCTTCCTTAACTGAAAAAAAGAAATAAGTGGAAAAATTTGTGTCTGAATGCCCGAGTTTGAAGGGCTGTATGTCCGTGGATAAGTCAAATAACTTTTTTTTACTCAGTTATCTCCATCTGCAAAATAGATATACAGCTGGTTTCATCTACCAAGTACTTAAGATCAGGAGACATGGGTTGAAACTTCAAATGTGGTTATTGTTCTTGAGTTGTTTCAGTTGTATTTAACTCTTCGTGATGTCATTTAGGGTTTTTTGGTTGTTGTTTGCTTGATTTTTGTTTTGGCAAAGATACTAAAGTGGTCTGATCTTATCCGGTCTTATCTAGCTCATTTTACAGATGAGGAAACTGAGGCAAACAGAGTTAATAATTTGTCCAGACTCACTTACTTTACAGGGTTATCAAAAAACAAAGCATTTTCTTAGCCTCAAAGTACTCTAGAAATAGAAGTTATAGGAATTACACAAGATGATGTATATAAAAGTTATAGATCAAAGGTGGCAAGCTCCTGGCCTTTAGCTTGCCCACAAAACTCCCCAGTGTAGCTGAACCAGATTAAAATGTAAATAAAGAATAATAAAATAAATAAAAATGCAAAACAGATAATGTTAATTTGTGCTTTTCTAAGTCAAATTATGGCCCATAGAAATCCATTTCTATTTAAATTTGGCTATAAATAACTCTGTAAATGTTAGGAATTATTTCTGGAAAATATAAATTTCAGCAATGATGATGATGATGATAATATGTATATAGTAAGGGAAAAAACCTCTAAGAAAGTGGTAAAGAATTATCATCTGCAACTCAAAGATTTCCTCTTAAATGGCATAGGGCCAACCACAGATCTGAGGGGGTATCCCACTGAATAGTTCTTATTTTATAGAAAATGCCATCCAATCAGATTTGAATCAATTTTCTCAAACCACAAGCACAGTATGAAATACTTTATCAAAAGTTTTATTCAAATCTTGATAAACTATAATCAGAACATTCTCCTAATCTATTAGTTTAATAATTCTGTCAAAAAAGGAAAGGAAATTATTAAGGAAATGTGGCCATGATGGGAAGGGGGAGCTAAAATTATTAAGCTCCCACTCTGTTTTAGGTACTGTGTTAAACAAGTGAACTGCCCAAAGTCATACAAATAGTAAGTGTCCAATGTCAAATTTGAAGTCACATTTTTCTGACTTCCTAGCACTCTGTGCACTATGGTACCACCTTAGTACCATAAATAATGGGTTTCTGTAATCATTGATGCTCTATATGTCAATTATCCCCAAATGATTCATTCTCAAATTCTCAGGAATTGAAATCAACCCTATTGCCTCATAGTTTGTAAACTTTTTTCTCTTCCTTTTTTTTGAAAACTAAAGCTACATTTAACTTCTGCCATTTTACACTGTTTTTCAAATATCACAGACAAGATATTGCTCACTAATCACACCCACTATTTCTTTCAGAATCCTGGGGATATGGTTTATCTGGATCAGGTAAAATTTATTAAAGGAAGATGAGTACCTTCTTATTATTTTAGGTACCAAGTCTCTATTAGTTATTTTAATTGTCTTTTACATTGTTAAGGACATTCTCCTTTGTAGGGAAAACAAATAACAAATGAAGGGCTTTCTCTTCTCTCTGTTGTAGATGTTATCATCATTCCATCTCTCCCAAGAAAAGGTCCTATTCCTTCTTTCATCCTTCTTTTATCTCTTACATAGCTTTTAAAAAACCCAATCTTTTGTTGTCCTTATCTTCCCTTATTGGAATCTGCTCATTTTGAGCTTTAGCATTCCTGACACTATTTTTAAAGGATTATATCTTTGTAATTACTTTGCCCTGCTTCAATTTTCTGTATGTTTCTTTCAGAATCTAAGTTGTTCCATCATTGTTTCCCTTTGTGACTTCAGAATTTCATTCTTAAGCTCATCCCATATTGCTGGAGCCAATATTCTCTGAAACGTTGTAATTCACAGAATCCTAACTCATCTTTCCTTTGAAATCTGCTGTCCTAAAAATCTATAGACTTCCTCTCCTCCATCAAAAACTCTAGCATAAAGCAGTCAATCCCCCTAAGTTTTTTCCCGTCATTTCCAAGCCAGCAATCAGGCTCTAAAATTTTCCTTTGTTCATTCTTACATTATAGAAGAATGAAGTTATTATGAATGCAATGAAAGGCGATATTATCTACTTTGCTTATGGAGAATTTCATCATTTCTTTAGAAGATTGATCTCCCATCATTCCCATATCATACTTTTGTGCCAAGCTGATGACGTTTCCTAAATTCTTCATCTCTTTTCTTTTTGCTTCCAAGTGTTTTGTATTTCACTCCCATGACAAAAATTTCCAGATGTTATGTGGAAGGGTGTTGGATTTGGAACCAAGGATTTGGGTAAGAATCCCAGATTTATTTAATGCCTGTGTGACCTTGGACAAATTATATTGCTTCTCCAGGTCTCAATTTCTTCATCTATAAAATAAAGGAATTGGTCTATGTTGACTTTAAGATCTTGTCTAGTTCTCAATCTATGATCCAATGATACAATACCTGAGTAAGGCTAATTGCTCAATGTCACAAAGCTGGTTATCAGTGTCACATAGCTGTCACATAGAAGACAGATTAGAATAGTTTCAAATCCAGTCTCTGCATTGGCTTTGAAATGAGTTGGAAGACAAGTTTGAAATTCAATTCTGCCCATTAATCTTTGGGTAACTTTCTCTATGAAGGGAGGGGGATAAACATAGTGTGAATCATAACTCTCATCAGATTTGACTCAAAGTAAAAAATATTAGACATATTTGGTTTACATAGAAACTTCTTCTACCTCATGAAAAGTGTGAGGGGAAAAACAAAAAGGGAAGGGTTAGGGTAAATAGAAGGGAATATAGAAATAGTAAGGAAAATGTAACTATTTCTCTTTAGCACTTCATCTCTTCTGGGCTCAGTTTTCTAAATTACAAAATAAGAAGGCTGGACTAAGATCTTTTAAAGTCTCTTCCACTTTTAATATGCCAAACTTAATATTAATAATGAAATCCAGAATGAAGGAGATAATCAGGTTCTAGTCAGACCATATCTGGGATATTATACCCAGTTTTGGGCCCCATGTTTTAGCAAGGTTTTTTTTTTTTAACTTGTACAATCATTTTAAACATATTTTGCTATTTAGTCATGTTGTGAAAGAAAAATCAGAACAAAAAGAAAAAACTACAAGAAAGAAAAAACAACAAAAAAGTGAAAATATGTTTTGATCTTTTTTCTGGATGTGGAAATAAATAAAAATGCAAAACAGATAATGTTAATTTGTGCTTTTCTAAGTCAACTTATGGCTCATGGGGATCCATTTCTATTTAAATTTAACATCACAGCTATAAATCACTCTGTAAATGTTAGGAATTATTCCTGGAAAATATAATCTTCGATCCTGAGTTTATTGGAAGTGTCTTGAATGACTGTATTGCCTCGAAGAGTTGATCATAGTTGATCATTATACAATCTTACTATTACTGTATATGATGTTCTCCTCATTCTGCTCACTTTACTCAGCATCAGATCATGTAAGTTTTTTCAGGCTTTTCTGAAATGTCTGCTCATCATTTCTTTATAGAACAATAATATTAATATTCCATTACATTCACATACCACACAACTTATTCAGCCATTTCCGAGTTGATGGGCAACCACTCAATTTCCAGTTCTTTGCTACCACAAAAAGAAAAGCTACAACATTTTTGCACATGTGGATCCTTCCCACCTCTTTTATGGTCTTTTTGGGATACAGATTTAATGGTGGCACTTACTGCTGAATCAAACAGTAAGCACAGTTTATAGCTCTTTGGGTATTTTAGGAAGTGTTTTGATAAACTTGCCTTGGTCTTGAAGAAAATGATTGGTTAGTATATTACAGAATGTTAAGAATGAATGGAAAAATCAAGAGGCTCACTCTGGAGCATAGGAGATTTAGAGATATAATCACCTTCTTCAAATATTTAAAGTTTCTCATGCTGAAGAGGGTCCCAGATTTGTTTTTCTTTAGCCAGAAAACAGACCAGATATTTGGCACCACTGATTTTCCACATTTCATAGTGGAAAGAAAACTTTTTAATGATTAGAACTATGAAAAAGAATGGGTTGACAACTTAGCAAATAATAATTTCTATGTCACTGAGTTTTTCAACTAGTTGAACTACTTATAAAGGTAATAAGAAGGGAATTCATGCCTTGAAGTGGTTTGACTAAGTGACCACCTTGGTCTTTTCCAATTCAAGAATTCTATAATTCTATGAGTCTCCTAAGTTCCTTTACAATGAATTCTCCACTATAACTAATTGCTTCTTACCATACCAGGGCAGTATTGTAGAGTGTGGGTCTAAGTTGAATATTATAAAAAGTGAATAATTTTCTTTGGGAGGCAATCAAAAGGTTAGGGAGGGAGTGACTTATTGAGGGCCACACAGTTTATAAGTGTCTGTGGAAGGATTTGAACTCAAGTTCTTCTGAACTCCAGGGCCCATGCTCTATCCACTGAACCATCAACTAGCTGTCCCTAAAAGGGACAGAATAATTATAAGGATAATTAAGCAGTCAAGAAGCTCTAGATATCAAGATTCAAGGGAATTACAAGTATGAGAAAGAAATCAATAGAGAGAAACATTTGCATACTTCAGCCTCTTATTTAGGGCTAGTCTTGGATCAATCTTACTGCAGCTGAAGGAGAAATAACAGAGGATAATCTCAGAAAATTGACAGAGAAGATGAAATGGAGGGGAAGGGAAATGGGGAAACCATTAAAATATTCTTGGGTTGACTGTTGGAGGAATGTCTGTTTCTCTAACTGAATATATGATTGCAAGACAGCTGGTTTCAAGAGCCCCCTTCTATCTCTAATCAGACTGACTTCCATTCTAGATAATGCCAAATATCCATTATGCTTGTATCTTGGATTTACTCTTACATTGCTCATGCTGTACTGACCAGATGCTTTGGCAACACACTGTCTCACAAAGCTTTAAGGATTTTCCAATAGAAATAAATAAAAGGAAGCCAATAGAAAAAAAAATTCATTATCTATCCACTCTGACATTCCTATTCCAAAGCTTTCAGGATGAAGTTTTCACAGGACTTATGAAAAAACTTTTTTTGGGGGGGGAGAGAGGGGAAATCAGTCTCAGCAATAAGACTTCTAATCCATAAAAAGCTCACTCACACTACAGTGTTTGAAACTTGAGAATTCAAATTTATATCTTTTATCTACAGCGAGATCATTTTCCAAGACTCTCTCCCTCAGGCCTGGGTGATTTATTTAAATTATTATTCTAGATGAGAAATTCTTAGTGATTTTATGCATGTGTCATGGATCTTTTGGCATCCTGGTAAAGCCTTGGGACCTCTTATTAGAATAATGTTTTTAAAAATAATTGAAGAAAATGTTAAATTTCAGTTAGAGGTTAATAATTACATATATATATGTATATATATATATATACATATATACATATACACACACACCCATATATGTTTCCCTTTTAAGTCCATAGTCCATGTGAAATCTATTCATGGATATTTTTAGGGGGCTATGGATTATAAGTTAAGAACCTCTATTCTAGATGAGTACTTGTAATGAACCACTGCTATACTGAACACATACAAGCAGACGGAGCTTTTAAAACAAGCCTGAGAATTTTTTCCTATCTCATAACTTTGTGGACAGACCTGTCTAAGCAATGAAAAAAAGATATTTTTGATGCAGATAATCCCCAGATCTCTTTTAATTTGATAATTTAATCTACTCTATAACAACAGAGCAAGAATGGTATGGTCTACTAGATAGGAGTTAAACTCAAATACAAACAATCTGTATGGTCTGCATATTGATTTAAAAAACCACAAATTAACATTACCTCTGTTATATTTTATTTTTATTAACTTTGTTAAATATTTCTCTATTATATTTTAATTTGGTTGGATAGCACAGTAAAGATTTTTGAATTTGACACCACTGATCTAGGATATATATTCTTAACCTCAGTCCATGAACTTTTCAAAAATAAGTTTATTTTAATATGTGATTTCTGTTGTAATCCTATATATTTTACCTCATGCATTTTTAAACACTATTTCTTTTTCTTGGGGAGGCAATCAGTGTTAAGTGACTTGCCCAGGGTCACTAAGTACGAAGTATCTGAGGCCAAATTTGAACTCCTGACTTAAGGCTAGTGCTCTTTCTACTGCTCTAAAACTCCTTAAAAACATCATTCTAAGAAAAGTCTATAGGTTTCAGCAGACTTTGTTGTTCAGTCATATCCAGCTCTTTGTCATCCTGTGGACCATATTATCCATGGGATTTTTTTGACAAAGATATGGAGCAGTTTGCCATTTTCTTCTCCAGTGAATTAAGGCAAACAGAGGCTAAATGAATTACCCAAGATCACACAACTAGTAATATTAAACACAACTAGTATACTAAAGATAAAGATAAATTTTATGTATGCCCAAGGGTAGATTTGCCCTCAGGTTTTCCCGACTCCAGATCCAGCTCTCTATCCATTGAGCTTCACCCGATGCCAAAGTTCAAAAATCAATAAACAGTTATTGATTATCTACCATGTGTCAGGCACTGTATTAAACACTGGGGATGCAAATCCTATTTAGCTATAATGCAACTTCTCTGCAGGAGTAGGGATCTACCAGATCTATTTTATTTTGGACTTTGGTTTTCAGTTTTCTTCTTTATAAAGATTAAATTAGATGATCATTAAGGATCTTTTCAGCTATTGTAGCACACATGGTTCCACATTCACAGGAGGTTCCTCATATATAGGATCCCAGAAAAGAACCCCCAGTTCAAGACACTTAATGAGTCAGCCTGAATTCAAAAGAAATAATAAGAAAGAATGGATAGATCTGGGAATCATTTGCATAGAGATGATGGGATGAACTAAACCAACCAGAAAAGACTCAGTAACTCAAAGCAAAACATATTTTATAAAATCACACAGAGAAATAATTGGAAAGGAAGTTTCCCCTTTCCCCCCACCACACAGCATAATATACATTACTTACCACAACACCAGTTGGAGAAGGGGATATACAAAGGAAACATGTGACTAAAGGGATGCTTGGGGTGCTCAGGGAGAAGTAGCACCTCTCATGTGAGGGCTTGCCAAACCATCCATCTTTGGTGTCCATCTGATATTCAATTCTTACCTGTGGTTCCAAAAAGCTGGCAACTCAGTGGCTACAACCTGGTGAAACAGTCTTGACAGATGGGCTAAACCAGAGGTCTCAAACCTATCAGGGAGATAGGGAGAAGTTTACCCCAAGCATGTGAAAACTTCCCCCAGAAGAATGAGAACAATTTGATCCAGTGGCCAGGAAGGCAACTGAAGTAGATGCTGTGGGAGGCTTAGAGCTTGGTCAGACACCTAAGACACCAAGGTTATCCACTGCATCCCAGACTTTCTGTACTGTTCCTGACTTTCATCCTGCCACTAGACTTCAATGTCTCTGGAAGAGAGAGTGAAACTGAGACTTTGGGGAATTCTGTCTTCCCACAGCCAATTCATATACAAGTCAAGATGTCATTGGTTTTTTTTTCAAAAAAGGAAGGACAAATAACATTTAACCAGGGAATACAAAGGGCAGGAACAATTCTTATCCCAAGCCAAAACTGTTGTTCTCCTTATATCATAAAAGATTATGAGATTTGGTTATTTTATGTATCTATAATTCTCCTTAGTAGGAGATTTATGCCCTCATATAGACCAATGTTACCATGCTCACACTCAAAGGAAAGTATACTATTATTATTCATTTGAGGGTTTTGTATGCTAATATAATGTACATTTGTTATTGTTCTTATGCACATTTTATGATCTGTACTATGCATATATTTCATTGATGAGTTTCTTAATAGTAAGGATTCTTTTTTCTCTTCTAATTCTTTCTCTTCTTTCTTCTTCCCACCTCTTGTCTACTTCAGTGCTTATAAAATTATTAAATGTAATGGTCTTGTTGGCTGAATATAATAGAAAA
This sequence comes from Antechinus flavipes, assembly GCF_016432865.1. Taxonomy (NCBI): domain Eukaryota; kingdom Metazoa; phylum Chordata; class Mammalia; order Dasyuromorphia; family Dasyuridae; genus Antechinus; species Antechinus flavipes. The sequence continues at coordinate 151,465,500 of NC_067400.1, read as the reverse complement.
TTTGCTTTGTTTATCTTAGCTAAGAGGTTTCAATTTGGGACTTCTCTCATTAGTAAAATAAGATAACATGGAACAAAAAAAAAATCTAAGTGCTCTTTCTAGTTTTAAAACTTATTGATATGATTCCTCTGTTTGGTTTTTAATACCTTTCACGATCTGGCCTACCTACCTTTCCAGTATTCTTACATTTGTTCCTTACACGCAACACTCCGTCTAATATTCCAAGCCGTTTTTTTTTTTTTTTTTTTTTTTTTACTAGCAGTTCCACATGCCTGGAGGGTTTCCCCTGCTCAACTTTGCCTCCTGGTTTTACTGTATTGTTTCAAGATACAACTCAAATCCCATTTCTGCAAGAAATCTTTCCCAGGCCCTCCTTATTGCTAGAGTGAGAATGAAGGGCCACCACCACTACCAACACTATAACAGATTTTTCTCTGAGAGTACTTCGAATTTACCTTGTATATATTTTGTGTATACATAGTTATTTGTTGTGATGGTGTTTTTTTTTGTTTGTTTGTTTGTTTTTTTGCAAATTATCTCCCTCACTAGAATGTAAACTCAGGACAGGAACCATATTTTTATCTTTCTTTGTATCACCATCTTTTAGCAAAATGCTTAACACACAACAGGCAATTCATAAATGCTTGTTGATCAACTGATTGATAATCCAAACTCAAGTCTTATGACCAGAAGTAATAGCAATCATTTTTTCTTAATAGTATTTTATTTTATATTTATTTTCCCAAATACATGTAAAGATAGTTTTCAACATTCATTTTTGTTAGATTTTGTGTTGCAAATTTTTTTTCCCCTCTACCTCTTATATCTCTCCCCTCCTCAAGACAGCAAGCAAGATGATATAGGTTATATATGTACAACCCTTCTAAACATATTTCTATATTTGTCATGTTGTGCAAGAAAAATCAGACCCAAAGGGAAAAAAAACCATAAGAAAGAAAAAGCAAACAAACAAAGAAATGGACAAAAAAGATGAAACTACTATGCTTCAATCTATATTCAGTCTCCATAGTTCTCTCTCTGGATATGGATGGCATTTTCAGTCCCAATTATATTAGAATTGCCTTGAATTACTACATTGCTGAGAAGAGCTAAGTCATAATAGTGTTCCTTTAACTTTACTTCCTTATGATATAAAATTCCTCATAAGGAATTAAAATTCCATGAAGCTGGAGAGGAAGTCAAGATACTACTTCTATTTTAGGGTCTTCATTGTCTATTTTTTTGTTATTAACCCAAAATAATACCTAATTTCATAAGTAAAGCCTGCATTCCATTTTTAATTGTCTATACATGCCCTACTCTCAAGCTAAAAAATAATCATGTTTTGAATTTAATAGCAACCTACTAAGCATCAATAATTAAAGAAACAAAATGAAGAAAAACTTCTTAAATTAGAAAATTTAAACTAATATTTTGATCAAAGAAAAACTCTAATAAATTATAACATTTGCTTTGTGGTTCTTTAGGTTTCTTGCTCATATTTTTTCCTAGAATTTTCTAGAATTTCTAAAGTTAGAAAGTTAACTATAGAGTTATAGTCAATGTGTCTTTTTTTGTACAGTTGTAACATCCTGTCTCAGATTAAATGTCTATATTTAGTATCTTTCGATATTTATCTGCATTCTTTGATGTGGTCATGTGGGCATAGTAACATTTCAGTGCATGAATATATTTGGATATGTCAGCTATTTCTCAGTCATTCAACATTGAGGTTGCTTCTAATTTTACTATCTTCCATTTTTTTTGCACTATCTTGCCTTGTCTCAATACTGTTCCCCTTTATGTATTATGTGTTAAAGGCAAAGTGAATTATTTTCAGTCTGGTGTTCTGGTTCTGCCTCCATCTCTCTTCATTCCTTTGCTTGTATTTTTCCTCATTCTTGAAAGGGACTATCTAATCTTTGTACATGGAACTCCTTTTTCTCAAATGCTTATTGATGAATTCTTTCAAGAACTAACTCAAAAGCTGTTTCTTCCAAAATTAATCTTTCTCTTTATTTCTACCTTCCTGATTTCTCATATCTCTCTCTCCTCAAGGAGAGAAATCCCTTCCTCTATGTTCTTGTCATAACTCTTTGCATTTGTCTCTCTGTTTCTCTAAATGGTCAGCGCTGAGATCTCTTCTCTCTTCTCCTCCCTCTCCTTTTTGAGTTATTAAATTTGGGGTCTGGGAAGGCCGTTGTAAGGAAGAGAGGTTAAAGGGGGCAATCTTCCTGTGAGGAAGATTCCCTCCAATGATTCAGATTGTAATCCATATAATCTGGCTATCCTGTCCCTGTTCTTCCACAAATTTTACACAGGGGGTTCATTTTATGTGTTTGGAAGCATTCTAGTTTTAAATTTTTTCCCATTTATTATGAACTTAATCATCAACACATGCAAACATTTTAATATATAAAAGATGAAAATGAAGGATCATATTTGAAATTATGAACTTCTGTTACATAGTTTCTTGTAGAAATATGGATGAAATTATTAAAGTAGAAACAAAATTATTCCTCTTCTTAATTTCTTTCTAATTTCTTTTGAGTATTTTAAACACTTTATTTCTTCCTCCTCTTTTTCCTCCTCCTCCTCCTCCTTCTCTTTCTCCTCTTCCTTCTTCTTCTCCTCTTCTTCTTCTTCTTCTTCTTCTTCTTCCTCCCCTCTTCTTACTCCTTTTTCTCCTTCTTGTCCTTTTTCTTTCCTTCTATCATTATTCCATTAACTATGTTTTCTTTTTCCTCTCCCCCAAACCTTGCACAAAATGGAAGCTTTCCTTTGTAACAAATAAAGATTAAAAAAATAAAGCAAAACAAATCAATATACTGGCCATATCTGAATATGTCTTGTTTGCATTTCTAGGCCATTATCTCTTTTCTAAGAGGTAGGATAAACATACTTTATGTTTAGTCTTCTGAAGTCATGGTTGGTTATTTGATCATACTTCTGAATAACATATACTTCTCTTGCTTTATACTTGATAGAGGCCAGTTGTTCTTTCCAACATTGAATTCCTTAGAACCATTTCTATTTCTTCAGTAGCACATATGGGACTGTGATACTAAAGACAAAATATGGTAGCTCTATTATCTTCAATTGTGAAAAGGATTTATTTTATTTTATTTATTTTATTTTATTTATTTTTTATTTTTTGAAAATTTAATTTTATTTAATAATAACTTTGTATTGACAGAATCATGACAGGATAATTTTTACACAGCATTATCCCTTGCAATCACTTATGTTTCGTTTTTTCCCCTCCCTCCCTCCCCCCCCCCCCCCCAAGATGGCAAGCAGTCCTATATATGTTAAATATGTTGCAGTATATCCTAGATACAATACATATTTGCAGAACCGAACAGTTCTCCCGCCGCACAGGGAGAATTGGATTCAGAAGGTAAAAATAACTCAAGGATTTATTATTTTAAAAAAAATCTTTGGACCTATTTTCCATATGTTTTAATGTGGGATTAACTCAGACTGGTACTCTGGTATTATAAGTCCAATATTTGAACCAGAAAATCATAGTTCATGCAACAGTTAACAAATGGATGTTTACTCATCCTTAATACAGAAAGAATACTCAACAAGGATACAGTATTTAACCTTGGGAAGACACCAATGTTCTAGTCTCTAGACTGAAACACATCTGTTGAGCAGGGAAGGGTGTGATACCTTGAGCAGCTTTGGGACATCTGTGTGATCTTAAGGATCTGATTCCATGTGAGCCAACTTTTCCCCTCTTGACTACGGAATCAGCCAATTTGGCCTGAGACCAGAAAGAAGCTACACAAATGATCAGGGCAATCAAGACTTTGTGATTGCTTCACTGCCTTTTAGAAAAAGAACCAGCTTAATTTACATGGAGTGAGGAAAGGGGATAATAAGAGAAAAGATTATATTTTATACCATGTTTTATCCTTTTTTTGTTGTCTTCTTTTTAGTTTCATATTTAAATGTGTGGGATGACTTTGCAAAAGTCTTTAAAATGATTTTCTATACCACTGCTTCTTGCTATTTTAGAGGTAATATTGTTCATATCTGGCATTATTCCTATTATTTTAATTTATATTCCAAATCATATCTATCTCTTTCAAAAATAAGTCACTTATTTACTAAGACAGTTTTCAGGATCTTTTATCCTCCTCATAATAGAAATCAATTTACATGGGTTAAATTTTTATATGAAATTACTACAATTGTTTTCAATGTTTTTTCCTCTTACCCACTTATCATTTTTTGGCATCACAATTTTTTTTATAGTAGGTTAAATTGGAATTGTTTTAATTGAATGTCATATCTTTCCCTAGTTTTTTAAAATTAATTTTTATCTTTGTTCTACCAAATCAGTAATCAACCTCTCTCTCTGTGTGTATGTCTCTCTCTCTTTATATATATATATATATATATATCTATATCTATCTATATAGAGTCAACTGAATCATGAATGACTCCCACATCATAATAAGCTATATTAAATATAATAGATTTACATTTTTTTAAATTTACCATGTCTTATAATTTGTTTTCTTAAAGTATTCATGATGTCTAGGTATACGATTTCTATGTAGTCTGCAAGTCTTTGACCATTTTAATTGCTTATAATACAATAATGGCCTATATTTTATTTATTAAAGCTTTTTAATTTTCAAAGCATATTCAGGGATAATTTTTCAACATTAACCCTTGCAAAATCTTGTGTTCCAATGTTTACCCCTCTTCCCCCCACCACTCTCCCAGATGGCAAGTAATCCAATATATGTTAATCATGGTAAAAATATGTTAAATCCAATATATGCATACATATTTATACAATTATCTTGCTGCACAAGAAAAAAGAAAAAAATATATATATTTTGTTACCATTACCCAGTCTCACTTTTGCATTGAAATCACTGAATATCAAACTATATTGATCTAATTTGATGGTCTTACCAAGTTCTGCACAGAATTTCTCTTCCTTCTCATCCTCTCTTTGTAGAAGAGTATAAAAAGTATAAAATGGCAAGATACCCTAAGAAGTGGTATTTGTTGTTGCTTCTATAACACAATAAATTCAACTGTCAGTATTTTAATTTACTTCTCTAAAGAGAACCTCTGAGCCCTCTTTCCATTGAGTGTGACTTACTTTTGACTTCTGCTTTCTTTTATAGTGAAAATGTCAATATCAATATAATTCAGTTCTCCCAGTAGTATAATATATCTGGTCATGAGAACAGGAACTCACATTTAAAGTAGTAAACTCTAAATTAATGTTTATAGGTGACATAAAATCTAAGTGGTTCTTACCAGTGCTATAAAATAATGACTATTCTTTGTTTGGTAGGCCAAGCATTTAAGAATGTATTAAAATACCTGGAAAATAATCCTAATTTTAAGAGAATGACCCTATGGTGGGTCAAAATGCTAAAATTTTTAATGAGCATAATTAAAAGAACAGGTAAATATCACAATAGGAAACAGTGTTCATTGGTAATATCTTCCTAAGCACAAAGAAAAATGGGATGTATGTTCATTATAGGAAAAATGTAGTTGCTGCAACAAGGGGAAAACAGGCTTATACTTCAAACCCATGGAGAATAATTTACCAAAATGGAGATATTTAAGCTAATCTGGATTCTAAAGCACTTTTTAAAGCTAAATCAGGGCCGTAAAAGATTGAGGATCATTTTGTATTTTTCTGTTTCATAGTTTACAACAGCCAAGTAATTTATCACCAAGTAATCAGCCTTGTCACCATGTAATCAGCCTTGTGTGATAATCTCTATATTTAACTAGGCTGGTCTTTGGACAGAAAATACAATTTATATATGCGTTTTCAGTATATTTAAAATTTGTGCTCTAGTAGCATAATATTCAAGAAACCAGAGTAACCTATACACATGATAAGAAATCAGAGCTGAACTTATATTCAGCTATTAAACTGTTAATAGTTATTAATTAATAATTATTTTTGTATTTTTTTGTCTATTAAACCAAATTCCTACATAAATGTGTTATTACTAACAATTAAATTAATTCTATCCCAAACTATTATTTATCTTTGCTTGACTTATTATATGTATTTTTATTAAAGCTTTTTATTTTTCAAAACATATGCATGGACAATTCTTTAACATTAGCTCTTGTAAAACCTTGTGTTCTAATTTTCCCTCCTTTCCCCCAGGCCCTCTCCTAGATGGCAAGTAGTCCAATATATGCTAAAATATATGGTAGAAATATATGTTAAATCCAATATATACATACATATTTATACAATTATTGTGCTGCACAAGAAAAACCAAATCAAAGGGCAGCTAGGTGGCGCAGTGGATAGAGCACCAGCCCTGAAGTCAGGAGGATGAGTTCAAATCTGCCCTCATACACTTAACACTTACTAGCTGTGTGACCCTGGGGAAGTTACTTAACCCCAATCACCTCAGCAAAAAAAAAAAAAAAAAAAAAAAAAAAAGAAAAGAAAAGAAAAGAAAAGAAAAGAAAAAGAAAAATCAAATCAAACCAGTAAAAAAGAAGAAAATGCAAGCAAGCAACAATGAAAAGAGTGAAAATTCTATGTTGTGAACCACATTCAGTTCCCATGGTCCTTTCTCTGGTTGTATATGGCTTTCTTCATCACTGAACAATTGGAACTGGTTTGAATCATCTCATTGTTGAAGAGAGCCACATCCATCAGACTTGATTACTGTACAATCTTGTTGTTGCCATGTATAACGATCTCCTGGTTCTGTTCTTTTCGCTCAGCATCAGTTCATATAAGTCTCTCTAAGCCTTTCTGAAATCATCCTGTTGGTCATTTTTTACAGAACAATAATATTCCATAACATTCATATCATAATTTATTCAGCCATTTTCCAACTGATGGGCATCCACTCAGTTTCCAGTTTCTGGCCAGACTTATTATATTTTCAAAGCAGAGTACTGAGAATTTCTATAGAAATTAATTTTTATATTTTTCTTCCTTCCAAACCGAAGTTTTCCTTTATACATTTAGCTAACATTAGTAGGTATTTATATATATTCCAGATTATTATGTTCTCATTTTTAATGGTACTTTAAACTAGGAGATAATTTTCTCATTCATTTCTTTAATTGCCTTCTGATTTGAACTTGAATTTGTCAAATACTATAAATGCAACTTCAAATCTTTTTTCTTTTTTACTAACTGTAGCAAATCAATTTTAGTCTGTCTTTTCACTGTAACTTTCCATGAAGCATTTTGCATTTTATGTGTGTTCTGTTTAAAATATATTATTGGCTTTAGTTTGTTAATCCATTCTACAACTATTTTTCTTCTCAATGGGACAGTTAATCCACTCATGTTCAATGTCACAATTATTGAATTTGATTGACATTCTACCAAATTTTAGTACATTATTGGATTTTGCAGAAAGGGAATGTAGAGTCTTACTTTACTATTTCTATTCTTAAACTCAACTAAACAGAAGAGCACTGAACAAAATTCCTATATTTTATACTCTGTATTTATTTATGTTTCCCTCTTTAGAAAAAGTAGAGGCTTCTTCTTGGGATAGCTATTACTTACTATTTTTCATTATTTCTACCTTTATTCCTCAATCCTTCCCTCTTCACTTACACCACTTTTTTTTTTTTTTTTTTTTTTACAATCCCAGTTATATTATTGAGAATCAGCACAATCTCATGAAGCATGCTGGATTTTGATTCAGGGGAAATCTGGGTTCAAATCATGTCATTATCATTTATTAACTGTGTAATCCTTCTTGTCTCTGTGTCTCAGTATTCTCTTCTTTAAATCTAGAATAAAAATACCTTTAATGCCAACTTCATAAAATAGTTTTAGAGCTCAAATGAGGTAATATGTATAAAAAACCTTTTAAGTCGAATGCACTAGCATAATTATCAATTAGTAATTTAAGCAAAATATTGCACTTAAAATTTTTTATCTGTTTTTATAATAAGGCAACAACTATTAAACAATTAATTTAACAATGAAAAAGTATCTATTATTCCAGTTCAAACAACTGTAAACATTGCTGCACCCAAGGAGACACTATCTCAAATTCTTTGTCAATAAGGAACCCCTCTAGTCAAGTATGTAGTCTAACTGTGTTTGAACTTAAGGGGGTTGTTATTGTTTAGTTATTAGCAAAAATATGGAGTGGCTGTACATTTCTTTCTCCAGTTTATTTTACAGATGAGGAAACTGAGGCAAAAAAGGTTCAAGGTCACAAAGCTAGTTAAATGTCTGAAGCCAGATTTGCACTTATGAACTTATACATCTTCCAGATTCCAAAACCAGCACTTTATCCACTGCATCACCCAGCTGCCTTTCCCTTGGGGAAATCTTTTCTCTAATTAGAGCAGCTAAACTCCATTTCCTCATCCTATTCAGCTCATTAACTCCTGACCCTAATGCCAATTTACTTACATCCAATGTTTGACTTCATATTTAGTCTCCCCAAAAAGAGAAGTAGAAAAACATTTAATCTACAATACAAATCAGGCATGGAGACAGGTTCTTATTTTTTACACATAAAAGAAATGCTAGAGTACACTTACAAGTGTATATTTGACAGAAACAAATTTTTAACAAAGGAGATAGCTAGATTGCCCAGTGGATAGTGCTCTAGGCTTGAAGTCAGGAAGAAAAGAATATAAATCTGATTTCAGACACTCTCTACCTGTGTGACTCTAAGCCTCAGTTTGCCTTCATCCATCAGAGAAGAAAATGGCAAACCACTCCAGTATCTTTTTCAAGAAAACCCAAGGAGAGTATGGTCCACAGGGTCACGAACAACATGACCGAAGAACAATAAAACTTAAAACAAGTAACAGTAATAATTCCTGTGATGTTCTCCAGAAGACTGACTCTTTAACTTCTTCTGAACAAAAGGCATTTTGTGTGATTGCTAAATAGGCATTTTATATTTCGCCATGGCTCTTTTTGTCTCCTTCATAGTCACCGACTTGTGGCTTGGCAGGCCAGAGCTTGGATTCATTCTTTTGTTTCTACTCCTGGGCCTCCTCTCCTTGCTACCAATCTGACTGATCAAAGGATCAAGGGCCACTCTCACAAAGTGGGCACACACATATCTATCTCATGATTGATAATTGCTGTAGTTATTGTTTGCCCTTTGTTCTCAAAGAGTACCATGACATCAGGGAGGTGACACCATGACATGAGAGTGAATTGGATTTAAGTGAGGGAGGCCTGGGCAAGGTCACTTACCTTATTTCCCCTCTAGAGCCATCTGGATCTAGTGGCCCTGATCTATTTGTAATAATAGGAAAGGAGTGAGTGATCTATAGTCTATTTCAATTATTTCAAAATGTTAAAAAAAAAAAAGTTGGCTCTATTGTTGGATATAGTCCACACTTACAATACGGAATAGTAATACTTACCTAGATGTGCTGGGAACACAATTTCTTTCCAAACAGATTAAAACTAAATTAAAAATTTATCATTAATAAAAAATAAAAATTAAAACTAAAAAATTAGTCCTCTAATATGTGAGATTAAATGCGTTACATGTGAGATGCAAGATCACACAAATAGATCTCAGTTCCCAGAGACAGATTACTGTCATGTGGTTATATTAAAATTCTCTCAGGATTATCCTTTTGAGGGCAACTACATTTTCTCTATTCACTGCTTTTGTACTTGAGCCCTCATCCAATGTTTTCTATCTATATAATCAACCACTGGGGCAGTTCGGTAGTGCAGTGAATAGAGCCCTGGGTCTGGAATCAGGGAAATTCCTTTTCATCTAGACTCAGACATTAAACGAACTGGGTGATCCTGGGGAAATAAATTGATTTTGTTTGCCTTAGTTTCCTCATCTGCGTAATGATCTGGAGAAGGAAACAGCAAACCATTCTAGCTTCTTTGCCAAGAAAATCTCAAATGGGATCACAGAGAGTTGGACTTGACTAAACAACGAACCATTCATAATAATGACACTTTTTAGCTCTTAAGCATAATCATTTACTTAATAAGGCAAAAGAAGTAATTTTAGGAATTTTGATCTATTAAATACATGACTACATCATTATACATTCATATATACACACATATGTGTATAATAAAAATGAAACACTATCCCACCATTGTAACTAGATTAAAGAATTGGTAAACACTTCTGGAAGCCTGTCATGGGAAAACATGAAGGAAGAAAACTAATGTGCTTAAAAGCATCCACAGCTCTAGATTTTAGGCTTTACTATTACTTTTTCATTCAGCAATCCAAAATTTCTTTTTTGCCCATTCCTACATTATTGATCTTTACATATCTTCAGCTAGAAAAATTACCTTCTCTACTTGGACATAAGTTCTTTCAATTAACCATAACCCTTAAACGTTTAGAAAGTTATAGCTCTTATGGTGAATGGCAGTTCTGTTTAATCTACTGAACTGCAAAACTCATCAAACTACTTTAGAGCAATATAGACCAGTCCAGGCTATTATTTACTCCCCTGGATCCTGTGCTATTCAATCAGAATAGAGGTGACCTAACATAGGTTCTACCCCCAGAATATTAAAGCAGCTGCGAAGTCCTTTGAGTTTCCTTCTCTATCCAGAGCTGTCAGCAGAGAGCATCAAACTCTAAGGCAAAGTTTCCCATTTCACTAACTCTAAGTGATAGAGTTAAACCAATAATATCGATTTCAATCCAGAACCAGAAGCAATCTTTATCTGCCCCGAGCAGCTTTTCAAACAGTACTCCTTAAATGTTTTCAATCACGAGAGGCCTTTCTCTCTTAGTCATTGCTGGCAAGATTCTTACCAAAGTCCTCTTTAATAGATTTTATCCTTCACCTGGAAGATGGTTCTTGTACTGGAGAGTTAGTATGACTTCAGAAAGCCCAAGGAATGGTCTTTATGGTGTTTGTGCCTGACAACTCTGGAAGAAATGCCAGGAGCAGAACAGATAATATTCATAATGTTGTTGATCTGCTTTAGGTTTTTGCTCCTAATCAGTTGTGAGAGCTTTGGGAAATTATGGTGAAATTTGCTTGCCAGAGAAGTTTATCAATACTTTATGTTGGATAGCATGCTCGCACAGGTTCTGATAATGATGCTCTCCCGCTTTCCCAATCATCAATGGAGGGAAACAAGATGGTGTGCTTGTTCCCAGACTTTTTAGCATGTTTTCAGATGCCTTTAAGGAAGATGAAAATGACATCTTGATGCTAAATTATTTAACTTAAAAAGGTTACAAGCCAAAATTAAAGTTGGAGGGAAAATTGGCACTTGAATTTTTGTTCACAGATGATTGTTCACTCAATACAGCCTCTAACACTGAGATGCAACTAAATATGGGCCAATTCTCTGTTGCTTGTTCTAATTTTGGCCTAATAATTAACATCAAGAAAACAGAGGTTCTCTACTAGCCAGCACCACAGCATCCATACATGGAACCATTGGAATTGATTGAGACTGGCACAGGAGCACTGAGCATAGTATGCCTGGTATGAAAAAAAGATGCTGTGTTCTACAAGCAAAGCACAATTGCAGGAGCTCAAAAGAAATATGAAATGCACAAATTTAGAGGCACTTCCATTCCAAATGTTCATATGAACTATTTGTGCACAACTTATGGTAGAGCCTTTTGAGCTTGTGATTGGTACAATCAGCTATAGTTAGACATAGAAATGTCATTTTGACACTCCAACAACAAAGGACAATCAAACCAATTTGCTCTCAAATATTTACTTCCATTCCCCTATTACTACTACTACTGTTTTCTCTTACTCCTTTTCTACTTAAATTCAATGGAGATATGGGGTCCAAATCCAATTCCTTTGTCTCTGAATCTATCATTCTTTCCATTGGACCATACTATAAGAATGTCAAGAAATTTTTACTCCTTTTTATAGTTTTTATTGGCATTTGTCCTACTTATTTTTAAAAGCGGGAGGAACCTAGTTACCAGAAATTTTCTTATGTTATCATTTAATCAGTATTTTCATGCAAATGGATAAGGGAATGGAAATGTTTTTACCTTGTAATATATACTCAGTTGGAAAATACACCCAAATCAGTACAAAGATTTTTTTGATGATTATTGTCAGAGTTTAATTGTGGATTCAGTAATTAACCACTCTGAGAGTCTCTATCTCCAAGAATTTCATCAACTTTAGTCTTGAAGATTTTTTTAAGTTTTTACAGAGGATTTTTAAAATACCAAATATGGGTTCTATTCTCTGGCATCTTTGAATGAAAATGCAATCTTATTTTAAATTTTTCTGATTTAAAGTCATGTTCTAAAATTACTATTTCATTCATCTTTATTCTTAGTTCCTTTTGATATGAAGAATGGTTGAAACAATAATTTCAAATATTCTTATGGAGTGTTTAGAGATACCAGCATTATGTTCTATGTTTTGTATGGAAGAATTAAAAAGTAATGAATAATACTTATTAATGGATTGACCGATAATTGACATGGTCAGCAATGATCAACAGCTAAGATTGTATACTTAAAAGTAGAAGAATCTTAATTGATTCTTTTGCCCTATCTCCTCCCAAAATAGCAGCATATCTGCTGAAACAAAGATTAAGCATCAAGTACCTCTTGTTGTCATCTCTTTGCCCACCAATCCCCCCACCCAAAATTTAGTAAATTAATAAAAGCCTCCTCCAAAATTCTACCAGTTGTCTAGACTGTTTTCAAACTACTTGACATAATTTCATAGGTTCACATAGATTTAGAATTGGAAGGAAATTTTAAAATCATCTACTCTAATCTCATTTTGTAGGCAGAGTAATTGAACCCCCCTCTCTCTGCTCCCAGATTACACGAATAGAAACAATGAACCATAGAAATGAGAAATTCCCAAAGTATCTTCCTGCTCTTTGTATTAGGAAGGAGCTTCTGACAATATAGTTATTATCCAAGTGCAAAAATACAATCAGTTCATACTTTCCTTACCACTTTCACTATGGCAAAAACCCCTGGTTTGCTTCTAGAATAAACCTCTCTTTTTTTCCTTTCTGTTTATAGTCATTTTCATCTGACTTCACATATGCAAAAATTGAGGGACCAGTATAGATATGAGTTTTGAGTTTTCTAAGTCTCAACCCCACTATGGGGTGGTTCTGAATCCTTATCTTCATCATCATCATCATAGCAATTAATAGCTCTATAAAGTTTGCAAAATGCTTTACAAACATTAACATTTTATTCTCACAAAAACCTTGGGAGTTGCTATAGCTAACAGTTTCTTAAACTGTGATTTGCAACTGCCTTATGAGGTCTTATAACTGAATGTGGAGGTTTTCAATAAATATTTGGCTTATATAACAATTTTATATATACTAGGGTTATGTAAAAATTTCTTGGGTGAAAAGGGGTCACGAGTAGAAAAGTGTTTAATTCTGGGTTTGAATTCAGATCCAGCATCCATTGAACCATCTAGTTGCCTCTATTTGTTATTCAGTTATTTCAGTTGTGTCCAACTCTTTGTGATCCCATTTGGAGTTTTCTTGGCAAAGATACTAGGAGGGTTTATCATTTCCTTTTCCAGCTCATTTTACAAATGAAGAAACTGAGGCAAATGGGATTAAGTGACTTGCCCAGGGTCACACAGCTAGTAAATGTCTGAGGCCAGATTTGAACACAGGAAGATGAGCTTTCTTGACTTCAGGTCAGACATTCCATGAATTGTGCCACCCAGCTACCTTAGCTGCCTCCATATGTTATCCAATGTTTGCCTCTTGATATCCTCTTTTCGGATCTTTGTCTTTTGGACATTAATATTTACATGTATACACACACGTATACACATATATACACACATACACACATACATATATATCATAGACAAAGAAATGGCGAGAAGTGACATATGGAACTGAAAACAATTAATTTGGCTGATTTTAATTGGCAGAGGAGAGTGAGTTGGATTTGTACTATTCATAGATTTTAATGAACTATTAAGATTTTATTATACAATAAACTCTTTATTGTACAACCATAAGTACAAGGTGTTATCTTAGTCTTTTAGGCTAAATCAGGGAAATATCATTCTTGCTATAGAGACTTTCATACTGTTGAGAATCATTATAGATATTCACTAAAAACCACAAGAATTACATTTTAATTAAAATTCCTAATTGTATTTGTAAAGACTGATAAAAGTTTTAAATCTGTATGAGGGTAGCTTATGCAGTGCATTAATTATATTTCTAGGGAAATTTCATTGAGAGGGAGTAGGAAGGGGAATATGCAGAAAATTCTGCTAAGTTAAAACAAAAGGTATCAATCAAACCTAATAAAAAGATCTCTCCTCCCTCACAAAGAAAACAGAAAAAAAGAGATTCTCATCATTCTATCCTTGTGTCTATCCATGATAAGGGAAATAGAGGATGAGAAACAGTTCACAATACTCAGCAATGTCCTCTTTACCCTTTGAAACTGAAGAAAGTCCAAGGGAAAAGGAATAAGACCTCCTGTAGCAACAATGATCCAAATTACATTTACAATCTGCTTTGAGCAAAGAGCTTCCAGCAAGAGAAATATCTACATATGCTGAAAGACGAACCACTGGTATTAGTGAGGAACCAAATTAGACTTCTGGCAAAACTCCACCAATCAGCCTTTGTTTCTATCAAGCTAACTGTTCCCGGATGTTTGCTTGGAATGTTGGATTTCTTTCTTTTTTTTAAACACATTATTCTGTCATTGTTGAAACATTTTAAAGATTTAATAATAGAAAACTGATGCAGCTCTTTTAAAATTCTGGCTTTTAACTGTAGTCTTTCCCATTGTGACCTTTCTGTGAAATAAGTGACCTGAACTTTTATTATATGCTGATGTTGAAATCCATTTGCATTATTCAACTTGGACTAATTTGTCTTCCAGATGCCTGAGCTTGAATCAAGGGACTTTGCTTCCAGAATCTTGACTTCATTCACTGGGAGGCCAGGCATTTTAGTTCGAGCTTCTTCATTTTTATTTTCAGGTCAATTACAAATTTTATTTTCTCAGAACACTGACCACTCACCATCATCCTTCAAGTGCCTTTTTTTTTTTTTTGCACAAGAGCTTTTTAAAAGTTGGTTAAGTTTCATTCCAATGTTCTTTAGAAAAGAATTATTTTTCCAAGCTCTAGAAGGTCATTTGTAAGAAAATAAGAATGTGGAGAGATTTTCTATCTTCCACTAATTGACATATTGTTAAATCTACAATACTGCCTCTTCATATTCCTTTTCCCTCCTGCAACTCTCCCATAGTCTGGCTCTGGAATTATTTATTCTTCATTTTAATAATATTTTATTTTTCCAATTACATGTTAAAATTTTAACATTAATTTTTTTTAAAAAATGAGATCCAAATTTTTTTCCTTACTTCCTCCTCTCTTCCCTCCCTGAGAAGGCAAGCAATTTTATCTAGGTTATGCATTTGTAGTTATGCAAAACATATTTCCATATTTGTCACATCGTAAAAGAAAACAAACACAAAAGGTGAAAAAAAATTGTATGCTTCAGTTTGTATTCAAATTCCATCAATTCTTTCTCCAGAGGTGGACAGCATTTTTTATCATAAATCCTTCAGAATTGTCTCAGATCTTTGTATTGCTGAGAATCGTGAAGTCATTCACAGATCACTGTTAGAATGTTTTCCTGGTCCTAATAATATCACTGCATTAGTTCATGAAGGTCTTTTCTGAAATAAGTTGTAACTTTTTCTAGATTCACAATGGAGTGTTCTGCATAATCAATTAAATAAATCATATTAACCATGCTTCCTGATCCCCCAACTCCCACCCCTTTGCAGTACTCTAATCAGACAAAGCATGTAACTAATCCAAAAGCAAAACATTTAATTAAAGCATATAATAATATAACAGAGGGAGAAAGAATTGATGGTTAAATAAATCTGAACTCCATCCCTCCCAATCCTCCTGAAAATCTCTACCACTTCCTAAAATAATAGATGAAGGCAAAAATCTCCTAGGGAAGGCTAATTCGGGGAAAAGGGAAGCTAAACTTCTTGTATATGGGTGGATGAAGTAAGCACTCAGTCTTTTCATCCTTTTAGCATGCTCTTTATGTCTAATGTAGGGATCATTGTAGCCCATTGGGGTTAGATTTGCCTCTACTTTTACTCGGGTGCTAGGAATTAACCTTGTAGGTTCTTATTCTTATAGTTTCTAAGACCCAAATGAACTAAGGAGACAATACTGTATTCTGTGACATCAGAGGACCCTAGCCTCCATTCTCAGCAGTTCCTTAGAAAGGCATTCAATATGTTCTCTACAATCTATTTCTCACTTTTATTTTTAATCTTATTTCTCATTATTCCCTTTTATGTACTCAGTAACAAAGCTTCTTAAACTGTGAGTTGTGACCTCATTTGGGATTATGTAACTGAATGTGGAGATCTTGAAAATTTTGGCACTACAAGGCATCAAATTATTTCACCAAGATTTAGATCTTCGTGTAAAAATAAATAAGTATATCTATCTCATTAGCATGCAAATTTGCTTTCATCTTTAACAAATGGAAAAATTATATATATATACCAAAGAACTGTTTTAAAATAAATTTGTTATTTATTAAATTGAGTAAATTTATTTGATAAATAGGGAGTAAATATTAGTAAATATTTATATGCCTATATTAGTCAATGTTTAATTTCTATACCTATTTTCTATAACTTTATGTCTGAGGTCATTTAAAAATTTCTGGGGTGAAAAAGGTTGTGAGTCGAAAAAATTTAAGCTGTTTTCTATAGTCAAGCTATGCTGGACAATTAACTGTTCCTCAACCTCAACACATTATCTCTCAACATTCATACATTTCACACAAATCATAAGCTGGAGCTTAGCTCAGTTTTTCTTCAAAGCTTGGCTCAAGTATAATAAGGTTTCCATGATCTATTCAGTTGTTAGTAATGTCTTTCTCCTTAGATTACACTGTATTATAATTAGCTATCTGTGTACATGCTGTATTTTCTCACACTGAATCAAAATTCTTTGAGAGTAGGGGTCACATTTTTCCCTCTTGTATCCATGGCACCTACGACTGGGTCTTGCAAATAATAGGCACAAAAATGATTGAATGAAATGAACAACAAACAAAACCCTTTTAGAGGATATTATTGTTCCACCTTCATGATGTTATCAGTCTTCTTCCAAACAACAATAACAACAGTTGTGTTAATGTATCCTAAGATTAAACTTGCTCTTTTTTTTTTTCCAGATCATACTGTTGAGCTTTTAGGGTGGTAAACTCCCCAAGGTTTTTTCAAATGAATTTCAGTCTTACCATCTCCTGTGTCCAACTTGTATTGTAATGCCAGAGAAACTGAGGCAAGATAGAGATTAGAGAGTATTTAATATTTTATATGAAAGGGAGAGATTTACTGGGACCAAATGGATCCATGGTTTGGTCCTAGGGCTGAATGAGACTATCGTCTCCAAGAATCCAGCAAACAATGTGAGTTCTCAATGATGTATATACACACGTGGCTCAGACTCAGGGGGTAGACTGAGGCAGGGGTGGAGTCAGGGTGCTGAGAGAGGAAACGGGACTCTGACAGAGTGGGGTGAGCCACCAGAGATGGGGGGGACACCTCGGAAATGGGGAGAGGCATCTTGATAACCATCTGATATTCTGGTAGCTTGGGATGGGGAGAGGCATCCTGATATTCTAAAACATAAATTCTTTTATCTTTATCAAATATTTTGATAAAGAGGGAGGGGAGGTTTTGCAGGACTGAGCAGACAATTATAACCAGAACAATTAAAGAAACAGAACTGGGTCAGGATAATTAGGAAAACTGAGACAAGACAATAAAAGAGAACTGTGGCATAACATTGCACACTCTTTCTCTCTCTTTTGAATATTCAAATCATTGAATTACCTTCCTCCAGAAGGTCTCAGCACCATAATTTTGACCAACCCTATGTAAAGCAAATAAACCAAAATAAAACTAGAAAAATGCAAGGACTTATGGCAAGGACCAGTCACTTCCTGATAATCCTATAATCAGCAATACAAAAGCTCCCTGCTGCTAGCATGTCAGGTCCTCTGCAGTTGGGGCATCTCAGCCAGAGAATCCAGCCAGAGATGGACAGTTCACTGTGAGTTAGGTCTGTGGTCATTTGTGCATTTAACTCAGCCTTTGCTTATACAGGGGGAGCAGCAGTGCTCAAGACAGTCCTGCTGCCTATCCTAAGAGGGCACCCCAAGTCTGTCAGGGACTCCAAAGGGGGGAAAAGTGGGGCCTGGAGTATCTCCACCTGTCCCCTCTCAATAAAACAGGAGCTGCTACTAGGAAACAGATTTCTGAGCAAATTATGCAGTTAGACCTAGGCAGGCAACCCTGAACTATTAGAGGCCTGATATCAAAATGGTGAAATGCTAATTAAGGAACCGGGGTAACAGGAGGTGAGAAACAGCTCAGAGAGACTGACAGTCCCAGAATAGGTATCTGATTTCAGGTTGTTTTTCTATAGAATAATCCCAAAAACTAAGTCTGCCAGGGCAATTCCAGTAGAATAAGAGATTCCAAAGTTAAAATATAACCAGCAAATAGTCCAGTAAATTTTAAGCAAGGAGTTAAATAATTTCCAATTCAATCTGAACTAATGAGATAGGGGGCAGGGCAGATGTGCCTAAGAAAAATACATTAGTTTTTCCCAATTTCCTGAGCAGTTTCAACCAGTTTCTTCCTCCCCTTTTTTCCTCACAGAAAGGAATTATCAAATGACCATTCCACATATAAATCCCAAGAGTGAATCAAAATTCCTATACATAACTGTCTAGTACAGTAAGTTTCCTAAAAATCCCTCAAACATACAGCAATAGTTAAAACATTTTTAACAAATCCCAGTTTTAACAAATTTTAAACAGAGTGATACAGTTAAAATTTTAAAAATAATTCAACCACTTTCCCACTCCCCAGTATAAGTCTAAATTACATCAGGAGCAGTGATCTTCTCAAAAACTGCTTTCTGCTGAGGAGAGAGGAGGGCATGGCCATGCTGCCCACTACCAAAGCTTCAGATGGGCTGATACATATCTCAGAAGCAAATCAATAACTGTAATTTTGACTAAAATCTAGTACAAAAAACACAAATCTAACAAACGAAGGTTAGAACAGACTGATACAAAATGTGAAGAGGCCAGTATGAATTGGCCAGCAGCTTCCCAAAAGATAAAGTAGCAGTTAGGCTTTTGTCCTTTTATTAGTTAGACACTTAAAAAAAAAAACTTGAATATCCAGTCACAATATCCAGTAACAGATAGATGATCAGACTAAATACTTATTTGCCCAAGTATTTAGGATGTAATGATTATATGTAACCAGGTTGGAAACAACAAGGTATGACCATAATTGAATTGCATTAACAGTTTCTTATTGACTGTTGCTTTGATTATAGAACTTAGTTACAGAAGGAAAAAATACAGGGACACAACCATAACATAAGCAGTTAAAACTTAACTTTCAGTAAAACAGGAAAAAATAGCTTTAATTCATTTTTACTCCAGTTAATTGTCCCACAGTCAGAGGATAGAGCTTTAAAACTCCCAAATAGCATTAACTATAAGCCCAAGAAATTTTACTTCCAATAACAAGTTCCGTTAGCTGAAGTTTCAAATACATTCTAAACAGATATTTACCATAATCTTATATTTATAACAGTAAAAATTTGTCTCACTAAGTTCACTTCTTTTATATCTAAGTAGATGTTTCCATAAGTGAACATTATACATACAAATCATTTTGCTTTTAAAAATACCCAATACAAAGGTAAATATCCCAAATTATACATTGCCCATAACAGAAACATTTTCAAAAGGATAAAAAAAATATTATTTTCAAAGGCTCTTTAAATGACCTCAGGATGACCAAATACCATCAATTAAAACTTAGAATATCCTGTACAGAATATCCTGTACAGAACATCCTAATACCACATAAAAGAATCCAAGAGGTTCTTACAAATATTAAACTTTTAGAAATACCATAACCCCATATTGATAACAGTAATAACTTTGTTTCAGTAAGTTCACAAGTTACCTTTCATATTTAACAGAAACATTTTCAAAAGGACAAGGAAAAACCATTATTTTCAGAAGCCCTTTAAATGATGGGCATAACCTCAGAATACAATTAATTAAACTTATACAGAATAGCCAATTCCACATACAAGAATCTGAAAGATTCTTAAAAATATCCTTTAAACTTTTAGAAATAGCCCTACCAAGTTATACATCAGTCAATTAACTTAAAAGCGGGCCTATCTCTTGAAATCATTTGCTAAAGCCAAGCCTCTGCAGAAAGAGGCTGAAACACACTTCATGGAGGGGGAGGGGAATTCCACCTCCAAAGAGGCAGGGGGGAAAGAAGGGAGCTAAACTGCCTCCCCAGGCTTAACTAGGCGGTAGTAGGTGAAGTATCAGAGAGCAGTGGAGGTGAGTTTAATTTTCACCTTTAAAGAGAAAATATCCCCACCCCACCCAACCTTTAAAGTAGCAGAAAGTAGTAAGGTTGGGATGGGGGTGAGGATTCCACCTGGCTACCCTTCCCAATGGACTTTTCCTAAGTTCCAATTTTGGCCAGAATTGAAGTTTTTAGAAAAGTCAGACCTTTCTTTATGTAATTAGAGGCACGTGACCCCTTTCAGGTAAGTTAACAGAACTTTACACCAACAAGTTCTTAAGATCTTACATTCAAAGGTAACTAAATCTAGCCAGAATAGGTAACAGTAAAATTATTTCCCACAATTTAAAAACTGCCCAAAAGAATACTCAGAACAAATCTGGCACACAAAGGCAACAGTAAAATTATTTCCTACAAATTTAGAATCATCCTAAAATTCCAAATCAGATGTTTCTCCAGCCAGAGTGCAAAGCAATTAACATAAACTCCTTTTGTTCTCCAGAGACCTTATCTAGGCTAGCTCAACCCAAGCCATGCCTGAATTTAAACTACCTGAGAGCCAGTTTTTAAAAGTTTAAAATCACAAGCAAATTTTATATTAAGTACAGTTGCAAAATTGAAATAACCAATTCCCAGATTACTTAATTTAGCAGAGCTCTGAACCAACAGGACAGACAAACAAATCACACAGACTTAGACTTCGAGGTCAAAAACATTTAACACACAGACCAGGGGCTATCTAGAAAGAATAGCCCTGAGGGAAGTTGTCAGCTCCAGAAGTCTTCCCTCCCAGTTTGGTGCATTTCTCTGCCTTCACAGAGAATGCTCAGATTAAAACCAGGTAGTGCCAAAAGTTACTCAGGTACCCAAAGGGTACTTGGAACCAGATAATGCCACATAGTGTCCTACGGCACTTCCCAGAGTTGTCTGGCTCGTCAGCCCAACTTTTTCTGGGGACCAGATTTGCTAGCAATCAGACCAGACAGAAAACTTACCCTACATTGGTTTCAGACCAGATTCTCCCATGGCCAAATGGAGGTGTTCACCGTCATACCCAGCTGTGGCTGGAAACTGCTCTTTCCTGGAGACTCTGGGAAAAAAATCCAGAGGGCCGGCCTCTCCAGGCCAAGAACCCAGATCCCCAGCTGCTCTGAGACCCAAGGCAGAGACCTGAAGGTCTTTATTCTCTAATCCTGCTCATTTTCTAACATCTCGGTGGGAAGCCTCCAAAATGTAATGCTGGAGAAACTGAGGCAAGATAGAGATTAGAGAGTATTTAATAATTTATTAAAAGGGAGAGATTTACTGGGACCAATAGATCCATGATTTATATACACTTGGCTCAGACTCAGGGGATAGATTGAGGCAGGGGCAGAACCAGGGTGCTGAAAGTAAAATGGGACTCTGACAGGGTGAGGTGAGCCTCCAGAGATGGGGATGACATGGGAGGAGACACCCCAGAGATGGGGAGAAGCATCTTGATAAGATGGTATCTGATATTCTGATAGCTTGGGATGGGGGCATTCTGATATTCTAAAACATAAGATCTTTTATCCTTATCAAATATTCTGATTAAGAGGGAGGGGTAGTTTCCACTGGACTGAGCAGACAAATATAAGCAGAACAATAGGGAAACTAAGTCAGAACAATAAAAGAGAACTTGGCATAACAGTATTTGTTTTTTAAATTCTTCTTATTGTTATGAATTTAACAAACATCAATAAATATGAAAATTTCCCCATTAAACAAAAAAGATAACTGTATATGACATCTAATTTCAAGCACATAGAGCTTTTTAAAAATCAAAATTAACATAGTAGTTCATATATTCCCTTGCTTATCTATGAATCTTTCTGAACTTTCTTATTCTTTCTTCTTTAATTTTTAGTGATTTAATGATGTTTTCTTTCTTTTTTTTCCCTTTTTTAAAGTATCACTATCATTATCCCCCAGTCAACAAAACAAAACATTAAAGCTCTACCTTGTTGCAAATAGTTACACAAAACAAATTCCCAGACTGACTGTGTCTGAAAATCTATCTTTCATTCTGTACTTCTAATCTGTTACTTGTCAGTCAATTGGTGGGAAATAAGATCCTTCTTCTGAAATTGTAATCAGTCATTACATCAATCAGAGTTCCTAAGTCTTTTAAAGGTGTTCTAGTCTATATTATCAACATTATATAAATTGCTCTCCTTGATTTGCTCATTTCATATTGTTCATCCATGTCCTTCCTCATTTCTCTGTGTCCATCCTTTTTGCTATGTCTTACAGTGTAATAATTACATTCATATATTATGTATATATTTTCGGTTCTTTGTGACAAAAAAGAGCTTGTTAGAAAAGTTTTTGTACATATGGGTTCATTTCCTCTTTCTTTGATGTTGTTGGGATACAGGCTTTATAGTGTTGTTTGTCATTCTTAAAAAGGACCAATGACATCATGAGAATGATGACTTATTATTAGTATATAGTCATATATTATTAGTATTTTAGGTCTTATTATTAGTGATTTGGGTAATTTTTGTATGATTTTTGCTGCAAAAGCATTCCCCCTCCCAAGTTAACTGTTTCTCTTCTGATTCTGTGTGGATTTTCTTTGAACAAACTTTTTCAATTTTAAAGAATTAAAATTTTCCATTTTAATTCCTGGAATCTTCACTTTCCTTTGTTTGGTTAGGAACTCTTATCTATAGTTGTGAAAGATATATTTTTCCTGTTCTTTCAGTTTATGATATTACATTTCACATTTTAGTTATATGATATATCCAAATGGAGTTTATTATGGTATATGGAATGGGGAAGAGACTTGAAGTAGGTTCTTGCAGTAATCCAAGTGTATAGTGACTAGGACTCTACTAGGATAGCAGACTGTCAGAAGGGGGCATATAGATGATACTAATAAGGTCACTGATGAAATATTAAATCACTATTAAAATTTTAAAACAGCTTAGAATTAAGTAAGCCCAGTGGGGTGTTCCAACAGACATCTCTATTATTTTAATATTTTATTATTAACATATTAATGACTGTTTGGGGTTTAACATTCAACCAATTCTCAACTCACTTCATTTTTTGGACTTTCCCCCATAATAGTGTGCTGATAAATATTTAACAGTCAAGCTCTCTCTCCTGAGGGGAAAATGTATATACGAAACACTTCTAAGTTTAATCTTCATTATTAACACTTTCTTAAGTCTATACAAGTAACAAAACAATAAATCAACCTCTGATTTATGGTCCTAATAATTTCTGAGGTGTAAATGCCCACACTGAAAATTCAGGCTCAAATCATTAAAACTGGCTCCAACCATAGTAACTTAGTATTTGATAAATCAAAAAACAGAAGCTTTTGGGAGAACTCATTATTTGACAAAAACTGCTGAGAAAACTGAAAATGATAGGACACAAAGTTAAGATCAAAATGGGTGCATTATTTAGACACACCATAAGTAAATTAGAAGATCAAGGAATAGTCTACCTGTCAGATTTATGAGGAGAGGAAGAATCCATGAACAAACAAAAGAGAGAGAAACATTGTGAAAGTAAAATAGATAATTTTGATAGTATTGATTTGGTAATATTAAATTAAAATTTGTGCAAACAAAACCAATGCAACCAAGATGAGAAGGCAAACAGAAAGGTGGAAATCAATCTTTACAGCAAATATTTCTGATAAAGATCTCATTTCTCAAATTTTCAGATGAAGAAATCAAAGCTATCCTTATTCATATAAAGAAGAGTTTTAAATCACTTTTGATTAGAAAAATGCAAATGAAAATAACTCTGAGATACTCCCTCATACTTAACTGATTGGCTAATATGACAAAAAAAAAAAAAAAAAACAGAGAATGATAAATATTGAAGAAGATGTGGGAAAATTGGAACACTAATGCACTATTGTGTGAACTAATCCAACCATTTTGGAGAGCAATTTGGGACTATGCCCAAAAGGTGACCAAACTGTGTATACCCTTTGATTTAGCAGTATCACTACTAGGTCTGTATCCCAAAGGGATCATAGGAAAGGAAAAAGGACTTATATGTACAAAAATATTTATAGCAGCTTTTTGTGGTGGTAAATTATTGGAAACTGAGTACGCCTATCATTTGGGGAATGACTGAACAAGTTGTAGTATATGAATGCAATTAAATACTATCGTACAATAAGAAATAATGAACAGATTTCAGAAAAACCTAGTCTTGTAAGAACTGAGGCAGAGTGAAATAACACAATGAAAAAAATTTTGTACACAGTATTAGCAACATTTTGTGATGATTGATTATGAATGACTTATGAAGTTCTCTCAGAAACACAATGATTGAAAACAAATACAAAGAACTCATGAAGGAAAGTGCTATCAATATGCAGAAAAAGAGCTGATGGACTCTGAATGAAGATGGAAGATATTTTATTTCTTTTATTTGCTTTATTCTTTTTCATGATTTTTTATTCTCTTGATCCGTTTCCTTTTTCATAACTGTGACTAATATGGAAATATGTTTAATATGATAGCACATGTATAACCTATATCAAATTAACTACCATTTTTGGAAGAGGGAGGGGACAGAGAGAGGGAACTTAGAATCTTATACACATGAATGCTCTAAATTGTCTTGACATGTACTTGGAAAAAAAATACTATTAATTTTTTTTTCCCGAAAGAACTGCTTCTAGCACACTCCTATTCTATACTCATACTTTCTCTTCTTCATAAAGAATTCAGGGTGAATGATCAAGTAGGATTTATACCAGGAATGCAGGGCTGGTTCAATATTAGGAAAACTATCAATATAATTGCCCATATTAATAACAAAATTAACAAAAACCATATGATCATCTCAATAGATGCAGAAAAAGCATTTGATAAAATCTAACATCCATTCATGTTAAAAACACTTGAGAGTATAGGAATAAGTGGACTTTTCCTTAAAATAATCAGTAGCATCTATTTAAAACCATCAGTAAGCATCATATATAATGGGGACAAACTGCAACAATTCACAATAAGATCAGGAGTGAAACAAGGTTGCCCACTATCATTGTTACTATTCAATATTGTATTAGAAATGCTAGCTTTGGCAATAAGAATTGAGAAAGAGATTAAAGGAATTAGAGTAAGTAATGAGGAAACCAAATTATTACTCTTTGCTGATGATATGATGGTATACTTAGAGAACCCCAGAGATTCTACTAAAAAGTTATTAGAAACAATCCACACCTTTAGCAAAGTTGCAGGATACAAAATAAACCCACATAAGTCATCAGCATTCTTATATATTACTAACAAAATCCAACAGTTACAAAGAGAAATTCCATTTTAAGTAACTACTGATAGTATAAAATATTTAGGAATCTATATACCAAGGGAAAATCAGAAACTTTATGAGCAAAACTACAAAACACTTTCCACACAAATTAAGTCTGATCCAACCAACTGGAAAAATATTAAATGCTCTTAGATAGGGTGAGCAAGTATGATAAAGATGACAATACTACCTAAACTAATCTATTCATTTAGTGCTATACCAATCAGACTCCCAAAAAACTATTTTAATGACTTAGAAAAAATAACAACAAAGTTCATATGAAAAAACAAAAGATCAAGAATTTCAAGGGAATTAATGAAAAAATATCAAATGAAGGTGGCCTAGCTGTACCAGATCTAAAATTACATTATAAAGCAGCAGTTACCAAACCCATTTGGTATTGGCTAAGAAATAGACTAGTTAACCAATGGAACAGGTTAGGTTCAAAGGACAAAACAGTCAATAACTTTAATAATCTAGTGTTTGACAAACCCAAAGACCCCAGTTTTTGGGATAAGAACTCACTATTTGACAAAAATTTCTGGGAAAATTGGAAATCAGTATGGTAGAAACTAGACATTGACCCACACCTAACACCGTTCACCAAGATAAGGTCAAAATGGGTTCATGATCTAAGCATAAAGAATGAGATTATAAATAAATTGGAAAAGCATAGGATAGTTTACCTCTCAGAGCTGTGGAAGAGGAAGGAATTTATGACCAAAGAAGAACTAGAGATCATTATTGATCACAAAATAGAAAATTTTGATTACATCAAATTGAAAAGTTTTTGTACAAACAAAACTAATGCTGACAAGATTAGAAGGGAAGCAATGAATTGGGAAAATATTTTTACAGTCAAAGGTTCTGATAAAGGCCTCATTTCCAAAATATATAGAGAATTGACTCTAATTTATAAGAAATCAAGCCATTCTCCAATTGATAAATGGTCAAAGGATATGAACAGACAATTCTCAGACGAAAAACTTGAAACAATTTCTAGCCATATAAAAAGATGATCCAAGTCATTATTAATCAGAGAAATGCAAATTAAGACAACGCTGAGATACCACTACACACCTGTCAGATTAGCTAGAATGACAGGGAAAAATAATGCGGAATGTTGGAGAGGATGTGGGAAAACAGAGACACTGATACATTGTTGATGGAATTGTGAATACATCCAGCCATTCTGGAGAGCAATTTGGAACTACGCTCAAAAAACTATCAAACTGTGCATACCCTTTGATCCAGCAGTGTTACTACGAGGCTTATATCCCAAAGAGATTTTAAAGATCTTTACCTCCTCCCCAAGACACAAGCAATCCAATATAGGTTAAATATATATAATCTAAAGATCTATTTATTAAAAACAAGTTTCCTTAGCATTTCTTCTGGGTAGATTTGTGTTAATTTATTTACAGTAGTAGACTCTTGAGAGTAATAAAATTACATTTGAAGGAATATTCTTTAATTTAGACTTTTTCATTATTATTAGTGGAGATTTAGTATAGCTTTTAGAAAAGGAAGTTATTACATATAGTAGTAGCTCATGTTTATCTGTTGTTTTACAATTTACAAAACACTTCTACAGCCATTATCTCTACAGAAAAGATCCAAAGATTAAATTCATTAATTCTGAGTTCTTAATTCTGTATCATATCTGTATCATTCTGTATCATAAAGGGGGAAAAAGGGGAGACAGGCAATGTGCTACCCATTAATCTTTTGTTTGGGACAAGTCTATGATCCTTAATTTTTTCAAGTACAAGAAAATGGAATTGGATTAGGTGAATTTTGCATCTTGAAATCCTGTAAACTATGCATATTTCATGTGCTGACTCAGTTGGATTAGCAAAAATATCATTTTACCTTGTAGTAATAGAGGTACTATGTATTTCTTGCATGTTATCAGCTTATATACTTTAAAAAAGCTAATTATCTATCTTTATGTTTGACTTCTTAGAAACTATAGTTTTTAATATAGATGTCATTCCTTATAGATTGAGTCACTCATCAATTTGCTACTTACTTTTTGGCTGTAATGAGAAAATAATTTTCCAATCCTAACTGGTGTTCTTTTCTCTACCTGATTTTTCTCAGTAGGCCACTGTACCCCTAAACCTCTGATAACTTGGTAAGAACACTGAAAAAGATGTCTACCATGCTTAATATTGTGTTCTGAACGTAAATGTAACCAACATTAAAACATTTGGAGAGACATTATGCTCCAGGTTTCAATAGTTGGCAGGACTCAAGTTTTCCTATATATAGGAATATATGTAATCTTCTCTTTTCATTATTTTATTGAAAAAATAGTTTGTAAAAAGGAAGGATATAACATAAATAAATACATGTTTCATATATACATAATGAGTATGATATGTACCATTCCCTAAATTAGATAATGCTATTTTATGTGGATAAAGAATGTGGGGAAAAAGTTCCTTCCACAATTTATTCCCATAAATATTGTATTTTGGTTTGTGGGAAAAGCTTTTCCTTTTGATATTTTCTTCAAGAATTGTACCAAATTACCTTTGTTCTAAAGGTATCACACTTTGCCATGAACTGCCTTCATTCAAGTTTTCTGTTTTTCTATTGTTTTTCATCATCTCACAGTTAATTTTCCACTGTGTATGTATGTGTATATATCTGTATGTATGTAAGCACATATACTTACTACATGATGATTATGTGATAGGTACACATATGCATATATATCACACATCAATCATGCAGTAATCTCCCCTTCCTCCCCCCCAGGTAACATACTAAGTAACTTTGCTATCAATTTGCTTGTTTTGTGTCTAAGAGAGCTGGGACAGATTGACTGTTTGGTTCATTTTAGAAGCTTGATGATGAGGATCTTATTTTGCCAGTTATTATTAACGTTATTGACTGACACTTTCAAATAAAAAAAAAAACAAAACTTGAAAATAACTTCCCTAATGCTAATGCATTGTTGGTGGAGTTGTGGATTAATCCAACCATTCTAGAGAAGATTTTGGAACCAAAAAATATATAAAATTATATATATATGTGTGTGTGTGTGTGTGTGTATACATAAAACATGTAAAATACAAAACTATGAATAACATTTCACTCTGTAACACCAATACTAGGTCTGTATTTCAAAGAGATTTTTAAAATAAGGAAAACGACCTTTATATATGTATAAAAATACTTATAACAATTCTTTTTTTGAGTTGGCAAATAATTGGAAATTGAGAGGTTCTCCAATTGGGGAATGACAGAACAAATTGAATATAATAAACTACTATTGTGCTATAAGAAATGATGAGCAGGATGATTTCAGAAAAAAGTGAAATGAGAGAACGTTGCACCAATAACAAGAATATTGTACAATGATCAATGTTGAATGACATAGCCATTCTAGCAATAAAATGAAAGACCTATAATGAAAAATGCTATCCACTTCCAGAGAAAGAATTAATGGAGTCTGAATGCAGATTGAAGTGTACTTTTAAAAACTTTCTTTACTATTTATTATACCTTTTTGGTATGCAGTTTCTTTTGCAACATGGCCAATATGGAAATGTGCACATGTATAATCTATATCAACTTGCTTTTTCAAGGAAAGGGAGAGAAAAAAGGAAGGCAGAGAATATGAAATTCAAAAAATGTTTTAAAAGAATGAAACAGAAAGGAGGGAAAGGGATTCATGTGTAAAAATATCTGTAGCAGTTCTTTTTGTGATGGCAAAGAATTGGAAAATGAGTAGATGCCCATCAATTGGGGAATGGCTGAGCAAGTTGTGGTATATAAAGATAATGGAATATTGTTGTTCTATTAAAAATGATAAACAAGCTGATTTTAGAAAGGCCTGGAAAGATTTATACAAATTAATGCTGAGTGAAACAAGTAGAACCAGGAATACAGTGTACACAATAATAGCAAGATTATGCAGCGATCAACTATGACAGACTTGGTTCTTCTCTGAAGTTTGGTGACCCAAAGCAATCCCAATAAACTTTGAATGGAAAACACCATTTGCATCCCAAGAGAGAACTATGGAGACTGAATATATCTCAACACCTACTATGTTCACTTCCCCACCCTCCAACCCCCTTCTTGTTTTTTTTTTTTTCTTTTATGGTTTTTCCCTTTTGTTCTGACTTTTCTCTCCCAACATGATTCATGACGAAATATGTAAAAAAAAAAAAAAAATGTACATGCATAACCCCCCCAAAATGTTGTTTTTTACTTGTAACTGGGGAAAATAAAAATTAACTTTTAAAAAGGAATGTGAAAAATTCTGTTCACATATAATTTAGAAAAAAATAAAATTTAAATTGTTTTAAAAATAATCTCCCTAAATTAAAGGTCTGATCATGGCATTCCTGTGCCTCAGAAAATACATTAGTCTGTCATTTAAAGCCCTCCATGATTTTATTCTAATCTGCTTCATACACCCTATGTTCCAAGCAAACCAGATTTCCAAACCCAGTATGTCTTCTGCCTCAGCATTTGCAAAGACCATCTTTTATGCTGGGAACACATGCTTTCTCGTCTTTACCCTGAAGTCATCTCCTGTGAAATTTTCTATGATACCTCAATTGAAAATGTACTCTGCTTCATCAAATTTTCCTAAAATTCAATTTCTGGATCTCTCATTTGTCCCCACTTTTTCCCTCTACTGAATTATATTTGTTTGTATGCCACTGAATCTATAACTATATGTTTATATTTAAGTATTTAATAGTGGTGACAAGATAAAGCTGAACATGTAGCAGACTCAAGTCTTGCAGTTGAAAAGATAGGACAGTAACGCTGGCAAGTTTGATCTGGTGTTTAGAGTCACTGGCTCTGTTATTCTTTGTAAAACTGCTTTACTTTGTCCTACATTATAAAAGAAAACATTTGGAAAATATGGCATATGCTGGAGCAGATGGATTCTTTCGACTCCCTTTTGTATTCACAACTAACAATAAAAAAATAAGCAACTCATTTCCTCATCTTTTCCATTTAGCCTTTAATTGGAACTCCACCCAATTACAGATGCAGGAATTTCTAAAAATTGTAATATTCAAAATCTCTTCTAAGTCTATTCAAGTTCATAAAAATCAGAATCAGAATTAGAAAGGACCTCAGCGATTCATTAGTCCAATCTTCCCAGGGATTTATGACTTTGTTTTAGATTTAGGTGACAATTGTATTTCCTTCCTTCTCCCTCACCCCCCACAAATAGCTTTCAAGGGAAGAAGAAAAAAGGAATGTTAGCTGTTACTTAGGTTTTTCATTCCCCGCCATAATTTAAAGGATCTATTAGTCTGTTTCAAATTATTTTCTGGAAGAGACTAAGAGAGAGCTGAACACATCTGGTTGGGGTACTATTTAGGTCACGTCCAGACTGGGAGGAAGCCCCATGGCCAATGACCTTTCCTTTTAACCTATCCATCTTTCTGCTCTTCCCTTTTCTATGAACTTGGAGAGGAGTCCAAGACTAAGTTGGGGCAGATGTGAAAAAAATAATTTATTGATGTCATACTTTACATCTTATTTGATATATTCATAAGATCTCAGTGAGATAGGATATTACAGGTATTATACTTAAGTTCCTTATGAAAACTGAGGTTCAGAGAAGTTAACGAACTTGGTAATAGTCACACAGCTAATATGATAAATGGGTTTCCAAAGTATATCTCTCATGAATTTATGTCTAGTACTCTTTTTATTATGATATGATATCAGCATATCTCCAGTCATTCAGATTCACAATCTCAGAGCTATTTTTGACTTACTCTTTTCCATAAGTGAATTCTGCTGTCACATCTCTCACATTCACTTTTTTCTCTCTAATAGTCAATAGTTTCCTAATTGACCTCCCTGCTTCCAATCTTTTTCTTCTTCTATTCTCCATACAGCTGTCAAATTGATATTTCTATAAGACATACCTGACCACATCACTCCCTTACTCAAAAATCATAAACAGCCCTATCTTGCCTCAAATGTGATTATAAAATTTTCATATTGTCATAGAAAACCCTATGTGATCTGGTTTTTGTACATCTTTTCAGGCTTAATTCATATAGCTCCTATTCACCATATCTCTTGTAGTCAAATCAATTTACTAATAGTTTCCCATAAATTCTATCTCCTGCCTCCTTTGCAAAAAACTCCATTTTCCATCAATAATTCTGATGAGGGCAGAATAGCAATTCCTAACTGAAATGCAAGATGCAAAGCACATGTGATGAATTCACAAGAGTGTTCTCTTTGCCAAAAGGTCCCTTTATTTAAGAGAAGAGGTAAAATAGGCACCAGGAGTAATAAAGAGAAATAGATTTGGGAGTGCATATAGCTAGCAAGGAAGGGGGTTTTAACAATTAACAAAGGAAAAGACAAATTTCCTAGTGGAACTAATAATTAGCTAGGAGGAAGGGATTGTATCATGAAGTGGGAATACACCATTGACTGGCAGACTAAATCTACAGAGGAGTTTAGCACCCAAAAAGAGTTAGCTAAAACAAGGAGGAAAACTCCACAAGATATTGGGAGGTACCTGAGAAGAAAAAAACTATGAGACAGAATGCTATAGTGGCTTAATCTAAAAGGGAATGAGTATTGATAGCTACCCACAGGCCAATTTATAGGGGAAATTTAACCTCGGGAGTTTGAGAAAATGACTTTCTATTTGGATTTAGTAAAGTGGAATTTCCCAAGACCTCCACATGGGAGGGCCTCAGGAAATATATATAATTCAGACTTTTTTTGCCAACTCTAATTACTCGGGACCTTCATTGGTTCTGCTTTTGACTGCACTAAACATGATGCCCTACCAAGAATGAACTAATGATCAGAAGTCTCTTCATGGAGTTCATAGACTATCAACACCTTAACTCTTCAATGGTCTCTCCCATCAGAACTGGAGGATAGAGTAAGTTCTTCCAAAAGCCTTTTGTTATTAGAGGGTTTTAACCTTTCATGTAACTTTCCAAATCAGCAGCTTTTACTTAGTTTGGACACCATTTTTTCCATTATGCTTCCAGAGAATCTCCCCTCTTCCTTCCCTTTTTAGCTTCCTTTTGTGTGCTGTCTTTCCCATTAGGTTATAAACACTTTGGAGTTAGGAACTTTTTTTTCTTATATTCTCAGTATTTAGTAGCATAGCAGGTGTTCAATAAATGCCTTTGTATGGGCTGTGCCCCAAGTTTATTTACGTAAGCATCTAGAGATATAAAATTTCCCATGGAACTGCTTTGGCTGCATTCCATAAGTTTTGGTATACTGTCTCATTATTGTTATTCTCTTGAATGAAATTATGAATTATTTCCATGATTTGTGTTTTGACCCACTCATTTTTTAGGATTAAATTATTTAGTTACCAATTACTTTTTGGTTTATTTTTTTCCTGGCCATTTATTACACATGTATGGAATAGAGAGATAAGGTGAAGAACTTTACGGGAATGTATGAATTCTTTTTCTATATTTTATTTTCATTATTTCTGTGTTTCCCCTATGACCTGTATAATATGTGCAGACTCATATTTACTTGAGCCTTGGCCAGTTAGAAACATATTTACTTAATCTGAGCTGATGACTTTATTGGTATTTGACATTTATCGATATTTAGTCTATTAGCTGGACCACTGTCTGCTTGATTAAGTCTGAAGGCCTGACTTTCTGTTTCCTAGAAACCAGATTTCAGGGAAACAGAAACGTTCCATTCTAATCTTTCCAAATAGCAACAGCCAATTAGATGCCTCCCCCTCCCCTTCTCAATACTTGTGATGTAATTTCTCATATCAAAGTTATGTATCTTTATTACTTCTTTAGCCCTCCTACCGCCCACAAGCTTTCCCTTTCTTATCTCTAGATGGGACAGCTCATCCTCTGGAGGTTTTCAATAAACAACTTTTCTGCCTTCTACTGAGTGATTTCAGTGAGTAGTCATTTTGAGTAAGGGTCTTCCATGTCCCTCACACACATAATTTTTATTGCATAATGATCTGAAAAAGATACACTTATTATTTTTGTCTTTGTGCATTTGTGAGATTCTTATGCCCTTATTCTTATTCTTATACATGGTCAATTTTTGTGTAGATGCCATGTACTGCTAAGAAAAAAAGTTATATTCTGTTCTATTCCCATTCAATTTCTCCAAAGGTCTATCATAAGTAATTTTTCTAAAATTTTAGTCATCTCCTTAACCTCTTGTTTATTTTGTGATTAGATTTATTTAGTTCTGATAGAGGGAGATTGAGATCCTCCACTAATATAGTTTTGCTGTTTATTTCTTCATGCAACTCACTTAACTTCTCCTCTAGAAATCTGGATGCTACACCACTTGGTGCATACATATTTAGATATTACTTCAGCATCTATGGTACCCTTTAGCAAGATGTAGTTTCCTTTCTTATCTCTTTTAATTAGATCTATTTTTGCTTTTGTTTGATCTGATACTACCCCTTTTTGCTCCAAGTTTAGAATGTACTTAGTCCATACCTACACTTCTCCTATTTCAAGGCACAACAGCTGCCATTTCCCAATGGACTTTCCTATTACCTCAGTTATAGAATGAAAGAGTTGGATCTAATGGTTTCAATGAATCAATGTTGTGAAACATGACAGTGGAATATGAGAGGAAAATGAACCAAAACATGCTATTATGATGCAGTAGTTTAAAAGAGAAACAATAATTATGAGAGCTAAATTTATGATCTACACATTATGAATAATGGCAAAAACAGAAAAACTTATATCTGTGATGGCAAGTCTTACCAATGAAACAAAAAAGTGAACAATGTTTTAGGAATATAAGAGAAAAAACAAGCAAATAAAAAAGGTGAAAATACTATGCTCTGATCCCTACTCATCCTCATAGTTCTATCTCTGGAAGCATAAGGCATTTTCTAGCCCAAGTCTATTGGAATTATTTTGAATCACTTCATTGTTGAGAATAGCTAAGTTCATTACAATCGATCATCACATAATCTTGTTGTTACTGGCAAGTAAAATTTTTTTTGGTTCTGCCCACTTCACTCAGAATCAGTTCATATAAGTAAACTTTATTTTTTTTTGAAACCATTCTGTTTATCTTATCTGTTCTTTTAGAACAGTAACACACCATTATATTTATTTACCATAACTTATGTACTTTATTGTGATCTCAGAAAGAGAAGAGCCTGTAGAATAGGTGAGAAAGGGAGAAGGAAGCTTTTGGTAGTTAGAGAAGGCTTCACTCATGAATTCTCCTATGGGTGGAGAGGTGTACTTTAAAGGGAGATGAGAAACTTATACTGGATGTAGTCTGAAGGATTTGGTACTTGAAAAGACATTCTACCTTGGAGATAAAGTTGGAAATCATGAGGCAACTAGCACCTGGAGGGTTGGGAGAGCATGAACCTAGGGAGATTTTGAGGGAAATTGGGGAAAAGAAGGTAACCAGGAAAAGGATATAGATCAGTGATGGACTATCACTGAATAATCAGGAATATGAGGGTGTGGAGGGAGTCTTATCATGAAGCAGTATCTTTTCTGTCACTTGCTTGAATTGGTATCATTTTGGGAATGATTTACAAGAATACTGAGGTAAATTCTCTTAAGATAGATTCAATAACTGCCTAGAGAGGAGAACCACGAATGGATACCTCAAAGTTTTGAGTCCATGAGGAACATAAAGAAGAGAGACTGGATAATTGTAGAGGTCATAAACCAAAGAATGAGGGTCTAGAATAGACAGAAAAGATGAATAACAAACAGAAACTCTAGAAAGGAGGGCAAAAAGTGGGGGGAAAATTACTGAATAGGGCTAATTGAAGGGGAGGTGATAAAGGGAGTCTAAGAGAATTAAATAACCAGAAAAAGCAGGAAAGAGAAAGGAACCAAAAAGCAAAATTCCAAAGGAAGAGGGGTAACAAACAAGGCTGAGGTTTGGGTGTGAGGGGAAGAGAGCCTGTCGAAATAGGTCCACACTTAAAAGAATAAAGCTAAAGCAACTAAAGCTTACAGCGCCAAGAGGGGGAAAAAAATCATAACAAGGGATAAAATGATGGAGAAATGTGGATAAGATGATGTTGTTAGGTGGATTTGTAAGTAGTTAAGACACACAAGAACAGGTAAGTAGCTCAATGGATCTGAGGTCAGGAGGACTCATCTTCTTGAATTCAAATCTGACCTCAGACAGCAGCTCTGTTGACCCAGGGCAATTCACTTCACCTTGTTGGCCTCTGTTTTCTCATCTGTAAAATGACCTGCAGAAAGAAATGGTAAATCCCTCTAGTATCTCTGCCAAGAAAATCCCAATAGGGTCATGAAGAGTGGGACATGACTGAACAAGACAAACATGGTTAAAGTTGATTAATGGATTAATGTAAAATTAAAAGTTTTTTAAATAGGATATCATCCTTGGTTTTGTTCTGTTCATGAATGATAAAGCTATCATTTGCAGTGTAACATGAAGCTGGAAAGGCAGATAAACTTATTAGCTGACAATCAAAGAGCAAGAAAATCTTGAAAAGCTAGTATGATTCAGCCCAAATAAACTGAAATTTAATAAAGATTAATCAATGCAGAATAGGGAAAGGAATAAGCATTTATATAATTCCTATGGTAATTAGCTAGGTACCATGCTAAGCACTTTTACAAATATTTCAATTTCAAAGTACCATATTTAGGTTAAAAAAAACAACTGCAGAAGTACAAATTGGGATAGATGTATCAAGATGTCAGCTCATGTGAAAGACTTGTATAGGATTATAGATTTAAAGGAGGGGACCCCAAGACATCTCTAACAGATTACAGATGAGAAAACTGGGGCTCTATTATATAGCCATTTTCATCCTTTCCACTATACCAGGCAACAGTGCAATAATATTGCCACCTACAGAAATTAGGCATTGACCGAAACCTAACACCCTATACCAAGATAAAGCTGAAATGGGTTCATGATTTAGACATAAAAGACATATAAAAGACTATAAGCAAATCAGAAGAATAAAGGATAGTCTACCTCTCAGATCTGTGGAGAAGGAAGGAATTTATGGCCAAAGAGTTAAAGTACATTATGAAATGCAAAATGGATAATTTTGATTATATTATATTAAAAAGGTTTTATACAAACAAAACCAATGCAGCCAAGATAGAAGGAAAGCAGGAAACTGGAAAAAAAAATATCCAAGGGTTCTGATAAAGACCTCATTTCTAAAATGTATAGTGAATTGATTCAAATTTAGAAGATTACAAGCCTCTTAGTCTCCATTTGATAAATGGTCAAAGGCTATGAACAGATGATTTTCAGATGAAGAAATTAAAACTATTTCTAGTCATATAAAAAAGGTGCTCTAAATCACTATTGATCAAAGAAATGCCAATTAAGGCAACTCTGAGGTATTACTATATTCCTCTCAGATTGACTAAGATGACAGGAAAAGATAATGATGAATGTTGGAGGGAATGTGGGAAAACCAGAACACTAATATACTGTTGGTGGAGTTATGAATTGATTTAACCATTCTGGACAACAATTTGGAACTATGCCTAAAGGGCTATCAAACTGAATATACCCTTTGATTCAGCAGTATCTCTTCTGAGTCTGTATTCAAGAGTATTAAAAAGGGCAAAGAATCCACATGTGCAAAAATACATGTAGGAGCTCTTTTTGTGGTGAAAATTGAATGGATGCCCATCAGTTGGAGAATGGCTGAATAAATTATGGTTTATTTATGTAATGAAATATTATTGCTCCATAAGAAACATCAGCAGGAATATTTTAGAAAGGCCCAGACTGACTTACATGAATTGATGCTAAGTGAAACAAACATAACCAGGAAATCACTGTACCCAACAAGAAGAATATGTGATGAATTCTGAAGGACATGGCTCTTTTAATAATGAGGTAATTCAGGACAGTTCCAATGGACTTGTGCTGGAATGAAACATCTGACTGTGGGACTGAAAATAAATCAAGTTTTTTCACCTTTTTTATTGTTTGCTTTTTGTTTTCTTTCATTTTTTTTCTTTTTGATCTGATTTTTCTTGTATAGTATAAATGTGGAAATATGTATAGAAGAACTGCCTAAGTTTTATATTGGTTTACCTTCTGTCTAGGGAAAAGGGTGAAGGGAAGGGAGGAGAAAAAATCTGGAATACAAGTTTTGAATGTTGAAAACTATCTTTGCATATATTTTGAAAATAATAATCCCTGCCACATAGGGTTGTGATCAAATGAGATTTGGTAAAGTGCTTTCCAGAATATCTAGTACATAGTAGGAGCTATATAAATGTTCATTCCTTTTTTGGGAAGGATGCCCATAAGCTGTAGTGTCCAAAGTATTGAAGATTATGCTGGTTGATGAATATGGGAATATGTTTAGAAGAATTGCACATGTTTAACTTAAGAGTGGGATAGCTTACTGTCTTGAGGGGGAGAAAAATTTGGAATACAAGATTTGCAAAGGTGAATGTTGAAAACCATATTCACATGTATTTGGAAAAATAGTACTATTTAGTACTATTTAAAATAAAAAAAACAGAAGAGCATAGGAATGGATTTTTCCTTAAAAAAAAAAAAAAAAAGTTATGCTGATTCAGTGATTCATTGTTCCAAGTCCTATTTGTGGCTACTCCTTTATTTTCAAAGAAAACCAATGACATCATGGATGATATCTTATGTACGAAATGGATTTAAGGCAAAGTTGCACAAAATTGTCAGCCTTATTCTTTCTGAATCATTAAAGTACAGTTGTAGGACAAAAGTGAATTAGATTAGAGATGGCATCTTTGATATCTGGCCAAGTTTTGAAAAAAAATGAAGTTGAGAAAAAAATATGATATTCAGTATTTCTGATAAAGGCCTCATTTCTAAAATATATAAAGAATTGTGTCAAATTTATAAGCTATTCTCTAGGTGATAAATGGTCTATCTATAGTCATATTAAAAAATGCTCTACAATTTGGAATGATGCCCAAAGAACTATGAAATTGTGCATACTTTTTAATCTTACTGGGCCTGTATTCCAAAGATATCATATAGGAGGGGAAAGGACTCACATATGCAAAAATGTTTGTAGCAGCCCTTTTTATAGTGGCAAAGAACTTGAAACTGAGTGGATGTCCTCCAGTTGGAGAATGGCTGAATAAGTTACAGTATATGAATGTTATAGAATATTATTGTTCTATAAGAAACAATCAGCTAATATAATAATTTTAGAAAGGCTTGGAGACTTAAATGAGCTGATGCTAAGTGAAATGAGCAGAAACAGGAGATCATGGTACACAACAAGATTATGTGATGATCAACTATGATGGACTTGGCTCTTTTCAACAATGAGATGATTCAGGCCAGTTCTAATGGCTTTGTGATGGACAGTCATCTGCATGCAGAGAGAGCACTGTGGGGACTGAGTGTGGATCACAACATAGTATTTCCACCTTTTTTGTTTACTTTCCCCCTTCTTTTTGATCTTTTTCTTGTACAGCTTGATAATTGTGGAATGTTTTAATAATATATAATGAATTACTTTCTATCTAGGGGAGGGGGTGAGAGGGAGGGGAAAAAATTGGAACATGAGGTTTTACAAGAGTGAATGCTAAACTATCTACATGCATTTTGAAAATAAAAACATTTCTGAGGTACCACCTCAAACCTCTCAGATTGGTTAAGATGACAGGAAAAGGTAATGATAAATGTTGGAGGGGATATGGGAAAACTGGGACACTAATACATTGTGGGTGGAGTTGTGAACTGATCCAGGCATTCTGGAGAGCAATTTGGAACCATGCCCAAAGGCCATGGTAGTAACTTTATGATTTCCCAAGGAAATTGTTCTATAAAAAATGATGAACAAGCTAATTTTAGAAAAGTCTGGAAAGATCTGCATGAATTGATGCTGAGCACAACAAGTAGAATCAGGAATACACTGTATACACTAAAATCAAGATTGTGCGATGGATTGACTATGTCAGACTTGGTTCTTCCTAGTGGTTCAGTGATCCAAGGCAGTCCTCAAATAAACTTTAGATTGAAAACACTATTTGCATCCCAAGAAAGAACTATGGAGACTGAATATAAATCAACACATGCTATGTTCACTCCCTTCCCGTCCTCCCTCCTCTCCCCCCCCACCGCTCCCCTCCTTTTGCTTTGTCCTGATTTTCCTTTTCCTACATGATAAATAAGGAAGTATTAAAAAAAATTAATGTACATGTATAATCAGAAAAAAAAATTAAAAAAGATGCATTAAGAAGGAACCTATCACCTCACCAGGTTGTGCATTCCACTTTTGAATGGCTAGTAAGATTTTCCTGTCATCAAACCAAAAAATTTGGAAATTCCTGCTATCACTCCTACTTTCCCTTAGAGACACCAAGTAAAAGGAAGGAACGAAGAAAGGAAGGAAAGAAAGGAGGGAGGGAGGAAGAATCAGTGCTTGGAGAGAGGCTCTGTTGAGGTAACACTCAAGCTACAGCCTTTGCATTATTACCTGCTATTATATACCATGGAAGAATTGTAGTCTTCATTTATTGTATTTGGGGAGGTGCTGAGGTACAATGGCCTATTCCCTTTTACTGATGTGGACCTATCTAAATTGTCTACTTATGAAAGTTATCCATAAAAGTTGTCTCCATCTTGAATCCCCAGTGATCAGCCTGTCAAGATGTTTCTACCTTGATGTAATATACACTCCCTTTTAATTCTTTGTCCCAATTTTTGCCTTCTTAAAAAGACTTTTCCTTTTAACAAAGGCAACCAAAATTATAGATGTCCACAAATTCATTCCTATTAAGAAATCTGGCCCCAATTGCAGAAATTGTCAATGTTTAGTTTGAAGAGAAGGCTTAAAGGGGTCTTGAGGTCTATTATTATCATTATCATTAAAGAAATCTTCAGTTGATTCTCTCATCCCCTACAGCTAACATCTAACATTTCTTTTTCCTTTTCTAAATATATTTACCCACTTTGACTTCCTGTAAATTACCATCTTCCTCTTAGATCCTTTTGTCAACTTTTCCTTTCTTAGTTAAGGTATCACCATGGTTCTATTTCCATTCATTCAAGTTTACAACCTCAGAGTAATATTATTTCCTCTCCCTTAAATCACTTCATATCTCTCCCTCTCTTCCCCCCAAATCCCTTGGTTGCCAAACTTTGTCAATTTTGTCATTATAATATCTGTCATTCACCCCTTTCTCCTCAGTTTAATCAACTGGTAGAGAACAGATATTTGATACTGTTGATGATGCTAGAAGAAAAATTAGAATAGTGCTTAAACCCAGCAGGAAGAATTAGAAACAATAGGTAGAAGATACAAAGAAGTCTGATGAGAGAGAAAACTTCCTAATAATTAGAACTATCCAAAAGTGGAATGGATCACCAAAGGAGATAGTACATTACCTCACGTTGGTATTCAAGAAAGGCTGGACAATTACTTGTAAGATATAATAGGGATTCTTTTTAAGCAAACATCAAATGACCTTTAAAAATGTACCTCCCCTTCAGATCCTTAAGCTCCATTTATAAGAATGTCCAAAGAAAACAAGGTTACATTTCCTCCATAATTACAGATTGTCATCATAATCAGATCCTACTCTGGGTATCACATTTTAAAGAAAGATGTTGATTTGTTGTATAAGAAGTTCGAAATTTAAGGGATACCAGTTTAAGTCTCAGGAGTTTAGCTTTGAGAAGAGACAACATAAATAGGGCGCAATCACTGTTTTAAAAAATTCCACAGGTAAGAGATTTATTTTGCTTCACCCCAAAGGGAAATGAGAATGAACTGGGCAGATTTTTGATTACTGTTTATATTCTGAGACCATGCTAGACATTAGGAAAGGCATTAAAATGGACCTGGCCTTTATATTAATGGAGCTTCTAATTTAGTATAACTATAGTATAATATAGAAAACATTCTGAAATATCTATATAGAGGTGGTGGTGCAAGCCAAGTTATTAAATAAGACTTGGGAGAGGAAGTATTATTATTGGCTTAGGAAAGGAGAGGTATAAAAAAGATCTCCGAGACTCTTATTTAACAGATAAGCCAAAGTAAGCCATACGAGGTCAAATGATGAGTTCAATGGTAATGTAAAAGTCATATAGCAAATTGGTAGACAGGACAGGACTAAAATGAAATCCAACTTTCATTAACTACACCATGCTCCTCTCTTCAATGCATTTACTTAAATTTAAAGCACTTTTTTCCACTTGAACTGGACCAAAGGAAATTAAGAAGTCTGCCTTTCAGATCATGGAATGCACTCCAATTTTATAATAGTATATTATATTTCCTTCCAAAGTCTTCCATAAGTTCTCTAGACTATCTCATTAATGTTACATACTTAACATACATAGAAAGTTTTATTTCCTATTATGCCACAGAAGTAGCCATCTCTTTTTTGTAATAACTGAAAGGGAGTCTTCAAATTCAGCAGGACTGTACAAATTCAGAATTATTAAGTGTTAGTATTTTGCTAACATTAAGTTTTTCAAAATAGCAATGTATAGACATAAGAAAGATACTTGACTCCTCGACTATAGAGAGGCCTGTACTTGGAGATGTTTCTATTATTTTTTGATCCATTACTCTTTAGAAACTAGAAGATTAATTTTGAAAATTGAAAAACCTTTTAAGAACCAACTTAATTCTAAATATTTGCAAATTAAAATCACACAAAAGTATTAAATTTTGCATTGTTCTGTGATGTTTCTCTACTGCCCTCTGAAGGTTGTAATTGAAAAAATATATAATGGGAAAAAAAATATCCCTTCCTATCCATAGTCTTACTCTAATGTGTTATGACAGCATAGAGATTTTGGACTCTCAATATCTATCCCAGTAGAGTGCAAGATTTGGTAGATCCTCCTCTAATCTACAAAAGACTCAGCTTCTAGTTGGGAGAAGAACTGAATGTCTGTCGTCTGAGAATTAACCTAGTTAGATGCTCATCACCAGACTGGACCACCTGACTATCTGAAGCCTATTAAGAAGTAAAGGGTTGCTGTTTCTGGATCATTTAAGTCATTGATTAAATTATAGATGCTTGGAATATTTTTTAATGTACATGATCTAAAGTAAAGATAAAATCCTTACACTTGCATATTTTTCATTATAAATTTAAAGTTTTTTAAAATACACTTCTAAACATCAATCTCGTTTCTTTTTTAAGCAAAATTCCCCAGGCCTTTTAGTTAAGAAATGAATTTGAAAAAAATTAATGAATTAAGAAATTAACATTTCAAAATAATCTTTGTATATAAAAATAGAAAGACAAAAAAAATCTTCAAATTTCTATACTTTGGCTCCAAGTACTAATAAAAATTACTAAACTTTAAATAAATTTTGTCATGGAAATTCTTTACTTATTCCTTTGATTTGATGACCTTGATTTGATTCTGATCTTCCTCAGCAGACTACCTTTTAGGACTCATTCCTCTCTTTGCTTGTTTGTCATTCATCTTTCTACCTATGGGTTTCTTTGCTACTGGTTTTTCAAATATAAACATTCTTTTAAAAGACAACTTTTACCATTAAAAGGTTATACCTCTCTCAAATTATCATAGATATCTCTTCCCTATCTCTGCCAAACTCTTTAAGAAATCTGTTTATAGCTATTGCCTCCCCTTCTTTCATTCGTTCAACTCTGCAACCATTTCAACAGTTAAGTTACCAATGATGTCTCGTATCTGAAATACAATTTTATTATGATCCAAGTGAAAAAAAAAAGAAAGGGAACAGTAAATAAACTAGATTCATCACCGAATACTATAATGAGACTATAGCCATATATTATATTTTGAAACTCAAGGGAAACATAATTAGAGCCTAAAGTAAACACAGAGGGATGCAATAGATGAATTATGTTTTTAAGCTGTCTACAAATTCAGATCATACTGTGCTGCATCCACGGCAACTTCTAGAAATGCATGAGCAAGCATGGCAACAAACTCCAAATTAGGGGGTTCAATAAATTTTTCTAGCAAGCCCAAGGTCAGTGGTCTTAAAAGTTGTAGTTACTTATGACCAAAATGTTATAATTCTATAGATTCTTCTTCCTATGGAAAAAACATTGGATTTTATTTTGGCTTCTATGTCCTTAATATCCATTTTGTTTTCATAAACTATAGTAATATTTTCTATATCTTCATACAAAATTCTCTGCCATTGGGACACATTCCTGAAACTGTTACTTCAAATGTTATATCTTCCAGATTATCAAATTCTTCTTGGTCAGATATATCT
Source organism: Antechinus flavipes (assembly GCF_016432865.1). Lineage (NCBI taxonomy): Eukaryota > Metazoa > Chordata > Mammalia > Dasyuromorphia > Dasyuridae > Antechinus > Antechinus flavipes. The sequence goes on along the minus strand of NC_067400.1, from coordinate 151,421,604 downwards.
CATATACAAATTTGTTTCCTAATGTAGACTTAAGATGGCTACATAACTCTTCTCAAATTCACCAGTCTAATGATATTTGACAAATGTGTTTTTTTGAGTACTTTCATCAAATTTGACAAAATTGACACATCAAATTTGAATGAATGACAAATTCAGACATCAAGTCTGAATTGAACTTTAGGTTTTCCTTAGGGGCCATAATGATGGTGCTTCAGAAATAGAGTGAGATTGATAACAATGAAAATCTGGGAAAACAAATTATTTAGAATGGCACTGAAAAGAAAGGGACAAGAGAACAAGAGGATCAGTTGGATTGGGTAAGGAAATGAACATTTTTTTTCTTTATAAAAGATTACTGAAGAGAAGTTTAAAATGCTCACCCGACATGCATCCTTTGGATATTCCAAGATACTCTCTCTCAAGGTCTATTTCCCCCACCTGAGCAAAAGGACAGCTTCACCAATACAGAAGCAAATGGATTCTATCTTGAGGTGAAGGAAAGCCATTGTATTACCAATGCCTGGTGACACTAACAGAGAATGGGGAGTTAGTTAAGTGGGATGGACTATTCCTCCTGCTCATCTAATCTGCTCCAGAGTTTCAAGTGAAATGCCCTTGACAAAGATGGGTTTGTTTTGTTTCTAAATTTGGGACTAAAGAGTATGGAAGAAATGTGGGGATTAGATTAGGCATGCCACACTTATCTAATTCATGAGGTCTTCCAAGCTTGTAATATTGAGTAATTTTTAGTTTCTGGAACCAATGTTCTCTAATACTGGAGGAAACTTTTTCATGTATTCCATTAGGCCAAACGATTATCAAGGTTCTAAGCATCTCTCAATCTGTTCCAATCATGAGGTAGGGTGCAAAGTTAAGAATTTAACCAGGTTGGGGAATTTATTTTATCTTAGTCATATTTCCCAACGCTTCAAGCTTTCTATTCTAGCATCCTAGATTTTAAATGCAGGCTGCCAGGTTTGCAGACTTTAAGTAGTAAGTTTAACATGAGAAACAAAACACCTTCTTTTATATTTTAATAAAAGGATGTTTTCAGGAAACAATGATTTTTTTAATAGCCAACCTCTCCTGGACACTCTTGGCTCCCAGTTTTCCTCAGTGAGTCACTTTTCAGCCTCCTTTCTGAGTTAATCATTCAAATGAGGCCCCCTAGACTGTCTTGGAGCATCTTTTTGTCATGTTTTTCTTCTACTAGCTCTTGTAAGAGTTCACCATCTCTATAAAGATGACTCACAGACCCACATACTTAAGTGCCAGTCTCATCTGAACATTAGTGCCAAATCAATACACATTGAACATTTCCTACAAAATGTTTAAAGGTAGAACAAACTCATCAAAAACTCATTTTCCCTCCATTCCAAACCAGCATTCCTCAGATTCCCTGCTTCTGTAGAGGTAGTATCATTTTTGTAGTCTCCCATGTTATCCAATAATACCTTGTTGCCACTCACCTCACAAATAAATACATTGCCAAATTTCAGTGTGAACCTCTTCCTCCTCTCTTGGATCTGGTCCCTCTCTATACTCCTAGCCATCAGCTTATTAGTTCAAGACTCTAAATCACCTTTGTCTTAAAAAAAAAAAGTTGCAATGGCCTCTTGTGACCTCATACCTTAAGTATTTTCCTCATTTCATTCTATTCTCTCTACAGCTTCCAGTATGATTTTCTCTATCATTTCTCCTGCTAAATAAATTTGTGTCTATCAACAGGATGATTTCAGAGGCCTAGAGACACTTACGGGAACTGACAATTGGAATGAGTAGAACCAGAAGATCATTGTACACATCATCAAAATTATGCAATGATAAATCTGACAGACACGGCTCTTTTCAACAATGAAGTGATTCAGGCCAGTTCCAATGGTCTAGTGATGAATAGAGCCATCTGCATTCAGAGGACTATGTGGACCACAACAGAGCATTTTCACTTTTTTTGTTTGCTTGCGCTTTTGTTTTCTTATTTTTTCCTTTTAATCTGACTTTTCTTGTGTGGCATAATTGTGGAAACATGTATAGAAGAATTGCACATGCTTAACATATAATAACATATGGCAGAGAGGAAGGATAGGAGAAGGGGAAAAAAAATTTAGAACCCAAGATTTTGCAAGAGTAAAAGTTGAAAATTATGCTTCTTTTGAAAATATTTAATAAAAAATTTGTTTCTGCCTCTAGAATTAAACTCTAGTGCCATACACAATTTGGCCCCAACCTATTTATCCGACTATCTTTTTCTTCCTCCTTGTAGGAGTCAGGACAGTTTCAAGATCAAATAAATCACAACGTCAAAATCTCAATGAGATTGTTTTAAGACAAAAAGTCTCCTAAAATCCTTTTCTTCCTTCAAACCCCAGATCAAGTATTACTACTTCTTTCAAAGTTTTCCCTGGTCTTTTCCAGCTAAGAGTACTATAACCTGTCTCAAACTTCTTAAAACACTGTTTTCACAATCATATTTGCCTTGTAATACACTTGTATATATACCTTGTATTGCGCCTTGTAAGCCTGAAGCCCCTGGCACAGTGGAAGTAGAAGGCATTTAATAAATGGTCATTAAATTGTAAAGATAAAATGGCCACGGTGACAACATAAGCCTGTAAAATGATCACCACTAGTTCTAGGTGCTAATGTGCTTTCTGGACTCTAGGGCATTCTTACAGAATTACTTCAAATTATGGTATGAATTCTTCACTATATTTTTTGTTGTGCTTTAAAAGTTGTGGCTTTGCTTTGCTTTGTTAAGTTATAGGCTAAATGTGAAAGAATCTTACACTTTGGGGATCAATTTGGTTGAGAAACCATTTAAAATCCTAAGAACTAAATATAGGCTTTTAAATTGAGTTATTGGACTAAATATACTTCAGTGTCAAATAGATCTGTAAGGAAATCACTCACTTTCCAAGAAGAATCTGAGGGAAAGGAAAAAGATCTATTTCTTCTTAGGATTTTAAATGTTTTCCCCAAATTGAAGAAACTTCAAATACGCATCTGCGCAGTGTCATTTTCTTAGCTTCTATTTTAATACTCTTCAAAGACTTCTAAAACCAGAAAACTTTAACAGAGAAAAACCGTTGCTGTTTTACAATTTTAAGTTTCCCAATGTGATAATCTTACAAAAAGAACATTTGTTTCAGATGTAAGCATCAAAAATTTTGTTCAAAGGCCTTGCTGTCAAATTTTAGGGATACTCTTAAATGTTTCAGAAATAGTCAATGAAACATCTGAAAGCATTTAAGTAGCTTACATATTATTCAGCTTATAAACTTTATACTATTCACCATATTCTTGTGTAATGAACTGTTAAACTTTGAACAAGTTATTTTCTAAACCCAAATTTACTCAGAAGCAAAATGAAGAAATATGACTCAGATTTAAAATTGTTTTTTAGGATTACAGATAGAGATTTGGAAAAAACATCAGAAATCATCTAACCCCACACTCAAGACTCAGATAAATGATTTGCATAAATTATAATGAATAGTCAGTGGCAAGTAAGGAATATGAACCCCAGATCTATGATTCCAAATCTATCACTTTTAATAAGGAATGTGAACCCAGGACCTATGATTCCAAATCCATAATTTTTACCATTATACTAGGTTATCACTTGTTTGGTAATGAATAGCAAAGTAATTCTTATGTCTTTGAATAGCGATTAAAGATTTTCTAAAGAAAACTTGTCTTGTATCTTAATGAAGCAATTACTTCTCCAAGGTGTACACTTAGCTTCTATTTTGTCTAGAACTATTTATCTGCCATAAAATTTTATTTAGCTGAATCACTGAAAAAATTTCTTGATTTTTAGGGAATTCTGGAGTTGAATCATATTAGTCACCTTTAAGTATCACATATTCATGATTTCATGTACTTTATGATTCTCAACTACTGTTAACTTGAAGAGCTTTCTTTAAAGTCAATTGTCAAATGGATATTACCAATTCAATCTCAAGACATATTTAGTTTGATTCTGTCCTGGCAACTTTTTACTTATGGAAATTACAGTATAAATAGTTTGCTTCTTCTCTTCTCCCCAATTCTCCAACAGTCAATAGTTGCATCCCACTTACATATGAATTATGTTGCATTTAAACGGGGCACATCACATCCTGCTATTATAAGGACAAGATGTTTAGGGTATGATACTAGGTACTAATAGGTACTAAAATATTTGATGATTGGAAGCTTTCATTAATGTACGATTAGGAGATGCAAACCACAAGGCAATCATTATGTGAATAATGATCCATTTTACACAAATTTCTAGATGTTTGATTACATTAACCAATAAAAGTAAATACTTTACCTTTGTTCTAAGTAGACTTTCATTATTTTATCACTGGTATACTCAGCAGTTTGTTATCTTCTGCTTAAATGCTTCTGAAAAAAAAAAAAGAGCAACACATATACCAAGCCACAAAGTGGCTGAGACATTGTCAAAGTTTGTTTTAATCGTCCTATATATATACATCCAAGTTCTAGTGTCAATTATCCTTAAAATGAGGGGTTTGTGCTAGGACACAAAGCAAAAGTGTCACAGCACATCATTTATCATTCTTTAAAGGCCATTTCCTGTTTGACTCTGAAAGACACTAAGTCTGCTCATGAGCAAGTAGTATACATTTTTAACTATTGAAAATAGAACTGTAGTTAAATATAGGGCTCTTTGGGATGACCAAAATTTCTCTAAGATTTTCAGATATCATATTTTGCAACAAAGTTTCCTCCACCATTTAATTTGATAATGCTGTGAGCAACCTACTGCTCTAATCCATAGGAAATGACTGTTTTAGTTTGAGAAACTGCTTTTCCCATGTTTTCTTTATGCAATAATTTCTTGACAAATGGCCAGGAATGTAAAGAATGAATGTCTCCAGCTTTTAAAGAACTTTAATTAGTGGCTTTTAAAGTATACCAAGGATGACCTGTAAGGGTTATCAATGATTTTTTTCTTCTACAGTGATTATAAGTTTCTAGAAGCTGGAGGAAAAAAGAAGAATGGTTAAGAAACACACATATAGCCGCTCATAATTGCCATGAAGAAAAAATATTTGTCACAGACAATACATGTACACTCAAGTACTGAAGACTAAAAATTTTATTGATGAAACCCACTTCTTCATTCAAAGCTGTATAAAAACTTTTCAGAATACACCCAGATGAATTTATGAGATTATGAGATATAGAGACTTTCATTAAGCCAAAATGTCTTAAAGTCTTGGGGATTTTATTTTTGCAGTTGATGTGGTTATCTTAATATTAAGGACATGACAAATAAACAGTGTAAAATAATTCCAAGAAGCAGAATTACTTCAAAATTCTCAAATTCCTAAATTGGTGATAGAATTCTGCAACATGACCTTGTATTTTAAGTCACAAGAAGTTAAGAAAATTTACCTGAAAATTGGAGATGAATATGCTTCAATGGCCTGAGACACACTTCATTAGATTTGGGAAAATGGACTATTTAAAGAAATACTAATATCCAAAAATGAGACAACAAAGAGTAGTTCCATAATGTCAAAATTAGTATAAATAATGTCAAATGACTGCAGAGCCTGTAAAATGGTTTTCAACATATAAAAAGTTCTAAGGTTTATTGAGCAAGTCAATGTCTTACTTTGTTCTGATTTCACACTATTATACATACTAATTTCACCTGACATTCAGAATGAGAACCTGAGGACATACTTCAAAGTGTTGTTTTCAGTTGATCAAAACAAATATTAAAATATTCAGATTTAATCACTTGGGACAGATGTTAAATATCAAGTGTAAGGACTTCCACATTTGAACCAAACTCACTATTGCTTTTCCTTAGGATTTACTTTTACTTGAATTGCAGGTTATAGAAGCTTCAAATGACCACTCTTAAATAAAACCTCATTATTGAAATAAAAAAGTCAAATGACATAGCATCTTATACAATATGCCACAAATTAAATGAATACCCAATCAGTAAATTAATTTGAAATAATAAAATTAGCTATTGGCAGATCGATGTCCTGTTTGGTTATTGCTACTGAAAACCTTATTTTTGTGCTCAAATCTGCAAATGCTTCAAATAACAATGGGGAGAGCTTTAAAAAAAAAAAAAAACCCAAGCACTTCAGTACATTTAAAGTTCGTTTTAAGAAAGTGATGCAAATCATTTAATGAAAAATCTTTAATTCTGAAAAGTTAATTTTCTGGTCTACGCATAAAGTTCATTTTCATATCACGGTTAAGTTTAGTACAAACTATAAAATGTTAACACTGAAGCTTTCAACAGAAATCTTATTAAGATCCCTTAGAAAAATTGTATATTCAAAGAAACAACAGTAAGCTATTTACTGCTATGAGGTTAATAAATACATAAAGAAAAAAAACTGACACATGAAACTTTTTGCTGAATTTATCAATTAAATATTTTAGTCATAATATCCCATAATAATGTCAATAGATCGGCAATTTGTGTGGCATTCTAGTAGCTGCAATTTAAAACCAGAACATTAACCAAATCTTTTAAGTTTGGAACAGGCAATTAATGAGGATAAGCCTAATTAAAACAAATTATATTTGCTGAGATATGTAAATCTCAAGAACAGGTGATCATCAATAGTGAGAGTTAACATTATCACAGCAATGGTTAATTATTTTAAAACCAATGAGAAAAGGCAAAAACACAATATTTGAAATTTGAATTGCACAAGGCAAAGCTTACGAGGAAAAACATACAAGCCAAGCTGTGACTTAAAGAATATCAAAGTTATTGTTATCTTTAAAAAGAATTAAATGAATAAGCCACACAGCACTGAATTGTACACAAGCTTCTGTTGTATTTGAATGTTGTTTATTGAGGAGTGAATGAGAGACTCTGTCAGACATGCCAAAGACACTTCACATTCAAGGGGCTAGAAGCTGAATAGCTTCTCACATTGAGTCACTACACAAGTCTTTTAGGAAAAAAGAACTCAAAGTGACATCAATATGAGATTTTCATGCTTGATGTTTTTGTCTTCAGTTTTTTACTTTTTGATCTACACTGGTGTGCTGGGTAGAAGGCTTCTTTCTACCCTACAAAAAGACTCACACTCCAATTAATACAATTAACACTAGATGTATAAGAAATGTTTTCTGTTAAAATGCACATCTACTGCTGAATAACTGGTCTTAAAGCTGTTCTCCTTAAAATTCATTATGTCTAATGAGAAAATTCATTGTTTCCCTTTCACCTTCCCACAGGTGGCATATACCGATAGAAAAATACTCTTCAGTGCTACAGTAAGGTTTATAGGGAACTTCTTCGGTTTTATGATGGGCATCCAAGTCAAACACCCTTCTGACACCCAGCGCTTCTCTTCCTGGCCGCTTTGCAGAAGAATGGCCTACACGCACTACAGTTCTTTTGTGCTCAAAAACAAAACAAAGAAACCTAAACAAAAGGGTAAACGTTTATTTGGAGTTAGTTTTTCTGGTAGGTGATATTAAGGCCCTTCAAGCAGAATTCAGGAGCTCTTGTATAGCCGCCTGCTGCTCAGCATTGAGCTGTGATATGCATTCAGTCCATAATCCTCCAGAGGTCTATGGAAGAAAAATATTTCCATCAAAACTCAGAAATGATAAATATGTAAATTTCAACAAATATTCAAGTTTATCTGAAATTTTTTTTTTTTCCAAATTGAAACTTATGTAGAATAAGTACTCAACTTTTTACCATGTTGCACGGACTTTCAGCTAATACTTATGTTGATTTAGAAAGCAAAGATCACTTCATTGACTTTGTAGATCTTGAGAAAGGATTTGTTTACTATTTTTGATATTCATAGGCTCATAACATCAACGTCTAGAAGAACCCTTAGAAGTCAACTAGCTTATACCCTTTTCAATACATAGCTAAGTAAAACTGATGCCAAAATTATAAGGCAAATGATAAAAGAGCAAAGTCAGTGTTCAAAGCCAGGTCTTTCAGACCCCAAATCTGGTACTTATTACATAATACTATCCTGGCTTATGTGTAAAAATAATATATTCTATGAAAGGTGTTGCCAGTCTTGAGAACTGGTTTTGATTTTTTCTTTGCAATTCCTAAACAAATCATAAATTATAAATCTGAAGTAACAGAATTGAGCATACCTGTACTTGGCGAACAACATTAGCCAGACGTTTGGCACAAGGATCTTCATGTTTAATAGCCTCATGAATTTCACCATCTGCAATTATACTGAATATTTTGGGCAGATTGGAATTGTTCGGACCAAGAATGATTGGATGATTACTGATGAAAAGGAAAAAAAAAAAAGACATGATCACAGATACTTATGAGGAGAAAATATCATTTACATATAGTAAAAATGTAAAACAACTGATTGTCCTAAGATGAATGAAAATGTTACAGAACTATCAAAATGAAGTATGTGGATTGCTTAAACAAAATCCCAAAAAACCTTTCTTGAAAAAGACATTATTGCTTTTTAAGAGTAAGAGCAAACTTTTAGTGATAGCAAAGACTTAGAAATTGAGGTAATGTGCAACAATTGAGGAATGTCTGAACAAGTTGTATATAGTATGTGACTGTGATGGAATATTGTGCTATAAAAAAGGACAAATTGGATGTTCCCAGAAAACCCTGTTATTTACATAAACTAAGGTAAAATGAAATGAGCAGAACTAGAAAGACACTGTACACAGTTAACAGTAATACTGTACGATGATTGACTTGTCAATGACTTAGCTATTCTCAGCAATACAATGATCCAAGACAAACCTAAAGGACTCACCATGAAAAATACTATCTGCCTCCAGGAAAGAACTGATGGATTCTGAATTTAAATAAGAGCATACTTTTTTTTTTTTGTGTGTGTGTGTGTGTGTTTTCTCTTTCATATTATGACTAATATGAAAATATGTTTTGCACGATTGTACATGCATAATATATAAAATTGCTTGCCTGCTCAATAAAGGGGGATGGAGAGGGAAAGAAAGGGAGGGAATTTGGCACTTAAAAATCCCAACAAAAATGGAAATTTTTTATATGTAATTGAAGAAAAATAAATAAAACAAAAAAGATGCAATCCACAAAACAATACATGAGACGCAACTTTCTTTTTATACGCCATTATAAGACTTAAATACAATGCCAGTTGAGCAGTCTGAATAAACTACCTCCATTAAACATGGCCCTTTCTCCCCTAGTATATTCTCAAGTTTGTTTCCTTTTAGTAGTGTGGCTTATGTATCACTTATAAACAGATGGCTTCAAAAAAACTGCCTGTTTGATGGTGTCATCAGCAAAAACAAATTCAAAGAGGAGGATCTGACTCTTCAAAAAAAAAAAAAAAAAAAGATAGCATCATTAACTATAATCTTATAATGACCACAAAATGCATAGAACCTAATATTAGCTTAGAGACAATGTTTAGTTTAGATTTAAACATTGAAATTCAACACGTGTGTATATGTAAAGTATCTTAAACAAGTTAGCCTCATATTTCATTGATCATCTTTATTTCTATTAATCTTTAAAGAAAAGTTAGAATCTCCTTCAGTTATTTTAAAACACGATTGTTTGAAGAGGATTACAAGCTTCACCAAATTGTCAAAAAGGTCCATGACACAAAAAAGATTAAGAACCCCTCTATTAGGCTGTGTTGCCTAGCCAATCATTATTTCTTATACTAGCAATCAAAATTTCTACAGGTTGACAACTACAGTAAAATAATGTTTTAATATCTTTGATTTTCTCAATTGTGTTTTATTTTTCCAAATACATGTAAAGAGAGTTTTCAACATTCATTTCTGTAAAATTTTGTTCTTCCTTCTCTTTGCAAGACAGAAAGCAATACAATATAAGTTATATTGTATTGTATAATCATCCTAAACATCTCCATATTTGTTATATTGCGCCTCAAAAAAGTCAGAAAAAGGAAAAAATGAGAAAAAAAGTAAAACAAAAAATGGTGAAAATACTGTGCTTTGATCCACATTCAGTTCCCAGTTCTCTCTCTGGATGTGACTGACATTTTCCATCCCAAATCTATTGGAACTGTCCTGGATCACTACATAGCTGAGAAGAGTGAAATCTATCACAGCTGACCATTACATAATCTTGTTGCTTCTGTGTATAATATTCTCTTGGTTCCACTCTCTTCATTTAGTCTCAGTTCATGTAAATCTTTTTAAGTCTTTCTGAAATCAACTGGCTTTTATCATTTCTCATAGAACACTAATATTCTATAACATTCAAAAACAGTAACTTATTCATCCATTCTCAAATTGATGGGCACTCACTCAATTTCCAGTTCCTTGCCAATACAAAAAAAAACAAAAAACTGCTACAAACATTTTTGCACATGTGGATCCCTTTCCCCTTTTTTATGATCTCTTTGGGATACATAAGACCAAGTAGTGAATTGCTGAATCCAAGGGTAAGCAGATTTTTGAGAGCCTTTTGGGCATATTTCCATCTTGCTTCCCAGAAAGGCTAGCATCAGTTCACAACTCTACCAATAATGTATGAGTGTTCCAGTTTTCCAACATCTTATCCAATATTTATCATCTCTTCCTGTCATCTTAGCCAAATGGATAGGTATGAAGTGGTACCCTTAGAGTTGTCTTAATTACATTTTTCTAATCAAGAGTAACTTAAGAGCATTTTTATGACTAAAACTGGCTACAATTTCTTCCATCTGAAAAATGTCTGTTCATTTTTGGTCCTTTGACCATTTATCAAATGGAGAATGACCTGTATTCTTAATAAATTTGATGTGACAAATATGGAAATATGTTGGACTCCTTGCTGTCTTGGAGCGTAAGGAAAGCTAGAGAAAGAGATAATTGTGTAACACAAAATTTTGCAAAGGTAAATGCTGAAAACTATCTTTGCATGTATTTGGAATAAAAACACTATTAAAAAAAGGGAAATGAAATCTTTATCAAAAACACTGGCTGTAAAAATTGTTTCCCAGTTAATATTCACTGCATTGGTTTTGTCTATGCAAAACCTTTTTTTTTTTTTTTTTTTTTTTAAATCTAAACAATTCAAGACATATTTATTTAGAACAAGACTCTGTGCTCCAAAGCCGAGGGATACAAAGACAAAAAATGAAAGCCTCTGGCCCCCAAGGAGCTTACATTCGGATGGAGGGGAAAGGGGAATAATAACACTAGCTGTGTAACAAACTATGAGAATTGCCTTAATTTGTGCCTCCATTTCTTCATCTGTGAAATGATTGTAACAGAACTTACTTCCCAAAGTTGTTGACATGATCAAATGAGATGTTTGAGAAGTACTTTGAAAGCCTTAAAGTGTTTATATAAATGTTATTTTTGCTGCTGTTATTAACATGTACACAGATAAATACAAGGCAGTTTGCAGGCTATTTGTCTGTCTTTAATTCTAAAAGACAACCACAACACATCAGGAAGTGTGACACCATGACATGCAACAAATGTAAGTATTTAAGTGAGGGAGAACTGTGCAAAACCTTTTAAATTTTTTACAAGTTAATTGTACACTATTTCAAAGTCCGATTGTTTTGGTACAACAAAATAACTGTATGGACATATATACATATATTGTATTTTACATATAACTTTAACATATTTAACATGTATTGGTCAACCCGCAATCTGGGGGAGGGGGTGGGGGGAAAATTGGAACAAAAGGTTTTCCAAGAATTGAAGAATTACCCATGCATATATCTTTGTAAATAAAAAGCTACAATAATTACAAAAAAACCCAACACCTTCTTTTGTAAATACAAAGGAAACTGCAAGGGATTCTTTTCATAATCCTTTTTTTTTTTTTTTGGGCAAAATTTTTTTGGCAAATTTCAGGACAAAGTACATTTTTCTTATGCCAAAAGTATCTAATTACAAGGTGGTCTTTTAATATGAACAAAAAATATAACCCAGGAAGGTTATATTTTTTAAGCATTCTCAACCACACAAATAGAAATACTCAAGTTAATCCTTTTCAAAATATCCAAAAAATAAAAATAAAAAAAACTAATATAATGAAAAGTATAATTATTTTTTCTTTGTTAAGAAACAGTGAATTCAGATCATACCTTTCAATTAGGTCACATAGATAATTGAAAGTGTGAACTGCTTCTTCTTTATCTTCATGAAGTGGAAGCCATGATAACCAGTGTGGTAGGATTTCTTCAACATTAACACAGTCAGGTTTGAACTTCATAATTTTCCCTACTGCAGAGATACAATTCTCAGTTGCGTTAACATTTTCTTTGGTTTTAGAATCTGCAGACTGAATCACTCTTACCAGCAATGGAAGTGCTTCTAAAAAATAGAAACATTAAAAAAAAAAAAAAAAAAAAAAAAGGTTAAATCTTAATAGTTTTAAGGAGGGGAGGGGAAGGAGAAAAACTATGTATACATTCAACCACATATATACACATATACTAATAGTAATCAAACATACATTTATATATAGACTATGATAAAAAGCAGGATAACAGTTCAAGAAGAATAAAGTGGGGATGGGATACTTTAGCTCCAGCATTAGAGAACCCAAAATCACAACATTCAGTTTTCTTTCTAATGCTAGTGACAGACTAAGAGTATATGAGCTTTATAAAGTTACTACTATTGTGTACTCCTGTGGCTCGGCTCCAAGCTCTCTTTAGAAAGACAGCTTTTAAAAAAAAAAAAAAAAGCCATACCTAACTGCAGGAGTATGGTAAAAAAAAATCTGGAATATATAAGGTCTGTCCATTACGATCGTGAGTAACACTGTCAGAATGAAAAAGTTATTTAACTAGAAAGTACCTGTGCAAAAAGGACGATAATTTTCTCCACCAAATTGTGCCATAACTCCAAGGCCATAAGCAGCAGCTTGCCTGACTTCTGGGCTGTTGTCACATACATACTGTAGCATTGGCCTTAGGAAATATTCTGCGTATTTAAAAGAAGATGGACTGCAGTGCTCTATGACATCATCAAAGATGCACAATCCCCACTGTCTGTCTGGCCATGGTCTATGAGGACACTACAAAATAGAAAAGAAAAAAATAGAAACCTTTCTTAATAAAGGTCTTTATACAAAAGTCTTATTTTACAAACTTACACAATTTCTAGTGACAAAACTACAACTATAAATACTACATATAATTGCCTTTTCTCAAAAATACTTGAGAAAATAAGTAGAAAATGTTTATGGAGCATGAAAAAATTATTATACTGGCATAGCTAAAATTAAAATGGGAAATAATTGTTTGCCTTTGAAATGCAAATTTTTGTGGTACTTACCTTTTTAATTTGGCCAATAATAAAATTTGATACCAATTGGAGAAGCCACAGTGAATGTGATTAAGAAGGGAAAGCTATAAAGTGCCAATACCCAAGGTAAAAGGGAAAAAATTACTGGTGAGCTAAAAATATGCTGGGAACAATAAAAAAGATACATGGAAAGATTTGTAGTTTAGGAATTTCTTTTATGATCTCACAGTTTGCTCATCAAAAAAATAAAAAGGCTGGCCTAGAAGATCTCTAAATTCCTTTCTTTTACTAACATTTTATGATTTTAGTTGATCCTGTTATTTAAAATTCTCATTTCTTTGAATACATTAATAATAATATTAACCTAGAAAAAATACTTACAATTAAATTGACAATTAGTGGAAGCAGTTGTTCAAACCATGGCAGTATCTTTTCCTTGTAGCTACTAAATATTGAATGTAAAATATCTGACACTTTAGTCAGAATATAAACATCACTGTCATCCTAAAAATGAACAAACAAGATTTTAACAAACTTTCAGAAAGCAGTTATTCTTTGTTAAGTTACACACACTTTCAGTATTTTAAATTTTGTATGATTAGAAAAAAAATAGCAGTTCCATAATTATGTCAAGTAAATTTGTTTTATGATTTTATCACTAAAAGTAAATAAAAACTCTATTCTAGTTTGATCGTGTAGATGTCCTTTAGGAGCTCAAGGAAAAATACCTAAAAGGTTGGTTATATACACTGACAAAAATGGTGTAGTTACTAACTCAAGAAAAAGGTATTCTCTGAATGCTCTACCTAATTTCTGTTAAGAGCTTTTCTAATGGTAAGCCAGATGGTAAGAAGAAAACTAATTATGCAATGTCATCACAGGTAAATATGTCATTTTTCTATCTAGGTCTCAAATTCATCTGTAAAAGAAGGAGGGAATTGACAATTTTCACTTTTGACTTCCTTTTGTCCAAGAAATTTTTATGTGAGTCCAGATATATAAGTATACAAATTGGATATAAAAATCAAACATTTACTGATAATAAATTTTAATTGTCATCCCCCAAACATTTAATTATGAGATCCCATATAGAGTCACAACTGACAGTTTAAGAAGTTGGGGGCTCGATAATAATAATCTTTTCTAGGAACTAAATGTGATCCAATTATCTTAGAGGATATATTTTGTCATTCCTATTTAACATCAGTTCAACCCAATTTGTCCCAACTTCAAAACTTCCCAAAGAGAAACACAGTACCACAGTACCTCACCCTGACAACTCATGTTTGCAAATCTGCCAATTTTAAGGGTGGAGCAAAAAAGGAATAATTTTTTTTTTTTTTTTTTTTTTTTTTTTTTTTATTACAATTTTAAGAGTGAGGGGAAGAAGATAGAAAGTATAGGGGGCAAAGCAAAATCGGTAAATTTAAATAATTATCCTCCATATCACAAACCAAGCTCCTAAAATGTCAAATATTTCTTTATAATGGGAATACAATTACTGAATACATATCTTTTAAACATAAAAATTGGAAAATAAAATCCAACTAAGTGCACTCTTCCCTTTACTCAATGCAAATGGCTTAGTAAAAAAAAAAAAAAAAAAATTAAACATTATTTTTGCCAGAGAGTTTTATAGCTTGGTTTTATATTAAAATAACCACTTAAATTTGGATTATGTTTTTGTTCTAAAAGATCTAAATTAAATGAGCAGAATCAAAAAAACAAGGTGCACAGTAAAAACAACATTGTTTGATGAATGACTTCGCTATTTCTCAGCAACACAATGAAAAATGCTATCTAATGCCAAAGAAAGAATGTTTGGAGTGTAAGGAATACAGATTGAAATATAATATTTTTCACTTTATTTTCTCAGTTTTTGCCCCCGCCCCCAATATGGAAATGTTTTGAATAAATGCACATGTATATCCCTATCAAATTGCTTATCATTTCGGGGAGAATGAAAAGAGGGAGAAAGAGAATTTGAACTCAAATTTTAAAAAAAGACAAATGTTAAAAATTACTTATGTATAATTGGGAAAATATATATAGAAGATCTACAGTCTAACAAGAGAATAAGTTACCTCATCTTGTAAGGACTCTTCTACTTGTTCATCATAGTCTTCATCTTGTCTTTTAACTAAAACAATAAACCCAAATAAAATCTTAAATGGAAGCTAACATTGCTAATATATGCATTTTAGAAACTAGAATTATAGCACTCAATTATTAAAATAGGGAATAAAAACAGCAGATAATTTACCCTGTCTTAATTCCTGATTTTTAAAGTGTTCTTCAAGTTTGCCTTTCAGTATTCCTCCAAGCTCTTCAAAGTGTTCATTATTAAGGCATCCATCTCCCATTACTTCAATACACTAAAATATTTTAATGTAAAACAAAAGCTTAAGTTAATTGATATTTTAAAGAAAATAATCTTTTAGTATGAGAAAATTAGGACAAGGGATAGTCAGTCTATCTCAGATTTGGGGAGAAGGAAGGAATTTATAGCCAAAGAACTAGAGAATATTATTAAATGCATTAAAGTTGTTGCACAAACAAAATCAATACAGCCAAAGATTAGAAGTAGAAATTCCCTTCTAATTTTTACAGGTAGTATTTCTGATACCCAATTTCTAAAATATATAAAGAATTTACTCAAATTTGTAAAAACACAAGCCATTCCCCAACTGATAAATGTCAAAAGATATGAACAATTTTAAGATAAAGAAATTATATATTATATATTTAGTTATATAAAAAATGCTTTAAAATCACTATTGATTAAAGAAATGCAAATTAAGACTACTCTTGAAGTACTATCTTATCTCATTCATTTGGTTAAAATGACAGGAAAAGATAATGATGAATGTTGGAAGGAATGTGGGAAAAGCAGCTCACACAGTGGGAAATGACCCAACTATTCTGGAGAACAATTTGAAACTTTGCCCAAATTACTATAAAACTGTGCGTACCCTTTGATCCATCAGTGTTTCTATTGAGTCTGTATCCGAAAGAGCATAAGAGGGAAAAGGACCCACATGTGCAAAAATGGTTGTAACAGCTCTTTTTACAGTGGCAAGGAACTAGAAACTGAGTGGATGCCCCATAGATGTCCATCAGCTAAGGAATGGATAAGTTATGATATATGAATGTAACAGAATATTATTGTTCTAGACAATATCTGAGGAGTAGATTGATTTCAGAAAGGCCTGGGAAGATTTACATGAACTGAGGTTGAGTGAAATGAGCAGAACTAGGAAAATATCATAAACAGTGATAGCAAGATTATGTGATGATCAACTATGACAGTTGGTATTTTCACCACTTTTAGTTTACCTTTTTCTTTCCCTTTTGTTCTGATTTTTGTTGCACAACATGACAAACATTGAAATAATACTTTTAGAAGGATTGTACATGTTTAAACCTATTATTAGATTGCTTGCTGTTTTGGGGAGGGGGAATGAAAGGGAGAAAAATTTGGAACACAAGGTTTTGTGAAGGTGAATGTTCAAAACTACCTTTGCATGTATTGTAAAATTATGCAATACTATCAATAAAATACTATTAGGGAAAAAATATAATTCCCCTTAAAATGAGATAGAATTTCACTAATAAAAGACTTAGGGAGGCCAATATTAATCAGCTATAACATGTTCAATCCATATTTCAGTATTATACTATATATGACGGGAAGGACAAAACATGCTCTAATTTTCTGTTAGAACGTATGAAATGTATGAATGGGTTAACGCTTGATTTCATGCTTAATAGTCTGGCATAAAGCATTAAAATTAATTATAATTAAAATGTTACTAATTCAAGTCATCTAAGAGAGAAATTCAAATTATTTTTTGCTTCTGAGAATAAACTAGAGAGTACAGTGCCCATAAATAAATCTTTCAAGATTCAATTATACTGAATGCTTCAATAATCTCCTTCTGAGATATTCAAGTCCTAGAATAAGACTGCTAGTTGGGACAACTAGACAGCTAGACATAAACTAGAATAAACTATGACTATCCAAATGATAAAAGCTCAAAGACTTCATCTGAAGTTAAGAGTTGTTAGAACTAACTTGCTCTCAAGGAGAATGTTATAGGCAGGATCATGGATTTAGAAGGGGTTTTAGAAATTACCTAGATTCAGATGAGTTTCCTAAGGGTATTTGTTTGTACTCCCACATTGCAGTAATTACAGACTACCATATAATATTCAAAACAACATGTTTCAATCCTACCTATCTAAAACAGTTTTTTCCCCATCACCCCACTATTTGAAAGAGCCTAAATGTTGAAAAGTCAAAGGATATGAACAGGCATTTTTCAGAAGAAATCAAAGCTATTTATTGTCAATAATTAAAGAAATCCAAATCAGTACAACTCTGAGGTACTACTTTACAAACTATCAGATTGGCTAACATGATAAAAAGGAAAATGACAAATACTACAAGAGATGTTTAAAAAAATATATATATATCAATAACTGTTGGCAAAATTATGTACTGCTCCAACCATTCTGAAAAACAACTTGAACTTAATCATGTGTCTATAAAACTGCATACTCTTTGACCCAACAATACCACTATTAGGCCTGTATCCCAAAGAGATCAAAGAAAAGATTAAAGGACCTATATGTACAAAAATATAGTGGCTCTTTTTGGGTGGCAAAGAACTGGAATTTGAGGGGATGGAATGACTGAAAAAGTAATAATGAGATTGTGATGGAATATTCTGCTGCTGTTAAGAAATGACAGGCAGAATGTTTCTCAGAAAAACTTGACAAATCTTTCATGCAAGGTTAAGTAAGGAGAACCCAAAACCCCCCCCCAAAAACATTGTATGCAATATTATAAAGATTTAGCCACTTTGATTAGTATGATGATCCAAGACAATTCCAGAGAATCCATGATGAAAAATATTATTTACAGAGAGATCTGATGAATTGAGTGCAGACTGAAGTATGTTTCTTGTTTTTGTCTGTGAGTGTTTTTTTGCAACATGGCTAGAGACATTTAGTATAGCTTCATATTTATAACTGAAATCATATCACCTACCTTCTTCTCAACAAGAAGTGGGAAGGAGAATTTGGAATTCAAAATTTAAAAAGAAAATGTTATTTAAAAAAAGGGGGTGGGGGCACATAGCATTTATTTCTAAATGAGCTAAAGAAGTCTGTTATTTTTCTACTAGATATGAAGATGGAAGAACAAAAGCAGATGCAAAATGAGATCCCAGAATTAATGACCATTGATTATGCTTGAAACTGGTCTGCAATTAGAAAAAAGAAAAAAAAAGGCCTTTGTAGTGTTACAAAATGTTAATATAATAAGAAATCTGATCTGGAGTCCTTGAACTCACTAGAACCAAAAGTGCATATGACATGTATTTATACTGTTACGCATCCATTTACTCTGTTGTGGCATTCTTTTGTTTGACAATTATTAAGAAATGGCTCGAGACAAAAATATTTTGCAGGATAAACTACAAGTGTGAATCTCCCTTAACCAACAAGATCTACATTATTAGTAGACAGTCTCTCAAAGATTGGTCATTAAACAAACCAAAAAAACCTTAAGACTGCTTAAATTTGACAATGAAAAAGATGAACAAATAACAACCAAACTACAGCTCAACTCAAACCTTTGTTCTAGATTAGACATAAAATCCTTTTTTTTTTTAATTTCGAGAAAACATAATTAATTCAAACTTACTCCAACAAGAATTTAAAAAAAAATTCACCTTTGCAAAAGAATGCATGATCTCTGACAGGACATCAGAATCTGGCTCTGTTCCAATAGCCTTGATGAGGGCATCACACATGAAGTGCCACATCTGGGTGAGGTATTCAGGACCACGGACTCTTGCACATTCCAGGAGAAGGGGCATGGATTCTGCAGCCGCAACTCGGACACGTTTCATTGTTAAGGAAAGAGAATAAATGGAACAAAACAGACTTACAAATAGCTACATTATCCTTTCCCTTGCTTCTTGACCACTTTTATTTATGGTATGAACTACAGCACATAATATGGGAGAATAGCTTTAATGAAATCAAAAGCTTACAAATCTATAATGGAAGACAATTTTAGTTCTCATCAATCAGTGTGCAAAGTACTACTGCCAAAAGCAGACACAATGGCATTTCCAAATAATCATGTCCAAATGATATCAAGGTAAATAGGACAAGCTAGACTATAAAATAAAATATAGACTAAAGCTTATCTGACAAAGGCTTTTGTTTTACAGAATAAAATCTAATTAACCCCCAAAATGATTTTCAAAATTAATTTAACTAAATTAAATATAAATTTGCTGCAGTTAATGTAAGTATCTTGAGATAATTTTTTTTAGACCACAAGAACATGCCCCTAAATGTTTGTTATTCATTTGAAGTAAAATATTGGTAGGGGTTCAACTTGCCCAGTTCTATGATATACCAGAACTAACTCAATTTTCAAATAATTGGTCCAAATGTGAATAGAAGCCAGTAAACTTTCTTTGCCTTGGTTCCTGGGACTTTCTATTCAGAGTTATAACAAGTGTGGAAATCCTTATCTAAAAAGTTAAAAAAAAAAAAAAAGATATTGAAAATAAATAATTACTCCTTAAAGCTAAGTATATGATTCATTATCTTCAATGCTTGCTCAATTCTTTGTGAATCTGCAATTTGAGAAATAAGTCAAAGTAAAAACTGAATTATTCACAATCATATTCACAAAAATGAATTCTCAAAGTAAGGAAATATAATTCACAGAACTTACAGTTACCAGGGAATAGTAACTTCAAGCCCCATGAAGTTTGTTTTTTCAAATAAAAAACATGTCAATGAATTGTTGAGGTCTTATTCATAACTTCTACTTAAAGTACTTTGCCACCTTAAATACGCTATTACTTAATTATAAGAAAATTGAGTTCCCATAACCGGAAGTGAATTGTGTGTTTAAAAGGCACAGGATATCATCATGAAAATAGAATTTCAACAAGGGAACCATCAGCTTTACAACTTGCTCGGTATACTCCACAAATCCTTCCTTTAATTCCTTTGCATAGCAAACCTGAAACACAAACAATGAAATGTCAATATTAATGCTCTGCTTCAGTATTGATAACAATTCCAACAGAAGTTTTTAGACTGAGACCTACCCAGTGATAAACATACAAAAGGAATTTTAAAAACTATATTTATATGTAAATACTTTGGAAGTCAAAAGAATTTTATTCGCTACCAAAATGTCCCTTCCTAAGTTTTCTTAATTTTCCAAGATTTAACTCTTAAGAAGAAAAGAATAAGATTATGAATACTGTTTAATTTCCCATGATAGTCTTACCTCTAAATTAAGGTATAATTACAAACTGGTAAGAGCACTGGTTTTAGACAAAAGAGGACTAGAATTGCTGTAAGAGTGCTCCAAGATATCAGCTCTGTAAATGGGAAATACCACTGACTTCTCATCCTCCATCTCCTCCTTTATAAAATAATTCAATCACTGCTTTTATTTTTACCTTTTACAGGCTCTCATGCATGGCAAAAACGCTTTGTAAATACAATTTACATGTTTCACTAAAAACAAACTAAAAAAGAAACTCAAACATTTAATAATGGCTTATAATTCTGAAGAAAACTTAATTTTCTTTATTCTTTTAAAGCTGATTAAACTATGAAATAATAAACTATCAAATATGAAAATCCTAGTGGATTGTTACGTACTGTGTTAGGGCCTTATCCCTGTTCACAATAAGTTTATCTTCTTTGGAGGCATTAAGAATATATGAAATACATATATGGCAAATATAAATAAATACAAAGTAGCACTTTGGGAAAGATCAGAAAAGGCTTCATGAAGTTGTTTGAGTTGCATCCTAAATGAAGAGAGAAACTAAAGCAGAGTGAGGAGGAAGTACATTTAGGCATAGACATAATACATACAGTACACAAAGGCATGAACACCAGGGATGGTGTTTCATGTGAGGAGCAGAAAAGCCAGTTCATAATCACTGAATATGAAGGGTGATTGTTGTCCAATGGTGCTGAAAAGGACAAGCTGAGGCCAGGTTCTATAAAGGCTTAAAAGCTAAAAAGAAGTCAATGGATTTGGTTGAGATATGAGGTTAGGAAATAGGAGAGAACATTGTAGTTACAAATCTAGGAAACAATAAATATGGTGGCACCTTCAAGAAAATTAGCAAAAATTAGGAGGTAGAGAGGTTTTTTAGAAAAGATAATGAGTTCAGTTTAAAATATCTCTAGTCCAGTATGTCAGTGATGATTTAGAACTGAAGCTCAAGGGAACACTTTGAGCTAGAAACACAGAATTGAGATTCATTGGCATAGAGATGCTCGTTAAATCCATGGAAGCTGAAGAATTTAACAAAAAGATCCCAGAATAAAACCCACAGCTACGGGATGTGATGCTGACAATGAAGAGAGTGATATGAGGACAAACTAGAGAGCTAAGAATATCCAGGAAGAATGGATTCAATAGTCTCCAGTGTAGCGGACAGACAAGAGAAAAGACCATCATATATGGTGATCAAGCGACCACTGATAACTTTGGAAAAGAATTTTTTAGCTAAACTATGAGGTCAAAAGCTAAATGTGGCAAAAGCCCAAGTACAGAAGGGACAGAGAATGAGAAGGTAAATAAAACATGTTCAAGGAATTTGGCTGATAAAGAGAGATGAGAGATAAAGGATTATAGTTTGAAAGATGAATGTCACTTGGGAATGTTTGGGGGTAAGAGAAGAAACTAATAGGAAGGAGTTGATGATTCAAAGGGGAAGATGTCTGAAGATATAATGTGCTGAAGAAATTGGGTGCATGTTCATGCAGAAGTGTTAGTGTGGATAAGGAAAAAGCGTCACTCCTTTCTCAAAGGCTGGATAAAAAGGGAGAAATATATTGTCAATGGAAAATGAAAAATGGAATGAACTCTTTTTTTTTTTCCCCCAATATAGCTGACAGGGAAAGTGGGAGAGAAATGGGAAAGGCTTGAGGAAAGCATTTATATAGTACTACTATAATTATATAGCTACTATATCTTTCTATTATGTACTATAGTATATAATACCTAAAGCTAGCATTTATATACACTTCGGATTTGCAAAAATATTTTACAAATAGTTGTCTCATTTGACCCTCAAAACATTCCTGAGTGATAGAAGGTGCTATAACTATAATCATTTTATAATTTAGGCAAACGAGGCATAGGGGTATGTAGCGATTTGCCCAGGATCACCAAGTAAAGTGTCAGACTAAGTGTCTGAGATTGGATTTGAAATCAGATCTTCCCAATTTCAGGTCCAGGCCCAGCCTCCTAGAAAGTTTAAAATTGCTTCTGAATGGACAAAGGATTGAAAAGTCAGTGAAGGGCCTTGGCTGAAGTTGGATAGCATGAATTTGTAACATGCCAAATATTATGTAAGCAGACAAATAAGATGGTGGAAGTGATCCTAGGCCTAAGATTTAGCAAGAGAAGAGCAGCAAAGGACAAGAAAGGCAAGGAATCTATGAGAAGAAGAAAAAGTAGAGATGAAAGGTCCAAGAAAGTCCTGAGGAACACAGAAGATGGAGGTCTCAATGAAGACAAAAAACAGTATAGAAGGGTAAAGCACAGGTAAAGAGAGAATGCTGGGAAGTTAAGGTCAGATAGGGGATGTCAGAGCTTTTAAGGAAGGCAGTGAAATACTTGAAGACAAGGAAGATTTAGGGTATGATCACCTCTGTGATCTGAGACTGATGGAGGTTGAGCAACTGAAAAATTGGTAAGAAATCTGAGTCTCTTAGTATAAGGGTGGGAATGGTGATAGAGCAAAGAGATAAATGGCACAGCCCAATCACCATCATTTAAATGAGACATGGGGAATAGTCTAATTATCTATAAGAAGTTAAGTTTATAATGATAAAACTATCAAAAAATGCATGTGATATGTATGCAATGTTAATATTTCTTTATTCTAGATTGGTGGTGTCAAATTCAAAGATAAAAAGATTTCTGCAGGCTGCATATTGGCTTGGAAAATATAAAATTAATATTATCTATCTTTTACTGCATTTAAAAAAATGTAATTTCCCAATTACAATTTAATTTGCTTTGGGCCACACTTAAGAATGTAGCACATATGCCTATGGGCAAATGAGCTTGACACCACTGTTCCAGATGACACACTATCCTATAAACTCTTCTCAAAATAATATTAACAGCATCTATGAAGTAAATTATAAGGAGGTCTACACACACACACAAATTATAAGGTGTTCCTATCTCTTACCAACATCTGGCAAGCAGTTGATTTTTCTTCAAGGCCTGCTGTTTTAATTCCAAAACTCTGCTGGTCTCCAAGATTCACAAATTCCCAGCCATCATCATCACTCATATTCTCCATGTCTTGTGCTATTAAAGAGGAAAGAAGTGATTAGAACAAAAGCATATTAACAAAGAGAGACAATTTACCACACATATAATAAATACATAAGGATACTTACTGTCTAAAAGAGCCACTTCAGGTTTGATTGATGCCGTCTTCATTAAAGGACCCATAACCACAGGAAGGTACTGCTGGAATTCTTTCCCCAAGATCTTGCACATTCTAGCCCAGGCTGAGATCATGTAAGATATCTAAGGGGTTGAAAGAGAGTTGAATCTTCCAACAATTTGACTTAAGTATGTGTTTAGCTAAATATTAATGATCATTACAAATTGATATTCTAAAAAACCAATCAACATTTATTAAGTGTCAACTATATGCCAGGCAGAGAACTAAGTTCTTGGGAACACAAAGAAAAAAAAAATGAAACAGTTCCTCCTTCTTGAAAAGGAGTTCTATTTGCTCAAAGGAGACAGCACATAACAAATATAAGAAAATAAAGATGAACTGCTCAGTGAAGGGAGACAGCTTTGTATTGCAGGTAACACAAAAAATGAGTCAAAGAAAATGAGCAACTCTGTGAGGACATGAAGAGAAAGGAAAATATTTTAAGCACAAGGAAGAAATGGTATAAAGGCGTGACAATGGGAGATAGAAGGCTTATGAATATGCAGAGAAGCCACTAGACTGCAGTATTGAAAGGGCTATGAGATAGAAAAGTTGGAGATAACTTGTAAGGGCCTATAAAAATCTAATGAAAGAGCTTATCATTTAGTCCCAGAGGCAACAGGATGACGGAGTTTATTAAACAAGTGAAAACAGTCAAAATCTGTGCTTAAGGAATATAATGAGGGAGGAAGATCAATGCAATAGAAAGGAGGTAACAAGGGCCGCAAGATGGTGGAGGGCTGAGTAATGAGAATAGAACAGCTATAAGAGATTATAGTAGAAATAACAAGATTTAGTAACTAACTGGATATAAGGAGGGAGAATGAATGTTTAAAAAATAACCCAACATATTTTGACCATAACTAAGGCTATATAAAAAATAATCCTAAAATGAGCCTTCTGTGTTCTCCAACCATGGACTTGTCACTAAGTATGATGAAATAGTAATAGCCGAACATATGTTACATTTATAAAAAGTAGGCAGATATTTAGATGATAGACTTTAAATTGAATTATATTATACAAAAATGGATTACCCTGCAAGATAGGTAGGATAGGCTTCTATGCCCACTCATAGAAGAAAAAAACAACAGCTTAATGATTTTGTGCAAGGTTACCTATGAGTTGAAATGTGCAAACTTCACTATCCCACTAAAACCCTAGTAAAATCATACTTAGTGATGCCTCAATTTTTTACATTCAGACATGTAGGTTGAGTTCTATGTGGAACAGGACATTATGAATATGTATTTAGAGGATTTTATGAGATAGATATATATAAAATTTCTATATCCACTAATTACTCTGGAGGATTAATTAAAAGTAGCAACAATTGAGATACTAACAACCTGAATATTAATCAAGTGAATTAAAACTTTTTTGATGTTCAAAACAGACACTTTCAATTATTATGATGGCTGCTGATTGGCTAATGGATTATAGACATTATCTATAAACCCTTTTATTACCATTCCTTTTAGTGCAGTTTGATTGATTTATCTTCTATCTGCTTCAAAAACTCCTATATATAAAATAAATCTTACAAAAATCTTAACTTGAAGCCATTATTTTCATTAAGAGTTGTAATTCCTTTAAGACAGCAAAACTTTCAAAACTTTTTGTTTTCAGAGATATTAGAAAATGTTAAATCTAATAAAGATTTACCCAATTAGTCCTAACAATGGACAAATATTACATAAAAAGATTTACACAACTGGGCAAAAATATTGGACTAATGTTATGGTTTACCTGTGGGTCATCATCTTCCAATTCACTAAAGTCTGTCTGTGTTTTCAGCAATAGTTGCATCACATCTGATGCATCTTGCATGAACTAGAAACAAAATATTTTCAAAGATGAAATTGCAAAACATTACCGAAACAAATTACAAACAGAAAAGTACTTGCTCATGTAACGTTTCCTGGTTAACTCTGAAAAACTGTGCCTACAACTGGGGTTGCAGATGCTTCACAATTTGAAGTAACTTTTAAGATACAAAAAAATTCCAGAATGCAATAAAATTTAAGAATTGTATTCTGTATTTAATAGTAACCAAACCTTTTATATATAATTGCTTTCTTTCATGGATCTTATAGAATATCTACACTGTTTTAAAGTCAAGTGTTTGGAACTCAATTTTAAATGTTAATTAGATTCTTAGCTAATTTATACAGCTGGGTAAATCTACATAGCAGTTGAATCACTTGTAGCCTAGAGCCACCCAAGTTCTCTTGAACCTTTAATAAAGGTGTAAATAAGTCAGAAAAGTTGGCAAAGAGTTCAGGGAAGGACTTTTTGATATAGGGATAAAACACGAACATATTTATCATTTATGAGTCTTCTTAAATCAAGTGCTACATCTCTAAGAATACAAAGATTATTATAATATTAGAAAAAATTTCAAGCTAAAAGAAAACAGTACATTGTGATGACTGACAAATATTCTTCTGAAGAACTTTTATGTATAAACGAGACTCTCAGAAGACTTGCTTTTTGGATAAGAGGAGGTATAAATGTGTCATTCTTTTAAATTATTTCATAGTTCTAGATTATTTGTGTTTTTATAAAAAGGGTGACTGATGAGATAAATGAAAATGGAAAATTGATTTAAAAGGAACAAAATAATCTTATAAATAATGAACATATTTCTCTACTGTCAAAGTATAATTTTAAATTACCAAGTTATAAATAGTAAATGCAAAATATTTCACAGTTCTTACCTTTTCCTTCCCAACAGCAAGACCAATAAGACTAATGCATTCAATAGTTTTTCCTCTCAGAAGTCTAAGTTCTTTCTGAACAGCATTTTCAACTATGTGTTTTAGAGATGGCATAAACAAATCATAATATGGGACAAATTTTTCTTCTGCTGTATCTGCAACTGACGCAATAGAAGTCACAACTTGTTCCAAAACCAATTTGGTGCCTTTCTGAATCAGCTTGGAAAAGAAAAACACATAGAAAAAAATATTCAATCTCCAAAAAAGATAATTTGAGATATATAAATGTAATGGAAAATTACTGTGCTGAAGAAAGTAACAAAGATTATATAGACACAGAAAAGCTTAGATACATGATTATAACCATTTAAAGGAGATTAGCAAAACAATCAAAAAACTGGAAGTTGTTAAAAAAAAAAAAAAAAAGAATATGAGAAGGCACCTTCCCCCAACTTCTTTGTAGAAGTAAGGTATTATAAGTACAGAAACAATGCATAGAACCCTTTTCTCCATGTTGATTAGTTTTGCTGAGCTCTTCCCCCTCACCCTTTTATATTTTTTGTTATCAGGAGGTGGGGGATCTAAAAATAGAAAATAGTTAAAAAACCAAAAAACAAAACAAAACAAAAAGCCAGTACTGTCTAATAAAAGTGACTAAGAAAAAAAAAAAAAACTGGCAGAAAAAAACCAAAAAGGGAAGCATTCAATCTGGTACTATTCTCAATCATCTGGAACTTCCCTCCTTCTACCTTCAACCCTCCATCAGAAGATCAATTAGATATTTTCTTTATTTTTTTACTTAATATTTTTTTTTTCAATTAAACATAAAGAGTTTTCAACATTCATCTTTGTAAAATGTGGAGCTCCAAATTTTTCTCCCTCCCCTTCCTATGACAACAAGCAATCTATTAGATTATACATGTGAAATCATTTTAGCATTCAATGGAATGATTTTCTTGAAATAATTTGCAAAGCATTAATCTAGAGGTGGAGGGAAGAAAATGTATGTTTGAGTGTTTGTACCCATACTCACAATCATTTTACCACTTCTCTAATGGGGTACACTGAGATTAAGTCTTGTACTTTTGCCTACCTAGTCTCTTCTATTCACTTGCAAAATGTTGTTTAATACTTCCTACCAGGAATCTCTTCCAAAGCCCCATCATGATCTTCCTAAATCTCATTTATTTTCTAAAATACAAACTTTCCATTTAACTTTATTAAATTTAGCACAATGATCTCCAAATAACCTACAAAGAGAGTCTGCTGTGTTGTTAAATGATTCCTTCTCTCTTCTAGCCAAGAACACAATGTGTACATGAGTACATCAATAGTAACAAAGTACACTAGACAAAGTGTTATTACTTTTAAAGTAGAAATCCCTCCCTTCTTTACAAGGCTTCCTCATCTGTTCTTCCTGTAGTTTGAGACTACATGCTACTAACCCTCCTGGTTCAAGAGGATGGGAAAGCCAGGCTTGTTTTTGTGTCTGAGTATCATTCTTGGGTCACTGAGCTTCACTCTACAGGAACAGACTTTTGCCTGTAAATTATTCCTCAAATGTTCTCTACCTCTGTGCTATCCATTTCACTGCCTTTAATATCATTGAGCTTGACAAGCTGGATATGAATCTTTCAAGATATACTCTTATTACCTTAGACTTCGGATGCCCCCTACTGCTTTAAGTTATTTTCAAACAATTTAAATCTTAATCATATGAATGGACCACATACCTGGTATCACTCCAACCCAACACCTTGTATGTGGTACCATCTCCTCAATATATAACTCTCACTTAATATTACTTGCTCTAAACAAATTCTCCAATTAACCATATTACTTTTTACCCAGTATGGAGTACCACATCTCAATCATTAAACTGTTTTTCTGCCTATTTATGATAACCGAAACACAACACTGCTGCTGATGCTTTTGGAACCTCTCCGACTAAGTGTTACATTTCTATTTCTGCTTAGATGCAAAAATGGCTCTAGAATAAATATTAACCAAGCAAGCAATGTAGTATTGAGGAAAATAGGAGATTTGGAATCAGATGATCTATAGACATCTATGACTTTTGAGCAAGTCACTTTCATCTTCGTCAAAAAAATTTTCTCAAATGTAAAATGAGAGGCTAGATTAGATTACAGAATTTAAGACTGAGACCTTCAAGCTTATGTAACCTGATCTGTACCTGTCCAAGATTCTTTGGGAATTTTAGGATCTTTTAAAGTCACTTCTACTTCTAATTTATGAGGCAATAAAACCTAGTTCCAATGAAGACTAATTATATATTACCCTCCTTGGAGACTCAAGTTTCTCATCTTTAAAAATTTAATTTTAGTACTACTTCAGAGTATTATTTTGAGTACAGTACACACTGTAAAATGTAATATGAAAATGAGCTATTTTAAAAAGCAACACCTTGCAAATCCAGCTCACTATGGTTTATCCAGGTGAATTTGGCCCAATCTATTTTACTGCACAGTAATTCTTTAATAAATCTATACTACAACAATCATGTCCAATTATAAATCCAATTATAAATTTAATAAATCTATACTAGAATAATCATGTCCAATTATAAATCCATTCAGGATTAAATTCCACCTTGAGAGGAAGGAAGGGGAAAAAGGGAAATTTCAACAGGATCACTATGAAGGACATTAAGTACATAATCCTTCCTGGCTCTTGAGCATATGTGTTGCAGGATCATTTGGCAACTAGAGTTCAGAACTAAAGAACATAAGATGAAATGAAGCATGCTATGAAGAGGTGACTAGTTATATCCATTGTGGAACTGGTTAAAAAGTTCAGAAGAGGGACAAGATGTAGAAATTCATTTGGGCTCAGAAATCTCAGGGATAGCAATCTGATGCCACACCTTGCTCTCTGACCACTGGACATTACATGTCTTATTAATTCTTTTGTGTAACTACCGAGAGTGGGCATAAGGAATGGTGGAGGGGCTCACAACTGTAATGGGTGATGCTATGATCATACACAAAGAAGTAGAGAAATTATCAAGGGTAATTTTGTTTAATTTGCTATTTTACAAATGAGGAAACTGAAGTTCTGGGATACCTCAATGAGGGAAGGAAAAACTGTAGATCTTTATTTTCCACTGATCTAATACACCCACAAAAGATAACATTGGCTTTACAATCTACTGGAAAGAAATAAGTTTTACCATTTTTTAATTCTACATAATTTTTCAGCTATACAGTATGAAATATCATAATATTACCTAGTTGATGACAACACAACATGCATTAAATTATTGCTTCTGCCAGAAAACTATACTAAATGGATGCTAAACTAATCAGTTTTTTATACATGAATTTTCTAAAAGTAGTGTTAAACCACAATGCCCCTCTCCCCCATCCACCCCAAATTCTAGTTTAACCTACCTCCTGAAGTTTAATCACCATTATGGAATGAAGATGTTTCACCAAATTGTCTAAATATGGAATAAGAAGCGATTTGGGACAATCTTCAGTAAAATTAATAAGAGCCGCTGCAGCATGTGCTTGGACACGCTGATTGCCTTGGTCTTCCATGGTTTGTAAAAGAGCTGCAATCACCTGTACAGAATAAAGACTCTTTAGGAAGTGGCCATTTTGCAACTTTCTTTGTTTTTCTCTTGTGTTTGAGAGCTTACTTGCCTTCTCATGGAATTTCTTTTGGAAACCAGGTGCAAAGTCTGTTGCCATTTGCCCAACTGCATTACAGGCAGCATACCGTACTCTTGGATGCTGAAAACATATTTTTACAAATGCAAATATGTTAATGTATTGTAATCAAAGCCACAATCAATTTAATTATAAAATAAAAAAGAGAACCAAACTCCTAATGGCACTTACAGGATCTTGAAGAAAAAGCAAAACAAAATTAACTATTTCATTTAGAATTCCCTCCATTTGCTGGTGACAGCCCTCTCCAATGGCAGATAAAGCCATTAATCCAGCATGCCTATATTTCCAATCAGCTGCAGAAAAACATTACAAATAAAGAAAACAAATTAATTATCAAATATTATACAAACAAGGTGAAATAGATGAGGTTTAAGTATTAAAAAACCAAAAATGCAGATTTAACTTTCAAATTCTCATCAATAGTCTTAATTAAAAAGTAGATATGAAGTTCTATACAAGCAATTTCATTTTATTATGTACAATAAATGTTTCACACAGCCGCATACTAAATTTCTCAATTAGACAGAAGGAACACAGAATAAATCAACATTAATAAAATAAAAATCTTTTAAGAATCCACTTTCTAAATAAAAGTATTGACATTTCATTCATCATTACATAAATCCTAACAAGGTTGAAAATACACAAGTAATGTGATTTTTTTGTAGATGAGTATACAGAAGAAAAATAAAAGGACAAATAATGCCAAACTCAGAAAAATAGCCTCAAGCTCCAAAAAAATATAATAGTATGGTTATAGGACCATCATGTTGTTCTTGAAGGATAAAAGTGGTAACTGAATTTCCATAATAAGCTTGATTTTTAGAACTTAGAAATCCTACAAAATTTCCTTCCAAATTTCTTAAGAGTTCAAATGTCAATGTTACAAGTGATAAATTTCAAATTTAGTTTATCTTTAATAAAGCACGTTCATTTTTGCTTATTATAATTTATCTTCTGTGACTACGCAAATGCAATAAAATTTCTTCATAGGTATAAAATTGAGAGTATCTATTTCACAGTCATTAGTCTTGCATTCCAATACAATACATGACTAATGGGCAATTTTTTAATGTAATATCCCCGAATCAATATAAAATTGTCAATATAAAACTGACCACTATAAGAAGATTAACAAGGTATTAAAAGTTTTTGAGATTAATTAAACTAAAGGTTTGTTGAGGTTACATGCTGTTTTATAACACCCAGAGATCTACTAGTATCTAAATATTTGAAACACACAACAACTAGGACTTATTAAATGTTTGCTGAGTTTAATTTCTTTTTCAAATTTAGCTGCTTGACTCCTCATCCATTTGGTTGGTTGCATAGAATGTTAACACAACAATGGAGAATTCATTCAACAAATGGAGAATGTTTCATAAATTGACAAATTCTTATACTATGAAGCAAAAAGAAACTGAAACGACTAGGAATCCTAATGAAATCAATTATGGAGATGTTTCATGTCTTAAGAAATTAAGTTAGCAAATAAAAAGAATGAAGATGTTAAAGAAACCACAGTTATTATTGATTGAAATCAATAGCTAGTAAAAAGGGAAATGCAAAAGTTTATGGTTGTGCAGGATAGTCTGTCTGACAATAAGTCACAAATTATAAAAGTTTCCTAGTGTACAAGTATGATTAAACTTAGTGAAAAAGACACTGGTAGATTAAATGCCTACAGACAAGTTTATAAAAAAATTAAATCTAACAAATAAATATCATAAAAATGGCTTACGGTTCTGAAGCATCTGCATGATGTGTTCCTTGATCATTGGTAAAACTAATTTTCCACCAAGCCCACAAGCCATTCTGTCTAATGCACTCTCACCAGCAACTGCATTGCTAAACATAGAAATATGATGCATCAATAAAGTTATTTATTCAAACATTTCATTAAAATTTTAAGAGGCTGGTAAATTTAAAAGTTTTAAGCTTGATGTTTTTTGATATATGAAGTTGATAGGTGCCTTAAAAGTATTTGAAATAAAAAAATAGTTAATATGGCTAAAACAGTGAGAAAACAAGTATAGTGCTTTTTGGGTGATGTTTATTTGTAAAACCTTGTTAAACTTAAATTTTAAGAATAGAATTCTGGCAATGTCTTCTTTAAAAATTTTGTTCATGATAGCAGTAGTGTCAATTTAAGATTTTACTGCTGATAATGAAACAAGGCACCTATTTAATTTTAAATTAATTGTAGGATTTTTGTGACTGGCAAGCATTTGAAAAGTTTTTTCTCTTCCTCTCTTCCTACTTGATTCCTCTGAAAAACCATGCCTATATACTTTGCAACACAGATATTGTCTTTCAAGACCTTAGATAAATTTCCCAACTTCAAAAACCACTGATATTTAAAACCATGTTTTTTTAAAAAAAGATCTATTCCAGATTTAATGAGTTTCAAAAAGGATATTCTCTCTACTGCAATGAAATCAAAATGATAACCTACACTTCAACTCTTTCAACTAAACTTTTTACTCCAAGTAAGCTAATTTTAATTACTTTTAAAACAAACAAAATATGGGGCAGCGAGGTGACGATGCAGTGGATGGAGCACTAACCCTGAAGTTAGGAGAACCTGAATTCAAAATCTGGTCTCACACTTCCTAGTTGTGTGACTCTGGGCAAGTCATTTAGCCTCAATTGCCTGGGGGGATCGGAGGGGCAGAATCCTTTCCAACAGGTGAACCTCATTTCATATCAGAAGTTATCTTTTCTATAGTCTAAAAACACCTGCATTCTTTAATCTCTTATTTATCTGCTTTGTGTATATTAAGCAATAAATCTCAAATTTTAAAAAGCACTAATTCCTAAAAAATACATATTAAAAAATATATACACATACATATATATATATATATATATATTTACTACTGCATGAGAATGAATAATCATCTGTTTTGCTCTGAGCTCTGTACCTTACCTAGGTAACTATGTTTATCTCCACCTAATCAAAATGCTCAGTATCTACTGGGAATTTTACTACAAGAAATCTTCTCTCAAACTGTATAAAGTCAGCAAGAAAGAGTATTCATTTACACTGTTAAACTTGGCTACAAATGAAATTTGGACAAATGAAGAGGTTCCTTTGAGCAAATAAGGTGGAAAAAACTAGTAAAACTAAGCTCTAAAATGTTAACTTGTTTATTGTAGTCTCTTATTACATTCATTTATTATATTCTGGGGAACAAAAGCTGACTTTGCAATAAATTTCCTTACTCATTAAGACATAACTTTAAATGTCAGTCAGGCCTTTCCTGCTTATTCAAAAATGTTAAAAAATGATAGGCAGCCAGATCTTTACCCACATGGCTAAATAATGCTTATTCTCAATCAAAACACCACCTTCAAGTATGTACACTTTAATTAATTAAGAATACACTTCCGGCCAGCCATTTCTAGGAGTTGTAGTTTGCAAAGAATATCAAAAAAGGCTTTACATTATCTGAGATACATAAATTTATCAATGATTAGGAAGTACACTACTCTTTGATAATTTCAAAAGATTCTTAATATTGTGACTTGACTTCCTTCTATATTATTACAACAAAGATTTAGAACTGTATTTAATATCTAATAAAAAACACTTAAAGGTATTCAAATGTTATAGAAGGAAAAACAGACTGTGGCTTGACTCTAAAAATCAAGTAAAAGCAAGTGAAGATAAAGAGTAAAAGAATACTTGACACAGAAAAGAACTGAACTGGAGAAAATATATTGATTCAGAGAATAATCAAGGAATACACTAAATTTAAATCAGATGAATAAATTCTACTCCTCCTTTTGCCTATTATTTTAAAACATAGTTAATGAAATGTAATTACTCATTTATTCCCCCCTTCCCCCAATCACACTAGAAGCAATTAAGTTGAGCTGGAATTACAGCTAATTTACAACTTTCACTCCCAGTTTTTAGGAGATGTATCTCTAAGCAATTACCTGTCAAAATCATCATCTTCCAGCTCATCAGCATTTGCCCAGTCTTCATCCTCTTCTAGGTCTACCATCATTGCTAACATCTGAGGAACTAAATACAAAACAATTACTTTTACCTACGGGAACAGTTTTCTCAATTTGATTTTCCCCCTCCACCCAACACATACAAGAAAAGAAAAAATTGTGGGGAAAAAGTCTGTGATCAAATTCAAATATTCTCTTGGGAATGTGGCATAGTGGAAGGCCTTCTAGACTTGGATTCAGTGGAGATTTGTATTTGAATGATATTTACATGTCCAAATCACTTAATCTCTTTAGCAACCCCAGCTGTAATATAAAAAATATAGGTAGACTACTGCCAAAAGTTGCTGTGATAAAATTGAGATGCCTATGAAGTGATTTGTCAAATAGATAATTCCATTTTATTCTTATTCCCCCCCCCCAAAAAAAAGATTTTTTTTGGCTATGAAAATGAAAGAAATATTCATCATTTAGCGAAAAACATAGCAGTTTTAAGACTTCAATATGTCAGCAATGTTCTCTACCAGAACATAATATAGCACTTCAAACAGAACTATCACTGAAAGGATATGGAGTCAATTTTTAGCTACCAGGGCTTCAAATTTTGTCTTTTGACATGGAGAAAACAACGTGAGACTGTTAATCATTCCATAAATTCTATTAATACATGATAGTCAAACCACCTTAGAGAATGCAGTTAGTTCCTTAGTATCAAAGTATGAATGGGAGGCATGTTTGTTGACAGAGAAAATCCAGACTTCACTTGGAACATAGTGGAGAAAGGAGGTAAACCTTTGGTATCTGAGCTACTGCCTGGCAGGAAGAACCAAAGCTGTCCACTAGCCAAGGATGGAATGCTGGCTACATTTTGGAAGATATCAGTTGTGATTCCTTGAATTTACTATGACTTGGCAAGAAGGTGAATTGTGAATGAATTAAAATAAAACTAAGTGCCTAAGACCTGCAAGGAGCCAAATCTTCTGAGAATTAAATATTAGATGATCACTGATTTTATTACCAAGAGAATACAACAAAGGTTAGTAAGGGTATACTAATAAGATATTAACAATATCCAGGTTCATAGGGTAGAAAAATGTTTCTACCAAGTAATTTTCCAAGGATTTCAGTATATTGAAAAGTATTAATCTTGTTTTATAACTTTCTTTTGGAAAAATAAAGTTATGTAATAAGATATGAAATTATGATAGCGTTTGCCTAAAAAGTATCAATATTATTGTAAAACAATATTAACTAAATCCCTATTGAGCAGAAAAAGCCTATAAATATTATCATGGCATTTTTTAAATCTCAGGACAGGAACTGTCTAACTACTTTTATCTTTGAATCATCTAACATACACTACATATACTAAGTCATTAAAATATTGACAATGAATCTATATCAGCATTTTATGTTGCCACAAGATTACTTCAAAAGAAAGTAAGAAAAGGCTATAACAGCACCCACTTGTAAATACTGACAACAAATAATTCAAAAGGCAAGGTAAGGTGAGTAGCGGAGTAGAAAAACACACTGAACTTCACAAGTCAAAAGACTTGTATTATATGCAATTCCATGACTTTTTAGCTGTATAATCTTCAGAAAGGCAATAAACTTTCCTAGATCTCTCTTCAGGAGATAATTCCCCATTCTATACTAAAAATGTTCCTTTTCTTTTGATTTACATAAGAAATGCAATGTATTCCATTACGTTTTGCTTGTATTGAGTAAACCAAAAAAAATGTTTTGAATTAAAACCAAATACAAAACTAATTTATGTGATATATGCTTTGAACTCTATGTCACACCTTTACCTTTTAGCATAACTGATCTAGAAAGACTAAGGTAGTACAATCCATCCTATAGGTATTCCTACAATTAGAGCATTAAGGGGAGTCTTTTAAAAGCCACTTAGGTTTCTCTCATTCTTCAAATAAAAAAGATCCCCCAACAGCTGAAGTAAATTGTCTAAGATCACACAAGTAGCACAGCCAGGATATGAGCCTAAATCTTTCAAAACTCTATACTCAATAGATTTCTCACTATATTCTTTATGTCTTATTTCTTTTTCTCTTAAAAGCAGAACCAGCTGATAAACTCTGATTTGTTTCAGTTATCTTCATTCCTCAAAAATTGGGCCAAGAGATGAGGGAAAATTTTTTTCTAGACTTACCAAATACTGAAGATCTATTGTTTATTAAAGTTAAAAAGTCAAGAATCTTGGGAGGACACTACATCTTAGATCTCACAAAGATCTTCCATTTGTCTACAAATGACTAAGTTGCCTTCAAGTAATAAAGGACAGATTGGGCGCTATGGCCAAGAATTTTATAAAATAACTAAATGAAAGAGTTCATAGATTTGAACTTTGAGGTCAAGATTCCAATGTCCTGAAGATGAAGAAATTCAAAGAGATTAAGTGATCTACTTAAGACAAAAGAGTTAAAGTTTTTAGATCAGGTTTCAAACCTGTATTCTTTCAAATTCCAAGTCCAATACTCTATTCCTTTCCATGGCACCTCTGCCAAGAAAGAAAATTCTAACGACACAAATGATTCTAGTGATGAAGAAAAACAGAAGTTAGAGATATTTGTAGGGATACATGGGAAATAAAAGATTAAGTTAAAATTTCAAATTAATACATATGAAAGATGAATAGCAGGGTAAATGGAATTGAATATAAAAGAATGGCATAGTCCTTTTAAAGGTACTGACACAAAGTCTGAGATGCCAATGAGGGCAAAGATGAATAAAATTGAACTTTTCTTTTTGTTGTTTAAAGGAATCTGATTATTGCTAGGAATACAATAAATGCTAATTTATCATCACTAAAAAAGGGGGCAGAAATATCAAATTTTTCTCCTACTTTGTCTACTTAAAAGAACCTTTGACTATAAAAATTAGAATAAAAATAGTTAACAGGAATGTGATACCAATAATTATATAAGTGGAGAAGTGGAAGGATCTGGTTACTCTCAATATGTTCAAATCAGAGAAAGTCCTGAGGATTTATACCTCAGGGAATAGAAAGTGACTGAACAGCTGCTATCAGTGATTTTTTAAAAATTTAGAGGAAACAAAAAGAGGGCCTTTAGAAAGGAATAAATTTCTAAAAAAAAAAAAAAAATGGATTATTCAAACTAGGGTTAACAAGTTTTATAAATATCTGGTTAAATCCTAATAAATATGCATAAAATAGAACATACAGAATGGCCACATAAAAATAATTGTATTAAAATATAACCATCAAAACATGTACTACAAGCATAAAATGAGATGAAGCACTCCTAGTCTAGACAAACGTTCCAGTCAAAGTCCCAGGACTGCAAACTCAATGAAGTCAACTATGTGACATGGCAAGTAAAAATGAGAATAGACTCTTATCCTGCATTTAATAAAAGCAGTCCAATAGTACTCTCTCTAATGAGACCATCTAGAAAACTGAAACTATTTCTATATAGCACACATTTTTAGGAAGGCTATCGATAAATCGAAGGTCCTAAGGAGGATGAGGGGACTGAAGACAAGGTTGAAGCACCAGAGTAGTATATAACTTTGAGAAGGGAAAGGGAATATGATAAGTTTTCTTCAAGTAATTTTAAAAAAATTTCTTATGTGAAAAAGCATAAAACTATTTTCTGACTTTGGAAAGTGGCACTAGTAATGAGAGCAAGTGAATTTGCTAATTGTTCACAAATTTAGATTTGTTTTAATTAAGGTTTATAGTAGGTATATGCTGTCCAAAAGTAGAATGAACTGCCTTGGGAGATAGTGTGTTCAAAATATTACTTCAAGACTGGACAATCATTTGCCAGGGATGTTCTTGGGGGGAAAGAGGTAGTTCCTATTTAGATATGAGTCTTAAAAAAGGTAAAAGTAGTATCTATTTATTCTAGTTAGGGCAGGAAATGGTAATAGGGAAGGGAATGCCAACAAATCTGTCTACTTTCCCAAATAAAATTTAACATACTAATCTTTTCATTCAAGTGATTCTCTAAGATTGATAATAAAATGAGCTCTTATTTCTAATTCAGTGAGACACGTAATATAAAACTGACCAAACTTCTAAATGGTGTTAAAGTGGAGATATTATTCAACAAAATCAACTTTTTCTCAGTTAGTACAATTTAAATCAAAGTAGTTTACAAAGACTTTTTACTTACTAGCCTGTGCAACAATATTTGTATGTTTTCTCAGCATAGCAGCAGCAGTCTCAGACAGGGTCACTATTACTTCAAGGGCAAGTTGACGTTGCATATTATTGAGGTTAGTGTCTGCACATAACTATAAAACAAGAAGATCTAAGTACATTTACAAGTAAAAAAATATTTAGGAAAAAATGTTCTTACAGTGAAAGTTTACCTTTAGACTCAGCTGTAGAGTAGCTTCTAAGTGGGGACGTAAGTACTTTGGAACAGTATCTGCAATCTCAACAAGGGATTTTAGGACTGAGTCATCATTCTGGTAACAAGAGTCATTTACAGCCTATGAGAGATAGAATGGAGAAAAACTGTTATTTATACAATGCCTTTTTTCTCAAAACATCCATGTCAGATAAATAGATATAAACATTACTGTGACCAGTATTTATAGTTTAGTCACACAATTATTCATAAAAGAACTGGCGTTTTAGAATAATGTCCTACATATGATAAGCAGCAAAAAAATCTTAATTGCTTCCAGTGACCAAAATATACACTCTGGAATATCTTCTAACTTGCTTTTGACATCTGTGCTTTTTGTTTGTGCTTTCATAATGGGAAATGTATGTGCTGAGATACTGTAATGTAAAGAATGCTGGGTTTGCAGTCCTAAGACATAGGTTCAAATATAAATTTTACTGCATCTTGTGAGTTATTAGGCAGGCCAAGTAAATCTTTCTGTGTTTTGTCTTCCTTATCTGTAAAAGGATGGGAACTGGTCTAAAGTACCAGTAAGGTCTCTTCTTCCAAGTCTATGATCCTGTGTCCAAAGAAATAAACTAAAAAAATAAAAATCTACTGTACTATTTAATAACAGAAAAATTATATTTGTTAAACTCATAATAAGAAAGGAATTAAAAAGGAAAAAAATTTTTTTTAAAATTAAATAACCTGACATGGCTTAAATAGAATTTGAAAATGTCTATAAGTCTCTAATACCTATTAAAGTTCTGATTTGTTATAGATTAACACACTTTTATTAAATGAAAATATGAAGAATCCATAATGATATCTGAAGTTGTCAGAAGATACATAGAATATTATGTCATACATTCCCTTATTTTAAAAAAGCCCAAATTCGTCTAGTTTTAGGCTTGCTATGACACTTCTAATTAAAAATATCCAGTAACTTTTATGAGTTCTGTCCATTAAGTTCCCCTCTATACATTAAATCTTCAAAATGATTAATTTTTTTTCTGGGCAGAAACATTTTTTTGTACATTTCTAATCGAAGGCAGCAATTATTTATTTAAGCACCAATTTAGATATCAGCTCTAAAATCTGTAACCTTTTACTTTTAGTTAGATGCTATGCAATTAAAACAAAGTCATACTTTACTACATTTATGCTTATTCATAAAATCTTTTTAAGCTGCCTCCTTTAACAGCTAACATTTATATATAGTGGCTTTTGAGATATATGCAAGTGCTCTGCATAAGCAAAGGCTTCTCAAAAATCCTTACAGAGGATTTTCATAGATGAGTTAATAACTAAGGCTCAGAGGGGTTAACTGCCTTGTTCATAGTCTTATATTTGGTCCTTGAAACAAAATATAAAATAAAGTCTCTCCAGTCTCCAACTCTGGTACTCTTTGAAAAACATGGAACGAGGGTCAAATAAAAAAAAATTTTTAAATCATTAACAGGATTACCTCCTCCTGGTCATTTTAACTGTCATTTGTGTCATACTTTATTCTTGTACATATATTATACTTTCCATAGTTGGGACTTTTAAAGAATATCAGAATCACAAATTTAAATTTATTTTTATACATATACTTATTGGGAAATTGATACATTATTCATGGTGATCCACATTGTGAAATTTGATATATTATTCACGGTTATCAACATTGTAAAATAACCTTTTCGTCCTTCATAGAATTAGGCTAATTCTTAAATTTCATTATCAGTCCTATACCAAGACACTAATATGTAGATTCTTTCAAGTGTTATATTCTATCTTGTATCCATACCCACATGTATTCCTCTATATACTTTACCAATTTGACATCCCAAGAGTAGATTTCAATCAGGATTATCAGCATTGTATTTCAAACTCAAAAGCTGATAATGATTTTAGTCATTCCACTTTATTAACAGAACTTCAATGTCAATACAGTACACTGTACACTTTTATTTGCAGAGCAACTCAACTATTACCCACTTTGTGGG
This sequence comes from Antechinus flavipes, assembly GCF_016432865.1. Classification (NCBI taxonomy): domain Eukaryota; kingdom Metazoa; phylum Chordata; class Mammalia; order Dasyuromorphia; family Dasyuridae; genus Antechinus; species Antechinus flavipes. The sequence continues at coordinate 151,381,088 of NC_067400.1, read as the reverse complement.
AAAAAAAAATTTAAAAGCACTTAAATCAGTTTACATTTAATACTTTGTAAAAAAAAAAATCATGTAAACTCAGTTTAATTTTAAATGTAAATATAAAGAAAGATAACATTAATCTATAGTAATTATCCTTTAGTACTTGTTTTTGGGCACTTTACCTTAAATTGGAAGGATGTTATATGGTAAATGAAAACATATTTTCTGCTAAACTCTGTTGCCAATAACATTAGCAGTAAATCTTTTTCCCCCATCAGTCAGGGGTTTTCAGTTTCAACTCTCCAAACCGATGTTACTTTTAGCTTCCAAGTCTTTCTCTTTGGCAAGGAAAGAAGGTGATAACTGGCTTTGAAGTTAAGTATTAGCTAGTGCCTGGGTTGTTCTGGACAAATCCTTAAGGTGAAACCAATTCAACTTTTATAGGAAATGGTAATAAACAAGGTCAGTATACATATGCCGTTCCTTATTTTTGAGCCTTAAGAGTTACCTCAAGAATTCATTTGAGTTTCAAGTTGAATTTCTGGCAATTTTTTGTTGTATATTCTCATATTGATACCTTTTAAAAAAGGCCACGATAATTTTGGGCACACTCTACAAATAGTGGGCACATCTGGTTCATACTTGACTTTATTTCTGAATCAATAACCAAGTGATTCTTGTTTGTTTCATTTCTTGTAGGTTTAACTGTGGAGGTGATGGTCGTATCACATTCTATTTAAAAGAGTTTGTGAACTAGCTGCACAAAATCCTACTATAATGTTTAGTTGTCATGTAGAGATGACATGAGATTCTTAAATGCTATGTCCTCAAAAATTCAGACAAATTCTATTACACTGGAAAGAGTCTGCATATTAGTGTCTTGGTATAGATCATGAAATTTAAGAATTAACTTAGTTAATTCTATGAAGGACACAAAGTTATTTCACAATGTTGATAACCATGAATAATGTGTCAATTTTCCAATAAGTATATTGTATAAAAATAAATTTGTGACCCTGATATTCTTAAAAAGTTCCAATTATGGAAAATACAAAGTTTGCTACTATATGATGTTTTCTGGCTAAGACAAAGAAATGTAAAATTTCTTATACTTCCACTTTGCCTCCCCCACACCCACACTTCATAAATAGTGATAGTGGAATGATAATAACGGAGGCAGTTAAGTATGAAGAAATCACTTTTTAGTCAATTTAAATATATATCGAACTACTTGGTATCTTTAATGTAAATTTTTTGTCCAATGAACTAGTTAAACTGAATTAAATCACTACTGTCCCAAGAAATGAAGTTAGAAAAAAAAGCCATGAGCAAAATGTTTAAGATTGTTCTGTACATTAGTAGTTTATTTTATCTATCTCTCCTAAGACCCCAGATCATTATTTCATGAACCTCTTAGTTATCCCAATTTATAGAACCCACTAGGTGAAGTGGGGATACCTCCGTAAGTTGTGAATGCTGTATAATTTTTGTGTATGTATGTATGTATGTATGTATGCATGCCCGCATCTACCAGACAGGACAGAGCTCATAGAACTTAACTAAATTCAATGTGGACTTTGCTATTTGGTCACTTCAGTGATAAGTTAGACACTGGGGAAAAAGTATAAAAAAGTATAGAGAGAATATGGCTCAGGTTTAAAAAACTGTATGCTTCTATGCAATGATTACCTTATCTCTTTGAATACTGATCCAAAAAAAAGCAACTCAGAACTAACAATTACATTCAATTAAGATCTGTCTACATAATATTTATATGCATAATAATATATATTTATATGTGTGTATAATATATACATATATATCCTTTCATTTTTGTAGAAATAAAAGTATCCTGACTATACCCTAAACTTGGAATATTTAAAACTCCACAAGACACATTTTATAAGAGACAGAGCTGTATAGTTAAAAACAAACAAACAAAAAAAAGTAGACAGTAGTATCCTTAAGGGCTACATTTTTTTCTTACCTGTAAGATTCCAGGTAACAAGTCTGCAAAGTGTTTGAGTAATGCAACATTATGCTCATTTGCAAGCACAAATGCAGCTGCAGCTCTTGCAGATAATGTCCTGATCTGCAAAGAGTCAAAACAATGTGGATCAGGAAAAATAACATTCTTTTGTGCTGTAAATTCAAATTCTTCAAAGCAGGATTCTGTTGTGTAAGCTTCTTTTTACTCTATTTTACTAATAAATCTTAGTTTTTAGTCTATTTGGAAATGAAAATACTATATTATATTTACATATATTTATATATACATTTGCTAAATTTTTATTACTGCTGGATGTGTATGTGTGTGTATGTATGTATGTGTATGTATATATATATATATATATATATATATATATATATATATATATATATATATATATATATATATATATATATATACACACACATAAGTGTGTTTGCTAAATTTTAAAGAAACATGAATTTTTATTACCGCTGGATGTTCCTGGTCTTGCATACACTGAACCAACATCCGTTTGATGACATCCAAATAATGTTGTTGTTGATTTCCAAAAATTCCAGGAAAGTTCCTAAAAATGTTATAAAAAACATAAAATAACTATGTCTTCATGTCAATGCTCAAATTATCTCTTGATAATTACCATTGACTTACTATATAATTTTGGTCTAGGGTGGAAAATGTAAGTAAAGGTAATACCACAGTGGAGCTTTAGGGCCAGCCCAGGGCCCTTTCTTGCCTGCTGTTTTTACCCTTTGTCATCACTTTGGTTCCTAGTTGGAAGCCACTTTTGGTTTATGAGATTAATAGAAATAGTGATCAAATTTGAAACAAGAATGATGACTGGGGAAGGGGCTTTTAAATATATGGTCCTACTCCCAGCAATTCAGGGTATTTGAAGTTCTTCTATATTCAATCAATGAAAAATTGAATGTATTCATTAATGTTTGATGTCAGGTGGTTGAAATAATACAACAGATTAACAACAACAACAGGCTAATCAGATACCTACATTTCTCTTCTTTTAAATGTTTAATTGAAAGTAAAAGTATACTTTAGTGAACATAGATTATGTTTCTTGGTGTGCTAATCAAATCATATCTTAACTATAACCAGGAATGAAAATAACCCTGGATGAAAATTATTATGTAATGGAGATAAGTACCCATAATGTATAATTTGTATATACATATAAATATATGTCAAACATATTTTTGGAAAGGGGAGGGAGAAGAAATTATTTTTTCTTAAATTGGGACACTATACTTTTAAAAAATCTGGATATATAGAAAGGCACATAATGGAAAGTACTTCTTGATACTACTGCCATAGCAGTAAAGAAGAAAGACTAATTTGATATATTTGAGTCCCTAATTATAGAGAAAAGCAAGATAATTCCATTTATGATTATTAGAAAAAACAGAGGTCTGGTCTATAGAAAGCATAACATATCTAAGACATTACTATCTACCTTTAATACAAAATGTAACAGCATTTAAATGTACGTGTATATGTAGATATACATGCACACACTCAACAGTATTTTAAATATCATAAAAAGTTGAACAATTAAGTTCAGAGCTCTTACAGAGAGCTGAAACAAATATTAAATGTTTTATTTTCTTCCAAAAAATTACATCAATAACTAAATCCATGAATATACCAGAAAATGTGAAGGGCAGCTTCCCGCAGTCCCACATTTTGAGAACTGACTGAATCAAAAAGGAACTTCAGACCTTCTGGCCACTGGTTATTGCCATCCTCATCTGGAAGCAGAGAAATTTAGGCAGTAAATGTATAAGTAGACTTAAAAACTGAAGTTTCTTAAAGGGTGACTCCTCATTTAGGAAAAAAAAAATGAAGTCTATTTGTTTAATAGTAGGATAATAATTTCAGAAAGATAAAGTTTAATTGCTCAAAAAGGGTCAACTCATGTGTCTCACTATTACTAAATATGTAGGTACCAAAATGTTGCTCTTAAATATAACTAAAATTTAATAGCACATTAAAAAAAAAGTTATAAAAATCTGAATTTTAATTTTTACTATCATTTTCACTTAAGACTCAAAACTATTTTAATTTCTCTTTTATAATTTAATGCAAATTTTATAGTTTAATAGCACAGAGAGAATTTTATTTCTAAGGTGACTTTTCATCAACTCATAGGGTTTTTTAAAAAGTCAACCTTTCTTACTTTGTAAGATGTTTTCAATTTAAGGATCCATTGAAGTATACACATTCATATCCATACATACTCTTTAGTTGAAATCCACAATAAAAATTTGAGTGTATAGGTAAGAAATACCATTTTGGGAATGTGAATAATGCAGTAGTTTCAAATAACTAAATTTCAATTAAATCAGCCTCAAGTAAAAAAACTCCATCATAAGTCTAATGTTAAAACAATCTGCTCCAAAGTACTTTTAAAACTCAATTTTGAAGGGAATGAATTACAAGTGATTCTAATTAATAATATATTGGATTATCAAATTGTACTTTATAGATCTGTTCTCTTTATATCAAGTCTTCCAATCTTCATCTCAAGGACCCTGAAGTTCATGTATCACCTTAAATGATACAAATTCTCCCAATTAAAAAAAATTGTTAATATTTAAGTAAACAAGAGAAAACTGCAAAGGTTCAAGAAAAAAGAATTATAAAGCATTCAAAATAAGAGTTGACTTATAAATAGGCTACATTCTAAAGGTTCTTTTACAAGTTGGTTATTTGGAATTTAGAATAATTTTTATATTATTAGTTATAATTAGTTATATTAGTTCTCTACTATCAAAAGTCTATTAAAAATAATATGCATCGAACAATAGTAGAAAATAAGTGTTATTACACTTAGAAATAAAGGGGTACCCTTTTCTAAATCCTAGAAAATGTCATGGATCCCCACTGTATTTGTATTGTTAGAATCCATTAACTAAGAAAAAAATGTAAATTTAGTGTATTATAAATTTTTTATTGCTCTTAAATGTAATAGGTCCTTTATAAATTATAAAGGCCAGTAAAAAGGCATTTGAGAAATTCAATGGGCAAAAGACTTCATTGTTTAATGTAGCTGCTTTTAAAAAAAATGTTTTTAAATACTGAGTTATTATATTGAGTCCTTAATTTTTTTTCATTGTTTTTTGGCTTGTTTTTTTTTTTTTAACTGAGGCAATTGAGTTTAAGTGATTTGCCCAGAAAGTGTTAAGTGTCTGAGGCCGGATGTGAACTCAGGTCCTCCTGACTTCAGGGCTGGTGCTCTATTCCACTACACTAACTAGCTGCCCCCATTATTTTTTTTCCTAGAACCAAATAAAGATCAGAAAATGTACTTAAGGAATGACAGCTCTTGAAATTTTAGTAGTTCCCACGGGATTCTCTAAAGATTGAGAACCACTAGTCTAGAAGTTGATGGCTAGAGTTATGCCTGTTTTTATGTCAAAATTCATGGTGTTCTTTCCAGATATAGGTATACCCTCTAATACTATTCCTTTGCATTTTGGCTAATAGGAGTTTTTTAGATTTATAAATTGAAGGAAGAAGATTGTCCTGAGACAATGAAAGAGACTTTACAAGAAAAATGTGAAAAAGATTGCTCTCTGAATCAGCCAAGTTGTGAAGAATGTAAACTGAGAGGAAAGAGCCCTTTTGAGACAGTTAATGGGTAAGTAATTTGCAGTAAGGCCATGGACCCTAAAAGGGCAAAGCAGAGTATGGAACTTGTACAGCACTCTTTCTACAACACGAATATAGCTGCTTCAAAGTAACACTGGCACTGAGGTTCAAAAAGGGCCAGTGATTTATCCATACCCATGGCTGAACAACTAGTATATCAAGAGATGGGACTTGAACTCTGTTCTTACCTTTATAGTTTAAAAGTAACTACTCAGTATCCAAATTAAAATCAATTTCAATGAGCTCACTAAAGCCCAGTTTATCAGCATTTAAATATGATGGATTAGAGGGAAATGAAACTGAAACACAATGTGCCATAGTAAGCTCTTTAAAGCTAAATAAGAGGATGTAGTTAGTGATTTCTGTCAGATTCAAAAGCATTTATTTTTATAATGGAATGAGGGAACTAGGGAAGATCAGACAAAAATAATTCAAAAAACTTGGCAACTTATAGCTTCAATTTTATCTACTGTGAATTTTCAGACATTAGCTATATCTGTAATTCAAATCTCAAAAGATTCCAATATCCCAAAATCAAGTAATTTAAAAAATGAACTGCCATTTTGTATTTTTCACAGCTTTACTGGCAGAATTAATACACTTTTACTACTGGTTTGCCAGTACTTCTAAATCTTTGCCAAAATATAAGGATAAAACATTGATATGACGTTTGAAGTGATTTTTTTCCCTTAATTACAAAGTGAGTTAAATGTTAAATATTCAGTGGCCTTATGAAAAGAGGTAAACTGATCTTATTAAGCACATCTGCATATACATTAGCTGATACATAATTTATTGTCAATCACACAGAAAATCTGAAATTATAATTATTGTATAAGGAGAAGCATAATATGTACACTTGAAGAGAGTATTCAAAAAATTTCTCAACAGTCCTCATAAGCAAACCAGGAACTTCACTCCAAAAGAAACTTAGGGATTAATATATGTAAGTTTTCTATTTCTGCATTTTCATTTCACACTTACCTATTAAATTCCTGGCCAGCTCAGCAGCAATATCACAGACTTTTTTCCTCATGCTAGACTGTGTTTCCATCTGAATAATTAAGAGTAGTTCAGTTTTGATGGCACTCTGAACATCAGAAGGAAGAGTTGGATAGACTTCCTCAAAAGCAGAGGACAAAAGACGTCGTAGGAGGACAGCAGCCATTTGTCTAGCCTAAAACAGAAAACAAATTTCGTTATCTTGTGTATTCTGGAGAAAAAAATTTCTAAGTTAATTACATTCCACACTCATTAATATATACATTTCAATTTTCATTAGTAGATTTTTACATTTCATCAGAAAATTCCTTTCCTTGATAACACTACAAATGAATTTAAGGTATATCAAAGTTTTCCATCTATTTGTTTTTGTTCACTCATAGTAGAATTTGAACCAATACTTGTCTTTCATCACTATGGAAAACCACTAAATAATGTTCCTTTTAAATTCATCTTTTCACATTAAACATAGTTCTTCAGCCCTTGCCCATCATTCTGCATGACTACCCTTTGACAAAGTAGTTTGGGAGAACGCTTTCAAGTCATTTTATTCCTTAACTAAGATCTACACAAATGAGCACACTATGGAAGCCCCTTTGGTTTTCCATTTCTAATGACTCTTCCATTTGGGAGTATTTTCTCTTTCAAGGATATGGCTCAGGTGTGGTTAAATCCTTTATTAAGCTTCTCTTATTCCACTTGTTATAAATAAGCTCTTAGCAACTAACTATTCAGACTTTTCTTATGAACTTAAACTTACATTCCAGTTATCAGTGTTACCCTTCCCCTCCAAAATAGATTTCTAAACCCAAGGTTTGGGACTATTTTTTATTTCATCTGTATTCTTAACATCTAGGCACAACATTATCCTCATGTAGTAGCTTAATATTTGTCACATTCAATGGGAATTTCCAGGCCAGCTTTACTATAAAACTTCAGGTATTTTATGCTATGTTTAAAAATCCCTTAAGTAAACTATCCGTGACTTTGGATTCCAGATAAGGACTTTATGTTAAAATACTAATACCTTAGATTTTTAATCATGCTTAAGATTCAAGTATCTTAAGATTTAAATTACTATAAATATATCATAAGTGTTTTACTACAGGTTTTTTAGAATTTTATAATCCATAGTTAAACCTCTAGCTTTTAGCTAAAAGGAGCCAAACTCAAAAATTACTTAGTCCAATATCTACAATATCTCCTTGTTTTAACTTTAAAACAATATCCTAATTTTCCAAATAAGCCAGACAGAACTTTCTACATTAACATTTTATGCATGCTCTTAAGAATAACAGAAGACCCAATACTACTAAAACTCCATTTTCCAATGTCTAGCACATAGTACATACTTAAAAAGGTTTTTTCTTCCTTTTTCTTTGTTTTCTTACCATAAGAAAAAAAAATCCTAGACCATATAACAATCTATCCTTCCAGATTTGGTGCTCTTCTTGGCCTTCCTTTCATACACTATGTACTTTCTAGTTCTCATCCATGTTGTTGATTGACTGTTAAGGAAATTAGTTCACACGGAGGATAGGTTCACACAGAGGATAGAACACTGAACCTGAAGTGAGGAAAACCTAAATTCAAATCCTATCCCAGACACTAGCTCAGTGACATCATAGAGGCAAGTTACTTAATCTCTCAGCCTCAGTATCCTGACTCATAAAATAGGAATAATAATAGCACTTACTTCCAGAGATGGTGTGATGATTAAATGAAATACTATTTGTAAAGTGTTTTTGCAAAATTTGAGAGCTATATAAACATTAGCTCATTACTAGAGTTAAGAATTTTATCATCAAATTTAGGTTCAATTCAATCTTACCAAAAATCTTGTTTTGAGATCAATTCATTAACTTAAGCTTAACTTATTTAAGAGTTTATTAAAAATATTCTAAATAATAACTCCTGTCCTCAGAGGCCCCAGAAACAGGTACTTCATTAGTTTTTTTATCTAGAAACCTAGTATCTTAGGCACAGTACCTGGCACACAGAAGGCACTTGTTGACTGATATAACTACTTGCAACTTCTTAGTGAAACCTAAGTGATAGTTCCATCTACTAAGTGGCTTCAGTGGAACACAAGATTCTCCAAGTAATGTTTTCTTGAGGATGTAAAATACCCCAATTCATCTTTGTCTCAAAGCTCAAGACATTTAACAGGCCATAACTTTATTAAGTTATGGTCAAATTAGACTAATATGAATATCAAAACACTTCAACTTCTCTGCTACCTTAAAAAATAAACACTAAGAAACTTTAAATGTTGTCTTTATTTTTGATAAAGAAAACATGTTTTCCATCTCATTCACAGCTATGGAAAACTACTAATTAACATTCCTTTTAAAGGATATATAAGAACAATAGTAAAAATAGGAGGGGAAAGTTTTCAGTAACATTTTGCCAAGACATCTGGTTATTTCCTATCAACCAAACAGGCTCTTAAAAGTTTCAAATCCAAATTAATACCAGAATTATTGATGCCGCACACATATATGTTGGCAAAAACAACATTTACATCCTAGTTCCCAAATTCTGATTTGTATTAATATTTTCATACTGATAGTTTAGTTGTTTTTAAACAGATTCTGGATGTTTTAAGATATGCCTAAAGAATCTGCCACAATTCCAATTTGTAGAGAAAATAGCTGTTTTCACATGGAAAACAAACATACTTCAAATTTAGGCAAAATGAAAAACATTCTCCATGTGTCCCCCCCCCCCCCATTGCAATGTTTTACAACAGAATACTACCCTCTGAGGACAGACATGTTTTTATCTTTGTATTTCCTAGGACCTAAAACTTTGCCAAACCTACTGAAGGTTCTTAAAGGTTACTGAAAAATCATTCATGAAACGGGATCAAGAACTTTAAGGAGCTAGTTCTAGAGGGCTTAAATCCAAAGTCTCACTGATATATGTTACGGAAGTGAGATTTAAACTAAAGCTCATATAATATCACACAATTTATTTTGTAAAAGTATATATTGATTTATGTAATTATTAGCAAATATTTAAAAATCAACTTGAATGCAGGGGGCGGCTCACTATACTCTAAAATGCCAACCTTTAATTTTTACAGGCTAAGACCTACTCTAGAAATATATGCAAAAAAAGATAATTGATGAACCAGACCCTATAGAAGATGAACTCTCATTATGTGCAGGGCAAAATTATACCATACAATCAAAATGTTTTAAAGCGACCCTAAAAGTGTTCACTAAATTGATGAACACTTTATTTAAGAAATATATGGCCCATATAATATTAACATAGAAGGAGAAACAAAGGAGACAAGAACATAGGAGAAAGGATATTGGACAAAGTTAGAAAACTAGACCACAGGTGCTAGTTTGATGCTTTCTAGCTTACAACTGAGTAAATCAAACTTTTCAAACCCCAGTTGCCTAAAATGAAAATATTTCTCTCTCACAAACACTATAATTGTTATTCATATTTCAGGAGAATACAAACAAATGACCCAAAGGCCAATTAAGAGAGAGCTGTATTGAGTGTAAGTATGCTGCAGGTCACAATGACTCAAGTATGAGAAATGCCATTAAAAAACATTGCTGTTAAGGCCAGGTAATGATCAGAAATAGGAGAGAGCCAGCTGTCACTTTGAAAGTGAAGGATAATGGACAATCATAGTTCAAGTATTATTCAGGTATTTATGAACACCCAGTTAACAACAGAAGGCCTCCAGAGACAAAGACAGGGTTTAAGGACACACGGGTGAGGCATGGATGATTGCTACCAGAAGAGGGCAGTATATCATACACAGATCCAATGATTCAGTTCTGCTTTAAATTGACAGGTACATGTATTCCTTCAAAGGAAATTATGCAATAAAACCCACAGAAAAGATGAAGGAAATGAGAGTTGGAGGATAGAGCTCAAAAACTTAGTAATACATGGCTGAAGGGGTGAAGGGTGAAGAGGCTGTCCTCCTTCCTAATTCTCAGTGCTTACAGCACCATTAGATAAGACAATAAATGACACTTTACCTAGGAAAAAAAAACTTTTAATTGTGGAAGCAGGCTGCAGCTTGGAAGTGGCATTATTGCTGTTTTTCAAGGAAGAAACTGAGCAGAAGCAAATACGCTCAGATTGTTATCTAAGTTATGGCAAAATTGATCAATGTGGATAGCCATCATCCAAGTAACAACCCTTCCATGCCTTCTTATTCTATAAGATTCTTTCCTTATCTTCTTTATAGCTATGAAACAAGGATCAAATCATTGGGGTATATGTGATCTTAATAATTTATTTGATATTTCTGGATTCGGCTTCATTTTGTTTGCAAAATGACCCAAATTCTATGGTCCTGTGAGCACACATTTGATATTTTATCTTGGCAATTTCTTAATGTCACCTAGAGTTTATATTAGATATTAAACAGCAAATCTAGACCACACACAGGACAGTTAAGCATGCAATCCTCTATGCAAAGAAAGAGCCATGTAGGTTTTATTAAATCTGAAAGCGGAGATAAGAATGCACAAAAGAAATTCTATTAAGGGTAGTTGTGAAATAAATGCTAACAACCCCAATCTAGTCTAGCAAATAAAAGAGAAGACTAAAGTTAACCTGTAACTTTTTGGGGGAGGAGGAGGGAGCAGGAGGTAGGAACTGGAAACAAAGCTTAAGGGGTAAGGCAAGATATACCTACCTCAACATCTTTTCTCATTTATCTCCACTCCTTACTACACCACATTCAACATATATTGGAAATGGAATGTATGAAAGTACAAAGTATATTTTGTAATACTTCCTAAAATGATGTAACTACATATAATTAAAGGACCGCCTTTAAATTGTGGCCTGGTAAAAGTGTGACTACATTGTATATACTGAGGCAGGACCCTAAGTCACATAAATACCATCAGTCCATTCTCCTTTTTTACTAGGAAGAGCAAAGGGAGGTAGAGAAAACCAAGTTGATCTCATCAATGCATGAAGTTCCCAATGAAAAAAACTAATGCTACATACAGATCAGCAGCTGCTTTGCAACATGTAGCTTGTTACATGTTAAGAAGTAATACTTCCTAAAATGATATAACTACATATTTAATTAAAGGACAGCCTTTAAATTGTGGCCTGATAAACGTGTGACTACATTGTATATACTGAGGCAGAACCTTTAAGTCACACAAATACCATCAGTCCATTCTCCATTTTTACTGGGAAGAGCAAAGGCAAGTAGAGAAAACCAAGCTGATTCTTCATCAGTGCATGAAGTTCCCAATGAAGAAAACTAATGCTACAGATCAGCAGCTGCTTCGCAACATGTAGCTTGCTAAGGGCTACAGAGTCGGAGGTCAACCTTAACCGAGGTCTTTCATACTCTCAGGCAACCTCTCTATCCATTACATTAACTTCCTCTCAAAGGTCACATAATAAAAATTCATTTTATCTGTCCCATACAAGAAAAATGTTAGCTTTTAATGTATTTACAAGTACATTTTGGAGCATTAAAAAACTGAGACAAGGGGCAGCTAGGTGGTACAGTGGATAGAGCACTAGCCCTAAAGTCAGGAAGACCTGAATTAAAATTTGACCTCAGACACCTAACAATTCCTGGCTGTGTGACCCTGGGCAAGTCATTTAACTCTGACTGGGGAGGGGGAACTGAGACAAATGTAAAATCATTTGTGATGTCACATCTTTATTTCCATTTGTCCTTTAACAAGAAATCGTAGCATTTTAAAATATTTCAATGTATTAAGTTTTAAGTAAAAAGATCACTATTTTTAGTATACTTTCAAAATCTAGTTTTAAAATTCTTTTAATCCACTAATTTTGATATTTTTTTCCTAGTAAACACTGAATTTCTTCTATTTTTTTCATAACTGAAGATTTTATTTTTAGATAACTTTCCTTAAAGTCTCAAATACAGTATTTCTAAAAAGTACATTCTTTCAAATTGGGTTGTAATCTTAAAACTCAACTAGTAATTAAAAAAAAAAAGACCTCCAACATCTTAGTATCAAGATCAAGGGAGATGAGATATAATCCCAGGTTCTTGCACTCTGTTTTCACATACAAAACAGTCTGAAAATAGTGGTTTTGTTTTATATTGTTAGGTTTTTCTGATTTGTGAATACCCCTCTCAAAATGCAAAGTTTGAAAAATTATCATTAATATTTGCTTTGTAACTAGAAACAAACACTTTTTGATGGTTTAACAACAGACACAGATTGCAATTCAAGATTTAATCAATTATTCAATCATATATTGAATAGCATAAGTAGAATGTGATCTCAGTGGATTTTCAAAGAGAAGATGGGTTTCAGTTCCTGACTACAACTTACCTGGGAGTAAATTAGTCATATCCTGGATCTTAGTTTCTTCATTTGTAAACTGAGGGGCTGGATCAGATTTCTAAGACTTGTCCCAAGTCTATAACCCTTCTACATTTCAGTTTTCTCAGATTATACAATGAGGGGGTTGAACTATATTCTTTTAGGGTAGATTCTTTATATAATCTGTATATAAGCTCTTACTATAAGCTTTCTACTACTCCTGTAGTACAATTTAATTATTTTAGAGAATGAAGGAATTTTCAGGTGCTTTAATACCTCCTCAGCAGCAGTTGTATTTCTGATGGCTTGCAAGAGGAATGTGATCTTAGATTGTCCAGGGATATTCTCATAGGTTTCCTAAGAAGGAAAAAAAAAATTAAGATTTAATATAAAAATTATCTCTCCTAAATCATCCCACTCTTCACCACGGTTTGCAACCTTACTTTTTCATTATCTCTTGCAATCTTCCCTATTCAATCACTTGCCATGTCTTGATTCTACATATCCTCCAAAATTTTCTATTCACATAGCCAACATAGTTTGTCTTCATCATCTATGTTGCCTTGACTATAATAGCCTCCTAATTAATCTTGTAATCCTTTTAAGTCCCCCACAGAATTGCTAATGATATTCTTATAGCACAAATTTGACCATGCACCTCCCTTTTTAAGAAAGCCCAAGTAAGTGGCTCTCTCTTGACCTCTAGGATAAAAACCAAGCTTCTGTTCTGCATTTAAAAACTTCCATAATCTCACTCCAGCCTAGCTTTCCAGTCTTACCACAATCATGTCATTTCCCCTCATACTTTGTTTCAGCTATAGTGGTCTACTTGTTCTCTTCACAGCATATTCTAATTCCTATATCTGTAACTTTGTACAAATTGTCCCATGAATTTGGGAGTTACAATAAGTTATTTATGTCTCTTCCCTCCAATTGTTAGCCCCACCCCTTATATTACTTTTAAGATTTTGTGCATATTTTGAATATGTTTATCTTTCTACATACTGTCATTCTTTTCCCCCATTAGAATGTACCTTTCTTGAGGGTAAGGGCTGTTTTCAATTTTTCCTTCACACACCAATAGCTAGCATTTATACAACATCTATTTTATATACCAGTTCTGTGTACCAAGTGCTTTATAAATATATCACTTGATCCTCAAAACCATCCTGGGAAGTAGCTACTATTATCACCCTTTTGCAGTTGAGAAAATTAAGACAAACACAGTCGACAGCTAGTTAAATATCTGACGCCAGATTCTTTAGGCCGAGTATATGGTTAGAAATTAGAAAATGCTGTTGATTAAAAGAATTAGTTACAAAGAGTACTATTCACAGAAACATATGCCTAGAAAATGAAGACTAGTTAACAGGCAGAGAGAGTTAGGATTTACTTAGGCATAACTCATTTTCTTCCTAGTATCAGAGGTCCCTAGTACCTCATCGAGGATTTAGTCAGTCAAGATACTCACAAGATGAGGTGGTGATATGGATGAGATCTCTACCAGAGGCTAATGACTCAAGAAAATACTTAGAAATAGATATGTTAATGCTTAAAGCATGGATATATAAGACTGCATTAAGGAAAGGATGATATAGAATCAAGGTAGGAAAGGATGAAAGGCACTTGTGTCAAGCGCTCCCGGCTCCCTTTCTCCCCACCTTTTCAATAAGTGACACATTTGTACTTGGGACACAATACCCAGAAATCTATGTCAGAGATTTTAGTGGTTTAATTTTTTCCCTGCCATTTAACTCAATCACCTCTTGTCATCCCCCACCCCCAAATCCTGTGTTGCCCAATCCCCCCCCCCTTCCTGCAAGCCTCTCCCCCCTATTTCTTATACATCTTATTCTTTTTCAAGCCTGACAGCCAAAATTTTTTAGTCCACTTCCTGTCTCTTACTTCCACTTCTTCTAATTCCTTTCCTCCTCTCTCTGGACTGGAGAGGGAGAATGAAAAACAGATTGTAACAATGTTTCAAGGATGAGTTCTGAGGAGCCTTATGAGAAAACACTGACCTAGTTAGTTGGGTTGTTACTAACCTTTCAAGAGTAATAGGCAACTTAAAATTTTTTTTTTTTGCTGAGGCAATTGGGGTTAAGTAACTTGCCCAGGGTCCTGCAGCTAAGGAGTGTCTGAGACAAGATTTGAACTCAGGTCCTCCAGACTTCAGGGCTGGTGCTCTATCCACTGCATCAACTAACTGCCCCTCACTTTTAATTTTTTTTAGGATATTTAATAGTTATATATGCAATACAAAATATTTTTAAAAATCAGTAACTCAAATGAAGTATTTTATTAGTCACAACAGCATCTATATAATTTAGCATACAAATGTCTGGCTTATAACTTTAGAATTAAATGGGATCTTAGAAATCACTTAAGCTAGCACTTTATAAATACGGAAACTGACTTCAAGATCACAAGAGAGTATTAGAGCCTGTAAGTTTTACAAGCATTAATACTTAGAACCTATGTCTTTTTCCCTGTGTATTTTGATAAATTTGATAATCACCCAAAGTGATATTTCAACAAATCTATTTCTGCGTACATATGGATATTAGGACCCTTTGCAATAACTCCATGATCCACAGGTGGGACCCATTAGTTCATCATCCTCCTTTTTAGGATAAGCCTCATCTTCATGCCAATCTCTTCCCCAGAACAAGGCCATCAATAGAACGATCATTTCTTCTGCATTCTCTAAACCAAAGATAACCCAAAATTGGTTTAAATTACTTAAGGTCACTACAGAGCTATATCTGATGTGGAATCAGAAATCAGGGTAGGAAACATCAAAACAATTTATCATTTTCTGAGCTACATATTCCTTATCTCCACCAGAATGAAACTACAAAAAAAATTTTCATGTAATTAACTACTATTCAAAAAATATGCCTCAAAATCAGAAGACTTAGAACTGATATGAAAAAGAGTTCATCAAAGATACATCAATATTTAAATTGTGACAACTTTACAGCTCACTTTTTTTCTCAAGATGTCAAATTCTTCCACCCTAACTTTATTATTCACTTACCATTATTTATTAATAGAAGGGAAGCATTACATTAATATGCCTTATGACTATCCTGGCTCTTTAAGCACTTTAAGCCAAGGTACAGTTTGCTGTTTGGCTGATAACTTTATAATAAAGTGATAATAATTATTATTTATAAGTTTAGAAAGCACATATTATCTGGTTTGATCCTATATTCCAGTGAAACAAAGCAGATTAAGTATATCTCCATTTTGAGGTTTAGGAAACTTAGGCGACTTTCCCAGGAAATTAATAAGCAAAGCTGTTGGTACCGGGAATGGAAATCTGTCTTCTACTCCAGTACCTCTTTTCTCACACTTTTAGTAGTCTGATTCTTTTCTTCCTTATGAGAAATATTCTCATATTTCTTGTTGGAGGGAAACTACTAAATGTGAGGAGTTACAGGAGTTTTGAAAAACTCCTCTTTGGATAATGACAGATTCACAAATTCAAAATAATACTAATGACTACAAAATTTTATAGAAGCTGGTAAATGATGTTTGTACATCTCAAAACCACACAAGTCAGGTATTGATAATTTTAAATTTAAAGGTAAAAATAAAATTTGAATATTCAGTGCATTTAAATCATATGGTTTATCTATCTGAACAGCTGTATCTTGCTCTGAATGATCCTGAACTTATTTAGCAAACTTGTAAGTATAATGATGTGAAGTCCTTAGAATCTTTAGACATTCGTGAATTTTTAAGATTCTTTAGGAATTTGTACTCAATATTAATGAATATAAAGATAACATAAAATATGCAAACTCTCATCAGAGATAGAATGGGATGAGATACAGCAGGATGAAATGAAAATGCATTAACTGAATTTAAGAGGCAGATCACTTGAGTTCAAATTCTAAATCAACAACTTAGCAATAATGAGGCTTCGGGACAGTCATTTCACATCTGAGTCTTAGTTTGCTCTTCTATAAATTTGACCATGATACAATATTCAGGGGTAAAAAATAGGATCTATGTGAATTTTAGTCAGTATTATTGGTATGCAACATTGGTATTTTAAAAAAATGGTATCTATAAATTCTCTTCCCAGAAAGTTTTGGAGAATTTTTTATCTTTAATAATAAAGCAATAATATCACCCATAAATCAAATTTAATTACAAAGATTAGGGCCAAAATGCTAGTCAGTAAAGCCTACCATATTTTGAAATTCCTAGAAACTCAAATCTTTTTTCACCAGTCTCTAGGCCCTATGGAGGACAATTGCATGGTATTTTTTTACCTATATTCATGCATAAGCCTTTTAAAAAATGCAAAATACCAAATTACATTGTCTTCTAGATTTGCAGTAAATGGAGTATAGTCTTCTTAGAATATGGTTTCCACTATGAAATAGGATTCTTTTAATTTTTTGGCTTATGATATGTTCTCTACTTTGATTACCATAGTGATTATCAAATCAAGTATAGGTAATATTCATTACTTCTGGTTGGAATTTTGTTTCTGAGAAAAGAATGGTTTGGAAATGAAAGTTTGTGACTACAGATAACTTCTTATAAGGGTAACTAGCTTAGATTAAAAAAAAAAAAAAAGGCAGACTACATTCTAGGGTCCCCAAAAGATAAATCTAATCTAAACTTAGATGCTGAGGAAGCAGGAGAATTAAATAAATTTACCATCTTGGGAAAAAGAAACACTTTGCCTTCAATAAAGAATTACCCATATTCATTTTTTTTCCCCTGACCTTTAAAAAAAGTTCCATGTGAACAAATTTTTTAGGTACAGTAAAAAATTAAAATTTTCAAGCCATGATTAATAAGAGCTATCACCTATATTGATGATTTTATTGGTATAGATAGTAAACTCCCTCTACTATATTTCAGGCAGACATTTTTTCTGCAAACCTGTCTTAGAGAATTTCTGGGACATTTAGAAGCTAAATGACTTATCCACAGTCACACAGCCAGTACATGTTGGAGAGACAGTACTGAAACCAAGTATTCTTGGCTTTTAATATGCTTCTCCTGATGCCACACAAAAAGGTAAATTTGCTTATTACCTTCAATTCATATTATGGTTATTAAAATAAAAGCACAGTAACTATTACAATAATATCAAGAGAGAGAATCTAAATGATCTCACTTTAGTTTACTTGCTTCAGTTTTCTGGATCTTGGTCACTTTGGGTGAATCATTTCATTTCTCTGATCCAAGTTTCATTTTAAAAATTAGGTTGATTGGATGGACTCTCCCACCTCCCCCCACTCCCAGGTCATCCTGCAGCTCTAGATTTGTGAACAGGTAATCCTGTGAACAGTGATATTACAACCAAACTTCTAGAGGGTTTAAGACTAGCTCTGTATTTCAATAATCCAAGGACCTGTGGCTTCTTCCTTAATGTGCCATTTATATCACTGATGAAAATTCAGACCTCTTGAACAATTCAGTAGATGGTCCTTTTTTTAGATTGCCCTGCAGCCAAATTGTGATGAATCTCCGAACTTAGCCATGCTGGTCTTTGGACAACATACATAGAATAAGCCTATTATTGGAATCCTTTCAGTGCCAGGAGGACCTTCTAGAGTTTGCATTCCTCTGGCACAGACTTCTGGAATTAGGGGTCATTTATTTTATACACTATAAAGTACATAGGTAGTTGTATATAAAACACATTATCATTATGCATGTTTGAAGTTACCATTCAGTATAACTTTTTCAATAATAGGAAAACTAGTGTAGATATTTACCAGGCATTTATCAGTACATAAATGTTGGCAAAGAAAATCCACCAATATTTTGGTCACATTTGACTCTGTCACTGTAGAAGAAAGTCTTTTTATCTTTCTCTTTTTTCTAAAAGATGTTATTAAATATTATTTAAAATAGTGAGTAGCAAAATGGGGGAGGGGGGGGGAGAGGGGAAACCAAACCTACTTCTATCTCTTCCTAAGACTATTAAGTAAATTGCTAGGGAGCTAGTCTCTCTGCCTTTCATCCAACTTCCATTGATATTAATGAAGTTTTTTTTTTCCTTCTCTCAGGATCAAAGAGAACAAAACTTTCTGGGGAAAATGAACAGGGACACTAAATCCACTCAGAATAAAAACGCTGACTTTAAGTTATACTAAGAATTCTAATCATGGGTTTACATAGATCATTTTCTTTAATGAATAACCCCGATTTTCAATTTGTTTTTTTCATAACTATTTCATTATAATTTTTCTGTTTCTAAAAATTGGGAATATTCTATTTCTTCCCCAAACATCTAAAGATTCATTTTGGGAAGAAAGTGGAAAAAAGTTCTTATAAATTTTTGTCATTCTGAAGCTAAATTTTGCTTAAAAGAAAATTCACCCATATTGAAGAATTTTGTGATACTGTCTCCTTTTTTTAAATACAAAGATAAAATATTAAAGCCTACTGATAAAAATGATTCACATAGTATATGCAGAGGACACAAGGAAACAACAATATCCACAATAAAAAGTAACATCTCACAACAAAATTTCCAAAATAGAATTTGTAATTTGATAAAAATGAAAGACATTTACTGTACTCGATCACATCTGAACACAAAACAAGCTTCCTTCTTTAATAGTTTGACATTTATGTGTCAACAAAGTTTATTTTATTTAGATAGTATATTACATGAACTTTTTCTAAATACCACTTCTTTAAGTTCAAAGAAAATTTGGGAAAATATTTTATTATTTATCACATTAATCAACAGCAGCCAGTTATCTTGTTTGATTTATTAAGATGAATAGATTAAATCCAAAAGTTCAATTTAATGCAATATTAGCAATTTAGTCTTCCTATTACTAAAATTCAGATGTTGGCAGCTATTTAATAGTAGTTTTACAGTTACCAATTAAGTCTTATGTATTATATGTGTAATATATAACTTATAATTGATTTCTCATTGTGATAAAATCACCTTCAACCATTTTTGCCAGTTAAAAAATTTAATAGACACAAATAATGAGATAATCAATAGTCACAAGTGGGGAAAAAAAAAACCTAACCACATCAGTGCCTAAGTCTTCATTATAAAACTAATGAGAAACACTGCTTTTCCCCCAATTGTTTCTTCTAAAAGAATGTGCTGAACTCACCAACAAAGTGATGCAAGTGATAAAAAAGACCAAAGACAGCCACCAATAGGAATTCAGGCTAAACAGACACTGGTATTTTAGTTCAATAGGAGAGAGATTCCCCACTAAGCTTGACAATAGAGATTTAAGCAACTGGAGAAATGAGAATTAACCTAGCTTACTAATTATAATACCATTCTTTGCTTTGCAAAAAACAAGAAAAGTTCTACTTCAGAGTTAGCTGAGAAAGTGTTTTATTTTGTTTTGAAAAAACAATCTGCTATCAAAAAGCCTCTCCTCATGGCAAAAGAAATAATTTTCTTTAAAATATTTTCCTCAAGAACCAAATTTCAAGCACCAAAATTATTTAAAAGAAAAAAAAATCCTGAAGCCATAATTATGATTCCTATTCAAGATCACTGTGATTTTAAAGAAGATCACTAAATCATTCAAAGGGAGGGGAAAGGAAGAGACAAGATGCCAAATACACTTTCCTGGTTATAGGTATATATAAAACAATTCTTTGGCCATGGTAACTCAGAAACAAAACAAATTCTTTGCTATGTGATAGTATCTGCCACACACTACAATAACACAATTCAGAAAAGCTTTTTTTCATTCCCCGCTTGCAAAAGTTTGGGCAAGAAGTCCATTTGTAGGTAACCAAGATAAAATATATATATAACTGAAGATCATTTCTTTCAATCCTTTTCAGGTAACCAACCTCATGAAGCTGTGGATCAAATAGGCAGCAAGTACTCTAAAGACTAAGATACACTTTCTCTGTTCTTAAACGTGCTATTGGCCCTAGAATACAGAAAAAAATCCCCTAACTTCCCTCATGTGTCACAAAAATGAGAGCACATGGCTCCCTGGAGTCGGAGAAAATTTGCCAAAAAAAAAAAAAAAAAAGACATATGAAGCTTGGCTGTGGGCAGTTTTTTTTAGAAAGGGAAGAGTCTTAAGGAAGAGAATACTAGAGAGAGCAAACATCCTATTCTCCCCCTCGGTTTAGGGAATGGAGGAATAATTAGGAAAATGGGGCTAAAGGAGTCAGAATGGAACAGTGACAGCAGCAGGGAAAGAAAGCCAAGGGGGATGGATAAGGTGCGGAATGATAAAAGGACAGTAAGTACCAGGTGGAAAAGAATGAGTGGAAGAGGAGAAATGGGACAGGCAGCAGCACGGGATTTGGTGGAATTGTGGGGGAGGGGGACAAAGGTGGAGACAAGCGTGGACGGGGGAGGGGAAATCCTATTAGGAGAAAGCGGGAAAGGGGTATGGGGGGCATGGGAAAGGTCAAACCGCGCAGGGGGGAGGGGAAGGGGATGATCCAAATCGGGTCGGGGTCCAACCTCCCCACCCCCATCTCCAATGGCAGGATCGGGGCTCTTCTTTCTGATCCCCCAATCTATGCATGCATAACAACACCCGCGTACAAGGGTGGGGGGCGGGGAAGGGGTAACTGCCAAGGCAGGACAGGACCGGACTGGACTGGACTGGGCGGGGGGAGGGGGAGCCTGAGCCGCCCCATCCCGGACTGAAGGGGCAGTGGGGGCCGGGATGGTAAGTCCTAGGTGTCGGCCACAGAGGCTGCCGCGTCGGTTCCAGCTCCCACGTGGGCTGGGCCGGCCCGGTGCCTCTGTTCCGCCACCCAGCCTGCCTGGGCCCTGGTCAGGCCGGACAGCAGGATGGCGGCAGTAAGGGAAACGTGAGGTGAAGGGAAGGACCCGATTTGAGGCCCCTGGGCCAGGGTGAGGGGGGCCGCCCACAGGGCCGACGATCGGGCCGGGGGGAGCCCGGAAGATAAGGGTCGGGTGGGGGGAGGGGAGAGAGACTCAGTTACCTCCGCCTGTTTCCGCACCGCATTGTCGGGGCTGAGCAGGTTCCCCAGGAGCAGGTAAAACTGTTGCTGCTCGGCCGCCGCCGCCGCTGCCGCCGCCATTGCGCTGAGCGTGAGAGAGAGGGAGAGAGAGAGAGGAGGGGGAGAGAGACACGGAGCCGTGAGGCGGGAGCGCTCGCGGGCGGGGAGGGGGAGGGGACACGAGCTGCCGGCACCACCAGCAGCACCAGTACCAGCAGCAGCAGCACCACCAGCAGCAGCAGCCGCGGCGGCGCTGGGGCACGGGAGAGGCGGGGCAAAGGGGAAAGCGAAGGAGGGGCGGGGCTCCGTGACCTCTCACCCCCGTCCCTCCCACCCCGCGGACACCGCCGCCAGCCTCTCATTGGTCCCAGCGGCTTGAGGCCGAGGCGGCCTTCTCCGCCGGCCCCGTTTCTATTGGCCGCGCACCCCACCGTCCTGTGATGGCGTCACTGGCCGCGCGGGCGGGGCCGAATTGGGGTTAGAACTGGGAGGGGGAGTGATGGAGGTGGAAGAAGAGCTTCGCGATCACGGTATTGCCTGGGTTGTGCATCTAGGCTGAACTGGGGCAGTGGGGAGGGGAGTGGGGTCAGTCACTGGCACTGGCAGGCTCTAGCGTGAGACTCGCAGGAATAAGAGCAAGCCTTAGCACCGTGCGACATCCGTTCATCCTTTCCTCCCTCCTCCCCTTCTTCCACTGGGCCCAGGACTCCCAGGCCTGAGGACCGTGGCGGGATGGGACGTAGACCTCGACGTGCCCCCTCCCCGAACCACGCCCCTGGTTCTCCTAGTCGGAGGTCCCCCTCAAATGCTAGCATGACTCAGGCTCTCCAGACCCGGGAGTGAGTCACGGAGTCCCGCCAGGCCTGGCCCTAGGTGGCTGTGCACAGCCCCTCCCTCCTGCGTTTTCTCTTCTCTCTCCCGCCAAATGTAACCACGTTGCACGCTAGTCCCTCCTCCTCATTCCCCCAGCCTGGATCCGCCCCAGAAGATGCGCGATCTCCCCGAAGCTTCTTAGAACTGTCTCTGATCTGTCTACTCCTGAGATGCTCGGGGACTCTCCCCCCTCCACCTTCCTCTAGGGAGAAATGAATCTACATGCACTGGTGCTAGTTGCGTCCCGGCTTGGCCAGTTATACGTTAATTTCTGCGAATTTACTCTGCTGGGGGCAGAAGGGGTAGTATCCTTTTGAAGAACACTAGAGAAACTGAGGCAGAAAGAAGTGGAATGAGAGTTATGGGGGACCTAGGGCCGGAGTTCCCATTTCTATTACCGTACTTGGATGCGAGGGAGAAAAAAAAAAAAATCACCTTTTCTGCCTCCATGGAAGGCAAGTTAATGAAAATGTAGGGGTTGCTTTAAAACAAATTCCCATCAAAAAGGAATGGGATCGAGTCTACGTTTATTGAGAGCCAGCTTTACTACTGTACTACGTGGGAGGGGTAGGGCCTGCTCTCGAGGAACTGGAACAATCCAATGGTCATTCAATGGGGGAGGGGAGATATAAATGTAGAGTAATCCCAAATGGAAGAGGATTCCTGTTAAGGGCTAATATGAGAATGTGAGGCAGCTAAAAGCTGCTGACTCATATTATTAGGAAGATAAAATGCCTTGAAATGGGAAATTAGGTGAAAGGATGAATCTTGGGAAAGATTTGTAGTTGGAGGGCTCACTTTGCTTAATTCATCATCCTTTAAGGATTTTTCTTCTGAGATAGACCTGTGATTCAATGCCACGGGAAATCGCGGTATGGAAATCCTCTTCACTAGTGAAATTAGATAACTCTTTAATTGGTTGGTTTTATAGCTGTCTGGCGGGGCAAAGAGTGGTTTAGTGATTTTCACGGTAATACAGTTTGTATTAGTAAAATCTAGTGTTCTTGACTCCAGGGATGGCCTTCCAGATCTAGTGGCTTGTTTCCTTTCTGTAATCACTTTTAAATGAGCGTATAGCTGATTTTATGGAAATATTAAATATTTCAACTTTTTCTTTCCACTACCCTTTAAGAATTCTGAAAGCTTTGTAATCTAATTATAGAGAGGGAAAAAAAAAAAAACCCTTAGTAAGATTTAAACTGTCCTTTTGGCACCTACTAGCCCGGATTTTGGGGGCACCTCAAATTTCAAGAAAAGCATATTTTAAATCAAATTTTGAAAATGGGATGTTATTTGAAAAAAATATATAACCATTCTAGAGTGGAACCTTATTCAAGACACTATTTGTGTCTAATTTTTTGTCCCGAAGTGGGTAATTTATAATTTCTCCTTTATTGATAGTTCATGGCATCCTTTTCATTAATTCTAAGTATGATTTCTTTTTTGTTTGTGAGAGTAGGTAGAGTTAGTGTTCTTAGGAGGATTCTGCACTCTAAAATTAACTTTTACATTTTCTAAAACTTGAGAATCATGCAGTGAAATTTGGCCAGTAAGAAACTAAGCTGACATTGAAATAAAGTGAGCTGCTTGGAAAGCTTGCCCAGTAATTTGTGACTGTGTGTTACATCCTAACATTAGTAGGGCATTAGTTTTTGAAATAGAAACTGATAGAAGTATCAACATTTAGGTTCACTTGCATATGGATTTCAAATATTTATGACCATGAATATTGACTAATAAACTTGATAAACAATATATTAAGAATAAAAATTCCTTTTTTCTAATCTGGTAAAACTATTTAGAGACTTCAAAAACAGAATAAAAAGGGTTTTTAATTTATATAAAGGGCTATTTTTATCAATATTTATTTAAAAATCAATTTTCATATTAGGTGGTGTCACCTACTGGTAAACTGTGAAATCACAAACTAACCCTATTTGGTAAATATTTGATCCAAATCAGTAGGAAATTTCTTAGATTGTAAATATGAAAGAATGAGATCCCTAAGCATGGTAGAAAATCATGTTTCTTTAACTAATGGCAGGTTTAATGAGACAGAGGGTGACTGACAGTGGAGAGATGTCAGAAAGTCCAGAATATCCTCTTTCAATGGTTATAACAGAAGTAGGATAATTACACAGTATTATGAGCATATATGTATATCAAGTGTGTATAAAAAAACAAATATGTTACTATATGTTTATATAGCCAGTTACACAGGTAGAAGTACTTTACAGTTTATTTAAAATGCCATGGAGTTAGCTAATATTCCACTTTTATCCCACCAAAACTCTGTTAGATATTTTCCCCATAGAAATGCAGCTCAGATTTCATATAGTCAATGGGAAAATAGGATTTACTTTTATGAACATTTTTATTTGCAACTGTGCAGATAATTTATAATAAGCTTTAACTGGATTCTTAAATCAACTAATAAAATTTGTTATATGTATCACATAGACATGAATATATATGTATGTTACATGTATATATGAATTCTTGAAACCCAATTGACTTACTTTCTAATATTAAACATCAGGCTAATATCTCTGTGTAAATTCAAATAAAAGAAAGTCTCCCTTCTATGATTTGGAATGTGAAAAGTTTGATTACAGATGATGTTTTGGATTACTTTGAACATTAGTCTCTGATACTTTTTAGCTATTAACTTCTTTGACATTAACCTCTCCCTGGGACATTAAGGTTTGACAATCCTATCTATGCCTTCCCATATTTTTCCTTCCTTGCATATTTCTTCTACTTCCCCCCTCCCCCCCCCTCAATTCTGTGTAGGAAAACTACCTGGAATACAGTCAGTGCTTACACACAACTGATATTAGGCACCAAAATCTTTGTTGACTATATAAATAAAAGATTCTTCTCCCTCTTGGACAATAATTCTGAAACTCTGAAGCCTGACTGTATAAGAGCAGTTTCAAAGATGTGAATTGTATTCAATTATTTGTTGAAAATAAAATAAATAATTTGCTACTTATACTTTTGCAACTTGGGGAAAAAAATGCAAACAGATAAAAGTTCTGAATGGGAGAATCAAAGAGTATTCTAACAAGAGGGGAAATCTATGCCCTAAAATTTAATATAAGGATTAAATTATTTTAATAAATTGATTTGCTCTCTAATGCAACATTAAGATATCATATGACTCATAGCTATACCATATTAACCCCAGATCTGTGGCTGGTCATTTTAGAACTCTGTTCTTTGGGCTTATTGATTAAATATTTTAATTCAGATCAAGTCTCCAAATTTGACAAAGTTAATTCTAGTTCTGTACATGCATTTTCTTGTGAGTGATATGATATGCCAAACTTTAACAAATGATGAAAGAAGATTTTAAAGCTATAGGACAGAAGATAAATGAATATTTTTTTTAAGCTGTAGGACCATTATGGGGCTGTTTTTGTTGACTGGTTCTGAGAAAAGAGCATGGAGCACTGTACATATAAAGACTGTCTCACTGTTAATCTAAATTTAGCATATACATTTTTTATAGTGATATCCTATGAAGTTTGGAATTCTTTACCTTATGGCAGTTTATCCTTATGTTTCCAGTTTTGACTTGAATTTCAGGGGATTGGAGACATGGTACTGTACTTCCTGAGCTGAGTTCCTTGCTTAGGAATTCCCTCCTCCTCCTGGTATGACATAGACAGATTTGTTGACCTTTAGAAGAAGATAGGTTTGACCATGTCAAATAAACTTATTGGTTAAATATAGCTGGTAAAGATGGAGCAGGTTGAAGAATGATGTATGAATATCTTTATTATTGAATTCTAATGTTGACTTTAATTGTGTTTTAATTTAAATGTAATAGATTTTTAAGCCTTTGTGGCTTCATCTGAAATAAAAATAACTATTAAACAGTTCAGATTTGGAAGATTTTTCCTAGAGAACCATAAGAAAGCAGATACAGTGCTGAATTATTGAATCTTTGTCCTCTTTTTTATATATTTAAGATTATTCAGAATATATAGATAATAGAATTATGAGCCTACTTGTTCTAGTCATTCCTGAGCCAAAATTATTTTTAAAGATTTAGAGATGACTCACTCATCATGTTTTTCCTCTTCATTTAGTCAGAGATTATAGCAGCAACCAGGTTACTGTGTAGATATAATGACACACAAAATTTCCCTCTCTTATGGAGGCATAAAGTATTATTGTGACATCAAGCCTTCCTACACTATTTCCTGTAGTTGGTGTTACAAATATATTATGGGTCCATAGAAAGTGAAGACTCCAAAAAAGTCATCCTCTTTAATTCCACCCACCCAATGTCTCTTTCAGAGTTTATACATTAGTATTAATGAAGCCAGAGAATAGTGATACAGTAGTATTAAGTCTGTAGTGTAGTTTTAAGTAAAAGTTTAGATCTACTATCTTTGCATTTGTTTGTTTTTTACAAGTCAGAGAATGCACCAGTGATGAAGTTGAACTTTTCTCATCCAGTTGGAAGAACATTGATATGAAAGAAGACAAATTAGAAAAAAAAAAATTTGCATTAAGATAGCTTTTGGTACTTTTAAATTTTAGTTTATTTTTTAACCAAAGCAGTAAGATCTATTGACTAAGAAAATATTAAATTACCTGTTCAGCAATCTACATTTAACTTTCAGTTATAAATTATCATGCTACCATTGAATTAAAATTATCACTTAGAGGCCTTATCAACATTGAATATGCAAAAAATTTTTCATCTTAGCTTATGAATATATATATATGTGTGTTTGTGATTACTTTTGTTTATATTTTTGTTCTTGTTCCCTCCCCCACTAAGGATCATAGAATTAGAGATGGAGAGGACCTTATATGTCATCCATTCCAACCTCTTCTTTATTTTATATTTGGAAAAAACTACCTTCCAGACAACATAAATGATGTATGCAAAGTCACATAGGAGCAATTTTATCAAATTTTTTAATCAAAAAATTTATCAAATCTTAATCCCACACTTTGGCAACTGTATTGTATTTATTGTATATTATAGTTATAATATATATATATATATATATATACATATATATATGTATATATATGTCTTTAGAGAGTATAAACTATCAGTACATGGGCTGTTTTATTTAAATATTGAATATCCCACCTAAAAGAGTTCTATACACAACAAGGGCTTAAGAAATTCTGAATACTACACTTAAGGGAAAAATAATAATATACATTGTGAAAGTATATAGAAATATATGGGATAATGTAATAATTGCATTAAGACTGCTTTGTAACATATTACATGATTTTAGATATAACATCAAATAGAAAGCTGTGTGATAGAGTTAAAAGAGCAGTTATCTCTAGAGTGAAGAGACCACAAGTCCAAATTTTGTAATGAATATCACTTTGAAACACGTCAATTTAACTTCTCGGCAAAATCATCAAATCAAACCTTCTGGAGTTTCCATCCAGCTCTAGGTCTTGTAGGGGCTCAATAAATGTCCAATTAATTAATTGGATATATGAGGGGTAGGAAGATATTGGGAATTATAACTTTGTCTGATCTGAGGAAAGAAGGGCCTAAATTCTGCTTAAAATAAATTGAGGAATCATAGAATCATTGGATAGATATAGCAAGCTGGTCTTGGAGTCTAAAAAACCTAGATTCAGATCCTGCTTCTGACACATATACTGTGTTGATCTTGGTCAACTCCCTTAACTTTCAGTGTCCCAGACAACTCTCTAACACTTTAAGTTTTGGAAAAAGTGCTGATTTGATTGGTAGAAATTTCTCATCAGGAGATTCATATGATGATGAATCTACAGATCTACTTCCCCCACCTTCCTCCATCGAATGAAATTTTATTTTTATTTTTCTTTAGCTTCCTAAGGTGACAAGAATATCAATCAACATACTATCTCTAATACCACATGTAATATCTCTTTAATTTATTGGTTAAGAAATTAGATCTTTATGTCAACAATTTAAAACATAATACTTTATAAAAGAAACATACAGGAATATTGTTTTAAAGTTATTTAAAAGCTCATGCTCTGGAACTTAATTTCTCTATTTCTCAATCATATAGTTGTACAGTGAAGATGATTCTTATATTGGCTTTTATAAGCTATAAAATATGTGATAATAAATAGGTAATATTTACATATATTATCTATTAGTTCTTCACATGATCACTTTGGGGAAATAGGTGTTAGCTTCCTGTTTTAGAGATGAAGAAACTAATTTCCAGACATTAGCCCAGGATTACACATCTATTCTAGGACAGAATACATATAACATGTATATATGTATATTCCTAACATAGACTGACCATCTGAGTCAACATACATTTATTAAGTACCAATTACTATGTAGAGGCTGCTATACAAGCTATTGGAAATGACAAGTGATATAATTTAGTACTGGGAGTGATAAGACTTTGATCACTTTGTAGTTCTGATTTTTCATCTATCAAGTAAAAAGTGTTTTCCCTCTTATCTGACTGCTATAAAAATGCTTTTTATGTACTTTGCAATGCTGAAAATTAAGAACTAGAATTAAGAGTAATTTCTAATAAGAACACTGATGAATTCAAAGAGATTATTTTGAAAGCATTTGAGGAAATTGAGGCATTTGACCAACAAGCTGCTTTTAAAATACTTTTTCTTAGGCTTATGAAGAAGTCTGATCAGAAACTTCAGATGATTTTGAGGATTTTCTGAATGGTAAAATTACAAACTTTCAGACTTTGAAGGTATGTCCCAGCATCCATCTTATTCAACTCATTCCTGAAAAAGAATTTTCTCTACAGAATACCTGACAAATGGTTAACGCAACCTTTGTTTGATGATGCAACAAGAAAGGCATTGGCTTCTAAGGCATTCCATTCCACTTATAGGTAGCTTTAAGTGTTAGTCTTCCTTGACAAGAAGCTTAACTTTGCTTTAACAACTTCCAACTATTTATATTTTGAGAGGAAGGCATAGGAATTTTTTGCAATATACGTGAGAAAAAAAACTTATCAGTTTCAATGAAGGTGTTGGAATTAGAATTAAACCAAAATCTGCCATTATTGTCTTACCTGGGTGATTCAAGGATCCAGTTCACGGAAAACAGCTGTGTGCATACATTGGTCCTGGAAAGGTTTTTCACCTGAACCACCTATATTCAAAAACAAACAAACTAAAACAATCCATGAACATTTTTACCTCATTAAATATTTCTGTACAGACCATACTGTCTGAGAATCTATATCTTTTGTTTAGTATCCCGATTTTTATCAAAATTTCAAATTTTATCCAATGTATTGTTAGATTTCTAAACTCATTTATACAAGTTAATATTAAAGAGAAGAGAAGAATGATGAGTCTGCATTCTTTAAAGCTTGTTTTACATTTAGCAAGTTCTCTGAATCAATTCCTTTTCTTCTTGTAAGGTGCCTACAGCATGACTCTTGGGAGGCAAAGTCTAAAAATAAAGGACTCTAGGAGGCTGAAAGAAATCTCTGATTACTCATAGAAAGAAAAGGTGTTGGGATTTACCACCTATTACCTCCTAACTTTTTCTTGGACATGGAATAAAAATTTACATTCTGTTTTGTCTGTAAGTTTTGAAGTTTGAACATACTTACAGTAGTCAAAGCTGTTCTCTTCACTGTGGTTGCTCCTGTAATGGTATGTCATTAATCTCACCGTTCCGACCCTCACTAGGTCAGGCAGGTCACCATGGATACGTTTATCTGTACTTGTGACCCGTGATATATAAAGCAGCAGATGTTGGACCATACTTTGGGTACATTTCATCCTGTCTACCAAAATCATAAACTACCTTGCATAAACATTGTGTTCTCCCAGTTGTTCCAAAGGCAAATGGTAGTGGAAGGGAATCTTTATACTCATAATTTGCAACTATAGTTTATGAGGGGCATTATAACAGAGCATAAATTAAGTTTATGTAGTTTCTAAGCACACTCTAGTCCACTATTATCTTCAATTCTAGGCCTAGCTCACTGCCCACTTGCAGTATATGTATGTGTGTATCTACATATATATATTTTATAATTTACTCACTGGGTTGCTTGTCTAAATACATTTCATAATTTGGGACATATGCATTCTTCATATGTTTGGTTTTTTCTAGTATGAATCCAGTAAGCCAAACTCATTTTAGCCAACCCCCCCCCTTTTTTTTAATTAAAGATGAACCACATGTTTACTGTACTAGTTAGATGTAGTAAATATAGTGTTATCAAAAAACATCATCTGGTGAATCTTACAATCCATAAGAAATACTTATTCCACTTATAATACATTCTTCATGATATTGGATATGCTTTGGTGGACATATATTTTACTGATAAATTAATGATTTGATCCTCAATCAATCTATAAACATTTGTTAAATTCCTAGGGGCTAGGTGCTAGGGACCCAAAGATGCAAAACAGTCTTTGTCTTCAAGGAGCTTGCAGTCAATGAAGAAAAATATACATGTGAGCAACATATAAAATAAATGCAAGCTAATTTAGAGTGGGGGAAGACACTAACAACTGGGGGCATCAGGCATAATATAAAAAATAGTACTTGAAAAGATTTTAAGAAGCAGAATAGAGTTCATGCTAGGGAAGGGGGACATCCAGGATAGGAGATGGATTATAGTATGTGAAGACTTGAAAGAACAGTTTGTCTAACCAGAAGAATAGATAAAAGAGAGTAATACATAATAATAAAGATCAGAGCCAAGTTGTGAAGATTTTTAAATGCCAAACAAGGGAGTTCAAATTTGATCCTAGGATTTTAGAGAATCAGGGAAATTTACTGGGTAAGACTTGAGATTCAGGAAAATCACTTTAGCAGTATGGAAGTTGGATTGGAGAAAGTAGTCAGGGAGACCAGTTAGAAATCTATGTTGCAATAGTTTGGGTGAGAGGTGGATGACAAGTTGAATGAAGATGGTGGCTAAATGAGTGAAGAGAAGGGAATGGGTGGAAGAGATGCTAGGGAAGTAGAATTGATGAGACTTAGCTATGTGGGGATAGGTTTACTCTGAGATTGAGAACCTTTATGTATCTGAGAAAAGTAGTACCCTTAAGAGAAATAGAAAAGTTCAGAAAAAATAGATTTGAGATTGGAGGGAAAGTAATGGATTCTATTTTAGACACACTGAGTTTAAAAATGTCAATGGAACATCTGATTTGAAATGTTCACTAAGATGTTAATGAGGAGGAACTGGAATTCAGGATAGATCTTAGGACTGAATATATAGATATGGGGGTCATCTTCATAGAAATGATATTTATGTCCATGGAATATGATATGGTCAACTCCTTCTATGCAGTTCTCTCTGATACTCAAAAACAAAACAAAGCTTCACTTGATCTTACTATTCCTGTAACTATTCTGCAATATTTCTCATCCTTTTTGCCATAAAACATCAAGATCTACTCTAGTTGTTTTTACTTTATCTTCTCTTATTCACTCCTCAACTTTGGTTTATGCCCTTATGACAAATGAAAGTCTTTTTTCCAATGACCTGCTATCTTTAATTCCCTCTCCTTCACCCCTTTCCATATCAGTTGCCATGTCTTATTCATTTTATCTATACAGTACTGTTCACATATATCATTTTCTCTCATTACCTCTATTTTTGTTCAGGCTCTCATCTACCTCTCACCTGGGCTATTGCAATAATCTTTAAATTGGTATCCCTTTCTTTAACCTTTCCTCTCTACAGTCTATCTTCTACATGACTAGCAAACTGATAATACAAAATCACAGGTGTGAGCATTCTAATTGTCCAAGAAGTTCCAGTGGCCTGCTCTTGACTGTTGGATAAAAGAGACACTCTTCTGCTCATCATTTAAAGTCTTTGCAGTTAGGCTCCCATCTACATTCCATATTTAATGGACCTATTTACTGTTTTCTGTACATGACAGTCTATCTTCCATACCAGTATCTATTGGACAAGTCCTCCATATTTAGAATACATTCCCTTCTCACCTGCCTCCTTTAGAATTCTGTTTTCTTCGAGGCTTTTAATACAAATGTTATCTTCTATAAGAGTTCTGTCTTGATTCCTACAACAGGAATCTTCTCACCCTTAGATAATTACTATGTGTTTAATTTCAATTACCCCTCAATCTAATTTTAGTTTATTGAGGGCAAGGATTGTTTTTTGTTTTTGTTTTTGTAGCTATCAAATAAAAACAATTAATACTGGACTATGTAATTTTTAAAACCAAGACTGTCAGAGACTATTTTGTTTAGTTGATCATTAATTTATCAAACCATTTTTGTATTAGGAAAGGCCCAAAGTAGATAGAACTTCTAACAGAACTCTTTTCCTCAATAAGAATTCAGGTAATATTTATAGGAAACTTGAACAGCAGCAAAAAAAAAAAAAAAAAAAAAAAAATACAATCTGGGTTAACATTTCAGAATTCCATTCTTTTGGTATCACTTCCCTTACTTCTGGAATTAAATATAGCCCCTTCTTTTCTTCAAAAATTTAAATAAGTTAATCCTTTCTCAAGTCCTATAACTAGTTATTTCTGTCAATGATTAGACTAGAATATAGTTTTAAGGCATTACTTTCTCTTTTTGTCTTTAAAATATTTTTATTTGTGTTTTTTCTTTTTTTTAAATTATAGCTTTTTATATACAAAACATATGCATGGATAATTTTTCAACATTGACCCTTGCAAAAACTTCTATTTCAACTTTTCCCCTCCTTGCCTCCACCCCCTCCCCTAGATGGCAGGTAGTCCCATACATGTTAAATATGTTAAAGTATATATTAAATACAATATATATATATATATGTATATATATACATATTTATACAATTATCCTGTTGCAAAAGGAAGATCAGATTTAGAAAGTAAAAGTAACCCGAAAAGAAAAAACAAAAATGCAAGCAAACAATAACAGAAAGAGTGGAAATGTTATGTTGTGGTCCATTCTCATTTCCCAGTGTTCTTTCTTTGAGTGTAGCTGGTTCTGTTCATTACAGATCAATTGGAACTGATTTTGGATCCTCTCATTGTTGAGGAGAGCCATGTCCATCAGAATTGATCATCATGTAATGTTGTTGTTGCTGTGTATAATGGTCTCCTGGTTTTGCTCATTTCATTTAGCATCAGTTCATATATGTCTCTCCAAGTTTTTCTGTATTCATCCTGCTGGTCATTTCTTATAGAACAATAATATTCCATAACATTCATATGCCACAATTTATTCAGCCATTCTCCCATTGATGGACATCCCTTCAATTTCCAGTTTCTAGCTACTATGAAAAGAGCTGTCACAAACATTTTTGCACATATGGGTTCCTTTCCCTTTTTTAACATCTCTTTAGGGTATAAGCCCAGTAGTAACACTGCTGGATCAAAGGGTATGTACAGTTTGATAATTTTTTGAGTATAGTTCCAAATTGCTCTCCAGAATGGTTGGATCCATTCATAACTCCACCAATAATGTATCAGTGTCCCAGTTTTCCCACATCCCCTCCAACATTCATCATTATCTTTTCCTGTCATCTTAGCCAATCTGACAGGTGTGTAGTGGTATCTCAAGAGTTGTCTTAATTTGCATTTCTTTGATCAACAATGATTTGGAACACCTTTTCATATGACTAGAAATAGTTTCAATTTCTTCACCTGAAAATTGTCTGTTCATATCCTTTGACCATTTATCAATTGGAGAATGGCTTGATTCCTTATAAATTAGAGTCACTTCTCTATATATTTGAAGATGAGGCCTTTATCAGAACCTTTAGCTGTAAAAATGTTTTCCCAATTTATTGCTTCCCTTCTAATTAAGGCATTACTTTCAATCCATGATTCTTAAGAAAGGATTCTACCTATCAAAGGTACTTAATAGTTGTTTATTAAATAAATAAATGATCCATTACTATTAATGATTTCAATTGCCTCTAAAGCACATCTTTTTGATATCAATATTCTCCCATTCATACTATGTGACTATAAATCTTGGAATACCACAATTTTAGAAGAGTCATTGTTAAGAGTGACCCACAGGGCAATAGAAAGTCATTTAGTGGGTAAAAGTGGGCTTTAAGATACCACAGATAACCTCTGTGAAAGATGTGATATAAAGGACTTAATCAAGGATACATATACATCAGAAAAGAAGATAATAATATCTATGAAATATAATAACAATGACTAGCATTTACATATATGTACATATACATGAATATATATTAATTCATTTGATCCTCACAAGAATCTTAGGAAGTAGGTGTTATTATTATCCTCATTTTACAGGTGAAGAAAATGAAGTTGAAAGGTTAAGTGATGACAAGAGACAATAGCTAATGTCTGAGACAGAATTTGAACAAAAGCCTTCCTGACTCCAAGTCTTGCTCTGTGTCAGTATGAAAAGATCCAAAAAAGGTCTCCAGCATTTTAATTAGATGGATTATGAAGAATATATGAAAGCAGATGAATGAGAATTGAAATTAAGAAAGCATTAGTAAAGAGTATATACATCAATGACATCAAAGATTTGTGGAAATATCAAAAACAATAGATTGGCAGATTTTTTAGTAATGCACAAGGAGAATTATGCAAAATTGAGATTTTCTTTTTAGTTCCTCCAATATCAGTGCAAAACTTTTTGAAAGATAGTATTTTTATTCAGGGTAGAATATTCTGAATAAATACACTTGGAGATTATAAAACTCAAGAGTAACACTTATTACAAATTTGTTTTCATTTTTCTCATTTATTGAGATCCTTTCTTCAAATTACTAAACAGTCTTTCTAAAACATTACACTTTTTTTAAATAAAGGAGAGAAAAGACAACTCCAATCATATGTCTATAGAATACACCCAAATGACATCATTATTTAAGTTGTTTATCCTTGTCTGCACCCATCAGCCTCCTGAGAACTATTTTTCATTCTTACTCTTGATTCTGCTGTCCCCAAACTACTTATAATTTATTCTTGTCTTGACATAAATGATACATTTATAAACATCTAGCTTTGAAATTGAACACAAGGCATTGATTTAAAAAGATTCATCCAGATCAAGAACAACTCAATGTAAAGTATCTGGGCAAAGTGGACACTACTTAGATGTGCTATCATTGCATTAAAGTATGAACATTCCCATTAGTGACCTAGCTCTTTAGGAATTCATTATACTGAAGCTTTCATATAACTATGTCTTTCATATAGCATTTACTCATACATGAAGTGGAATTGCCTATAATTGAGATTTTTTTTAGTTCTTTATTAAGCTGTCATAGAAGGGGTGCTAAATAGAATTGTTGTCTACTGAATTCTGAATAGTGTTACAATGCATTTGTTTCTAAGGAGTCTCTGGAAGACAGAATACTTGCAACTTTGTCTCACTTAAATCCAATTCACCTATAAGTTAGGAAATCAATTGTGATGTCATTGGTTTGCTTTGAAAATGAAGGACAAACAACAACAATCTCAAATATAATAGTAGATGCTTTCCCAGCTATGACGTGTTTGGGAGATTTGAAAGCACTAGACAAAATAATAGGATTCAAAATTTTATGGGAACTAAAGTGCATGATCTTTGACCAACAGCTCTCACAGTCCAATGCCTTACAATTTACAGGGAACTTCATATACATTATTTCATGCTAGGAGTAATTTAAGTTGTGTGCTTTTTCCCCACTTATAAATTATTTCAAGAACAGTAAGAAAGGAGGCATGTTGTCAATGGATTCTTTTTCACGGAATGAACTTCTGCTGGTAACTTTCAAGTTCAAGAGTTACTTCCTAATATATAATCATTACTTCTCTCTAGTCCCTCATAGTTTGCTTATATATTATATATTAAAAGATTTTAAAATATATATTATATTGCTTCAGGAAGCAGTTACTTTCTTCTGAATTCTTACTAGTTTACATTTTGGTTCTAGGAAAGGCAATCTTGAGAAATATTTATTTGAAAATCTTTTTCATATATTTCATTCTAAATCATAAATTTACAGGACTACAAAGTTAATCCACTCAGATTTTTTAGATAAAATTATATCTTAATATCTCTATGAGATATTTATTTCCTACCCCTTTCCAGTCTCCCAAATTCATTCCTTTCAATTGCCTTTTTCAGAATTTTCCAGTCCTTGCTATCAGGATATGCTTTCTTATATAAAGTGTCCTAAAAACTTATTTAAACCTGAATAGCTTAAAACTACACCAAAAGTTTTAGGACATACTGCATCTACTTAGCCACCCATCTATCCATCCACTCATCCATTTATTTGTCTATCTATCCATTCATTTATTAATTAATTTATTTGTTTAGTGAGACAATCCTAATTAAGCAACTTTGCTAGGATCATGTAGTAAGTATTTGAAGCCAGATTTGAATTCAGATAGATGATTCCTCCTGACTTCAGACCTGACACTCTATGTACTGTACCATTTAAAGAATTACCAAGTCAGAGTATTCTATTTTTTGTACATCTCTAATGATCAGAAAATGTTTCTTAATTTTGAGTTAATTTTGTAATTTGGCCCTTTGGAGCCAAGAAAAGCAAATTTAATATCTCTTCTAATGTTTGAAAACATAAATTATATCCTTGCTGAATCTTATTTTCTATTGTTTTCATTTAACAATATTTAGTTTTTCCCAATTACATAAAAAGATAGTTTTCAACATTCACTTTTGTTTGAATTCCCCCCTCCCCAAGACAGCAAACAATCTGGTATAGGTTATAGATGTACAATTATTTTAAACATATTTCCATATTAGTCATGTAAAGGAAAAATCAAAACAGAAGGGAAAAACCACAAGAAAGAAAAAACAAATAAAAAAGGTGAAAATAGTATGCTTTGGTCCACATTCAATCTCTATAGTTCTTTCTCTGGATGAGGATGGCATTTTCCATCCCAAGTTTATTGGAATTGTTTTGAATCACTGTATTGCTAAGTAAAGCAAAGTCTATCAAAGTTGACCATCTGTACAATGGTGCTGTTACTATGTACAATGATCTCCTGATTCTGCTCACTTCACTCAGCATCAATTCATGTTAGTTTTTCCAGGTTTTTCTGAAATCCACCTGCTCATCATTTCTTTTAGAACCATAGTGTTCTATTACATTTATATACTATAATTTATTCAGCCATTCCCAATTGATGGGGATACACTCGATTTGCAATTTCTTGCCACACTGAAAAAGCTGTTAAAACATTTTTGCACATTGTGATCCTTTATCCTCTAAATTATGTCCTTCCTAAGATTTCTCTTCTCCAAATTTAAACTTTTCCAGTACCTTGAACTGATCTCATAGAACATTTATTATGTAAAGACATCATGATTCTTCTCTTTAGATATTTGGGATTCCATTTTCTCCCAGTTTTCCTTCCAGATATCTGACTACTCCTTCTCTGTATCCTATGCTAGATCCTCTTTCAGATCATGCCCTTTAATTCTAGATGGCTGTTTTCTCTTCTTCCTCTATATTACTTCACTTAGTGATCTCATCAGCTCCCATGGATTTAATTACCATTTCTAGATTGATGATTCTCAAATGTATCTATCCTGCCCTAGTCTCTCTGATGACCTTTAGTTTTGCTTTTCCAATCTGTATTTATGAAAATTGCTTTGATGGCTGAATAGAGAATGGAATGGAATAGGGAAAGACTTGACATGGGTAGACCATCAATAAATTGTTGCAGCAGCTTAGACATGAAGTGATGAAGGCTTTCACTAGAATGGTGACAGTTATAAAAGAGAAGGGGACTTCTTCAAGGAATATTTCAAAAGTAAATTTGGAAAACAACAACTTGCATATGGGGGGTGAGATAGGAGGAATCCAGGTCTCTAGCCTGAGGGATTGGGAGGATGATATTGCCCTCTACCGTAACTGGAGAAGGAAAGAAGCAAGCAGCATTTAGGGGGATGAATTCTTTTTTTTTTTTTTTTTGATACATTGTGTTTAAGATAAATATTAACATCCTGTTTGAGAAATTGTAAAAGTAATTGGAAATATCAGATTGGAAATCAGTAAAGAGATTGGAGCAGAATAGGTAGATTTGAGAATCATTATCCTAGAGAAGGTAATTAAATCCATGGAAGCTGATGATATTAACAAATGAAATGCTATAGAGAAGAAGAGAAGAGGGCTCAGGACAGAACTCTGAGGGACATTTAGGATTAGAGGGCATGATCTGAAAGAGGACCCAGGAAAAGAGACCTATCCAGGATAGGTAGGGGAAAAATCAGGTATTGTATCTCCAAAATTTATAAAGATGAGAGTGTTGAGGTGGTCAGTACTGGAAAGGAATGGGCAGAGAATCACTACTCTCAAAGAAAAACCAGGTTCCACTAAGAGCAAGTAGATGGAAAGAGGAAGAGAAATAGATTTAAGATGAAGGGGAATTTGTTGCCAATGGAAAAAGCATTCCAAAGGGCACAGTGGAAGAGCTAGGTGGAATTAGGGTGACACTTTGAAAGAAAATGGGGAATATGTTTTAGGAGGTGTGGAATAGGGTTTGTATGATTATATACAAGAATTCAAAGTCAGTGAAGGGTATGACCTGGTGGGAACTCAATGTTCATCATTGAGTGGAGAGCACCACTCCTCTACCCTTAAAACATAGGTATACAAGGAGATGGGAAACCTGAAGTGCAAAGGAAGGTTGCTTTCTTTGATCTAGAGGTTCTCCACATCCCATTTGAGAAATTGGGGTGTCAGCAGAAATTGGAAGATGACTTGTGTTATATTAGTTTCCACTAACTCACTTTTCTCTTATACATCTCTACCCAACTTCCAAATTAATATTTCTAAGACACAGATCCTAAGACACTTCATTATACAGAAATCTTCAGAGGTTCCATAGATGAAAGATGGAAGTGGTTGCTTTGGGGCAGATTCTAAGATGGTGCAAAACATTTCACTGAAAGTCTATGACACACTTTCCTATAAGTACATACAGAATCCAGACGGAAGGGGATACAAACTTTAGAAAACAAGGGGCGAAAGGGTAATTCACAGTTCACTGCTGCATGGCAATCTTTTTTATTCTTTCCTCATTAGCTCTCAATCATACTCCCTACATTATTTCAAACCTTCCTTTCCTTCCTCAAGCCACCGACAAGACCCTTACTTTATCCCTAACTTTCCTAAGGAGTAAAACTCATCTTCCATGAATATTTTCTCCCCTGCTCTGTCTTCCTTTGTTGTAGTCTCTGAACAAGAGGTAGCCCTTTTCGTCATAAAGGCCAATTCTTTTGCTTGTATGTTTGATGCCATCTTGTCTTGTTTCCTATGGAAACTGACCTTTTAGTGATTTTTCTCTCACCTCCCAACTCTTTATCTACTGGCTCCCTCCTTGCTTCTTTTTTTTTCCTCTATTTTTTATTATTAAAGCTTTTTACTTTCAAAACATAGGCATAGATAATTTTTAACATTCACCCCTGCAAATCCTTGTGTTCCAAATTTTTTCCCTCCTTTCCCCCCTGTAGAGGGCTGAAACTATTGGGTTGATGCACTCAGGTCGGGACTGCTAAGCGCTTGAGGCTAACTACTGCTTGGAGGATATTCTTTGGGTATATGCTTGGAAAATGGTCCTTTCCACTATCTGTACTAGCTCAATGATTGGTGAATAGAGGATTGTAGGAGGGACTAGGGGTGGAGTAAGACTAGCCAGGGATACACTCAAGGCAATAGACGAGAGCGAAGGTGGTTGCAGAGATCCTGCTTCCATCCTGTTCAATCCTGTATAAGGGGACCAAGAATAAAGATTGAGGACTTTTGCTTATCCTGACTCCGGCTGATTCTGGGGTGTCCTGGATGCCAGTGTGGTCGTTATACGCCTCCCTCCGTGCCCTAGACACCTTGCCCTAGATGGCAAGTAATCCAATATATGTTAAACCTGTACAGTTTTTCTATACATATTTCCACAATTATCATGCTGCACAGGAAAAATTAGATGAATCAAACCAGTTCCAATTGTTCAGTGATGAAGAGAGCCATCTACACCCAGAGAGGACTGTGGGAATTGAATGTGGACTACAACATAGCATTCTCATTTTGTTGTTGTTTGCTTGTATTTTGTTTTCTTTCTCAGTTTTTTTTTCCTTCTTGATCTGATTTTTTCTTGTGCAGCAAGATAACTGTACAAATATATATACATATATTAGATTTAACATACATTTTAACATATTTAACATGTATTGGACTACCTGCCATCTGGGGGAGGGGGTGAGGGGAAGAAGGAGATAATTTGGAACAGAAGGTTTTGCAAGGGTCAATGTTGAAAAATTACCCATGCATATGTTTTGTAAATAAAAAAGCTTTAATTTTGAAAAAATGAAAAATCAAAAGAGAAAAAATTAGAATAAAAACAAAATGCAAACAATTTCTTCTGTCCTTCTTATAAGCTAGTCTTAGAAAATCTTCACTTGACCAACCAACCCTGCAGCTTTCATCCTATATTACTTCTCCCTTTCATAAAATCCTTGAAAAAAAATGGCTAATGCTCAATTATATCCATTTTTTCACCTCTCCTTTCTTTCTTTTGCCAAATTCATCTTTTTATTTTTATAAGAATTTATTTTCTTTCCTCATTCCCATCCTTCTGCCCCAACAGCTGAATTTAAAAAAAAAAAAAGAAAAAGAAAACCCTATAATAAATACTGGCCATGTTCAAAAATGTATCTCATTCTGCATTTTAAGTACTCATTCTTAAATCTCATAATCTAGCATATTATAAGATAATTAATATGATAATGATACTGTCTTTCTACTGAATAGCTACTAAGAATTTTTTAAATTGTAAAATCATTTGACCTTTTCTAAGTTCTCTTGTCTACAATTATCTACCTTTTCTTTCTGTCTCTCTTCCTTTAAACTTCCACAACACTGCTCTATTTTGTTTATTTTCCTACAATTCAGTGTTCTTGGCTGGAGTATCACTTATCACTTACTTATTGATCTTGGATGTCTGCCAAAACTCTATCTTGAGCTTTCTTTTCCTGACTCTGTATATATTCTTGGTAATGTCAATGCTCCTGTGGATTTAATTATCACCTTACACAAATGAATCTTGGTTATATATCCAGCCCTAATCTCTCTCCTGAACTCATCTCATTTTAAATTCTAGTCCCATGTCAGTAAAAAATCTTGCATGAGCCAACCTCCCACATTTCTACTACATATCTCTTCTCATTGTTTCCCAACTTCTATTGAGACTATCATCTTTCTTCCAGTCATGCAGGTTCAAAAATCCTGAAATTGTCCTTTCTTCTTTTCCCATAGACAACTAGTTACTAAATCTTGTTGATTCTATTTCTTTCTTTTGCATCTATTTTCTTCCTTTTATGCACAAGGTTACCGCCTTAGTTCATACCCTTATCATCTCTCTTGGACTGTTGGATTATCTCAATTATTGCATATTTTATTTCCTTGTTTCTACTAACTCCTTTTTCTCTAGGAATGTGTATCCATTCCTACACAACTTCCAAATTAATATTCCCTAGACACTTCATTATACAGAAATCTTTAGAGGCTTCCTAATACCTCTAAGATAAAATACAAAATCTTCTACTTGATACTTTAAGCTTTCTACAATATAGTTCTCATCTGCCTTTCTAGTCTTCTTTCATGTTTCTCCTTTTTACACACTTTCTGTTCCATCCAAATAGGCTTACTTGTTTTTATCCATAATAAGACATTCCATTTTCCATCTTCTTGTCTTTGTAAAGGCTGTTTTCCAAGGGTGGGAGGCATTCACTCCTCACTTCTGCCTGTTAGAATCCTTAATTTCTTTCAAAGGTCAGCTCAGGTATCATCCCTACTCAAATTCTTTCCTGATTTCTTCAGTTATTGATGCTTCTCTGATCAAATTCTTGTATTTTTTATATTGTATTGTTTTTTCTATATAGATAATAGCTAATATTTTATAGCACTTCAAGATTTCTAAAGTATTTTAAATATATTTTCCATTTGATCCTCACAATAACTTTCTGTAACAGTTATTGTATTCCTAGTACAGTGTTTTACAAATAGAAGGCATCTAATAAATATTTGATGAATAAAGTCAAATTATTGCTTCCAAGATGTGAAACCACAGGATTTCACAGGAATAGCATTTGTATTGAAAAGGTAGATGTTTATAGTTTAGGATCATTAAATGTAATCCACAGTTTCCCAAATCAAATCTACTCTCTCCCTCCTATTCAATTCTAAGTTCAACCTTTTGTTCAGCTTAAGTGCCCACCACACACAAATGTGTATCACTTTCAATGAACTGGCTATCCAATTGCATATCATCCTCATTTTTCATTCATGTAGTTTTCCTTATATGATTTGTTAGGTCTATCTCTTTTGATTAACTAGAAATTATTGAGAAGGACATCTATTGTTCTTTTTAATTTGTTGGGGAATTGTAATTTCTTCTTTGTTGGAGGAAACTATTTGTCAGAGATGTAGATCTTTATAACTTAAAGACTGAGGAAATGAAAAGTTTAATAGCTGGTACTGGGTCAAATCACAAGCATTTTTTAGAGCTAGGATTTGAACCCGTGTCTTGCTAACTTGTCCTTTTATTAACTATGTCACACTGACTAATACTATTATATGACTAATGCAGTATCCTTCTGCTTTGTAGTAAGTCACAACCTTTCAGTCTGTGCTTAAACTGGATCTGAGAACACAGTTAAATTTCTGTGTGAGCAATAACAACAAAGCAGGGTTTGTTTTAATGAATATCTAAACTTATGAAAGTGAGAGAGAAAATATTAATGGCAAAAATTAAACCTAAAAATTTGA
This sequence comes from Antechinus flavipes, assembly GCF_016432865.1. NCBI lineage: Eukaryota > Metazoa > Chordata > Mammalia > Dasyuromorphia > Dasyuridae > Antechinus > Antechinus flavipes. The sequence goes on along the minus strand of NC_067400.1, from coordinate 151,337,565 downwards.
TAGTTTTTTGGAGAGTAGATTATTAAACATTTCTAGTCACACCCTGAATGTTCAGACTATATAAGATGTAGAGAAGGTAAGATCTGTATTGGTACAGGAAGGTTATTACTAGAAACCTCTGTACGAGCGTACGAATTAATGAGTCAACTTTAAAAACAAAACAAAACAAAAAACGATTTGGATAAAAAAGACAATGAAGACGTTTTGGCATGTTGTTCTTTGTTTTAGAAGAGTACCAAAAGAATATCACTATTGGGGTCAAGATACAGAGCAGCTGACTATGGCTGATCAGATCAATCTGAATTCCAAAGGCTTTAACCACAGCTGGGACACAAATAATCCATATGAACATTTGAAGTGGAGATGTCTCTAATTTTGCGCATCTCATGTTTCTTTTGATCCAAGGCAATTCTGCTTCACTTATGGAACCCAGCACCTTCTTTGATGTGATCATGACCGGGCTGTCCTGTGTCAGCATCTCCTATGTCTCTCAGTGTTTGGCATGATTGTGTTATTTGTTTGCTTTGAGACCAGGTCTCTCTATATCACCCAGGTTGGAAATCAGCCGCCACCTGCTCCCTCCCTTAAGCCTCCTTTAAGCTCCTTGCTTATCAGCCCAGAAGCTTGAACATGTTCTCTTTCTGATCAGAACTAGCTCATCAGTCCCTTCACAGAAAACTTAGTGGCCATGACTTCTGGCACCTCTCTGTTTTGGTGCCCGACAGTGCCAATATCCAATTGGCTTTAGCTCTCTTTATTGCTGCTCTCAATCCTGAAATTGTTATCCACCAGTCGTATCCTCTCCTAAATAGCAGGGGATTATAGATGTATGCTACTATATCCAGTGCCATGATTTGTTTTAATTAACCCATATTGACTTGTATTGATAATGGTTTTTAAAATTTACTCCCAAACTATAATTTAAACCATCAATTTCAGGTTCTTTTCAAGAATCAAAGTAAAGCTCACTTATTGTCCTTGTTTTGAAAATTGATATATTTGTCCATCTTAGATCCTAGGAAACCTCTATTATTTTTTCTGCAATTTCTTAAGAAATGCCAACTGTGTTTCAATTATAACATCCTTTTCCTTCTCTGTATTGTAATATAATTTGTGCCAGATAATTTAAACTCATTGAGAGAAGTCAGATTCTCATTTAACTACCCCTTCACTATTTTGAATTTAAAATCTGTGGTATTTTAATTTTATACTTCCTTTACAGAAAATCATTTTTCAAGATATGTAGATTAATGGACAAGGGACAAAGAATTAGGTAGGATATAGAAGAGTGTGGAAAGTTATGGGAGTGGGACAAGGTATATAGATTAATGGGAAAAAGATAAAAGGGGGAAAGAGTGGCATAGGATAAGGTGAGGTACAGAAGGCTGTTTAGATTAATTCCAGTGGAATAAAGTGTGTAAATTAATGGGAATAAGATAAAGAGGGAAGGAAAGAATGGGGAGAAAAGATAAGGGAAGGATCCATGGAGAAGGGTAGCTTAAATAGTAGCAAGACAAGTTAAGGAGTTGAATTAAAGCAGAAGAAATAGCAGGGATAGGAAATGAGAGATATACACAAACACAATAACAAAGATCAGGAGTAGAATTTATTACAAAAAAAAGTAGGGCTAGGAATCATTGATCTCAAAGTCAAACTTAAAAAATTCATCAAGAGAGAAATCTACATTATATGCCAGTTATATTAATATTGTTTTAGATACATGCTTACATATGTATAAATGTGTGTATCTATGTATGTCTGTATGCATGTGTATATAGATATATATGTGGGAGATTGTGAATGTTTATATATATGTATATGTGTGTGTGTGTGTGTGTATGTGTGTGTATATATATATATATATATATATATATATATATATACATATATACATAACTGTGCGTAACTATAGCCTGCTTATAAATGGGGGGAGGTAAGTGGGAGATGAATGGGGAAAAAAAGGATAAACTAAAAATATACAGCAGAGGACAAAAGAATAACCTACAGGGAAGCAAAGAAAAGATGGAGAGTCATGAATTTAATCTCTTCTATCATTATATATACTTTCTTGAAATAGAAATTTATTGTTATATATTTTGAATTCTTCCTATGTTTTTCTGGGTACATGACAATGTTTTGTTTTGCTTTTCTATCTTTTTTTTTCTATTTTGTTTTTTTCTTATTTCTTATTTAGTTTAATAAAAACTTTTTTCTAGCTTGTCAAAATGGAAATAAAACATGAAATAAATCAATATGCCTTTTTTCTATCATCCCGTTTTGTCCTATGCAACCCCACTAGTGTTCTTGTCTCTTTCTTATTCTTTTTTTTTTTTTTGCCACAGAATAATTTCAAAAAGCCATTTTGGTCTATTTTTAACCCTTATATTAAGCTTTGTTCATTCAGGCTTTTGCAGATACTTTTCTTCTAGGACCATATCTTTTTTTTTTTTTTTTTTTGGGTATTGAATTATATGCCCTTGTCTCCATCCTTTCTATATTTCCTTTTAAAATCTGAGCTCTTTGATAAGCCTCCTGGGCAGTCACATTGGTATCTTTATATACTTTTCTCTTTTCTTTCTCAATAAAAAGAGCAAATCTAGGGAAAAGTCAGACTTGGAATGGATCAGAAATGCTAATCAAATTTCATTAGTTTATATAGCCAAACTAGCCTTCTGGCTATTCCTCATACATGGCACTCAGTCTCCCATATGTGTGTCTATGCCCTGATCAACACTTGTGCCTAGAAAGTACTCTATTCTCACTTCCCATTCATAGAATCGCATATATTTTTCAAGCCTCAAATCAAACACCACCTCTATCACCTTCTATAAGAAACAAAATTTTCAGAAGACTTTGTAAAGAAAGAGAGGTTGAATAAAAGGCCTTTTTACATTTCCAGCTATTGTAGTGACTGCATGATCAGTAGAAATATGTGAAGGCTGTCCAGTTGGATAGTGTTATGAATATGGCCAGGTGAACTCTCTTATTTATATATATCTACCTAGAAGCCCAAATGACTGTCTAAGTTGCCTATCCAAGGGTGATATACATAATAAGATCAATAAGACTAGTTAAAACTTCTATGTGGATCTAGTAAATGATGGCTGAAGATTCTGCTAGATGACATTTTGCAGGATCCCTACTGGGGCTTTCACCTGCTGCTAGAAATGTGAACTCATCCCCATTCAATTTTTGCTCTCACATTGTGATTTTTATTTTTGGTGTTCTCATGATTTAAACCCAGGGTCATCTTTGGGAGACACTAACATAATAATATGGGGGCTCTAGGTGCAGGCTATGACATTATTTGGAGCAAAAATATGAGAGGAGAAAAATGTGACTTACTGTAAAAAGAGAGGGAAGTGATACACATGGAGAGAAGGAGTGATTCCATGGTTACTTGTCTTCCTTTTCTCCCATTTATGGATTGCTCAAGAAATTCCTCTTAAATATAATAGTTTTGCATCTAATTTTTCCTCAACATTCTATACTGCACCATATCAAAATTCTTAAAAAACAATACCAAACTTAGTTTGTTAGCAACTTGTTGTTAGCAACAAGTCAAGTGCATGGTCTCTGGTAAAGAATTCTGGAATTAAAAGAAGCTATTATCACTATCACCTTCTCAGGCAAAAGAAGGGTGTGTTTTTAGAAATCAGGATGGAAAATCGAAATTAGGCATAGCTGGGAAGAAGAGAGAAGATCATCTGGAATCCTATTTGCCTTGTTTTGTCACTTACGTAACTATTTGCCTCAGGCAAAAGCTAGAAGTTGACAGTTGCAGGTAAGGATGGCAGAGATCTGCTAAATGGCCCACAGAGTAGCAATTGGAGAGTTGGAAAATGGAGCTGAAGCAGAGCTGAAAACAGAAGGAACTCTTGGATGGGTTTTGCTTGCTGCAAATTAATCATTTGAATGAGCATTCACTCCAAGTAGACTCTAAAAACAGATTTGGAGGAATCAACAGATCATAAAGAAAGAAGCAATAAAAAATGGCACTGGGAGAGATGAAAAGTGAGAGGATAAATAACATGAAGAAGTGACTGTTTAAGCAAAGAAAACCCTTTTGAAAGTCATTCTCAGACCATCAGGACTGTCTGAAATCATACCTCGGCTGAAACTGAGATGGGATGGAGGTAGAAACTAAGTATTCCTAGAGGCCCCAGAAATATTTTGAGAGAGAATTGAAGAAATCTATGAAGTAACCCTTTTAGAATACCCTGGCTACTAAATACTCTCCTGGATTTCTTCTGGGCTTATCCTGGATCAGAATGCTGATGTATTTTCCTAGGAAAAAGGTTTCCTATGTATTTCTCTCATCTCAGGTTATCCTTTTAAGGCTCAGGAAGGTACTGAGATGATGGAAAGATGCTGACCATACTGAAAGAGAACTTTGCAGTGCTACAATAGGAGGTCATTCTGCAAAACCACCAGCTGGGCCCCAAACCTTAATTATCTGTATACCTTTACATATGTAGATATCTTTCCTTCTCTCCATCACCTCCACTTCTTCCCTTTCCCCAAAGGAATTAAAAACCTTTAAGCACCATTTTTTTTTTCCTAATGGTAGGTTACAGAAGATAAGAAATTTGGAGAATATTTTATAAGGAAAGAAAGGGTAAAAAAGGATCTATCTCAGTTCCAAGTATAGAGACCTATGTGAGTCTCTCTAGGTTACATATCCACATCCTATCTGATTAAAAGATACAATCCTAGGTAGACTTGTTGAAGTTAGCATCCAGATCAATCTAGAGATGCTGGAAGTTTTCTCTACAGGCTACTGTTTTCAAGGTCTTTTAAAAATAGTATTTTTTTCTCCCTAATTACATGTCAAAAAGATTTTTAGTACTCATTTTTATAACATCTTAAGTGCCAAATTTTTCTCCCTATCTGCCCTCCCCTTTTCTAAAGACAGTAGCCAGATTGATATAGTTTTTAAATTTGCTTTATTTTTCATTTTAGCCATAGTTCTGAAATAAGAAACAAATCAAAAGAAAAAAAAAACATGAGAAAGCAAAAAGTAAGTGGAAAAAATGCTTCAATCTGCATTCCTAGTTCATTAATTCTTTATCTGATTGTCAAAAGCATTTTCCTTCCTGAGTTCTTTGTACTTGTCTTGGATCATTATGTTGCTGAGAAGAGCTGATTCAATCATAGTTGATCATCACACAATGTCACTGAAACTATGTACAATGTTTTCCTGGTTCTGCTCATTTTACTTTGCATCAGTTCTTATAAATCTTTCCAGGTTTTTCTGAAACCTGCCTGTTCATCATTTTTTATTGCACAATAGAGTTACATTACATTTGTATACCACAATTTGTTCAGCTATTTCTCCAATTGGTGGGTATTCCCTCAGTTTCTAATATTTTGCCACCAGGAAAAGGTGCTATAAAATTATTTTGCACATGTGGGTCCTTTTCCCTTTTTATTTTATCTCTTTGGGATACAGACTTAGTAGTGCTATTGATGGATCAAAGGGTATGTAAAATTTGGTTGCTCTTTGGACATGATTCCAAATTGCTCTCTGGAATGGTTGGATTAGTTCATAACTCCATCCACAATTTGTAGGGTCTTTTTCCGGGCTCTCTGCTACTCCTAAAAACTTAGCAACTCCTACATTTTCTCTATTCTATGACTGTCACTTGACTGAAATTAGATTTATTTGTTGTTCTAAAACTATCTTTCTTTGTATGTTTAATATTGTTGGTCTTTAAAAATATCCAAACCTCTTCTAAGTTTCAAAACTACTAGAAAAGGGTGGAATAGTTGCATGAACATTTTGCCTATCATCTGCTCTTATAAGTAAATCTTCTCTGTTCTTTTTAATGTGAATGTAAGACGAATGATGGAGTGACTTTAATATTGGATAAAGGGAAAATGTGTTTATAAATGCCATTTCTGGCTCTTGTCATTTGTAAAAAATAAATAAACATATTGATTTGCTGTCATATCAACTACATTTTCTGGTATATCCATTCCTCCGAGAGTCAATCCTTATAACAAAAAATAAAAAATATTAAACTTAACTAACACATTGAAAAACTCTGATATCAGTTTTAGTTTTCCCATACTTATGGTCCTCTTCTGTAAAAAAGAATAGGAGGGCACACATTTTCATTCATATGTGTTCTTGGGGCTGAAATTTGTCATAATTTCACAGCCTTCCATTGTAATTGTTTTGCTGTTCTTTCCATTTACCTTGTTATAATTATTGTATATATTTTATTCCTGGTTTTGCTTTCTTCACTTTGTATCAATTTATATAAGGCTTCATATATTTCTTTGAATTCATCATATTCACTGTTTCTCACTGCATGTAGGATTTCATTATATTTATTTCCCAATTGGGGAACATCTATTTTAATTCCATTCCTTTGCTACTATAAAATATTTTGCTAGCAATATTTTGTTGTCTTATATCCCATTTCATTTTCATTTTTCATTTCATTTCTCTTTGAAATAAATTCTAGCAATGAAATTTCTGGGCCAAAAGGACTGGATTTTTTAGCCACTTTTTGCAAGTTGCTTTTAAGAATGGTTGAACCAATTTATAAATCCAACAATTATGTATTAATATGCTTGTCTTTCCAAAATCCTTCCAACATAGAATATTTCTCCCTTTTGTCATCTTTACCAATTTGCTGGGCATGAGATGAAACCTGAGAGTCATTTTGGTTTGTATATCTTATTGGTAATTTGAGGCATTCTTTTGTATAATTGTTATTAGTTTATAATTCTACTTTTGAGAACTGGGTAACTAGCCTATGATCACTTATCTACTGAAGAATAGCTTTTGGTCAAATATGTTTCTATTAGTTGCCTATGTATCTTGAATATCAAATTTTTATCAGAGATATGTATACAAAAATTTCCCCCAACTGACAATTCTTCATATTTTAGTAGTGTTAATTTTATTTATGGAAAAAACTTTTTCAATTTCATATAGTATAATTACTTGATCTAATTCACAAATTCAAGATACTCCAATATATGAAGCTTTGTACAAAAGCCAAATTTCTTTGATTGGCTAAAGTAGTTTTTCAGAAATTGCTAAAATAAGTAAAGGGATTCTCCTGAAGTTATTGTGTAAACAAACTCTTGTATGTCCTGTATATGAGATGATTTCAAGTAGAAATAACTAACTAGTATTAGAATAGCATATTTGTAATTGTGGCAACCTTGATACTAAATACTTAGATACTGCTTTCTATCTTTGTTGTACTTGCTTATTTGAGCCTTGAAACTTGCTACTTTCAATCTTCCAGTTTCACAGAATTATAGTTGTGTAGGCTGGCCATTTTTGTGGATCATGGGACACAGCCTTGAGAATGTAAAGAGGTCTCATGGACTCCAGGCCAAGAAAAAAATAAAGTCAAATAATCTAGTGTTCAGATTCCCTGACATAGTTGTTTATTTTCACACAATTCTCAAACTATAGATTTTTAAAAATTCGATGGTACTTTATTTTTCCAATTACACATAAAAATAATTTTCAATATTCATTTTTGCAACATTTTGAGTTCCAAATTTTCCTTCCCTTCTTTTATTTCCCTTCTCCTCACACTAAAAATCAAACTGACATAGGTTATAGATGCACAATCATTTTAAACATTTCTATATTTTATGAAAGAAAAATCATAACAAAATGGAAAAACCACAAGAAAGAAAAAACAAATACAAATGAAAAAAGGTGAAGATAGTGTACTTCAATCTGCATTCAGTCTTCATAGTTCTCTCTCTGAATGCAGATAGCATTTTTTATCCTGTCGACTAGAACTGTCCTGGATCAATGTATTGCTGAGAAGAGCCAAGATTTTTATAGTTGATTATCACATAATCTTGCTATTACTATGTACAATGTTCTTTTGGTTTTGCTTACTTCACTTAGCATCAGTTCATGAAAGTCTTTCCAAGCTTTTCTGAAATCAGCTGCTCATCATTTCTTATAGAACAATAATATTGCATTATATTCATATACCATTGCTTATTCAGTAATTCCCCAATTGATGGGCCTCCACTCATTTTTCAATTCCTTGCCAAAGCAAAAAGAGCTGCTATAAACATTTTTGTGTAAGTAGATCCTTTCTCCCTCTTTTATGATCTCTTTGGGATGCAGATGCAGCAGTGACAATGCTGGATCAAAGAGTATGCATAATTGGGCATATGAATTATTTTGAAGCAAGAAAATTGATAAGGTGCTACCAATATACACTAGAGGTAGGCCATTTTCCTTTATGTAATTTATTGACTCAAAGGCTTCTTAATTTGAAAGCATTGTTATAGAAAAATTAGACCCCAGAAGTGGCTAAAATAACTTATCCAGAAGCTGCTAGTTGGTTGATTTTTTTTAAACTTGGATTTTGAGATTTGTATGAAGAAGAGGCAGATAGAGATTCCATCTCAAGGACTATATGGGATGAAGGGAAGTAGACAGAGTCAAATGAGTGTGCCTTATCTCTGGATGCCAGCTCCCCTCCACCATTTTTCTCCCTTCTTCAGGACATTGTTAAGTCTATAGCTGCAAAATTGTAACACTTAACATCTATTAGATAACTTGTTCTCCATCCTCTCCTGTTATCTCTTCAGTGGGAGAGAAAGAGGAAGAAGGAGAATTAAAGCTCTGAAAGGAAGCTATTGTTTTTTTCATTTTTACCCTCTGATGGGTCTTTATTGAATTATCAGGTGTGGCTATTTTATGATAAATGAAAACCACAATGGCTATCTATATCTGAAAATGATTCATACTGATAGATTTGGGAAGGTTTTTTTTAAAATATCTTTAAAAAGATGGAAAACTTTACTTTTTCAGTATGAACTGAAGTAAAAATAAGGGGTGGATATGCATACATGCAAGAGATATGCTATAATCATATTCCATATAGACAGACTTATAGTTTATCAGAAAAACACAAGTTTCTCATAGAGTATATAAACATTTGCCATAATTTATGTATCTCTAGATCTGATGAAGAGGCAGCTAGATGGCTTAGTGGATAGAATGTTAGACCTGGAGTGAGAAAGACCTGATTTTAATCAACCATGTAGGGAACATTTGTTATTAAATGAGGTATTAAGTATTGGAAAGAGTGATAGCTTCTTCATCTTCTGAAAATTATCACTTTAGACCAAGGAAATGGTCTCTCCTCCCTGCCCACAGTGCAAGAGGCAAGTCTTTTAGGCCGTAGGTAAGATATATATACATATATATGTATATATATATATATATATATTTATGTATGTATATAGATCTACTTACATGTATGTGTACACACACAAATATATATATCTATGTATGTATACATATTACATATATATGTGTATATATATATATATATATATATATATGTCGCTTATGTATAAATAACATACTGGTCTAGGAGTAGACTGATGAGTATAGCAGTATATCAATAGGCATACAGAGTATCTTGGATATATCAGTATCTTATACTACCGTAAGTGGCTGTCACATATATCTCTCCCTCCCCATCCAAAGAAAAAGCATCAATAGAACAACAACAAAACAACCCTGGGGGAAATAAACTATGGAAGAATATAATAATAGAATAGAACATCATGTGAAGGAGATTAGATGAAAGACATGAGAGAGAGTAACAAATGATTCAAGAATAGACATACTGTGCCAAAATGTTTGTAGCAGCCCTATTTGTAGTGGCTAGAAACTGGAAAATGAATGGATGCCCATCAATTGGAGAATGGCTGGGTAAATTGTGGTATATGAATGTTATGGAATATTATTGTTCTGTAAGAAATGACCAGCAAGATGAATACAGAGAGGCTTGGAGAGACTTACATGAACCGATGCTAAGTGAAATGAGCAGAACCAGGAGATCATTATACACTTCGACAACGATATTGTATGAGGACATATTTTGATGGAAGTGGATTTCTTTGACAAAGAGACCTAACTGAGTTTCAATTGATAAATGATGGACAAAAACAGCTACACCCAAAGAAAGAACACTGGGAAACGAATGTGAACTATCTGCATTTTTGTTTTTCTTCCCGGGTTATTTATATCTTCTGAATCCAATTCTCCCTATGCAACAAGAGAACTGTTCGGTTCTGCAAACATATATTGTATCTAGGATATACTGCAACATATCCAACATATAAAGGACTGCTTGCCATCTAGGGGAGGGGGTGGAGGGAGGGAGGGGAAAAAAATTGGAACAGAAACGAGTGCAAAGGATAATGTTGTAAAAAAAAAATTACCCTGGCATGGATTCTGTCAATATAAAGTAATTATTAAATAAAAATTAAAAAAAAAAAGAATAGACATACTGTTTTTCCATTAGAACCTACTTTTATAAAATCCTTCTGCTCCAGAAAATCATGGCTAATTCATTTCACTATTATTCTGATCAATACCTTTTGGTCATCTTGGATGCTGATACTTAATTCAACATCAGAATTCTGAGTTTCTGGATCAATATGAGGCTAATGAACTAACACACTCAACACAGCAAAGTACAAACTTAAAGACTTTCCTTCAACGAGGAGTCTTAAGCACATGTTACGATTATACTAGTTTACTCAGTAGATGGAATCATAGAGATAAAATTCCACTCCATGATGCTCTAATTATTAAGATTAAATGAAAAATAAATAAAATGGAAAGACATATGCTTGACAAAAATGTCCACCATTGTCATAGAGGAGAATTTATTCAAGGTTCCAATGGAAGTGGATTTCCTCCATGGTGAAATACTCCAGATGTTTTTATTTGTGAATGATATTGTACTTGTACTGATTTCATTAGACCCTAGGATAATATAGAGTCTTCTCATGGCCATCTATGATTAATCAAAAGAATAGTGTGATTAGGAAAAGCTAAATAGTTATAAAAATTCTATTGTCAAGGTTATAATATGTAGAGAGATGACTAGTCCATTGCTTTAGTGACCAAGTATTAAGTACATAGAGCTAAAGGATAGCTATATTGCAGAATGCGTAGTCTTGAAACTGAAATTAGGAAGACTCCTGAGTTCATATCTAATTTCAGACACTTACTAGCTATATGACCCTGAGTAACATGTTTGCCTCAGTTTCCTCATCTTAAAAGGATCTAGAGAAGGAAATGGCAAAGTACCCAATATCTTTACCAAGAAAACCCTACATGGGTTCATGAGGAGAAACACAACTGAAATGACTGAACAACAACAATAACTGAAGATGGATTATGAGTTAAACTCAGAATAACATAGGCAAAGAGTAAAATAATTGGGAGGAAGATGGTTGGTTTGGGATATCACATAGTATTTTCAATGATTCCTAGCTGCTCTCCAACAACAACAAAAATCCAATTTTTGAATGCAGATGTTCTCTTGGTGATGAAATATAATTGTGTATCTTGGAATATTATCAGTTTATGAAGAAACAAAGTTGGGGATAAGCCAAAGGGCAATGGAAAGAGGTATGGTTATTGAAAAAAGGATGTAGTACAGCTTCTACAATAGCTTATGTGTTTTATATGACATGTTATATTATCAAGGAAATATATGATTAGAAAAGAACGTAGATCAGTCAGATACTGATGTAGAGGGGATTATATATGGATGAGTGTCTCTTTGATATCCACCAAATCTAAAAAGACTTGAACAAGGTTCCCTATATTTTGGGTAAATATTATATAAGAAATGCATGGGAGAACATGGATAAAATTGCCCAGGCTAAGATGATGTGATTGACTTATGATATACATGGATATATAGAAAATATCTACAAGAGACAGTATAGGACAGCAGATTAGAAAGCTCTCCTTAAAACCAGGTAGATCTGAGTTCAAGTTTTGCCTCTGACACATACTGGCTGTGTAACCCTGAGCAAGTCATTTACCTGTCAATGCTTCAAGCAGCACTCCAGTACAATAAAGTGCAGGGAAGATCTTAGCCTGCATTGGTGGAGGAAGTTTTCCTCACCTGAGTGTTCTTTACACCAATAAAATCACAGGTCTATCCCTGGCTGAAGTACATGCCTGCTCTTCCATGCTTCATTCATAAATCTCTTGGATTTCCACATAAAAGTGTATCTTGACACTTAATGCCATTCTGAGGTTCCTTTAAGAATCTTCTCCTCCTTCTCCTCTTCTTCTTCCTCCTCCTTCATCTTCTCTTTCTTTTCTTTCTCCTCCTCTACTCTTCCTCTTCCTCCTCCTCCTCCTTTTCTTCCTTCTCATCTTCTTCCTCCTCCTGCAAAATACTATATCTTTCTATTGCAATTCTTTCTGTGTCATATGTTTTGCTCTCTTGGTATCTAGTTAGACAGATACCAAGGCAGTATTTTCCCCCTTATTTTCTTTTCCTTTTAAAATCTCACTGGACCAGGTCAGCAATAATCTCAAGGAATATAGTGTTTCTCTGTCCTTATTAGATTCACTTGGTGCTTGGCCAAAAGCCTATTATTCCTGCCTCTTAAACCATGATCTAGGAAGCCAAATCCTGTTCTTTGACCCCCAGATTTATAGAACTATTTATTTTTCCCTGTGCTCCTTTATATTCTAACTTCACTACACTCAAAAAACAAGTGATGAAAATTTATTTTATTTTAAACAGATATCTACCTTCTCTCCCTCTCCTCTTCCTCTTCTCTCCTATAGAAAATCCTGTTACAAACATATATAGGCAAGCAAAATTCATGCATTGGTCTAAAAATCTTCTCATTCTTCACTCTGATTCCAACACCTTTCTGTCAAGGAATGTTTCATGTTCAGTCCTCTGGAAATATGTCTGGTCACTATGTTGATCAGAATTTCCAAATCAAATAACCATTGTAAGGGGATCATAAATTCGCAGCTCTAGAATTGGGAGGGATGTTAAAGATTATCTAGTCTAACCCCTTCATTTTGCTGAGGAAACTGACATACAGAAGTAATGTGATTCACCCCAAATCACAAAGCAGGACCTGAACCCAACGTCTCCAAATTGACATCTCACAGAATGTATGTAGAATGTTTTGCAAAACTCTAAAATGCTATATAAATGTCAGATGATGTTGATGTTGAATCCATCTCAGTTTCTTCCCCCCCTTCACTCTCTATGTCAATTTCTTACATTATAGTTATCATTTGGGAGGAATGAATTGTAGTTGGAATGAATCCCATTTTCTATATAACTTATTTTGAAAACATTTTTTCTTGGAGAGAACAATTCAAACAATTTCTTTTCATCATAAACCCTTGTATACTTGTATACTTGTCTATTATTGGTTTATCTTTCAGATTTCTATGTAAGAAACAATTTCAATTTATTTAACTTTTTCTTAAAAAATCTGCTTCCTAATCTTTGAATCACCTTTGTAGCTTTCTTGAAGACTCCATTTGTATCTTTTCTTTTCTGAGGTATATCTGGCATCTGGAAATGGAAATATCAACCTGGCCACTAAAGAATAGGCATCATTAGTTATTGATTAGAATTAGTAATACTAGTGTGTGCATAGTAGCAGGCTGTGTGGAAACATGGCAAGTCTTAAGACGTGGAAGATTTGGTATTAACTTATTGTGAAATTTTAAGGGAGACAGCCGATCTCTGTGGGTGTATTTGTTTATTTTGAAAATGTAGATAATATTCTTTCCATTTCCATCTCAATAGAGTATTGTTAGGAGAAAAACAGTCAAATGAAATGATGCATAGGAAGCTGTTATTTATGGATACTGTTATTAACAAAATAATCCATTTAAAAAAATGGAATGTGAACCTTTTAATTTGTAGTCTTGCCTCAGTTTATTGTCTACTACTGTTTTATCTTGGAAAGAACATGTACAAATTGTTCACTAGACTACTATGATTTACAATTTTTTTGGATTTAGGCTTTTTTAAATTCATAAGTTAAAGATAAGTTAGGGATTTACAAATAAATAATTATTGTAGTATAGATACAATTATGGTAGATTGTATACTGAACCAGTTTGAATAGTCTTACAAGAGCTGATAGTTAAATTTTCAATGTGTATATTTATACTTTGGAAATCAGCAAATGTTACAATAGGGGCTTGTTTTTTTTTTTGTGGATTATTCAGATTTAAGAGAGTGATATAGAAAATGTAAATAATATATATTAAATTTAAAATGTCATGCGCACATTTTTCTTTCCTCCAAAGAAATGATTATTAAACATTTACCAGCATATCTTTGGTTATCATGTAGTTTTAAACTTAGTTTCAAACCTCCTGACAAAAAGGTCTGTTTCTTTAGGGAATGAATACTGGATTTAGAGTTAGAAGACTGGAATGTGAATCCAGGCATTGCTATGTTCATACTTTAGGGACTGGCACAGATGATTTCTTTTTTCGATTCTCAATATATAATGTGAGAGAGCTGAGTAAGTTCCCTTCTAGCTTTAAATCTATGATGCTATGATCCTTAAAGTAGTAAATATAATACACAGTAGTAAATACAAACACATTTGTAATACATTGGATGAAAGAGTCAGGATCCAAAATCCTCTTGAGAGGCTAGAACATTGTCAAATCTAAAAAGACTGAATTCCATAGGGATAAAAACAGTCTTCCGGTTGTCTTAAATAATCAACTTCACAAGTAAAATATAAAGAAGGTATAGTTAAGCAACAGCTTTTTAAAAAATCTAGAGGTTTTAATATTCTGAAAGTTTGGTAGGAGTCAACTTTCTGATATACTAGCTATATATTGTGTTATAGTCTTGTGCTGCATTGCCCAACAAACTTCCAGTCTGGTGAAATAGAGACCCAATCTCTAAATGAATGAATAGATAAATAAATGAATTATTAAATATTAAATAGATGTTGGATTCTATTTGGTTCATTCTAGTTTTCAGAGACTGTGTTGCTTGGGCAAGGTTTTGCACTTCTCCTGCCAAACTGTTCATTATCTTTCCAATTCTTTCTAACATGGTTCTCATTTCTTTTCCACTTTTTTCTTCAAGTATTCTCATTTTGCTTGTAAAAAGATTTTAAAACTCTTGCTTCAACTCTTCTAAGAACTCTAGGCATTTTTGTCAAAGTTTTTTTTTTTTTTTCTGAGACTCTGTTGTAGATATTTTTTGAGTCATTCTTTTCATCTATGTTTGTTTTATTCTATACTACCAAAATGGCTCATTATGAGGTATTCTTTTTGTTTGTTTGTTTGCCCATTCCCTAACCTACTTCTTGACTTGGGACTTGATGTTTGGGGTGAGTTCTGTGGCACTTCTGACAGAAATATTTGAACTGCTTTCTTGGGAGTGTTGAGTATTGTATTATTCCAGGATCTCAGGGATATGCTGGAGAATGGCAATGCTTTTTCAGAGTAGTCTGATCCAGAGCATTGCTGGACTGCAATCCCCAGGTCTGAACTCTTATCAATTCCTGATCTGGATTTAACTCTGAGTAAGAGCTGTGTGCTGATGGATTACATTCCCATCAACTAGCTTGGAAGATTTGTTGGTTCAGCACAGCAAAGCCATCAAAAGTTGGTACAGTAGTATGTCTTTCAGACTGAGATTCCAGCCCTGGTTATTACTCTGCAGGGTGGGATAGGATGTTGGAAATGAGACTGCTCTGTTTCTGGAGTTCCTGGGATTTGTGCCACAACAAAGTTGCTGCTATAGCTATACCTGGCTTTTGAACTTTCTCTTTTCTCAATATACTACCCAGAGCCTACTAGAATGCCTCCTTCAATGCACTCCTGTGCAAAGGCCCCCCTCCATATGTAACTCAGAATTGAGTAGTAGGATACAAAGCAGACAATCCATTCTATCCCCAGTGCAGTGACTGATATAGGTCTGGACTTCCTCTTGACTGTCTTTTAGTTTTTCCATGGGCACTGGAATGGGGTATGCTGGCCCTACCCAGACTCCAGTATTTATAGACCTCCCTGTTTATCTCCCTATGCTCATCTGGTCTAGACAAATCACTCACTATGATTTTCTATGCATTTCCACATTAGAATTTGGTTTGTTGAATTTCCTAGATCTACTTAGAGGAATATGTTGAGAAAAGTTTGTTGCACTGTGTCCTATTATTCTGCCATCTTGCCTCTGACCAAAAAATTCTTGGATTTCTTAACAAGAAATCCATAGATCCTCAAGGATTTTTTGGATAGATTAAGGACTCTTTGAAGTTGGACCAGAAAAAATATTGCATCTTTATTTTTACTAACCTTTAATTGAAAATTAACATGGAAGCTGTAACGAAACACAATAAAGTTCTGAACAGTCCATTATAAATAGATATAGTGAACCTCAAAAGAGGAGAGATTGATGAGTGATAGTAACTAAGGAAGGGTCTAAATTGTTAGTGAGGAGAAATGACTATTTTTATTCTTCTTCTTGGTCACAATGATCAATCAACATAAAGAAAATACTTTTGGAAGTGGTTGTGCTCCCACAAATGCAAGATGGTGATGAAGAAGATTAGAGAAAGAGGTTTAGGACTAAGGATAATTTGTTCATAATAGATTTTGTTTAGGCTTCTAGAAAGCTGGAGGAGACTTTGAAATGATGAAAGGGGAGAGGAGACTGAAGTGGATGAGACAATGAGGGAGGGAGAATTTCACTTTAGCAGAAAATGATTCTGAATCACAAGAATTAGGGTTAGATTATGTGGGAATTTTCTAGGTATAAGATTAAGCGTTGATGGGGCTTCTAACCATGATTCTAGAGGATAACAACTGTTCTTTCTAAAAATACCAGGATAGCAAGGATTGAACTAGCAGGGAAAATTACATGAGTTAATAAGGACCTGAAGAATGAGTCCCGCAAACCTAACTGCACTCAGTTCCAGTTCTTTTGCCTAACCCCAACATGGCAGAGAATGATGCACATTTCAGGTGCATGCACTGCCTATGCAACATGAGCATAGGCAATATGAGCTTCTGGTCCTGTCTGATATTTGAGTTTCAGTCCATAGGGTATTCTAGCCCTAAGATACCTGGTCTCTGGACACTCTGTTTATAGAGGCCTGAGGATTGTTTTTCTCAGGTCAAAAACACTGGGCAGACTAGGTGATACTTTCCCATGTGGCAACAAGAATGAGTATGGGACAAGGAGGTCCCTAAATCCTGACTCTGAAGGAAACCAGGATTGCAATCCAACTTTTCTGGGGGAGGTGATGGATCAGGGAATAGTAGAAGCCTGGAGCAGGAGCTTGAACATGCTAAGCAGGGCAGTAGGTTTCTAGGATGAGCAGAGTTTCAAATCTCGTCCCAGAACTAGGACAACTATCCTTACTGTTGTCTTCCTTCCTGGCTGAGCCAGTGATCATGTTTCATGACCATGACATAACACTTCAACATCTAATTTGGCTTATTTCTTTATTTATCATATAAATTTAATATAAATTTTTAGATGAGATGGCACTCTAGGAAGAAAAGGGAGGAAGACTAAGGTAAACTATTGTGATATAATATTGTGATAAATTGTCAATTAAAAACTTATTTTGGAAAAACTACATAGTAATGGGCATAAAAAGAGAAATAAATGAAAGAAAATAAAGCTTCCAAAAATAAGACCAAATAAATGTAAAAACGTATTGTTTGATAACCCCAGAGAAACTTTAAAATGAAGAAAGAATTATTTAATAAATGTGGTTTAGAAAATTACTTTGCAATTATTTATTTATTTGTTTGTTTTTATCCTTATTTCAATATCATTTCTGGGTAGCTTTTTTTTTGGTTTGCATTATTTCAAAAAGATCTTTATTTCTGTATATTTCATTTATATTTCTTTATATTACATATGATTTTAAACTTGTTATTTTATTCCTTTATATTATTATACCACAATTTATTCATTCAGTTATTCACCTATTATTTGACATTTAGATCTATTCACTTTTTTTTTTTTTTTGCAATTGCAAATATTGCCCTATATATTTTTGGATAGTTGTTTTTTTTTTCTTTTTTCATGATAATATTTTCAGGCCATATTTCTAATATAAGAGTGGGAATCAGTTTAGTCTATTAGTCAATCCTACTTAGGCTCTAATATCATCATTGGGTGAAAACATCCACATTAATTCAATTAATCAAAAGTATTTCAAACAGGTGTGTTAAGAAATCTTTGGAATTGTTTGAGAAGACTTGGTCATACCCTGTAAAGGCTTACTGGTAAGATTGTGTGGAATGGGAATATTTGATTATCTAGCACCCTATCTTGTCTTGGGAGTCATTCCAGTCAAACTTCTTAGGAAAAACTTCTCTTGCAAGCAGAGTAGAGTGAAGGAAGAAACAAAAAACTTTGGTTTCCTAACTTTCTCCTCCCCAATTTATAGCAGGATAATGTTATGAATTTTGAAGGGTCAGAAGATTAGGGGATTTCCATCAGGATCCTAGTTCAAGTAGAAACAGCTGAAGCAGTGGCTGAATTGGGAGTTACATATTGAGAAACATTAATTTCAAGACTCTACAATAATGCCAGCAGAGAAGTTACATGAAAGTAGAAAAGGCTTCTAATAACTAGGAACTCTGAGTTAATCCTTTGCTACATGTGCCCACTTTCCCTAGACTTTTGGTGGAGAAAGTTTTTATCAATCTCAGTAAATACCCCTTACTAAAAGCTAATAAAGTTTGGTTGACTTATTGATACCTACTTATAAATCATGGAGGAAGCACTATTTTATGAGCTTTTGAAAATTAAAAAAAAAAAAAAAAAGACTTTCCCAACCCATTAGGGGAAAAGGATCTGCAGCCCTATGAGATCCAGAAGGAACAGAAGTTGTGATCATAGCCCCTGAATGAATTAACAATGAGCCTATTGGGTATAAAGGTTTTTTTTTTTTGGGTAGAGTGTCATCAGGTTGCTTTCCAAAAGGATTTTGCAGGTTTAGAGTTAAACCAGGAATGTATAGATTATATTTGTTTATTTACTTGTTTCTTAACTTTGAAGTTTTTTACTTTTACTTTTTTTTTTTTTTTTGGCCTATTTTAGGGAAATGAGGGGACAGCTTGGAATTACAAATCATTTATTTGATTATTAGTAAAGCTAAAGTAATTATTAACAATCTGTATTACTAAAATATTTCCAAAAGCATTTTGTTCTTATTTTATCAAGTTCTATAAAGTGTCCCATTGGTAATTTGAATGTATAGTGTTAAAATTCTGAATTAGGGTTGATATTTTTATTATATTGACATTACCCAGCTTATTTGGGAGCAGTTAGTCAGCAGTTGTTGCTGATAGTGATGAGAAAGGTTTTCTGTCTTCTATAATAGTTGAGGGATTTAGGCTAGAAACAAATCTGGTGGTTTGAGGGACAGTCTTATTCCCAAGAATTATGATTCCCTAGACCATTTCCTCAGAATTTGAGGGGAAATGGTGGTCAAGGAAGTGGATGGTGGTTCAATTTGCTTGGTACATGCTGTTCTTGACTTTCTTAGAGTGTCCCACTGATTCAGTTAGGTGACCCACTAGATACTATTTAAACAGATAATGCTGCCTCATTTTTCACTGATAGTGTCTATATATAGGGTCTACAAACAGTATCTAAACGTGATTATTTATAAAATCTTGGATACTTTCCTGGGGATACTGTAAGATGACCTATTCCTTATCTTGTTTTCATCATGGATAAACTTAATATGCTCAAGGACTATTCTCCTGAGGATTTATAATTATGGGGAAACAGGTAGTTAGTTAATAATACTTTTGCAATTCCTTTTTTTTCCCTCTGAGGCAGTTGGAGTTAAGTGACTTGCCCAGGATCACACAGCTAGGAAGTGTTAAGTGTCTGAAATCACATTTGAACTCAGGTCCTTCTGACTTCAGGGCTGTGCTGTATCCACTGTATCTAGCTAGCCTGTCATTCCATTTTTTTTCTGATAATTGTACTTTTTCCACTTTTGTAAAAAAAGAATTTCCTCTCCCTCTTTGATATATCTTCAAAATCAGTCCTTAATTGCTTTAAGTCTGTGTCTCCTTCAACATGGATATTTTTTTAAATGTAAAGATGTGAACTAGTCAATATGAGACAGACAACAGATGTACAGTGCTATATGGATATTCTTGAAATATTAAAACAATTCAGAGAAGAGCTTTCAGTGGATTGCAATGATTTATAGAATGACATAAATAAAATTCACAGAAGATGGGAAGGGTAGAGTGCTTATAATCTACACCAATCAAGGAAATATCCACACTAAAAAGATAACAGATCCAGATCTAAAAACAGATACATTTCCAAATATGAATTTGAATAGGTAGACATTGTTTTTCTTGAATTCATCTCAAATGCTCTTGTGTAGGACACTAGATTTGAGCATCAAGAGAAACCTGGGTGTTTATCCTGATCCTGATCCTTAAAAGTTGGGCATATCATTTAATCTCTCTAAAATTAGATTTTTTGCCCTAAGTGGCTTTTAGTATTCTTGTGAGAAAATACCTTGTAAATCTTCAAATATAAGTTATTGTTGTTGTTGCTTCCTCATATCAGGTATTGAGGTGACTACAAAAGTGATGGTTCCAATATATGATAAACAAGAACCAATCATTATACATGAATGGTACCTGGCAGATCTATTCCATTTCATAGCTAATTTGTCTACCCTTTAGTTTGATTCACAAATACCTTCAGGATATTACAGCTTATTTGGATTTTTATAAACCATCTAGAATCAAGTTTTTCCATTCAGTTGCATTTTTTAAAAAATGACTATGCCAAAATTTTATTTCATTTACTTTTTAAAAATAATAATAGCTTTTTATTTTTCACTTTCAGTTGCTTTTTACTATTTTGGGAAGTAATATTGCTTATGATCTCACTTGCTTCTATACAATTTGGACTGTAAGCTTTTAAGATAAACTGAGGCTTTTATTTTGACCTCAAATTCCCACACTCCTTACTTTGATAAGAATTATTTGTTGCTTGGGGCCATTTTGATGCTCTTTCAGTTTCTTTATTGAAGTGATTTTTTGAAATTGCTTAAACTTCTTAAAATGTGGTGACAATCAGTTACTTAACTTTATAGATTTTCATTTTTTAGAGCTGCCCACTTGTTTGAACAGGACAAGTCAGAGCATCTGTAATCACACAGTATTTTCATGCCTTCTAATTTGTAATCAGTTACCATTTGCTCTGACCACTTGATCTGATTGCATGCAGACAGCTGATTTAGAAATAACTACTATACTTGTAACTAATAATTTTCTTCACTTTCACAAGGTCCTTCAGAGTACATGTGATTTGAAATCTCTGGGAGTGGGAAGAGTGGGAAATCTTCTTTTACCAATATTCTGCAAGGGATAGTCCTAGAGAATTGCTTGAGTTAGATGTAAGTGATTTGTTCAGAATCATACAATATAGTAAGTTTGACAAGAGACAAGATTCATACCTAGTCCACCAGACTCCAAGTCCCAATTGTCAATTAATTATTTGTTACTTGATAATGTTGATGTCACAAATTAGAGAGACTAAGAATTGATTCCCATTAGGTAAACGACTTGGTAATCATTCTTTCTTTGAAAAAAACAATTTAAATATATAAGGGTGGGGGAGGGATATCCTAGTTTACAAAGGTAATTACTGCACTTCTAGATAACCAAATTCTTGCCTACATTTCTAGTCTTATTTGATATTATTCTCCTTAAATTTTTTTCTCTTCCAGTTAAACTGTCTATTATTTCTCCAGGTGTCTTTTATAAAATTCATATTAAGATTTTGTAAAACTGAGAAAGTAAGCATATGTTTAATTTAGTTGTTTATGATTTTTGGACTCTCCTATTCTTTAGTATATCTTAATAGATCAATTCCTAAGTGCCTTTAAAAGTCTGTCACATCCTACAGGGACTTTTACCAAGGGATTTTTTATCAGGTCCAGCTGTTCTTCCTGATTTGTCTTTTTTTCTAAAGCTTTTTATTTTCAAAACATATACATAGATAATTTTCAACATTAACCCTTGCAAAATCTTGCATTCTAATTTTTTTCTCCTTCCCTTCTCCCTACTCCTTCCAATAGACAGCAAATAATGCAATATATGTTAAACATGTGCAATTTTTCTATACATATTTTCACAATTATCATACTGAACAAGAAAAATCATATCAAAAAAGAAAAAATAAGAAAACAAAATTCAAGAAAACAATAAAAAAGTGAAAATAACTATGTTGTGATCCACACTTAGTCCCCATAGTCCTCTCTCTGGATACAGATGGCTTTTCCCATCACAATACCATTAGAAATACAATAGGTGATTAGAATCACCTCACTGTTGAAAAGAGCCATGTCCATCAGAAGTGATCATTGTATAATCTTGCTGTTGTTGTGGACAATGTTCTCCTAATTCTACTCATTTCACAGCATCAGTTCATGTAAGTCTCTGACATCATCTGGCTGATCGTTTCTTATAGAATAATAATATTCCATAACATTCATATACCATAACTTATTCAGCCATTTCTCAACTGATGAGCATCTACTCAGTTTCCAGTTTCTTGCCAGTACAAAAATAGCTACCACAAACACATGTGGGTCCTTTCCCCTCCTTTATGATTTCTCTAGTTTACAGACCCAGTAGGAACTTTGCTGGTCAAAGGATATGCATAGTTTGATAACCCTTTGGGCATAGTTCCATATTGTTCTCCAGAATGGTTGAATCAGTTCACAACTCCACCAACAATGTATTAGTGTTCCAGTTTTCGCACATTCCTTCCAACATTTATCATTATATTTTCCTGTCATCTTAGCCAATCTGAAAGGTATCTTAATTTGCATTTCTCTGATCAATAGTGATTTAGAGCAATTTTTCATATGATGAGAAATGGTTTTAATTTCTTCATCTGAAAAATTGTCTATTCATATACTTTGACCATTTATCAATTGGAGAATGACTTATATTCTTATAAATTTGAGTCAGTTCTCTATATAGTTTAAAAATGAGGCCTTTATCAGAAACTTTGGATGTAAAGATTTTTCCCAGTTTATTGCTTCCCTTTCCAATCCTATCTGCACTGGTTTTATTTGTACAAAACCTTTTTAATTTAATAGAATCAAAATTATCCATTTTGCATTCAATAATGTACTCTAGTTCTTCTTTTGCCACAAATTCCTTCCTTCTCCATAGATAAGAGAAGTACACTATCCTTTGTTTTTCTAATTTGCTTATAATATCATTATGTCTAAATCATGAACCCATTTCAATCTTACCTTGGTATAGGGTGTTAGGTTGTGGGTCAATGCCTACTTTCTGCCATACTAATTTCCAATTTTCCCAGCAATTTTTGTCAAATAGTGAGTTCCCCCCCCCCCCAGAAGCTGGGGTCTTTGGATTTATCAAACACTAGATTACTATAGTCATTTGCTATTGTGTCTTGTAAACCTAATGTATTCCACTGAATAACTATTCTATTTCTTAGCCAGTAGAGAATAGTTTTGATAACCACTGCTTTATAATATAATTTTAGGCCTGGTGTAGCTAGGCTCCCTTCATTTGCATTTTTTCATTAATTCCCTAATCTTTTGTTCTTCCAGATGAATATTGTTATTATTTTTCTAGCTCTGTAAAATAATTTCTTAGGAGTTTAATTGCTATGGCACTAAGTAGATTTATTTGAGTAGAACTGTCATTTTTATTATATTAGCTTGATCTATCCATAAGCACTTGATATTCTTCCACTGATTTGTCTTCTTAAGTTATCATTACTGCTTTGTCACATGATATAATGAGCACCGAATAAAGTCTAGAGTTCAAATATGGCAATACTACAGTTATGAAAGGGGTAGTTAGGTAGCACAGAGACAGAGTGCTGGACCTAGAGCCAAAAAGACCTAAGTTTTAATATGACTTTAGATACTTACTTTTTATATGACAGCTTCTGTTTGCTTCAATTTCCTCCTTTGTAAAATGGAGGTAATAATAATAATAATGCTAATGTCTTCTATATTTAATGACTTTTAAAAACTTTGTTGTTTTGGAGAGATGTTTTCCCCTACCATTATAAAATTAAAGGAAAATATAGTTAAATTAGTTTTTTTTTATTTTGATATGTGGTTTTTAGGAAGCTTTTAATTCTCTTTTTGTGTTATCTTTATTTGATGTTTGTTCATGTTCATTGATATTAACAGTGGTTACAGATTATACAAATTGTCGATGATTATCAATTAATTAAATAATATTTAAATCAATAAAAAATTAAATCAATATCTGTTGATGTCACAATTTAGAGAGGCTAAGAATTAATACCATTAGGTAAATGGATTTGTAACCATTCATTCTTTGAAGAAATAATATAAATATATGAGGGGGTGCCCAGATTATAAAATTAATAATTGTTAGAGAGGGTATTTGAACTGATATTCTCTAACTCCAGAACAGAAAATTTTCCAGTATCACAGTGGATAATCATAACTACAAAACTCAGATTAAAATTATGAGACATTGACATACTTGTTAAAATAAAGCACATAGCCTTCCAGTCTTTTAACAAATTGTAAATATTGTAACAGAAATATAGAGTTCAATGTCCAGTTGGTCACAATCACTCCTTTGTATTGTTTTGCTTAACTTTTTATTTTCTAGAAATAGTAATTTGTTTCTTGTCTGTATTTACTGAATTCTTGTTTGTTTAGTTAAAACAAAATAACAATTACAATATTGCATATTCTTTAACTCTGAAGTGAGAAAACAGAATATAGTTTGCCACTATTTTTAAAGGAGTATTTTAATTAGCTAGTTGATTTTATAATTTGTGGATGATTTCTCTAACGTAGAAATTTCATTAGGGTGACAAGGAGGAACAAGACTTACATCCCCTTTCCCAAGCCGAGATAAGCATACCTTAGTGATGGAACTACTGCTGATGTAAATCTCCTCAAGCTTTGCAAAGTACCCTAAGATTAAGGATTCAGAATTTGAGTGAGATTCAGCCAAGTCAATTTGATTTGGCTATGAAAAATAAACATTCCTAGACTGCTTGGTGGACAATTTGAACATAGATAAGATTATATTTCAGTTAATAATGCTTCGAGATTATTAAATGGAAGAAGACTTTAGAAACAATCCAGAATCAGTCTGATATAAGTTTTCAGTGGAGCATAAAGAACACATAAGACTAAGAGAAGTAACACACGTTGGGGGGGAGGGAGAGAGGGAAGGAAAGAGAAAAAGAGAAAGAAGGGGTGGGGGGAGGAGGTTGAGATCTGTTGCTAGGGAGAAGTGGGACAAAGCACAATGGCTTTTCAGGATTCTTCAGCCAGCACAACCGCTGCTATTTTCAAAGAACAGAGGGGCTGAGGGAGTGAGCTGAAAACCATTTCTTGAGACCAGGGTCCCTAAAAAGGTTTTATTCCCTTTCCATTTGAGGAAGCAAACTCTGGGGAAATTTCCTTTAGATAGGGTGTTTGAAAGCTCTACCAACTCAAATGGTTTTCTATGATTGGAAACAATTGAATTACTTGGGAAACTGTAGAAAATAAAATAAGGAAAAAATCCATCAGTGTAACTATGTATGTCATTTGAATTTACTTCTCTGTGTACATGTCTGCTTTTCCCAAGCCTCCCCCCACCCCCCAAGTGTGATGTAAATTGCTTGACTGCAGGGATTATTTCCCCTTTGTCTCTTTGCAGCACTGAACACTGTGTCTGCCACATTGTAGAGCTTTAATAAATGTTAGTTAAATTGAATTGAAACAATTCTAAGAGGAGTTCAAAAGGCAGCTTAGGCTTCTGTCCCTCCTGATACAGTCTAGCTAAGAGGAGAATTTCAAGGCCAATAATTGAGATTGGCTGAGAAAACCAAAGAAAATTTCATAGTTGTTAAATGAAGAAAACTTAGTAATTATTGGCTGTTATTTCTGGCTGAAAATGGGAGATTTTTGTTGTTGTTGTTTTCAAGATAGACACTTTCTAATTGTAGCACTCTAGTAGATAGATGACTAGAAAATAGCACCTCAAATGAGGATTATAGTTGAGGCATAAAAAGAGCCTGAAAAAGTGAGCTGACAGAGGCAGGATGAAAGACCCTTAAATGTTTCTGTGTAGCAGAGAAGTGTAGGAACATAGTAATCTTACTCCACCCCAGTGGATGGTAGAAATCAGGGAAAGAGTGGAAATGAAATATCTGACTCTGTCATCAGTTGGTGGGAAACAGGATTATTCAAGAACAGGGGCACTGATATTAGGAGAGGACTTCAGCAACTTTGCACTTGCAGGGGATACCAGGAGTCTCACTTTGGTCCTGGTCATTCATAGTCTCTGCTTGGGTCTTTTCATGCAGGTATCTTGGCCATGTGTGTTACCTATATGTGGATGTTTGACATTAGGGAGGTGATACCATGACATGATCTTAGTCCATTCACTGTGTATATACTTGTTGGAAAAACCAGCTCAAATTGGAGTGTGTATGTGTGTGTGTGTGTGTGTGTGTGTGTGTGTGTGTGTGTGTGTGTGTGAGAGAGAGAGAGAGAGAGAGAGAGAGAGAGAGAGAGAGAGAGAGAGAGAGAGAGAGAGATCTTTTATTGTTAGTTTATTTATATTGCCATTAAATTAAATTACTTTATTATGCTGTAAGTAAATCTTATGGTTGAGTGGTATAAAACATATCCATTGGTATGCTAAAGGTACTATGAATCTGGGAATAAGAAAGGGGAGTAGGACATGGAGCAAGTAGTAGAAAAATGTGGATAGATTCCAAGTTATACTTGATAAAATTTTAGCAAAACAGAAGTTTGGCTATAAGTCACAGGGAAGAAAAACAGCTGAAGAAAAGATAGCTAGGTTTGTCCCTAAAGAGAAAACTTTGTGACCCACAAAATAATTAATCTGGGGTAGTTATTGATTTTTTATAATAGCTTTTTATTTTCAAAATACATGCAAACATAGTTTTCAACATTCACCTTTGCAAAACCTTGAATTTTTCTCCCTCCCTTCCCCTCACTCTCCTCCCCTAGAAAGCAAGCAAACCAATATAGTTAACCTGGGATAGTTAACTTAGGATTTACAAAGGTGGAGTATATACACATAACTGAAAACTTAATTTTCAATAGTGCTGTTCTAGTAGGAGGTTGAAAAGAAAAATTGTACCAGAGAACCTTATTTGATAGCAATAGAATAAAATGACAAGAATAAAAAAATATATATAAAACAAAATATGGAATCAAATTGACATTTGATTATAACCATTATAACTGCCATTTCCAGAATGGCAACACTTGTGTAATTTCAGGGAAGTAACAATACTTTATGCCCTTGTTCTAAAGGAATATATACTTTTCAAAAGGGGGCAGTAGGACAAAAAAGGTGCAGTTACTTTTATCATTTATATCTAAACATGACTGATGTGACCTGGTTGGAAATGTTAAACTTAGAGATTCATAGAATATTTTAAAACCTTGCTCTTAAAGCACCTCCCTATTTCAAGAATTCAGGTCAGACTTACTTTATCACTGAAAGCCTCTGATGTAGGTTTCATCCTTTTCCTGAGCTCAACTTCAGGGTAGTAATGCATTTATATTCTACAGAGCAAAAATTTCACAGGAAAAGGTGAGCAGAAGATATAGGTTGAGCCAATCTAGAGATCAAAGTAAGATTTGGCTTGTTTGATAGGGTAGCCTACGATAGGCTTTATATTGTATTTGCGCATTACTGTGGATAAATGGTAGAAATGAAAATTTACTATAGCTCTAAAAACTACCTTGAAGAGGGATCCAGAAATGATAAAGAAATTTTCCCCAAAAAAGGAGATGGTTTATTTGTGAATATGCCTGTAGAAGGCTAAGAATCTTCACTCTTTAAAGACCCCCTCCCCCAATGTTCTCAAAAAGGGAAAGCTGAGATTTATTTAGTTAAATTTCCTCTTTAGGGGCAAACCTGCCTATCTTTTTTACAGATATTTTTCTTCCCTATGACTAGTAGCCAAGCTTTTGTTTTGCTAAAATTTTATCAAGTATAACTTGGAATCTGTCCACATTTTTCTATTACTTGTTACATGGCCTATTCCCCTTTCTTACCCCCAGACTCATAGTGCCCCTAGCATTTCAGACTCCATCTAGAAGTCAAGATATATCTTAGGGTTTCTGGACTTGCACATTTTTGAGTAATTCACTATAATTTCTTGATGTAGTGAGATTATATAGGCAAGATCTGTTTTTTCCCCAAGTGACAGATCTCTTTCACTACTCCCCACACAGGAGTCAATCACCAATGCTTTTTTCCTCTAAGAGATACACAAACTCAGAAACCTTTTGCTCTCTAGAAACCAGGCTACTGAACTGTCCAATTTGGGGTTACTTCTGAGGTACTGGCACAGACCAAGAAATCTGCTTTTTCCAACAAGAAAGCTAGATATTAGAATCACACAGCCCACTACTGCTTTTCTTTGTCTACAAGGCTAGATTCCAGAAACTTTGAACTTGAAGTTAACCTCAAGGCAACTCCCTACACTTGGCTCACCAGTCTATCTGTCTTTGACTAGCAGACTAAATTCAGAAATCATGTTGCCTAGGAAATTAAATTCTCTCCTGCTCTACATAGTAGATTTGGTTCCAGGAATATTGTCTACTAACTTTTCTTTCAGTCACAGTGGGCTAGCTTCTTCAGGAATCCGAACATTCTTCCAACTTCTGCCATCCCCTAGGCTGGGAAATTCTACTAATCTATTTCAAGTTTCTGACTTGTGTTCTAGTTGTGGGTTAGCTTCCATGAATTTTGGATTTTTGTCCTGAGGCTGCTGCAAACAGTTTCTGGTGGTGGGGAAAGGGAAGGCTCTGTGTATGTATGCACAAGCTTCATTTCTTCCTCCTTACCCAACCTCCCACAGATCTGTCTGCCTTTATTTGTTCTGTTCTTTGAGAAGAAAAAGAAGAAAAAGGCAAAACAGCAAAAAGGGCTCACTTTTATAGCTGGGTACAGAGGTGATTCTTTGGACCAGAAGTACTGCCTGCTGCATCCTAGCCAGCCATTCATTTTAGGGGCCAATCTCAACTCCCATGACATTTTTATGTCATCAGTTGATAGAAGGTACATTTTCCCTGAATGGGTTTTGAGAGAATTATGGAATCCAAGAACAGAAAGAAACTTTAGAAATAATTTAGTTAAAATTTTCACTTCAGTATCAGAATATTTTCTAGAGCATTTCTGAATAGTATCTAACTTCTTCATTCCTATGCTGGGTACAGAAGGAAGCATTATCCATTCTTGAATAACTGGATTTCTTAGAAAGTTCTCTCTGTAACTTTTTTTAAATTTTGATTTATTTAAAAATTATATATTTTTTCAATTGCAAAAGCCTGCTTTCAGACTTAAGTATCTCAACCTCTCCTCCTTGAGACTCAATGAAAAATAAATTCCCTTACAGATGAATGTAGTTAGTAAAAACAAATTTTTACATTGTTCACATATAAAAAAATGTCTCATTCTATACTCCAAATTCTTTGCATCTCTATCAGGAGATGGGTAGCATGTATCATCAGTATTCTGTAATCTTGGTTGGTCCTTTTCTGATGAGTTCAGCATAGTAGTATTCTATCATATTTATATGTCATAGCTTGTTCATTCATCCTTCAGTTTATAGGTATTCCAGATTCCCATTCTTTGCCACCTCAAAAAAAGCTATAAATGTTTATTCTTAGAAGTGTTTTGCTTAGGAATGATCCTTTCCTTACCCTACTCTTCCTCTAATTCCTCCTCTTTCTTTTTCACCCCTTTCTTTCTATTTTTGTACTCAACTGTGTATGTATTCTTTAAACAATTCATATGAAAGTAAGATTGGAGTTTAACTTCTCCCCACCAACCCTCTCTTTCCCTGTTTGTATATTTTATACAAGTCTTTTGGACCCTAGGTTTACTTGTGTACCCTAATTATGTGAAATGATTTTCTCTAAACTTCTTTTCTCTTCAGAGCATTCCTCTTTCCCTCTTTTTCCATTTATCCTAACTGAATTCCTTCTCTGATCCCTAATGATGACACATATATAATTTGTTAGAAAAAATTGTTAGAAAATAATCATTTTATCCTTATTCAGTAAATTATTATTGTTGGGGGGGTTAATGCAATATAGCTCAGTCATGAGATGAATACTTGGACTGGGGTGGTAGACTAAAATGGTGCTAGCATAAGAGTAGAGTCTTATATAAGGACTATATGAATGATATCATGAAGGTAAAATATATATATATATATATATATATATATATATACATATATATATGCAATATATATTGGGTTGGCACCTGATATAATTGGTAATAGATTTTTATGTATACTTACATGTATATATATGTATACATATATATATTATGTGTATGTATTTGTGAGTTTAAATTTATGGGGGATGAAAGAATGTAAATTCTTTCCTCAATAGTAACAGGGAAAGTTTAGGGGTTGAAATATAAGGGATTAGTTTCATTAGGGAAGTCACCAAGCTGTTGAAGTATTTTAAAAGTATCAAAGAAGTATTTCATAACTTCCTACAGTTCCCAAGCTCTAAATCTGGTGTTATTTAGAGTTGCTAAGAACCTGCTCCACCTTTATATTTTTTCAAGCAGTAATGCCAAAAGGTATTAATATAATTAACCACATTCTTTCATGTTCAGAGTATATTACTTAGCTACTAAAAGAGGCACTGAAACTCCTTGTTATAGGGACTTGTAATTATGGCCTTGGTCTTGTTCATAGAACATTACAATGCTATGGAAATTTCAGATTGGTTAATAAACACTTAAATTACCCATTTATATTTTACAATGAAAAAGTGTTTTCTCATATAAAAACCACAAAAAAGAATATCTTTTAAAATAATAATAGCAGCTTTTTATTTTTCAAAATACATGCAAAGATAGATCTCAACATTCACCCTTACAAAATCTCATGTTCCAAATTTTTCTCCCTCTTTCATTTTCACTCCACACTTCCCTAGCCAACAAGCAATCCAATTTCAATATAGGTTAAACATGAGCAGTTCTTTCTGCTCATTTATTTTCACATTTATCATGCTGCACAAGAAAAATGGATCAAAAAGGAAAAAGATAAAGAAAACAAAATGCAAGCAAACAATAATAAAAAAGGTGAAAATACTATTATGTGATCTACATTCAGTTTTCATAGTCCTCTCTTTGTATGCAGATGGCTCTCTGCATCACAAGTCTATTGGAACTGACCTGAATCATTGTTGAAAAGAGCCAAATATATCAGAATTGATCGTCACAAAATCTTCTTGTTACTCTGTACAGAGTACAGAGCTCTACACACTTCACTTAGCATTAGTTCATGTAAGTCTCTCCAGGACTTTCTGAAATTAGCCTGCTGATCTTTTCTTATAGAACAATAATATTCCATTACATCCAAATTCTATAACTTATTCAGCCATTCCTCAACTGTGGGGGATCCACTCAGTTTCCAATTCCTCACCAGTACAAAAAAGGCTGCTACAAATATTTTTTTGCATATATGGGTCCTTTTCCCTAAAAAAAGAAAAACTGGAAAACTGAAATAAAAGCTTCTAGAAGGTAGTTAGATGGTTCCTCAGATAGAGCTCTGGGCCTGGAGTCAGAAAAATCTGAATTTAAATTTGGCCTCAGATCTTAACTAGCTGGCAAAGTCACTGTTCGTTTTAATCCACTGGAGAAGAAAATGGCCAAGAAATCCCATGTACAGTATGATTCATAGTGTCACAAAGAGTTGACTGAAAGAGTAACAACAGTTTACCATTGTAGCCACCACCATAAAGATTAGATCTTTTTAAAACCAACGCAATGTTTGATGGAATTAAAAAAATACCAAGAGTATAGTGGCTTTTGATTTCAGAATAATAATGATTAGTGGTAATTCGAAGTAATACATTTAGTTTAGGTCATGAACTAAAATCTATAACTGGTGAATGCCTTGGCAATGAATTCAGATGAAATTAAATTTATTTGGTCATTTTTTTTCCTGCTGTATAATGACCAAATGAATGAAATTTATTATTAGGCGTTTGATCACACCCTTAAATTATCACGTTATTAAAACATAATACTGAATAATAATGGTAATAATTCATATTTATATAGTGCTATTAGGTTTATAAATCATATTACATACATTATCTCAGTTGATCCTCCCAAAAGCCCTGAAGGTAAGAGAAATTAATGTTTTGGGTGATTTTTATATTTTCAAAATCTGCAACTGCCTAAAGATTAAATTAAGATTTTTAAGATTCCAGTAGTCTTTAAAGAGATGCATAGTTTCAGAGCTAGAAAAGAGCTAACATTCAAGAACAGGATATGCAGAAAAATGTATAGCAGCTATCTCTCCAAAAAAAAGAAGAGTACTCATAATATACTTTTAAATATTATCTAAAATCAAGCCAAACCAAAACAACAAAAAAATTTAATTTGTATTATTAACATTTTCTCCATTATTTTCTTAGGTCCAGACAAATAACAAAACAACAAATAACAAAACAACAAAATTTCCAAGGTATAAATGCCCATACTACAAAAATTAAATCGGTTGTCTTGAACTGACTGTAGCACAGCACTGCTACAGGTGAGACCTCATCTAGTTTAATGCTTTCATTTTACAGGGGAGGAAACTGAGTCCCAGAGACATTCAGCAGCTTGTATAAAATCACAGAAGTGGAAGGCAAAGAAGCTCAGATCATCAAATTTTTTTCTTTATTTTTACTATATCACATTGATAAGCAGGGTTTTTTAAAATTACTTTTAATTATTCTTTTGTGGAAGGTCCATGGTCCTTCCAAATGAGAAGAAAAACTAAGATGTTTACCTTCCTCATTTTAAATATGGAATTAGGCCAAGTCATATATAATGAATAGAATGTAGGTATTTGGAGGGAGAAAAGAGAACTGAGTCAAGTATTTTTCAGTGTGGGTGGTTGTTTTCAAGTTTCTAGCATTATTAAATTCAATTTGAATAAAGAGATCATTGCTGTTAAAGTACATTTTATGTTGTCTTCCAGATGGGCCATCTGTTTCCGTTCATTCACAAACATCTAACTTTGAGACTTTGAAGACTATGTCATTAAAGTAACTCCTTTTCCCATCATATTTTTTAAATTGCCAAAATATGTATAATTTATTATCTATGTTGCCTATATATTCTAAATAGAGGTTCTATCCAAATTGCTAGAGGCTTTTTTTTTGGGGGGGGTCTCTGAAACCGTACTTTCTCTATGATATTTAACCAAACCTTCAATCTCCTGTACTCATTCCTTGCTACTGCCTGTCTCACATCTCTGGAATATATTCCCTTCCTCTCCCTGATGGAGTCTTCCTTTAAGATGCATCTCAAGCACTTCATGAAGCCTTTTCTCATTCCAAATAGCTGTGCTTTATCTTCTAAAATCCCTAGTATTTAAGCCGTTGGTATATTTGTATATGGTATTTATTTATTTTATATTTATACTAGGTGTGTGTGATCTGTAAAAATAGATTTATATATATAGATATTTATATCTACATCTATATCTATCTATGTATCTATGTATCTATATATCTGTGTATCTATCTATCTATCTATTTATCTATCTATCCATATTCTTGTTTCCCTTATTAGAATGTAAACTCATTGTGAGTGCTTAATTCTCAGAACCTGGCCTAGAATCAGCGTTTAATAAAATATTTGTTGATTCATTTAGGTTTTTTTTTTTTTTTATCATTCTAATTCTTTTGAGATTATGGTATTCCATAATTCTCAACACTGGGGCTATTTTTATTAAGAAAAGAGGGAAATAGTTTTGAAAATGTGTAATATTTATGTAGAATTTCTTCTTAAAAATTATTTTATTTTTAATTTATGGAATAAAACTAGCACTTCCATTATGTAACATAATAAAAAGGTGATTGCATATGAAACTGCAAATCTATTATGTACAAATTTGCTGTTTTTAAAAAATATATAATGAAGTTATGTCAATTTCTCCCCCCCCCCTTTTCTTCCCTTTTCCCTGCCTCACCCTAGAGATGCCTGCCATTAGACAAAAATAAGTATATATGTAAAATTATTCTATATATACATCTATTTATCATTTTTCCCCCGGATACAAATAGTATATTTTTTTCAATATGTCCTTTATATTTAATTTTTGTATTTATGATAGTCAAAATGACTTAATTGCTCAAAGTTGTTCTTAAAATAATATTACTGTATACAATGTTCCCCTGGTTCTACTTCATATAGATTTTCACAAAACAGTAAAGAGCGTGAAATGTAAATTCCTACTTTTATAATGAATTTTCTTTTTATATTGTGTTGTTTATATGGAAATGCTCTTTTTTTGTCTTTATGTATGTAATTTCAAAATGAGTTTTTGTTTTGTTTTTTTTTTTTTAAAGAGAGGCTTTTATCACAGTGGATGGACATTGTGAGGTTTTTGAAGATTTTATGCAGTTTTCCAAATGTGGTCAAGTCCCATGTCTTCCTCTCGTTCAATTTCACTTTCTTTGTAGCCCTTGTCCAAGATAGTTTAATCAGGGGTCCTCAAACTTTTTAAATAGGGGGCCAGTTCACTGTCCCTCAGACTATTGGAGGGCTGGACTATAGTAAAAACAAAAACTTTGTTTTGTGGGCCTTTAAATAAAGAAACTTCATAGCCCTGGGTGAGGGGGATAAACGTCCTCAGCTACTGCATCTGGCCCACGGGCCGTAGTTTGAGGACCCCACTAAATGGTCTACAACTATGTATTTAAAAATACTAATATATGTGAAATTCCCTCACACACCTAATGTGGAAAGCCTGGACATTAAGATTTTCATTTTGTATATAAGGAAACAATTTAGTTTGAATCAGAAATGCTTTTCATGTATGTAATATATTCTCTGTAGCATATAAGCAGGGATTTTAGTTTTAGTTCTTAGGTGACAGAGTAGATAGCATGTGGGTACTGAAGTCAGGAAGACTGAGTTTATATATCTGATCTCAGACATTAACTAGCTGTGGCAAGTCACTTAACTACTATATGCCTCAGTTTCCTCATCTGTAAAATGGCTAATTTATCTTCCAGAATTGTTGTGAGGATCAAATGATACCATTATTAAGTGCTTAGTCCAGTTCCTCATGCAGAGTAATATATACCTATACCTATATGCTATATGTAATTATAACATATATGTATATATACTATGTGTAATTTTAGTATGTATGTGTATATACTATATGTAATTTTAGTATGTATGTATATATACTATATGTAATTTTAGTATATATACTTATATATTATAGTATATAATTTATAAACTATAAATGTTAGCTGCTATTATTTTATCAACATCGTCATCACCCAGCACTTATCACAGTTTCTTACACATTGCAGAAGGTTAAAAAATATTTATTGAATTTTGTTGAAAGTCAGTCCATAGGGCAATTAGACAGCAACAGGGGATAGAAAACCAGAAATAGGAAGACCTGAGTTCAAATCCTGCCTCAGACATTTACTGGCTCTATGTCCATGGGCAAATCACTTAACTCCAATTGCCTCCAAAAAAAAAAATCAAAGTTAGCAACCTTCCTATTCATCAGGCACCATGCTGAGTATTGGAGATTTTATACACACACACACACACACATACATATGAAGAAAAGCAAAAATATGATCACTTTACTACAGGAATTCTCATTCTAAGATAACTAAGTAGCACAGTACAAAGCATCTGACCTAGTTAAAGTAGATCTGAGTTCAAATTCTCCTTCAGATAGTGTGAGGAGGCAACATTCAAACAATAATGTCCAATCAAAATATATATAATATTAAATAGAAGATAATTTCCAGAGTGGTTTGTGGATATTAAAGGGCTTTTCAAAAGATGATAATTTTATGGAAAGAAACATTATGCAGATAACATGCAAGATATATATTATGCAATTAGAAGGTAATCCCAGGAGGGGAGAAC
Organism: Antechinus flavipes; assembly: GCF_016432865.1. Classification (NCBI taxonomy): domain Eukaryota; kingdom Metazoa; phylum Chordata; class Mammalia; order Dasyuromorphia; family Dasyuridae; genus Antechinus; species Antechinus flavipes. The sequence goes on along the minus strand of NC_067400.1, from coordinate 151,301,774 downwards.
AGAAGCAGGTCCTTTAAAAAGTGGGAGTTGAGTTGTCTTAAAGAAAATTAGGGAAGTCAGGAAATAGAGGTGAGGAGAGAAAGTTCTAGGAATGGTGGCAGCTAATACAAAGGCATGGATATAGGAAATGGTGTCACATTAACAGTAGCAAGTATGCTAGTGTAACTGGATTATAGAATTCTCATGGAGGAGAGAATATGATGCTTCTTCCTTCATATACTAAAAAATTACTTTTGACTTTAATTCTGTATGATTGATAAAAATCCTAAGGAATGATTTTTCAGGTTTCTGTATGCAGTACACATCAGATTATTGTTGAGCTTTATAAAACTTTATTTATGGCTCAAATTCTTTTCTTTTTAAATTAAATTTTTTTTGTTTCTTTGTAAAAATTTTTATGGATCTGTAATCTCAAACAATTTCTTATTTAATTGATTGCTCTATTTGAGACAAAACAACAGAAAAAAAAATTCTTTAGATGCTCTTCCTATCTGGCCTTGGCTTTCTTACCGCCAGATCACTTTACAGAAGCTGGTTAGGTGTCTTAGTCTGTTCATCCTCTGGGGATTCCCAATCCAACATATCTGAGTTTAGGTGAGAGCATTTGCAGTATGAATGCCTTGGTTATATTTCCACACAAGGTCCTAGGGGTTACTGAAAAATGCCACTAGTAAACCTGCAGCTTACCGCCTTCCCTGTGATATATGTTGGCTGGGCCTTTTAGCCCTTTGAAATTTGAATTAAAGATCACTACTGCCCAATGAGACCTTGACCTTGCTCTGGATGCGGCTAAACAATAGCATTGGGGAGAATGGTGCCGGCACAGCATAGAATTTGCTAAGCTAGTCTCATTCCTAGCTAAGCGAATTTCAAAGCATTCAGCCTATAAGACAATTAGCTGCTGACACTCTCTTAAAATACTACAAAGCCAGGCCAGTAATTATATACCAGAAAGGAACTATGTATAGAAAAGCTGATTAACTTGTGAACAGTACAATTTTCCGAACTGGATGTATTTCAAAACAGGATGGCAGTGCTTATGTTGGCAGGGATGAAAAAGCCAGCTACAAATCTTCAGCTGCCTACTTAGCCGTAACCCATTCTCTACCTCCCCCAACCTTCCCTCCCCCCTTTTATTTAAAGCCTCCATTCTGTCTGCAGTTTATAGGTCAGGAGATTAGAAGGTCATTGCTTTCCCTAGTTTTCCAGCAGATGGCATTGTAAGAGTGGTCAAATGAAATATCTGCCATAACCATACTAGGATTCTAGGAAAATATAGTTTCATGTTTAGAGTTGATGGGGACTTTCAACAGTGATCTAGTTCAACTCCTTCATTTTGTAGTAGAAACTGAGCCTTAGAGAGATGAAGAGGATTTTAAGACATAAGTAGTGTTGAACAAGAATTCAAATATACATTCTCTGATTTGGAATCTGGTGCACCATGTTATTTTCATCATTATAGCTTCATAATCATTCTCCCCATTATTATATCATCATCATCATGGCTTAATATTTATCATATGGAATATGTCATAATCCTCACCCTCATTTTTCCCCATTCCCCATTGTTTCCCACTTCAGACCAATCTGCTCAGAGTCCCATGAAAAATGACATTCTTGTGTTTGCCTCCTTGCTTTTCTTGATATTGATATTGATATTCACTTCTCAAATGTTACCAACAATTCTTGTAATCCCCAGATCCAATGATTTTTTCTCTTTTTTTCCTTTTATTTTGTTCTTATTCAGTTGTTTTCAGTTATTTACATAATTGAAAACTTTTCATGACCCCATTTAGGGATTTCTTGGCAAAGATAATGGAATAATTTGTTAGTTCCTTCATCAACTTATTTGACCCAGGAAACTGAAGTTAACAGGGTTAAATGATTTAATCAAGGGTCATAAAGTTAGTAAGCATAGTAAATGAAGCCAGAGATAAACTCTCTAACTCTAGTTCTGGTTATTCCTTTCTTGAGCAACCTGTAGCTTTTGATTGTTCTGGCCAGCCCCTTCCTATTGGATATTACTTTTCTCTGTTGGCTTTAATCAACACAATTTTTTTTTCAACAGAATCTTTTAAAACTATTCTTTCTTTGTTTCTTTTGTGGTTCTGAAAAAAGGGACCCTGAAACTCTAAAACTCCTTGAAGGAGAAAATCTTCAACTCTGCCTCAGTGAAGGACCCCGCCCTAGGGAAACAAGACAGTTTCATTCTGTTATCTAGAAAGACATTCATTCAATTCAAATTCCAGCTCAAGCTGAAATCCAGGGAGTAGATGAGCCAACTTGGGACTCCACCCATGAGTTCTCTTCAGCTGGTTGCTAAAACTCCTGTTATAAAAGAGCCAATCTAAAATCCTCTCTTTGCAGATCTTCTAAACCTGCCATGCTTGCTATCCCAAGGGTCTCTGCCCACTGGATAATTCTTTTCCAGTGTTACCCTCTCTTTATCCTCACCTATTTTCCTAACCAGACTTTATGCCTCTCTGACAGGATTTCTAACCTTCCCTATTAAAAAACCTCTTTTATCAATCTAGGTTTTCAGGTCTATAAATTCCTTTACAGAGAACCTCTGCGCCGCCAGAAGAGAGTCCCCAAAACTCCCTACCCTTGTGCCGAATCCCAAGGGGTTGCAGGGGAGCCAAACCTCTCCATTTGGTTCTCTGAACTCCAAACCTTCCACTAGACCTTATCATTTAACTGCCTGACAATCAGAAACCCTAATCTCATTTTGGTTCCCTAAATCTAGACCTTATTTGGTCCCCTATTAAAGGGAACCCCAAAACCTAAACCTCATCATATTCTTTACTCTCTTCCTGACTTTTTACTGTAGATATTTTCTAAAGTTATGCCCTTAGCTCTTTATGTTCTTGATAATTTTATTTATTTTACGTGGCTTCAGGAACTACTTCTATGCAGATAACTGGTATGAAGATAATAGATACATGCCTACTCTTAAATCTTCTAAGATCCAAGTGACTATCTCTGCCTCAATATCCTACAACATCTCAAATTCAAATGTATTCAAAGCCAGGCTTGTTGTTTTCTATTATAAACCCATTCTTCCTCTCATTTTACTATTTCTGTTAGTGATACCACTAATTACTCAGGGTCCCATTTAAAAAAAAAATTAGACTCTTCTCATTTCCTTGCTTTTCATATCCAATCAATCTGTGTTCTGTCAATTCTATTTCTGTAACATTTGTCACATTTTTCTTTTTAAAAAAATTTCCCATTGATAACCACCCTCATAGAGCTTCTTATTACTAGGACATTAAAGAAAAGTGACTACTGCCTTTGATACTATCTCTATTACAGTACCTAGGTGCCAGTGTGGGTAGCATGACAGACTTGAAGTTGGAAAGACAGTTTAGTAGACTTACTTGCTGTGTGACTCTCAGCAGATCACTGAAACCTATTGTCTCAGTTTCCTTATTTAAAATGAACTGGGGAAGGAAACGGCAAACCTTGCCAAGAAACCCCAAATAGGATCACAATGAATCAATCCTACATGACTAAGTGACTGAACAGCCACCACCTAATAGATATGGAAAGTGAAGGAGATAGATGAATCTGAAGTTCTGATATTGAATAATTAAAAGTATTGTAGTGTTAGTAACATTGTTGTTCAGTCATTTTCATCTGTTATCTGATTTTGTTATCCTATTTGGGGTTTTCTTAGCAAAGATATTGGAGTGGTTGCCCTTTCTTTCTCCAGCTCATTTTATAGATGAAGAAAACTCAGGCAAGTAGGGTAAATTAATTTGTACAGAGTCACATAGGTAAAAAGTGTCTGAGGCCAGATTTAACTGCCTCTTGTTCTAACTACTGCCCCACCTAGCCACCCAACAAGAAATATAACCTTAGAAAGTCACCTCCATGGATATCAGTTATCTCCTTTGTAAAATGTATGAGCTTGAATTAGACAGCTTTCTGAGGGATCTCCCAAATTAATATCTATGGTCCAATGATTTTATGATCTAATGTTATCTAACCTGTCAAGTCTCTTCTCACATTATTCCCACCCACCTATTCAGGTAGCCAAGGCTTCAGTGAAAATGGATTAATTTACTATGAATTACACTCTCACAACTCCTTTACCTTTACTCACCCGATTCTCTATACCTAGAACACCCCAACCCCCTGATAACTAAACTTATAACCCAATCTTTAAAGCCCTTCTCAGATGTTACCTTGCCAGGAAGTTTTCCTCAGCCCCTTCCAGGTGTTAACAACTTTCCCCTATGATGTCACAAAGCATTTGGTTTTGAAATGCTGTGCTGTTCTTACTTAGTACTTCATAATGTAGTTGTGTTTTTCCTCTCAGATCATGAGATAAATAGTCATTAGATAGGTCTAACAACTTTTCTAAATGAGAATGAACATTTATGAACATCTTTCTAGAGCCAGAAGCCTAGATTTCTTACTGTCCTTCAAATGGGGCTGGCAGCAGTAACTTAGGATGGGGCTGATACATACCTGAGCCCCAGTTAAGAAAAATTCAGGCTAACTCATGGATTGTTATTTTGTGATTCTGAATTATACTAGGTAGTTTCTGAGGTTCTTTTGACTTTGAATTCTATGGTTCTATGAAGTAAAATTTTCTACCCAAATAAACCAATTATATAGAAAAAGACACATATATGTCATATATGTATATATGTATATATATATATATAATATTTATATATAAATACTTTGCAAGACTTAATGCACTATATAAATGTTATCCATTAAGAATAGTTGTCCTTTCCGTATTGTGACTTTTCCCATCACAGTTTCAATATATCATAGACTGGCACCAGAAATTAAATGGGAATTTTGGGGGAGTTTTATGGAAGCTGCAGATGATATACAAAGACCAACAGATGATAGGAAAAATTTAGAAACTCAGAAATGCATAATACACACACATATATTATTGTATAATATCAACATATTTTATCTTTTAATGCCATAATAATTCAGGCTTCTTCTCTGTACAAAGAGAAGGCCAGAAAATTTTACATGGATCTTCCAGATAATGGGAATCCTGGAATCCCCATAATGTAGAAGGAATAATTGTAATTATAATTTTACTACTAGTAGTACTATTAGTACTAATACTACTACTGTTACTATCTTGTTTACAGCTTGACATACCTATCCATCCATCTATCCGTTTATCCATCCATCTATCTATTGTTTATCTATCTATCTGTCTGTCTGTCTATATTTCTCTTTACATGTTGTCTTCCCTAGTAGATCGTAAGCTCTTTGAAGCCATGGATGGTCTTTTGATTCTTTTTGTATCCTCAGTGCTTACAATAGGGCCTGCCACATAGTAGGTCCCTCATAAATGTTAATTGATTGATTGTTCAGGGATGTGTGTGTGTGTGTGTTTAAAGGTGATAGTTGAAGGTATGGGAATCAATTAGTTAACTCAGGGAGGACAGAGAGAAGGAAGAGGGTAAAATTCAAAATTTTCAAAGAATATCTCCCTCCCAGCCCCCATTAATAAGTCCAGAAAAGAGTAAGAAACATTGGAAAGAGGGGAAAAAAAGTATTTGGAACATATAGGTGGATAACTAAGAGAATGTGAAGTCCCTGAAGCCATGGAAAAGGTGCTAGGACAATCAAAAATTAAAGGGGAACCTCAGAGACCCTCTTGTCTAATATTTATTATAAATAAGGAAACTGAGTTCCAATAAGATTAGACTATTTATTCAAGGCCACAGGTAGTTGACATCAGAAACAGAATTTGTAACCCAGGTTCTTTGATTCCAGGGCCATTGTACTTTTTTGACTACCTTCAAGAATTTACATATATACCTATATATTTGCGTGTGTGTGTGTGTGTGTGTGTGTGTGTGTTGCTCCTTCAGTAGAAGAAAAAGATAGCTTCTGTCTGTCCATCATTCTCTCTTTTTTTTTTATATCCCCACAGTCTTGCACATTTCTTAGAATATATTGACACTTAAATGCTGACTGATAGAAGGTGTTAATTAATCTTTGATCTCTTTGACTGGATGTTCTTTCCATTGAAACAGATCACAATTTATCTGTGGCTACCCTATTCTACTCTAGTTCATGTTTTCTTATCAGTTTGCCACAGAGGGTCTATTCAAGATGTTTGAAGCCAGAATTACTTGCCTGTCATTTCTTATCCTCTCATCATAACCAGTCCATTTCAATTTATTTCTACATTTGTTTATGTTTGCCTGATGACATTTATTCCCATTCTTCTAAATTCCTTTTTTTATATGTTACAATTTATTATTATTATTATTTTTTATATATTGCAACCTGCCTACATTTGCCTCCTGATGTCATTGGTTCTCTTTAACAACAAGAAACACAAACAATTCACTAGATATCTCACCATTGCCATTAATTTTTCAATCTTTTGAAGACTATTGTTGTATTCATTGGCATGTAACTATTTAACAATATTGGTAGGATAACGTGCATTTTTCTTTAAATTTCCTCTCATTTTCCCAACATTGCTCATTGAATAATAATCCTTTTTCTCATATGACAAAATAAATTTGTCGTATGTTAACTTTTTAAATGTAATCTGGTCCATTTATGTAACTTCTACTGATCTGCCTTTAGCATGTATCAAGTAGTTTTGATGATTCTGAATTTATATGCTTTAAAGTCAGGAAGAAACCCTTGGACTATTTTTTTTTTTTTGCCTGTTTGTTTTTCTCTATAAATTTCACAAACATTTATTCTAATTATATGAAATTATCCATTGATATTTTTAGTCAGCATTAAGTTGAATAATTTCTTTTCCTGGAATTAAAAATTCTAATGGCTTTAAAATTATTTATCTTTCAGGAAAAAAAAAAGTATAGTTTTCCTGTTCATTTTCTAGTACAGACACACTTTGGAGATTTCTGTTCCAGACTACCTGAAATAAAGTGAGTCACATGAACCGTTTGGTTTCCCAGTACATAAAAAGTTATGTTTATATTATATTGTAGTCTATTAAGTGTCCAATGTGTATTATGTCTAAAAAACGTACAAACCTAAATTTAAAAATACCTTATTGCTAAAAAAAATTGCTATTGTCTGAACCTTTGCAAGTTATAATCTTTTTGCTGGTGGAGAATCTTGACTTGATATTGATGGCTTACTGACTGATCAGGGTAGTGACTTCTGTAGGTTGGGGTGGTTGTGGCAATTTCTTAAAATAAGAAAACAATGAATTTTGCAGCAATGATTGGTTCTTCCTTTCATTTGAACAGTTAATGACCAAGGCAGGATTATTAATAGGCCTAATTTCAATATTGGTGTGTCTGGGAATAGGGAGGCTGGAGGAGAGGGAGAGAAGAAAAAAAACTGCTAGTTGATGGAATAGGCAGAAAATCCACAACATTTATCAATTAATTTTACTGTTTTATATAGGCACTATTTTCATTAAATTAAATTAAATCTTATATGGGGTAATCCCTCAAAATAATTATGCAGTCATATAAAAGAACACAAATCACCATAACATATATGATAATAATAAAATTAGAAATATTGCAAGAGTTACCAAAATGTGACACAGATAGATAATGTGAGCATATGCTGTTGAAATAATGGCGCTGATAGAATTGCTTGATGTAGGGTTGCTGCGAATCTTTAATTTGTAAACAAACAAAAGAACCCCACAATATCTGCCGAAATACCATAATGTAAAGCATAATAAAATAAGGTAACCTGTACAAAGAACTAAAATACTATTATAATAATGTGATTATATAAATAAGAGACACATTTTCCATAGGTATGTACATAGTCGATTTTTATATTATCAGTATCTGGAAGAGGAATTTTCTGAATAAGAAATCAATTGTCACGCTTGAAGTGACCATTTTTCAACCACTGTTCACAGCATTTTTCTTAATACAGTCCCTTGGGGAAAATGTTTTAGCAAGTTAAAGAATGAGTACATAGTATGTATACTTTCCCTAGTGGGGAAAATGACCCTAACAATTGAGATCAGGAAAGGTAGTGCCTAGTATTGAATGTGAAGATACAGATAGTGAGTGAGGCAACAGTGAGTGAATTTTACTCTGATTTAAAGAATCATAATTGTAGATGAAAAAACTGGGAGCTAATAAAAAATCGAGTCTAATTTAATTATAAAAAAAAAAACCTTAAAAGAATCTTAATAGTCAGTGCATACTCATTTAGTATTTTAAGACAAGTGAATTCAACCACTGTTCACAGCATTTTTCTTAATACAGTCCCTTGGGGAAAATGTCTTAGCAAGTTGAAGAATGAATACATAGTATATTAATGTATTCTTTCCCTAGTGGGGAAAATGACCCTAACAATTAAGATCAGGAAAGGTAGTGCCTAGTATTGAATGTGAAGATACAGATAGTGAGTGAGGCAACAGTGAGTGAATTTTACTCTGATTTAAAGAATCATAATAATTGTAGATGAAAAAAACTGGGAGCTAATAAAAAATTGAGTCTAATTTAATTATCTAAAAAACTTAAAAGAATTCTAATAGGACATACTCATTTAGTATTTTAAGACAAGTGAATTTTGTTTTGTGAAACTTGTTTTTTTCTAGTCAAACAGAGCTTAATGCAAACAAAAGAGTGCTTTATTCTAGAAGTGTCAGAACATTTTGAGTCCACAAATCTCAAGTTCACAGTCATACCCTCTTGGAGGCCTTTATTCTAAACTAAGGTCAAGGTGAGAGCATCATTAAACCTGCCCTTTTCCAATTGGTGGCTATGGTTATACAAATGTGGCAAATTGACTTATTAAAAGATAGGTACCTTTCTTTTTAGATTGATTTTTTTATTATTACTCCTCTCTCACTCAGAGTTCCAGTCAAACTGGTTTACTTAGTTATCTCTGGCTGAGCTGTAACTAGAGCAGGTCCATAGAGCCTTGGCTATAGTCCTGGAACTTGCCCAAAGGTGGGAAATATGCCCTATGGCAAGAGATTTAAAGGCCAGCTGAATGCAGGTTGCATTCCTCTAAGGAAAAAAGGAGGAGAAGGGGAGAGAAGGGACTCTAGTGAGGGAAAGGTTTGGAGCTATTGGCAGAGATGGTGTGTAATAAGTGTAATACTGGAGAAACTGAGCAAGACAGAGATTAGAGACCAATTTAATAGTTTATTAAATGAAGAGATATACTGGGACCAAATAGATCCATGTGGATCTCAGGGCTGGACGAGACTATCATCTCAAAGAATCCAGCCCTAAGTATCATTCAGCAAGCTTTTTTATAGGATAACAAGAACAATGACATAATGGGGGAGATACCTGGATGGGAATAACCTAAGGGGGGAGGCACCTGGGATGACATAATGGGAGATACTGGAGAGGCTCCTGATATTCTAATGATATCTACAATGGATAAAGACCTTTATCCCATTAAACATTAAGAGGGAATAAGTATAGCCTAAAGTTTAAGATATAAGACCTTTATCCTATCAAACATTAAGAGGGAATGGTTATAACCTGAGGCAGAGTAACTAAATCAAACGTTAAGAGGGAAAGGTTATAACCTGAGGCAGATAGGACAGTGACCTCCCGGTCAGGACATCAAAGGGGAACTATGGCACAACAATAAGGTGTACACTTTTACACCTTTAATCCTAAAATTGTAGGATTAAGAGGGCTACCATTTTCTATCAAGGTCTTGAAGATTTTTTTGTCTACTTGAAGAAACTGGTAGAATCCAACCTTTGTTATAGTCCAGACACAGGAAGAAGACTTATTGAAGACCAATTATTGTATCTACGAAAAGGGCCTTTTCTTTGGCTAGAAGCACTTAACAGACTCATCCAGCTACAGTCCCTACGGTATCCTTAGCATGCCAGGTTTCTTAGTATGCTTTTGCCCAGAAACTATCTTCAACTAGAAAGAGTTCCTCTTTCCTCTCCCCATTTCCTCCTGGGAGCCTTTAGGTGGGGGTCTAGGCAGGGAAGTAAAAAAAAATGTTTCAGGGTGGGCAGAAAGACAAAGGAATCAAGGTTTTCTTAATCACTTATTTTGTGTTAAGCACCATTAGAGACTACTTATATTTTGCTTTCGATCCTCATAAGAACCTTCTGAGGTAATCTGTTATTCCCATTTTACAGCTGAGGAACATAAATCCAGACAGAGGATAAGTCACTTGCTCAAGGTCATTAAATAGTTGGATTTGAACTCAGGTATTCCTGAGAGAGACAATTCCTTTTTGAAGTTTCCTTTGCCTAATTCAACCTAAGAACCTTTGTCTTTCCCCATGATTTTGCCCTTTCTGCCTTCTTAAACTCTTTGAATATGGAGAGAATGGGGTGGGGTGGGGTTAGGGCAAAAGTTTAAGAGGTTTAATGCTATTTCTCTACCTCTCAACCTGATCTGTCCTTAGATTAGGTATGAGGGTAATTGTGGTGTTAAACAAAGGGCCAGGCAAAGGAAGAAGGCAACCCATGGGTCCCTAAGCTAGAATAGGGGCGCTGGGGTGGTGAGTTTGGGGCCAGGAGCAGTTAAAAGACTTTAAGGGTCCCCTCTGCTAAGTGGCTTATTCTGAGCTATGATGCTTTGGTAGTTCAAAGGATAGGGCTACGAGTGGCACATCGAACTGGGATTCAGACAGTCCTACATAGGCCTTTTGAATAAGCCTTACTTTGTTTTTAGGAAGCTTGCTTGGGACAATCACTGGTAATGTGACTCTAGACAATCCCTCTCAGCCTCAGTTTCATCATTTGTAAAATAGGGTGGAAACAATAACACTTGATTTAGTTGTTATGAGGATCAAATGAACTAATACGTGTGAAGTGCTGTGAAAATCTTAAAGTGCTATATAAATGGAAGCTAATATAATTGTGAGACCAGCTGTTATGGAAAGGCTAGTGGAAATTTGAAAACCAAATTTCAACAACTCAGCTAAAAGTTTTGGCCCGAAAGTGGATTCCTGAGATGGGGATTCTTGTCCTTGTCAAATGAGATGCATAGACAAAGTGATATTTACTTCCTTCCATCTTCAAAAATCTGAGTCTATTTGGGTTCAGTTGCCAAAACCTCAGCTCAGCTTTACTTTCAGTATGAGTTGAGAAAAATGATTATCAATAATCAATGATATGAGGAGATTTGGAGTTTCTCTTTTTTCTATAGTCTTCATTTCAAAGTTCACTCTCTAGAAGAACATTAATGATAATGAACTAAATGAACTTTCCTCAATTTTAGTTGGACTCCACCCAACCTTCTACTCTGGTTTGAATGGAAGTAAATTCTTTGAATAGATTGCCTCAGGCTGGGAGTAACTTTTAGAAGTAAATGACTTAACCAAAGTTCATTAGAATAGGTCCATTATAATATTAATTTTCTCATTAGTTGTTAACCAATCAGAGCTGATTGCCATCTTTAAGAACACTTACTCCAAGGACATATGAGCTGTTAGTCTGCCATCACAATGGTCTGTGGCAATCAAGAGTACCACTCATCTCTTTTTATTAAAATACTGGCATTTTTAATACAATGACTAATTACCCAGAAATTATGTATCTTGAACTCTTTAAACTACAGAGTTGGATAAGCCTTGTTTTGTCACCTTGCCCAAGTCAATTCCATTTTCTAGATCTTAGTTTACTCTTCTGCAAAATTTGAAAGTTGGCATAACTGAGTGATTGCCTCAATTCTCTCATGGGATACTGAGTGATTTTGTTATGTTTTAGTGGACTGAGTTGGTTTAACCTTCCCCAAAGCATTTGTTAGTTGAAAGGGTACCCCTCTATCCTTCTTAGTAATCAGACCAAGTGCAGAAAAAGAAAATTGATTTTAGTACCTACTTACTCAGAAGACGGATAGATTTCACTGATATAAGGACATCTTGGATGAGAAAACTATTTCCACTAGTATAGTCTATACAATTTAGGGCATGTAGTTTTTGTGTTTTGTTTAGGGTCACATGGCCAGTATGTGTCAGGGGTTGGACTTGAACTGGGGTATTCTTGTCTAATATAGATCTAAATCCTTTTTCTAGTATCCTAATTTTTCTTAATTTTCTAGTAAGAGGTTGCCTCATATCCATAATAATTTGTGTGTGTGTGTGTGTGTGTGTGTGTGTGTGTTGGGAGTGGAGGAGGATGGACAGTTTTGGGACATGGAACTAAGAACAGGGAAACGAGAACTGAGTCCAATAAACACATGCATGAATCTCTGTCTATTGCCAACTCCTGTTGCTTGGGGGATCAGCTTCAAGAACAGTGGAATGATTAACCCTTCAGAGAATACATTTATTATGTACCTTTACTATTGGGCTTTTTGAGTGATAATGCAAAGCTTTTTTTGTCCTTAGGCTGTGTTGTGGTGTGAGAAATGAGGAGTGAGAAACACCTTAATAGCAATGAGGTCCCCAGGCCAGTGTTGCAGGTTTTTTGCAAAAGAATTCGCCATCCCAATCTGCAGACAAGGTTTTTGGCCAAAAAAAAAAAAAAAAAAAAAAAAAGGATTTATTACACTAGGAAACAATTTCCCAAAGGGCCAGTTCCATAAAGGAAAGGTAGGTTTTGGCAAAGATGGGTTTACATTGAGAAACAACTTCGCAGTGGCCAAATTCTGACAGAAAATTAGCAAAGGTTTAGGGTACAGAGTCATTTTTTATTAGCTTTCTATGGTTTGGGCATTAGGGAATGATTAAGAGCTAATTTTCAATTCAATTAAGAGTGGTGATTGTTTCCCAGACCAAAGTGATTATCAGATCATTTGGGAGTGGGAGATTCCCATGGGAACCAGATAGCTTTCCCAGGGGAGATTCAGGAGAGTGGGGATCATTTTTAGTAATTTCCCTTGGTCAGGTGGCCCACCCTTCACAAAGATCTGGGAGACATGTGAACTGGACTGGGTGTGATCATAAAAAGCATGAAAAACAGGCAAAATCTCTCTTTTCCTGATAGTGATCTGAACCAGGACTGCTACAAATCACTTGGGTTAGAGAGGAGGTATAGCCACTGGCTATTCTCCCCTTGTGTACTGATAAGAAACCACAAATGAGAACATGGTGCAACTAACTTTCAATCTCTGGTTTTCATTCTTTTTCGTGGTTGAATGAGTGCTGGGGATGAAATAGGCTAGGCTACAGCCTTGTGAAGTTTAAAAGGGATTTCCTATGGGAAGTCTAGTGACTAGACTTCACATCAGAATTTGCTGGTAGCTGAGCTCATTGGGGAGCATGGCCAGCTCTGAGAAGCAGAGCTTGACCGTGCTAGTGGATTGATGAGATGCTGCAAGGAAGTGACAGCCTGGAATAGGATGTGGTAAGACTGATGATTAGTAAGTGACCATCCAGGTCTGAGGAGGTAGAGGGGAGAGTGTTCCCAATTGACCTTCTTACTCTATCTTCTCAGTAAGTTGTTTTTCTTGTTTGCCCTCCCTTCTCAAAAAAGACCATGACATCAAAAAGGTGATGCTAGTACATGCAAGTGAATTAGATTTAAGTGAGGGAGGGCTGTGCAAGGTCACCTGCCTCTTTCCCCTCCAGAGCCATCTGGGTCCAGTAGCAAGATATAGATCAGGACCACTAGAGATGACCCTGGATGCATGTGAAACCTTGGCCTTGGTAAGCTAAGAGCTTCCACAGATCTGTTTGACTGAGGCTGCTCCCATTCAATGATTAAGGGTGGGTAGCAATTGAAGCAAAGAATGGCTTCTTTCACTTAGTAAACAAACAAACAAACAAACAAAAATAAATAAATGAATGACTCTGGGAGGGGAAGACCCTGAGGCTTTCTGGCCAAAATAGAAATTATTGCTATTTGCATTCTCTTTGAGTCAATCTGCTGAACAGGATCATATTCCCTAATCAATGTTGTATTTATAGATGATATTGAGGATATATCAAATGACTAAATGATATGGAAGGTGTGAAGACCAAGTTAGCACCCTGGATATCTTAGAATCAGCCCAGGATAAGCAAAAGTCCTTGATTTTTATTCTTGGTCTTTAGGGGTAGAAGCGAACAGGATGGATGCAGAACTTTTCTTTTCTTCCTCTACCGCCAAAGTGACCTGGCTTGTATTATTTCACCCCCTAATCCTTCCCACAATTCTCTGTATACACCAGTTATGGAGCCAGCACAGAATAGTGGGAAGGGCCATTTTCCAAGCATAAGCTAATAGAGTATTAACCAATCGGTAGTTAGCCTTACGTGCTTGGTTGTCTGACCTCAGTGCATCAACTCAGAGTTCTAACCCTTCACAGGAAGGGATAATTATTGGCACTGGTCAAAATTATATTGGGGCAATTGATATTGGGCAGAACACTAGAATGAGGGTGTTAAGATAGATGTCCCAAACTGTCAAGGTTATCATTAGAACCCTTAGGAAGACTTGTAGCCAGCTGAATTCTGGGAATCCAAACTGCTAATAAGTATGAGTTAGGGAATTAAGTTGAGAGTCTTATTCTATATAGGTGAATTCTATATAGGAAGATGCAAAATGACCCAGTTTTTCTGTAGGTAGTGGTTGATATGGTGGAGGGAGAGCAGCTTCCCCAGAAATAGTGACATCATGGTTTCTTAAATTATCTGTCTTCAACCTCTCCTCCACATATTCTTTACTCAGGGTACTTTTAGTAATGCTTATTTAGTAGTGCTTAGTTTTCACACAAATTGTTTCATTTCCTTCTTCTTGAACAGATTACTTCCCTTGTCTAAAAAGCTTTCTCTTTACCTTTGCATCTTGGGATCCTTTGTTTCTTTTAAGTCTTAATTGTCATTTTCTATATGATTTATTTCCTGATACCTTCACCTGTCAGTATTTTCCTCCCCACCTTTGTATATATATTTTCTACCTATTTATCTGCATTTATCTCATTTCTCCCTAGTCAAATTAAACTTCTTGAGGGCAAGAGATATTTTGTCTTTGCAACTTGCCTATGACAATACTTAGCATAGAGTAGTTACTTAATTAACACTTGTTGAATTAAACACCTTGTCAAGACAGCATTGAGAATCAGGCATAAATATTTTTCTGGTTTCACATACAGTCCTAGAGTTGGAAGGCATTTTAGAAGTCACCTAGTCCTTGAAGGATGAATTTTCCCTACAACATCCCCAGCAAATATTCCTCTGATTTCTGTTTGAAAGCTTTGACTGCGCCTTACATCATGAGATAGATTATATCATTTTCATATGATTATAATTAATATTAGGAAGCTCTTCTTTATATTGAATTAAAATCTGCTTTTCCTTAACTTCTACCTATTTGATCTGTCGTCAGAGGGCAGCTGACTGCTAGAGTTGATAGACTCTAGCCTTAGAGTCAGGAAGACGTATCTTCCTCAGTTCGAATGCAGCTTCAGATTTTTCCTAGCTGTGTGACCCTGGGCAAGTCATCTAACTCTGTTTACCATAGTTTCCTTATCTGTAAAATGAGCTGAAGAAGGAAATGGCAAGTCCCTATGATTTCCTTGCCAAGAAAATCCCAAATGGGGTCATGAAAAGTTAGATATGACTGAACAACAATGTCTTCTGAGGTCCAAAGCAGAGAAAGTTTACTCTCTTTTCTACATTTCACCCTTCAACTATTTGAAGACTGAAGGTATTTTCAAAAGGTGGTGTATAGTATATGTGTTGAGCATTGGACCAAGTAGCTGGAATATTTCAATTCAATTACTGCTTTAGGTATTTAATAGCTGTCACTTAAGTCTCAGTCTCAGTTTCCTCATCTGTAAAAAGGGGATAATAATAGCATCTACTTTACAGGATTGTTGTGAGGATCAAATGAGATAATATGTACAAAATAATTTTCAAACCTTAAAATGCTCTATAAATATTCTGTCCCTTTGAGTAAAGGACAGAGTCACGAGTCTCCTAAACCTTTATTTAGTTAATTAATGTGACAATACTCCTTCTACCTTCTTGTTCATTTTCCTCTGGATAAGGTTCAGGGAGTCAGTAGCCCACATAAAGCTTGGTATTCATAAAGGTACAATGTGTGCATTCCTATGTTTTTTTTTTCCTGGCACTGCTCATTGGCCTCTCTTGTACTCACACAATGCCCAAGCCTTATTGTATATTTAGCAGTATAAGGACTGTGAGTACTATAGAAATAGAGAATATATCCCTGCTTCTGCCCTCCCCCTCCACCCCAAAGCTTACATTATGGGAACAGGAAGTTGTACCTATAAAAAGACAATTCAAGGAAATATAAAATTCACATGTGAAATTGTTTAAGATAGATCCTGTGTACCACAGGATACAAGTCAAATCAATAAACATTTTTTAAGCACCTGTTACATAGCAGACACTCGGGTTCCAAAAAGAAGCAAAAGATAGTTGTTGCCCTTGAGAAATTTCCAATTTAATGGAAGAGAAAACACATCTATATGCAAACGAGCCATATGCAGGATAAATAGGAAAATAATTAATGGAGGGAAGGCACAAGAATTAAGAGAGCTTCAAAAAAGCTTCCTGTAGAACATAGAATTTTTATTTGAGACTTAAGAGACACCCAGGAAGTTCTATAGGCAGAAATAAGGAGGAAGAACATTCCAGTTATGGGAGATGGCCAGAGAAAATAGCCCAGGACTTGAAATGTCACATTCTCAGAAAGGCGCCTGAAATGTTCTTGCTTCTTATCTTTGCCATTTAGAATTTTGGCTTCCATAGCTAGAAACTGGAAAATGAATGGATGCCCACCAATTGGAGAATGGTTGGGTAAATTGTGGTATATGAATGTTATGGAATATTATTGTTCTATAAGAAATGACCAGCAGGATGAATACAGAGAGGCTTGGAAAGACTCACATGAACTGATGCTGAATGAAATGAGCAGATCCAGGAGATCATTATTCACTTCAACAACAATACTGTATGAGGATGTATTCTGATGGAAGTGGATATCTTCAACAAAGAGAAGATCTAATTCAGTTCCAATTGATCAATGATGGACAGAATCAGCTACACCCAGGGAAGGAACACTGGGAAATAAGTTTAAACTGTTTGCATTTTTGTTTTTCTTCCCAGATTATTTTTACTTTCTGAATCCGATTTTTCTTGTGCAACAAGAGAACTGTATGGTTCTGCACACATATATTGTATCTAGGATATACTATAACATATGTAACATGTATAAGATTGCCTGCCATCTAGGGGAGGGGGTGGAGAGAGGGAATGGAAAAGTCAGAACAGAAGTGAGTGCAAGGGATAATGTTGTAAAAAATTACCCATGCATATGTTCTATCAATAACAAGTTATAATTTAAAAAAAAAGAAAAAAAAAGAATTTTGGCTTCCTTCTTTACTTGTCTCAAATGCCATCTTTTGTAAGAGATCTTTCCAGATTACCCCAGATACTAGAATCTAAGGCTACCTTCCATTTTCTTTGAATATGTCCTCTATTTAGCTAAATATTTACACATTGCTTCAGTTATTAAAAAGTAAGCTTCATGAAGAACAGGGACTTTTTGTCTATTTTCCTCCCCCCCAACATTTAGCACAATATAGTAGCTGACATATAGTACTTGCTGATAGAATATATCAAGACATGATTATGAGATCTGAAAAGCCTTCATGTATCCAGTTGTGTCATACTGCATTTTACTGGCTTAACTGGTAATTGTCATACTTGATAATTGTCCTTTTTTTTTTAACACTTGAAATATATATATACATCAAATATTGCATGTATATGTATATAATATATACTGTAAATTTCTATGTGTGTGTATATATATATATATACATACACATATGTATATATACCAAATATTGCATATATACTCACAATATTTGGTATCCATATCAAATATATATTATGTTTATATTGTATATTTAATGTATCATATGTATGATTATATAACACATGTTTGATATACCATAGGTATGATTATATATTACATATTTGATAGCTCCCCCCCGCCCAAGATAGCCTGACTTGATGATATCAAAACATATAAGAGTGAAAGCATTTATACTGAATTATTTTCTACCATCAAGGCAATTATAACCTATACCATAAATAGAGTACCCATAACAACAGTTACATAGTTGTTATTTACCAATTGCCCCTCTGGTCATCCTCCCTCCCCTCCCTGCTTAGTTCATATTATAGCTTTGACTAGTGCCCTTTGGAGCACAGCAGAGACAGATGAGCAAGCATCCTACCCATCCACCTTCTTTTCATTTTGTATGGATGGCTCAGAATGAGTCTCTTAGGATGGGCAGGCCTAAATGGGTCATAATCTCCATGGAAGATCTATTATATTACCTTTCCATTCTGACTCATCTCTCTTCTAAATTTCTCTCTCAAAAGTTCATCACCATCCTTCTAGCTACCCAGTCTTGCAAATTTGTTGTCATCCTTATCATCTCGTTTTTGCTCACCTCACATATGTGAGAAGTTGCTAAATCTTGTTTCTATCTCTATGACTTTTCAAATTTATTTTCTTTTCTCTACTTGCATAATTTACAAATTTAGTTTAGGATCTCATTACCCGTACAATTGGACTTCCTAATTGGCCTCCCAGATTCAATTCTTTCCTCACTCTACTACTACAACTTCCACAGACCTGCCAACATTCTAGTGACTCCCTTTTACCTCTAGGATCAAGTATTAGTGCTTCGGTTTGTCACTTAAAGTATTCACAACTCAATTCCTACCTTAGTATACATCATTTCCTTTCTTCCTTTCTATGAACTAATCAAATTGATTTTTTTGCTGTTCCTCACATATATAAAAACATGACTAAAATATCCAAATGTGAGTAGGAAATTATGTGTGATACTATCCATTAAGCAGAATCACATAAAGAAAGAGTAATGAATTGCTATTGAAAAATTTCTCCTAAGTGGATATCAGATGATTCGTTTTTGCTTTTTATCCCTTTTGGTATTGCTGATGAATATCAACACACAGATAAATATGGTTCCTGCTAAAAAACCATGGTCATTAACAATTAGCTCTATTATTTGATTGCTATATGTTTTATTTTTGAATTAAGAGTATCTGGAAAAAAAATCCACCTGTTTAGCTACATCAATAGAATTGATCAAATTAGTTGAATAATTACTAACAAATATTATTTATAAATCTTCTCTATATATGCTTATCAAATCTGAATAGTATGCTTGCCATACCAGGAAACTGATTTGCTTTCATTTGAATTGTCTTGGGAAGATTCTGAAGATCACCTGGCAGGATAAGATACCAGACACTGAGATCCTTCCTTAAAATAAGCTGCCAAGCATTCAAACTTACTGCAAAGAGTGCAACTCTGTTGGGCTGGGGTGGTCAGAAAAAGTGATTCAAAGACACTTTCAAGGTCTCTCTTAAGAACTTTAGAATTGACTGTATGACATAGAAGATACTGCACAATTCCATCCAGCATAGCATGCCCTCAACAGAGAAGGTGCTGTGCTCTTTGAGCAAAACAGAATTGAATTAGCCCAGAAGAAACACAAAATACGCAGGTAGAGAATCTACCTCCAAAGTTCATAGGAACTATTTGTATCTACCCTGTGGCAGAGTACTCCTCATATTGGTCTGATCAGCCACAGTTAGACACAGTGTAACTCAACTTTAACGTAGATATAAAAGTGTCATTTTGAAACTCTTCAAGAACTAAGGACAACAACCAATTATCCCTCAGTACACACATAGAGACTTTAAAAAAAATAATGAAGTATAATCAATCACATTTGCTTTCAAAGCAAAAATCTTATTATTCCATTAATAAATAAAATTTTAAAATAGTTCATTTTAGTCTGATTCCTTTAAAATTTTTCTTTTTGTATGTATCTTATAAGGCACAGATTATATTAGCACAATAGTTCATGCAAATAATTTATAAATATACCTATGTTAGAAGTTCAGACATATATTAAAAAATGTTTAGAGAAGACTCCTGTAAAAAATTATCATAGGAAATGTGTTCTCTTTACTGTATGTCAGCAACTTGAAGCAAATCCCTAGCTAGATCATCAAAGTCTGGGTAAAAACATCTCAGCATATAGAACCCCAGGTCCCTCTTACATATTCTCCTGAGCAAGACTAAGCTGCTTATGGCTTACCCTCATTTCACACTTATTGTCCAACTGATCTGACCAAAGCATCTTTTTTCTTCCAACTGCTTCACTCTTTCAGGATAATGAGTCATTGAATTTAAGATTGACTCTATTTCTGCTGAAGGTGGATCCCATAGACTGAAATATGTTTTTAAAAAACATGATCAGAAATGAAAGTACTTCCAGGGATCTATTTAGGAGTAGATATAGGGCTAGCACTGATCAATCAGTGGTTGAGAGTGTACTTGGAAGCATTGGATATAGGCATTGTGCAAGGGGAGGAAGAGATTGTAATGACACTTGATATTATAGATTGTGGTTAGACTGAGAGCAAGACAGTTGTGTGTTTGGGGATTGACTCCTATGGTAATGGATATTCGGGGGTGTATATGGTAGAGTGAAAAAGTGAGTAAGTCAAGGAGTGCTGGGGTGAGAACTGAATTTGGGAGCCCCAATATTTTTTAGACTGGGTGTAAGAATGTGTTAAGGTAGTGGTGTTGAACTCAGAAATCATCCCTATTTGTACATTGTTGGTTGTCCTTCCTTTTTGAAATCTCTTGATTCATATGTAAATCAGATTTAAGTGAGGCAGAATTAAGTAAAGTCTTCAGTTTCATTCTTCTCCCAGAGTCATTCAAATCCAGTGGCAGGACAAAAGTCAAGATGGCAGGTGATAGCCTGGGATGCAGTGGATGACCTTGGAGTGTTTGATGTCTAAGTCATCCACAGTGCTTGCTTCAGCTATCTATATGGCCACTGGAATGAATTATTCTCACCTGTTCTACTGGGCAAAGTCTTCACATGCTTAGGGTGGACATTTTCCTAAC
The DNA here is from genome assembly GCF_016432865.1 of Antechinus flavipes. NCBI lineage: Eukaryota > Metazoa > Chordata > Mammalia > Dasyuromorphia > Dasyuridae > Antechinus > Antechinus flavipes. Next base: position 151,280,962 of record NC_067400.1, on the reverse strand, counting down.
TCATCTATCTGATTGAAAGATCAAATAATAGAGGTCAGTAATATTCTGAGCTACAATCTGAAAGCTAAGTGAGCAAGGGAATAACAACTTACTTCTTCCAGTCATCTCTTTGAAGTAGCAAATGGCAGTGGAAGTTCTGAGGTCTCCTCCCAGATCCAATAGGAGATTTCTTCTGGCATCATTCTGTTTCTGGGCTCTCAGATCTCTGTGAGCTTTTTTTTCACTGGTCTAAAGCAAGGTTTCTTCCTTGAGATAACTCGCTTCTATTTTATCATAATGGATCAAAATCAGTAATTCTTTTATAACTAGATAATATACATTTGTCTCAAAGTCATACTGTTCATAGCTATTACTTTCAAAGTTCTTCTAGGCAACCATATGCAAATCATATGCTAGGAAAACTTTGGCCATCTACCCTGAATAAATGAATACCTTTCCTCCGTATGTTTTATCAATGACTATTTTTCTCCTTTTCAGTGACTGAAATTACTCACATCTGAAAAGGGTTCTCTTTATATTCTTGTATATACTTACTAATATATTCATATACCTAAAATATAATAGCAACACTTGCCATATATTGGTGGAATTTGGAGATAATTTTCTGCTCCCAGCTCATAAGATGGATTCCTTAAGGCAATGTTTCTTTCTTTCTTTCTTTCTTTTTATTTTTTTATTTTTTTTGTGGAGGCAAGTGGATTAAGTGACTTACCCAAGATCACATAGCGAGGAAGTATTAAGTGTCTGAGGCTGCATTTGAACTCAGATCTTCCTGACTTCAGAGCTGGTACTCTATCTACTGTGCCATCTAGCTGCCCTGGCAAAGTTTCTTAAACTGTGGGTCATAAGATCATGTACTTGAATGTGGGGTTCACGAAAAATTTGACAACAGTAAAATGTATCAAATATTCTGCCCAAATTTAACTCTTTATGTAAAAATAAGTGCACCCATCTCATTAGTATGCAAATTTGCTTTTATCTTTAATAAATAATAAAATTATCTATATATATATATATATACCAAAAATTATGTTAAATATGTTTATGATTTATTATGAGTAAATGTTTTATTTGTATACTTATTTTATATACCTATATGCTTGGGAGTCATGTAAAAATTTCTTGGGCAAAAAGGGGTCATGAGTGGGAAAAGTTTAAGAAGTCTTGCCTTAGGGAATGACTACCCAGAATTCTAGGCACTCTAAAAACTTACATTCCATAAAACCATAGCTTATGAGCTCCTCCTGATATGTTTACATTTTGATAATTAGACCAAGGATATAATTAATTTAATTGAAGAAAGTACCATAATAAGAAAAGAAACAACAAAACATTTTCCCAAGCTACCTTGTATGCCTCAATGCATATGTTAGTATGAAGAATGGACACATGTGGGGAACATATATGTCTGGGGTGCACACAGGGGGTGCACATGTAGGAAATATGTGGTCAGGGAGGACTACACATGTAGTTAACATGTGTATCCAGTGTTATAGGACCATTAATGCAACAAGTTGCAAAGACAAAATATCTCTTGCCCTCAAGAAGTTTAATTTGACGAGGGAGAAATGAGATAAATGCAGATAAATAGGTAGAAAATATATATACAAAGGTGGGGAGGAAAATACTGACAGGTGAAGGTATCAGGAAATAAATCATATAGAAAATGACAATTAAGACTTAAAAAAAACAAAGGATCCCAAGATGCAAAGGTAAAGAGAAAGCTTTTTAGACATGGGAACTAATCTGTTCAAGAAGAAGGAAATGAAACAATTTGTGTGAAAACTAAGCACTATTAAGTAAGCATTACTAAAAGTACCCTGAGTAAAGAATATGTGGAGGAGAGGTTGAAGACAGACAATTTAAGAAACCATGATGTCACTATTTCTGGGGAAGCTGCTCTCCCTCCACCATATCAACCACTACCTACAGAGGAACTGGGTCATTTTGCATTTTCCTATATAGAATTCACCTATATAGAATAGGACTCTCAACTTAATTCCCTAATTCATGCTTATTAGCAGTTTGGATTCCCAGAATTCAGCTGGCTACAAGTCTTCCTAAGGGTTCTAATGATAACCTTGAAAGTTTGGGACAGCTATCTTAACACCCTCATTCTAGTGTTCTGCCCAATATCAATTGCCCCAATATAATTTTGACCAGTGCCAATAATTATCCCTTCCTGTAAAGGGCTGGAACTCTGAGTTGATGCACTGAGGTCAGACAACCAAGCACTTAAGGCTAACTACAGATTGGTCAATACTCTATTAGCTTATGCTTGGAAAATGGCCCTTCCCACTATTCTGTGCTGGCTCCATAACTGGTGTATACAGAGAATTGTGGGAAGGATTAGGGGGTGAAATAATACAAGCCAGGTCACTTTGGAGTAGAGGAAGAAAAGAAAGGTTCTGCATCCATCCTGTTTGCTTCTACCCCTAAAGACCAAGAATAAAGATCAAGGACTTTTGCTTATCCTGGGCTGATTCTAAGGTATCCAGGGTGCTAACTTGGTCTTCACACCTTCCATATCATTTAGTCATTTGATATATCCTCAATATAATTTATAAATACAACATTGATTAGGGAATATGATCCTGTTCAGCAGATTGACTCAAAGAGAATGCAAATAGCAATAATTTCTGTTAGGGGCCAAATCGGGGTACAAACGGCAAAAGCAGGTCTCCTTCCTCCACAATCTAAGCCCGCCCACCTCGGACTCAGCTTCGGGCGTCCCCGGATCCCTTAAAAGGGAAATGACTAGACAGGGAGCCCGATTTTTACTGCAACTATTTATTTAAGCAAATGGAGGGAAAAAAAAAAGTCTGTTCCGTCTGCAAGTCCTGCTTCTTTCTTTTTATCTCTCAAGGCTTCTCTTCGATGACTCCTCCTAGATCCTCCCCGAAGGTGGAGCTATGCTCCTCTTGTGCCCTCCCACCGCCCTCGGCTTAGCCACGCAAGCTTTAGCCAACGAGGCAATACCAAGTAGGCAGGGACAGACACGGAACCGCTCACTTCCCGTTCTGGAGGTCTATTCTGGAGCCCCTCACAAATTTCTATTTTGGCCAGAAAGCCTCAGGTCTTCCCCTCCCAGAGTCATTCATTTATTTTTGTTTGTTTGTTTGTTTGTTTACTAAGTGAAAGAAGCTATATATAATTCAGAAATAAATATATTTATGTTTGATATTACATAAATATATTTATTTCTGAATCATAGAACAAGATTCACATGAAATAAATATACTATATATGTACACAGGTATATATGTATCTAGTATGTGTATATCTGAATTATATAAACAGACCTAAATTTATTTTATATTGTATGAATATAATAATTGTTATATAAGACATCTATGTATATCTTACACATGGCATAAAAACATATATAACTATATTATATAATAATAATAGCTAGCATTTATATAGTGCTTTAAGGTTTGCAAAGTGCTTTATCTTCACAACTTGGGAGGCAGGTATTAGATAGACAGAGAGAACAGCTAGTGTCTAAAACCAGATTTAAACTCTGGTCTTCCTGACTCTACTTCTAGTACTCTTATCTACTGCACCACCTAGCTAGATTCATATGTATATACATGTTTATATATTTGCCAGACTGGAACTTGCACCTCTAAATGTATATATATATATATATATATATATATATGTACACACACACGAATATATAAATATATGTTTTATAGGGTATATATTGACATATACAAGATCCACAATGACTAAGGTTTGTGTATACTTTATATATGTCTCATTCATATCTAAAATAATTTAGGGATTCTCTCTCTCTTTTAATGTTTATATATTCTTAAAAATAATAAAATTCTACTCAAAACATATACCCTCCTACATTTCTGCAACACATATTTGCCATATTAGTGTATCATTGTCGAATAAATATGAATCTTTCCCCCCAAATGAAAAAGTCTTGACATTTGTCATATTTTAAAGTACAGAGGAATTTCTGGTGATTTTAGGAAACTGAAAGGATCTACAAAGATTTTGCTAGTAATGAATGAATGTACCTAGCATATTTTAGGAAATACTGTAAGATAAAATTTAGTGATAAAATAGATGTGTTCATAACCACATAGAAATGATGAGGGCTTTATAAACCTGCCCCCACCCCAATCTCTGAATTATTGTAGATATATACATTTTGTATACACGCATATTCTGATGAACAAATACTTCAGTGAAAAACTTCATTTGAATAAATCATTCACATGTGAGGAAATGCTAGTTTCCTTGAAAAGCTAGTGCAGATATGTTGTTGTTATTGTTCATTCATTTCAGTCATGTTTGATACTTTGTCACCCTGTTTGGAGTTTTCTTAGTGAAGATATTGAAGTGATTTGTCATTTCCTTCTCCAGCTCATTTTACAGAGGAAGAAACTAAGGTGAACAGCGTTATGTGACTCACCCAGGATCATATGGTTAAAAAAGTAAGTGAGATAGGAACTCAGGAAGATGAATCTTTCTGGCTTGAGGCTGGAAAGCTATACACTGTATCACATCACTGCCTCTAGGCAACCATAAAAACACTAAGTAAATGCTAGCAGAGCATTTATTATTATTTATTATTCTATAATAAGGAGGAGGGCCACTGCCTCAAGTCAGGTAGGGATACCTTTGATGGAAGGAAAATGCATGCCAGGGGCGCAGGCAGAGAAGCTGCTGAAGGTTGAGACAGCTGGACCCTGCCCTTGCGAGAATAGCAGGAGGATCACTCAGTGGTAGTCTTGTTTCAAGAGGCATAAGCTGTCCTTAATGCAGCAAAGGAAGCTGTTTTTCTAGCAAGAACACAGCTCACAGGAGGTGGTGGCCCCCCAACTGTTAGTCCAGGAGCTCTCAAATAAGACTCGAATTTAAGAGGCAGAGTCCTCAATGGTTGTTAGGTCATTCAGGTTATTTTAGGAAGGTCATATCATCCTTGCATTGTCAGCCCCAGTCACTGGGGGAGGTTTCAAGCAGAACTGAAATATGAAAGACATTACAGAAAAGGCAAAATACAGACACAACAAACAATTCTCATGGCTAGGAGAGACATGTTTAAATCTAGGGTATCTCCCAGGGAGCCCAAAGAATGTAGCTATACCTTGAGGAAAGCCCAGAGGCTTAGCTGCCTCTGTCTCTCTGTCTCTGTGTTTCTTTGTCTCAGTGAAAACAGCTGAATCTGCCAGCGAGTTTGCACTCTAACACTGGCAGCAGATATGACTCCACCTTTTCTTTCAGTCTTCTAATATAAACTGTCTCTATTTATCAGATCTGTGAAGCCATGTAAAATAGTGGTTAGTACCAGTCACAGGTTATTGTAGCTTTGTGCTGATGTATAAAAGACCATCATAAAAATAACTGCAGCTTATGTTACAGAGGAGGAAGAGGCTGAGAAATTTTATTAAAAACTCCACACACCTTCCAAATTAAATCACTATATACTTTGGAATTCAATGTAAAGGTGAAAAATAGGAGAGAGTGGTTAGAAATATAGTAGGAAATATAGATTAGATATGAGGATTAAGAAATGAAAAAGATTAAAAATAGCATAGGTCTGTGATTACATATTGTTGTATAATTATGTCCATATATAATAAATATAATGACATATAATAATATAACACATAATATAACATAATATAATAATATAACTCATGCTCACATGAATGTGTTATAATGCCTATGAAAAACACATATACATATGTGCACACAGCACATATACATGATACATGTATACATTAGCACATACCTATATACTGATATATATGTACACACCCATACATGTGTGTACAATGTCTATACAATTATATATACATATATGTATATGTACACATATATACACTATATACAAATATATACATTATGTGTACAAAGTATATACAACACAATACACATAAACATAAATACACACATAAATATATCCATATCCATATGTACATATAACTATAAAATACATATATACATACACATATAAATATAAAATATATATACAAATATATAAAAACATATATAATAATATATAAATATATACACACACACGAACACATAAATAAATATATAAAAAGAAGTAAATTAAAAAACTATATACCATCCTTTCTGGAAAGTATGCTTGGGATTAAGCCCCATCTGGTAACAGAATTGCTGTGGTGGAGCTAATGAAATAGTGGATAAAATGCTAGATTTGTAATGGGGAAGTCCTGAGTTTACATATGGCCTCAGACATTATCCAGACTTTAGGTAAGTCACTCAGTCACTATTTCATTTTCCTTAGTGGTAAAACAGGTATAGTAATAGCACCCAATTCCCAGGTTGTAAAGAGCAAGTTATGTGAAATTGGTGGAATGCTTAACCCAGTGCCTTTTCACATACTAGGTGTTTAATAAATGTTTGTTTTCTTCCCTTCCTTCTTCCTCCTTTCCCCTTTCCCCTTTTCCTTTCCCCTCTCTTCCATCTTTCTCCCTCCTTTCTTCTTTTATTAAATGACACGCAAACAGAAGGTTCTGATTGTTTTCTATTTGCCACCTTTTCCCATTTTTCTTTGTTAGGATTTTAGGGACTAAATTAAAGAGAATTGGCACCTGAACAGCAGGAGCTGCCTGCTTGATAGATTTAAAAGGGAGACATTTTCTGTATTTAGAAGAGACTCTTCTTTCTTTCTTCTGAATATGTGACTTGGCATTTAGACACATTTCCCTCTGCCTCCATCCAATCCTCCTGGCAAACTGAAAGCATGAAAATATGTACTTGTCTAAGCCTGAAGCTGGATCTCAAAATCCCTAGCTGCCTTTTCTGTTTTGTGTTTGTTTATTTTTTCCTGAGCACCTGCGATCAGTGATCTTGGGAGGTGAATGGTTTGAGCTTGATAGATAGATAGATGCCTCTGGTATTTGAGGTTCTGGTTCCTTAGTTAGTGACAGATTAGAGGGAAAAGTGATTTCCTGAGAGGATGAGCCCAAGTCATGCCTTGGCTTACTGGGAGATATAGACCTTGTAAGAGTAATTCAGATGATGCAGTGACCAAGTGAAGGGGAAATACCTGTTTAACTGTACCATAAAATATGTCATATTTTAATGTTAATTATATTTTAACAGATAGGAAATGATTCATTACCATCGTGGGTGTCATTTTTGAATCAGCCATCTCTTTTCAGTCAGACCACAAACTTGTTGGGGCAAAGATAATAAATGAATGCAAAGGTAGAAGTAAGAATAAGTGAGAAAAAAATTATGCAGTTGTTATGATTCAATCTTGACTTATTCAAATAAGTTAATGTTAATTAAAATGGGTAATGGACAGAAGAAAGGATATTGACTATAATAACAATAATTTCATAAGAAATTTAAATGACATAAATTAATGAATCTAACAAGGAAACTAAAAATGGCTCGAAACATTTAATTTGCAAATATTTAACTTATTTTCTATCAGATGGAAGCTGAAGATAATATTGATTTTGAATTCATAGAAAAAAAAGAAATCTATGAGGAATATCTATTGTACTCATCATAACACATAATTAGATATACCAGCTCTAAAACTTGTCTGTCAGTATGATATCCAGGACACAATGTAAGTAGACTGAGCCTAAAACAAACTGAGCTTAAAATTAAACAGAAAGTGAAGGGTAAGATATATTGCCTTCAAGAAATTGCAAAAATCCTGTTATAACCCCAAGCTTCTCCCAGAAACAAAGCCTCAACTTTTTAATGTCAGTAATCTACTGTTATTATATGACTCTGAGATACTGAACATTTCTATCTTTGAAAAATTAAAAATTAATATGACATAGAAATCAATGGAAAAGACCTTGGAGATGTGAGAATGATGCAATGTATAATAAATAAAGGGAAATGAAGTTAAGGAAATCATAAGTGTTTACTCTGAGCAAAAAGAAGGTCATCACATAACAAGAACAAAAGGTAGCAGACATCCCAAGCATTTTGTTGGTATCTTTGGAATTTCAACAGATAAAAAGAAGACGTTCAACCATCCTATCATATTGGGTGGATCCTTATAAAGAACTTGTGGGTGAGAAGTTTTTGGGAAGATACATAAGAATACTAACAATCATGAGTCAAGGAGATTTTTATCTACGGTATACAAAGATGAGGCATTCTAGTAAGTGGTTGCCTTATCTTACAGTCCCATGGGCACATAATGCTAAGGCATATGGTATACCCTGAGTGAGAACCCAGATCTCCTGGATCTCTGCCCTCATAGCTGATTGTTCTTGCTGGGCAGATCCAGAGAGAATGAAAGTGAGGAAGACTTTCAGATCACATAGCATGTGATTTGCACTGCAACACCCCTTTTATCATTCATAAGGGCATTGTGATTATTTGATAATTTAATAACTTTGCATACATGGATTAAATGAAGTTTGCTAAGTATTCATAAGCTTCAATGAATCCATGACCATACCAGTTGTTAGACATACAGGATTTTCCCAACATATAGGCAGGTCAATCAGGGTCAGATATGGAGTTCCTTCTGTCAGGGTTTAGCAATAAGCCAGCTCTCACAATCCAATGGGACAGCCAAAGGGAGTAGACAACAATTGCATAGGAGCAGCTGGTGTAGATAGATTGCAGTCTAGATCATTAAGGAACATTCAAATCTATGAGATCATAGAATTATGAAATTTGAGAATTGCCTTCATGGAAGGGCAACCCATTACCTCTTTGAAGCAAGTGACTGCACTTTTTGACAGCTGTAGTTATTAGAAATATTTTTTCCTACTATAATATATCTCTTAGCAATATCTTGCTCATAGCTCCTGTTTCTACTCTCTAAGGTCAAGCAAATAGCTATAATTTCTCCTCACAAACCTATTATTTGACTATTAACTTTGCAATAAAAATTTTAAAGTATTAAAAGTGCTCTTTATTATTATTGTTATTAATACAATCTTTTGCATATCAGAGGTATTTAATAAACATTCATTGAATAAATCTTGAAATAAATAATAATTAGTTTGTTTTTCTTATGGATAAAGTTAGTATGTATGATTTCTCTGGTTGTGTTTAGTCATAGTACTTGTATTTATAGAAATATCTTTGTCTTCCTCATGCCTCTAGTACAAGAAATTAAGGGGCTTCTCTCTTTTTTCTGGACAACTGTTATATAATGGAGAATGGGTCAATCTTGGAGTTAGAAATTCCAGAGTTCAAATCATACTTCTCCTTGATGGGTCATCATGGGTAAGTTATTTAACTTCTCAAAACTCTGACAACTCTTTAAAGTCTTTAAACATTTTGCTGATATTCCTTGGTAGAAGTTGAACAAATCCCTACACCAGATCTGAAACGTTTCTCCTTCTTCTGTCTCCACCTCCTAAAAAAATAAATCTTAACTTTATGATTTTTGACTGTCTCCTAAGTTTTGTAGGAAAGGAAGACGTGTTCATTATATGCTATATTGTATTACATATTTTCTGTATAATATATAAGATTTTTGAGGGCAAAGGCTACTACAATTTTTGTTTTTCTATATCTTATTTACTTAGTATAGTTTCTAGCATATAGAAAACATTTGATATATATTGTGTTTAAATAAATAAATGTTGATTAATTGCTAAATGAATCTAATCAATTTTCAAGTACTTGTATTGGTGAATATGTATTGCTGTAGATATAATGACTATTTCTGAGTTTTTTTTTTCTTAAAAGGGAGAATTCTGTTCCTTCCATGTCAGTAGTATAACTGTTTAGCCCTCACTTTATCTGGATCATATAGGAAACTATGTAACATCTCCAGAATTATGATTCTAGGGTCACAGATGAAGGACCAGTATGTCCTCTCTATACTACTTCTATTTTTTTTTTTTTTCTTAAGGAAACACAGAAAAAACATTGTGGAGATTATCTTTTACCTGGAATAAAATCAGTGGAAGAATTTACAAGTGGAAGACCAGCTAGGTTCTTGCTCCTTAAAAAAGTCACAGGATGAATCTAAAGAGGAAGCTATTAATTCCCCAATCAAACAATGAAAAAAAAAGTTTATTGGCACTAAGGGGTGTATATATATATATATATAATTTCTTGCTAGTGGTAAGTCTATCTATCAACTGTAAAATATGCATGTATTATTAAGTCAGCCTATTGTGTCTACTCAAGTCCACCTCCAGCCCATATTCAACTGAATCTTCCTCAAGTGAAAGAATTAAGAAATAGGAGTTATGGCACCACAGGGAGCAAGCTTGGGAGAATTGAATTGATGGATGACTATCAGGAGAATGCACTTCCTTTCTCTTACCCTTACGCAAGCATTTAGGGAGTCACCTTGCCACAGTTATGGCTCTACAGAAAGCTGATGGATGTTGGAATATAGGTCACTGACCATAGGTCTGGGATTCTGGATGAGATATAAATATAATATCTCCTTGGAGTTAGAAGTGGGTAAATGTTAAGAATGTTCTGTTTTCATCAGTCCATTTCCAGGGAAGTGCTCATGAGAATCCTGTTTAGATGTAAATAAAGGATAAACCAAACTATAGCCTTTTTGGGTAGTAGATAGAGTATTGGACTCAGAGACAAAAAAATCTGGGTTTGAATTCTGCCTTAGATACTTGTTAGTTAGGAAAAGTACAGCTACTAAGTGTCTGATTCCCAACACTCTCACTGTGACACCTTAGATACTTGATCCTGGGTAAACCACTTATGTTCTCTTAGCTTCATTTTCCCCTTCTGCAAAAATGAGGGGGTTGGATTTATTGATTGTGAAGTCCCTTGTAGCTCTTAATGTATGGTCCTCTGAACAAGAGGGAAATATCTGTAATATACAATTCACACAGTTGTGGTAAGATCTATATGCAAAATGTTTTATGAACTTTGAAACACTAGATAAATATTACTTGCAATTATTTCTTCCATATTTCCTGTATGGTATTGGACAAATCACTTAATTTTTTGTGAACTTATTTTTTTCTCATCTATAAAATGTGGAAGCTGGACTAGAGAAAAATCTAAAGTCCCCTCCAGCTCCAAATCTATTATCCAATATGAAGAATGACTACTTCTCTATAAATACATTCAATGAGAAATCATGGAAAAAACACTTGTCTTGGAAATAGAGAACATAGGTTTTGAATTCCAGTTTTGACACTTGCCAACTGCCTGATTTTAAGTAAATCAGGAGACATCTTAAGACTTCAGTTTCTTCTTCTATATCATGATGTATCAGAATTGTTGTTCTTTGTCCTTCATCTTCGAAGAGCACCAATGACATCAGGAAGGTAATGTCTTAACTTGCAAGTGAATTATATTTAAGTGAGGCAGGGCTGTGTGAAGGAAGAAAGGAAGTGATCATTGTCCAACTGGAAGTAGTCAGTTGGGTCCCCAGTGGGCAGCAATTACTACTCATAGATTTTCTGAAGAAACTTTAACCAGGAGTATTATAAGGCTGAAATAAGATAATAGATATAAAAGCACTTTGTAAGGGTTAAAATGGAACAGCTAAGTGGTGTAGTGGATAGAGAGAGCAGGGCCTGGAGTCAGGAAGACTCACATTTTGGAGTTCAAATCTGGCCTCAGATAATTATTAGCTGTGTGACCCTGGGCACAGCAGTTAGCCCCCTTTGCCTTAGTTTCCTCATTTGTAAAATGATCTAGAGTGGGAATGGCCAGCCATTCCAGTAATAAAAAAAAGACAAATTCCAAATGAGGTCATGAAAAGTCAGCACAACCTGAACACGAACTTTAAAGTGATATATATATATATATATATGTCCAATTATTATTATTATTAGCCTATGGTTACTGGGCTTCCAGTCTAATGATAACTTTATCCTACACTCTTGCTTAGATCAAGCAGTATTTATAGAGCAATACAAAGGTGTGGTAGTAAACACTTAATAATTAGGGTACATTTTTATGTGTTGGAGCTGAAAGGAGAGGATTGTGTGAACACACATTTTTGTTTAATCTGATTTATTAAGACTTAAAGATTTGGACAATTAGCAAAACAATAAATCAAGCCTTGGGTCAGCTAAATGAAACCCATAGAGTTTAGGGCCTGGAGTCAGGAGGATCTGAGTTAAAATCTGACCTCAGATATTTACTAGCTGTGTGACTTTGGGCAAATCACTTAACACCTTTTGCCTCAGATTCCTTATCTGGAATGAGTTGGGAAAGAATGTGACAAATCACTCAGTATGTTTGCTAAGAAAACTCCAAATGGGATCACAAAAAGTCAGACATGACTTAAATGATGAACAACAAAAAAAATCAAACTTTGATTTGTAGAGATTGCTGATTTCTGAAGTATAAATCCTCACACTTAAAATTTAACAATGACCTTTGACAAATTAGAATTGGCTCTACCACACCCTTGATTCCAATTAATTTTTCTAATAAAGCACTGCATTTATCTATATATGTAATATATTACAATATAGCATATATGTATATGTAGTATTGTATATATCTATGTCTCCACCTCTTTAACGTAATTACACAACACTGAGTTTGAGAAATTCTTGAATGAGTAAATGTTTAAGAAGAAGACTTAATGTCTTGAAAAAATATGAAAAAATTTGTCCTATGTGGCTCTTTTCAATAATGACATAATTCAGGACAGTTCCAATAGTCTTGTGATAAAGAAAACCATCTGCACCAAGAGAGAGTACTGTAAGAACTGAGTTTGGATTATACATAGTATTTTCACTCTTTTTGTTATTGTTTGCTTGCATTTTGTTTTCTTTCTCATTTTTTTTTTTTTTTGCCTTTTCAATCTGATTTTTTTGTGGGGCATGATAAATGTGGAAATATGTATAGAAGAACTGCACATGTTTAACATATATTGGATAACTTGCCAGTTGAGGGAGGGAAAGGGAGGGAAAAAATTGAAACACTAAGTTTTGGAAGGATGAATGTTGAGAGTTATCTATGCATATGTTTTGAAAATAAAAAGTTTTAATTAAAAAAAAAAAGAAAAAATTTGTCCCCAAATTTATTAAATCACAAAAAGAGCTTTCTCCAAGATGTTTTTGTTTCTAAGGTAGAGGATAACTTTCACCTTCATGGTGCCTTGGTAATCAACCTGTGACTACTTAAATGAAATGAAGGAAATATTCAAAATCAATGGTAATCAGAAAGGGTGTTAACATGTGGTTTGCAAACTAGTTTTAAAAAATATTTTGATGATTGAATTTCAATGTAATTAGTTTCCTTTATAATACTATGTATTTTATTTTATCTCTATGAAAACATTTTTCTGAGAAAAAAACTTTGAAATGAGTCTATGACACAAAAAAGATTAGGAACTAAATTATAATAATATAGAATTTTATACAGCAGAAATAATAGAAAAGATATTTTTTGACTTGAAGCATAGAACATTAACTAAAAATTTGAATTTTAATCCAACAATTATAAATTTAAAATATAAATTCTTCAAAACATAATTTCTCTATATGTGTCACAAGTCTAATAAGATGCTAATTGTTTCTACTATACCAATCCAATAGCACATTGTCTCAAAGTTTGGGTTTGAACTAAAAGAAAAAAGTCAACACACCATTTATTTGGTTGATCAAAGATATTCATTGGCAAGATTACTCAAAAGAAACATGTGGTTTACATCAACATAATTATGTCTAGTCCTCAGAATTCCCAAACACTGGGTCTCTGGAGAATCTACTTTGGATGATAACTAAGTGTCCCACGTAGTGGAAAAATATCAAGAGATAAGGCACTATTATAACTTTCAGGAATGTTACAGTTGAATTCAGAGTTTGCTGGTGTAAGAGTTCTTCTTGTCCTTGCCAGAGACTGGAACTGCTTTTCAAAATAAGATTATGCAAGAGGATGGCAAAATGTATAGGTATTAATATAGTTTTTAATATTATGAATTAGCAAAAGTCACAGCCCCCACCAATCAGCTTCTAGCATTACAGAGTAATGCAGTCTTAAGCAAAGCCCTGCAGAGCATCCTAATCTTAGGCAGTCATTATTAAATTCATTACTAAATTATCAGGCAATCAGTACTAAATTACTATATAGGATCTCTCAAATAAGGCTATACTTTTTAATCATGTTATGATTCATGTTAATTCCATTAGAGCCTAAAACAAATGCAAGGAAGGGGAATTGTATCCAGAATCAATTGCCTTGGGAATCTTATCTGGATCATATAGGAAATGCAAGAAAAAGAAACTAATTCCAAGAATAGGCAGGATGGGTTGCCAGGAGTTGGAGTATGATAAGGTTGAAAGAGAAAAAGTTTGAGTAATGTATATATCAAAGGTTACATAATTCTGTAATGTTTAGATCTCTTTGATTGTCACAATTTCAAATAAAACATTACATATAATTAACCAAGTGAGGAAATGATGTAGTTACAAGTAAATTATAAAACGGATTTAAAAACATTGAGTGACATGTTTGTATAAGTGCTTGGGGAGAAATGGTAAAAAAAAAAAAGTGGTTCCACTTGTTCAAAAGAGTTTTCTTTTGACTTCTTTCCCATGTTCACTTGTTCTCTGGGGAAAACAAGTTTTTTGTGGAGTTCTTATGTCTGATAACTCATCTTTCTTATCTGGTGTCTTGTTAGGATCTCCTGGTGGAATCTTGTCGACCAAGACTTGGCTTTCAAAATCAGATGCTGAGATAGCGTGAACTAGAAAGAATTAAAAAAAAATGATTAGAATCTTGACCATATTCTCAAGTGAAATTTTAACATATTCAAAATCAAGTTTTGCTCTTTTCAGACAGAACTTCTTTCCCTGAGCAAAATGTTCCAGGTAAACCATTAGTAACAATCACTGAATCCACTGACTTAATCAGACAAATGGTGAAAGATTGATCTGCCTTATAAAGAATTAAAGTAGAATGACCAAATCAATTAGTCAACATTGACTTAGTAACTTAGACTAGTGCAAATTATCCATCACATCTCTTACTTTTACTACATGACCATGTTGGTTTTTTTTCTGGATATATAAGTCCTTGATAGAATCTTTTAGACCTCTTCTCATACAAAGTATTTCAATATTTTTAATAGTTTATTTCTTTAGCATCTAGAAGCATATGTGAAATGTACAAAGAATTGGAGCAAGAATTTAAGAGTATCAGATGTGTCTTCTAGAAGATTTATAGAAAGACATAACCAAGTAATATAAAATATGTGAAAGTATGGGCTTGAATGGGCTCTGGAGTATGTCATTGAAAGTACTGACCACATTGATAAGATCACTGTTCATTAAAGTATTGTGATTTAACTTGAAATTGGAATATTTTGTGTTTGTGTGTATGTGTGTGTGTGTGTGTGTGTGTATGTTTTAACATTGCCCAGTGTCTGTTGTTCAGGCTTAAATAAAATAAAATATAATCCTAATTCTAATTTAGTTAGGTTACTACTAAGTGCCATCTTATTACCTTTTTCAGTAACTTGTATTTGAAGCAGGTTATGATTCTATAGTTATGCATAATTAAAATTTTTTTAAAAAGAGATGATAAAAATCTGACAAAATAAGATTACTATCCATACTATTAAAAAGCAAGAATGACTGAAAATATATATTCTTTCATCTTACTAAAGAATATTTGTTTTTTGTAGTTCCAGCATCATTAAGTAGAGACAGACATTCAGGACTCAAGAAGTTACAGTTCTTTAGCTCACATTGATAATCCTAATGTTTGCCTTCTGTAGCTGATTATGGTAAAGCCATTGGATTAATTGGGCATGAATAACTGGTGAGAGCAATCATCATTGTAGGATAAGGCTTATTGTTTTCTGGGGGAAACCCCCTCTCCTCTGCCACACCTTGACAGCAGTCTACTCTTAGAAATACAACATTTTTTTGTTCCTTTAGCATGTTCTTTTCTGTGGAAGGGGATATCTATATCTATATCTATATCTCTATATCTCTATATATCTCTATCTACTTAAGGATATTGTTGATTTAAACTTTTTCCAAGGAACACCTACCATGTTTTATCACTACCATCTTTTATTATTTAAATGGAAAAATTAAAGCAATTATTTTCTTTGCTCTTCAGAAATCTCACTGAAACTTCACCTCTTTTTTTTGAAACTTCCCTCTTAATGTCATGTTTGTACTCCATGTAACCTTATATTGCAATGAAATCTTTTTGAAACTTCTGAACTTATTATATGTTTTTTCTCTTCATGCATCTCTATATTCAGCCTAACTTGTTTCTTCCTGTTCCTTATGTTGAATATTCTATTTTTCTTTCCATGTCTTTTTGCACAGGTTATCCCCAAAGTCTAGAATATCCTTGCCTTTTAGATTTTAGAATCTCTAGCTTAGCTCACGTGCTACCTTATACCACTAGAGGTCTCTCCTTATTTTCCCGGTTGCAGTTTAGCCCTTGCCCCTGCAATTTATTTTGTACCAATTTATGTATGATCTTCCTTGATAATAATCAACAAACATTTAATAAATATTGCTATAAGCTGGACCTAATGTTAGGCATTTTAAAGTATATAAAGAAAATGCAAAAAATAAAAAATACAATAAAAGTCCTTGCCCTCAAGGATTAATGGGGAGACAATATGTACTTTAAAATAGTTATGTACAATTCACACAGAGAGGAGATGAAAGATAATTTTAGTTGGAAAGGGATAGACAGCTGGAGGAGGTGGGCAGGAAAGGCTGCAGAAAGTAGCATTTTATCATGTAGTGGATACAGAGCACGTCTGGGAATCAGCAAGTTAAAATCTCTCCCTAGACACTTAGTAGCTCTGTGAACTTAGGCAAGTCATTACCCATTCCTGTTTGTCTCAGTTTCCTCATCTGTTAATTGAGCTAGAGAAAAAAGGGAAAACCACTTTGCCAAAAAAGCCTCAAATGGGATCAGGAAGTGTTGGATATGACTGAGATGAATGAAACAACAAAGCATTTTATTATTGTCTTGAAGAAAACTGAGTGTTCTCTGAGGCTGAGGGGATGAAGGAGAACTATATCATACACATGGTTAAGTGCAAAAGTATAGAATCCAATGTGGGGCATCCTGTGTGAGAACAGTATGGCTAGATTGCAGAGTGGGTGGAAGTAGAATGTAAACTTCTTGGGGGCAGAGGCTGTTTCATTTGGTCTTTGTATCCCTAGTTCCTGGCTGGCACATAGTAGGCATACTTAATGTATGTTATATTCTCTAACAAAGACTCTAGAACTATCTTCCTTAGCATAATAATATAAAGGGAAAAAATAGACTGGGAGTCAGGAGATCGGGATTCTATTCTCATTAAAGTATGAATACCTCGAAGCGAGGGACTGATTTTATTTTGTTTCTTCAGTGCCTAGTTCAATGGCTGGCACATAGTAGGTACTTAAAGAAATTTTCACTTATTGATTGGATCCTGACTGCTATAAGAGCTGAATCCAGATGGTCAATATTCATAATTCTTCTGAGAGACAAGGCATTTTATAACTTATAGGTGCTGCAATTTGTTCTTAATATTAACAAAAATAGTTCAAATATGAATTATTATGAATACAACAATGATCATTATCCTATTCTACCCCTGTAGTTATAAAGTTAAAACAAAACTGTAGTTATTGCATTAGGAAGAGCACAGTTAAAAGAAGATAGAAAGGGAACCCAGTTCTTTTTTTTTTTTCCTTCTAATTTGAGAAAGTTTATGTTGCAGAAAGAAAAACAGCCAGGAGCAGCTAGATAGTGTAGTGGATAGAGCATAGATCCTAGAGTCAGGAGGATCTGAGTTCAAATTCAGCCTCAGACACATAATTCTTACTAGTGGTGTGACCCTGGGCGAGTCACTTAACCCCAATGGCCTCAGCAAAAAAAAAGAAAGGGGAAAAAAAAAGAAAAAGAGCCAGTTAGCTAGATAAAAAGATGGAGAGAGACAGATAGATAGACAAATAGACAGTATGGGACCTGGTGTGTGTGTGTGTATGTGTGTGTGTGTGTGTGTGTGTATTTTTTTTTTTTTGAGGCAATTGGGGTGACTTTTCCACAGTCACACAGCTAGAACAAAGAAAAATATTTATGCAAAAAAAAATCCTACCTGATATAGTGACCCTTTCTGATAATCTCTCCTAGTAGGTATTTATGGATACTTTGATACAGAAGTAGAGGCTTCTATGGAAGTCTACTCTGTTTCAGGGGACTTACCAGGACAGAAAGTTGAGGCTATTTCAGATTATTTCAATGCTGTGACTCTCTGGGAGGAGAGGCATGGACATAGCTGCTTCCCTTACTTAACTTGTTTAAGGTTGGCTCTAGTATAGTACATTTAAATAAATCAACCTGTCAAGGACCCTGTGTCCTTCTACATTTGGCAAATACACCACATTACATTTTCAACTGTGTCAAAATGCCCTGTCTGTATGTTGGGAGTGGAGGGAGGAGGAGACTGAATAACTACCTATTTTGGTGATGGCTTGGTTAGCTCTGGGTTTTTGAGGACACAGCGGTCCCAGCATAGGCCCAATTTCAAAGATAGCTCAGGGCGTCCAGAAGAAAGGTAGGTCAGATCAGATTTTTCCTGGGCTTTTAAAAACAACTGAAATAATTTTATCTCTCAATGTCCCAACAGTAGCTTTTAACTTTAAGCTCTGAGCCTCTCTAAAAGCATTTTTTTAAATTCTAGATTTTTTCCCAAATTTTTATAGATGTAGGTATTATCATGTTAAAAGAAATCATAACAACAGGTAGACTTCATCTGTTGACTACTCAGAAATCGATTGTCACTGAAATCTCCCAGTACTACTGATTGCTACATCATATTACATTATGAAACCTAGCTTATTCAGAGCACTTTGGATCTATGGAATGACAGGCATTTGCAATGAAATTTCATTTAACAGTTCGTTCTCTGGATAGAGGCAGTGTTTTCCTTATTATGGCCTTTGTAGCTGAAGTCAGATTTGAACTCAGACACTTCTGACTCCAAGGGCAGTAGTTTATCCACTGCATTACCTAGCTGCCTCTTCTGCTGAGTCTTTTTGAAATTTTTATTTATTCTTTATAGTTGTAGCCATTTACACACAATATGTTTTAAGAACAGGGTTCTCTCTTCTTATAATAAGTTAAATACCCCACTTCAATTTTTTCAAGTAGTCCAGAAAAGTTGTTATAAATTTTGAATTAATGTCATCTCTAATTGAATAATAAGTATTAGAAGAATGGAATAATGCATGTTTTTGAAAACTGAATCATCACTGAAATTTACTCTGCAATAGAAAATTTTAGGACTTGGTTTTGATATAGTGTATCTAACACACAATCAGGTTCCTACTTAATTTATTTAAAAGCACCTGCTAAGAGAAATTCTACTAATAGAAAATTGATTTTAAAATAATATAACAGGGTTTATTCCTCATAATTTAAATCTGGGAATAATTACTTGGGGTAACTAGAATGCTGAACCTGGAGTCAGGAAAACTCATTTTCTTGAATTTAAATCTGGCCTCAGATACTTATTAGCTGTGTGATTCTGGTCAAGTCATTTGACTCTGTTTGCCTCAGTTTCCTAATTTGTAAAATGAGCTAGAAAAGGAAATGGTAAAAACCACTGTAATATCTTTGCCAAGAAAACTCCAAATGGGGTCCCAAAGAGTGAGGCATAATTGAAAAATAACTGGACTATAATAATTGCTTATTTTTTCAATAACCACCTAATGGACAAGCATTTATTAAATACGTACTGTTTTCCAAGCACTATGCTAGGTTTTAGGGAGTTAATAAATATTAAAATATATACCCTAATTAAAATATACCTCATCGAATGGTGTGAGGAGCTTAGGGAAAATCATTGTGAATTTCATTCCTTTTCAATATTTTTATATAGTTAAAAACAAATGAAAATGAACAAAAATGAAATTTTAAGGGGGAAATAAGGCCACAACTCATAAGGACTGAGTAGTGCTTAAGAGAGGTAAACAGCTAAGAGTTCTTTCCACTTTGCCTTGATAACAGAGGGCAAAGGATATAGATTGTATTTAACAACTACCCCATATTTGTGCAAATGTGAGCTTCAGATTTCCTGTAGGTGATAGAGTAACCTTCTCTAATGCTTCTAAAAAGGGGTCTTTGGGAAATTGATGCTTAAGTTTCCATTAATGCAAATTACTTTTTAGTTAAAATAATGTTTGATTTGTGTAAGGGTCCCATGGAGCTTAATTGTGAGCTCTAGGAAGGCAGGGGCAGTTTTTCTTTTTGTCTTAAGATCTTTGGTGTGTAAGAAATAATTCGTTTGGATTTCTATTCTCTTCCAATCAGTAGTAATCAGTTTGATATTTTACATAGATCATATAGAGATAATTAGATAAGATGGGTTCTTAAAGTAGGCCTCAAAGTTTAATATAATGTTCATTGCTTGTTTGCCAGTTATAAAGCTCACTTGTGTAGACACAAGAATGCTGACAGAGATATTTCCATCCTGTTTTACTCAAATTCTCTGTTCAAACCCAGCCTGGATGATCTCCAGTGATTCTTGCTTTGCCCAAATAAATTCTTGGCCCCCAATATCAAGATCTATCAACCAATGATATTCTGTATTTTATCATTTTTTGTATATTTGGGTATTGAATCCTAGAAAAATGAGGTCCTAGTGACCAGAAACATCTCAGATCATGAGGGAGATCTGAGGTCCACTTCATTAGATAGACCATGGACCTTTTAATAAGGTGCTATTGACTCAGATCCTCCTCAGCTTCTTTTATTGTAGAATGGGCAATTTAAAACTCCACAGGTGCCTAGGAATGTCATGTACATAGAGGCTGCTTAACAAATGCTTGTTAGATTGAAAATAGTTTCTGCTGTTTGCTGAAAAAATGAAGCAAACAATATTATGGCTAAAGGAAAACAGGTCCCTTTCTGGGTGGCTGTGGCTTTATAGTGATACTTTCTTCTCTTATTGCTAAAGCTAAATTTCTAATACAATAGTGAATAGTAATGGTGATCGGGGGCAACTGTGTTTCACTCCTGATCTTACTGGGAATGCTTCTAGTTTATCCCCAATACATATGATGTTTGATCATGGTTTTAGATAGATTTTAGTAATACTTTCAAAAGCAGATAGATGGCAAGCAGAATTCACAGAAACTGAAATATGCCACGATTAAATACCTCCTAGTTAACTGGTTCAATATGGCTTTCCAAAGACACTGAGCTAGCCAATCATTGCCCATCTTTGTGTTCCAAGGTTCTGATCTTCTACTTCTCATTTATTGCTTCTCATAGGATCACAGACTTAGAGTTGGGAGGACATTTTCAGGTCATTTTTCAGATTGGACCAGATATGCTACTTTTCTCAGGTGCCCCAGGCAGTTATCATCAGATCTGGGATTCAAATCCATGTCTTCTGACTCTAAATCCACCATCCTTCCCATTGTACCCTATTGCCTTATTAATGTTCTGCCATTTTTAAAATTTGAAATTAGCTCTTTCCATGGTTAATTTCTCCTACTTCTTCTCTTCCTCCATGATTAGGCAGCATGGGGAAGCATAGAGAGAGCCAGCTTCAGAGTCTGTGGACAAGTCCTACCTTTGACACATGTAACTGTGTAATGTTCTTCCAGATAACTCTTTATAGACTATAAATTGAACCCTCATTGTAGAGCTGTATTGATAGAGGGAGGGTTGTTTGTTTGTTTGTTTGTTTGTTTTAATAATAGTTTCCTATACCAATGAAACACAGATCAGGAACAAAAGAATTTTTTTTTCCAGACAAAGGTATCTTCTATTTCTTATTCATTTAGTATTAGGCCATATCTGGGTAATTAGTTGGTGGCTGAGGCCTAAGGAAAATCACCATGGTTTGTTTTCCTTTCCTTTCTTTGTAGAGAACAAGGTAGATTATTAATTTTTTTTCAAGTTTAAATTAGACAACATTAATTGGCAACTTTGCATTTCTATTTGTACAGATTCAGGCCTTCTTTAGCTATGTATAATAGTAAAAAGATAATAATATTCACTACTCCAATATTATTCTTCTCACTATTATTATTAGTTTATTTTCACAAAACACTATCCTTTGAATATTTTTTTATCTCATTTACTTCTATTCAAGTCATTATTAGTAATTAATGGCAGCCTATTCATATGCTTCACCCTATCTTTTCAATTCTCTTCAGTAAAGTTTTGATTTTTATTATTATAGGCTAGTATTTATATAGTGGTTCATGGTTTCCAAAGTATTCATTTATTCTCATGATGACCTTATATATGTGCTATTATCATCACTCCCATTTTGCAGATGAGGAAATTGAGACAAATGTGAGATGATTTGTCCTGGATCACATAATTAGTGTCTGAGGTGGATTTAAGCTTTGGACTTTCCTGGCTCCAAATCCAGTATTCTACCCACTCCACCACCTAACTTCCCTGTTTAAAATTAGAACAATTGAACATAACATTTTCTAGTCACGTGTGATTCTAACTTAATACCATACTTTTTGAGCAAAACAACTAACATATTTATAATGTAAACACATTGGAATGACCATAGAGCCCTTTTCTATTTAGAAGGAAAATTCATGCTTTATAAATCAGTCCTGTTTTGGACTCAGTCTAAGGGAACTCTGTTACCTAAATAGCAAAAGGGTTTTTGGTATTTAGGTACCATGTCCCAAGGCATGAATTTCCAATGATAGAAGTTTTATACATGTGATACTGAGACATTTTATCCATATTTAAATTCAAATAAATGAGGATAAGAAGAACACTATCTTGAAGAATTATTGGGGAGATCTAATGAGATAATATTTGGAAAGTGCTTAGTATAGGCCTGGCACATAGTAACTTCCTAATAAATGCTTAATTCTTTCCTTGTTTCTTCCATCCCTCCTCCCGTCTTTCCCTTCCTTCCTTCCTTCTTTACTTCCTTCCTTCCTTCTTTCCTTCTTTACTTCCTTCCTTCCCTCCTTCCCTTCCCTTCTTCCTTCTGTCCTTCCTTTCTTCCTCCCTCCCTCCCTTTCTTCCTTTCTCCCTCCTTTTCTTTCTTCCTTAATTCCTTCCTTCCTTCCCTCCTTCCGTCCTTCCTTCTTTTCTTCCTTCATTCCTTCCATTTTCCCTCCCTTCCTCCCTCCCTTCCTTCCTTCCTTTCTTTCTTCCCTTCATCCCTCCTTCTTTCTTTCCCTCTCTCCCTCCCTCCCTCCTTGCCTTAATAGTGGCTAATATCCATAGTGGGGAGAACAAATAGAAAATACCATTATTGTGAAGGATAAAGCTGTTATTAATCTTACTACAGGAAGATGTTAACTGGGCTTGGGTTCTTTCTATGAAATGCAAAATATATGTGTACTCTAATATGCTTGTGGGAATTCAAACACTTTATTATCTTTTATTTCTGGCAGTAATGACTTGAGTAAAGTCATAACCTATTTAAATCAAATGGTTGGTTTTAATAATATAAGTATTAAAAAAAAAAAAAAACAAAACTAAGTAATGTTCTACTTCTTCCCTAGTGATTTTAACACTTAAGATTTCAGTTTTTAGCTTGTCTTTTTAATTGTTTTATACATTAATGGGCCACTTAGTACTTCTGTATTATAATTTAAAGTCCTCTAGTGAGGCTATATGTGTATGAATCAGGAAGCACTTTGATTTTAAAAACATTAAAATTTTCTGTGTACCAAAGGGAAATCCAGGAAAGGTTTAAGTAGGCTACAGCCAATTACTAACAAAGACTTGAATGGAAGAAGCATAAATGAAATCAAGAGATTGTATGTAAAGTTTTTTTTCAGGATCAAAGTACTATAAAATGGGTAATACTATTAAATGGCTTAAAAATATCATCTGGAAAGTAGATATAATACGTAGTGAAGATGAAAAATGATTGATAGGTGTGATGACCGCGTATTTAAAATCAGCTGCAGTCAGAAATTCAGGTTAAGGGAAAAATCTTCAATCTTTATTCTCAGTAGAGATGAAGAAGGATTGCCATAGCACTATGGGCAGCTGCGACAGGAAGCCAGCTAACAGAGGTGAAGGGGGATTGCAGGTGAAAAGGGGATCTGAGGTGAAAGGTGGTCCCGATAGCAATGTGAGCAGCTGTGTCAAGATGCCAGCCAGCAGTCTCTCTTTCCGCTTCCTCTTCCACTCCCCTGCCTCCACCCACCAAAATCGTCATTTCCTATACAACACATCAGGACTTGCACAAAGAGTGGGCGGGGGCCATTCTTTCTCTAAGCATATATATTATATTACTATTTAGCCTCACGTGCTTGGGACCTCAATGCATCAACTCAAGCCTCAGTCCATTAAATCTCCTGCTTTCTTTTGTTTTAGAACACAGGTGGTCATGCCATCCCTGACTCCTCAGGGAGGTCAGAGCCCCCAAGGGGAGGTGATCATATCCTCCCTGACTTCTCAGGAAAGAAGGTGAAAGCACTGAAAAGAAGGTGATCATGACCCCCCCTGACTTCCCAGGAAGGGAGGTAAAAGCACTAAAATGGAGATGATCATGCCCTTCCTGACATCTCAGGAAGGGAGATGAAAAGCACCAAAGAGAAGTGGGGATTGCTAGCGGGTTTCTGGGCTGAAGGGTCTTATTATACACAAACCCATCAGCATAGGAGGCATTACACAAGGACATAGCAATAACGCAGAGGCTATTAGTGATGACTCTCCCCACAGTCAGTGCAGGCTCAATGTGGTGTAACAAACATGAATTGTACATGCAAGTAGCGGTATAGCAAACAATATAAATCAAGATGGTGTTGTAAAAGATTGCCAGAAGTCCTAGAAGGAGAGTATGTGAACAGCAGTCACACATACGCCTTCTTCAGCAGCCAAGAGATAGTCCAAAACCAATCTATTGTCCATTGCTTCACATGTCAGGGAATCCAATGATCCCCCCAAGTTTTTGAGCAAGTGAGAAAGCATCCAGGTAAGATTTATTTTTTGCATATCCACTCTCATAGTGGACTTCCAAGTCCCATTTTTGATGGTAATTCAAAGGCAGATAGCCTTCTAACTATGTTGGTCAATACTCCTTTATTCCAAGAAGCCCAGGCATCTCATTATAAATACCATCAGGCTGCTCGAGCTTTACGTTTACAATTTGGAATAACAAGAGAGGAAGCTAGGAGCATAGTAAAAGCCTGTACAGCTTGCCTTCCTTTTCACACTCCTACACTGCCTCCAGGGAAGAAGCCTTGTAGTTTGAGACCCAGTGAAATCTGGCAAATGGATGTGACTCATTATAAATCTTTTGGTCGTCTGTCTTTTATCCATGTTGTGGTAGACACCTTTTCAGGATTCGCTTTTGCAATACCAGCAGTAAAAGAGACAGCCTGAGTGGTCACTGAATTCCTCATACAAGCATTTGCTATTATGGGTGTGCCACAAGCAATAAAAACAGACAATGGTCCTACACATACTTCCAAACATTTTGCACGCTTTTGTGCACAGTATAATATTTTACACACCACTGGCATATCTTTTAATCCTCAAGGACAGGCAATAGTAGAGAGGTGAAACAGAGACATTAAGACGTTGCTCCAAAAACAAAAAAAAAGGGGGAGCCACAGGTAATCTAGAGAACTTCTAAATCTAGCCCTTTATACTATTAATTTCTTGATTTTTGACAAAGATGCACTGGCTCCGGCAGACAGGTTTTATAACCTACCAGAAGGGCAGTTCCCAGTGTGAGCAGCTCTACTATCTTTAGATAATCGCCAGGTGATGTGGAGAGACCCAGAAAGTGGTGAATGGAAGGGACCAGATAGGCTAACTGCTTGGGGGAGAGGGTTTGCTTGTATCTCTACAGGTGGAGAAGGAATCAAATTGGTGCCAATGAGCCGTGTTCGCCTTATCCATCGCAGAGAGACAAAGCAGACCCTTAAAACAAAGGAGAAGACCCAAGAAATATTGGGTGGTTCTGTTGCTGATTGAGCTCACCATTGAAAAAGCGTGGCAGTTATGGTGTTTGACTCATGGACATAGAAAATTGTTGGATTTCAAAACCCTCAGGAATCATTGGATTCTCTGAGACATGATAAGATTGTTGTAGAACTTGAAAACCCTCAGGAATCATTGGATTCTCTGAAACATAAGATTGTTGTTGGACTTGAAAACCCTCAGGAATCATTGGATTCTCTGAGACATAAGACTTGAAAGCCCTCAGAAATCATTGGATTTTCTGATAAATGATAAGACTGTTACAGGACTTCAAAGTCTGCTGGAATCATTGGATTCCCTAACACATAAAAAGACTTTTGAGGACTTCAAAAACTTGGGGGGATTATTGGATTCCCTAACATGTAAAGCAATGGACAATAGATTGGTTTTGGACTATCTTTTGGCAGCTGAAGAAGGCATATTTTGCTGTTTACATACCCTCCTTCTAGGACTTCTGGCAATCTTTTACAACACCATGTTGATTTATGTTGTTTGTTATATTATTACTTGTGTGTACAATTCATGTTTGTTACACCACATCAAGCCTGCACTGACTGTGGGAAGGCTCATCACTAATAGCCTCTGCGTTATTGCTGTGTGCTTGTATAATATCTCCCATGCTGATGGGTTTGTGTATAATAAGACCCTTCAGCCCAGAAACCTGCTAGCAACCCCCACTTCCCTTTGGTGCTTTTCATCTCCTTTCCTGAGATTATCTCCTTTTTAGTGCTTTCACCTCCCTTCCTGAGAAATCAGGGGCATAGTGATCACTTCCTTTTTGGTGCTTTCATCTCCTTTCCTGAGAAGTCAGGGAGGGTGTGATCATCTCCCCTTGGGGGCTCTGACCTTCCTGAGGAGTCAGGGATGACATGACCACCTGTGTTCTAAAACAAAAGAAAGTGGGAGATGTAATGGGCTGAGGCTTGAGTTGATGCACTGAGGTCCCAAGCACATGAGGCTAAATAGTAATTGGACCATACTCTATTAATATATATACTTGGAGAAAGAATGGCCCCTGCCCACTCTTTGTGCAAGTTCTGATGTGTTGTATAGGAAATGACGATTTTGGTGGGTGGAGGCAGGGGAGTGGAAGAGGAAGCGGAAAGAGAGACTGCTGGCTGGCATCTTGACATAGCTGCTCACATTGCTATTGGGACTGCCCTTCACCTCTGATTCCCTTTTCACCTGCAATCCCCCTTCACCTCTGCTAGCTGGCTTCCTATCGCAGCTGTGCATATTGCTATGGCAATCCTTCTTCATCTCTACTGAGAATAAAGATTGAAGATTTTTCCCTTAACCTGAATTCCTGACTGCAGCTGATTTTAAATATGCAGCCATCACAGATGGGCACTATGATATGCCTAAAATATGAAATGTTTAAGAGAAAGTCATCTAGTAGTAGATCCTTTAGGGCAGGGTTTCATAACCTGGGGATCCATGACTTTGCTTTTGATATTTCAATATAATTGACTTCCTTTGTAATCCTTCATATTTTAGTTAATGTATTATAAACCATTGTTTTAATTATTCCATAAGCTTTATCACACTGCCACAAGTGTCCTTTTCTCTCTTTCTCAATCTCTCTCTCTCTTTCTCTCTCTCTCTCTCTCTCTCTCTCTCTCTCTCTCTCTCTCTCTCACACACACACACACACACACACACACACACACACGTATTAGAATCTTTGCTCTAGGGAGAATTGCAGAATATTATAGACTAAAATTGCTTAGAGCAAGAAAACATGAAAAAGTTGTAGCTTCACCATTGGAGAAATGGCTACATAGATGAATCACAGATTAATTTAAATATTTAAGAAAATGTTACCACTTCCTTTTGTATGATCTTTAAAGAAAGAATCACCTATTTGTCTCAAACATTATCATTGTTATACATATGCTTCCTCTCTCATCTTTTCTAAATTATAGAAGACATTTTGCATGAATAATTCTACTTTTTGGTTTTTAGTGCTCTTGAAACTCTTCAGGAATGGATAGGATTATTCATATTAATTACAAATATATGAGGGATGCTATAGGCAAGAGACATCATTGTTTATATAGTTAGTATCAGAAATATTTACTTTCAATAGGTATTTACAATTCTATCAGCCTTACATATCATGTCAATTTTATTTGTTATTATTCTCTAGGAATCTACACTGCTATATAGCTATCTTCTGGAACACAGGATATATATATTTTAAAAAATATATCAATCACATATCTGGGGGAAATTCCACTTTAACTTTGAGTGAATTGCAGCTTCCCATTATGATTAGGGCACATTTTCTCTTTTAAATTTTCTTCTGTATATATTGTGGATTGTTAGTTTTTTGACCTTACCTGGAAAAGAATCATCAGTTGGAAATGAATGATTATCTAATCTGTCATCCTCCTGAAAAGAAAAAATTAAGAATTGTTAAGAAAATATGCTAGGTGTTGCAATGGATTGAGCAGCCCTAGGGGTAAGAGGACCCGAGTTCAAATGTGACCTCACACAATTGATACTAGCTGTGTAACTCTAGGAAAAGCAGTTAACCTCATTGCCTCATACCACCCCCATCCCCCAAAAAAGAAAACAAAGAAAAAAGAAAATATGCATAATTTAAAAACATAGCAACTGAAGGAACAAAGAGTAGCTAATTACCTTACTCTATACAATCTGCCATTATTCTGTCTTCTCTTTTCTGTTCTAACTGATTCTAAGCCCTTTTATATTTCTCCATATGTTTTAATTTCCTTTTTTCAAAAAAAAGTTTTACTGATGTGTTTTGTTTTTACATTACATATATTTACAGATTACTTCTACTTCATGAGAGGTCTCTAGTAACAAAATAAGAGTTAAGTAAAACTAATAATACTATGATCTTATTTAAAAGTGTACACAATATTCCACATCTTTAATATCTGCCTCATTTCTCTAGTAAGAAAATTATAGAAATCTATTTTTTCTCTTTCCCGCCTCATCCCTTATCCCAGTGAAGAAAAAAAAGAAAAAGAAAAAGAATTTTTTGTAACAAATATACATAGTCAAGCAAAAACATTCCTTCAGTAGCTGCGTGTGAGCTATACTAATAGAATAAGTTTCCACAGTGGAAGTTCCTCATTTTAATGAAATCACAAGTTTGGAAAAAGTGTGTGTGTATGTATAAAATCTTTTTTATTAGATGATGAGCCCCAGGAGGTCAGAGATGCTTTTTGTCTCTCCTCTTTACCCCTTTCCCCATACCTACAAAGTACAAAGATCTACAAAGATCTCTCTCTTAACCTACTATATTTTTTTGTTGGAGTTGTTTTGTAAATCAGACAATTTTAATGTTTTAAAAATCAAAATATTCCATGATTCACAAAAGATATCCCTTATCTCATAATATGAAATATACCTTGGAGAATAAATGATGAAATATCATTTTATTGGCTATACTTTGCACTTCTAAATCTGGCCATGCAGTGAACTTGGTACAAGGATCCACAAATAAGTACAAACATTCTTCATAGTCAAAGAATTCCATCATCTTGATCAGAACTCCCAGTCTTTTGAGCATTTTTAAACCTTTCTGATTTTGATCATTGTCAAAATAATATGGCCTTGCTGCTTTGATGTTAAATTCAATTTTGATTTGAAACTTCATTAAAAATTTGGTTATTTCATCACAACAACAATGGCAGGGACTATAGGAAAGAAACCAGGTAATGGTGTACTTTGTAGCATTGAGAATATTTGCCATTAGATAGTCTTCAATTTCCCTTAAAACTAGAATTTCAGCGTGGTATTGGCCTGGGTTATTATAAGCAT
The DNA here is from genome assembly GCF_016432865.1 of Antechinus flavipes. Lineage (NCBI taxonomy): Eukaryota > Metazoa > Chordata > Mammalia > Dasyuromorphia > Dasyuridae > Antechinus > Antechinus flavipes. The sequence goes on along the minus strand of NC_067400.1, from coordinate 151,251,325 downwards.
GGCCCCATAATTTCCAAAGTGTTTTGTCATCTTCTTTCAGACTAAAGCAGAGCAAAGTTTGGTGGGATGTTTTTATATTGCAAAAATGTTCATAGAATTCCTCTTCAGATATTTCTTTCTTTAATCTCAGAGGCATCTTTTAGCCTAAACAGTTGAGAAAAAAAAAAAAGGCAAAAAGAACACATTGAGTATCAGATACATCATGTCCCACTAAATATATCCTTTTCTTCTAGGAAAGATTTTAAAGATGTTTCCCTGATATTTAAATTTTTACTATAAGAGACATTTTATGAGACTGAGAAGTCATATGAATGCAAATAAATCCTTTTAGTTTGAATTTTTAGCCAAAAAAAGATTTCTAATTGTTGATACTTCTTAATAACTGTATGACCTTGAGCATGTCCCTTTACTTCTCTTTTGTTGTTCACTCATTTCAGGGCTTTGGTTTTTCTTGAAAAGAATACTGGAGTGATTTGCCCTTTCTTTTCCTTCTCCAACCATTTTACAGATAAGGAAACTGAAGCAAATCGGATTAAGTGATTTGCTTAGGGTCACACATCTAGTAAGTGTCTGAGGCTAGATTTGAACTCAGAAGAGTGAGATTCCTGATTCCAAGTCCAGTTCATCTATTGCATCACCTTGTTCCTTTACTTGTCTGGACCTTCATTTTTCCTCACTTATAAAATGAGTGGTTTCAGATTAATTGATTTCTAAGGTTCTTTAAATTCAAAATCCCATGCTTTTTTAAAAATAGTTTTTATTTTTAAATGACAAATTTAACTTTAAAGTGTAAAGCTTTTTAATCTGTCTTTTCAGCTATTTTTGATCCATGGAAAATTCCAAAGTGAAGAATATCAAAAACTCTAATATCTTTGCTGTGGAAATTTCTTAAGTTTATTTTTGAATTTTATAAGAAATATAAACATATATATTTTATAAGATAATAGCATTTATGTATATGTATACATATAATGTATATAATAAACTGAGAATAATCAATGAAAAGCTTAGTATTTATACTGAGAGGGCTAAATCTAATAAGAGGAAATTTACTTTGGTACAAGAAATCAATATAACAAGTACAAGATAGGGAAGGCATACTTGGATATATAGCTTGTTTGAAAACAATTAGAGGTTTTTGATAGATTACAAATTCAATATGAAAAATGAATATATGATAGTTCTAAAATCTAATATAATTTTGGGCTGCATTAGCTTTCAGGAATAAGGAGTTATATAATATAGTCTTCTAACAGGAATAATATAATCTTAAAGTAGACCTCAGCTAGATGGTACAGTTGATGATAAATAGCATTATATTAGAAGTCATCAGGAAGACTCATTTTCCTGAATTCAAATCTGGCCTCAAACACTTAATAGCTGCTTGACCTTGGTCAAGTCACATAATCCTGATTATTTTTGCTTCCTCATCAGTAAAATGAACTGGGGAAGAAAATGATAAATTACTTCAGTGTCTTTACCATACATTGTTTTCATAACAGTCCAGCTTTTCTTTATTTTCTTGTAGGTTTTTCCTTTGTTTTCTTCTGTGCACTTTTCACTTTGTTTTCCTTCTTCCCTCCCCCAGCTCCCCAAAAGGCTATAATTAGGAGTGTGTGTATAAATATTACATATGTACACATATAAACAAACCTATACACATACATATATATTTATCAATAAATATGCAGACATACACATATATACACTCATACCCACATATGTAAGATCATACTATGCTTGTTTTTATTTGTCATCTATTTCTGGGGAGGTGTATAACATCTTTCATATTTCCAAGTCTTTTCATCTTTTTCTAAATCAATCAACTCATCATTTCTTAGACCCTAGCAATATTCCAACACAATCACATCCTGTTTGAAAGATTGTTTATAAAAGTTCCCTCCTCCCTTCTCCCCCTTTTCCACATTCTTTCTATTCTTGGCTGCATAGGCTTTATTTATATGAGAAAATTTTAATTTAAATTAATCAGAATTAGCTATTTTATACTTCCACAATGCTCTTACCTTATACTTTAGTATCTCTGTCAAGAAAACCCAAATGGATCATGAAAAATCAGACATAACTGAAAATGACTGAACAGGAAGAAGTCCTACTGCACTCTCATCAGACTTGCTGGAGTATTATGTTCAGGTATGGGAATGACAATTGATAAATGAGGCCCTCCAGAGGAGGGTAACCCATTGTTATGAAAAGCTTTGTCCTCTTGTCATATGGGGATCAGTTGAAGGAACTGAGGATCCTTAACTTGAATAAGAAATGAATCTTCAACTCTCCAAGTATACACATTACATAGAATTATGGATTTTTTTTCCAGAGGAGCAAGTATCTATTGGGAGTTCCCTACGTTGACAAAATTACAAATTTTAATTCTTCCTCCTCTACACTCTTATTATTACTTACTGTTTATTTACTACTATTTATATTTTTTATTTACCTCTATAGACTACTCTCATTTTATATTATGATGTAAAAGTTCATTTATAAATTTTCTCTTTGGAACTTGGAACACATTTTCTTGTAGAATTAGTGTTTTATGTGGTGGTTAGCTTCTAAGACTTGCCTGCAAAAATTCATTTGACCACTCATGTGTTCTAAGTATAGAACCATTAATATGATATCCTCCACTATGGCCCAAGATGGGTATAGAAATGAATAGAGGTATTTAAAAAACCACTTATCTAAGCTCATTCCTCAACCTATGTGTATTGACACAAGATAGATAAAGATGGTGGTATTAATTAGAAGCACAGTGCAGGGGTTATATTATGTAAAGGAAAAAGTCCTGGATTTGGAGTTAGAAAATGTATGTTTGAGTCCGAGCTCTGATTAGTCACTAGTTGTGTGATTTTGAGCAAATCATCCAACATCTTTGAGCCTCAATTTGCTAATCTATAAAATGGAGGAACTACTTCATAAGATTTTTCTGAGAAAAGTGCTTTATTAACCATAAAGTGCTCTATAAACATGACTTATGTAATTTCATTATAAGGATTTTACATAAGAATGCAAAGGCAATTATGGTAAGAGGGCCCAGTAGTTGACAAAGCTGGATTGATGGGAAATAAAGGAATATGAAGGAGATATGGCATTCATCATTTCACAGATAGGTATGGGTGATTCTGCTTTTTCATTGGCAAAATCAATTATAGTCAGAATTTATATACAAGCTGGATAAGTAGTAAGGGCGTGGGAATACTAGGATATAATAAATTGAAACTAAATCACGAATGCATATATTGAATCGTTTTGTCTAATCACCATGAGAATATTATTAATTTTGGTTAGGATGACTGCCCAGATTTAAGGGACAGAAGAGAAAAAAGGTAAATTCACTTGAGTTTCCTTCTCTACTCAAGAGATAAGATGGGTGAACAATATAAAATTAGATTTAAAAATTGCTAATGTTAGATTACTGTAATATCCCACTAATTGGGAACAATCAGAGAAGGAAGGGAGAAGGAACTTCTGACAATGTTAAAAGTGAAGTAAACAAATTCAGGGAACACAGGGGAAAATATTCTGATTATAATGTCACCATGCAAAGAGATCATTCTTATTTTGGAATGAACTGTTTTCTGTTCTAAACTCCTTCAATTCAGGGAACATTTCCTTCTACCAAAACTTAATCCTTAGTCCTATTTTCTCACAGTTCTTAAAACAAGGAGAATGGCAAGAGAACTATAAGAAATGTCACAATGTGGCAGCTTGGGAGTGGCCAACAGCTGTAGTGTCAGAGTAAAAGGAAGTACTTCCTCACTCCTGGATAAATGTAGATCTTATGCAGCCCTTCTTTTATCTTGCAGCAGCATCGGTTGTTAAAAAATTCCCCCTTATCCTAGGTCTCTTCCTATCTAGGTCCTCATTCTACCTTCTGGGCTTTGCTAAAAACGATTTTTCCTGAAGGCATTTGATCTTTAGGTATCCATTCCATGACTGGCTTCCCCTTTCTTTGGAATATATCTGTTTTACTTTCAAACTCTGATATGCCACTAAGACAGGCCTCCTCTCTACAAAACCCCCCAAGTGGTCATCTAACTTTCTCCCAGAATCTTCCATGACAAAGGCAGCTCAATCCACTTTTGGAAATGCTAATTATTAGGAAGTTTTCTTTATTTTTGTCAGAAAATGTGGAAATTTGTATCCCTTATTTCTTATTCTGCTTTCTGAGGTAAAGATAACATTTTAATTCTTCTTCCATTTGCTAGTTACTTAAATTCAAACCCAGCTATTATATTCCCCTATGTCTTTTTTCTTTCTCTCTTAGCTAAGAACCCTCAGTTCCTTCGAAATCATTTTTTCTTGGTTACTCTCTTGAACAAAATCAATGAACCATTGTTTTACAAAACTGACCTTTTAGATCATGACGATTCTTCTTTCACCTGTGGCTTCTTGAAATTAACTAGCATAGCTAGATGTTCAGTTCTACTTCCGAAATGAAAGAAAAACTTGGCCAATTTTTGCTTTCAGTTTCTTTTGACAGGAAAAATGGCCAACAAATGGAAAGTTTCATTATATCCCCATCTAGTGGCTAATACTATATGTAGAGAATTTATAACTAAAAGGGAGCTTAGGGGAAAAAAAGGGAATGTCAAAGACCGGTGTTGAAATTGGAAGGAAGCTTGATTTTATTGAAGGAACAATGGATTGGAAGTTAGAGGACCCAAGTTCAAATTCTTACTATCACTATCTGTCTGAACTTGAACAAGTTAATTGATCTAAGAAGGGTTGAGGGAGGAAAAGGGTAAATTAAGGACTATCCTCCCTCTTAAAAATAACTTGGGAAATGATATTTGTTTGGAATTTATCATGTTCCTAGATCAATAATATTTGAGAGTGCAGAGAGTTATAAATCTAGCCCAATATTCTTCTTGGAGAGAAGTCAGAAAAAAGACCAAACTCCCAATCACAACCCTTTTTTTTTTGTCCCTTTCAAGGAGGAATTCAAAGTCTCTCCTGGAGAAGAGTGGATTGTATTCCAGAGATACCCATCTATGTCACCTTTATACCAATCTACCTGGAAATACTTATTTTACATGACACACATAAATAACTATTACTAAATTCTCAAAACATTGTTAATTGTAATTCATTTTAATTTAAAAACTAGAACTTTTTGGAAGATAGGATAGGATGGAAGGTAAATATGAAAATGTTACAAAATAATAGAACAAATTATCACAATTCCAAAATAGTTTAAAATCATTGTATGAAATCCAAAAAAAAATCTGTGGAAATTGGGGAGGTACTTGTCCTTGTCTAAATCCAGGAAGTATTTATATAGGAACTAATTTAACAGTTTAGAAATTTGGGATTGAAATAATATAAAGTTTTTTTTTTTAACCAAATACCAAAAGTATTTAAAAATCCAGTAGGATTTTCTTTTGGGATTTAAGTGTATAAACTGTAGCCTTGCTTTTGTGATGGAATCTGTAAAAGCAGAACTAGTTCAGGGTTCATAAAGAGAGAGAAAAAGAGAGAGAGAGAGAGAGAGAGAGAGAGAGAGAGAGAGAGAGAGAGAGAGAGAGAGAGAGAAAATTGTATTGGAAGAAAAACAAAATCTGAGCAAATATAGCTACCAAATTTTACCAATGTTTTGCAAAGCCCTCTGGGATTTGTAGTTCTTTGCAGTTTTAGAAGAAATGAAATTAAGAAAACATCAATTTTTGAAGAGAAGAGAAGCAGAATTCTCTGTGAGGTGGTGGGATGTAAAGCCCTGACACTTGCAGTTCCTTTTTATTTTTATTTTTCAGAGTTTTGAGAAGTGGACTTGGCGTGAACAACCCAAAAATTGTGCGTCTATGGCATGCTACTCATTCCGCAAATAGAAACGCTGAGAGAAAACCATACTCAGCCCCTACTGATTCGCATGTTCTAAAAAATTGTTAGAAGACTACGTTTGTTGGATATTTAATATTAATTTTGTTAAAACTCTCTGATTGATATTGTCTTTAAGTTGCTTGGTGTGCTTTATTTGGAAGAGGAAGTCATGGGAGTACAAAAGGGAGTTCCTTAAGAAAGAGCAACTTTTTTTTTTTTTTTTTTTTTTTTTAGTACATCGGAAGCCAAAACTCCAGCCCATTGTTAGAGACATCTGTTTTTTTAATTGGGAGCATAAACATTAAGTTCAAAATAGCTATAAATCCTAGTCTTATTGCATATATTTACCTTATAGACATGAATGAATGAAGGTTGTAAACGACGGGTAAGTCAGTCTTGTATGTGACAGAAGAGCAAAAAGTATACTCCTTTATGGGAGATTTGAGGTAAAGAAAGGAATGTTTGTGCATGACCAAATATAATATACAAGAAATGTGTTTGCTGAATTTTGTAAAAGACCTTGATATGAAGTGACACACGACATAGAATATATATATTTAAACCTTTTATGGTGTCATAGATCTCTTTGGACATCTGGTGAAATCTGTGGACCTTATTTAGGATAATGATTTTGAATAATTGAAAAAAAGTGCCAAGTTTTACTTAGAGGATAGGGGAAATAAAAGATATAGCTTTTTTCTTATCCTAGTTTATGATCTTGCTAAAATCTATCCAGTGACTCCATGGAGGCTTGTAAACTAGATTTAAACATAGATATGTACATATGAGATAAAGGAGAGGGCTCCTAAATCCCCTACAGATGTGGCATCTGTATTTGTGGTGTATGAGATAACCTACAACCTACCATGAATTCCTGGTCAGGTCAACCCTCTTTTTACCTCCTCAACTAAAGGAAATGATCCAAAGCTCCAGGGTATAGAACCCTTCAGGCATAAACTTTCAGAGACCCAGTAGATTGCAGTACTTGATTGTGGTATGACAGACCTGGGAGGTATTTCTCCAAGATGGAGATTGAACTGACACATTATTGTTGTTCATCCTTCATTGTCAAAGAAAACCCAAGACATCAGGAGGGTAGTATCTAGACTTGCAAGTGAATTGGATTTAAGTGAGGCAGGGCTGTGTGAGTTATCAGTCTCATTTTCTTAACTTGCAAGTGAATTGGATTTAAGTGAGGCAGTACTGTGGAGTTATCATTCTCATTTTTTTAACTTGCAAGTGAATTGGATTTAAGTGAGGCAGGACTGTGGAGTTATCAGTCTCATTTTCTTAACTTGCAAGTGAATTGGATTTAAGTGAGGCAGGACGGTGGAGTTATCAGTCTCATTTTCTCCTTCAGAACCATCTGGGTCCAGTGGCAGATATGGATCAGGATGATGGAGATGGTCCTGGATGCAATAGGAGACCTTACCTTTTTTAAGCTGAGGTCTTTCCTAGGTCTCAGTTTGTCTGAAGTAGAAATGGTACATAGGAAGTAGACCAAAAAAAAACATGTCAAACTGACTGATGAGCTAGTTATGTTTTCTTGTGAGGCTCACTCAAGTAGAGACAAAGGCATGTTCATGTACAAAAGCAAGCACAACATCTTACTCTTTTAGAGATCTTGAAGATGAGAGGAACTGAGTACATTTGCTTATTATATTCAGCCTAGAGAAACCTGGCCTAGAGTTGCTTTGACATCTAGTTGCTGTAAAAAGTTTCTTTGCCAAACCAAAATAGTCATGAAGGATAACAGCTGAATGCCTGAGTTGAATTGCCCACAAGTCCAAAATTCTGTATTGAATTATTCTGGATTGCTTGTATGATCATATGCTTATGTCTTCTGCTTAGATTTCTATTTCCCAAAACTTAGCTTTTCCCAGGTACTTGCCTTTTGCAGGTATCTTGTACCAAATTAGCTGAAGAGGCTTTCATCTGGAAACAACTGTCAACATCAAGGAAGGACCCTCTACCAGCAAAAATATTACAGCTCCCTGATGGATCAGATGATGGTTAGCTTTTTTAAAAGCAATAACATTTTAAAAATTAAGACATGTACATTATTTATAGACATGCTTAATAGACTGTGATATAAACATAACTGAGAAACCAAAAAACAAAAAACTTTTGTGACTTGCTTTGTTGTAACTTTGCTTTATTGTGGTTGTCTGGAAGAGAACTAGAACTATCTTTGAGGTATGCCCATAGGGTTTATGAAAAGTCTAAGGGGAAAGGAGCAGAATTTATGGAAGAGAGATAGAAAACAGTATGGAAATACATTATTGCAGATCATAATACAGGAGTTAGGGTTTAGGTTCTGCTGGATAGAAAATAAAAGGGGAGGAACACTACAATATCCAGTTTGTTTGATAGAATGCAGATTGTAAAAGCAGACTATATGCAGAGACTTTCTTTTTTATCTTTGCATCCCCAGCACCTAGGTCAGTGGCTTGCATGTGATACACATAATGAATGTTTATTGATTGATTTATTTTAATAGAAAGAACTGGATATCTCTAATGTAGAGAGCCTAGCCTCTTTGATTTGTGAATTTCTTTATATAAATATATATTCTGAATATACAGTGGTACCCCATGGTTTGAGATCATCAGATCTGATAAGTCAGAAGGTCTATCCTGGATCCAGGTCTTAGAAAGACAACATGACAATATTTTTTTTATTGTCTTTTAGTTGGGATTTGTAGTGGAAAGTATTCACTTGAGAATCCCCAGCTAAAGGACTTCTCAGAGAAATAAGTATAATGATATGAAATGGAATAAGGTGGAAATTACTCCCATTTTTCCAAACAGAAGCTGGTAGCAACTGAGAAGGATCCTTGAAGGAAGTATTAAGTTAATGAATTCAAAGTCCTTGAATCAGATACCTGTTCGGTCTATTTTTATCTTACTTCCTTTAGGAAAACAAAGGAAATGCTTGAAAAATTTAAAAAAGAGAATAAATACAAAGTTAGTGAACACAAAATATATGCCATTTTGATTACTGTCACTACCTAAATATTGACTGAAACATTTCCTACATGTCAATATGCTCTGAATTTCCACTTCCAATAACATGTTCTAAATTTCAATTGCCTCTAAGAGATAGTTGATTCGGTGTGTATGTGTGTGTGTTTTATGACTACAAATGGATCCACTCTAGCCTCTGATGTCAAGAAATTATGTCAGATTCTTCTGATCCAGCTTTCACAGATATAGAGCTGGGAGGACTTCAGAGGCCTTTTAGTTCAACCTTCCCATTTTTTAGAGATAAAGAAAGATATGGTTTGAAAGATACCTGGGACTTGATGCAGAATGAAGTGACCTTCTAAAATTAGAAGGACAATTTATGGTATAATATAAATATGGCAGAAACAAACAATTCTGAAAGATTTAGAAACTTTAATTAATTGATTGATCAATCATAGTTTTAGAAGGCTGATAAAGAACACCTTATGACAGAAAGATGATAGAGATGTATGCAGAATGAAAAAAATATTTTTGGACATGGCCAATGTACATGATATAGGAGTATTTGCTTTCTTGCTTGTGCTTTCTTTTCTCTCTCTGTCTTTCTCCCTCTTTCTCTCTTTTTCTTTCTGTCTCAGTCTTTGTCTCTGTTTTCTGTCTCTGTCTTTCTCCCTTTTTCTTTCTCTTTGTCTTTCTCTTTTGTCTCTTTCTTTTTTTTCCCTCTTTCCATCTTTCAGCTTTTGTCTCTTTGTCCTTCTCTGTTTTTATGTATCTCTGTCTTTGGTCTCTGCTTCTACTTGCCTTCCCCTCTCTCCCTCTCCTTCCCTCCTTCCTTCCCTCCCTTTTTTTCTTTCCTCTTTCCCTTCTTTCCTTCCTTTCTTTCTTGATTTTTTCCTTGCTTTATCTCTTTCTCTCTCTCTCTCTTTTTTTTTTTTTTTTTTTTTGATTTTTTTTTTTTTAAATAATTTTTTATTGACAGAATCCATGCCAGGGTAATTTTTTACAGCATTATCCCTCGCATTCCCTTCTGTTCCGATTTTTCCCCTCCTTCCCTCTACCCCCTCCCCCAGATGGCAAGCAGTCCTTTATATGTTGAATAGGTTACAGTATATCCTAGATACAATATATGTGTGCAGAACCAAACAGTTTTCTTGTTGCACAGGGAGAATTGAATTCAGAAGGTATAAATAACCCGGGAAGAAAAACAAAAATGCAAGCAGTTTATATTCATTTCCCAGTGTTCTTTCTTTGGGTGTAGCTGCTTCTGTCCATCTTTGATCAATTAAAGCTCTCTTTATTGAAGAGATCCACTTCCATCAGAATACATCCTAAAACAGTATCGTTGTTGAGGTATATAATGATCTCCTGGTTCTGCTCGTTTCACTTAGCTTCAGTTCATGTAAGTCTCACCAGTCCTCTCTGTATTCATCCTGCTGGTCATTTCTTACAGAACAATAATATTCCATAACATTCATATACCACAATTTACTCAACCATTCTCCAATTGATGGGCATCCATTCAGTTTCCAGTTTCTGGCCACTACAAACAGGGTTGCCACAAACATTTTGGCACATACAGGTCCCTTTCCTTTCTTAAGTATCTCTTTGGGATATAAGCCCAGTAGAAACACTGCTGGATCAAAGGGTATGCACAGTTTGATAACTTTTTGAGCATAGTTCCAAATTGCTCTCCAGAATGGCTGGATGTGTTCACCATTCCACCAACAATGTATCAGTGTCCCTGTTTTCCCACATCCCCTCCAACATTCTACATCATCTTTCCCTGTCATTCTAGCCAATCTGACAGGTGTGTAGTGGTATCTCAGAGTTGTCTTAATTTGTATTTCTCTGATTAATAATGATTTGGAGCATATTTTCATATGTCTATAAATAGTTTCAATTTCTTTGTCTGAGAATTGTCTGTTCATATCCTTTGACCATTTATCAATTGGAGAATAGTTTGATTTCTTATATATTAGAGTCAATTCTCTATATATTTTGGAAATGAGGCCTTTATCAGAACCTTTGATTGTAAAAATGTTTTCCCAGTTTATTGTTTCCCTTCTAATCTTGTCTGCATTTGTTTTGTTTGTACAAAAACTTTCTCTTTCTTTCTCAGGGAGAAAATAAATGCTGCATAATTTCAATTTAAGTATTTGATATTAAATTCATAATTGAAATTTAAAAGAAACAGAGGCAATAAAATTTGATACAATATGACTTGTATAGAAAAAAATCAAATAAAGTGAATGAAGTTAGCTGTAACTGTTTATGTACTTTGTTTCTTAGATAAATAGGAAAGTTATTTAGCCAAACATGATTACAAAATATCTATTTCTCTTATAGTTTCAGTGAGCAACTTACTTAAGGAATTTTTTGCTCTTACAAAAAGAACTCAATTTAATTTTTTAGCTTTTCTAAGAATTATTATTGGGTATGTTTCAAGTCTGCATTTTTACTTGTGACTTCAGTTGTAGATAATGTTGATAGATAATTTCATATAAAGTCATTATCTTCTTCAGCATTTGTGTCTTGAGCTTCTTTGTAATAATAATGGCTGTAACTGGGTTTGCTTATTCTTTAGCCTACTTTATGTTTGGGGTCTTTGTACAACTTTGTACTGGGGTTAAGGGAGGGAGGTTTTCTGGCATGAGCTTCTGCCTTTTTGTATCCTTTTACTGCTTTCACAATTCATCCTGAGGACCCGTTAAGTTTTCAGTGCTTCTAAAATAGTATGATATGAGAAGTCTGTTCACTTCCCTTATCATCTGAGCTCTTCAAGTTCCTAACTCAGGTTTGGGTCTATTGGCTTGTGTGTGATTAGAGTTTCAAAAGACTCCTGATGGAATCAGTTACCCTTAACCTCTTGGGAAATTCTGCAGGTTTAGGGAAACTGAACTTCTGATTCCTCTTTGGTCTGGGTCTCCTGCCCTGGATATTCTAATGGAGCCTTATGTGCTAAGCTGATGGCTAGAATTCTACTGAGTTGCTGCTCTGTCCCTGGGCTCAGAGTCTTACAGCTACATTTCTGTAATTTAATCCTTGTTCAATGCTCAGAACCCGTGCTCATTTATGACTGTTCTTTCCACCCTGGATCCGTAACCTGGATTTGGGTAATGGATAACTAAACTGTCAGCACTATTTCCTGTATCCAGTGCTAGTTCAAGTATCCCTTCAGATCTTTTTCTGCCCAAGGGCTTCTTGACTTTGTGCCCTGTCTCAATACCCTTTCCAGCCTTAATATTAAAGCACTCTCTGCAACTCCCATGTTCATGTTCCTGGACGGTCTTTGACACCAGTATCTGCAGTTTTCTGTCTCCCTAAACTGCCCTGACTTGGAAAAATGATTCATTATGATTTCTCTTTAATTTCTTGATCAGAATTTAGTCTAGCCTTTTCTCAGGTGATTGTGGAGGAAGTGTTTTGGGTCAACTAGGCAAAAATGTTTCCTTTCACTGTTCCATTTTTGACTCTGTCCCCTCCCCCCAATTAAAAAATTCTTTTTGTATCAGGGCTAAGATCTTTCTGAGTACTCTTTACTATGTATATGAAATCTCTTCTCGACTTGATGGCTTATTAACTTAAGTTCATATTTAGGAACTGATGGCTACTTTTGGTGGAATTGTCATGTATTGAATTTCCAAAGTTCAAGATGGAGAAGAGACATAAGTAAAAGAAATTTTCAAAAGTGTACTCATACTATATGGTCAGCAAGGACACTTTGATACAAGGGTTGTATTTCTGTATGAAGGACAATATATTTGAGGAGATCATTTATGAGGAAATAGATGATTATCATAATTTACCAAATAGAACATATTTGATATCCAGTCATAATAATTTCAGAGGAAAAAATTTATTTGGCATCAGGAAATTTGTGTTTTAATTTCTGTCCTCCATTTATTCATCATGTGGTCATGGATAAATAACCTTATTTTATAAATTTTAATGTTCTCTTTTATGAAGATAATACTATCTATCTATCTCAATAGGAGTTGTGCAGGAAGAGCTTTATAAACTTAAAAAAAATTATATAAATGTGTTATTTTTTTCAAATTTTTTCAATTAAATACATGTTAATAAATATTTATTAAATATCTACTACCACAAGATAGTATGGTAGACACTAAAGCTATAACAATTAAACAGCACAATCCTTGTCTGGAAAGAATTTACAATCTATAATATAGGAAGATATGACAGTTACACATATAAATATACAACAAGGTAGAATATGAAAAGTGCAGACAAGATTATATAAAAAATTGGAGGTGAGCGAGGTCATTTCCACTGGGGTTGTGATCAGGCAAATTCTTCAAAGAGTATGTGATTCTTGAATTTAGTATTGAAGGACAGAAAGAATTTCAATAGCAGAAAATGGGCTGGAAGGAATAGGAAAGGACATTATGGAATTGGAGAATGGTGTGAGTAAGGGAAGGAAAACAATCAAATAATTTTTTTGTTATGTATTATTGTACTCCAGCATTCAAATTCTTGGAACTTATTCAGTGCTTTTAAAACAGTGCTTGCAAGTCCTCATTTTTCTTGATTCTCCTCTAACCAACCAAAATTCTACACATGATTTTAGAGAAAAGAAAAAAGTATATCTGCTTAAACTAGAACACAAGGTAAATAATGAGGAATTGTGGTAAGCATCAAACATTCTTTTCTTTGTTTCCCCGAACTAAAACTCCTTTGTGACCTAGTTCTTGTCGGAGTTTGAGTCTATTCATCTCCACTCCCTGAGTTGATGCACAGTGATGGAAGCTAGTGAGCGGAAAGAATATAATGACTTGCTCATCAGATGAACACAGGAACCTCAAAGTGGAATGGACCCAATAATCTTTGGTAACCAAAAGGATAGCAGTGGTGTGATCAAAGAGAAGCCTCTCTTTGGACTAATGGAGGACATCAGATGCAGCTGCGGGCTCTCTGGGCTTGCTCTCTTCTTTCCATTGCTTGAATTTCTTGCATTTAATCTCCAACTCCATCAAACCAGAAAGGTCATCATGATTCCTCCTAGATATTCCACCCACAGATAGGGTGGAATCTGTGGAGAGTTGCTGCTGTTTATATGGGGGAAGCTTCTCTTCTCCCTTTTTAAAACTGCTATTTTGTTTAATTAATTGTGTTTGCTTTGGTTCTTATGTGTTAGGTTGAAAAACAAAAGGATCACAGAGTGAGGGTTTAGAAGCTGTCATTTTTAGTAGATATTAAGCTAAAACATGTCTTAACAGGTTTGATTTTCAAGACGCTAAACTGAACAGAATCTAAGGTTCATTAGAATCAGAGCAAAGTAATTTCAATGGTTATTGAAGACTCTGCATCATTTGATGTCTATAAGTACATGGACATTATCCTGCATCATGTATCTCCTTTCAAAATCTTATTTTGAAACAATATATAATAACCAATTTCAGTTTTGTCTTTTGGTATAATATGTTGTAGGAAAATTCTTCAACTTACAACACAGAGGAAGTGTGAAATGTGTTCTATGAATAAATTTGAAACTTGTCTGCCTGATCTGAAAACAGATTGGAAAGTCTATCAATAACACAAAGTAAGAATTTCTCCTGGGCTTCCTAATCCAATAAAAGCCCCTAGGTTGTTTCTTCAGGCTTCAAGCAGGCGGTCAATTCTGACCAACATTTCAGAAATCAATATTTCATATAGGGATAAGTTGGGACCTTCAAAAGATCATGCTCCCTGACTTCATAAAACAATTAAGATTATAATAGCATTAAGGCAAATAGTAAATTAGTTCCAATATGAATTTTAAGGAAGAATAAATTTACATATCAAAATTACTAAAAGGTCAAAATAGCATTGATCCAACATTCACAAATACATTATATTCTCTATATTTATCAGTGCACTAACATCCAGATAAATATTATTATATTTCTAATATGAGTTCTCTGTTATAGTCTTCCTTCCCCCAAGTTCACTATGGTTTGGAGATGACTGAGTGTAGAGGGCTGAATCTATTGGATTGATGCACTGAGGTTGGGACTGCTGAGCTCTTGAAGCTAACTACTGATTGGACAGTACTCTATGGGCATATCTTGGAAAATAGTCCTTTCCACTATCGGTACTGGCTCAATGATTGGTGTATAGAGGATTGTAGGAGGGACTAGGAGGTGGAGTAAAGCTAGCCAGACACACTCTCATCGGTAGATGAAGGAGAAGGTGGTTGTGGAGAATCTGTTTCCATCCTGTTCAATCCCGTGTCTGGGGACGGAGAATAAAGATTAAAGATTTTTGCTTATCCTGATTCTGGCTGATTCTAGGGTATCCTGAGTGCTAGCGTGATCATTACACTTGTAGATTCTTGAAAGTTATGCTAGTGGATGACAATCTCCAGCAAGTCCTCCCAGTTCTGAAAGGCTTTGAGCATAGATTAAATATCAAACTGTTGTTTTTTATCCTAAATAAGCATAGGAGAGAGACATCACTAGAGATTTGGTACTAATTTTTTTTGGGTGCATTACCTCATGATATCATCTATTAAGGTGTGGAAGGACTGATTGCTATTTGGAACTTTGACAACATTGAGGTCTAGTGATGTGAGGATGGGTCACTACTAAAATATCACTACCATAAAAAAGGCATTTCTGGCAAAGAAGTTAGGAAGATGAACCTGAACTAACAACGTACCAGTACCTACCATTTTCCCTTTGTCCCAAGTCACTATCACAAAGGATTAGAGAACATGTACAGTAGCTTTGATGGAATTCATGCGGGATATGAACACAACACACTGCTTATTAATATAAGCAATGACAAAAAAGAGAAAAAAGCAAAAAGGACTATTTTTTAAAAAGCAATGCTTAGAGCAAGGTGAATAGAAAACCAGTGTGAATCACTTGAATCTGCTATTAAAAAGGCCCTAATTCTACCCCTCTGGGAGTTAGAGGAAGGAGGGAGGATATTTACAGAAATATTTTTGAAGGTCATTTAACAAATATTCTGGGCTTCACATCATAACAAGGGGAAAAAATACATTTGGCCCATTCTCATTGCAATACTTTAAAAATTTGGTCCTCTTTCTTACTTCTCTGCCAAATGCTTTTAGACAAAGTTTGGATATATCAGACTGTATTTCTGCTTTTCTTTTTAAAATGCATTTTAAATATTCAGGCTATAGATTGAACAGATGGGAACAGGTGCTTGTACTGATGTATAGTATTATACCCATCAAGAGGAAATAATTCCCCCCAAGCAATGAATATTCTTTCCTGCATGTGAGAGAATTCATTACTATTGGTAGAGCATTGCCATCTAGTAACATTAGGGTACAAAGCTGGAAGAGCAGCATGTCCAAGTTGTGCTTGTTTGTTTTTCAGTCTGGAATACACCTATGACATTAGGGAGGTGATACCATGATGTGTAAGTGAATTGGATTTGAGTGAGGGAGGGCTGTGCAAAGCCACCTGTCTCACTTTCTATATGACTGGAGATAGCCCTGGATGCATTGGGAGACTTCTGGCATTTCAAAACTAAGGTCTTTAACAGCCTGATTGAGGTCATACTCAAACAGTGATTAAGGCTAGGTAAAAAAATGAGGCCTCTTTTAACTAGTTTTAAAAAGTCAATCTGGGAAGGGATTTTTGACCAAAACAGAAATAATTGGTATTTACACTCTCTGAGCCAATCTGAGCCAGTGATCAAGTGAGGCTTGGCCTGGGACTTATTCTTTTTTTTTTTTAAATAAAGCCTCTACTTTTCTTCCCCCCCCCATTTTACTATTATTATAATTAAAGCTTTTTATTTTCAAAACATATGCATAGTTTTCAACATTCACCCTTGCAAAACCTTGTGTTTTAAATTTTTTTTCTCCCTCCCTTCCATCACCCTCTCCCCTAGACAGCAGGTAATCCAATATATGTTTAAACATGTCCAATTCTTCTATATACATATTTCCACAATTATCATGTTGTATAAGAAAAATCAGATCAAAAAGGAAAAAATGAGAAAGAAAACAAAATGCAAGCAAACAACAACAACAAAAAAGTGAAAATATTATGTTGTGATCTATACTCAGTCCCTCCCTCTCTGGATACAGATGGTTCTCTGCATCACAAAACTGTTGGAACTGGCCTGAATACCTCATGATTGAAAAGAGCCATGGCCATCATAATTGATTTTTTGCATAATCTTCCTGTTGTTATGTACAATGTGCTCTTGGTTATGCTTATTTTGCTTGACATCAGTTCATGTAAGTCTCTTCAGGCCTTTCTGAAATCATCCTGTTGGTCGTTTCTTACAGAGCAATAATATTCTATAATATTCATACACCTTAACTTATGCAGCTATTCCCCAACTGATGGGCATTCACTAAGTTTCCAGTTCCTTAATACTACAAAAAGAGCTGCTATAAACATTTTTGCACATGTGGGTCCTTTTCCCTTTTTTATGAGCTCTCTGGAGTACAGGGTCTGGGACCTATTCTTGATCAGTCAATAATAACTGGAGTGATATGGGTTTAAGGCATGGTCTTTAAGAAAGAAACTTGGCCTATAAAGCCTAGAACCAATAGAACATTTATTGCAATGGATCAAGAGCTGAATTTACTTTGCTATATCAATTCCCCAAAGAGGAACAGGTAATAACTAGGAATGAAATTAGCTGCTCCAGGTAGCAGAGTCAGTGACAAATAGCAAGGAAAGTTCTTTTTAATTTTGCAATAAATGTTCTATAGGGTAGAAGACAGATCTTGTAGTTGGGAGGACTAGATTTCAATTTTGGCTTCAAACACTTAGTAGCTGTGTGACCCTAATCAATTCATTTAATCCTGATTGGCTCAAAAAAAGAAAATCTGAAGAAAAAAAGAGAAGGAGCTGTTGTCCAAATGGTCAATTCTAATTGGGTCCCCAAGAGGATAGTTCCTCTTCTTACTAACAGAGGTTGTTGTTTGACCTTTATTCTCAAAGAGAACCATGACATCAGGGAGATGATGTCATGAGATGCAAGTGAATTGGATTTAAGTGAGGGAGGGCTGTGCAAGGTCACCTGCCTTACTTTCCCCTCCAGAATCATCTGGGTCCAATGGCAAGATATAGATCAGGCTGACTCATTTCCAAGTCAGATGCAAGTTAGAGATTATCTCAATGCATTTTATCTAACACAGGTCAGCAAACACTGTGATTCTGAATGTCACTAGAGAGGTCATCTCATTTAATTTTCTCATTTTGCTTTAGAGGAGATTCTCTAATCTAATCTAATCTAATCTAAAATAAATAACGAGCATCTAGGTGGTACAGTTAATAAAGTGCTGGACCTGGAATCAGGAAAATGGAATTGCATTTAAATTCTACCTCTTTGTAATCTTGGGCAAATCACTTAATTTTTTTGAACTCTATCTGTAAAATGGGGATGATAATACTTGCATTATTTTCCTCATAGCAAGGAAAATGCTGTTTAAACTTTTTGTTATGATGCAAATATTAATTATGAGATAGTCATTTAGATTGCTTGTCAAGTAAAGTTAGATCTATTTTGGGGGAAAATGGGACTTCTGACAGATGAACTTTCGCTTTATCTTACCTGGAACCAGACTTCTGATCATCTCCATATGATACTTCCAAACATATTCTTCCCTTCTTGTATCCCTCTATTTCCCCTATTGCATCCCCTATTTTCTATGATTCATTTTAGCATGTTAAGCACTTAATAAGGGCTCCTATCCAGAGTGTGCTTGCTGATAAATGTAAACAACTGGATTTCTGAAAGAGAAATTCATGACACATTTTTCTGTTTAATCTGCATTATTAACAATTTCTCCATCATTTTCTAAAATCTAGAATATTGACATAATGATCAATAAAACCTTGATCTGCAGTGTTTGCTGAATTCTGAGGTTTAAATGATTGCAGTGAACATTTAACAGTTGATTTTGGTGAGCCAGTAAGAACTGGTTTCAGGATACCCCTGGCTCATTCACTTTCTATTTCTCATCTATCCATCTATTTATCTTTGTTGTTAGCCAGACTTCTTAACCTATAGAACACTTATTGCAATGGATCAAGAGTTGTAATTTACTTTGCTATGTCAATTCCCCAAAGAGGAACAGTAATAACTAGGAATTAAATTAGCTGTTCCAGGTAGCAATGAGTCAGGTGTCAAATAGCAAAAAAAGTTCTTTTTAATTTTGACTTTCTTCTAAATAAAATATATGCTTCTTGATTTCTAGTCTGCTTTAGCATTCCAAATAGGTACATAGATGGCAAAACACATTTGGTGAGGATGTTCCTTGTAATTTTTAAATGTGAATTCTGAAACACTAGGTGGCAGCCCTTAACATATTTTAAATTGAAGTTAAAAATAGGGCTCCTATCAGAACTGCTGAGAAAGATGACAATCATTTTTCAAGCAATTGATGTATCCATATGGATCCTTGCTGATGAAGGAATTAAAAATAAAGCACACTCTGGATTTAACACTTTCAAGGATGAATATTTTTGCTATCTTTATTCTTTGTAAAGGCCAATTTACATGCCAGCAGAAGAGCCTAAACTATTTTTTCAAAAATGAAACAAGTGACTATTCTTATGAAGAAACACATTCTGATAACACCATCACTACAAAGAAATAAGTTGGACAAAAATATACAATTTTGTCCTTATAGATTTCATTTTTAGTTCATAGAATTAGAGAATCCTAATGGACATGTTTATCTAGCAGAATTTAGACTGGAATCAAATGGACTGGTTTACTTCATGACTGGTTTTATTCCAAATGACAGTGAAGTTCAATTTGGGTGAGGCTACTAAATTTGTAGTTTACATATTTTATTTTTATTTTTTAAAATAATATTTTATTTTTCCAAATATATGTAATGAAAGTTTTTTTTAAACATTTACCTTTGCAAAACTTTGTGTTCCAAATTTCTTTCCCTTTTCCTCCACCCATCCCCAAGACAGCAAGCACACTGATATAGGTTAAATATATTCAATTTTTCTAAATATATTTCCATGTTGATCATGCTATACAAAAAAATAGATCAAAAGGGGAAAAAAATGAGAAAAAAAGAAAAAACCACAAGTAAACAAACAACAACAAAAAGTGAAAATGCTATGCTTTCTTCTATGCTTTCATCTACATTCAGTCTCCATAGTTCTTTCTCTGGATGCAGATGTCACTTTCCATCCCAGTCTATCGAATTGTCTTGGATCATCTCTTTGTTGAAAAGAGCCAAGCCCATCACAGTTGTTGATTGCTATTGCTAAAAGGATCACCGATTCACTGAGTGACCTAAATTAAATTCCCTCTCATTTATATTTCTTTTTAAAAAATAGATATATTAGGAGATTACAGATTTGCATTTGGAATGGAGCATAGGGATCATCCAACTCAATCTCCTTATTTTACAAATGAGGAAATGTAGGTGTTTTATAGTACATAAGGTTCTGGGCTTGGAATCATTAGGATAAAATACATACTATTCCTGATACTTACTGTGTTATTCTGGACACTAAAACCATTCAACCTTTCTCTACCTCATTTCCCTTAACTGAAGAGGCTCAAGGAGGTTACATGACTTATTCAAACCCACACTAATTACTAAGCAGTGGATTTGATTTCATAGCAGCATTATTTGTACTATACAATCCTGCAACTCAACAATCTTCTACTTTGAAGGATGCTGGGGGAGTTATTTAAGTTCTTGTGATGAGTCACTATGTTAAAACAGAACTTTAATCAATCTAATTGGAAAATGGAAATGAATGAAGAAATTAAATTTTATCTTGGACAAAGCAAAATGTTCCTTTGTTCAACTGGAAGACATTTGTAGTTCAAATTTTTATAATAAATCTTGGCTTGATGACTAATACTAATGTAATGACCTTATTTCACTTTTTATATTGTGAAAAGGGATCATTATACTGTAACAGTCTAAAGGAAGTTCATCTGTAATATTTTAGCAATTCATAACATAAGGTTAGGCTATACTATCTTAGAATCCTTTGGACTCAGATTTGCATTTGTATTTTTCAAGAATCAATTATCCAGAAGGGATTTAAATGCCACTATGTGCTAGTTATTGTGATAGATGCTAGAGCTGTAAGGGGCTAACTTTTTTTTTTTTTCCTGAGGCAATTGGGGTTAAATGACTTGTCCAGAATCACACAGCTAGGAGGTGTTAAGTGTCTGAGATCAAATTTGGACTCAGATCCTCCTGACTTCAGGGCTGGTGCTCTATCCATTGCACCAACTAGCTACCCCAGTGGCTAACATTCTATTGGAGGAGACAGATACACATATAAGTATATGCAAATCCACTAAACAAAGGCAAACACAAAGTGACTCTTGGGTCTAGGGCTCCCTTTTATGTCTACAGTGATAAGGGGAGGGTATCAGAAAAAGGGGCAGAGAATGCTAAGAATCACATGGATTTTAGATTGTTAAATATATCATGTTTCTCTGAAAGTTTCTGGTATTTTTCCTGATATTTTATTATGTTATTCTGGACACTTAAGCCCAGCACTTTATGTTCTCTAAAAGTTACTCTAAATATTTCATAAGATAGTACTCTAAATGTGAGAGTTTTGTCCAATGGCTAAACAATAGACCATACTATTGGAGGAGCTGAGTCATACCAATATTGAAATTTCTGTTATAAGGGAAATCAGAAGAAAGAAGTTGCAACCACCTGGAAGGATGAATTCTCAAAAAAAAGGCAATTAAAAGACCAGCAGCAACCATTGACCTATATGCCTACTTAACCATCTGTACAAAGTCTTTGATATTCATCTCTAGAATCACTAAGATTAGCTCAAACATATTAATATGAGAACAGGCAGACTTTCATATGTGTTATTCTACAATTGAATCATTCCATTGATTGAAAGATGTTCAGAATATGAGATCCCATTGTTCTTGTTATTTGTTTATTATGAAAAAGTACTTGATTCAATATAATAAAGTTCCACTTTAAGGGCTTTCTTTTAGGCAGGTGACTTCTATATTGGTATCAAGATTTTTCAGGGTTCCTTGAAAGTTAAGAACAGAGGGGCAGCTAGGTGGCACAGCAGATAGAACATCAGCCCTGGAGTCAGGAGGATCTGAGTTCAAATCTGTGACCTTTGGATCATAAGCATCAGGTATGACATAACAGTGCTCTCTAAAAGGGTTTGCTGATGGGATCCAGCCCAGAGTTTAAGCTGAAGAGAAATATTCTTTCTGGATAGCAAGGTTTTCCAAATTCTCCTATTTGTGGATGACTTTTCATTGATTGTATTAAGTCCCATCTCTTTTGGAAGAGATAAATAAGTTCTCTAAAGAGTTTGGCTTGATCATCAACACAGGATGAAAATATCTATTTCCCATAAAAGGACATTCATTTAGGATACAAAAGGTAGAACCCCCTAAGGGACTGATTCCATCCTATATCCAGTCTATACCTGTCAGTTACGTTGACCTACTAACTTCCTTCTAAACTCAGTGTTCCATATCCTTCTCTCTCTTCCATGACTAGAATGCACCTTTTCTTTACTTCTGTCTCTAGGTTCAAGATTCAGTTCATATGACATTGTCTATAGGAAAACTCTCTTGATTTTTGATTGTTAGTATGCATTTCTTCCTTCATATATTTTATCTGCACAATAGTATATAAGCTCCTTGAGGAGCTATTTAAAAAAAGTTTTTCTTTTTTGTGTTCCTTGCATCTAACACAGTGTGTTGTACATAGAAAATATTTTCATGCTTGATTGATAAGATATTTTGATTCTTCTGGTTTCTGTCTGTATCTCCAAAATAAGGGAGCTATTCTAGCTGATCAATATTACTCAAAGGTATATTAATTCTGGGATTACACCACAGAATCATCAACAGAGTGCAAGCTCTGTTAGGGCCTACCAGTTTACAAAGATTTGAGTAGAGATTCAATAAGGACTAGCCTACTGATCCACAGAATCATTACCAGACTGGCCACCAGGTTATTAATTGTTTGGCCTTAATAATTTTTATGGATGTTTAAGATATAATAAGGTATTAGGAACACAATAATAGCTGCTTTTTTGTTGTATTGTTTTCTCAATTTTGTTTTGACACGACAGATTTTGTTTCCCAACAAATATCCCAATCCTCCATAAAGTATATTCCATCAGAACTGATTTTTTTGGGAGGTTCACTTTACTTTTTTCGCTTAATATTTCGTACAAGTTTTCCCATGTTTCTCTCAGTTCTTTATATTAGACCATCCTTATCTCACAGCAATATTATATAAACATACCACAGTTCTGCAACAGCTATTGAAGATATTAAATATATTACTTCTCTTTTCATTTCTGTGATTTGCAATAACCTTCCCACATGCCTCGATTATATTCCCTACTCTCCTTTCCCTCAGTATTCTTTTCTTTCAGCTCCAACTCAAGTACTGCTTTCCATATGAAGCTTCCCCAGCTATTAGTTCCCTTCCTTCCTAATGATTTTTCATTTATTCAATATGTACTTATAAATGTACATGTTGACCATCTCTCAATCCTACCCCTGATAAAATATACATTTCTTGACAATAGAAAGTGTTTTATTTTTTTAGGTATATATATGTGTAGCATTTAACTTAGTGGCTGGCACATGAGAGATGCTTAATATTTAAATGCTTACTGACTGATGTCTTTTTTTGACTTTGTTTTAATATTTCTCATCTCATTGAAATATTGAGCTCTCTTTACTGCATTATTATTTTTTTGAGAATCTTCTAATCGGTTTGTGTTTTCTTTCTTATAAATGACATTCTCTTCCTCTTCCTCTTTTTCCTCCTTCTCCTCTTCTTCTTCCTATTCCCCCTCCTCTTCCTCCTTCTTTAAAAAAATTATCTTGCTTCATTTCTTTCATCTACTCCTAGAGTTCTGTGGCTGTCATTCTTTTTTATCTGAGGACCCATTTGTACTTATTTTTTTAGTTTACTCTCTCCTACTAGGTAACATCTGTTGAACTTTAGATGATTCATAGTATTTCTTCATTATATTCAAATATTTCTTCTGTTTACTTATATTTCCAATCTCAGTTTTTTTATTATGGCTTTTTATTTACAAGATATATGCATAAGTAATTTTTCAGCATTGACAATTGCAAAACCTTTTGTTCCAATTTTTCCCTCCTTCTCCTCACCTCCTTCCCCTATACATGTTAAATATGTTAAAGTATATGTTAAATACAATATATGTATACATATCCATACAGTTATTTTGTTGCACAAGAAGAATCAGACTTTGAAATAACGTACAATTAACCTGTGAAGGAAATAAAAAATGCAAGTGGACAAAAACAGAGGGATTGGAAATGCTATATAGTGGTTCATAATCATCTCCCAGAGTTCCTTCGCTGGGTGTAGATGGTTCTATTCATTATTGAACAAATGGAACTGATTTGGTTCATCTCATTGTTGAAAAGAGCCATGTTCATCAGAATAGATCATCATATGGTCCAATCTCAGTTTTTAGATCGGACTTTATGCCAGGTACAGACTCCACTTCTCCCAAACACTTGAAAAAGGATGCAACCCTGCTTGATATGGATGATACTGCTGCAGTTTTGGATGGGATAACTAGCCACCCACCCCCAGTTTTGTGTCTGTGACCTAGATAAACTTAGACTTAGACTTAGAGGTTCTACTCTCTCTCTCAACCATGGCACTTTCTTTTTTCTTCTAATGACAAAATGTAGGTGCTGATCCTTCTCTAGTTTCCTTGTGCAGTTACTTAAGGGGAGTCAGCTGTCGCCACGGAAGGCTTTGGCTGGATAAAAGTGCCCGAGATGACTTAAGTCATCCTAGAGGGACTCTTTTTTTTTTTTTGCAGTTACCTTCCAGAAGCTGTTTTTGTCCCTTGCTCTGCCTTAGACAAACTAGGACTGAGCTCCTGCTGGCTCCAGGTCCTATTTACCAGTGAGAGTGCTGACTAAGGACTTCCTTGGCGTTCTCCAACTAGCTTACTCAATGACTTCTATTCATTTTCTTCCATAGTACTGGACTGGATACAGGAGATTACTGACATTTTCCCTTGGTTTTTATTGATCTGGTGTCCTTTTAAAATTACTGTTGACACTTTCTGGAGGGAGCTAGGAACAGCTATGATATTCACTTTGACATTTTGACTGAAAATTCTCTGTATCTGTTCTGGAACCTTTCATATCTAGAATCTT
Source organism: Antechinus flavipes (assembly GCF_016432865.1). Lineage (NCBI taxonomy): Eukaryota > Metazoa > Chordata > Mammalia > Dasyuromorphia > Dasyuridae > Antechinus > Antechinus flavipes. The sequence continues at coordinate 151,226,372 of NC_067400.1, read as the reverse complement.
CTATTCCTGGAAACTTTTAGTCTGGAAACATTTAGTTATCCAGCTAAAAAACACCATCCTGCCTGTGATAGCAAAGACAGCAAAACAATGACATATATTATAATAGAATCCTGCCTCTCCCCATAAGATACCTGGCCTTTTTCCTCTTCCATGACCTTGAAAAACCCTGATGCATTGGTGAGTTTGGACCCAGGAGGGCCAGTAAGAATCTGATAAATCCATGTTACAAATTGTTTCACAAGATCCTGTAAAGGCCTTAAGACTATTTTGTTTGAGGCTCTTTGGCAACATCTTGGGTTGTGTTCCTTCCCAACTTTTTCCTATGCTACTCTGGTAGTATCAGTGTTGGCCATCTTGTGGGGTTTGTGATAGGAATATTCTGTGATTCCTTAGAATCACTGCTAAATTTTCAGTGTGATCATTAATACGTTGAAAACTGATACATGTTAAAAATTCAGATTGATTTATTATTTTGTTGATTGTCTATAATTAACAAAGTGATGGAAATATTGTTAATAATGTAGAAATCTGGTTGTTAAACATTTACTTACACACTCCTGATTAGTAGGCTACCCTGCTGTAGTTTGGAATTATCAGTTAGGGCTCCATTTTGAAAGTTGAATGGTGCCAAAATAGCACATTTTTCCTCCTGCCTCACCCTTGGCATTCGCTTGAAACATACTCATTTAAGCCCTATGCTCTTCCCTTACCCATGCTAAAAACCCTTAGAAAAAAATCTTTTTACTTTTTGTTTTGAGCACCTAATTCTTATGTAAAGGCTTCTTAGTCTCAGAAATGAGTCCCAACCTTTAGTAGACATTTAGGTAAGGAAATGGTAATCAAAAGGAGAGAACAGAGCTTCGTAAAGACTAACTTCATTTTCCTTTTTTGATAGGCTAGTAGACTGGTGGATTAGGGGACACTATAGATATAATTTTCTTAGATTTAGCAAAACATTTGATAACGTCTTTTGTAGGATCAAAGGGATCTCAGGTGTCACCTAGTACAAATTTCATTATTTCCATACATGTCAACAGAGGTGATATTTTAATCAGTAGAACAATTGAAGATTATACTGGTCAAAGTTAAGTTAAGTGTTCTTTAGGGATTTAGGTAAATACGAAACATGAAGCTATCCATTTTTTTTCAATAGTATTTTATTTTTTTTTTCAAATACATGGAAGGATAGTTTTCAGCATCCATTTTTGCAAGACTTTGTATTGCAAATTTTTCTCTCTTTCTCCCTTATCTCTTCCCTCCCCAAAGAGCAAGTAATCTAATCTGATATAGTTTAAATATGTGCAATCCTTTTAAACATTTCCACATTTGTCATGTTGTCAAGAAAAATCAGATCAAAAGGGAAAAAAGCATGAGAAAGAAAAAAAAGCAAACACATGAACAAACAAAAGAGGTGAAAATACTATGCTTCGATCCATGTTTAGTCTCTATAGTTCTCCATCTGGATGTGGATGGCATTTTCAATTTTTAGGTCTATTGGAACTGTCTTGAATCACTGCATTGCAGAGAAGAGCCATGTTCATCACAGTTGATCATCACATTATCTTGGCTATTACTGTGTACAAGGTTCTCCTCTTTCTGTTCATTCACTTAAAGCTATCGATTATTAATAACCAGTAAAATTATTGCCACAATATAATTTTATTTGAAAAAATTTGGCAAGTAGAAAAGGCTACTATTCTTTGTAGATATGTGGGATTTTGATTTTATTAATTTTAAATCACCACCGAAAATACATGGTGGAACCAAGATCTTTGACTACTTTTGTCTTCATCAGTTTCAGCTTTGTTATCCAGAGAAACATATGCTTGTGTCAGGTAGATTGAAGGTAAAATGAAAAAGCACAAAAAATTTGAAACAATCATTTCCCATGGAGAGTATATGCTATAGTGTGGGGTAGCTGTAAAGAATATGAAACATGAAATCATAAATTAACTAATAATTTCAACCTTTCTTTATTACCAAATCATGTGCCAGATCTATTACCTAATGAACATAAGTAGTAAGTAGAAGTAAGCATTCAAATACAGATTTTCTGACTCCAAACCCAGTGCTTGTTTTACTCTACCAAGTGGCCACCTCATTGCTTCTGTTTTTATCATCCAGTGGCCAAGTAAGAGAAATGACTTCTTAATTTCTTTATTTTATTTTACATTTTATTTTTATATTATGTTTATATTATTTACATACATTATATTTATTTTATTTCTTTGTTAAGATTGTTTCTTTATTTCTTCCATAAGACAACCCTTCAAATACTGAAAATAACTCTCATTTCCATATCTTCTCTTCTCCAGATGAAGCATCCTCATTGCCTTTGACCAAAATTTGTGCAACATAAACTGAATGCCCTTCATCTGCCTCATTACCCTTCCTCTCCAGGCTTTCTCTAGCCAAAGCTGTTCTTTGTAAAATATGGTTCCAGATATAGTTTGACCAGGAAAGTGTAGAGAGAGGCTACCGTTTTGTTGTTCTTGGAAGCTATGACTGTCTAAGATTGTATTAAAATTCCTATATGCTATATCATAATGTTGATTCATGAGTCATGGTCTATGAAATCCTCCAGTTTTTTTTTTTTTAATGTGAACTAATAATTAGCATTTCTCCTTTTGTACTTTTGAATTTACTTTTGAACTCATTATTAAATTTCATTTTATTGTTCAAGATTGTTGGGACCTTTTGGATTCTGTTATCTAATACATTATAACTATCTTCTTCAGCTTTGTATTATCAGTATGTTACCTATGCCTTTGATGGGCATGTTATCTATGCCTTTATCTGCACTGTTGATAAAGTGGTAAACAGCATAAAACCAAGAAGAGACTCCATGTTGTATTTTCAATATGATGTCCAACCATTAATGTTAACTCTTTGGATCTAGTCACTCATCTAACTCCAATTATTCTATTGTATATGTCACACAGCTCTATGTCCAGAACAGAATCTATATAGTTGGATAATAATTTCATCTCTCCTTTTTTTTTTTAGGTTGGTGTATGTTTTTTATTTTTTGTGCTATATTTTATCTTTATTTTTAAAATTAAGTTAAATTTTTGTGACATTTTAAGTTCTGAACTATTTCCTTCCCTCCCTATCCCATCCCACACTATAAAAGGCCACCAATTCACACAAACACATCCAACACACACACACACACACACACACACACACACACATGAAATCATTCTTTGCCTGCTTTGTATTTATCAGTTCTCTCTCAGGAGGTAGATAGATTCTTCCTCCATACTTTGTAGTTGATTTGAATATAATACTTAGAATAACTTAGCTGTTCAGTATTTTTCTTTGAACTGTATTGCTGTTACTATATACAAGACTTTCTTTTCTGCTCATTTCACTCTTCATTATTTCATGCAAGTTTTTCTATGTTTTGTTAAAACCAATCTGCTCATCATTTCTTACAGCACAGTAGTATTCCATCACAATCATATACCACAACTTGTTTAGCCAGAATTTCATCTTTCAATGATAGTTGTTCCTGTTGCTTTGTGAAAGTTGACATTTTTTGTTCCCTTCCATTTGACCTTCAGTCACTTGATACCTGGCTGTTCTTCTGTGAAAGTGGAATAACTAAGACAAAAGCAATTCTGGCAGAGGTTCTTGGTTAGCACAATGTATTTTCCATGGGGACTTAAATGAATAAAGTGAAAAAAACATTTAAATTTCAAGCAAAGAAAGTGTAAAAAAACAAATAACCCAATAACTAAGGGTCAGTATCCATTGGTCTATTAAAAGTGAAATTATCTTTTTGGCTTAACCTAAGTTGCAAATTCTATGTGGAAACAGGTTACTTTTCTTATGTGGTGTAATGATCAATAATATTAGTTTTATTCTGTGTTTGGAAATTTGAGGTAAGATATGCATTCTGTTTCAGTGGCAGCAATAGGGAAGAAAGAAAAAAAGAAAAGAAAGAAGGAAAGAGGGAAGGTAAAAAAGAAGAAAGGAAGGAGAGGAAGAAGGAAACAAGGAAAGAGGAAGGAAGGGAAGAAGGAAGAAAAGAAATATTTATTATCTATTCTGTCAGGAGAACATTTTACAGATGTTCTCATTTGATCCTCACAACAACTCTGGGAAATAGCTGCTACAATTAGATCCATTTTTTAGTTAAAGAAATGAAGGGAAACAGCAGGGTCATACAACTAGCAAATATTGGAGGTGAGATTTGAACTTAGATCTTTTGGACTTCAGGTCCACATGCACTGCCCAGTTTACCTATGGGGCAGGGGAAGGAATACTAGACTTATAATCAGATGAGCTCTAATAATGCTCATTGAGCTTTAAATCTGAGCTAATTCTGAGATACTGAGAAAATTATCTCACTTTTCTGGACCTCAGTTCCCTCATCAGTAGTGTCATCAAAATTGGGTTAGTTGCCTTTAAGGTCTCTTTCAACTTTAAGTTTATGATATTAGGGCAGAGAGATGTCACAGGGGGTAGAGAACACTGCCCCTGGAATCAGGAGAACCTTAGTTTAAATATGGTCTCAGACACGAAACACTTACTAGCTATATGACTCTGAGCAACTCACTTAACCTCAACTGTTTCACACACACAAAAAATAATGACCTCATGAATAATTCAGGGTTGTGGAAGGATCATAGGATCACAGATTAGGAGCCATTTAGTACAGAAAAGGAAACTGAGGCACACAGAGCTTATTGACTTGACAGTAGCATATATACAGGAGGAAGAGTAGATTTAGTTTGCAATTGAAAGAGATTAGGACCCTTTCCCAGATTTTTGCTCACGTGTCGCAGATTAGAAGATATAGAGTATTCTCCATGAAAGGAAAACATTATTTTGATGATATGAATTACTGAGTTAAAGTGATTCTTATAGTACGTCATAGTAAATGAGTGAGAAAAATGTCTTTCATTAATACAGATAATTTCTAAAAACACCTTAGGAAAAGAAATGCATGCAATAAATCTGTGAACTCCATGGGGTTTTGACATTATCGAGATGATTGACTTCTAACCTTAATATATATTGATTCAATAAACCAATAAAGGAAATTGTCTCTAGTGATGAGTTAGATGAAGAAGAATGAGCTTTCAGAGAAGAGGAAGCTGGTTAGGTTTTTCCATAATGATCCCTAAAAGCATTGCTTTTCCTAGGCAACTAAGTAGCACTTATAAAATGGGTTCAAATGGGGCAGGTAAAACACCCAAACATACACATACAGACACATACACACACACAATCACAAAACTTCACACTCAGGAAGATTTCAGCTATAAATGTCAAGTATTAAATGTATTAAATGATATTTAAATTAATAATTAATAATGACAAATTTAATACATTTAAATGGTCATGGCAGATGCTTTGAAGGTCTCTTCCAACTTTCAGTTTATACTTCTACAATCATTAGGCTAAAGTCGGTGAAAGGGATCCCATGGGAAAGGAAAGAAATAGGAAAGCTTCGAAAAGTGCTCTTTCAGAACCACCACTGTACTATAGGGAATGATTTCTTTTATCCAATAGTATGTAATTGCAATAGAGAAAAGATGGACTTTGCTTTGAAAGACAAAATGGTTTCCTGAGGAAGAAATGTACTAGATTTGTAGCCAGACGATAAGGATTCAAATTTTGGTCATATCACTTCCTATTTATGTGAGCTTGGAAAAATATCTAAACTCTTGGAGCCTCGATTTCATCATCTGGAAAGTAAGAAAGTTGAAATGGATGAGTTCTAAAGTCTAAAGTGAGGAATGAATGATAGTGCTATCTCTTGACCTAGTATGAAATCCTATATCCTAATATGAAATAGTTCCAGGATTAAGTGGGGCATAGAACTAGAGCAATCTTTGGAGCAATCACTTTGGAAGGGAGTGACAAATGGGAATAGTTTGGATTTGAGTAAATAGACAATTAAGGTGGAGGTGAGTTGCCTAGAGTCATTCCTGAGCCATGAGGTCAAACTCAAAGTGCACAGACAGTCAGAAATCAGGAAGAAGACTGGCAGTTTGAGATCAAGAGTTCAGGCAAGAATCTAGGCAACAGATAAAGCAGACCTTCATTTTGAGATAGCCTTTTTTTTTTTCTATCCAAGAAGCTTTATGATTCCTGTTCGGACAAGAAGTAATTTTGGCTTAGTCAGCCTAGAATTTATAAGTGTCAGTAAGTAGGTAAGTGGATACCCTTGTCTAAAAGTAGGCACAATTAGCTAAATATGGACATACTTCAAAGGCTTGAGTATCCCTCTTAGATGTCTTGTTCTATATCTTTATTCAGTCTCTTGATCCAGAGATTCTTAAATCTATATTTCTAGACTAGATTTTCCTCCTGAACCCCAATTCCACACCTGACTGCCAGCTAGACACTTCTGTTTGGCTGTTTTGCTGATGATTCAAACTCACCATATTAAAAATGAAATTTACTATTCCTTCCCTCAAAAAAAGCATTTCGCCTTGCAGACAGTCTCTGAAAATGGAACTGAGTCTCCTACTCACAGGGACTTGAAAGCCCTTGACTCATTTTTAATTCTAATATCATCTTTCAAATTCTATCAGTTGATTTTATTTCACAATATTTATACATCTCCTTTTCTTTTCATCTTGCCACCAACTGAATTCAGACCTTTTTTCTTTATACCAAAATTATTACATTATTATTGTTGTTCATATTGTGTCATATTCTTCGTGACAGTTTTAAATTTTTGGCACTCTGTCATTTCTGTCTCTAGTTCATTTTGCAGATGTGACAAACATAATTGAGTGGACTTGTCCAGGGTCACACAGTTAAGTGTCTGAGGCCATATTTGAATTCAGGAAGAATAGTCTTCTATTCTTTTTTTTTTTTTTTTTAATAGTAATGTAGGGAGAATAGAGAATAGGTCAGAGAATAGTAGCAAATTTAGCATGATATGTCCTTATGTTTTAGTTCTGCCAGTTACTTACAATGTTATCATAGACAAATCATATAATTGGTAGTGTATTATGTAAAGTGCTTGATAAATCCTTTTTTCATTCATTTATTCATATAGTTTGCTTTTGTTCCAATTTTCTACTTTGCAAAAGAGCATCATTATTTTTATTACCTATTTCATAGACTTGTGAAGAAAATGCTTCAAAAATTATAAATTACATATAAATAATTATTTTATTGTACATACCATTGCTATTTTGTACATGTTACTATCTTTTTCTGGGGGCAGGAACCTGCAGGGTCTGCAAGTTCCTATCTGTATGTTATGTGGATATGCTTGGTTGGAGTGGAGAATTTGGGAATAAAGGAAAATACTGACCCCAATAATTTGTTATTATCAGAAGACTGGGAAGAAGCAACAATGACTCCAGAATCAGAAAAATAATAGGAGCTAACCTTGTGTGGCTAGTTGCAAGGTCAAGAAAGATAGTCTAATCATTACTTGACTTTTCTCCTTTTCAGTTTTTCTCCCCAATTTGCTACTTATTTTGTTACCTCTAACCTTGAAAGTTTTTCCCAGACCTTGACCATTTGCCTCTTATAATTAGGAGCCACTAAAATATGCTGTCATTTAGTTTGGAGTGATAGAATCACAGATACTTAGCAGCATATGTTTTGGGACCATGCTGCTGTTGGCTAGAGCAAAGATGGCATCGTCATTCTACTTTTATGAAGTAGGATTTTCTTGTAGAATGAAAATAGGTAGAATACAACATAAGAAGTAACTTAATAAGTTGTCAAATGGCTGGACAACTACCAATTTCTACTCTCTTTTATCTTTTGGTGTCTCAACAACAGTACTTCAAACTGTATTGTCATATGACAATAAAAAAAAAAACCCAGTAAATAAATTTTACAGTATAAAACAAATAGCAATCTCCAGTGTATATTGATGACAATTATTTTCTACCAAAAATGTTCATTAATAACATTTTTCTCCCAAATTATTAACTTGGATAGATACATACTTTTATTAGAAAATCTGTACCCAGGAACACAGGCCCTAGTATAGCTAGCCTGTAATTCCTGAATGTTGTATTCATTTCATCTCTAATATTTAGCATGGCGAGCATCCATTATTCCTTAGATTAATAGTCTGTGTTATTAGAATAATTTTTAAAATTAGAAGAAAAGCATGACATTGTTCCTTAGTCTGCATTTTGTTCCTTGCATAGACTTAATAGACTGTCATGCTGGGAGAAGACCAATATTCCACAATGGCACCTAATTAATGTCTTTATAACACACACCCTTTGATCTCAAACTTGTGCCTAATTCAGATTCATATTTCTGAGAAGGGACATGGCATATGTCATTTGTGAAAACACAGTTAAGTACAAAGAATTTCATTTAAAAAAGGACTGATTAGGACCCCATTTAAATCAGTGGAGCAGTCCTACTCAGCTTTGGCTTTGATTGAGAATGGGAACATATGTAATCTGAAGCTCAGCCTAGCAAAGTTCACAGAGTTAGTTGCAAGATATCGAATCTTTTTTGGTCACAAAATTTCAAGATGATTTCTCAGGGCATGAATGGGGCTGTGAGCTCTATTGTTGGAAAGAATAATCCATACAGATGAAACCATGGATTCCTGAAGTATTGACTTGAGGCCTTAAAAATATAGAAGCAGAATTATTCTAGGAATTAAATATTATAATAGGATAAGAGGTTGGTAGAAGAAATCAGCAGAAAAACCTGGAAAGAATGAGGGAATAGCCCCTAATGGAGGGTATCTCTTCAATTCCTTTAAGTTCCCTTAGCGTTTTGTAGTTAGAAAATAGATCAAACTAAAGAAGGGAAAGGGACCAGTATGTGCCAAAATGTTTGTGGCAACCCTGTTTGTAGTGGCTAGAAACTGGAAAATGAATGGATGTCCATCAGTTGGAGAATGGTTGAGTAAATTGTGGTATATGAACATTATGGAATATTATTGTTCTGTAGGAATGACCAGCAGGATGAATACAGAGAGGACTGGCGAGACTTACATGAACTGATGCTAAGTGAAATGAGCAGAACCAGGAGATCATTATATACCTCAACAATGATACTGTTTGAGGATGTATTCTGATGGAAGTGGATTTCTTTGATAAAGAGACCTAACTCAGTTTCAATTGATCAAAGATGGACAGAAGCAGCTACACCCAAAGAAAGAACACTGGGAAATGAATATAAACTGCTTGCATTTATGTTTTTCTTCCCGGGTTATTTATACCTTCTGAATCCAATTCTCCCTGTGCAACAAGAAAACTGTTCGGTTCTGCACACATATATTGTATCTAGGATATACTGTAACCTATTCAACATGTAAAGGACTGCTTGCCATCTGGGGGAGGGGGTGGAGGGAAGGAGGGGAAAAATCAGAACAGAAGTGAGTGCAAGGGATAATGCTGTAAAAAATTATCCTGGCATGGGTTCTATCAATAAAAAGTTATCAATTTCTTCATCTGAAAAAAAAAAGAAAATAGATCAAGATGTATCCTTTGGTAGTTATTTGCCCCTACTTTGTACCACTACTAGATCTGTATTCCCCCCAAAAGACAAAAAAACAAAAAAGAGAAAGAACCTATATATACAAAAATAAATATGGCAGCTCTTTTCTAGTGGCAAAGAATGGGAAATTGAGGGGATGCCCAATAGTTGGGGAATGGCTGAGCAAGTTGTAGTATGTGATTATGATGGAATGTTATTATTCTACTTAAAAATGATGAGCAGGATTCTCTTAGAAAAACCAGTGCAAAGTGAAATGAGTAGAATCAGTACATTGTACAGCAATAACAGCAATATTGTATGACAATCAACTGGGAATGACTTAACTATTCTCAACAATACAATGACTCAAGGCAACTTTGAAGGACTTATGATAACTAATGCTATCCATTCCCAGAGAAAGAATTGATGGAGTCTGAATATAGATTGAAACATACTTTAAAAAATTTCTTTATTTTTCTTGGGGTTTGGGTTTTTGGTCTATGCTTTCTTTTACAACATGATTAATATAGAAATATGCTTTTGCATATTTCAAGGTTATACATATAACCTATATCAATAACATACATCAAATTGCTTATCTTCTCAATGAGGGGGATGGAAGAGAGGTAGGAAGAGAATAAATTTGGAACTCAAAATTTTAAAAATTAATGTTAAAATTGTTTTTTCATGTAATTGAAGAAAATAAAATACTAAATAAAAAAATTAAGACTCCAAAAGAAAGGATTTGCCTCTTTCTAAATAACACCTAAAATGTGCATAAGCAAATTCTTAGCCTCAAAAAATGGAGAGGGATTTGATTTACATAGAATTACATGATTACATAATTATATAAGTAGAATTACATACATATATCAATCAAAGAAACAAATTACTAACTGCTTAGAGGCATAAAAACATATAAATGTGTAAAATGTATATAATTATGCTTAAGAAGGTAAGTTGATATTAGTGCCTTTAGCTTGTCCTTTAAAGACAATTCATTTTGGGGTGGATGAAAGGGAAGGGGAGGGGATGGAAGTCAACAAATCAACAAGCATTTACTAAGCTTGTCCAGGCACTATGCTTAAAGAAGGGAATACGAAAACAAGCAGAAAGTCCTGTCCTCAAGAAACTTACATTCTACAAGCAGAAAGTCCTGTCCTCAAGAAACTTACATTCTAATTAGGGAAGATAACATAGAAAAGGAAGCTGAAAAGTGAGGAGTTGAGCAACAACCCCAAGGCACACAGATAGGACCTATCTAAAGTGCATTCTTAGGATGTACTTTGAAAAATTGTCTGGAATTTTGCTATTCAAATATTCCATTTCCTTAAACTGGCTCTTGATTTTTATACTACTTGGAGGATATTAAATTAGATATGATTTAACCACAATTTGGTAAGTTCCAAGTAGTAGGAGCTAAGCAACAGGGTAAATATTTCTTTTTTTTTGTTCTTGATCCTGTATGTCCTCAAATTTTTCAACATTTGGGAAACCTCTTCAGGGTCAGAAGTTGTTAACAGTCAACAAGTATTTATTTTTATTTTGCAAAATAAATTTTTATTGATATATTTTGTTTCACCCCACCTACATTTCATTTCATATCCTTCCTCTTTCCCTTCCTAAAGCGCCAATCCAAATAATGAAGTATACTTTTTTTATAATAGCTTTTTATTTTTCAAAATACATGCAAAAATAGTTCTCAACATTCACCCCTACAAAACGCATGTTTCATATTTTTCTTCCTTCCTCTTTACCTTCTCCCTCTTGTAGACAACAAACAATCCAATATAGGTTAAACATGTGCAGTTCTTCTATACATATTTCCACACTTATCATGCTGCATGAGAAAAATCAGATCAAAAAGGAAAACAAAATAAGAGAGAAAAAAAAAGCAATCAACAACAAAAAGGAAAAAATACAATGTTGTGATCCACATTCAGTCCCTATAGTCCTCTTTCTGAAAGCAGATGGCTCTCTCCATTACTGGAGATTGCCTTGAATCATCTCATTGATGAGTCATTCTCATTCATGAAAAGAGCCACATCCATCAGAATTGATCATCTTATAGTCTTGTTGCTGGGTACAAAAAAGCTTCTCTTTCTTCTACTGACTTCACTTAGCATCAGTTCATGTTAAGTATCTCCAGACCTTTCTGAAATCATCCTGCTGATTGTTTCTTATAGAACAATAATATTCCATTACATTCATATAGCATAATGTATTCTTTTTAAAGAAAAAGAGAAGGAAAAAGGGAGAAAATCAGCAAAATATCATTATATCACCAAATCTGACAACATAGTTTGTTGTTCATGTCTTTGTCATATCTGACTCTTTGTGATCCCATTTGGGGTTTTCTTGGCAAAGATACTGAAGTGGATTCCCATCTCCCTTTTCAGCTTATTTTACAGATGAGGAAACTGAGGTTATAGAGCTAAGTACCCTAAGTTGCCCAGAGTCATTCAGCTAGTAGATGTCTGAGGTTGGATTTGAACTCACAATGATTAGTCTTCTCTATATCCACCATACCATCAAATCCCACCTTCTTTAGTAGTTCTTCCGTCTCTCTCCTTCCTTTACCATTACTAGTACCTTTCCTCTGAGATTACATCCCATTTACCCTATTTATTTGTCTTGTATGTACATTGTGGCTTACATGTCATTCCCCCCACTAGAAGTTGTGTTCCTTGAGGGTAGAGGCTGTATTTTTGATTCTCCCATTATTATAATTATTATGAAGCATGTAGCAAATGCTTAAGATACTTTTGGACTAACTGAATGACTAAATATTCCATAGGGGGTTTATTGAAGATGCTGTGGATCTTTCTTTAGATGTCTTGACATTGTATGGACAGTAATAGAACATTTAGGCTGTCCACTAATTCACATTCTTGACTGGATTACTTGGGTTACCTCTTTGTCTAGTTATACATTCCTCTTCATTGTACTTTTGATGACTGACAACATTAATTTTTTAGAAAATGTTTTTTCTTAATTTAGAGCCATACTATGCCACAGAAGAATATTGCTGTTAAAATAGGCCTTTGTTCCAGGAATAAGCTTGGGGTTACTAAAAGTACTTTGCAATTTCTCAAAGTCATTCTAATTTGTTCTCCTTGTTTTCTGGGACCACATTATTGTCAATCTGTAATGTACTGAGGGACCACCTCAATGCGTTGTCTGTCCAACTGCATTTAATACTCTGGACAATAGCCATTCTTCATTTATTTGTTCCCCTTAGAGACCACATTCTGAGCTATTTATCTCTAGGTTTGTTGCCAGCCTCCTTTATGGTATAGCCATCACCCTAGGATCCAGTCAATCTGGGCAATAGCCAGATTACTCTCTTTCCTGGGAAAACAGTGGCCTTGTTCAGACCTTCTTCTTTGTCCTTTGTTCCCTTTCCTCCTCTCTTTCCCCTTAAATTGCTTTTGCCTTAGATGAAACATTTCTCATTTAGGTTTAAAGCTGTTTCTAAGATTTCTAGTTTTGGTGCTTTAGAAAATGAAATGAGGTCCTTAAAGGAGGAAGCTAAGAATTAGAATTAGAATTAGTCGGAACCTTAGAGATCATCTAATCTTTAGGTGTGCGGTTCATGAATTTGTTTTTTTTTTCCTCTGAGGTAATTGGAGTTAAGTAACTTGCCCAGGGTCACACAAATAGGAAGTATTAAGGATCTGAGGTCCGATTTGAACTCAGATCCTCCTGACTTCAGGGCTGGTGTTCTATCTACTGTGTCACCTAGCTGCCCATGAATTTTTTTTTTTTTAATATTTCACCTATTTCAATACAATTGGTTCATTTTAAATTTTATGCATTAAAATATTATTCTGAGGAGAGATCTGTAGACTTCATCAGAAAATTATTTCATAACAAAGGTTAAGAACCTCTAGCCCAGGGGGGATTCCCTGAGACACTTTTAGGGTATACACAACGTTGAAAATATTTTTATAATACTACTAAGATGTTTTAATTTCTAATATGGTAAATATCAATAGATATAACTCACAAACAAAAGCTGGTTGGAATCCTCAACAACTTTTAAGAATGTAAGAGGTTCTGAAACCAAAAAATATTAGAACCACTGTTCTAATCTAGCATTCTTATTTGAAACTCAGTTTCAAATTAAAATTCAAGTTAATTGATTTACTCAAGATCACACAGAGAATGTGAGAACCATGCTCTGAAGCCAGATTGTTGGATTCCAAATCCATCTGTACCACCTTGATTTTATATTTAAGTTCCACATTTCAATAGAAGAGCTGAAAGTGCCTTACAGAGATGAACTTCCTAAGATAATATCTCTTTGAAGAAGGCAGGTGGAAAACAAAATTATGTTCATTTTTACTAAGGAGAAATGAAGCCAGAGAAAGACAAAATGATTTATTCCAAAGTACCGTATAAGTTAGTAGTGGAGCCAGGAACAGAGCTCTGTATATAAAATGCTGTGGATTTTTCTACATTAGTTTATGTAATTTATGTAGTGGGAGAAGAGAACACATGTGGATAGATTTAATGAGGCTTAAAAGAAGAAATCATCAGTAACGAACATCCCAAGAGCAAGAAACAGTAGCCAATATATGGCAACCCCAGGATGTAGACTGCCACTCTATATATTTTCTTTATCTTTTGATGGCTTCACCAAACCTTTAGTGAATATATTATCAGGGCCTTTACCTGTAAAATGGACAAATAGTATATACTCTACTTACCTTGTCAGATTATTGGGAGGATAGAATTGAATGATTAAATTAAAAACATTTTGAAAAAATAGATGCAGCTTTATTGTCAATATATCATCCGAGTCTTACTATTGCATTTCTGTTCAGAGTCAGGATTTTAGGGTCATTGAAGGTGAAATGGTGATATTAAGGAGTCCTTTTAAATACTTCTAGTAACTCTACCTGCCTTGGATTAGTTCCAGGCTACAGCTATGACACTGTGACATCTAGACTTAAATTGTCTGAGCTATAAAGAGTCTGCAACATAGGGATATGGCAGATATACCCCCATAGCACAGTGGAGGATCTGGTCTCTTTTACTTAAGTTTTCCGAATCTTCCGTATTTATAGGATCATAGATTTATTAGAGTCAGAAGTAGTATTAGAGGTTATTATCTTCACTTTTTAATTGAGAAAACTGAGACTTAGAGAATTAATCACTACTCCAAGGTTATGTAGAGAATAAGAGAGCTAGGACTTGAACCCAATATAATCTTAGATTTAGAGCTAGAAGAGATTTTAGAGATCATTTTGTTCAATCCCTTCCTTTTACAGATGAGAAACTGAGGGCTGGTTAAGTAACTTGCTGAAGCGTGAAGGGCATATAGGTAGTAATAGGGCTGAGACTTGAACCCAGGTCCTTTGATTCCAAATCCAGTTCTTCAGCTGGAGGTTGAGGGGGGTGGGCCAGTTTTTTTAAATAGCTCCAGAGAAGCATTTAATATTTAAAAATTAAGTTAGAAGTTTTAAAAAATAATAGTTTAAAATGTCTAGAAAGCATAGGAGCCTTCTATTGAAGAGCACATCTTAGTTCTCTTCATAATAGAGAAAGTTAAGTGGCAGTATGTAGGCCGATTTAAATGTCTTATTGTTTATTTATTTTTAAATTTTAATTAACTAATTTTTATTTTTTCTCAATAATATCTTATTTTTAATTGTATTATTATATATATATAATAATTTTGAATATTAATATTTGTAAGACTTTGTGTTCCAAATTTTTCTCCCTCCCTCCCTTACATCTCCCCTCCCCAAGACAGTAAGCAATTTGACATGGGTTAAATATGTGCAATCCTTTTTAACATATTTCCATATTTGTCCTGTTGTGCAAGAAAAATCAGACCAAAAGGAAAAAAAAAAAAAACCATGAGAAAGAAAAAACAAACAAGCAAACAAAAATGAAGATATTTACTTTGATTCACCTTTAGTCTCCAGACTTTTCATTCCAACAAGCATTTATTAATTACTACTAAATTATGGGATACTATATGGGGTTATAAAGACAAAACTGAAAACTATCCTGATCTTTAAGAAGTTTACATTCTGCTAGATATAAGCTCCCAAAATTTAATGTTCCATGAATAATTCAATTCAGTTTTTAATTATACATGCCCCTTCTCCAAGCCCTGTGAGTCAAACCAGAGAGTGTGAAGTACCCTTTAGCAGATTGTGAAGGCAGATCTTATTTGCAATGATTTCACAGCAAACCATTTAGCAGCTCTGAACTGCTGGGGTGTTCATGTCAGTTAATTATGGAAGGCTTTGCTTTAGGTGGGTGTGAATTGGTAGTACTGGAACCTTCTGCCTACTCCTTGGTCTACAGGAGACCAGGAGGACTAAAAGCCCTTCTGGGCAATGTTTTGTCATTTGCTAGAACTGACCAATACTCAGGTCTGGGTAAGAAATTTAATAAATTAAAAAAAAATCTGTTATTAAAATCTCTCCTTTTGACTATCCTTACTTTTCCTTATTTATAGGATCAGAGTCTAGGAATTGGGAAGGAATTCAGAGTTCACTTAGTCCAATCTATAGTTGTATTTCTTTTACTCTCTTCCAATAAATGGTCACCTCATCTTGTTGTGAAGATCTTGTGATGAAGAATTCTTATAACTGTATTTGGGATAACTGTAATGGTTAGAAAATTTGCTTTCATATCAAATAGAAAGCTTCCCCCCCATTAGTGGTAGTTAATCATGATAGTTTGTAATAATTATTTATATGATACTTTACGAGTTGCAAAGCACTTTAAAAATGTTATATTGTTTAGATCCTCTGAATAGCCCTGTAAGAAAAGGGCTATTGCTACCCTCACTCTTTTACAGATGAGTAAATTGAGGTTGAGACGTTAATTGACTTGGTCAAGATTAGAGGGCTAATAGGTGTCTGAGACTGGATTTGAACTCAGATCTCTCTAACTCTAGGCCCAACTTTCTATCCACTGTGTCAAAAAATGAATATTTTTTGACTAATCCAATTCAGAATTGAATTGTATAGCTCTATCTCAGAGTCTTGTGAGTCATGTTAGCCTTTTAAAAATTAGGAGCCTATTATGTTCCTGTATAATTATTTTCTTTGAACTAAATATCCCCATTTCTTTCAACAAATTTTTATATGGTATGGTATAGTTTCCATTTCCATCTCTGTGATCACAGGACTATATGATTGTATTTTACTTATTTATTTAATATATTTATTTTCCCCAGTTACATGTAAATTTATTTTACAGTTGTTTTTTAAAATTGAATTCCAGATTTTCTCTCACCCTCTCTTCCCCTCCCCCCAAATTGGGAAGACATATGTGAAGTTATTTGAATTCCAGATTTTCTCTCACCCTCTCTTCCCCTCCCCCCAAATTGGGAAGACATATGTGAAGTTATGTAAAACCTTTCTGGATTATATGATTTTAGATGAAGGATTAGAAAAGGGTGTTTGAATTCATTTAGTCCAATCGTTTCATTTTGAATATGGGAATCCAAGGCCCAGAGAACTAAATACCATATCCCCAAATCATATAGTAGTAGGTAGCAAAGCTGCAATTAAACCCTAGATTCTCTGACTCCAAAATCAATGCTTTTCCCATTACAGCTTGTCAAAGTCCTTCCTAGAAGAGGGCATCCAGAAGTGACTATAATACTCCACATGTTATCTGACCAGGCCAAAATGCAATTAAGCTGTAACTCCCTTAGAACTATCTTTTTTTGTTTGCTTGTCCCATCACATTGGTAACCTACTTGAGCAGTAATTCCTTGAAGGATTTTCTACATTAAATGTTATGTAGTTATATCCCTACTTGTCTGTACTTCTGCAACTGATTTAAAAAGAAATTTTTAAAGAATACAAATCTCTCATTTTTACATTAGTTTGTTTTCTAATTTATTCAGCTTTCTCCCCTCATTCAATCATTCCTTATGAAAAAAAGAATTTTTTTAAAGAAAGAGGAAAAACAGCAGTTCATCAAAACTAATCAACATATCAATCAAGTCTGACAATGTTTGCTAGTGCTTCATACAAATGATTTTTTAAAACCTTTAGTGTAGGATTCTTTTTTTTTACTTATCCCCACAAAATTGTGCTTTTTGATTTGGTTCATCATTCTAGCCTTTCAATGTGTTTTCAGAAACTGATTCTATTATCTAACATAGCATC
Source organism: Antechinus flavipes (assembly GCF_016432865.1). Taxonomy (NCBI): domain Eukaryota; kingdom Metazoa; phylum Chordata; class Mammalia; order Dasyuromorphia; family Dasyuridae; genus Antechinus; species Antechinus flavipes. The sequence goes on along the minus strand of NC_067400.1, from coordinate 151,208,790 downwards.
TCTAAGTCTTCTGCTAATATGATAAGTGAACTACTGATTAAAATGTTTTACATAATGTTGCCAAGAACAAAGCTTTATAGCATCCCACCAAAGATTTATATGATTCAGAAGGAAGATGGATAAAAGTGAGATTGACTTTCTTGTGTAGGCTGACCTAGATGACCTTATGTCCCTTTTAACTTTGAGATTCTGTGATTTGATGATCATTAAATCTCCTTTAATTTGCCATTGATCCATTAACACAAATCTGAATTTAATTGTCAGTTTTAGACTTACGGAACTGTACTATCATTCTTCAACAAGATGATGAAAAAATAATAGAATTCTGTTTTGGGGGATGAAACATATAGAGTGAAGGCTAAACTCAATTTCTCTTCTACTTGTTTTCTCTGCAAAGGAGAACACTTCACACTGGAAAGCACAAAACAAAAATGTTTTACCTTAGAGATTTTAGATAATGTGATGCTTGTTACCTATTCTTTCTTTTAGTTTTTTGAAAATGAATTTCTCCAAATCTGGTCTACACATCAGAAATATTGGCTTCCCCCTTCTAAGGAAACATGGCAGCTAGTTTTTCCTTATTGGTCAGAAAATGTAATGTGATATTAAATCAGACTACTGAGTCTTTTGTCCTTCTGGGGAAAACAGCCAGATCAGGGAAGTGTATTTGCTAGAGGTGGTAGGGATTCAATGAAATGCTTCAAAGTTTATAGGTTTGGTTATAAAATCTATAATTTAAAACTTAACTCCAGGTTATTGTTTGCTATCTGGAAGAGAACTTAACTTTAAGAAAATGCTCTGAAAAGAAGAGGAAAAAATCATATGGAAAGCCATCTTCAGCCTTCGAAATTTGTAATAATATATGTTTATATACCTTAGGAAATACATAAAGATCTTGGATCTAGCACTGAAGGAAAAATGGCTTTGTGGTGGTTTTTTTTGATATTGAGCTTTGTTACTTGTACTTTAGAACAGCTACCCTTCCCCCTACCCCCTACCCTGAGTATACATATTGATGTGTGATCTTGAAAGATGGCTTTTCTACAATTGTCTACATTAAACATTCCTTGTCATTTTCTTGGCAGTAATACTATGCTTGACATTACTAAGAATGAATTCTGAGAATCATTTCCAATTGAAATGGACAGCAACACAAAATAAATTAAGTTGCCTTAAACAACTTATCTGTGTAACACGAACATACCTTTTATTGAAGAGTTGGGGAGCTGAATAATAAATTTGTGGCTGTCTATAGTAATAAAATCTACTGGAATTTTTTTTTTTTTTTTACTTTAATGGTGAAGCTCCACAATGACAAATAATTTGTTAATGAATAAACCAGTGAATAAATATCCTTATAGGTAACAGTATTATTTTTTAAAAATTTCCTAAATGGAAAGCCATCTGAAATCATATGAAATATGCTTTGAATTACTATTGATTACAGAAATGCAAATTAAAACAACTCTGAGTTACCACCTCATAAGATGACAGCAAAAGATAATGATAAATGTTGAAGGGGATGTGGGAAAACTGGGACACCAATGCATTGCTAGTGGAATTTTGAACTGAACCAGCCCATTCTGGAGAGCAATTTGGAGCTATACTTAAAGGACTATCAAATTCTGCATACCCTTTAATCCAGTAGTCTATATCCCAAAGAGATCATAAAAGAGGGCAAAAGAACCACAAGTGCAAAATGTGTATAGCAGCTCTTTTTGTGGTGGCAAAGAATTGGAAAATGAGTGGGTGCCCATCAATTGGGGAATGAACGAATAAGTTATGGTATATGAATGTAATCGAATACTATTGTTCTATAAGAAAGGATGAACAGGCTCATTTCAAAAAAAAGCCTGGACAGACAGTATGAACTGATGCTGAATGAAGTGAGCAGAACCAAGAAAACATTGTACATATTAACAAGAAGATTATGTTGATCAACTTTTGTTTGTGATAGACTTTTGGCTCTTCTCAGCAATTCAGTGATCCAAGAAAATTCCAACACACTTAGGATGGAAAATGCCATCTGCTTGCAGGCAGAGAGCTATGGAGATTGAATGTAGATCAAAGCATGCTATTTTTCACCATTTTTTGTTTTGCTTTGTTTTTTTTTTTTTTTTCCTCATGGTTTTTCTCTTTAGTTGGGGTTTTTCTTTCCCAAAATGATGCATGTGGAGATATGTTAAAAATGAATGTACATGTATAACCCACAAATTCCTTGCTAATGTGGGGAGAGGGAAGGTAAGGAAAGGAGGGAGAAAAAAAATTGGAACTCAAAATTTTACAAAAATAAAGATACTATTAAAATAAAAGTTTAAAGAATTCCTAAATGGGTATTGTTCTCATCTCCCTCCCTTCCAAATGTTCTCTACCCTTTTTACTACTCAACTTATTTTCTGGCTCCACTTATTCACTATATAATCACTTCTCAACCCCTTAAAATCTTGTGTCCATCATTGCTACCTCTATTGAGTTTTCTCTCTCTAAGGATGCTGGTGACTTCCCAAGTGCCAAATCCACTATTTTTCCTCAGGTCTCATCCTCTTGACCTTTCCATGACATTTGACACGGTTGCCCAATCTTTCCTCTTGGATATTCTCTTATTTTCTGGTTCTTTTTTGTTTGTTTGTTTGTTTGTTTGTTTTTTCTGCTGGTTTATTATTTTCTTCCTACTTTCTAAGTGTTAATGCTCACCAAGGCTGACTGCAGGACACTTCTCTCTTCTGGAGATTCATTCATTTTTATGTTTTCAATTGTGATCTGTATATTAATGACCCTTAAATACATATATCCACACACAGTATATATCCACACATATATTGTTGTTTAGTTGTTTCAGTCATGTGCAACTCTTCATGACCCCATTTGAGGTTTTCTTGGCAAAGATAGTGGTTTGCCATTTCCTTCTCTCTCTCTCTCTCTCTCTCTCTCTCTCTCTCTCTCTCTCTCTCTCACACACACACACACACATATATCATATATCATATATAAAATATATACATATATATCTCTTCATTCTTTCTCTTTTTTCTATTTCTCTCCTCCCCTTTCTTTCTCTCTCTTCTTACTCAATATCCAATTCCAACATCTCTAGCTATCTACTAGATATCTCTCACTTGATGTCTCAGTGATACTTCAAAATTGAACTTATATTCACATCTAAATCTTCATCTCCTCTCAGCTTTTTTATTTCTAAAGATGGCCACATCCTCATTTATGTGTTTTAAAACCTTAGAGACATCTGTGACTATTTCCTTTCTCTTATCTCCCACATTCAATCTGTTGTCAATCTGTTGATCCCACAATTACAATATTTCTTGCATCTATTCATTTATCTCCATTCAGGCTTCTATCACCTAAGTTAAAACTCTTATTTTTTGCTGGGACCCATTACAATAGACTTTTAAATTATTTCTTTGCTTCTTATCTCTCCTTATCCAGTTTATCCAGAATGTTTGCTAAAAAATTCTTCTAATGACATCTCTCTCTGTTATCATCCATCTACTCAAAAATTTTTCCTATCTATTAGATAAAATGTTACCTCAGTTTGGCATTTAAGATTCTCCACAATCTATTTTTTCTGTTTTTCTCATATTATTTTCTATTTTCTACATTTTAATAAAATTTGATTACTGTCCATCTAACCAACTTGTTCTTCATTTTCCTGTTCCATGCATCCATGTAGACCATTACTGGGATGCACTTTCATTTCCATCTATTGAAATCCTTCTTTTCTTCCAAATATATATTACCTAGTACCTCTTAATTTCTTCTTAACAAAAAGTTGAAATATCTTTCTCTTCATTTTTTCTTTATTCTTTCCCCTCTCCATCTTTCTTTTGTCATCCCAATATTCAACCTTGTACGTACCTTTGTATCTATGTGACGCCATCCATATTGCATGGTGAGTTCCTTGAAGGCAATTATTGTTTTTATTTCTATATGCCCAATTCCAAGAAAAATGCTTTGCTAAATGAAGGTTTATTGAACTTAATTGAATTATCTTTTGCTTTACCAATTGGTATTTTTAAGACAAAAAAAATCTGATATTCAGCTCTCTTGAAGACAGATCTTTTCCCTGGAAATCACTGCCTTAGAGTTAGAAGGAACCTCAAAACTTATTACTCCAACCTTACCTGAAAAGGACAATAAATTCACTATGGATATCCTGCATTTGCTTAAAGAATTCTAGTGAAGGGAATCTGATACTCTACAGGGTAGGCAGACCACTCCACTTTTATATGAGCTTTAATTTTTATATATTTTCCCTTTTAGTAAAGTCTAAATAGATCTCTTGGAACCCTCTATTTATTGCTCTGAGTTTTACTTTCTGGGAAAAAGCATCTATGTCTTCTTTTTTACAGAGTGTTATTCACATAGGTACTATTATTATCTTTATAGTTGAGGAAACTGAGCTTGAGAGAGATTAAGTCATAAGTCTAATGTCATTCAGTTTGCCAGTGTCTGAGACAATATTTGAACTCAGGTCTTCCTAACTCTATATCAAGTTATCTTATCTTTTGATACTCTTATCTATTGAGCCACCTATCAGTATACATATGACAGTCCTGCAAATATTTGAAACTATGATTCCACCCAACCTTCACCTCTAGAGAAAAGAGAAAAAAGAAAAAGAAAATCCCTTTTTGTTAAGTCATTTAGACATGTATGACTCTTTGTGATCTGGTTCTTGGTTTTTTTTTTTTTTTTGCAAAGATACTGGAGTGGTTTGCCATTTCTTTCTCCAGCATCTTCATTTTTCAGTTGAGGAAACTGAGGCAAATAGAGCTTAAGTGATTTGCCCAGGGTAACACAGCACTGGGCCAAATAGTTTTCCCCAAACATCCCTGCTCTCTTCAATAAATATTTTTCTACTATGACATTTAGATATTTCATTATCTAGTTGTCCTCTTTTGGATGCTCCAGATTTTTCATGTCCTTTTTATTATGAGATGCTCAGAAATGAATATAATACTCTAGATATTATCTGACTTGGGCAGTGTCCAGTTAGATTCTTATCTCCCTCATTTTGGATATGATCAACTAAACTAAAATCACATTAACTTTCATAACTTCCAAGTCACATTTTTAAATCTTATTGCTTGTTTTTGGATGAACTGCTGTCTAGTCATATTTTTCTTGTATTTGTGAAATTAATATCTTGAAGCTAAGTATAAGATTTTATATTTATCCCTGTTAAATTTAATCTTATTAGATTCTGCCCAATGTTCTAGCCTGCTGAGATCTTTTTGAATCCTAAATCTGTCATACAATGTGTTAGCTATCGTTCCTAATTTTCTATTATCTGCAGATTTGATAAGCATGTATGTATATTTTTATTCAAATCTTTAATTAAAACAATAAGAAGCACAAAGTTTCTAGCCTCTCTATTTAGGGAATTCTTTCTAAATGGACAGAATAATTAGTGACTGTTCTATATAGATCTGGTCACTTAATCAGTTTCAAATTCATCCAACTATATTATGGCTTAGCCCACATCTTTCCATCTGGTCCACAAGAATAGCATGGCAGATTTTGTCAGATGCTTGACTAAAATGCAGGAAAAATAGACTGACAGCACTCCTTTGTTTTAGCAATTATTTAACCACATCAAAAAACCAAAAAGAGATTAGTTTGGCACGACCTGTTCTTAAAGCCATGCAGTCCTTCTGATCACTGCTTCCTTTTCTAGGTATTTCCTAATCACATCTTTAATTATATATTTGAGAATTTTGTGAAGATTTGAAGTCAAGATTACTGTCTGATAATTTGCCCTCCAATCTCTTTCTTATTTTCGAATATTAAAACAAAATATAATCTCCTTTATTTTTGTGACATCTCTCTCATGCTCCCCAATTCTTTTCCAAAGATCACTGATAGTTATAACAATTCTTTCAGTGACCTGGGAGGTGGTTTATTTGAATATGTTGTCTTGAAACCATTAAGAGCTGCTTAGATGCTTTTATACTAATTTCCCTAATTTTATACTAATATTGGTTTTGCTGCTAAATCGCCCTATTTTGTTTTGTCTTTTCTTGTCTTTGGTACCAGAGAAATTAGTAGTAAAAATTAAAGCTGAATTGTTTTTCTTTTTCTCCATCTATTATCACTCCATCCACCCTGAACTGATCCTATTTGATCCTCTTCTTTTTCCCAATATAATTTAAAAATTCTGAAACCCCAAGCCCATTTTTAGTTTTCTCATCATCCTGGCCTTAATCTGATTCTTGCACTGCAGATACTATTCTTACAGAATTGTCCCACACTTTTATATTTTTCCTCCATTATCTGCTTTTGCTCCCTTACCTACTCTATACATAGGATTATAAATCTAGGGCTGGCACTTATCCAAAACCTTTATTTTGTAAATGTGAGAGCTGAAATCCACATATAAAGGAATTTGACTAATGTCACACAGGAAAAGAAATATTAGAGCTGGAATTTAAACCCAGTTTTTCAGACTCCAGATCTACTATTCCTTCCACTACAACATGGACATCTATTCTTCTATGTCTGTATTCTGATATCCAGATTTTGCTCTATTATATACAGTAGGTCCTATTTGGGTAGTGGGGGAAAAAGATATTTTCTATCATTGGAGATGATCTGCAAAACCAATGAAATGCTCCAAATAACTGAGAGTTGATTTATATCAAAGTATTTTGAAAATTTTCAGAAAGATATGTATGGAGAGCATATAGCCTAAGAGTATAAGAACTATCATCCCAAATAAGGTTTAAATTTATTTTTACATATATTTCCATAAGTTAGTGCAAGTTTATTAAGTATAAATTCTACAAACTTAGAAAACATTATTTGAAAGTTTATTTCTATTTCTTTTACTTACTCAATTTTGAATGATAAATTTTAAATTGTAATTTAACAAGACAAAGTGGCTTATCACCATTCATTATGTGACAGTTTTTGTATCATAGTTTCTCAAAACCATGGATTGCTTGAAGACCTTGTTTTGCTTGGTCACCATGGTCATTTGATCTATGTTCATGAAATTTTTTTCTTGGGGCAGGAGGAAGGTTATTTCAATTCTGTCATCCACTCATCAAAATTTCTTTCTTTGGATGATCTTAAAGCAGAGGTAAGGAACTTCCAGCTTGCAGGCCATATAAAGCCTGTTAAATCATTTGATCTGATCTGCCAAGGCAACTGCAGGTGATGATGAGCTGAAAGCTAGAGTACAACAACCTCCCATTGCTTGAATTTTTAAGGTGATAATTCTATGTGCCTGTGAATGATGTTATAAATATCCAAATGACCACTAGCAGAAAAAAGGTTTCCCATCCCTGTCTTAAAGCTACTGATAAAAGGTTACCCAAAGTTTGAAAACTGAGTTGAGGCTATATAGCACCAGACATTGGTAACTTTCATTTCTATTAAAAAACATAATATTTTAAAATATAAATATATTTCACATGGTGTTTTTAGCATTTGTGCTTCTGAAGTTATTAAAGCTTTAAATTGCATTAAGATTTTCAGGATAACATATATCTATATCATCTGTCTAATCTTATCTCTCTCTCTATCTATCACCTATCTAATTATCTATCCATTCCAATATATATACACAGAGATAAATATAGATGGGTTGATTTACATAGACTATTTCTATGTATAGACAAAAATGTTAAAACATTTATACACATACATAATGATACCTTGATCAACAATTCTTATAGGAAGAATATAACTTCCTTTTATAAAATTAGCCTGAATTAAGAGAAGGTTAGAGGAAATGCCAGTCTCTTCAGTAATAGGCTCAATACTAATGAAGAGGAGAAAATAGCTTTATCTTGTAATGCCAAAGAAACTGAGCAAGACAAGAGATTAGAGACCAATTCAATAGTTTATTAAATGGAGAGAAATACTGGGATCAGTGGATCCATGTTTTATCGCAGGGCTAGAGGAGATTATCATCTCAAAGAGTCTAACCCCCGAGTATCAGGACAGCAAGCTTTTTATAGGATAACAAGAACAATGACATAGTGGGGGAGGCACCTAGATGGGGATAATGTAATGGTGGGGGAGGTTACTGATATTCTAATGACATCTAAAATGGATAAACCTTTATCTTGTCAAACATTAAGAAGGAATGTCTATAACCTAAAGATATAAAACCTTTATTTCAAACATTAAGAGGGAAAAAGTTATAACCTAAGGCAGAATAACTAAATAGGACAATTGGAGAAACTGGGTCACGACATTAAAAAAAAAAAACTTTGGCAGAACAATCTCAGATACAGATTCAACTTGACTCTTTTCATTGCAGTTTTACTTCATGGGCTCACAAGTGCAGGCAACTTGAGGGTAGGAAGCTAGGCTTTGCTATGTTCTTGAAATCATCTCTAGTGAGGCAGAAATATCTTTCCCAGAAGCATGTATCCCATAGAAGGGGAAAGTAGTGCAGAGAAAGATGAGGGAGGGAGGAGGAGAGATATAGAAACAAAGAGAAATTGAAAGAAAGATGGATATAGAGACATGAATGGAGAGACAAGTAAAGATAGAGACAGATAGAAGCTTCTAAAAACTGTAAAGTACTATAAAACAGGAGTTATTTATTATCATTATTGTTTTTTGTTATATATTTTTGCCCGATCCTTAAATTTTGAGTTTAATTAGTAGAATAATTAAATCTTTTCTTAACAATTTTCTTTATAAATCTTTGAACTAGAGAAACAAATAATACCATATGTTTGTCAAAATAAAAACTTTAAAAAATATCCTTAAACAGAGTTGTGATGGACCACAGAATATAAATGATAAAGATCAACAATAAAAATGCTAGTAGGAAGATACTCTGACTAAAGTGGGATATTAATTACCTAAATGTTTGCAGTCTTTTACAAATGGAAATGTAAACAACGACTTTATTCTAAAGAAACAAAAACTGTTCCTGAGAGGTCTTTTAAATTCATCATGGTTGATTAGTTCTTTGTGGTTCACTTCTCTCTCTTTAGATAATTTCCCCTTCTCTTCCTTCACAAACTATCATTTCTTTGTTTTTTTCTGCATTTCATTTTTAAGAGCATTGTATCCTTGATGGGTGACTTTCCCTGTAGAATTTCATTTCGTGTGATCCTATCTTTTCCCTGAACTTTTTGAAATCTCTCGGAGGAGCCTCTCCCTGAAGGGACTAAATAAATGCTCTCTCTTTGTACCCGAAGATGTCTCTGATTAGTTAATTTGGGGAAAGAGGTCTAGCACCCATCCCACACACTTTCTTCCAGGGTTCCTATTATTTCTACTTCAGCATCCAGTTCTTCCTCTTTGGTCACAATCAAGTCCAAATAAATCTTTCCTTCATTCCTTATTTCCCCTTTGAAGGATGTCATTATCATTAAAGAAAATCAATAAAGTATTATGGGGTCTGATTTTGACAATGACAGAGACAGAGAGGATCATTAGAGGTCTGGATAATTGAAGTGTCTAGTCAAGAGTACATCAGTTTACTATGTTAAGTTATCACTGACCAATTCAAATTCTTCCTTCAGGCACCATCTTTCTAACCATTCATTCATTTTTTTTAAAAATAACTTTTTATTGATAGAACTCATGCCAGGGTAATTTTTTACAACATTATCCCTTGCACTCCCTTCTGTTCCAATTTTTCCCCTCCCTCCCTCCACCCCCTCCCCCAGATGGCAAGCAGTCCTTTACATGTTGAATAGGTTACAGTATATCCTCTAACCATCCATTCATGTCCTAAGTCTATTTTTCTCTTCAAAAGCTCTGCCTTTTTTGGTTGTCAACAGTTATGGAAATGTCTTCGGTATGCCTTGCACTTTCAGCCTCTTGTCCAAGATCTTATCACACTTGGCAATGCTGTAATTTTTTTCAAGTAGTAGATACCTTCCAGCAATATCACTTTGTGCTGACATAAATCATCAGGAAGGGGGAGGAGTCATCAAGTTGTAGGAGGTTCTATCAGTTTTTCTGCATATATGCCCCCAAAGATGGCAGATCTCTCTGTAGTTATAAACAAACTGATAATTAGCTGCCTCATTAGTCTTTAGTAGCAATTCAACCACAGTTATTCAATTCTTCGAAGGGTGACTGGATAATCACTCACCTTATGGACTCTGTGGATCAATAAGCAACTCTTTTCTTCTCAAAGTGACAAATGGCATAGCTTCATCTTTTTTTGGAAGAGCCTGATCGCCCTAAATTTGACCCTAAATTGCCCAGTGGTTCTTTTTTTTTCTTTTCTTTCTTTCTTTCTTTTTTTTTTTTTTTGGCTTTTAATCTTCTAACCTCTTATCACAGGTCAAGATTTCTGTTTGCCTCTTCAGATCACTTTTTTTTTTTTTTAAATTAAGGAACATGTATAGAAGAGAACATTATATATCATCAGGATATGGTGACCTCTTGCATTGTCTTTAAAGAATGCCTCTAAGTGTCTTTTACTTCTACCTCTGCTTATCTTTCCTTCATTTTCCCTTCCTCAAATGTAAACTTAGAATGCAGCTACTTGAAAGTAGTGATCATTTCATCCTTTGTGCTTACATCTCTAGCACCTAGCATCTTTCTTAAAACAGAATAGGTACTAAATAAAAATTTGTTGACTGATCTAATTCTCCCAACTAACTTAGAGAGAATGGAGAAGTATTTTTCAAGTCCCTTTATCTTTTCTTTTAAGGAAAGCGTGTATTTTAATTAAAAATAACATTTATTAGGCCATGGCAGAAAGACAAATGTGGCACTTATGAAGATCCTTGTAAATTTCTCCTATTTTCTTATTCTTTTTGGAAGTGATATCCTCAGTCTTTTGTCATTTTGTTAATAGCTACTGTGGTACCAAATCAGACAAAATAGAATGATACCTATAAATACATCCAGAATTTTCATGGAAATCCCAGTTTCAAGAAAATAAACTTTCCTTGAAACTTTGCAGATCATGTGTCCTAATTTTTATTTCAAGAAATGTGGAATACCAAATATATTAAAATGTTGGTGTACTCTGATACCTACATATAAAAATATGGTATACCATAATAATACTTACATATTATAATTTTAAAGGGCATCAAAAAAGACCTCTTGCCAAAAATATCACCTAGTGAGATGACAGAGGTTCTAGAAATACCTCAGCTTAAGGTGTCCAAGAGTACTGTTAAGATGTAAATGTTATTCAGAAGGAGTGACATATTCAGTCATCATTGTCATTAGTTTGAATTAAGTATCAGGTTAGTCCAATTGGAAATATGGCCTTGGGGAAACAGAATAAGAGAAGTAATTACATTTAATGAGAAAACAAATAAAAGTTAAGGTCTGGAAGACCAGGCTCCATCATGAGGGAACATGAATGGATAGAAAGTGGCATTTGGGAATTGGACAAATAGTGAGACTGGGGAGTGGTTGTCAGAAAAGAGGAAGAGGAGGAAGGAATTGAGATAGAGAATCATTTCCTGGAATTCAATTTTGCCTTTTTTTAACACAGGAAAAAAAACAAGGTACAGAGTAACCAAAAATCTACAGCAAAGTTTGTAGAATTAGTCTTACCTAGAATCAATCATGTACAATATCTGTTTGCATTCATTACAGAGAAAATAACAGCCAGAACTGGGTATTTGATCTTTGGTTGATCACCTTTGTTCGTCAGCTTTGTAAATTAAAAAACTATAATCACTTAACTCATGCAGGATGACAAGACTCTGATCCTTGCTAATCAACTTTACCATGATAATAACTCATTAATTTATATTGGGAATAGGGTGGGAACTACCTTTTCCCTTTTTGGGGTCCAGAGATAGAGAAATGGTTCTTGGGAAATGGAATTTTGTATATGAGCATATGCATTTATTAGGTGGCTATCTTAGAGTCTGGAAATTGATCCTTATTCTATTGTAAGGATGATACCTTTGTAGTGCTAAGTTGTGGTCATGTCCCTGGGGTTAAAAAAAAATCCTCTATAAATCACAATGCTGAAAATTGAATCTGAATTTTTCATATAGTCAAGGTTGGGATAACGGATATTATCACCAAGAGGCTGATAACCAACTTATTCTCAAAGGGACTACGAACATAAGATTTAATCAATAATAAATGATATACTCATTTTTCATACAATAAAAAGCTTTCCCAAATACACATAAATAAAAAAGAGGGGATAATTCATAGGGCAGTGGGTTGAAATGAAAAACGGTATTAGGAGATCTAGAGTCTAGTCCTGCTTTTGCTATTAGTTAGTTATAAAGACCAAGGATAGGAAATAAACCTATGATTTCATTGGTATAGGAATCTTCCAGATAAGGAAACTCCCTCTACACTATAGTAGTTCACCATCTTCACGCTACAGTCTTAGAAAGTTGTCTTTCAAAGGAAGGAAAATAACATGCAATTGTTAAGCATCTGATTGATGCTGGTGATCGCCAGATGGCACATTGGATAGGTCTGACATCAGAAACACCTCAGACACTTACTAGCTATGTGACTCTGGGCAAGTCACTTAACTCTATTTGTCACAATTTTCTCTTCATTAAATGACCTGGAGAAGGAAATGGTAAACCACTATAATATCTTTGCCAAGAAAAACACACATAGTGTCATGGAAAGTTGGATGCAACTGAAATGACTCAATAACAAATTGTCCCAGGCACTGTATCTGGGAGTTATCTCATTTTGCAGTTCTTAATCAGGGCCACACAGTAAGTGTCTAAGATTGGATTTAAACTCATGCGTTCCCAAATCTAGGCTCAACACTCTCTCTAACCTCCTAACTACCTATGTCTCCAAGAATTTAAATAAGTGACTTGCTCAGGTTATTGGGAGTTGGACCATGAATACCTGTCTTCCCAGTTCCAAAGCCAGCTCTCTATTTATTATGACACACTGTCTCTCTTGCTGTCTGATCTGAGAATGTCACTTGATCACTTTGTGCCTCAGTTTCTGTATTGGTAAAATGAAAGAAATTTACTCATTGACTTTTGGAGTTTTGCAAGAGTCTTCCAGAGGAATCTATACCTGAATGAGAATCCTTAATCCTTAATGAGATGTTTTACAACATCTGATTGAAGATCTTCAATTAATTCAACCTCCCTAAAAAGTCTATTTTGCTTTTGGATAGCTCAGATCATAACATGGTTGTTGCTGACATTGAATCAAAATCATAAAGGATGTTGAGTTCCAGGAAATGATTCTCCATCTCAATCATTGAAACAAAATAGAAACTTCTGCTTCTCTCCATTATTCATTTTTCTATGCTATGGGCACTTGCCTCATTCATAATGAGACCAGTTAAAAACATTAGCTTAAAAAAGCCAAGATCTCTCACTGCATCTAGGACCAGCTCCAGTCATCTTGATCCCTGGGAAAGGGAACCATTCTGGTAAAGGAAAGGTTGAGACTTAGATCCAAGAAGAAGAGAGTTTTTTTTTTTTCTTCATTAGAGTTCATCAGAAAACAGATTGGCTTTTAGTTTGTTCACTATATGCTTATAAGTATTACATATAATAATGTGACTATAACTGGCAGAGTGATGTATGACTCTTTGGAAACCATGATGAGTAATTCTCTAGCCAAGTCTCATGGATTTAAGTAGATAAACTTTGACCAATTCTTGATAATTTAATACTCTAAACAAGAAGATTCTTTATCAGTAATCAAAGGTTTCTTTCATTATTATATTGCCTCAATATGGGCATGTTATACTTAATTGGATTACAATTCATTTTGCATTAATTACATTTTAGATTTTTTTTTTATCCCTGGTGGTATTTTAGGAGATACCCTGGAATCTGTAATGAATTATAAACCAATGGATTATGTTCAGAGAGCTTATTTCTCTCTAAGATTATGTCATTGAATCTTAGAATTGCAGAGCTGGAAGGAACTTCTAATCTAACCCATTTCCAAGCCACGACTCCCTAATAAGTAGTTATCTAGCTTTAATTTAAAACCTTCCAATGATGGGAAATTGATTATCCCTTTTCTTTTTTGGAACAGCTTTAATTAATGTTTTTTCTTAATTGTATGTGACAGTATGTATATTGAAAGATAGGATTATAATTTTAAAGTTGGAAGATACCATGTGTTTTAACTGGTTCATTTACACTTGAAGAACTGTGGGGTCCACACATTCTAAGGGAGCTGCCTGAGGTCATATAGTTAATTAGTAATGGATTCAGGATTTGAACTGAGGTCTTCTCACTCTAATTCTACTGCTCTTTATGCAACAACTAATACACATATAAATATACACAAAACCTTCTTCTCCATACTCCTTCTATAATAGTAGAGAAACCTAGGTGACTCATTGAATAGAAAAAATGGGCATAGAATCAGGAAGATCTAAATTCCAATTTGGCCTTTGGCACTTACTATGTGACCTTAACTGGATTTTGTTTTTGTTTTTGTTTTTTTTTTTGCCTTTTTTCCTCATTGGCAAAATGAGAATAATAATACTACTTAGCACAACAGAGTTGTTGTTAGGATCAAATGAGAAAATATTTGTGAAATGCTTATCATGGTATGTGGCACATATTGTTATTGTTATTCAGTCATGTCTGACTCTTCACAACCCCACTAAGGGTTTTTATGGCAAAGATACTGGGAATAAGACCTCTCTGAGTTTAATTTCCTTTTTTCCCCTCAATAGTATTTTATTTTCCCCAATAACATGTAAAGATAGTTTTCAACATTCATTTTTGTAAGATTTTGTGTTCCAATTTTTTTCTCTCCCTTCCTTTCTTTCCCCCTCTCCAAGACAGCAAGCAATCTGATACAAGTTAAATATGTGCAATCCTTTAGAACATATTTCCATATTTGTCATGTTGAACAAGAAAAATTAGAACAAAAGGGGAAAAAGCCATAAGAAAGAAAACAAACAAAAAGTGAAAATATCATGCTTTGATCCACACTTAGTCTCCATAGTTCTTTCTGGATGCAAATGGTATTTTCCATTCTAAGTCTATTGGAATTGCCTTGAACTCCTGCATTGTTGAGGAGAGCCAAGTCCATCACAGTTGATCATCACATAATTTTGCTATTACTGTGTACAATATTCTCTTGCTTCTGCTCATCTCACTCAGTATCCACTCACGTAAATCTTTCCAGGTTTTTCTGAAATCAACCTGAGTTTAGTTTCTAATCTATAAAATGGGGATAATATAACTATTGTAACTATCTCACAGGGTTCTTGTGAGACTCAAGTGAATATGCGTGTAAAAATGTTGTGAACCTTAAAATGCTATATAAATATAAGTTATTATTATTGTTTTCAAGGAATGAAAGTGGCTAAAGGTTTGTAGATCATATTGAAGCTCCATATTTATATGTTACATTTTCTTCAAGAGAATCAGAAATTACTAGAGGAGGAGTTCACCAAACAATATCATTAATGATAAACTCAAAAAACAAAATTAAGTGACTATCACACACAAGGCAGAATGCCAAGCTTTAGGAACAGAAGTGCAAAAGTGAAAAGTAGTATAAAAGGCATCATTAAGGATATACATGAATTAATAAGTAGGTGAGCCAGTAGGTAGGGAGCATGGAGGAATGACAAATAAAAAGCCCTAATGATACATTTGAAGGCAGTTTATTCTAGTTAGTGCCAATGCACATATTGATGCTAAGAAGATTCTCTTAGAGTAAAAGACCATAGCGGCAGGTGATTTATGAATTCACTAATTCATTCATTTATTATTCATTCATTCATTTTTTATTTATTTCCAAATCAGACCAAGCCTTCTTTTACTCATTTCTTGCATTTCAAATATTCTTCATATTGCACATGATTAACCTATATTGGGTTACTTCTAGGGGAGGTATCTAGGGAAGGAGAGTGGAGGGAAAAGAGGGAGAAAAATTTGGAACCCAAGGTTTTGAAAGGGTTAATGTTGAAAACTAACTTTGCATTATTTTGAAAATAAAAAGCTATTATTAAAAAATTCTTCAATGACTTCTTTGGCCTGAGATTCCTTTCCAGAGTCTCTTAACAACAATACAATCAGAGCCAACCACTTTAGGGGTTTTCCCTGTCAATTTTACAGAGGACTACCCATTCACTCAGCTTCTTGTTGGTATTAACCTTGATCAGGTTGATTTGTTGTTCAGCACACATGGCCTCAAACAACTTTACGAACATAGATTCATCACAGTTGGAAGCAAGAACACAAAGATGGGTTTGGAGTTTGTCCAAGACTTTGGCAGCTTTACGAATTCCATGAACTAAATTATTATGGATGATGGTCATCAGCACTTTTTTGTAGAGCACTATTAGTGTCCATTACACCTCCTAGCAGCAATGCTTTACTTAGCCACAGTAGCAGTTCATGGGAGAAGCTAAATTTTGAAAACACCTGCGTCCCACTTGACTCAGCAAAGGGAAAGAGCCAGGTGATTTAAAAGGGAAAAAAAAAG
Organism: Antechinus flavipes; assembly: GCF_016432865.1. NCBI lineage: Eukaryota > Metazoa > Chordata > Mammalia > Dasyuromorphia > Dasyuridae > Antechinus > Antechinus flavipes. The sequence continues at coordinate 151,192,416 of NC_067400.1, read as the reverse complement.
GTACTATCAAATAGAATTTGACCAAAATTTGGAAAAAAGGACCTTGGCACTTTTGGCTGTAAAACTACTTTTCCTCTAATAGACCTTTGATGTATGACAGGTTGCATTATATAGATTTAACCTCTGGAGCATTTCAGTTGCATCCCATTTCAGTCCTGGATGTTCCATATATAGACTGGTGTCCAGCAGAGTTATAGAAGCAGGAATCCGATTATCCAATTTGCCCAAGTGGCTGCGTATTATACAAGTCTAAATTTTACTAAGGACATATTTGTGTTTAGATGTAAACTCTCTGTAGTCCCATGACCCCAGTCTTTGTGTGTGGGCTTGCAAATGGATGCTAGCTCAAGAGGAGTTTTATGCTTTGGGGACTGGAGCATGTCTCATGTGATGCATGTAGTTATGGGTGATATTAATGGGTCTGTTTATGCTACCGCTTTGGTTATTTAAAAAAATAATATCTGAGGAGCAGTTAAGTGGCCAGGGGATAGAGTACTAGCCCTAGAGTCAGGAGAACCTGAGTTCAAATTTGGTATCAGATACTTGACATTTAATAGCTGTATGACTCTGGGCAAATCACTTAACACTGATTGCCTTGCCAAAAAAACAAAAACAAAAAACAACAAAAAAAAAGATAAACAAATTGTGGTATATGATTGTGATGTAATATTACTGTGCTATAAGAAATGATGAGCTCAGTGATCTTAGAAAGGCAAGAAAAGACTGCACAAAATAATGAAGAATTAAGTGAACAACATAGAGCATGTTGTATATAGTAATATCAATATTGTTTTTTTCCTTTTTTTTAAACTTTTAATAGCTTTTCATTTACAAGTTCTATGTACAGGTAATTTTACAGCATTGACAATTGCTAAACCTTTTGTTCCAATTTCTCCCCTCCTTCCCCCTCTTCCTTCCCCCAATGGCAGAATGACCAATACATGTTAACTATCAATATTGTTTTAAGAATAACCTTGAGGGATTAGAAATACTCAAATTAACTACAAAAGACATGAAGGAAGATACTATCTGTATCCAGAGAAAGAATCAATTTTACATATATATATATGTGTATATAGATTTATATATTTGTGTCTAACCATAGCTATCTCTAGCATAAAGGGAAGGAAAAGAAGGAAAAAAAAGAAATTTCTACATGATATGCTTTTACACAATAACTGGTCATATATTTAAAAGAATAACAAGTTGTAAATTTTTCGTGTCCAATCATCTTTTTTATTATGCTACATTGTAGAAATATATCCCATAATTTAAAGTAAATAAAAATAAAAAAAAAAGAAGCAAATCATTGAGGCAAAAAAGCTCAAAGCAACTAGTGGGAAGGACTGATAGATGAGGAGCAAACTACCCAGGAAATAGCTAGGGGGTGCAGTGGATAGTGCTGGAGTATATGGAAATGTTCAGGGAGGGCTAGCATCTCTGGTGTGAGGGTTTGTTAAACCCTTTTCAGGGCTGCTCATCCATCTTTGGTGCCCATTTTCATCTAGTTCTCACCAGTGGCTCCAAGAAGCCGTATAGCACATGCAGCAGCCATATTGCCATAAAATCATCTCTTCAGATGGGCTAAACCAGGCTGATGGTAATACTCAGGCTTCAGATCCATCACTGAATTAAGATGATGATTACTTCAAGCATGTGAAGTCTCCCCTAGGTAGAATGGATGAATTAGAACAATTTGTTCCATTGGCTAGGCAGGTGGCTGAAGCAGGTGCTGAGAGTATTTAGAGCTTGGTTTGACATCATAGAACCCAAGGTCATCTGCTGCATCCTGGACCATTGCTGATCATTCTGACTGTTGTCTTGCCACTGGACTTTGATATCTGAAAGAGAGTGAGACTGATGACTTTGTGTAACTTTGTCTCCCTTAAATCCAATTCACACAGGATTCAAGACATCATTCTGTGATACCATTGGTTTTCTTTGAAAGAAGGATGAACAATAAAGTGGTGCAGGTGTAGGAGCAGAACACTGGGACTGGAATCAGGAAGATTTGAATTGAAGTCTAGCCTTAGACAACTTACTAGATGTGTAACCTTGAATAAGTCATTTAACCTTGTTTGCCTCAGTTTCCTTAGCTGTAACATGAGTTGGAGAAGTAAATGGAAAACTGCTTGAGTATCTTTGCCAAGAAAATCCCAAAATAAAATCCCATCAAGAGTTGGATATGACTGAAAATGACCAACAACAGTAATAACAAAAACTAGGTGAGTAATTTTATTTGGTGATGACATGAAAACCTACCTTCTAGACTCAAACAGAATGCTGTACCATCTACCCAAGAATAGATTTTCAACCAATTATTCTGAATTCCAGAAAGAGAGGAACTGGCATGTTCATGTGGAGTCTACTATATGTAGACCAGAGATATCAAATTTGTGGTCCACAGATCATATATAGCTCCAAACACTCCTGAGGGTGGCCTTAATCAGATTAAAATGCAATTGAAAAATATTTAACAAAATAAATGAAAATTTGATAAAGTATGAATAATTATATCTTAATTATCTTAAAATTAATTCAATATGTAGTCATCAGGGATCCTTATCTGTGGATTATTGTTCCTATTTCTATTTGAATTTGAAGCTACTGATGCAAATCCACAAAATATGGAAAGAACCAAAGGAAGGCCCCAATGTTTTGCATATATTCTTTATGGATTAATAGAAAAGCATAGACACAAATCATGGATGATGAAAATGTGTGGAGTAATTATGATCTGCATAGATGGTAGGAGCATTCAAGCCAATGTGATTACAAATGAATAGAGATATAATAGGTATAGTATTTGTAGGGATTACATATAGAGTTAAACTTCAAGTAATCTATGATTTATTTCATCATTTTGGATATGCTAATAACATAGAAAAGGCATGGTCTCAAGAATAGAAGTAATATAGCTCTGATTTTATCAGATGGCAAGCCTTCTGAAATAGCATTGGGATAGGACTTCAGTATATTTACATAGATGCATTAAAAAAGAAGATTAAAAAGCAAATGAAAATAGTATAAAAAGACCCTCAATAATTTCCCAACATGCAAATTCCTCACCATGTCCCAGAAGCTACTTTGGGCTATGAGAAGCAAGTATGGAGATGAAAGTACTTCACTAGAGGTATGAACTGGTAACAATTATCAAGGACCCCATTCATTTCTTATGGCAGCTATTCAAGCCAGATTTGCTGCCTTTAATGCTAATAAAGCCTGGACAGATAAGTCTAGCTCTTTTGTGAATTATACTATGGCATATGAAAGAAATGGAGAAATAGATAACAAGAGTTTCTTTTTGGTATTGATTTGGGGTTTTCCCCTCCTGACTTTCCTGGTGATGTTATGTCTAGTCCTGATTTCTGTACCTACAGGGAGTACCATCAATAAGGAATTTGTGTGCTAAGTCTTTGCATCATTATGAGTCTTTAAAAAGTCTACAATTGAGTATTGTTTTGCTTGGGAATCAGGACACAGAATCCATTCAAGAGAGGATCAGAGTTATTGTCATATACCCTGCAGATTTGGCTTTTGAGCCATGTAACTAATTCTTAATGACAGAGATTAATTCCTCATCACTGGGAAAGACTGCCCAGTGGTGAGCATTTTCATGCCATAGCTTGATTGAAGCACCATCATCAATAGAATCTTCTTGCCTCATTTTGCTTACCCCGGAAAGGATATTGAATGTATTAAACTTATTAAAGGAACAGTTAATATGCTTGTAAAGGTGCCTCAGGAAGGTCTGTAAATGACTGTGACCACTTCTGGAAAGGCCTCCAAAAGAGATTAGTAGTTCAACTATTTCTCGTAACACCATACTATCAAATTTAATAGCTTTTTATTTTTCCAAATATATACAAAGATAATTTTCAACATTCACCTTTGCACAACCTTGGGTTCCATTCTCCCTCTCACATCCTCCCCATCCTCTAGACAGCAAGTAATCTGATATAGGTAAACATGTGCAATTCTTCTAAGCATATTTCCATGTTCATGATGCTGTGCAAGAAAAAATCAGATCAAAAAGGGAAAAACATGAAGTAAGAAAAAAACCCAAGCAAACAAACAATAACAACAACAAAAATGGAAATTCTTTGCCTTGATCCACATTCAGCCTCCATACTTCCCTCTCTAAATGCAAATGACTCTTTTCATCACAAGTATATCAGAACTGCCTTGAATCACCTCATTGTTGAAAAGAGCTATCTATGCCCATCACAGTTGATCATCACATAATCTAGTTGTTGTGTACAATGTTTTCTTGGTTCTACTCACTTCACATAGCATCACTTCATTTAAGTTTCTCTGAAATCATACTGCTCATCATTTCTCAAAACACAATAATATTCCCTTACATTCATATACCATAACTTATATCAATCATTCCCTAACTGATGGGCATCCATTCAATTTCCAGTTCCTTGCTACTACAAAAAGGGCTGCCACAAACATTTTTGCACATATGGGCCCTTTTACTTTTTTGATGATCTCTCTGGGATATAGACCCAGTAGAAACACAGCTGGATCAAAGAATATGCCCTGTTTTATAGTCCTTTGGACATAGTTCCAAATTGCTCTCCAGAATGGATGGATCGATTCACAATTCCACCAATACTAATAGCATATTATCTTTAGGTTAATTGCCAAGTATCAAAGATCAACTGAGATAAAGCAATTTCTGTAATGGTATACTATATATCTATACTGGGACTAGGTCAGAAATAATCATGAAGTAGAATTTGTTGATGATTGCATATCATGCTAATCAGTCAGAAGAGCCCCATGTAAGATTGCATATGTGTGTATTCTGGACTTTTGGTTAGTAAATATTCCAAACATATTTCAAATAGACACAATAGTTATGCATATTAAGCAGGAATTCAGAATTAATTGCACGCAAGAAGCTGTTCAACAATTTCAACAATATCAAGGTACTCTCTCTAAAAATATATTTTTGACACTGATATTTTTGCAATGATGGTAACATATCTCTATAAATCATGGAATACCATAATTTCTGAAGAATCAATGTTGTGGGTGACCCCAAGGGAAGTGGAGAGATGTATGATGAGTACTTATAAGTTGTGACATATTGTAAGTGATGACCCACATGTATGAAGTATCATAAAATAAATCACCTACAAAGTATATGATTGGGAAAGGTGATAGTCTATTAATATAGCAAAAATAAGGGAAAATACAATAGCTAAACTCTATATTGGTATTCACAAAATATTTAAAGGCTCAGAGGAAGGTTTCCAGCACATTCAGTGCTCCCCTATAAGGCATTTAGGGGAAGATATGTAAAGAGTTGCACAGGGGGAGAAGGCATGAGTTATAATCTATTGGAAGGAGCATTAACATCAATGAGAATATGATTGAACTGCTGATGTAACTTAGGATGAGCTGGTAATTAACTTTAGGAAGGTGAGGACTGAACAAGGACCAAGAGATTCAGAATGTGCGAATGAAAAGTAGTAAGAATACCATGTAGAAGAAAGTTACATCTTTATTAGGTGCTAAGTTCCTGGTTATATCTCAGATGGAGTATGGCCAAAGTTTGGAAAATTAAGGCCTCAGGAGAAGGCACTTTTGTCTGCAAGAGTTGCCTTGGTATAATAGATAACTTCATTTATTACTGCATTATATGGATATGTGCCTCAAAAATGGGCATAAAAACATAATATTGGGGCATGAAGATGAGCTAGTTAGAGAAGGAGAGTGAGAAACCCAATGGGGTAATTATTTATCATTGTCGTTTGGCTTTTGCTCTTGAAGAGGACCAAAAATGTAGATAATTTTTGATTAGATAGTATGTAGGAACTGCAATCTGCATTGGTAGACATATTATTTGCATTAATATAATTACAGTTTTATCAAATAAAAATTTTTGCTGAAGGGGAAGAGACATTCTTTCTTGTTGAAAAAGGCAGAACTAGGACCAATTGATGAAAAGTAGCAGCAAGATAGATTTTAGCTCAATATAAGGAAATATTTCTTAACATGAGAGGTCTTCCAAAGCTCTGGAATGGGCTGCCTTTCCTTTTACTGACTTTCCTGTTACTGGAAGTTTTCAAGCAGAGGATGGGTAAGCACTTGTCAGAAGATGCTGTGAGTAGATACTGCCTGGACATCATGCTTAATAAATGCTACTTATTTGATTGATGCCATGAATGGGATTCATGTTTTAGATGGGAATTGGACTAGAGAATATCTGAGATTTTAAGATTTTCTCATGCAGAACAAAACTATCAATATAGTGTGACATATTATGTGACTGAATGTGAATAAAGAATATCTTAAAAGGACATTGAATAGTTGGCAATGATCCAGAAAGAATAATTTCTATTGACCAGAGATGTGAATTTTTAAAAATTAAAAAAAAATGTAATGCAAATTATAGGACAATTCTTTTAATATTGGTTGTTGCCTTCTTAATGTATCAATCACATCTCTCAACCAGTCACACTTAACTTGTTAAGCTAGAGGTGATATATCTTTGAAGCATACACTTCCTTAGCTTCAGTAATCAAAATAACCAAATTATTATTCAGTCTTCTGATAGGTCCACAATATAAATTATTTTAAAAATCAAGCTATAAATACATTATTTTAAAAATATTGTGGATCTTTAGGAAAACAAACCTATATCTCAGAGTTCTGAATATCTATCTGTTTCAGAGTTCTGACTATATATATATATGTATATATATATATGCATGCATACATATACATAAATATATGACAGCACAATGTACTTTTTGTTGTAGAAATTAATTAATTTCACTCTTTCTGACTACTGATTAAATAGTCTTGCTTTAAACAAATGCATCTTAGATATATATTTTTGAATAAAGTAAAAGAATGTGTATATAAAACATATACACATGCATGAATAAATATAAGACATGTATATACACATATGCAGACATACAGTTATACAGTTTATGTATGTATGTATGTAGGCATTTCTTACATAATCATTATACACTGCTTGCCATTTCCTTCCTTTCTTCCTACCTTCCTTCCTTCTTCCTTCCTTCCTTCCTTCTTTCCCCCTCTCCTTTTCCCTCCCTCTCCCTTTCTTTCTCCTTTTCCATTCCCCCCTCCTTGTCTCCCTATCCCTTCCCCTTCTCCTCACCCTTTCCCTTTCCCCCTCTCTCTTCATTTCCCCTTCCCTCCCTTTTCTTTTTTTTACATCTCAATGTTCAAATACTTGAAGATAGCTATTATATCTCTCTGCACCCTGTCCTCTTCTGGAAGAATTACTGGACTTCAACTTGGGGCTTAGAATTAAGAATTTGGGGTAGATGTTCAAAAAAGACAGATTTTGATTCCAAGTAAGGACATATCTTCTAACCACTGGAACAATTCAAAAGTGAAATGGTAACAGTTTTAAGAATAACTCTGAGGAAATGTCATTTTGACTATTATAAAGACTCAAATGAACTTCCAAGGACATATGAAGGAAGATACTATCTGCAACCAGAGAAAGAACTGATAATTAGAAGTAGTCATAGAATTTTTTTTTTTTTTTTACCTGTACATACATATTTGTGTCTAATGATAGCCAACCCTAGGGTGAGTAGGGGAGGGAAGAAAACAAATAAACAAAATTTACACGACAACTTTATTATATATTTAAAAGGCATAGCAAGTTGTACACAATAGATTCATAGTTTCAAGTACCAAAAAAAAACAAGGAAAAGAAAATTTTAAAAAGTGGAATGGGCTGTCCCCAAAGTTAGGAGCGTTTCCTTCAATAGAAAACTTCAAGTTGAAGCTGATTGCTCACTTGGCAGCTGTGTTGTTCTGCAATTCTATTCAGGTAGAAGTAATGCTAGATGACTGTTAAAGTTCCCATAAAATCTGAAATTATAAGCTGATAATTTTTTATTTTGTTGATAAAAATTTATGCAACTGTATACTAAGAGCTTGGAAGCATTACATTCTACAATTATGCCTAAGGTACTCACATCAACAAAAAGAGTAAATATATGAAAAGAATGTGCATAATTTGCATCTCAGGATAATCAAATGTTTCTAATGAGGTTTTGTTGACAATTTGTGACAGATTGGTGTAGTAGGAAAAAATCCCTGGAATCCTGGGATCTGAGTAATGAGAGAATGAAGCTCTCTTACTACCTATTACTTTGAGCAAATTATTTAACTTGACATTGAAAGGCTTTTCTCATCTTTAAATTAAGTAGGATCTAAGTAAGGGTGCTTTATGCTCTATAAGTCTGTTTTTCTTTATCTTTATCACTAATACAATAAACTCTGGATTATTCCCTTTTGTTTTCTGTATTGTTTTATTTTTTCTGGTTATACATGTATATTATTTTTAAAAATCTACATTTTTATGAATCATGTTGGGATAGAAAAATCAGAACAAAAGGGAAAAACCAAAGGAAAAAAACGAGAAAAAAAGTTGATTTACATTCAATTTCCACAGTCCTCTTTCTGGAGGCAGATGGCATTTTCTGTCTAAAGTTCATTTATTTTGCTTTAGGTCACTGAACCACTGAGAAGAACCAAATCTTTTATAGTTGATTATTGCACAATCTTGCTGTTACAATGTATTCCTAGTTCTGCTTGTTTCACTCAGCATCAGTTCCTGTAAATCTTTACAGGCCTTTCTAAAATCAGCTTGTTCATCATTTTTATAGAACAATCATATTTCATAACATTAATGTATCACAACTTATCCAGCCATTCCCCAATTGATGGGCATCTACTCATTTTCCAATTCTTTGCTACCACAAAAAGAGCTGCTACAAACATTTTTGCACATGTGGGTTCTTTCCCTTCTTTGATTATTTTCTTGGGATACAAACCCAGTAAACTCTGGATTATTCCTGCTGATTGGTTGGAACTATTTGATCTCTGTAATCAGAATAATCACTTTTTTTTTTTTTGGAAAGTCATGTAGAACTTAGTTTTGTTATAACTTTAATATACTCTATTTTGTAAGTAATTTGTGTGTCATAACCTTTCTACTAGACAATATTTAATCTTTATTTCTATTTCTCTTCTTGTCTAGCAAAGGGCTCTGCCTATAGAATGTACTTTAGAAATGCTTTTTAAATTAATCTGAATTCTTTTGAATGAAGAATTTGAGTGCAGGTCTAAGGATATAAAGAATCTGAGTATTTGGACTTTGGGCCTTGGGTGGAAAGAATACAATTGAATAAGAGGGAAGAGTGAATGGCGATCACTAGATAAATTTAGCTTTCTATACTATTTTGAGTAGTGGGAACAGCCCAGACTGTCTATTAAAACTTTGTCAGTGAAGGTCAGGTGTTGTAATGATCATATATGGCCAGAAGAGGTCAGACTTTTATGACTGAAAGGGTCACCTGTTGGAAGGATGCTGAATCTACTTAGAACAAATAGAACTTTAGAGGTCATTTTAATTGTTACTTCTTTTTTATTCTTTTGTTTTTGTTTTTATTTTTAATAATAGTTTCTTTGTTTTCAAAATACATGCAGACAGTTTTCAACATTCACCCTTGTAAAATCTTGTGTTCCAAATTTTTCTCCCTCCCTTCCTCCTCTGCCTCCCCCAGACAAATAGTCCAATATATGTTAAACATGTGCAATTCTTCTATTTCCACATTTATTTATTTTATTTTTTAAAGGAATTGATATCAAATTAGTTTATGATTTTCCCAAGGTCAGTTTCTTGGCTCATAAGTTTTAAACTGGTCAAAAAAAATATTTAGCATTCTTGGTTTGTTGATTCTGTCCACATTTCACATTATATTCATTCTCAATATATTTAAAGGCAATTGGGGAATCCTAAACTCTCCTATATTTGTTCTTGGTTATGGTGGCAAACTTTGTGATGTGTGAATACCAGTTACATTGATTATAAGAGGAAAAAAAGTACCATTAACATTTACACAGTTGTCAGTGATGAAATATCTTAATTTAACAGGTAATTAATGAATACAAAGAAAACACAAGATTTATTTAGGCTTTGCTAGTAGACACAAATTCAATTTACTTACTCTAGTAAGGCTCTAAAATTTTGCATTTAGAGCAAAAAAGGCTATAAGCCAGGAATATCCTGGCCATTGAGGATAGCTAAATTATAGACTTACTATTGGATAAAGGGCAAATAATTTGATCTTGTGTTGACTCATTGAGCCAAGTTGGAAAAGTGAAGTAAGATTTGACTAAAAACCAGTTGCTTCATCTGACCTGAGTTTTTCTAGTTAGTTAACAAATGATGCCTTAAGAAGTAATCTAAATTTAAGATTGTACTACATGAGCAGTTTCTCTAAATAGTTTTAGGCTTTCATAGGAATTAGGTAAAAACCATGCAGGGCTTCTGTGGGGCTACTTTGTGAGCTTTAAAATTAAAATAACATTGATGAGATGCATAAATCAAGAAGGAAGCCTAAAAACAACCCCTTGTCTAGCACGCTCAAGGATTAAGAAACATTTCTAATCCTAACAAGTATTGCTTTATTTATGGGAAAGACAAATATACCAACTTTTTTCTTTAATTTCAGTGAAGAGAAAGAAGACAGAGTGAGAATGAGTAAAAATGCATTTAATAAGTACCTACTAAATACAAAGCATTGTGCTACACAATGAAGATTAACATTGAAAATCAAGAAGCTGACATTTCTAATTGAAACTCACATTCTCAAGAAGCTCACATTGAACTCATTAAGAGAAATATATATATATATATGTAAGTTCAGCTGAAGAATAAGATGGTAAAGTCCATGATGCATCAGCAGGTAGCATGACAGTGCCCAGGAGATCTGGAGAGAATGATGGTCAGCAGAGTATGACTAAAGTAAACTTTATCTTACCAGAAAGACTGATGATGTCCTGGCCATCCTTGATAGTGAGGGATGGGTTTGGAGGGGTCCATCCCACAACCACTGGAGAGTAGTTCTGAAGGTTGGAATAGAATAGACTGGATACTTTGGGTTCCCTCCATCATGGGCAGGGACAGGTCTAGTTGAGAGAGGAAAAGAAGAGGAAGTTTTGATAAGAAGAAGGTTGGGAGAGGGTCAATTCACAATCTACTAACAATGGATTAGTATTCCAATTTTCCCACATCCTCTCCAACATTTATTATTATCTTTTCTTGTCATTTTAGCCAGTATGAAAAATGAGAAATCTCTCAGAGTTGTCTTAATTTGAATTTCTCCAATCAATAGTGATTTAGAGCATTTTTAGAATATGAAACTATTTGTGCAGTTTATCCAGCATTGGTTGCTATCTCTTACAAGGTTAGGTCATGTGCAAATCATCATAATCTGTCAGGAACACAGACATATTCACCAAACTCGGCCTATTTTTCTTTAGGTGAAGCAACTAAATTAAGTGATTTGCCCAGGATCACACAGGTAGGAAGTATGAATTGTCTGAGGTCAGATTTGAACTAAAGAACTCCTGACTTCAGAGCCAGTGCTCTATCCACTATGCCATCTAGCTACCCCTCTGCCTACTTTTTAAAAATGCCTCTTTAGCCAGGCACTTTCTTACTGGGAACTGTCCTGGGAACTGATGCTGGGCACTGGTACCAGGTGAAGGTAATCTTTGAGAGGGTAGCCATATGATAGTGCAGGGACTGCCTCGTCTGCACAATTACAAAGGGACTAGAAATAATTACAATGCCAGACAGTTATGGAGCTTGGAATCATCATTAATTCTTGATTTTTCTCCTCTTTGCTCTTTCTTCCTCTTCCTCTTAATTCTGACCTTTTGGAAAGTGTGAATAGAACCAATCAAGAATCCTGATTATAGGAGAACACTTGACTGGGCTATGATTAAGATTTATTAGCCAATCATGGCCAGAGAAATTCCCTGGGAGCAGACTGTGGACAGGCTTAAGATGGTACTTTAGCTTTTGTGACAGGAACTTTTGCCATCAGTCTTATTAGTTATCCCTCACACCCGAGAGGTGAGGGCACCTTTATTCTCCATTGGTATTACTAAGCATCATCATAACTTACTAAGGGTTACAAAGCATGTCTGGAACAAGAACCCACCTTTCCCTCTGAGTTACCCTTTCTGTACATGGAGGTCAGCCCATTGATACTCTGGAAGATATCATTAATTTATCAAGGGAATACTTTCCCCTGAAGAGGGAAATTCATTCAGTATGCCTCACTGGAGGGTCAGGCTCATGGAGGATTAATTAGCAAGCCTCCGAATAAATAATGTAAGAATCTCTTTAATGCTGACCCTGTCTTGAACACTTCTTTTTCTGGGTATTTTGGATACAAATACTGCCTAAGCCTGCCTGGAAGAAGGTTTGTGTGAGAGTGATAGATGATAAATAATATTTTGGGATCAATGCATTCATGGCTTAGCAAATCCTGAAAGCAGACATGGTTAAATAGACTTAAGTAAAGCCTGATTAGCTCCAAATGATATACAAATTGGATAAGCTTATGAAGCACCCCTTCTGAGTTAATTCCAGCTTGTACTAGAATGCACAGACTGAGTCCTCAGAGGGTGGTGACTATTGGATCCTGGGGTGCCCTGTATGTGGTTACTTTTAACACTGTAGTTCACTAACCCCAATAAGATGCTTCTCATGAAAAGTCAGCTAGCAGATATAATTAACTCTTAGCAAAGACACTTACTGGGATGTCAGATTTTTTGCTTCAATTGCTACATAGCTTTAATCACTGAATGGGTGCAGCGTCAGTCAGACTGAGACCTGTTGAAGACTTTAGTTTAAAAAGACCAAGGTCTCCCACTGCATCCACGGCCATCTTCAGGTCTTCTGATCCATATTTGGCCACTGAGCCCAGAGGGCCCTGAAGGGGAAACTGAGGCAGGTGACCTTGCACAGCCCTCCTTCACTTAAATCCAATTCACTTACATGTCATGGTATCACTTCCCTGAAGATTACCATTAGGTCCTCTTGGAGAAAGAGGAAAAACAACAATAACAATAGCTATGAAGTATGTTCCTCAGAAATCCCCACATATCCTTATAACTACATAAAGAGGCCATAGAAAAAGTGAGCTTAGGAAATTGAGTGGATGCGATCACTTAAAGAATGGCTGAATAAGTTATGTTATATGAAGGTAATGCAATATTATTGTTCTATAAGAGATGATGAGCAGGCTGATTTCAGAAAAGCCTCAAAAAACTTTCATGAATTGATGTTTAATGAAGTGAACAGAACCATGAGAACACTGTACACAGCAAAAAGAAGATTATGTGATGATCATCTGGGATGAACTTGGCTCTTTTGAACAATGAGGTGATTCAGGCCAATTCCTGAATTGGGAAAGAAAATACCAAGGAGAGAACTATGGAGATGGAATGTAGATTGAAGCATGGCATTTTCACATTTTTTATTTGTTTTTTCTTTCTCACTTTTTTTACTTCTTGGTTTTATTTTTCTTACACAACTTAACAAATATGAAATATTTTCAAAAGGATTGCACATATTTCATCTATATCTAATTGCTGGAGGGAGGTGAAGGAGGAGGGAAAAAATTTAGAACACAAAGTCTTACAAAAACGAATGTTGAAAACTTTTTATATGTATTTAGAAAAATAAAATACCATTGAAGGAAAATAAAGAAAAAAGGAATTCAATTAAAAGTTGCTTCATTTTTGAAGAGAGCCAATGACATTACAGGTGATGACCAGATTCCAATGTGAACTGGATTTAGATGAGGCAGAATTGCACCAAACCATCAGCCTCACTGTTTCTTCCACAGTTATCAAAATCCAGTGGCAAGACAAAAGTCAGGACAGTTGCCTATAGCTGGGGATGCAGTGGATGCCTTTGGTGTCTTTAGTATCTGACCAAGCTCTAAATGCTCCACATCTACCTTTGTGGCTGTTGGAGCAAATTATTTTTATCCGCTCAATCTGCCCAGGGAAGTTGTCACATGCTTGGGACAGACATTCCCCTAACTCATGATTTAGGTCTCTCACTTACCCTTAATCTGATTTAGCTGTTGCACATGGTACAGCTTCTTGGAGCCACAAGTGAGAGTTGGGTGAAAGGCAGACACCAAAGTGAACAATGGAATTTTGAGTTTGGAAAGCATCTAGATGTGTTCATAAGTAGGAATTAAAATGGAGGAGAAATTAAAGAGTATGTTAATAGAAGAATTGATTAAATGGATAAACTCCATATGGGGGAGGGAATTGAGGGCATTAATAGAGAGCTTAGCCTTGGCAAAAAGAAAGGTCATTTCATTTTCTGAGGTTATGATATTCAGGTGCCCTGAAGTGCTAAATTGGGAGATAGATGGAGCTCTCTCCATATTATCTAAAAAACTTAAAAAAAATAAGATAAGTCTTTGGCAGAGAGGAAGAAAAGGGAAGCTTACATGGCTTGGAGAGAGAGATGAAATAGAAACTGAGAGAGGGTTGAAATAGAAATGAGATAGAGAGACAGAGTAAAAGAATTGGTGTGTAGTAATAAGGATTGGTTGAGATCAAATAATAAATTTGTAATTGACTGAGTCAGTCAGTTGTGTGACTTCCTTCATTGACATCTAGCCTCATTCAAGTAGGAATTGAGGAAGGAGTGATATAGTTTTGGGTTTGGACAAAGGATAGGACAAAGAGGCAATTGAATCTTGATCTTGAGCAAGGGACTTAACCTTTGTCTGCCTCAGTTTCCTCAATTATTAAATGATGATCATGATAGCACTATCTCATAGGCTTATTATTAGGATCAAATGAGGTAATATTTGTAAAAATGCTTAGCACAATGCCTGGCACATAGTATATGCCTAATAAATCCTTGGTCTACCCCTTTCTATTTGCCTCTTCAGTTTGCCTCAGTTTCTTCATTTGTAAAATGAGTATAATAATGGCCTCCCAGGATGGTTATCAAGATAATATGGAATAATATTTGAAAAGCATTTTGCAAACCTTTAAGCTCTACATCAATGTAAGATATTGTTATACTGGTTATTTTCTAAGGAAAGACACTCAGAGACATCAAGTGACCCAAGACTAAATAGCTAATAAGCTATTGAATCCTCCAAGATTTGAACCTTGGTCTTTTGACTCCAACTCTGATTTTTTTTTTTTTGACATAAACTCTATTGCCTTTTATGAGGAAAAAGACTAGAATAAAACCTTTGTCACATTAGGGCTGAAATGAGTGGGCTCCAACTGGATACCATTTGTAGTAGATAGGATGGCTGGATGACAAACCAAAAATGCTTCAGTGAATTTTTCTGTGATATTAGAAGAAGAAAATGCACCATGATACTGGTTCACTCCAATGACTGTTAACAGATATCATTTCTTGCATCTATAGTGTGTGTGTGTGTGTGTGTGTGTGTGTGTGTGTGTGTGTATGTAGTATAGTATATAGTATAGTATATCATTTAGTCCTGTCTATAAAAATCTAAATTTAGTTTCTATTGTCTTGAGACTTTTCTTTTTATTATGGAATGGAACAATAGATTTGTAACCAACAGACTTTCATTCTATTTCTGATTTAATCACTAGAGAGAATCAAATTTTTTCCTTTCCTGTTCTCCCTCTTATAAAATGAACATCTGTGTTTTGAGACCCTTGGATAGAAGATATTTTGTAAATGAAAATATTATCTCACAAAGTGGAGCCATTTCTTCCTGTTTGGTGGCTATCAAACTTCTTTCTGTTTGCCAAATCTCATAATCACATTTTATTTGGGTTTCTGGGAGTATTGTACTTTTTCAGAAATATATTTAGTTATTCCCTTAGTATCAAAGCTATTTATTTTCTTATAAAGAGAGTATTTAAAATAAATATGAACTATTTTATGGAATCTATCATGAATATTATCATGCCTTTTCCCCTGCCTTTAGAAATTGGGTATATTCAGTGTAAAATAGAGGTACCTGACTAGATGAAATTTTCTTTAGGAAATAATGAAATGATTTATGTTATATGTGAATGTCCATTAGAATACATAACACAGTTAGGTAATTATACTTATTGAAAAGGAGAGTAAAAAATATGAGGAAAAATTACCTGAAACTTTTGTTATCTGCTCTGTAATAGATTGGTTTGGAAAGATTCAATATGGATCATTTAGTTTCTGTCCCTAAGGAACTTGTTTCAAGAAACATAACAAGGCCAGCATACATAAAGTGTGTCTTTCCCAAGAGAGAAAGCTTGCTTATTTTTCTTTCTTATTTAAATCAGATTAATCTAATCATTTATTAGGTATCTATTATAGGAATGACCTTGTGTTAGATGCCTTGGATAAAGGGGAAATAAGTCATAATTTCTGCCTTCAAAGAACTTGAAATATAATTCATAGAAAAGGACAATTTTTGTTGAATCAATTCAGTTGTGTTCTGCTCTTTGTGATCCCTTTTTTGGGATTTCTTGGCAAAAGTACTAGAGCAGTTTGCCATTTCCTTTTCCATATCATTTTACAGATGAGGAAACTGAGGCAAATAGGATTAAGTAAATTGCCCAGGGTCACATAACTAGTAAGTGAGACTAGATTTGAACTCAGCTGAAGATGAGTCTTCTTAATTCCCAGCCCAGTTCACTGCACCATTTGGAAAAGGATGATACAGACAAACCAATAATTGAGATAACAAGCTGAATATGAAGCATGTAAAGGAAAAAGATTAGATCCCATTAGGGATGGACAAATAATTTCCATTTGAGGGGATTGTGAAAGAATACGTGGAGATCCTAGAGCTGATCCTAGAAAAAAAAAGAGATATATTTTAATAAACAGAAGTAGAAGAATTTGTTTCAGGTACTGGGGATGACAAGGGCAAAATCATAGAACTTGGCATATAGTCAACCCTTAATGTTAATTAGATTGAGGAAAAAGAAAGACTGGAATGGAAGATAGTGCATACTCCAATTTAATTAGAACATAGTTACAATTCTTCAGCATAATGATTGATTGATATTGCATTCAGGTGATGTATTCACTGCTGTGATAGCAGGAAATCTGGATGGAAATAGCAGATAAATGAAAGTTTGGATGTAGAAGTGTATAACTGGGAACCAGTGTAAGAGAGATAATATCTGAAGCCATGATTGTCACTAAAATTACTAAGCAAAGAAAAGAGATCTGAGGAGAGATTCTTAGGACATATGCATAATAAGGAATGACAAGAGAATGAGGTGCTGAGAGAGAGAGAGAGAGAGAGAGAGAGAGAGAGAGAGAGAGAGAGAGAGAGAGAGAGAGAGAGAGAGAGAGAGAGAGAGAGAGAGATTGAGAGGATTACCATTCACTGGTTAAGGACCTAGTTGAGGCTGTTATCTTCAAGGTGCAACAACTTGATCAATTCCTTTTGAAATATTTGACAAAAAGGCAGATGGCTGTGGTAAATCCAGTTGAGACTGGTCAGGGAGGTAAGAGAAAGCAGAATAAGGCTGATGGATAGAAATAATATGGAGGAGTTAAAGAATCAAAGATCTGAAGTCAATATAAGGTACTGTGAGCACAAGCTGCTTCAGCTCCCTTCCATTGCCAATGGCCACTCAAAATCTTTTTTTTTTACCTGTTATATTTATGCAGACAGATTTTGTATTTTTTTTTTTTTTCTTTTAGTACCTTGACTTGGGAAGTCAATTTAGCATTGACATTTTAGTCTTTTATACCACTGGAAGGTTTAAACCCTTCTAATCTTGACTACTTAGTTATTCAAATGGATTTGAATTTGATTTCATTCATATTGATGTGTTTTTCCAGGAATGCTAGTCTTATCTATATGTTATGAGAGAAATATCTCCTCAATGAGTTTGTATGGTGGGTAAAGCTGCCAAAATAAATCTGCAACAACACAGAAAATAGAGAAGTAAAAGCCCAGGTTTTTATGTTTAGGCACAGATTCAGGGCTCTGAGAAAAAAAATTAATAAACTCGAACCCTACATAGGATTTAAAAGAGCCCTTTTATAGACAGAATTACGTCACAGTGGCTAGGTTTACAGATTGCAGAAAGTATGCCGAATGGGGCTTAGCAGTCACAAATGTAGTGAACAGGAACATTGTACAATGTTAGAACAAGCAGGGTTTGGTTTTTTTTTTTTTCTTGTCTTGGGAATTGTTTTGTCAAAGAAGGGTCAGGTGGGAAAAAAACCAAACAAACAAAGCATACACATAGGTACTGACTAAATTGCAATCTAAACTGGTTTATAGAAAATACCACGTGTTTGAGATACTTTTTAGTTCAGCAACAAAATCATAGCTTACAAGCCCTTGCTGATGTGTGTACTTTTAAAGGCCAGAGGACTCATTAGTTCCAAGCAGAATAATTTAATCAAATAGCTTAGCAAATTAAGTGACAAGCTTGCAAGTTACTTCCAAATTACTAAACTACTAAAGAAAGAAAACACACAGAGAGACCATTTGTTAATGAAAGGAAGAAAAAAAAGAATGAAAAAAAAACATTTATCAAATATTTACTATGCTTTCAAATCTAGCCTTAGACATTTACCAATTGTGTGACCCTAGATAAGTCATTTAACCCTATTTGGTTCAGTTCCTCCTCTGTAAAAAGAGTTTGAGAAAGAAATGACAAACTACTCCATTATCTCTGCTAAGAAAACCCCAAGTGGGGTTATGAAGAATTGGACAAGATTGCAAAGACTGAAGAACAACAGTATGTGTAAAGCGCTATGCTAGTTAAACCCTAGGAATACAAAAAATAAAAAAATGAATAGTCCTACATTCAATTTTATATATATATATACGTATATACATATATATATATATATGAAGGAATTTAGACTCAAGGATGATAGAAACCTAAATATACTGCCCAGGTCGGAGATAGTGTGAAGGGATGGAAAAGAAGGGTTAACCTGTTTTTCCATGGAGTATTACCAAGAATATATATCCAGAAGGAATAAATATAGCTAGGGAACATATATGTAGGGAATAGTTAGTATTTTAAAAAATTTTTTTTCTCAGTCCTGATTTGAAATTGACTGTTCTTCTTAGTTTTAGTAAAACCTTTTTTATTCTTGTCAAGTCCCAAATTAATAGGATCCACCCCCAAACCCTAATTTGAACAATGTAACAAACAATATCCCACTAGGAATTATGTAGAACTGAAGTCATGGGGCTATTCTAGGACCCCTTGATGTTTGGTCATTTCAGTCATATCCATCTCTTTGTGACCCCATTTGGGGTTTTCTTGGAAAAGACACAAATGGTTTGCCATCAACTTCTCCAGCTTATTTTATAGATAAGGAAACTGAGGCAAACATGGTTAAGTGATTTGTCCAGGGTCACACAGTTAGTAAACGTTTGAGGCCAGATTTGAACTCAAGAAAATGAGTCTTCTGGACACCAGACCTAGGACTTTCCCAATATGCCACCTATTTGTCCTTAATACTTCCTGGTTAGTGTGCAAATAACTAGATATCCTCCCCCTTATAGCGTGTGAGACAAAAGGAAATTCAGTTTGGGAAGATAGCATGAGGTCATATTGTGAAGAGCTTTAAAGGTTAATCAAAGGAGTTTATATCTGATACTAAAGGGAATAGGAAGCCACTGGAGTAAAGCAACAACATGATCAGACATGAATTTTAGGAAGATCACTTTGGCAGCTATGTGAAGGATAGATTGGAGCAGGGAGGAATTAGATCCGAAAACCCAATTAGTAGACTATTGTAACAGCTCAGGTGGAACATTATTAGGGTATGGTAAGGGTGGTAGCTGTGTGAGTGAATTGAAAAGGACATATGAAAGGGATATTGTTGAGGTAGAAATAATAAGATTTAGATGTCTGATGTGAGTAAGAGCAAAGTGTTGAGGATAATTAAACCCATGAGACCTGAAGAGCTCATCAAATGATGGAATATAGAGAAAAAAGAAAAGAAAACCCTTGATACATGCACAGTTTGAGGACATGATATGGCTAATTCAGAAAAAGAGAGGGAGAAAGAACAGCTAGATAAGAAGGAAGAAGACTAGGAGTAAGTATCACAGAAACCCAATGAGGAAAGACTATCTAAAAGGAGAGGGATCAACAGTGCCAAATGCTACAAAGAGATAAAAAATGATTGGGTCATTAGAATGATGATTATGAGTTTATAGATAACTTCAGAGAGGTGAATGATAATGGTTTGAGATTGAAAAGGACATCAGAAAAGTGAAAACAGAGGAACTTGAGGTAATAGGTTTACCATAGCACCACCTGAGAATATTGTAACCATTCTCCAAGAGCTTCTCCTTTCCCCTCTCTATTTCTCTTCTTTCCTCCCTCTCTCTTTCTACCTCTCCTCTCTCTTTCCTCTCCTCTTCCTGCCCTCTCTCTCTCTCTCTCTCTCTGTGTGTGCCCCTTTCCCTTTTCTCCCCCCTTCTTTCCATTCCCCTCCACTTTTCCCCTCCCTCCCTTTTGATTCCCCCTCCCTCTCTATCTCTCTCCTTCCCTTCCTCCCTCTCTTCCTCCTCACCCCTCTATTTTTAAAAAAATGTACTTTTTATTCTTCATCTTGTATTAATCACTTCTAATTTTTAAAAATGTAAAAAAATATCTTGAGATCAAAAAATTTGAAGATTCTGAATTAAAGAGACATGAAGTAGGAAGAGCAGTTAGGAAGTCAGTCCAGATGAAAGGTAAGGAGAACTTAAAACTAAGTGGTGTTTTCTTAAAAAAAATAGGAAGGGTATAAACTTGAGAAATGTAGAAGAAAATTTGTCAATTGATTGGATATAAAGGATGAAAGATGATAAAGTCAAGGATGACTCCAAGGTTGTGAATTTGAGTGATTGGAAAGAGGGTGATACCCTAAATAGAAATATAGATTTTGGAAGAGGCACAAGTTTATGTGGGGAAGGCAGTGATGAATAGCAGGCAGATAATATAATGTGTGATTGGAGTTTAAGAGACAGATTCAGGTGCCTTGTTTTACCTCACTTTTTTTTTTTCTTTTTGTTCTGCTTCTCTTCTCCTCAAAGTACGGAACATGTCACAAGTAGTTAATAGCATGGTTTTGGGTGCAAAAGTTTGGTAAGAACTGATAAAAGGAAAATCTTATCTACCTTTCTTTTCCACTTTAAATTAGATAGTGGTAAAACAATAAATTATAGGCCAAGAAATATTAGAGCTTCAAGTGACCTACTTCAGCCTTTTCATATTACAGGTGAAAAAATTTAAAGGCTTTCAAAAAAAAGACTGTACTCAACATGTATAAACTCTCAATGAAGAAATGGATAGTTTGTTCTCTTTTGATCCATGCAGGGTATGGATAGTGAAAACTTATATGAGAAGGAATATAGATAAGGGCACTAAAATGTATCCCCATTCAGAATTCTAAATCATGACTCCTACCTTCATTTCTCTCTAGGGTCATTATCTGAGATGTCATCAATAGCTCAACTCCTTCCATTTGGATATACTTTGAAGAAACTTGAATAAATTTTGAGAGAAATGATAGAAAATTTACTATTTATTCTTGCTATAGTGATAGAATGTGGATCTTTTGGAGGTACCAATTTCTCATTCCCAGAATAGTTTATTCAATGAAGCAAACAATCAATAAAACTTTATTCAATATTTACTATGGTGCTAGACATTTAATATACAAAAAGAAACAAAAGATGGTCTCTATCCTCAAAGAACTCAAAATCTAATGAGGGAGATAACAAACAAATAAATACAAGCAGGTTATATACAGGATAAAGAAGGAAAGCTCTGGGATGATAAATAATTATAATACAAATGAAAATTAGGTAGGCACAAGGTAGAGGTACAAGAAAGATCTATGAGGATTTGACATGACAAAGATAAATCACTTTCCTCTGGGGAAGGAGCTCTAAAAGTATCAGAGAGGGGTTTCATGGATGAAATTAGGATGGTCATCATCAGTTGTGACATATTGACTAATACCATTTCAGTGTCACGATTGAAAAACATGAAATTAATTAAATTAGGTTCAATGTCTTTGTTTTTACTTTGGGAATCAATACACTTAAAATATTTATTTAATATTTCCCCCAGTTACATTCAAAATTTATTTTGCATTTGTTTTTTCAGATTTTTGAGTTTTAGATTCTCTCCCTTATTCCCAACCACAATTAGGAAACCACATATAAAGTTATGGAAAACATTTCCATAAAAGTCAAGTTATGAAAGAAAACATAGACCACCTACACTAATGAAAATAAAAACTCTCAAAAAAAATAGAGAAATTAGAGAGAGTAATAGAGAATGCTTTGATCTATAGCCAGACTCTATCAGGTCCTTCTCTGAATATGGATAGGATTTTTCATTAGTCCTTCAGAGTAAGTATGGGTGATTGTACTACAGAGAATAACAAAGTCATTTACAGCTGGCCATCCCAGAACATCTATTACTTTGTAGACCGTATATTTCACTTTGTTCATGGAGGACTTTGCAGAGTTTTTTTTCCCCTGAGAGTATCCTGTTCATCATTTTCCAGAGAACAGTAACATTCATCAGAGAAATTTGCTTTGAATTTTTTTTTTTTTGCAATTACTATTACAAATCGAATTCTCCCCACTCTGTTTGATTTTCTCTCTCCCTCCTTTTTACCCTGTCCATGGGAATCAATATATTTATTAAATAATTGTCATTATTTATCTTCTTTGCTATATCCCTTTAGCCATCTTCTCACATCTTCCTCCTCAGAGTCAGTCTTTGAGCCCTTCCACTTTAAGAGTTTACTTTAGCAACTTCGTCATTACTGAGTCAGAAGCAGGCAACAGTTGCAGACCTGATCATACCATTATAATTGACCCTTGAAGTTTCAGTACCATGGACACCTCATAGTACGAGATAAGGCAGCAAATAAGCTATTATTTGGGTCAGAGCTATTCTTGATAGATCTTCTCTTGGCTAGCATGTCATTGGTCTTCTTCCAAAATGAAGGAACAACAGCAATACTTACTATTACTACTACTACTACTACTACTACTACTACTACTACTACTACTACTACTACTACTACTATACTACTACTACTACTACTACTACTACTATTACTACTACTACTACCACCACCACCACCACCATTACCACTCCTATTGCTACTGCTGCTGCTATTACTTAAATCTACCAGATTCTGAATCCTATCTATTTCTATTAGTACCTACTGGATCACTCCTGGAAGCTCCCCTGTTCTTGACTATTTGCCTACATAGACTTTTACTATCTGCTAGACTCCACCTATTTAGACAAGTTATTCCTAATTAACTGGGGCCCTGGGCCTGGCTCTTCCTATTTTTCCATTAGCACCTGACATGAATGTTACCTGTTTCCTTTTGTCTTCCTTGTTTCTGTAGTGTACTGTGTTGCCAAGTAGAATCTCTGACACTTATAAATTTTTATACAGCTATGATACAAGCAACTCTTGATCAGTCAGAAGAGATATTATAGAGCTTTAAGGTTTAGAAAATATTTTATATTTGATCCTCACAATAACTTTGGGAAGAAAGTTAATATCAACTATATTATTATCCTTCTTTTTAGACTAGAAATCTGAGGCTCAGAGTTTAGATAATTTTCTAAGGTCATAGAGCTAATAAGTGGCAGAGTTGGAGCTCAAATCTAGGTCATCTGAATCCAAGTTTATTGCTCTTTTCACTATGTTTTAGATTCAGAAAAGCACTAATAAATGGAATAAATCTACAGATAATTCAAACCCACTATATAAGTCAATAGCTACAATTTTTTGCTTCACTAGCTATTTTATTGGAACTAATTCTAAGTAGCAAAATAGATTGGTATGAATTGCATTATCTTCTATTTTTGTCTTAACCATCCTTAGTATACATGCTGAAGTAGGGAAACTGTTAAATGAGATGGGCAGTAAAGTTTCAGGAGAAAAAAATGCCCCCCTAGAGAACTCCTGAATAACCAAGAGTTGGCTCTATTACACTGTTTTGCCAAAGCAGAGAAGTAATAAGTCATAGTTGTATAGCATTTTATATAAATTATTATTCTTATTTTGTAAAAGAGTAAACTGAGGTTTTAGAGAAGTGACTTGTCTCAAATATATAATTCATAAATTCAGATTCACAATTTGAATCCAGGTCTAGTATTTGAGTAGGTGCCAATTCTAGTACTCTTCCTACTATGCTATGCTTTCTAGAGCTTTTGCAAGAATACTTTACAAATATACTTCATAGTCCTTATTTGACTAATAAAGATATTGAGCCTTGGGTTGTTTGGTTATTTTATTCCTTTAATGTGGAATTCTGATAGAAAACCATAGTATTGAGGGCTAGGGGGACCTTACAGACCATGAAGACCAATTTCTTATTTTTATAATTGGAGAAACTGAGACTTAAAGAAGTTAACTAGCTCTAGGTCACAGATTAAATAGCAGAGCTGAAATTTAAGGTGAAAAAATATATATACATATATTTGCTGAGGCAATTGGGATTAAGTGACTTGCCCAAAGTCACACAGCTAGGAAGTGTTGTGTTAAAGGTCAGATTTGAACTCAGGTCCTTCTGACTTCAGGGCTGGTGTTCTATCCACCATCTAGCTGCGCTCCCCCCTCCCGCCAAATATATATTTTGATCTATATTCAGTCTCCATAGTTCTTTCTTTGGATGCATATGGCACTTTCTATCACAAGTCTATTAGAATTGCCTTGAATTATCTCATTGCTAAAAGGAAGCAAGTCCATCACATAATCTTGTTGTTACTGTGTACAATGTTCTCTCAGTTCTGCTCACTTCACTCAGCATCAGTTCATGTAAGTCTTTCCAGGGTTTTCTGAAATCAGTTTGCTCTTTCTTTCTTTCTTTATAATAGATTTTTATTTAAAAAAAAAATATATATATAGTTTTCAATATTCATCCTTGAAAAACCTTGTATTCCTTTAACATACTTAACATGTATTGGTCAACCTGCCATCGGGGGGAGGGGATGGGGGAAAGGAGGGGAAAATTGGAACAAAAGATTTGGCAATTGTCAATGCTGTAAAATTACCCATGCATATAACTTGTAAATAAAAAGCTATAATTAAAAAAAAAGAAAAACCTTGTATTCCAAATTTTTTCTTCCTCTTATTCTTTCCTCCCCACCCTTCTCCCAAACAGCAAGTCATCCAATATATATATATATTAAACATACAGATTTCTTCTATACACAATTATCTTTCTGCACAGGAAAAAAAATCAGACCAAAAAGGAAAAAAAATGATAAATAAAACAAAAAGCAAGCAAACAACAACAAAAAGGTGCAAATGTTATGTTGTGATTCATATTCAGTCGCCATATTCCTCTCTCTGGATGCAGATGGCTCTTTTTCTGTCACGAGTCTATTGAAATTGGCCTGAATTACCTCATTATTAAAAAGATAGTTGTTCATCACATAATCTTGTTATTGCTCTGTACAATGTTCTCTTGGTTCTACTCACTTCACTCAGTATCAGTTCATGTTAGTCTTTTCAGGCTTTTCTGAAAGCAGAAGACTCATAATTTCTTATAGAACAATAATATTCCATAACATTTATATACTATAACTTATGTCAGCCATTTGCCAATTGATGGGCATCTACTCAGTTTCCAGTTCCTTGCTCCTACCAAAAAAGCTGCCACAAACATTTCTGGACACGTGGGTCCTTTTCTCACTTCATAAACTCCTTTCTTAAAAGGCTCCTTGAAGTTCTGTCCTTGGATCTGATCATGCAGTACACTCTTCCTTTATCTCTACTTCTGATTGAAATTTATGTAACCTAGATGCATGGAGATACTGCCCTGGAAACATATAATCAGCAATGCACAAAAGAATTATGTTGGCTACTTAAGAAACTTTGTTTTAGTGCCAACTCTCACTCATCTTTTTTTTTTTTCCATGTTACTGACCAGGGATTTCAGACCACCATCACCTTCATGAAGATACTCTCTTATTTAGGCACTGTTAATTTACCTTCTAAGTACAATATATCCAGACTTTTAAAGAGATTATAATTGCATCATCTGAACTTAAGGGTTGCATCACTTTTTGTAGGAGTCATATTCCTTAGATGTGTCAATTCTGCAGATGAATCCTATTTTAAATGTACTAGTTATTGGAACTGCAAACTTCTTTTGTGAACCAAAGTCTTTTTATAACACAGATGATCCCTGGCCCAGTTTATCAGTTTTGTAAATTTTTATTTTTTTGTATGCGGATAGGTGGAAAGCACTATTTTTAAACTCTAAGAAAACCTGGTTACATTTAGATGGTCACAGTTCAATAACCTGAAAAAGCCTCACACAACAATAATCCAGAGTTTGATCTCTTTTTATCTCTGAATTAAATTACAAAGTGGTCAGCTAGGTTGCTCAGCAGATAAAGCACCAGACCTAGAGTCAGGAAGCCCTGAGTTCAAATTTTTCCTCAGACACTTAGAAGCCATGTGACCCTGGCAAGTCACTTAATCCTGTTTGCCTCAGTTTCCTGATCTCTAAAATGAGTTGGAAAAGGAAATGACAACTCCCTCTAGTATCTTTGCCAAGAAAATTCCAAATGGGGTCACAAAGATTCACAAAGAGTCAGACATGAGTGAACAACAGAATCAAGTTATTTTCAACAATTTCCCCCCTCCATCATCTATCTTTGCTTTTATTCTAAAGTTTCACATAGAATACATTATTTTGCTAGACCAGTAATTTTAATGATATGAATACTCTCCACTGATCCTAAATTTAGCTTCTGAACACCTTCTCAGAAAATGCAACTCTGAGCCATTTTTCCCAGAATGCTCCTTAGATTGTTTACCCAACATACTGGAGATCTTTCACTTGTTATTTTCCTTATACTAATTCTTATACCAATGTTGCACTCAATCTATTCATTCATTATCTTTTACTCTCCTCATATGATTTGCCTACCTCCTTTTCAGGACATAAATGTCTTTGATAATTTTTTAATGTCACTTTTGATTATTTTATTTTATTATTTAATTTGTTGGCCCTAGAAAGCTAAATTCTTTGGCCCCCACCACATTTCTTTGCATTGTCTCTTGTATTATTTCTAATTCTAATTTTTCCAAACTATGTGAACAAAAGAAAAAATCAAATTTATCTTTCTCCCATGCAAATCAACTTGTATAAGTTTTATTGTCTAAGGTCTTTTGGACTTTGTTTTTTTTTTTTTTTGTTGGATAGTGGAAAATTCATGTATCCCTTTTTTCTTATAAATTATGGAGCATGGTAATTTCTTGCATCCCTAACATCCATCAAAGCCCATATCGATAAGTAATCTGCTGGGTATGGTAGTGAATGCCTAATTTCAGATACTAAGAAATCAGAGGCCGGTAGATTTCATGAGCTCAGTAGTTCTGAGCATTATAAGACTATATTTATTGTGTGTCCACACTAATTTCATCATCAAATTGGTGAACCCAGGTTGCCCAAATAGAGGCAAATTATTTGCGGTGAGAAATGAAAACGATCCATACTTCTGTGTTAAACTATAATGGGATCAACTTCCTGAATAGCACCTCTAATTTTAGTCTGGTTGAGATAGGGAGACCTAGTCTTTTTTTTTTTTTTTTTCCTTTTTGCTGAGGCAATTGGGGTTAAATGACTTGCCCAGGATCACACAGGTAGCAAGTGTTAAGTGACTGAGGTCAGAACTCAGGTCCTCCTGATTTCAGGGCTGGTGCTCTATCCACTGCTCTACCTAGCTGCCCCCTACCTAGTCTTTTTTTTTTTTTTTTTTTTTAAGAAGTAATTAACTTTTTTTACTTGCTTGCTAGGATCCTGAGAGTGCACTAAGACTTAGAATCTCAGTATTTTATTGATATTATCAGTTCATATTGTTAATTCTAGAATTCAATTTCTCAGCCTTAGTACAGATTGGGCAAGGGACAGTGCTGAAACAGTAAAACATTTAATTGAGAGAGAAAACAATAATAAGCCAACACATAATATTCTTGACATTCCTGAATCTATCTGTCTATCCTTCATTTCCCTCAGCATAGTTTGAGAAAATAATTGGTCAAAAGATTCGTGCTTCAATAAAAGAAAGATGAACTTATCTTTCTCTATAGCCAGAAATACTACTCTTTTGCAAGATCCTTTACCCCCAGTAGGGTAACTTTCCATTTATTCATATGTTGATCAGAGTCCTTCTCACATGGACCTTCATTTCACAGCCATTGTCTGCTTACATTTGATGAATGAATTCCTCTTGGAGTCTGCTTTCTGAACTGTCCATTTCTCTTTGTTATTGTCTTCCAGTTGTGTCTAGCTATTCTTGATCCCATTTGGGGTTTTCTTGGCAAAGATATTAGAGTAGTTTGTCATTTCCTTCTCCAAATCATTTCACAGATAAGGAAATTGAGGCAAACAGGGTTAAGTGATTTCTTGGAGTCACACAGCTAGTATGTGTCTGAGGCCAGATTTTAACTCCAGGCATGCTTTATCTGCTGTACCATTTAGTTGTTGTTCTATTTCTCTAGTTCTCTTATTCACCATAGATTCCAATTATTTCCCTGGTGGGTATCAAGTGGTTGCCAGTATCATTATAAAGGACCCCAGCCATTTCCCATGGGTTGTCTGGTAAGCTGGCAGATTATATAGGCTTTTAATTAGTTAGTAGGCGTTGGTTTCCCACCATTTCCCTGTTTATATATTTTCCCTGAACATCATGACTTCATAGCAGGAATCTATCTATTCTTTGGCTGTACATCCCAATAGTGAACCCAAAGCATCATATCCATTGTATTTTGTCTCTTTACTCTTTTGAGCTAAGACTAGGGTTGCTATACAGACTTCCTTCAACTGATTTCTCAGCTGTATGGAACTCTACATCTTTTTTTTTTTTTTTTTTTTTTAATCAACTCCAAAACACAGAATAATAGATAGAATAACAAGTGTGACTTATACAAATAACAAGTAATGCATATGGTGTCATTCCTGGTGACAGATGAATGCAATGGAAAAGCCGTACACTGGCTACATTAAGAATTCTACTCAGACCTCAGAATCACTAACTTGTGTAGTAATGGAGTAAAACAGTCTGGCTGTGGATCTCCTCAGACCTGAATAATTTTGATTTTTAAAAATTACCAATAGAGAACCTTGTGTAGTAGTTTGAACTTAAAATATCAACTCTGATCAAAATGGATCTTGGCATGGTAGCCATGAACTAAGACGTATTACTCCTACAACACCTGGATTGCTGAAGAAATCTTCATTTTTCTGTTTTGAAGAAGCCCTAATGTGTATCAGGTCAAATAACTCATTATCCCTAGGATCTTGTCTGTATTCTTTCCTTCCAGAAACAAGAAGTCACTTTACACTATTTATTTTATTTATTTTTATACTATTTTTATTTATTTATTTTTACTATTATTTATTTATACTATTTTATTTTTTACTATTTATCTATTTTATTTATTTATACTATTATTGATACTTGAGATATCCAGGTAAGCAGTACAAGTCAGGAAAACCTTCTTTTGAACAATACCAAGCACAAATTTCAATTTTCTTGTGTATGTTCTTTGGATAAAAGAATCTGTTATGTTCTATCCAAGTTTTTTTCTTTTTCCTATGGTTTTCCAACCACGAAAAATTTTCCCCAAAGGAATGAGCAGAAAAGAACAATTTGTTCAATGGCTATGATGGTATTATGGAGGGCTTAGAGCTTAGTCATACATCGAAAATGACAGGGCCATCCACTGCATCCTGGACCATGATCAGTTATTTTGATTTTTGTCTTGTCACTGGACTTTGATGACTGGAATAGAGTGAGACTGATTGTTTTGTACAACTCTGTCTCACTTTAATCCAATTTACATCCGAGTCAATTACCATGATGGTTTTTGTTTGAAAACAACAAGATATTCAGTATGACTTTGGAGAACTTTCCTATCTATGGATATGTAGATTGTAAGTAGAACCAACTGTCTTTTCATTGTGTAGAATCAATTATAATCCATCATAAGACTTCAGAGTTTTGCATTGCAGACTTTTACAGTTGTAGTTCTAGAATATTAAATTTGCTACTTATCTCTTTATCACGAGCTTTGTAACTCTGAACAATTCCTTAATCTCTCAGCCAGTTTCCTTATCTACAAAATAGAAATGATGATTGTACCTACCTTACAGGATTGTTATAAAGATCAAATATGATAATATAATATATTACTTGTAATTTATAAATTTGGTTTCCCTCCTCCCCAAGGGTCATGCTCCCACCTTTTGGCTTGAATCCCTTCCTGCAGACCTTTACCTTTTAGCTGTATTCACCATTAATTGTCTGCAAATAACTGGAGCAGAGAATATTGGTCCAATGCTGCAACATTTTGCTTCTTTGGTTGACATTTTCTCCAGAGGAATATATCAATGCTGCTTTACTTTGTGTGTGTGTGTGTGTGTGTGTGTGTGTGTGTGTGTGTGTGTTTCTCATCATGTTATAGATTGTCTTCAGATCCTTCATGAAGATTATCATGGAGTTAGATCAATGGTGCATCCACATTCAAGTTGTTCTCCCCTGTTTCATAACATTCAGCAAGCTCATGGTTGCTAACTAAGCAACTAACTAAGTAGCTAACCAACCAGCCCTGGATCTATCTCTGGTTGTTAGTCAAATGTGGCCGAAAAGACAAATATAGCGAGGATGGAGGAAAGTTAATCAGTAGTCTAATTTAGATCAGCTTCTGACGGATATGATACCTTCAGTGGTCTTTCCTAAAGATCTTCCCACATATATTGAGAAAGAAAAAAAGATGGATTCTCTCAGGAGAACACTCAGGGGCTGTTCTCTAATTCAAACAAATTTACTTTTACTCTTTGTTATGAATACTATTTATACATATCCAAACATATTATATATGCATGTGTATGTACATTTCTTCACACATGAATGAAGAAAGAGCACTAATTAGTGAGGAGGCTCAGACATGTCAGAAGATGTGTCAAATGTGGTATAATCAACTCTCTTTGGTTCAAGTTGCTAATATTTGAAATTAAAATAAATTATGTAATGGAAAATTTACTTTTTACATCACAATAAGCATTGAATTCAAAGGAAGTAATGATTCTTGTACTGTCTTTTGTCATATTTGCCATTTTTGAAAAAAGGCCAGACTCAGTATTTATCAGATTTTTTAGCCTTACAGGGAAATGGATATACCCAGCAAGGATAAAAGGCTTCCAGCTGTGATAACTATCCTATAATTAGTAATGCATTTTAAAAAAGAAAAACTAGAAATTATTGGAGACAGTTGATGTATAGTCTACATTTCTGGTGTATGTGTGTGTGTGTATGTGTGTAATGCTAGCAGTATAGGTTGTGTATTACAGATGTAGGACTGCCTTCTATAAGAATGCTTTTTTCCCCTTTGCCACTATATATGGGAGGATCATTCTTTTTGTTTTTAGCTTTTTCTAGATCTTAATAAAATTAAGTATTGGTGTTATGAATTTGTGCCCACAACATATACAATAATCATTAAAATATTCTTTTTAACCCTGTTTGGTGCTACTGGGAGCAAAGGGAAAATTAGACACCACAGAGAATGATGGTAATATTTTTTGATTTTATAAAAACTCTAGAAAACTCCCAGAAAAGGTAATAGTATTTGGTTAGATATGTAACTGGGGAAGACAGGATGTGTGAGGAGGAAATCTTCTTGCTTTAGAGGTCAAATAGGAAAAGACTATGGAAAGAAACAGAATTGAGGCATAGAGAACCTTGTTAAGATAAAGAAAATGAGAATGTTTTCAAAGACTGCATTGGTACTATTTTTGATTTCAAATTAGTTTCCAAGTCCTTTTGGTTCTATCTAAGAAACTTTTAACACACATCTCCCTTCTCTATTCCCACTGTCATTTGCCCAGAGTATTAAAATGGCCTCCTGCCAGACCTTTTTATTTCTTTTTCAGAGGTATCCTTCACATCACGGTTAGAATAATCTTCCTTAAGCATTGAATAGGTCATGTCATTTCAACATGGCAAGGTAGATACAAGGTTTATAATTAGAAACATTGGGTTTAATTCTTGACTCTTCCATTTAAAATCTCAGTGACCCTCAGGAAAACATTTAACCTCTCTAAACCCCAGTTTTCTCATCTGCTAAAAGGGGATCATGGGGACAATAATCCTTACAAGATTCTTGTGGAGAGCAAATGAAATGATGAATGTAAAGCACTTTGAAAAGGGCTATAAAAATTCCAGTTATTCTGCTTTAAAAACTGCTATTGCATACAGAGTGTTCAAACTACTTGACTTGGAATTTAAGGATTCCTCTCCTAATTTAATGCTTTCCTTCCTGTAAATCTCTTCATCCAGCCCTATCCATTAACTCGAATGCAGTGATTCTCAAAGTATGGTGCAATGAATTCTGAAGGGTCTCCAAATCAGAGGGTCTACAAATTAAAAATTAGTTTTTTTTCTATTTATGATATATCTATTATGTAACCCATATAAACAAAAACTCTTTGGACATATTCTCAATAGTTGTTATTACTGTAAAGATACTGAGAAAAAGATTTTGAGAACCACTGCTCTAATGCATATATTCTAAAACTCAAATCAACTATTCTGCCATTATTCTACCTACAAAATAAGCCTTCTACTTTCTCATTTCTATTTATACTGGTACCTATGCTAGGAACATCTTGCTTCTTGTCTACCAGTTGTAAGTACCCACTGCCTTTGCAGTTTCTTCCTCTGGCTTCTCTCAGAACTTCCATTTAAGGAAGACACTCAAGTCACTTTCCAGGCTGTCCTGTGGACTTCTCTACCTTGCTGAGAATCTTCTTTCTTTCTGCTCATTTTCATCTTTCTTTCATCTATTCTGTTACAATATAAACTCTAGGGTAGAGATTAGCTTTCTACTTTTATTTGTATTCCTAGTGCATAGTGCTTCATACATAATAAATGCTTAATAAGTACTGGTTGGCTGACTGTTGAATTCCTATTCACATCTTTAAAATTTTAATTCAAATTTCACCTTCTCCATGAAGCCTTTCTTGACTGCCCTCTCTCTGGCAAACTTCCTCCTCAGTTCTTTTATTATGTTTATCATGTAATACTGTCTTTTATTGTTATTTCTATTTGGATCATTTTATTAATCACAGGCTCCATAAGGGCAATAAACTTTAAATCTCCTCTAGCACCTGGGAAAGAGTACTATGAATATATTGCATACTTCCTAATACTTGTTGATTGATATGCCTGATGCATGCATCTGCTATAGACAACACAGAGAGACTGATTCAACCTATAGTCAGCACAAATATCTACAAACAATAAACACATTGGCTAAGAATCTTGATATTCCATTCTAAATCCAAACTCTTTGATGCCAAATGGCAGCCTGACCCAAAGCTTAATTATCCTGTAATCATAGGGCTGGAAGAGACTTTGAGAGGTCATTTTGTACAATTTCCTTTGTCTTATGATCCAAATTCATGGCGCAGAGGACATGATTTAGAATAAAAAGGAAACTGTGCTGTAGAATAGAAAAGTTCATAAAGACTTCACAGGGAGAAGATTATATTTTAGAGATACAATATGTTAGTTAGATCTGCCTCCTGCTTATCTTAAAAAGAGAAGTAGTGTAGCTTCCAATTCTTATCTTTATTGTAGATGAGAAGTAAACTGCAGTGTGGTGATGGAGAATACCCAAATCATAGATCTGGAGTTTGGAGGTTATTGAGCCCTAGGCCTTTTATTTGGTCCAAATGCCATATTATTAGTAATTTATTAGTTTGTGAAATGAGTGCAACAGCATTTTTGTATTTTACGAAGCTGAAAATATTCCAGTGGATCAGTGCCATAAAAGGAAAAACGTGCTGCGAGTGATGCTTCTGCAGAACAGATGGAGTGTAGCTTGATTCCATGGTTGGGTGGCAAAGAACTTTAGTCTGGGACATGCTAGTGACTTTCACAGGTGACTTGGTCTAAAAAAAGGGGGAAGTAGTGAAAATGCTTCGCTGAGGAAACACTGAATTAGCTTGTGAGTTTGGTATGCATAATTTTTTTAAACACTAGGTTTCAGTTCAGTTTCAGCCTAAACCTGAATTTGTTACCTTCAAAAGCATACTTTCAGCTAGGATTTATATTAGTAATTAAACACCAAGTTCAGTAGAGAAAATGTTGCCAATCTGGACTATCAATCAATCAATATCCAGGCACTGGTGCTGGGGATAGAAAAAGAGGCAAAAGATAGTTTCTGCCTGCAAGGAGTTTACAATCAAATGAGAGAGACAAGATGCAAACAAATGTATGAAAAACAAGCTATATACAGAATAAATAAGAAATAACAAGAGGCAAGGCAACAGAATTAAGAGTGATTCGGAAAGACTTTTTATAGAGCAGGGTTTCTTAAACTCACGACCCCTTTTCTCCTGAGAAATTTTTACGTCATCCCAGGTATATTAGGTATATAAAAAGTTATAAAAATCAAACATTTATTGATAATAAATCATAATTTCATGACCCCTATATTCAGTTATGAGACCCCACATGGGGTCAGAATCCACAGTTTAAGAAACTTTGCCAAAGAAGATGAAATTTTAGTTGGGTCTTAAAGGAAGTCAGAGAGATCATACCCAGTGTAGTCGTATTTTAGGTTTAATGAGTATTTCATATTCTTTGGTGAGCTTTTGAATTTGCTCTCCTACTCTGTCTTACACATTAGGATATCCCTGCTCATGAATATCTTTGGTATTTTACCCCACTTCTCTTAAAGTTAGGGGCTTAATAAATATTTCATGAAGGGGCAATATGGGTTAGTGGGAAAATAATATTGGATTGGGAATCAAGGGACCTGGTTTTAAATCCAGGTTTTGACACTGGAGTGACTTTGGATAAGTCATACCATACTTCTGGAACACAATTTCTTTCTTTTTTTTTAATAGCATTTTATTTTTAAAAAATATATATGTATAGATACTTTTCAAGATTCATTTAAAAAAAAAATTGTGTTCCAATTTTTTTCCCCTTTTTTCCCTCTCCCTTCTCCCAGACAGCAAGCAATCTGATACAGGTTAAATATGTGCAATTAAAAAAAAACATATTTCCATATTTGTCCTGTTGTACAAGAGAAATTAGATCAAAAGGGGAAAAAACATAAGAAAGGAAAAAACAAGCAAACAACCAACAACAACAAAGGTGAAAATACTATGTTTTGATCCACATTCAGTTTCCATGGTTGTTTTTGGATGCAGATGTCATTTCCATCCCAAATTTATTGGAATTGCATTGAGTAATTGCATTGAGTAATTGCATTGGTAAAAAGAGCCAAGCCATCACAGCCTGATTGTCACATTAATCTTGTTTCACATAAACTGTAAAATGTTCTCTGGGTTTTGTTTACTTCACTCAGCATCAGTTCATCTAAGTCTTTCCAGGCTTTTCTAAAATTAGCCTGCTCATCATTTACAAAACAGACACTCCTTTCTCTATTCTATATTGCCTTTAACCAAGAAAGAGAGGACTAAATCTATAAATAGAGTCACTGTTGGTGTAGTTTCCACTAGAACAAGAAAGATTAATTAGTAATAGAAGTTTAATTTGCCTAATTATTACTCAGAGAAAGCAAATATTTTCAATCCAGTGAAAAAGAATCTGAGAATAGCCAAGAGTCCAATGGTACATCTAAGAAACATATAAGGAATATGAGATATTTACTCTCGTTTAAGGATCAGCCTATTCCTATTTTTTTAATAATTAAAAATTTTTTTTTACAATCTTACAATTTTAAAACACACATAGGACCTTGGCAAAATATCTCCCTTCCAAAAATGGAATTGATAGGACTATTGTTTGTTTGTTTTTTAACATGATTTTAAAAACTTTGTGATATCATTTTGAAACCTCCTTGATTTTAATAAGATATACCCTCTTTTTATTTTAATAATTTAAGGAGAAAACCTTAATTCATGTTTTTGGCATTTTTATTTCTATGTTCATGAATGTTATTCCTTCGAGTATGAAAAATCTTGATGTGTTGAGATACAGAGGAAATAGCTGTGCTCTCAAAAATCTGGATGCTATGCAACTTAATGGTGTGAGCTATGTGAGCCCTTCCCATATCTTGATACATCTGAAAGATGCCATGGGAAATACACTGCCATGACAAAAATAGCACTGTGTTAAAATGTGAAAGGACAATTTTTACGGTTTTATACTGAGAATTCATATTTTCCATGATAGGAGAGGCAAATGAAAGACTTTCACAGTTTTGGAGGTGCAATGTGGAAAATTGGACTGAAAATGACACATGGAATATAGAGTTACTCAAGTTCTCTCCAGGACCACAGCTTAGTCTATAACACAAGACTAAAGGAAGAGGTGGCTAAAGGCAGCCATATTGATGTTCTAAAATTGAAGAATGGATAAGAATTGGCTTTTGAAAAACTTATCTTTAGTTAAGGCAGCTCCAATTCTAGCATATTAGCACTGAGATTCAAAGTTCATTCTTGGAAATAAGCCATTAAATGGGTATATATATATAGTTTAGGATATCCAATCCAATCCAACCAAATCCAACCTAATCCAATACAATCCATTGTACTACAATTCAACCAGCAAAGATTTAAAGGATATTTTTCAATAGACAAAGAGGGTAGGGAAATACTTTAATTTTAGGCTGGAAGAGTTAATATAAAGCTTAGATAAGAGAAATCCTCTCTTCTCTAGTACCTTATAGTTTAGGAGAAGAATATGATAGAACATCATCAACAATACAATGATGATGATGCACATTTACATAGTACTAGAAGGGTAGACAAATATTTTTTCCTAAAACTTTTCTTTTTTCTAATATTTTATTTTCCACCAATTACATATAACACAATTTTCAATATTGGTTTTTAAAACTGAATTCCAAATTCTCTCCTTTCCTCCTCACTTCCTTTATTGAGAAGGAAGCAATTTGATTTAGGTTATAAGTATAGCAAAATATTTTTGTCACAACAATTTGATGAGATAGATAGTATAAGTCTTGTGTTCCCAATTTTTTTTGATAATATTAACTGACAGTCATACAGGGCTAACTACCTGCCAGGCTCTGTGCTAAGTACTTTAAAATTATTATCTTATTTGAGCCTCACAATAAACCAAGGAGGTAGATGCTATTATTACCCCCATTTTACAGATGAGGAAACTGAATCCAAAAGAGACTGTTTACTTTGTCTAGGGTTATACAGCTAGTATCTGAGGCTGGATTTAAATTTAAAGCCTCCTGGCTCTAGGCCTGCTATTTTATCCACTGTGTTTTGCTACCTCTAGAGATAATGAGGATGTGGAGAGGGGGAATGACTTATCTAAACTAGTAGCCAGAATTTAGTAAATGCCATACTTTTTAACATGTCACATTGTCTTTGTTTAAATAAATAATATGTAAAATAGTACATGAATAACAATAGTACATGTACTTAAGACATAAGTACAAATCACTGTCCAAGAAGGCAAAACTCATTGCTATTTCTAAATTAAGGAAAAGAGACGGCTTCACGTAGGAGATGATATTAGAACTGGGAATTAAAATATAAGTATTATTTTGATAGATTGGTTGGGGAAGGCTATTCAAGTATAGGGAAACAATGAACAAAGTCATAAAAGGAAGAAAAGTGACTAAAGCACAGGATATGTAAAAGGGTATAGTATGGGATAAAGTAGGAATGATTTGATGGCAAAAAATTATGAAAGAATTTGAATTTTATTTAGTAGGCAATAGAGAACCATTGCTGGATTTTAAGTAGAGGAGTGATTTTGCAAAATCTGTGTAAAAAGAAGTTGTTTTTGGCAATAGTTTTAAGGAGGAAATGAGACAGGAAAACCTGGAACTGGTAAGATTGGATTGGAAAATGCTATGATAGTCCATATGAGTAGTAAGAAGGGTATGTACTCGGATGATGACGTTGGAAATAAAGCAGAAATAGGACACAATATAGATTGTGAGAGACAGAATTGACAGAACTTGGTAACTGATGTGATATTTCTATATTCAATAATAACCTTTGGCAAAGAAGGCACTCTTTCCTGGTTTTTGTTTTGTTTTGTTTTGTTTTTGCCTTACTAAACCCGGAGTTCAGCACATACATAGCATATGGTACATATGGTATTCTTTGTGCAGAATACTGGTACAGAGCAGATGGTTAATGAATGCTTGTTGATGAATTGATGAAAGAAAGGAAAGAATCAAGTTTAAGAATCAACTTAAAGCTTTGAATTGCTGAAATGTGAAGAAAATGTGAAGCTATTCTTATTTATGGTTTAATTGGTCTCTTGATCTTGGAGTCAACTTTTACTTTGAAAGTAAATGGAAGTGATGAATCTTAAAGATGAAGGGATCTCAAGCACTTCTTCACTTCTCCACTGGCTAATCCTACACATTTTTCATGCTCTATGTGTGCTTTTCAGGAGATGATGTTTATACTAATCTGTTATCCTCAAGAGCTTTCTAAAAATAATTTTGTGCTCAACATTGACATGCTTCTCATTTGCTTTGTTATTTTAGTAAAGAATATTTAGTAAAGAATATTTTTTGTCTGAGGTTGTTTCTGACCTCATTATCATACATTATCTGATACATACACATATCTGATAAAATCAACCTTTTTGCATCAATTGCACTTTTCTAAGGAATGGTGATAGTATTATTGTCTTTACTTTTGAACATTTTAAAAGTTTGTCTAATTATTTCTTGTGTATTAGATTTTTCTCCCCAAGTAAAAATTATAATTTTTCTTCCCAAAGTAAAGCTAGATGGTGCTGTCAATAGAATACTGGGCTTGGAGTCAGGAAGATGTGAATTCAGATTCATATTTAGACTAGCTATGTGATCTTGGGCAAGCCACTTAATCTCTATCTTCCACTATTCCTTATCATATAGAGTTGGACATGACTGAACAATGACAAAAATTAAAATAATGATGATAAAAGTTTATATTAAGATAATGCTTTAAACTTTGTGAGCATTTTATAGATATCATCTCATTTGATTCTTACAACAATTCTGTGAGAAAAGATGATATATCCCCATTTTATAGATAAGAAAACTAAGACTCAGAATAAATTATTTCCCCAGGGTCACATAGTTTGTGTACCTTAATTTTACAGGAGAAATGATGATGGTGATGATGATAATGGTGGTGATGATGATGATGATGATGTGATGATGATGATGATGATGATGATGATAATTGTTAACTTTACATAGCATTTATTGCATGCCAGGGACTATGGTAAACCCTTTGTAATTATTATCCCATTTGATCCTCACAGCAATTTTGGGCAGTAGGTGCTATTATTATCCCTGTTTTATAGATAAGATAGCTAAGGCAAACAGAGCTTAAATGAATTGCCCAGGGTGATAAAAGTAGTAAGTGTTTAAGGGCAGATTTAAATTCATATCTTCCTGACTCCAGACATTCTATCCACTGTACTACTTAGGTCAGAGGAACAAAACTGACCATAATTTCATCTTATAATTGCCCATGGCTGTGAGGTTCAGATGTATTTATATAACCCAGTTCGCATAACTTTTAAGTCCTGAACTCTATTATCCATCATGTTGCCTCTTGAAAAACAAGGAAATAAAAAACATACATGAAGGTTTAAGAGATAGTCCTAAAAATGAAATAGTTAAGAAAGTATGATTAGATGTTACAGCTGGAAATGTTACATCAGAGATCATTAATAAACAAGCATTTATTAAGTGCCTACTATTTGCCTGGTACCATACTTTGTTTTTGTGGTTCTTTTTTTATTTGATAATTTCTTTATAACAATAATAATTGTAATATATAATCAGTTATATAATATATTATATAATTAATAATGTACAAATCATTGCAATTGTTATTTCTTTATAATTTCATCAAAATTCAGTCAGAAGCACATTGAAGAGAATTTTCTGGTTTATATTGAATGACTTCAAAAAGGGCAAAATCTATCTTGATGACTGAACTGGGGAGAACAGCCCTAGAGGGATCAGCCTGTATTTTTTGTGAAGCAATTGTAATCTCACCTCTACAAGCATATGGATAGAAGTCACTACTCAATTGAGGCCCACACCAAAATACCCCTCTCTTTTCCCTTTGAGTAAAGGCTTCAGCTTAAAAAAAGCTTTTCTCTAAACTTCTGACTTTTTCTAGTTGTATTTTTCCTTTCCAATCTCTCCACAATGGCAGTTCGCATCTAGGGTTTTACAAGACCCAGCTGCCCCACCTTCAGGCAGCACAACTCCAGTTATGAGCCTTGCTGGTGCTTAGAATGTTCTCTGTTTTAATATCACTGATCATTAGCCTCTGGCTTCTTCCAATTTGTACCAGCCCATTTAATAA
The DNA here is from genome assembly GCF_016432865.1 of Antechinus flavipes. Lineage (NCBI taxonomy): Eukaryota > Metazoa > Chordata > Mammalia > Dasyuromorphia > Dasyuridae > Antechinus > Antechinus flavipes. Next base: position 151,152,205 of record NC_067400.1, on the reverse strand, counting down.
TGGTAACCTCCCCACAGGATCCTATGATGGCAACTCCAGTTGCTCATGTACTTCCAAAAAATATCAAGCATGAGAAAAAATGCCCAATACCAAATACCAAAAACAAAAAGAACAAAATCCATTAGCCATGAATTGTGGAAGGTGTCCAGTTCTGGGAGTTAGAAGACCTATGTTATAGCCTCATGGTTGCATTCAACATTTTGAATATTTGAGCAGATTCCAACTTCACTGGGACTCAACGTTTCTGAAGGCAAAATGAAGGAATGGGACTGAATTAATTTTTAAATGTTCCCCATATACTAACATTCTATGGGTTCTATTAGTTCAGGCTCTTTCAGGTGACAATTCTGGGGTAAAGGGACAGAAAGGAAGTACAAGATGCCATGATTTATCTACCCTGACATACTCCTCAGTAACTGGATTTTTTTTGTTTGTTTTGACTTTACAAGCATGGGCAATGCTGAACTAAGGATAGAGTTTGTTCTGCTCAAGGGTGAATCCGTAGAGGTAGTGCATCTTTGAACCTTGAAATTCTACCCACAGCTCCAATGGGACAGACAGCATGGGAAGGGAAGCAGAAAGCACCAGCTTCTATTGCTGAAACAAGTTTTATCTTTGTAAATTATTTGACAGTCAAAGTTGGGGGAGTATTTGAAGTTGAGAGTGGGGATAGTGAGTAACAGAAGAGGAAAGGTGTGAGGGAAGGCAGATACAGCCTGGGTGACTCAAATAAAAGCTTTGCCAGCCAATCACTAATCCTTTTGAACATGAATTATTTGCAAGATTCTGTGCTAGACTCTGTGAGATGTCCAAAGATGTGTAAGCCATAACAATCACTGACATTTAAATTGCATTTTATAGTTTGCAAAACACATGCCTTACAACAATCTTTTGAGGTTGATACTTTGAGATATCAGTTGATTTATCATTCATCATGGCTATTTAAATAATACAGATCTCACTCTGTTTACACATTTTCTTCCTTAGTGGATTTTTTCATCCACCCAAAAGTCCTTCATAGGAGATCAATCCAATATATTGGGGAGGAGGCTTCTTAGAACCCAGATATTTAAACTAGTTTGCAACTCCAAAATGGGACTTATAATTGAATTTGGGGGTCACAAATTATTATTTTGGCCTAAGTGAAATGATTTTATTTTGGGGAGGAGGCTTCTTAGATCCCAGATGCTTAAACTAGTTTGCAACCCCAAAATGGGACTTATAACTGAATTTGGGGGTCACAAATTATTATTTTGGCTTAGGTGAAATGATTTTATTTTAAAAAATAATAATAGTTTTATTTTTCAAAATACTGCAAAAGATAAATTTAAACATTCAATCTTGTAAAACCTTATGTTCCAAAATGTTCTCCCTCCCTCCCCATCTGCCCCTTCCTCTAGACAGCAAGTAATCCAATATAGGTTAAACATGTGCAATTCTTCCAAACATATTTCTACATTTATCATACTGCACAAAAAAGAATCAGATCAAAAAAAGGAAAAAATGAGAAAGGAAAAAAGCCCTAACCAACCAACCAACCAACAACAACTACAAAAGGTGAAAATACTATGCTTTGATCCACATTCAGTCTCTATAGTTCTCACTGTGGATGTGGATGGTACTTTTCATCACAAGCATATTGAAATTGCCTTGAATCACCTCATTGTTGAAAAGACCCAAGTCCATCACAGCTGATCATCATATAATCTTCTTGTTACTTTGTGTACAATGTTTTTGTTCTACTCACTTTATTTACATATCAATTTAGGTAAGTCTTTCAAGGCTTTTGTGAAATCAGCCTGCTTGTGTATATTTATATACTATAACTTATTCAGCCACTTTCCAACTGATGGGGAATTCACTCAGTTTCCAGTTCTTTGCCACCATAAAAAGGGCTGCCACAGGGTTCTTTTCCCTTTTTATGACCTGTTTGGGATACAAGCCCAGTAGAGACATTGTCTGATCAAAAGGTATGCAGAGTTTGATAACGTTTTGGGCATAGTTCCAAATTGTTCTCCAGAATGGTTGGCTCATTGATTTATTATCAGTAAACAATTGATTTGTGTATTTATTTTATGTACTCATAATGAGGTTCATGTAAAAATTTCTTGGGGAAAAAGGGGTTGTAAGTAGAAAAAGTCTGAGAAGCCTAGCTTTGGATCAAATTCTCTTAACCTGAAATTTATGGCCCCAGAAGGAATATGTAGATAGATTGAATATGAATAGGAAGAAAATCAAATTTTTATTTCCATATAATTGGTTTCCTTTGCAATGCTCTATATTTTATTTAATATTTTTAAAAACAATATTCTCAAAAGAACATAAAGTTCACCAGACTACCTGTAGGGTTCATGATACACAGAAAAAGGTTAAGAACTCCGGTTTGTCAGTCTTTTATCATGTGTATAGAGGACACAAACTTTTTCATTGGTTGATTATCCTTTTCATTCACTTTGTGACTGTCCAGGTTTCTTGATCATACATCTTTCCTTTAAATTCCTCTTCCTATGTTCTTTATTGATAATATAATGTACTTTAGTAACATACATCACATACTACTCTATTGTCTGCTGGATAATGCACAACTTTACATTTTTAGAGAATGTAGTATTCCAAAGCCAGTAACAATAGAGCAACACTACAAGGATACTGATAGACTTTTGTTTCAGAGAAAAGCTTGGGTCATTGAAATCACTGTGCTGTTTTCCACAGGCAATTTTATGCATTCTTTTTCTCTTAGTCAATTCATCGTCTCACAATTGATAGAAAATACAGAGAACATAAGATCCCACTGTGCTTATTGTTTGTGAATATAAAAAAATAACATGATTCAGAAGAGTAAAATGTCTCCTTAAAAATTTCCAATAAAGTGTATCCCAAATATATATCAAGGGGTATGTGAATAGATTGAAGGGGTCTAAATACTTACATGAAGACTTTTCAAGTTTCTTTGAATGATGTGATAACAGAAATAACTTTGACAACTTTCCTATCATGGGAAGAAAAAAGCTTGATGTATACATTTTCTACCATTACAGTGGGTGTTCAATGCAGAGTCTGAATAGAAGAATTATTCTGTATAAATTATATGGTATCCAAATTTTTGTGAATGGCATATTTCTAAATGGCATCAAAATTTAAAATGTGAATCCTAAAGGAGATCAACTGTTATAAAAAGAGTTTTGTTTAATTATTTCAGATGGAAAAACCAAGTGGATGAAGAGCATCTTTTGCTCTTGAATGGACAACCAACCAAAAAATATTTTACCATTAATACATACCTCTCAGATAAACACAGCAAATAAAATAATGGGTTTGGTTCCAAATTGTGAGATAGGTAGTTCAATTATAATTTTTCACAGTTTACAAATGAGAAACTTCAGGCTCTGAGTGGTAAAATAATAAGGAGAAGGGAATAAACTCAGTTGGTACCAGACACTGTACTAAGAGCTTTACAACTGTTATCTCATTTTATCCTCACAATAATCCTTGGAGATACACACTATTATTCTCATTTTACAGCTGAGAAAGCTGAGGAAAACAGAAATTAAGTGACTTGCCTAGGTTCATTCAGCTAGGAAATTTCTGAGGCTGGTTTGACTTCAGATCTTGCTGACTCCGTGATCAAGAGTCTGTCTACTCTACTAACATTTGTTGTTTAGTTGTTTCAATTGTGTCCAACTTTTCATGACTCCATTTGGAGTTTTCTTGGCAAGGATGCTGGAATGAGTTGCCATTTTCTTTTGTGGATGCATTTTGTCAAACAAGAGATTAAATGACTTTTCTAGTCACACAGCTAGTGTTTGAGAGGGATTCAAACCTTTGGTTTCTGACCAAGAATAGTGATCTATTTATTACTGTACCCTACCTTCATGACTTTTCTTTAGCTGTCTTTTCACTATTCTTGTGGGTTAAACGATAAAGTGAAAGAATATAACATAATGTAGGTGATTACCTGTAGCTTTTGCCCCATCCTATCTTTGCACAAGTGAAATCTATTTAAAATGAGTAAGAGCAACCTTGAAGGGAAAGATGAGGAAATGTCGTGAAAAGAAACCATGCAATCTTAGGCACATATTTGAAACCTTGTAGAGAGACACTGTTGCTGGGCAGCCATCTTTAGTGACAATATTTAGCATATATTGTCTGTATATAAAGCCATAGAATATCAGAATTAGAAAGGGTAATTTAGTAAGATCCTGAAAGCCCTCTAGTTTTCTCCCACAAGTTACTCAAATGTGTCCTGATTTTCCCACCTTCATTCCTTTGTTCAGACTGTTCCCTATATCTGGGATACTCTTCCTCTCATCTTTGGATTTTTTAGTTTTCTTAATTCCCATCTCAGATGTCACATATTCCCTAAACCTTCTCTACTGGTAACAACTTTTTACTCTCATACTTCCCATAGCATTTGGAATGCACTTATAATCTAATTTTGCATGTTATGTATATCCATGCTTATTTTTAATTCTGATACTAGACTGTAAGCTCCATGAGGTAAGGAACCCCTTCAATTTTGTGTATCTACTGGAACAGTATTGAATATACTATAACATATGCTATATATGTATATATATATATATATATGTAATATATGTATATACCATAAGTAGGTGTTTAATAAATTTCTGTTATATCTAATTAAATGATATATGAGGAAACTGAGGTTGAGAAGGGTAGAAAATTTGTCTGAGAACACACAGCTAGTTATTGATAAATCTTGGAACCAGAAATCAGGTTCAAACCATTGCTCTTCCTATTAAACTATGCTATGCTACTGTTCCCTGAACTTGGCAGGTCTCTCTTGCTGCCTTCACCTTTTATAATGCACAGTATTGTACCCTAGGAATGGAAGTCCTAAGTTGCCATTTTTACCATTTTCCTGATCTTTGTTGTTGCACCAGATAGAATAGTGAGTCTGGACTTGTGGGGAACAGAGGACATAAACTAAGCAGTTTTGACAAACCTGTTTGTTTCAGTTTTCTCATCTGTAAAATGAGCTGGAGAAGAAAATATCAAAACTCCAAATGGGATCATGAGAGACACAACTGAATAATAAAACAATGAAAATATGCCCTAGATCATGTTTATATAGCAGGTAAGGGTTTTCTAAGAATTTTTCTTACAATATTTTAGTAAGAAAGCATAAAATAATATAAAGAAGCATTGTATTTGAAGTCAGAGAAATTAGCCAGCTCTGATTCTTACTAATTGCATGATAACTTTGGGCAAATGACTTAACATTTTGGCATTTCAGTTTCCTCACCTATAAACTGAAGATGTTGGACTAGACAAGTTGTTTTGAACTAATATTTAAGGTCCATTCAGTTTTAGTATCTGAATGATAGATAATAAACCAATAAATAGTTATTTTCCAAAAATCTATGCGAAGCTCTAGTGTTTAGGGTTTTCTAGTTTTTGAGGCTTAAATCTCTGGCTATTTCCTATGCATATAGACAGGGAAAGAACAAAGATTGACAGAGACCAGGAAGTGTTTTCTCAGTCGTGTTTCTAGTCTTTGCCATAGAAGATATAGCCAGCCCTCCAAAGCTCAGAGGAACTTTGAGGGACTCCTTGAGTCCCAAATGTATGCCTATTTTCTATTACCCTGACTTGTAGTTCATCCTGTACTGGTGGTTTAATGGTCTTTGGAGTGAAAAAGACAAAGAAAAATGGCTAAAAGAAAGTTGAAACTTAAGACAAGTAAGGAGATAGTATGATAATACCTTCCTGTACTTGTTGAATTCAAGTCACCAGGGCAGGATCCATTAAAAAAACTGGATAGCTTTAATTTCAATCCAACAGTCACTTCCCAACAAATATCCTAGTACCAAATAACCTTAAGTATGAATTACATTGCCTACTTTAATAGTGTGATATTAAAAGAAACCATTGCATTTGACCAGAATTTGTTGATTTGACATATTTCTTTATATTGTTCTAATCATGGTACATTACAGTTTTTTGTATCTTTTTGTATGTCTTCCTAAGTTTCTTTGAATTCCTCATATTTGTAATTCCTTACATCATACCGTATTCATAATATATCTTCTTGTCAAAGAAAGAGTCCTTTCTTTGTTATTTCTGCTCTTGGATTTATCAAATACCAGATTGCTGTGCAAGCTTTTTTTTCCCTAGGTCTTGCTTATCTAGTTCATTCCACTGATCAATTTTTAAAAATCCTTTAGCAGATAGTTTTAAAAAATTATTGCTTTGTAGTCCTGAATTCTTACTGTGCCTGAATTCCATTATTCTTCCTCTCTTCCTCACCCAACTCCCATTATATCTTTTGGTATCTTGGCTTTTTTATTCCTTCAAATGAATTTTGTCATTATTACATCTAATTCTGAAACTCTTTGGCATTTTGATTTAATACAGTACTAAATCTGTAATTTGGGTAATTTAATATTTTTTATTGTATTAACAGGCAAAAGAAGTCAGTATCCAATTATTTCTCTTCTTTTATCTCTGTAATTGTTTTTATTGAAGTCCTGTGTAAATGTGCTCTTTTATTATCTCTCCCTCATCTTTGGTTTCAGTGACCTATCAGTCATTTTTTTGTTCTGTTCTTTTCAGTTCAAAGTTAATTCTTCTTAGCTTGGAAAAAAGAAGCAAAGTAATAGTTAAGTACAGTTATTCCTTCCATATTGCAGGAGTTGGGGGCATGATGTCTGTGATATGAAAAATCCTTGTAAATATTTTGGTCCTCCTTTCATACAAGAGAAGTATGAATTTTTTTCTTTTATGGGCTGTTTATAATACCTTTTTTGTAAAATTTGGGTTAAGCATTTAATCTGTATCATCTTCTGACATTCATGACATTGGTAACTTCTGCAAAACACCTCCAAAATTCCAGTTTAATTTCTTATGTTGACCTGTGATATATTAAAACCATGATGGGGAAAGTTGAGATGTGAAGAATCAGGATGTAGAAAGTTGAAATGTAGAAACTTGCAACATGGAAGGGATAGCTAGATAATTGTACCTCAATTTTCTCCATTTCATGTTATCAAAATTTTATTGACTTCATGTCATATAATTCTGGCTCTTTGGGACTTCTTTTCTTTTCCCCAATATAGTTATGAAAAATTTTTTGTTGTCCTTATTTTTCTGCAATAGTCTCAGTCCATTCTAAATTTTAGTGATACTGAAATTCTTCTTACCCTGGTTTGCTTTAAGGCTTCATTTCCTGCCCTTTCTTCTATCCTTTGTATTTTTGAAAAATCCATGTTAGCTGATGAATTTTCTGTGAATGCATACCATTCTCATGAAAGCATTCACCTTTTCCTTTTATTTCCTTTCATGACTTTAGAATTTCATTTTTGGAAGCTTTTCATCTTTCCTAGTCTGATTTCTCTTGGAGAAGTTTGATCCATGGGACCTTACCTTTCCTGTCTCTAAAACACTTTGAAATTTGCTTTGCCAAAATCTAGGCTGTATATTGGAACATACATATTCCCTTCTCTCCCACATTATTCACTGTTTCTTCTCCAAAAACCAATTCTTTTTCATTGATGAGAATAGCCCTATGAATTAAGATTGCTCTTGTAGTCTGTGAGAGCATGCATGGCATAGTTTATAGAAGTCTTGAAGCCAGGAAGACTTTTTTGATTTATGTTCCCCCTTTGTCATGGTTTATGGAGAGTTGACTTTGTAGCCAGACGTTCTTGGTTCGAATCCACTGCAATATATTATTTACAAGACCATGGACAAGTCTATCTGGCCTCTTAGTGTTCTAAACTTTGAGACTAAATTGGAGAGAAGGTGTTGACCTGCATTAGTAGAAGGAGCTTCCTTCTTTGGATCTGTCCTCGTCCTTGTGCCATATGAAAGAGTATTTAATTTTCTATTCTCTGGTTTATACTTGTTTCATGTGAACATTCTTATTTCTCCCAGAAAACAAAAGATCCCCAAAGACAGGGGCTTTTTCCTGGAATGAATAGAGTACTGTTTTGGGGGTAAGAAGTCAGAAGACCTGAGTCCTGGCTTATTAATTGTGTGACCATGGACACATTAGTATATCTTAGTCTAATTTTTCTTATATGCAAAATGAAAATAATAATATTTGTAAAAATTTAATGCTTCATAAAGCTTTAAACCTTGTAAAATAGGAATTATTGACAGGTTGATTCTTCAATACTTTTTAAAAATAGCTTTCTTTTTTTAATTTAGTATTTTATTTTTCCCCAGCCATATATAAAGGCATTTTTAATCATTCATTTTTAAAAATTTTGAATTCCAGATTCTTTCCTTTCCTCCCAACCTATCTTCATCTCACTGAGAAAGCAAGCAAGGTCATATAGGCTATATTTATGTAGTTATGCAAAAATTTCCATAATAGTCATGTTGTGATAGACCTCTCCTCCCCCTAAAAACCCCTCAAGAAATATTAGCAAAGTGTGTTTCAATCTGTATTTAGACACCATCAGTTCTTTCTGTGGGTATGAATAATATTTTTTTTTTCATGATTAGTCCTTCAGAACCGTCTTAGATCATTGTATTGCTGAGAATAGCTATTCACAGCTGATAATCTTAAAATATTGCTGTTACTTTGTACATAGCACATTTCATTTTGCATCAGTTCATGTAAATCTTTTCAGATTTTTCTGAAAGCATTCTGCTTATCATTTCTTATAGCACAATAGTGTTCTGTCATAATCATATACTACAATTTGTTCAGCCTTTCTTCAGTTGATGGGCATCTCCTTAATTTCCAATTCTTCACTCCCAGAAAAGAGCAGATGTAAATATTTTTATCTGCATAAGTCATTTTCATTTTTGTTTTATTTTTTATCTCTTTTGGGATACAAACTTAGTAGACTGGTAGATTAAAGAGTATGCATAGTGTTATAGCTCTTTGGGCATTGTTCCAATTGTTCTAGTGAATGGTTTTATCAGTTCATAATTCCACCAACAATGCATCAATATCTCATTTTTTTCACATCCCTTTCACCATTTCTCATTTTCTTTTTCTGTACTATGTGACTTGCCCAGGGTCACACAGGTAGGAAGTGTTAAGTGTGCTTTTCTGTACTATTAATCAATCTAATAGGTAATATCTCACTATTGTTTTAATTTGCATTTCTTCAATCAATAGTTAGAGCATTTTAAAATATGACTTCAGACTTCATCTGAAAACTTTATTTCCCTCCATCCTATTCTACTCCTCTCAGTTTATTCTATCATTTTTCTTCTTTCATCCTGTCCCTCCTCAAAAGTGTTTTGCTTCTGACTGCCTCCTTTGCCCAATCTGCTCTTCCTTCTTTTAACCTTCCCCTCTTTCCTTGTTCTCTTCCCCTGCTTCTTTCCGGTAGGGTAAGAAAGATCAGTACTTCTCAAACTTTTTTTTTTTTTTTTTTTGCTTGTCATCCCTTTGTGCCTGACAAATTTTTATCTGACCCTGGGTATAAAAATATATAAAATAGATAGATATACAAATATGCAAATACAACCCTATATGAGGCCATGACTCACAGTTTAAAAAGCTCTGAGATATATTTCTATATCCAATTGAGTGTGTATGTTATTTCTTCTTTGAGACAGTTTTATAAGAGTAAAGGTGACTCACTCTGCTTTATTTCTCCTCTCTTCCCCTCTATTGTAAAAGCTTTTTCTTGCCTCTTTTATGTGAGATAATTTACTCCATTTCCCTCTTTTACAGTTTATTCTTCTCTCATCTCTTAATTTAATTTAATTTTCTAGGTATTATCACTTTATATTGAACTCACACCCTTGCCTTCTGTCTTTCTATCTATATCTGTATCTATTCCTTCTAACAGTCATAATAATGAGAAAGTTCTTATGAGTTACAAGTATCATCTTTCCATATAGGAAGATCCTTCGATTCTAATCATAATTTTAGAGTTGGGAAGATGAAGCCTAGAGTAATTCAGTGACTCACTCAAGTTCACACAAGTAGTGTTAGGGCTGGATTTAGAATTCTGACTCCAAATGCAGTGCACTTCTGTTGTGAAACTTTGACTTCCACCATACAACTTTTGCTTCCATATCTTTCAGTGAGCTATTTTCTTACTCAACAGAGTCAGTGTCATATAGTGAAAAGATCAGGCACGAATTTAGATGAGTTGCTTTGAAGCTTGGATTCCATCACTTATCACCCAGGTATCCTTGGATACCTCTTCCATCTTATCTGTAAGATGAGGGTAATAATTCTAACTCTGATGACTTAATAGAGTTGTTAAGGAGAGTAGATGATATGTATACAAAGCACTTTGTAACTGAAGCCCTAAATAAATGGAAGTGGCTCATCCTTGACTGAGTGGAGAAAAATGCATAAATTGGAAAAAGACAAGTTCCCCTGTAACACATGAGATCATAATTGTAAAGCATTGACGAGTTTGTTGCAGCATGTAGTTTCTAATACAAAAATTCGTTGGGTGTCTATTAATGTCACGACTAAATATGTGTCTGCTGTTAAGTGCCCAGGAAGCACGCTAACTTTTGTTTGAGGAGATGGAATAGGGGCACTCAGAAGGGAAGGAAGAGGATTCTGCAGTGAGGTTGCCTAGCAACGAAAAACTCATCTGTTCAATTTCATTGACACTCTATGCTGAACATTCTACATCATGGGAAATTAGTCTAGAGTTTCAGCACACTGTTCATTATTGTGACTTGTGACTGTTCCATGTAAATAAGTACATAGGAATATGTTCCTTGGAGGGCACTTCTTTATCCTATAGCTATCAAGGTCCAGAGAAGTGTCAAAATTGGAGTGAGAAGGCAGGGGAAAGGCTATTTGGAAGACATAGAGATTTTAGCTGCCAGACAGGATCAAAGATTTCATTTTATAGTTCATTTTTATAATCCTTCAATTTGTCATATATATGAGGAAATAGAAGTTTAAATTTAAGGGACTTATTCAAGGTGATACACAGTTTCAGAAGGAGGATTTGAATCTGGATCCTTTGACCACCAGTACATGGAAGATCATTGGACAAGCATTGACACCACAAATGTAGCCAAGTGTTTTAGCCTGTTACAATACTTTCTTCCAAGACTCTAGTTCTACTTATGTGCCTTTTTTCTTTTCTTCTATTTCTGGTTTGCCAGCCTCTTAGTTCTACTTCTCACTATTCACCAGATTTCTTTCCTTCACCATGGTCTTCATTTTCAATATTACCTTGGTACCCTGACCTTTACTTTTAACTATTCTTTCTGCCTCATTGCTTGATTGGGTAGTGTTGACCCTGGACAATACACAAATTTGGGATTAATTTCCTTTAATAAAGGGCTCTGGTTCCTTGTTTTAATGACAATGATCCAGAAAACTTTGCATTAGTTTGCCTTGATGTCCTAAAGTAATGTTAGCACCCTTTCACCATTCAATCTATTAGGTAATTTTAGAAAAGACTACTTTAGCCAAAATGCAATCAGTAGCCTAAAATTATTTTACAAGTTGAGATTTAAAAAAAAGTTATCATTGGACATGAATTTCTTTCAAACTTGACATCAAAATCGAATTAGTTAAATATATGAAGGAGCAACTCATTTTCCTCTGCAATACGTAAAACTTTCTATTTTGGAGTTATGGTTACAGAATTCTGCAGTAAGATCCAAGGAAAGACAATGAACTCAAAATCAAAGTGATTTGAATATTAATGATATGTATAACTATGAGCAAGTCAATAAACCTTTCCGAGACTCAGTTTCCTGAGTCTGAACTCCAAATCTGCTACTTGCTACTTATTTGACCTTGAACAATTTGACATTTCTTTTGGCTTCAGGGTTGTTTTTGTGGGGTGGGAGAGGCCAGTGAGTTTCATTCTGATTCCTGGAAAAAATTCTAAATCTATCTCTAACATATGTCTAAAGAAAAGATTAGTGATGACTAGGAAAAGAAGCAATGATTACAAAGAGTCAGCATGGCTTCATCAAGAAAGGGAGTAAGCAGGTTAGAATCTTCAGCTATAAAATAGATGACATTGTGGAAAACCCACTTATTTTAGAGTTAGAGAATTCAGTTTAAATCTACCTCTGACATTTTCTATCTACGTGGATTTGAACTAGTCAAAAGTCCAGAGGAAGCCTCAATTTACTCATTTGCAAAATGAAAGATTTGGACTAGATGGCCTCTGAAGTTACTTTCATCTTTAGATCTATCATCCTATGGCCACAAAAGTTCACTTTCAGGTCTAAATTCTGTGACTCCCACTTTTGAAATCTAGGCATTGATATCTGTTGTGTCTTCTTTACAGAACTTTAACTATGTGAAAGCACTTTGTAACTTTAAGGGATTACACAAATATAAGATATTACTTTGTTGTTGTCTGGAGAAAATCTGTAGATTTTCCTGCCTAGTTTTTGCTGAGATAAATGTTCTCTAAACATGTATTCTTTCCACATTCCACACTTTATACCTTCCACATTCTATCTTCTAGTTTCATTTCACTTTTCTGGAATCTGGTGGGAGCCTTTAACTTCCATCTACAACCTTGTTAATTGATGCCTCTCTGCCTGTGATATTAAAAGTGGAGAGATATATTAGCAGAAAATCATTTATCTCCTTCTAAAACACATGGTCCTCTCTAGCCCATGTTCCAGGAAGATGGAAATAAAGGCAGAAAAGGTCTTGAAGACAAAAAAAAAATAGAGTAATTTGGTACTATCAGCATAGTGTCAAATATTAAAGCTTAGAAAGAGCTGAGATTGTAAAGGAAAATTAAAGACAATAAAATATTTTAAGCTATACCAGAGCAGAGAAAAATCAAAGAAGGCATAGCATTGTTGCTTGGCATGATAACTGACAAAAGAGAAGAGGGAGATTCTTGGATCGAATTTTGTTTTTGTCTTTGCCAAGGAAAAAAATGGCTTTTAGACTGAAGGGTGCAGAACAAAAATGACAAATGGTAAGTTGACACCCAAAATAAGTAAGGATATTATGTCAGCAACATACTCGATAAACTCATGCTACCTGTCCCAGATGAACTATATTCTTTTGTATGGAAAGAATTGGTAAGTAGGTTTGTAGCACTACTGTTATAGATTTTTGGAAAGCTTGTTTGAGATCAAGAGAGGACTGAGAAGGGCAAAAGTTGCCATTATTTCACCATTCCCTCCCAAGTAGAAGAGAATGGTATGTATAAACTCTAGGCCAGTGAGTTTCATTCTAATTCCTGGGAAAATTTTAGGATGCTTCTCTAAAGAAAAGATTAATGAATGGCTAGGAAAGGAAACAGTGATCAAAAAAAGTCAGCATGACTTCATCAAAAATAAGTCATAAGATTCTAAGCTCATTACTTCCTTTGCTCTCTCCTTCTCTTCTTCGTTCTTTCCTTCCTTCCTTCCTTTCTTTCTTCCTTCCTTCCTTCCTTCCTTCCTTCCCTTCTTCCTTCTCTCCCTCCCTTCCTTCTTCCCTTCCTCTTTTCCCTCTTTTCCTCCTTCCTTCCTTCCTCCCTCCCTCTCTTTTCTCCTTTCCTCATTCCCCCCTCTGATTTTCTTTTTCTTTTTTTTTAATTTTTATTTAATAATTACTTTATATTGACACTCGTTTCTGTTCCGATTTTTTTCTCTCCCTCCCTCCACCCCCTCCCCTAGATGGCAAGCAGTCCTTTATATGTTGGATATGTTGCAGTATATCCTAGATACAATATATGTTTGCAGAGCCGAACAGTTCTCTTGTTGCATAGGGAGAATTGGATTCAGGAGATATAAATAACCCGGGAAGAAAAACAAAAATGCAGATAGTTCACATTCGTTTCCCAGTGTTCTTTCTTTGGGTGTAGCTGCTTTTGTCTGTCATTTATCAATTGAAACTCAGGTCTCTTTGTCAAAGAAATCCACTTCCATCAAAATATGTCCTCATACAATATCGTTGTCGAAGTGTATAATGATCTCCTGGTTCTGCTCATTTCACTTAGCATCAGTTCATGTAAGTCTCGCCAGTCCTCTCTGTATTCATCCTGCTGGTCATTTCTTACAGAACAATAATATTCCATAACATTCATATACCACAATTTACCCAGCCATTCTCCAATTGATGGGCATCCATTCATTTTCCAGTTTCTAGTCACTACAAACAGGGCTGCTACAAACATTTTGGCACATACAGGTCCCTTTCCCTTCTTTAGTATTTCTTTGGGATATAAGCCCAATAGAAACACTGCTGGATCAAAGGGTATGCACAATTTGATAATTTTTTGGGCATAATTCCAGATTGCTCTCCAGAATGGTTGGATTCGTTCACAACTCCACCAACAATGCAATAGTGTCCCAGTTTTCCCACATCCCCTCCAATATTCATCATTATTTTTTCCTGTCATCTTAGCCAATCTGACAGGTGTGGTGGTATCTCAGAGTTGTCTTAATTTGCATTTCTCTGATCAATAATGATTTGGAACACTTTCATATGAGTGGTAATAGTTTCAATTTCATCCTCTGAAAATTGTCTGTTCATGTCCTTTGACCATTTATCAATTGGAGAATGGCTTGATTTCTTATAAATTTGAGTCAGTTCTCTATATATTTTGGAAATGAGGCCTTTATCAGAACCTTTAACTGTGAAAATGTTTTCCCAGTTTGTTGCTTCCCTTCTAATCTTGTTTGCATTAGTTTTATTTGTACAAAGGCTTTTTAATTTGATGTAATCAAAATTTTCTATTTTGTGATCAGTAATGGTCTCTAGTTCATCTTTGGTCACAAATTTCTTTCTCCTCCACAAGTCTGAGAGATAAACTATTCTATGTTCCTCTAATTTATTTATAATCTCGTTCTTTATGCCTAGGTCATGGACCCATTTTGATCTTATCTTGGTATATGGTGTTAAGTGTGGGTCCATGCCTAATTTCTGCCATACTAATTTCCAATTATCCCAGCAGTTTTTATCAAATAATGAATTCTTTTCCCAGAAGTTAGGGGCTTTGGGTTTGTCAAGCACTAGATTGCTATAGTTGACTACTCTGTCTTGTGAACCCCCCCCCTCTGATTTTCTCTCTTTCCTTCTTCCACAGAAATACTAAGCTAGTAACCAGAGGAAGGCTGTAGATATAATTTGGCTGTATTTTAGGAATGTATTGTATGAAAAATTTAATGCCATTCTTATTAAAAAAAAAAAAAAGGATGGAGCTAACTAAGATAGATAGTCCTTCAGTTTGATGGATTTGGGAGAGGGGTTTTCTGGGAATATGGTAGAGTAGGTCAGAAAATTCCATGCTCTCCAGATTTCTTCCACAAACGAGACAAAATAATGTCTTAGGTTGAATATAGAGAGGTAAAAATAAACAAGAGATGGGGCAGAGCAGTGGTCCTCCAGGGACAATTGAATAAGACAGAGGAAAGACCTTAGAGATAAAGTTCTGTCAGAGTGCAAACACTTCTTCTGAAATAACAAACAATAAGCCCTGGGGAAAGCTGGGTTGGGAGGTAGCCTCAGTCTCAGCCACAGTAATTCTCACCTTACAGACAGTGTGGGAGGGGCAGACATCGAGATGACCAGGGGAAAATTGAAGGACCTCAGCTGCTGAGGGACACAAAGCTCAGCAATGCTGCTGAGATGCAGTCCTGGCCTGTGGCTGATGGATGAGAAAGAATCAGCATAGGCCTGGTGAGTACAGAAGCAGTAGAGTAGCAACGCTGATGGCTGTGGGCACTTACAGAGAGCTGAGTTCCTGGTTTCTGTTCCAGGTCAGAGGGGAGAATTGAAGGTCACAACCACTGGAAGGTGCTAAGAGAGCAAGAATATTTTCATCATAGTGTGACTGAGGGCCCTAACTGTGGTTTGGAGGGGTAAATGACTGACAAGTCCTGAACAAAACTCAAAAAATAACAGCAAGAAGCACTATTATCCTCCACACCCCAGGACCAGAGGTGATTATAATAGCAAGCTTCTAAAATGTATATATATGCAAGCAAGCAAAAGCAAAAGAACACAATCATGGAGGAGGTCTTTTTCAGAGGAGAGTCCTGAAGCAAAAAATGCCTCTCTTATTCCAAATGTGTCCAAAAAATTTCTTGGAAGAACTTTAAAAAAATTTTTAAAAAACCAAGTAAGAGAGATTGAGGAAAAATTTGAAAAAAGTAAGAACAATCCAAGAAAACCAAGAAAGTCATGAAAAGAAAGTCAACCAACTGGAAAAAGAGATTCACAAAGGGGAGGTGAATGACATTATAAGATACAAGAAGGGGAGGTGAATGACATTATAAGATACAAGAAATAATATAACACAGTAAAAAGAATGAAAAAAATAGGAGAAGATGGATTTGAATTGCACACCTGGACTCAAAGTTGTTTGCTGATATTTCATGTCAACCAGGAAAGCAGTCTCCAGAACAATGCTTCAGGAATCTGACCATTTAACATTTTTTATTAACAGTTTGTGTAAAGACATAGAAATTAGCAAATTTGCAAAAGACAGTAGTTGATGAAGAAGAGTTAATACACTGATGATAGAATCAAAATCCAAGAAGATCTCAACATATTAGAACTTTGGGTGTAGCCTAATAAAATAAAATCTAGAAGCAATAAATATGTGAAAATAATTGATCATGAGAATTCCTGGTCTACTTGATGACTTCTTGAATTAATTTGATTAGATTTTAGAGTGTGAACTTTTATTTGAAGGAATCTAAGGGACATTTTACAAAGGGAAATGGAGGCATGGCCAATGATAATTTACTGACAGCATATAAAGAACTTCTGACTGGTTTTCAGTTGCCTTCAAGATGATTGACTGACTGGGATACAGGGATGGATATGTCAGAAGAACCATCCTTCTTCATGGTCCACAAGTGATGCACGGTCTGTAAACATAATCTAGTTTGTCCTCTTTTGGACTTCCTTTATTATTTCTCCTACTCATAAAGCAGACCAACTTGCAATAGAGTACATATGATTCTGGGAAGTCTCTTCTTGATATGAGGCCTGCTATCCATTTACTGGGGATAGATACATAGGATTGCCATATCCTTTTTCTAACCTAAGAAGAGAAATTTTAAAAGTTGACTTTTCCAGTCCAAGAATTAGCAATATCTAGAGCACTAATAAATTTTCTGCAAAAATTCTTGGAAGATGCACACAGGTATGGGCTAGTCTGAAATGATAATTCATGGAACATTTTCATGAATCCCTTAGTCCTGTATAAGGAGAGCATGTTGAGTTTCTAAGCAGCAAGCTTGGTACAATTTAAGAAGTACAGTGATAAAGAAGTACATTCAGAGCAGTGCGATCAGGATGTTGAAGAGTCTTGAATACATGTCATAGTAAGAACAGTTGCAGGAATTATAGAATCTAATACCTGTATCTGGAGAACAGAGTGAGTGCCTGATAACTGTCTTTAAGTACTTGAAAGAATGCCATTTAGAAAAAAGGGTTAGACTTGTTCAGATGGTAAAAACAGGAGCAATAGGCAGAAGTTATGAAGAAGAAAATTGAGGTTTGGTATAAGAAAAACCTTTCTAATACTTAAGAGGTTTCTAAAATAGAATAGGCTTCTTTATAAAGTAGTGAACTTGTTTTGGAGGTCCTGAAGCAAATTGTAGTAGGTACTCATTTTATTTATCAATTCATTTGATTGGCTTCAGAGGTCCCTTCTATTGATAAATTCACTGAAAATGCTTACTATTTTGAATTACTGGTTCGTTTCATTCTTCTAAGAAGTTTCCTTTAAGTCATTATTGAGATGCATACACACAAATATAAATATATACATATATAACATATATACACATTTAATATGTATCATTAGATATTGACAACTATCAATCTTACATAACCATCTATACCAAATCTGTATGATGATCATCAATACATGAATTGAGAACACCCTCAATACAGGTATGAATAGGAAAAAATAATGTTTCTTAAATGAAATTCAAGAGTGGATCTTTTTTTAACTTCACACTTAATTTCACAAATGACTTAAAGTCAGTGGGCTTATTTTAAAATTGTTGATTATTTTTTTAAAAAGCATTTGCTTCCGCAGAACAAAGAATTGTCTTACAGGTTTGTACAACAGATTGTTTTTCATCCAGGCATTAAGCTTTTCCAGAGATTTTTGGATGAAATAACAAGAGAAATAGTTCAGTTCAATGATCCTCTGATAATAAACATCAAAATAAAACTATTTCCTATGGATGGTGAGATACACCAGATGTACTAATTTGTGGATGACATTTTGGTGAATGCACCAAGCCTCAAGACATTGCAGAACCACCTAGAAGATATTTGTAACCATTCAAATGAGCTTGGTCTGTCTATTCAAACAAGATAGATCTAAAGGCAGGTAGGCAAATAAATCACTTGGCCTGATGTCACAGATGCCTGAGTTTACATCTGGCTTCAGGTATTTACTAGCTGTGTAAGCCTGCATAAATCACTTAACCTCTGCTTCAGTTTCCTTATCTTTAAAATGAGGATAATAATAGCACTTACTCCAGGGTTGTGATGAGGATCAAATGATCCTCATCCATATTGTTAAAGTATGTATTTTGTCTAATTTGCTCTGGAGAGCTATTAAAAGTTTTTGAACTGGAAAGTAATATGAATCAATATGGTATAATGGCTTTGGCATAAAAAATTGCTTTTGAATCTTGATTCTACCACTTTGAACAATTCACTTTATTTTTTTGGACCTCAGTTTCTTCATTTGTAAAAATGAGAGTGTTTGATTAGCTAACCTCTAAGTTTCTTTCCAATCTTAAATCTATGGTTCTACAATCAGACCTATGCCCCAGGGAGATTATTTTAGTACATGTACCAAACATGGATTAGAGAAAAGAGAGACTAGGTAAGAGGTTAGAATAAGTACTCTTTGCTCCATCAGTAATGGACTTTGAACATTTCTTTTCTATTTCATTTTCTTCCTGTTCTTTTTTACCTTGGAGAGATGGTATGATTAGATTCTACATGGGAAAATTATCTAGCCTAAGTTTTGGATATGATAAAGTTAATATATTTTCTTGTTTTCTTAAACTAGATTCTGAATGTGAAAAACAACATATTTGTTTTTGAATCAACAGGTATTTATTTATGAGCACTCTTTTAGGCACCATGGGGAATACCAAAGAAAGATATAATACAGTCAGTGGCTTCAAGGGGTTTGTACTCTTGCTCTACATCAGGGATTCTTAAAAAAAAAAAATTGCTAGGAGAAGAGGAAATGGGAGAAAAATTCTCTATAGAGAGCTTGTTATTAGCTGTTAAATTGGTTTAAGTTCTAACAGTAGCCCTAAAACTTTCAAAATAGAAATAATTTGTTTCATGGTGTGAGTCATCTCCTTGGAAAGTGGGCACTGTGTATTCTAGCGGCAACACAGCAAGTACAAAATCTGGGGATGGAGAAAATAAAAGTTGGAATGAGACTTGTCACAAGATGAAGCTATGTAATCAAAAGTACAACATGAACCTTCCTTTTCTAACTTGTTCTTAGGTTTTATTGTTCAGCTAGAAATGCTTGGTCAAAATGTCATTGCTAGTTTCTTAAGAGTTTCAGTTTTATGAGGACTTTTCTGTCTGCCTGAATCTGTTTTTCTCTATGTGCTGTCTGACTTGTAAACCATTTTTTTTTTTTTTGGTTTGTTTTGTTTCTTGGCTTTTATTTACTGCTAATGTGCAAAACTCAGTGCTAGGTATCAGGAAAGAGAAAATAATAATAAAATAAGATATAGTCCTGGTCTTCATGGGGATTACAAGTTGGTTGAGGGATAAAATATATCTTACTCATATCCTCCAAGTGTCTCCCATGCACATCACTATATAAAGTCACAAGCTTTCATGAAAGACATAACAAAGAAATCGTCTCATATTAATATCAGGCAAAGTATAAAATGAGACATAGCAAAGGGGTTAACTATTGTCGTGGAAGAGATCCAATGTCAAAGTCCAAGTCAAGAGTGATTCTCTATTTGATGGATAATGGAGTTCTCCAGAACATATACATTAATAATTAAAATGCAAAATAGAAAATTGGGAAGAACAGCTGACCCTAGAGTTAGAGGACCTATATTCAGATTCTGTCTCTCTGATTCATTACCTGTGTGACTTTGGGAAAGTTATTTCTTCTCTCTGAGTTTCAGTTCCCTCTTATGTAAAATAAGGGATTGGATTTTTCTCATATGTAAAATGACAGGGTTGGATTAGAGGGAGACCCCCTGAGGCCCTTCCAGCTACAAATCCAGTTACAAAATGTTCTTTTGATGCTACTAAAATTTGTATATTATGGAATCTTTTAAGAATAAGATAATTTCTGCTTGAGGGAATCAAGAATTTGAATTGAATCCTTATTGATGGACATGAATTCAACAGTTAGAGGTCAGGGTGAGGAGAAAAAGAGGAATTTTTAAGCAAAGGGGATGGCAAAATAGAGGTCCCTTTCTCTTTTCTTTGATCTCTTTGAATATAGATCTGGTCTGGTAGTAGATTTATACTACATAAATAGATAAATATTAAAGGTGTATGAATAAACATTTTTTAAGAGATAGTAAGGAATACTGGATAAAAACAAAACAAAACAAAACAAATTAGATCACTGCTCTAGGCAACTCTCCAGGACTATAAATTGTAGCATAATTATGGATCTGTGTCAGTAGAAAGTTCCTTCACCAAGAGTTTTCTTTATCTAGTAAGTCACAGGTCCATAGTTACCTTCCTCATAAAATGTCAGTCCTGTCTGTATCTATATTTGGAAATGTATTCTTTAAATATAAATGAGTAATTTGTTTCTGCAGATCATATTTTTGTGTTGTAATAAGTGTTGTAATTAATTTTCTGACAATAAAAAGTAGATGTAATAAAAATCTATTAACATTTATCAAACACTTAGATTCTCTTTGTTCTACATACATGATAGAACTATCTACAGAGAAAGCAAAGGAAAGCTATGGATATTCAAAGGAAAGAGTGAAAGGAGTCAAGGTAAAAGGCATAAACAAATTTAGGGAGATGGGAGAAAGTACAAGGCAGATTCTGGGAATAAGTCGCATACCACTGAAGACCAAGGAACTTTATTTGATAGATAGTAGTCATTGAAATACTTTAAGCAGGGGAAAGATATTAGTCCAATGGTTTAAGAAGATTAATCTTATAATAGGACATCTAGGTGGCACAATAGATAGAACATTGGGCTTGGAATCAGAAAGATTCATTTTCATGAGTTCAAATCTGGCCTCAGACACTTAACCATGTTTGCCTCAATTTACCCATCTGTAAAATGAGCTGGAGAAGGAAATGGCATATCACTTTAGTTTCTTTGTCAATAATACTTCAGTTAGGTCATGAAGAGTCAAACATGATTGAAATGACTCAACCATAACAAAACAACAATTTTGTAATGCCATGGAAAACAGATTAAAGAACATTTTGACTAGAAACGAACAAACCAATTAGGAGGCTGCTACAATAGTTCAAGCATCTAGCAGTAGTGACTAACATATTTGTAGCACTTTAAGTATTGTGAAATGTTTTCTTCTCAGCTTCTAGGGAAGCAGCAGAAGTGTCTGAAGATGAGGAAAGTGAGATTCCATGAGGTTAAGTAATTTGCCTGTGGGCTTATAGTTGTTTAGTACCTAAGGGAGGACTGCTGACTCAGTTTAGTGCCCTATCCATTGGAAGACATATTCTTTGAAGACCTTTCTCAGGAACATGTTCCTTGACACTCTCCCCATTGGGGAGAAATCCTGGGAAGGCAGAGAGGAACCAAAGCTGAAATAAATACTAGGACGAATAAGAACAGAGACAAAGCAATAAATCCCACCCTTCTTAAGACTATAGAGAACTGACTAATTCTCCATGTCCCATTAATGTGCAGTAGGAGGTAGATATTAGCCAAGTTTCAATACAAGTATAACTTGCCTTAGTGGGGAGAATCAGAAATTAAGGCCAAATTGGGTGGGGGTGGGAGGTGCTAGCAAAGGGAGGGTTGACTGACTTTGACTCTGGAGCCCCTCTACTCAACAAAGCTTAGAAAGGGGTGCAATTGGGATGTATTATATCTCTTTTAAGTCATGCTTGTTCCTTGTTATTTTACAGCATGTATTTTAAAATTTTTTTGGGGAGTCATTCTTTTTATTTACATTATCATAGTTATATATATAAATTGTATGTATATTTGTATATATATACAAATATATGTATAATATGCATATGTGTATCTTTTTTTTACAAACATATACATTTAATATATAAAGTGTTTATCTGTATACTCACCTTATATTAACACATATTAATAGGATAATATAATGTGAACATACATTATATTATATGTGTATTTTCATACACAGGATTCATACAAAGTAAACACAAAGTAACTTTGTATGGTAATTGAAGTAAGTCTTCAAGGAAAGCAGGGATTCTAAGAGAACAAGAGGAGAGGGAGCTCATTCCAAGCATGCATGAGCAGTCAAGTGGGAAATAGGGTGTTAGTATATAAAGAACAATTAAAAGTCAGATTTATTGAATTGTAGAAGTTATAAAGTCAGATAATATTAAAGAAGATTTAAAAGATAGAAAAAAGACAGGTTCTGAAGATATTTCATGTCAAATATTATATAAACATAATGAACTTAACACAGAGCTTTTCAGTTTCCCCCAAGTCATTGTGCAGGATATTACATTTTATGACAACCCTCTACTTAGTGATATTGAATTTTGAGAGCCTAAAGAAATAGTTTATTATCCTGGTATATAGTAGGTGTTACTTTCCCTTTCCCTTCTTATCAATCAATGACTCCCTTGGGGGTTGTGAAACCTCTGGATCAAAGAATATAGGTATTTTTGGATCAAAGAGCATAGACATTTTAATCATTTTATTTATGTAATCTAAAATTGCTTTTTTAAATGATTGTTATGCTTCATTGTTCCACCAACAATGCACTAGCATAGTGTAGTGTAGTGTACTGTACTTAAATAAATTCTTTTCCATGATTGTTAATCATTTGTAAATCCTTCCTTCCCTCCCGCCTTCCTTCCTTCCTACCTTCCTTCCTTCCTTCCTTTTTCCTTCCTCTCCCTTCCCTCTCCCCCTCCCTCCCTCTTTCCTTCTCTCTCTCTCTCTCTCCTCTCTCTCTCTCTCTCTCTCTCTCTCTCTCTTTTTTCTTTCTTTTTTTAGAATTCTTTGTTCGTGTCCTTTGGTAACTTAACAAGTAACAAAAAAGTAACAAGCAACAAAAGTTAAGGGGGAATATGTAGTACTATTCATGCTATCTCTCCTCAATGTAAATATGTTGTACATTTTCGAATTTGGTGACCAAGTCAAAGTCTGAACTAAGCCTTTTGTCTTTGTCAAAAACAAAACAAAACAAAACAAAAAACAATGAAATGAGGGGTGTAAAAAATAAAAAGTTCTATACCAGCAAAGGTTGATCGTGTATTTTAAGGGAAAGAAGGCACCTTGAATAAAATGAAACTCCTGGGATGATGAGATGGTTTAAGTCCAAGAACCTTATTTATTGAATCTGGATAGGAAGTGTTGCAATGAGTTTGTCTGCCTTGAAAGAATGGTGGTTAATCCCATGGATCTACATACAGATCAACTGTCCTCTTCAAGATCATTAAATTTGGAGTTGGAGGTGAACTTTGAAATTACATGATCAAAACCATAACACTTCATTTTATAGATCTAGAAATTGAGGTCCAAAGCATTTCAATGACTCATTCATTCAAACTCAGAATGTGGATTGAACAGTAGATAAAAGCTTAATGGAGGAGGGATTGCCAACAGCACAGCTTAGTCTATCAATACATACTGAAAGAATTGTGTCTGCTCATTCAACTGAGGCTGGATGCTATAGAACTTTTAGATTCTGATCATTGGTGGATATCATCTTTGAACATGTAGGTGTCTCTGCTGTTTGAGGTTGTCCACTATTTGTCTCTGAATCTAAAGTTTAGGATCTGAAGAACACAGTCCCTGCACCTGTGGAGTGCTTACTCTCCATTTTTGCTTGAGTTTCATGAGGATTGCTTAGTATCAGAGGCTTTGGTCTTTGTCTCAGATTGTGATGGTATTGCCAATATTCCCTGTGGAATTAAATTTTATTGTAGGGTCTTTGTCTATGGTTATTGTTGGGAATTGAGCTTTTGTGTCAGTGAAGTCAATGGAAGCATCTAGCTGCTGGACAGAAATTCAAGTGGTAATTGCTATGGGAACAGCGAAATGGTAGGAGCTATTAGGAGTGAGGTGTTATTTCACCTCTTATGACATTGAGACCAAGCAATGCTTTAAAAAAAGACTTTAGGATACATTTGTTAAAAAAAAATGTCAAACCTCAGAATATAAAGTGAGGGAATAAAAATTCAGATGTATTGAGTATCTGAGCTAGGAACTTCAAAATTTTAAATTTTTTTGGTAAACTTTTGACTTCACTTTGACAAATGCATTTAACATTTTATCATCTCCCATTTTTCTTGCATGGCTTCTTCCTGCCTGCAGAAAAATAAGAGAAATAACCCATGTACTGCTCTTTTTACCTTATATCCTGTCTAGAGAGGAGAGAGAGAAATGTTATTCCATTAGTTTCCTCTTGTCCCCAGTAATTCCCTTACCAGAGCTGCCTTAATGTCCTGCATCCTCTACAATGAGGTTATCCTTTGATGTTGATAATCACCTTAAATTATTCTTTGTTGATTAGCAACCCTCTAACCCAGTCACACCCTTCACATCTCAGTGCTCCCAACTTTCATTGTTCATACTTCATTCTCCATCCTCCACTGCTCACTCTCTTATTTTCTTACTTCTCAATCCAACTTTCCCCACCTCCTAATGTCCCATTCTAAAGCTATTTATCCCTTCCATTGTGCTCTCTGGAAAGTCCTACTCCATAGATAATAAACTTGCTTTTGTCTTAAATCTTTTCCTTTTCCCCTCCAGATGTCTTCTGTCTCTTATTGAGATTTTACTCTCCTAAGAATATAATCTTTCCAGAAATGGTTGCAATAACCCATCCAATTCAGTGGTCAAGGTGGAGAAGTTGGGATACTTCTTGTTCTCAATCGTTACTTGCAAGCTCTCTCACTAAAACATCACTCAGGAATATCTATTTTGAAGTTAACTCAATCCCAATTCAACATCCGATCAAAATTCTGGTCTCTGTTGTCTGCAGATCTCTGGGACACTCACCTTTCCTCATAAAGATTAGTGCCTGAATCACAATATTTTTCTCCCCAACTTCTGTTTTTATATCAGGGAACTTCAGCATACATTTTTACTATTCCCTCAAATACCCTAACTTTCTAAAATTTTTCAACTTTCTCATATCTCATCATCTCCTCTGCCATACTTCAGCTACATACAGATGCTTCTATCCCTGATCTTATCATAAATAATTCCATTTCCCTGATCACAAATTCCAAAGTTTCCTTATTTGCTCAGTCATTATACTTTTTCCTTAGTCTTGTACCTCCCCAATTATGACCTCCAATCCTTCTTCCCCTTAGTTCTTTCTCAGGCAATCACTCCTTGCACTGATGACATCCTCTTCCTTTTGTCATTTTGATCCCTTAGAGGATTGGCTTATTGTTCTCTTCTCTCCAAGTCTTTTGTCTCCTTATCCTAATGATGAACTTGCCCTTGGGAAAGACTCTTTTTGGATTATTCGACCACTATCGTTTTATTGCATAATCTTAACTGGGATTTTATTGCTACAAAACAATCATTTTATACTTCCCTAATTGACTCACTACAACAGCTTTTCCAGACCTTTTTCCTTCTTAGCTGACAATCTTGTCTCATATTTGACTGACAAAGCTGAGACCAAACACTAAGAACTCCTTTTTTCCTCATCTCACACATCACTCCGATGTTTTCTAGAGCTGTCCTCTTTTATCCATCCTGAATGAAGACATGGCCTTCTTGTGATGACAAACCCCTCTACATGCATGCATGAGTGATCATATTCCATCCTATCTTCTCCAGCATTTGTCCCCTATATTATCCCTGTTTTTTCAGAAGTTTTTAATTTCTCTCTGTCTACAGGTTGTTTCTCTGTCTTCCTCATCTTCAAAAACCCCTCACTTGATCTATCTGTTCTAGCTATCTATCTTCCTATAAAATTCTTCTCCCTTTTATGGCTAAACTCCTTGAAAAGGACATCTATAATTGATATCTCCTTCTCCATTCCTCTCATTTTCTTTTTACTTCCTGTTAGCTCATTGCCAAGTTCATCATTCATTTGAAACTATTCTCTCTAAAGTTACCAATGATCTCTTAATTGGTAAATTTAATGATTTTTTTTTTCCATTCCTCATTTTTCTCAACTTCAGCCTTTTATATCTTTGATGATTTTTTTCTTCTTCATACTCTCTTCTTTCTAGATTTTATTTTTTCCTGAGGCAATTGGGGTTAAGTGACTTGCCCAGAGTCACACAGCTAGAAAGTAAGTATTAAGCATCTGAGGCCACATTTGAACTTGGGTCTTCCTGACTTCAGGGCCAGTGCTCTACCCACTGTACCATCTAGCTGCTCCTTCTCTCTAGATTTTCATGGAATTACTCTATCATAGTTCTCCTATTACCTGTCTGAAAAGTCTTTCAATTTCCTTCAATAAATCTTCATCTAGGACATGCCCATTAATTGTGAGTGTCTCCCAATGGTCTATCTTACATTCTTTTTTCTTCCTTTAGATTATTTTACTTGATCTCATAATCTTCCATGGTTTCAATTATTATTTTCTATGCTAATGATTCATAGATTACTTATCCAGTCCTAACTCTCTTTTAAGCTCCCATCTTTCATTTCTATTTGCTTATCGGTCATCCTTTCAGGCTCACAATCTAAGTGAAATTCTTATTTTCTCTCATCCCCTGCAAAATCTAAGCATTTGCCAACTCCTTTCATTTCTATTCTCATTGCATCTCTTGTATAAACTCCTTTTTCTGCCCTGATATTACCACCATCTTGTTCCCATTCTTATCACCTTATACTTGAGCTATTACAATACTAATTTGTTTGGTCTTCCTATTTCAAGTTTCCCTACTGTAGTCCACTTAGCTGTCAAATTGATCTTTCTTAAGTGCAAGTCTGACCATGTTATATTCTCCTCCCTCTTTAGTAAGTTCCAGTGGCTCTATACTATCTATGCTATATTATAAAAATCCCATGTATGACATTCAAAACCCTTCATAACACTGGCTCCCTCCTACTTTTCCAATCTCATGCATCTGTTTCCCCAACCCATTCCTAATCTGGGTCTAGTAACACTAGACCCCTGCGATTTCTCACTTAAGGTACTCCATCTATTGATCTGTGAATCTTTACGTGCTGCCCTACCCCCTTAGAATCTCTGCCTTCTGGCTTCCTTTAAGTCTTAGTTAAATTCTCTCCTTCTGAAAGAAATCTGTGCCATTCCTCTTTAGTCTTAATACTTTGCCTCTGAGATTACCTTTAATTTATCCTGTATATGTCTTATTTGTACATAGTTGTTTCCATGTTCTCTACCCTTCTTCAACTGTAAGCTCCTTAAAAGAAGGGAGTGGGTTTTTTTTTTTTTTCTTTTCTGTTTTGTATCCTCAATGATTAATCCAATGCTTGAGACATAATAGTTGATTACCAAATGTTTGTCAACTTACTAACTCTGTATATTATGTTATATTATGTTGTGATAATAGTATGGCTATTTGGGCAGAAGGGGAGGAGGCTGTGTCAGAATGCAAATTCTTCTTTCACAGTAACCATATGGAAGCTACATTAGTCAAATAGAAGTGCACATATTTGGGGACTATCTGTTGCCATTTTCAAAGAGTTCCAGTGCCAGTTCTTCCATGGCTTATATAGAATTTCTACCAAATGTGGAGATTTGGCTGTAGATCACATAGTCATTAGCTATCCTTCTTGGGCTTAATATAGCATTACTAATTGGATTTTTAAAAATCTCTAAACAAAACAAAATGGCTAAAAGCAAGTCCAATTCATCTATTTCAAATGTCTTTCTTTTTACTTATATTTGTATCTCTACTATTTAGCACAGTGCCTGGCATATAGTAAATCCTTAATAAGTCCTTCCTCCCTCCTTCCCTTCCTTCCTTCCTTCCCTCTTTCCTCCCTCCCTCCCTCTTTCTTCCCTCCCTTTCTTTTTTTTCCATCCTTCCTTCCTATCTTCACAGTATCCTACTCCTTCATTTTCTCCTTTCTCTATTACCATTGATCTAGAATAGTCTCATGTTATCTCTGTCTAAAATCTCTTTCAATAGGCAGAGATGGAAGAAAGGACAATCTATATGGGAAAACTAGCAGCACAATAAAAAAGACCAGAA
Organism: Antechinus flavipes; assembly: GCF_016432865.1. NCBI lineage: Eukaryota > Metazoa > Chordata > Mammalia > Dasyuromorphia > Dasyuridae > Antechinus > Antechinus flavipes. Next base: position 151,124,007 of record NC_067400.1, on the reverse strand, counting down.
AAAAGTAAAATCAGGAGTATGATTTCTATACTCAGTGTCTAGTGCCCCTCCATCTTTTTTTTTTTTTAATTTTTTATTTAATAATTACTTTATATTGACACTCGTTTCTGTTCCAATTTTTTTTTCCCTCCCTCCCTCCACCCCCTCCCCTAGATGGCAAGCAGTCCTTTATATGTTGGATATGTTGCAGTATATCCTAGATACAATATATGTTTGCAGAACCGAACAGTTCTCTTGTTGCATAGGGAGAATTGGATTCAGAAGGTATAAATAACCCGGGAAGAAAAACAAACATGCAGATAGTTCACATTCGTTTCCCAGTGTTCTTTCTTTGGGTGGAGCTGCTTTTGTCCGTCATTTATCAATTGAAACTCAGATCTCTTTGTCAAAGAAATCCCCTTCCATCAAAATATGTCCTCATACAATATCGTTGTCGAAGTGTATAATGATCTCCTGGTTCTGCTCATTTCACTTAGCATCAGTTCATGTAAGTCTCGCCAGTCCTCTCTGTATTCATCCTGCTGGTCATTTCTTACAGAACAATAATATTCCATAACATTCATATACCATAATTTACCCAGCCATTCTCCAATTGATGGGCATCCATTCATTTTCCAGTTTCTAGCCACTACAAATAGGGCTGCTACAAACATTTTGGCACATACAGGTCCTTTTCCCTTCTTTAGTATTTCTTTGGGATATAAGCCCAATAGAAACACTGCTGGATCAAAGGGTATGCACAATTTGATAATTTTTTGGGCATAATTCCAGATTGCTCTCCAGAATGGTTGGATTCGTTCACAACTCCACCAACAATGCAATAGTGTCCCAGTTTTCCCGCATCCCCTCCAACATTCATCATTATTTTTTCCTGTCATCTTAGCCAATCTGACAGGTGTGTAGTGGTATCTCAGAGTTATCTTAATTTGCATTTCTCTGATCAATAATGATTTGGAACACTTTCATATGAGTGGTAATAGTTTCAATTTCATCCTCTGAACATTGTCTATTCATATCCTTTGACCATTTATCAATTGGAGAATGGCTTGATTTCTTATAAATTTGAGTCAGTTCTCTATATATTTTGGAAATGAGGCCTTTATCAGAACCTTTAACTGTAAAAATGTTTTCCCAGTTTGTTGCTTCCCTTCTAATCTTGTTTGCATTAGTTTTATTTGTACAAAGGCTTTTTAATTTGATGTAATCGAAATTTTCTATTTTGTGATCAGTAATGGTCTCTAGTTCATCTTTGGTCACAAATTTCTTTCTCCTCCACAAGTCTGAGAGATAAACTATTCTATGTTCCTCTAATTTATTTATAATCTCGTTCTTTATGCCTAGGTCATAGACCCATTTTGATCTTATCTTGGTATAGTGCCCCTCCATCTTATAAGATGCTGACAAATTAATAACTGATCATTTCACTTTCATGGTCAAATTCCTTCACTAGAGCTTCCTTGTTTACAGGGTAAAGTTTAAATCCATTAGGGTGGCACTAAGTCTCTTTTTGATCTGATCCCAACCAAACTCACTACCCCTCCTTCATAGAGTTTAAATTCTAGTTTGGAGTTTCTTAAAAATTTTTGTGTCATGGACCTCTTTAGCAGCCTGATAAAGTATATGGACCCTCTTTTCAGTAATGTTTTTAAATGCATAAAATAAAATACACAAGAGTATAAAGGAAAATAATTATATAATTTACAAATATAAAAAATCAAGTTCATTGAACCACATTTCTGGGTAAACTAGAATACTCCTGATTTTACTTTTTTCTGATATGTTTTATTGTGCTGTTGGTTTTCCCATAAAGATTGTCCTTTCTTCCATCTCTGCCTATTGAATTCTTATTTAGCTTTTAGGGTACACACAAATGTCACCTCTTCTATGATCTTCTTCTGAACTCCCATAGATTTCTTTTACTTATTATAGTTATGTATAAAATATTATGTAACTTTATTATTATATCTGAAATTTTTTTCCTTCCTATCTTTATTTTATTGTAAATTCATTTAGGGTAGGATCTTGTTTTAGTCATCCTTATGTCTCTCTGTAGTACCTAGAATAGGTCCTATTGAGTGGACACTCAGTAAATATATATATCAATTGAATGAACAAATAAATGAATGATGCTCTAGTTGGAGAAAATTCTACTTTTTTTCCTGTTCAAGGTCATTGAATATTCCCACTTCATTGAAACCATTTCTAGAAATAGATAAAATGACCCTATTTTCTGAAATCAGACTATCATAAATATCTTCCCTTTTGCTGATGACTGAGTGGTCCTTGTGAAAGACTTAATAATTAAGCAGAAACTCTTATACTTATTGGAAATGCAAGATTCAATTCAAGAATACTCAATTGTCAAAACTTCAGTCTCAGTGCTAGAGAATTCTGGGAAATATAGATTCTTTAGACACTAAGCTAGAACTCAAAAAAACTCAGAAGAATTGGGTTGTCCCATCTTTGTCTTCCATTAACGAAATGGTTAGATTTTCTGCCTCTAATCTCACATCTCTGTGCTCAAGTTTGTAAAATGAAGACAAGAGTAGAAGATCTCTTAAATCGCCTCTCTACTCTAAGGTTCTATGTGCTTTTCAGATTATCTTGGCTCTTTTTCTTGGCTGTAAGCTCAGGGTGAAGGTTAGAGTCAGGATCTGGGAGTGAAAATAAAAATGATTAGGGTAGAATTGATGGGCAGGTCTGACTGCTATGAGTATTGATGTTGTCAGTATCTAGGCAGAATCATTCTTAGATTTTTTTATTATATTCCTATGTACCATGAATGGTGAGTGAAAGTAATGTCTCACATAATTTGGCCCCACATAATTAGTCTGCAGGCCAAGTTTTATCATATATCCTTTAATAGGCAGTTGTACAGACTTAAGATCTTCCCTTGATGATTACAAACCTATAAAAATTCTGCTTTCCAGAAAACTGAGATAAAACAAACTGAGCCTGCTGCTGAAGCCCCTTGTTCAAGGCAGTTAACACAAGACCACAAGGGCAGTCAGGTCACTTTGAGTCCCACGGATAGAGTAGATATGTTTTGTGAAGTTCTATTATAAAGGTACCTTGAACAGCAATCCAGTATGAATCTCATCACACAGGAAATTTAAGTGAACTAAGGTAGCCAGAAATGAGCTCAGAACCAGCAAGGGATGGGATTTCTTATTTGAGTTTGTATAATCATTTGCCAATGAGATTCTAAAAGAGAAGGTGGTGTAATGGTTAGAGTGCTAGACCTGGAGTCAAGAAGATTCATCTTCCTAAGTTCAAATCTAGTTGTGTGACCCTAAGCAAATCCTTAACAGTTTGCCTCAGTTTTCTCATCTGTAAAATAAACTGGAAAAGGAAATGACAAATTCCTTTAGCAACAAAACCCCAATTGGGTTCATGAAGAATTGGACATGATTAAAAAACAATTTAACCACAACAAAAACCTTGTAAAGGAAATTGATAATTTAGGTTAAGATGGTGCTAAATAGATGACCTCCAAGACTCCATGATTCTATGACTGTACCACATTCAATTGCCTTAATTCGCTCCTATTGAAGGATTGAAGATTATGGTGATTTTGTTTTTAAATCTATAATGCTTTTCAATTTAAACAGGATGCGGAATGTGAGATGGATAAACAAATGGGCCCAGCCTTTGAGGCTACAGGGTCTGCCAGGTTTATCTAAAACTCTATGAAGGTCAAGATTGTATTCTAGACCCTTTCTCTTTAAGAAGAAAATGACACAAGGATCATTGTGATGGCCACTTTTCTTGTTCCTAAAGCTATTCACTGAGATGTTTCAAGAACCTCTATCCATCCCTTTATCCTTTCCTTTTTTCCCCTTCTTTTCCCTTCCCCCAAAGTTTTATTGTATGCTTTATGGTCAAATCTGCTCTTTTTTTTTTTTTTTTTAAAGTTGTTGTTAAAAAGAAGCCAAATAAATCATTCTTATCAGCTTTAAAACTCAAATGACAGTTTTAAGTGGAAAAGGCTCAAACAGTGACAATCAGTAATTTGCCCAGGACATTTATGCAAAATAGAGTGACCTAAAGGCAACTGAACCATACTTTAATTCTGTTTCATTGATGCTAATTTAAAACAGAAGCCTGTAGAACAGGATAAGTATAAAGCCAGGAGGAACTAGATAAAATCTGACCTCCTCCTTGTACCAGGTTTCTAAGGGGTTCTAGTCCTTGATTTAATAACTGCAGGGGCTGCTGCTGCATCTCCCCTGCCTGGTGCCTGCCCCAGCAAATCTTTCACAGCCTTGCTGGTGGGGATTGGTTTTGTCCCAAAATTAAATCATTGCAACAACAGAAGCAGAGAGAGCCTGGGGAAACAAATGCAGGGGCTCTCCCCAGGTGTCAGTGACAGATATGCTTATCAACAATTTCAGGAAAACGTGTTTTTCTCTCAGCTCATTGGACCTGGGTGCTTTTCATTTTCTGTATGCTCACTCTTCTTCCAAATCTGCAAGGAGCAGTGAATCAAACCTAATGGATAGCTCCCCACTTTGCCTACTGGAGATGGGGAAACCTAGCTGGATGGGAGGGCTGGAAAGAAGCTTCTTATAGGCACTTGGAGCTCTATGATGAAAATAAATGATTCTGTTTGGCAGGCCAGAACTGTGGGCTTTATGCCAGGTCCTGTTGCCCAGGTCTGCGACAGGTTTGATTCCCAGAAGTCCCTAGAGACACTGTTAAGTACCTGCTGGAACACAGGACTGGTAGAAGCCTTTAATTTGATCACAGGCTGTGTTTTCAAAATTGGGAAATAGAAAGTCAACTGGAGAACTAACCCTCCTGGCAGATGATAAGTGAGAAAGCATTATCAGTTTGATACAAATGGAGTGAGGCTGCATCTTTACATTTCCAGAATCTCTGTTGTGAATAATAGTGAATGGAGTGGGAATGTAAATTCTCAGAGTTTCACCACTTCATTGGCTGTAGATATACACCTCTGTTCAGGGCTGACAACATCATGGATCAGGACAACATAGGATTCTCCAAAGCCTGGTTGAGTCCACTAATGTATATATTCTATCTCCAGGATAAGTCAAGCTAAATTAAGGAAAATTTGTAGCTATAAGGATGACTAATTAATTGTTGTTGTTGTTGTTGTTGTTGTTATTATTATTATTATTATCATTTGTTGTAGCTACTCATGAAAACTAAGGTAAAGATGGTTTTTGGCCTGTGTTGTGGAGAGAGGGCTCATGCTATTGAAATTCTTGTATCTGAGCTATTCAGGCAAGTAGATGAAAGAAGTATCTTTGGAATAAGGTATATTTTTAGAATTAGAAAAATCTCTTTAATATCCTGAAGCTGAGGATAACTTCTAGGTCAGGCCTGGCCCAATTTGAGAATTGGAATGAAAGGAGATATTTGTAGACCATCAAAAAAGTCAACAAAGGATGTTTACTTACCTATGACATAGAAAGGATATTCAGCAAGGATACAGAATTAATTCAATTGGTCATATCTTCCCTGACTTCACATTTTCCATGGTGGGGAGAAGTACATGTCAAACTTATGAGGGAAGACTAACAATAACTAATAAACAGACTAGTAATAACTAACAAGTGTACTAACTTGTATGAAGTAGTCATTTTTTAATAACAGTCATTCATGGACTCTGTTTAAGATGATAACATAAAGTCCATTGGTCATTCTGAGATTTGGGTTACTCTTAGAATTTAAGAATGCCTTTTAGAGTAGCTGAATATTGTCACTTTGAAATGATATATTTTGGCAGAAGAATCATTGGGAGAGAAGTCAAGATACACACACACACACACACACACACATATTCTCCTCTCAAGTCTAAAAGAATAGTAATTAATTGTTAATATTAATATTACTGTTTTATACAATTAATTAATAATTGCTTACAGCAGAGATAATGTTTTAAGGTCTGTAAAGAATATTACATATGTTATTTGATCTTTACAACTCTATAATTTTACATATGCAGCAATTGGGCAAAGTGGCCTCTAACATACCTTCCAGTTACAAATTTATGATCCTATAACCATAAATTAAGTTTTAAAGAGATTAAAATACTTGCTTAGGGCCCATAGCTATTAAGCATCTGAGGCAGCTTTTGAATCCAGAAATTCCTGTTCCCAAGCCTAGTGTTCTACTTACTGTGACATATTTCCTCACAGCACTGCCTGCTTGTGTGTGACACAATATGAGGGTCAGGGGCCCTTATTTTCCAAGGCTTCCATTGGTAAAATAAGAGTTTTCCCAAATGATCTCCAAGGTTCCTTCCAAGCACTCATAGTCTATGATCTGATGAATTATTTCATGGGGAATAATTCATAGAATCATATGTTGTGATCTAGAAAGGACCATAGAGATTACATTCCTACCTCAATTTCATGATTTACAGATGAAAACTAGAGGTGTAGAGCTGAAAAATGAAGGGAACAAAAATACTAAATGATTTGTCTTGAAGTCAAAAAAGTAGTGAATGACTAAGCTGGGATTTGAACTAAGGTTTTCTGAGTACAAATTGATAACTCTATTATGTGACCAAGTTACATAAAACTTTGAAGCTATATTGAAGGAAACAGTATACTGATTAGAATAAGGAAAAAAAAAAAAACCCCATCAGACTATGTAGTAGAAAAGATAAAGTAAATAAATTAATAAGTAAACTTAATCTATAAAATTAAGAGTTTGGAAAGATGCTAAGGTCTCATTCAGCTCAAAAGCTAATGAAACCCAAGTAAAAATTTCAGACCACAGATCACCTTAGCTCTGGGACATTGTAAAGGGGCAAACAATTGGGTTAATTTATGCTCATTTGAAGAGCCATCAGGGAATTGGAATTTATATATATATATATATATATATATATATATATATATATATATATATATATATATTATATATATATATATATATATATATATATATATATATAAAATAAATATCATGTAGAATTGAGGTAAATAAGGGAAGCTGCAGAAATCCACAAGACTGCATTCCAGATTGAGAGGGAGACAAAGTCCTGAAGGACCAATACTCACACTGATTTTATCATCATCAAAAAATACTGAAGTGCCTTTGTGACTGCTGCCCATATTGTCCCCATGACCATAGAAATAAATCCATGACTAGACACATGACTATCAAAAGCCACATTATTCTAGAAGAGCTACAGATATTCAGGGACAAGGGAAAAAGTCATCAGTTTTTACCCACAAAAGACTTCCTATTTTGGGAGAGAAAATGTAGTAGTTAGGGGGAGATGTGTTTAAAAATTTGAAAAATATAGAGTGTTTAGCTATTTCATCTTTTTCTAGGGAAGTAGTTATTAAGGAATGGTTAAAAGTTTCGCCCAATCCCTTTTTGTTTTCCTTTTTTTTCTTTTTTTGGAGTAATCAGGGTGGAGTGACTTATCTAGTGTCTCACAGTAAGTGACTGAGGTCACATTTGAATTCAGGGCCTCCTGACTGCAGAGCTGGTGTGCCCCCAATTCCTTTATTTAAAAAAAAAACAATTATTATTATTATTTTTTATCATGTACATTTCCTACTACATTCTTCCTCCACCTCTTCATAGGCAGCTAATTCCTTAAAAAGAGGAATTTAAAATAAAGTTTGGTGAAACTAATCAAGGATATCAAAAAATTTGACAAAGAAGAAGAAGAAAGTAACCTTTATTTTACAGAGTAAGTGAAAGTGAAAGGTAAAAATGACTTGTTCAACGTCACACAGAATGTCTGTCAGTAGCATATTTGAATTCAAATCCAACCTTTTGATTTCAAATATGTGATATTTCCATTATATCCAACTGCAAGATGAGTGAAATCCAAAGGTGTCCTGATAATTTCATTGGGGGGAAAATAAATACTTGACACATTTTTAAGATTAATCTTCATTTTAGGATTTTTTCTATCACTTTCTTACATTTAGATATGTAGGATTTGATGATTTCTGAGGTGCAAAATACTCATGCTGAAAATTTAATAATAGGTTTAGGTTCTCTCAAGCTGGTTTGAGTTGGCTCTAGTACACACTGGTTAAATCTGATGAAAGAATATAATCTAGAACAGGAAAATTCAGTAGGACCCTATTAAAACACAGCTCATTATTCCATGTATATTAGATCAAGTTATATTTAAAAGTATCTAGTTACCATTTGCTCTCTATAATCATGGAGATAGCATTGACAGCTATAACAAAGACATATAAATATTTTTGATGATGATGAGATGATGATGATGATGAAGACATTGATCTTTACAGGTTTTAACCTTCCTTTCAACCTGGAATGATATAGCAGTTGTTCTTCTCCCATGCATATATATATATATATATATATATATATATATATATATATATATATATATATATATATTCCAATCTTGCCCCCACAACAACAGCACTACAAGGTATTTTTATTATATAATAAATTTCCCTTAAGTATCTAATGTTAGCTAAGCACTGTTTTGATTGGAATAAGGAACACAACAAAGTATGAGGACAAAGAAATAGTGTGACAAAGACAAGGAAGTATAAAACAATTTGAATCTTATTCTCAAGATACTTTAGTCACGGAGGTTGTTGTTTGTCCTTTGTTTTTGAAGAGGACCATGATATCAGGGAGGTGATGCTATGACATGCAATTGGATTTAAGAGGGGGACAGCTGGGCAACGTCACCTGCCTCACTTTCCCCTCCAGAGCCATTTGGGTCCAGTTGCCAGATATAGATCAGGACCACTAGAGATGGCCCTGGATGCAATGGGAGACCTTGGACTTTTTAAGCTAAGGTCTTCCACCGGTCTCAGTTTGAAGGCATAGTCTAGTTAAGATGCAATAAGCAAAATAAGCTCAAGAGACATCCCCTCTAATTTCCCCCAAAAAACCGAGTTTAAAACAAGAATGGAGGAAGTTTCCCAAGGCAGCATATGATTAATCACCAATTTCATGTGAGGACAATAAATACTGCAGAAGGGAAGAAGAAGGATTGGAGCAGTGGCCTGTGAAAGGCTCTGTAGAGGAAGGCTTTATTTGTCTATGACTGTCCTTCTCCCTGGTGACATAGTTTGCTCTCTACCTTCTATAATATCATTGACAAGTGATCATTTGGATGTATATTAAATATACAGACAGCCTGTTCCACTTTTTCATGCCTCTAATGGCTAGGAAGTTTTCCTTACATGAACCAAAATCTGCCTTTTATGCATTTTGTACCTCACGACCCTCATTCTTCTCTCTGGGATCAGGCAAAACAAGTCTAATTAATCTCCATGACAGGCCTTAAAATTTCAAATGTAGGGAAAGTCTGAGGTTTTGCGGTGGCCAGAAAACAGGACAAGAACCAGAAGTTTTTGTTGCTAGAAAATATGCCTAATAAAGAAGGAATATGAACCAGGATCAAGCAAAAGTCTTGTCTCATTTTTGCTTTTTGTTCTTGTTCAGTTCCATTTCCTTGTTAATCCGAAAAGATCCTAGAAGTGAGGTGGGTTTCTTTGTCCTACCTTCCACATAATTTCTGTGGATTTTGGTTTTAATTCAATTTTCATTAAAAGGTGTGTCCTAATCTGGCCCCATAGGACTTTGAATCAACACCAGATATGGATGATTAGTCTAGAACTTTTTACTAGTTTTTGTTGGCAATTGTCTGGCCGATTGATGTTCAGTTATTTATTAAAAAGATCTATATTCTCCTTGTCATGGACTAACTTTCTAGTCACTATATCCTAACAGACACATAGGAGAAAGGAACAGCTGGACCTGAAGAAGCACAAAAAAGGCCCAGTAGATAGGAGATAGTAGCAGAGAGCAGCATGGTGGCCTGAGACAAATAGAGATTCTGAGCTGAATCAGAAAAACGTAGAGTGAAGCAGGGATGAGCAACATGGAGATTCTACGACCAGTGGAGGTTATACCCCAATCCCAATAAAGTGGATGTATCAGGGCACCAGCCTTGAAGTCAGGAGGATCTAAGTTCAAATCTGATTTTAGACACTTAACACTTCCTAGCTGTGTGACCCTGGGCAAGTCACTTAATCTCAATTGTCTCAAAAAAAAAAAAAAAAAAAAAAAAAAAAAAAGAAAGAAGATGAACATAAATAGCCCCAGGTCCTTCATCTGTTCTTTGTATGGCATGGAGTCAGAAAACTTAAATTCTAATCCGGAACCTGCTTGATCTTAGATAAAGGGCTTGATCATTCTGGACCTCAATTTCTTTACCTCTGAAATGGATCTCCAGTCCTCTCACCAAGGTTATCACCCTCTTTTAAATGGTTGACTTCTGGATGTCGCTTATTTTGGGCTAGGTCTATTCAGATGATTAGAATGAAATGGCACATGTATGGACTATAAAGTGAATAAAAATAAATTTACTAAAAATAAAAGAAGAAAGGAAACATTTTTTTAAGGCATTTGCTATATGATGGACACTGTACTGAGCATTTTATAAATATTATTTTACTTAATTGTCTAAATAACCTTGGGAGATAAGCATTGTTATTGCCATCCCCATTTAACAGCTAAGGAAGTTGAAGTAGATAGAGTTTAAGTGACTTGTACAAAATCCTACAGCTAGTGTCTGAAGCAATATTTGAATAAATTCTTTTTGACTCTAGGGCCAATGCTCCATTTTCTGAGCAAAAATTCCTGTGATTTAAAAAAAAGATACTAATTAAAATTAAACATTGCTTTCCTGCATCTAATACTCACCATGATAATTGTCAATCCTAAGTCAAATATGTATCCCTGGTATTGGAAATCCTCCTAAAATCCCCAGAGCATCTATTCTCCATTGGGTGGACTTTTTATATGCAAGGAGTCAAAGAAACCAAATCAACAATTACTTAATCTCCTGAGCTAATCCAATCCTCAGTGTAGCCTCCTTTTTTTTATTAAGGAAAAATCAGCCAGACTATTTAGCAACAACCCTTTTCCCATCCCTCTTAAGACTGGGGTGTGAGACTGATCCCATTGCCCTAGACAAGGTACAACAGAAATGGAACTTTTACCTCTTATCCTAGACATCATATTGTTCTTAATGCAGCATACAACAGAGAATGTAGAATAGCATATAGGCATTTAAGACCTTAAATCAGTTTTATTTTCAGAGCTCTTCTTGGATATTATATTCTAGGAATTACTGTTTTTTTCTTCTAGTCTTATTGCTGATATTCCCAATGGAATCAGGATTAATAAATCCATGGGGGCAGTTTTCTTCATTTCTCTTCTTTTGAGTTTAAAATCTTTTTTTTTTTATCAGATTCATGACATGATTACATTTTAAATGGCCTTTGTTAGGGAACTTCCATCCAAGACCAAAAGCTCATCATACATATATTTTATTTTTATTTATTTATTTTTTGCTGAGATGATTGGGGTTAAGTGACTTGCCCAGAATCACACAGCTAGGAAGTGTTAAGTGTCTGAGACCAGATTTGAACCCAAGGTCCTCTGACTTCAGGGCTGGTGCTCTATCTACTGTGCCACCTAGCTGCCCCATACATATATTTTAAAGCAAGGGTCAGCAATCAGAAAAATGATAGTATTTTCTCAGTTAGCTATTTACTTTCCAAATCTGCCATTCTCTCCTGAATCTTCCTACCTTAATCACTAGTAGTGATGAAAACACCACCAGGAGGGCTTCAGGTTTTTTGCCCAGAACTTTATTTTCTTTAAAAGTATGTCACAGAGTTTTTCTTTTAGTATATTTTGTCTGTATGTGAATTGCTGGGAAGGTAATAGTTGTCTATAGGTTTAACGAGCCTCAAGAGACTATCTTTTTCCACTTCACTACCTTCTGGGAAGACTCAAAGATTTTTTCTATTGCTTATGTTAGATTGACAAATAGCTGTCTCAATATTCCTTGGTGGGGAGCCATCAAAAACCACAATTCATTTCTTCTTTCTTATGATCTTTAATAGATAACTTCTTGGCTGATGGTACTTCTGGATCAAGTATCTTTGGAGAACAGAAAGCTTCTTTCTTTGTAGGAGGTTCAGATCTGCTTTTTGCAAGAACTTCATACCTATTACTTAGTTCCATTTTTTTAAGATTCCTTTCTTATTCTTTCCTTTCTGTTTCATATTTTTCTTCCTTTAATTTTTAACCAAAAAGCCTACAATTCTCTTGTCTTTTTGTGTGCTTTTTCTTTTTCACTCCCTCCATAAACAATTTCCATTCTTTCAAGAAATATTTATCCACCACATCCCAGCTATATAACCATGTAATATCAATCTTATGCAAAATTGTGAAATAAGTCAAGATAATTTTTAGTCCCCCTTTCCCTGGTCATTTTTGATTATCCCTAGTATACTTATGAACTTTACCTTTGTTCCTATAAATATTTGCTTCCAGGAAAGGATGTGATAAACTCCTTCTATCTGGATATAATTACTGATAAGGTTTTTGATATCACCTTTTTTCAGTATTTGTGTTTTAAAAGAGAATGGACCCAAAATCAAGGGGATGAGTTTTTAGTAGTAGAATTTCAAGTTTAGGCAGAATAGTAGGGAGAATAATAATTTTAATGCAGCTACAATGACTGCAGAGGATATCCTTATCATTTTTAGATTAAACTCCAGAATAATCTATGTGGTCCTGGTGTCATCTTCCAGGGATATGATGTATTTATTTAAAGGAATTTATTCACCCCAAACCTAAACAATTAGGTAATAGAATGCTGTATCTGGAGTCCAAAAATCTGAGTTCAAATTCTACTTTAAGCATTTACTTAGCTGGTAAATCTGGGCCTATTATTTCATCTCTTACCCTCAATTTCCTCACAGGTAAAATGGAGATAATAATAGCATTTATATCACAAGATTGTTGTGAGGATTAAATGAGATAATATATGTAGAACAAATGTTAAAGAGCTTACATTATTGTTTTTAGGGAAGAGTCCAAAAGTTGGATGATTTAAAGGACTTTCTTTGTATTGTCTGTATGCTTTATGAATCTGACTCACAAAAGAGGTAAAATAGCCTGTGGGTATGAATTATCCATATAAAAGAATTGTAATCATTACCTACCCAAAGCATGTAGCTGTATTCAGTAGAGAAGGAGTAGGTGGCTAGCCCTGAAAGGAAGATCAGCAGTTGGCAATACAGTGGAAAATGCAGCCTAGTAAATTATATCATCAGTTCTCCAGGGAATTGACAAGTATTGAATTTGGAGACAGAAGGGACGGTCCTGTTGAACACGACTCTAGGAACTGTATACCTCCCACCTGATGTATCGAAATCTGTGGGAGAATGTGCCCCTGGACTTAGGGAATGATTTTCCTTATTTTTATAAATATTAATACCTTTAATAGGACTCAAATGTATTCCCTAATTTGGTCTGGCAAAGATTGAGGTTGGTGGGCAGTGATTTTGAATCCCATAACATGCCTTAAATCTGGATGTAACTTTCTCAAGGTGGGCCAAATGGTCACTTGTGGTTAGTCAGAGTACTTTGTGACACATTTGAGGCTTACAGAAGTCTTTGGGGAAGGACTCCTGAAATTCCATCAATCAAATTTGCCTGTTCAAGTGTTAAGAGTTAGGTTTAATTACAAACATGACAATTGACATTTAATTGTCTTTGTCCCTTATCTAGTTATGTCAATGAGCCTTTGTTGTGAGAAAAGCATTCTGTAAAACTTAATTGTAATTAATTTATTACTCCTAAGACTAACCTTATATATAACTCACCAGACTAGCCTTGGAATTAATTAGCTGACTTTCAAATTCTAGGCTCAGTATGATATAATATGACATGATAAATATTGAATGTGTCAACCATGTGCCGCATATTATACTGAGCAATGGAGATATAAAGAAGACAATCCCTGTCCACAAGAAATTTACAGTCTAATGGGGGAAGACAATATACAAAAGGAAGATGAACAGAAGGTGAGGAGTACCAGAGGCTACCCTGTGTGGGAGCATAATAAAAATAATGGAGCTGAAACCAAGTCAAGCACCTAGTAGCAAATAAAAGAGATGACTGATATGTTTTGTCTTTATAAAAAAGAAGCTATGGGAGGAATTTTTACTTTGCCTTCCATTTAGAGAGGCAGAAACAACTGAAGGTACTGAGGTGTGAATAGCAAAAGTGCAAGCTCATTGACTGGCGTAGCCTGTTATTGAGCTTTTTTGGTCCTCCCCATCTGTTAAAATTTACCTACTCCAGAGGAATGGGGCTGGCTACTCACAAAACCCTGTTTTGAAATTTATCAGCTTTGTTTTGCTTGGTCTAGTTTGATTGTATTGAACATAGTCCTTAGGGTAGGATGGTTTTTCCTAGCTGCTATTGGCCATGGTAGAAAATGCTGATGATACCTGGAATTGTCATTCCAGGGAGCAATTTTATTAGTGTGGTAAAAAAAGAAACTTTGACTCTGGATTCTGAAAACCTGGTTCACATTCTGCCTCTAGGGCTTACTGTGTGAGCATCTTTTTGGATCTCACTTTTCTGTAAAATGAGGAGACTGGATTAGTTGGTCTTTGAGATTCCTTTCAGTTCTTTATCTATGATCTATGACTTCCAGTCAGTGGAATAGGGATGATTAAAAGCACCTAGCTCTGTAATGCATCATATCTATTTAGACATGTACAATCAAAAGAGACATACATGCTTATGGAAGCCTGCACAAACACAGACTTCATTTCCCAACTCTTGCTCTTATGTCTGCTGCTTATTTAAGACTAGACAGAGAATGCAGTTACCATTGTAAGAGATTCAAGTATAGACCTTGTCAATGATTAGAACAGGGATCTTAATTCTTAATTCTTAAATTGGAGTCCTATTTAAATTCCAAATTAAATATGGAATTCTTGAGGATACATTATAGATAAATAAAAAGATCTGTGCAATAAATTTCAAGAGGACCTTGATGTAGTTTGGGGAAAAATGAATTTTAATTTTCATGAACCCTTGGTTTCCTTTATAGTTAATATGTATTTTATTTTATGCATTAAAAAATCCTGTTATTCCTGGAAGGGGTTCATAGACTTCACCAGACTATCAAAGGGAGCCCCAGGACAAAAAAAAAAGATTAAGAATCCCTGGATTAGAAAATTAATCCTAAATCACTCTTTTCTCCTAACATGCCTTGTTTTGCCCTTTTCTGCACATAAATGAATGAATGAAAAACTTATCTTCTCTTCTGCTTTCTATTTCTTTCTAGTTTATTTCTTCAACCCTTCTCTTCTCTCTTCACAAATCAGATTACTTTTCCTCTAGAAATCTTTTCCTCTCTTCCTTGATTGAACAGACCTTTATACAGTGTATTGACCAAAGGCAGGGCTATAGTATGGACAGTTAATTATAGCAATTTTGGGTCACTGAGAGCTTCCACAGATTTCACTAGGCCCAGCAGAGGGCAGCAAGCATCTGTCTCCAGGTGGCCAAATAGCACAGGACTTACAGCTGTGACCTGGGGGACTAGTATTTGGTAGGGGAGTGTCCAGGGCTACAGATACACAGTTCTTCATCAGAGGAACTCAGCTCTAGAGAGCTGCAAAGGGAATGAAGCAATGGGTCAACAGAGTGGGAGAGTGTAGAGTTGGGACATAAACCAGAAGGTGAGAACTCAGGTAGGTGGGCTGAGAATAGCCTTTGCAAGGTGGTCAGTGGGGAATAAGTCAGACTACTAGAATGGAGAAGCAGAGCGAGGTCAGAATGGAACCAGTAAACTTAGCTAAGATACCTGGCAGCAGGACTGAGGTACATTGGGCATGGAAGGAATGGTGACCACAACTCTGAACTGTAGACTCTGAGAAACGGAAGGTCCCAGGACCTTTTCCACCAAGGCTTTATTATAGGGAGAGGTAAGCTATGTTTTCCTAGTACATCAATCTTTCCTTCTTTCCATGTACTTTCACTTGAACCTCTGTTTGAGAAGAGTAGGATGTAGCATTTGTCCAAATTCTGGACACAATGATCTTGCGATTTTCTGTGTTTCACCATTAGTATTCATTATTGTAATAGAAGAAAGGCTAAGATGCCATGTAGTTGCTTAATTAGTGGGGAGTGCCAGTGCCTTCATATTTATATTTAAGATCTAAGGGAAGAATCTGCAGATTTAGTTTTTTTTTTTTTTAATGAAAAACAAGCAAATCAAAAACACCGGTTCTGGAATCAGAGGGGTTAGGATTAAATGCTTACTAATGGTAAAGGCTAATGGATAGAGTAGTAGAGTCAGGAAGACTTATCTTTATGAGTTCACATCCAGACTCAGATACTTACTAGCTGTGTGACCTTGAGCTGTCACTTAATCCTGCTTGCCTCGATTTTCATATCTGTAAAATGAGCTGGAAAAGGAAACGGAAAACATTTTAATTTCTTTGCCAAGAAATCCCGATAAAAAGTGGAACACCACTGAACAGCAGCAGAAACAGCAAATGCTTACTAATTATGTGATATTGGGTAGATCATTTAAGGTCTCTGGGTCTCACTTTTCTCATCTATTAAATAGAATTTGGATTAGATGATCTGAGTTGTAATTCTAGTTCTAAATCTTTTACTCTATGAAACTTTTCAAGGTGGGCATCAGGATACCATTCCCCTTCCTGTGCAGTGCTACTACAGACAATATTTTTTTGTCAGCCCAGGATAGCCTTTCAGTTGAACTAGGAGAAGGCCTTAGTCATAATGATCTAATTCAAACACATGACCTAATTTTGAGAGGCGAAAGCTTCATGTGTCCCTCAGGCGCTCATCATTAAATGTTCTGTTTTATTCTTTTCATGGGAAATGTTTCTCATGCCTTTGGAAAGTTATAGGCAAACCATTCTACAAACTAAGGAGAAAACCAATCTGAACTATAGAATACTTTTCAGTTAAAAACTGAATTTCATTGGAATATGGATATAGAGCTGAAAGTCATCAAATTCACTCACTTCATTTTACATATGAGGAAACCTGAAACCTATCTGAGTGAATTCACACAGTGGCAAAATGGCAAAACTGGGATTCAAATGTGCTTCTTTTGACTTCAAATCGAGCATTGTAAACATTATACCATGTTGTTCATTTTGAGTTCTTATATAATTCAAACAAATTCCTAATACCATTCTGACAGTATTTCCAAGGAGACCTCCTGTTAGCCTGCTACTGTCAGCACCAACTGGTGCTTGTTTATGGCTCGTTTCTGCTCAGGTGGAAAAGCTTTGAAAATTCGTTCTACTTTAATCATTCAAGAAGATGCTTATATACTTGCCAGCCCCTTAGATCTTATTTTTTCCCATTAGAAGCTACTCGTGTAACTTTCACCAATTGGCTCACCTTTTGTTTGTCTTTCATCTTGGCATTGGTATTCATGGTTTATTGTATCCTTCCCTACTTCTCTCGATGGATTCCTGAGCTATTTATCATGATCTGAAATTGGTGAATCCTTCCCCTAATCATTTCCTGAAGTCCTCCTGTGGCTAGAAAACACACGTCAGCCTGTCTCAGCCAAGGAAGTAGCTGACTCATGGCTAGTTATGATGTTTTAAAAATTCTTCATGTCTGGGCCTATAACTGACTGCTTGTGGTAGGTGCTCAGATTGATCTTTAAAATACTCTGTATTTAGCCAAGGCTACTTGCAAGTATAAATCTTCATTGGGCACTAGATGAATCTGGACAGTATAGATTCCTTTCTGATAATTTAAGAAATCAGGCCTATGATTTTCCAATTAGGAAATCCTGAAATCAGGAATTCCTGATTTCAGATTTATTTCAGACACTTAACACTTACTGGCTGTGTAATTCTAGGCAAGCCACTTAACCCCAAATGCCTCACCCTCAAAAAAGAAATCTCATATCTGTGACTATTCATGCCATATGTCACTGGTCATTTTTCTAGAAGGTCCATGAAGACCTCAAGAAATATTTTTCAATTCATTCCAAAAATAATAAATGGCTAGGAAGAATCAATGGATTGGGAATTTCAACTGTGGTGAAAGCAGTTGTAATACCTAGTATACTAGGAAAGTTTAAAGTTTGAAGAGTTTTTTTTTAAAGAATCTTTCCATTCTAGAACTAGTTTGCATTTGCCAACAAACCCAATATACATCTAGACTGATGTTTTTTAGGAGAGTAAGTTCTTTTTAGAAGGTCTATGCAAATTAATATTCATTTGCATGACATCTTTAAATAAGTAGAATAAATTTCAAAAGCTGATAGTCATCTTAATAGGATCCTATAAACATTTGATAGCTTCTTGATCTACTTCATTTAGAGACACATGGATGGTTTAGTGGATAGAGTGCTGGATTTAAGAATCAGGAGGGCCTTATTTCAAATTTTCCTCTAGGAACTTGCTTTCTATATAATCATAGGCAAATCACTAAATTTCTCTTGGTCTCAGTTTCTTTAATTGTCATCAGAAGTTATTTAGTCCAATCTCCTCATTTTATAGATCAGGAAACTGAGGCTCAGGGAAATTGTCTCATCCAAATGTTACGAGAACTCAATGAGATGATATATAAAACATTTTGCAAACTTAAATGTTATCTATATTTGTTTCATTTATCCTTGACCTTGGAAGTAGTCTTAAAGTGACTTGCTGAAAAGAGAGGGTTATATTCTTCCTCAACTAGAAGAGGATTGGAACCATCTTATCCTTAATATTAAATGCTTCAAAGTTCTAAAAATATTGGGATTAGCTCTGAGCCAACTTCTTTCCTTTATGATATAGCATGAAAGTAACTTTTTCTTCCCTTTAATTAAAGCAATGCATTTAGGGGCAGCTACGTGGCATAGTGGATATGGCACCAATCATGGAGTCAGAAGATCAAATTCCAGCTCATACATTTACTAGCTGTGTGATCATGGACAAGTCACTTAACCCCAATTGCCTCAAAAAAATTAATAAAGTGAGTCATTAAAAACACATGAGACAAACCAGTCCTCTTTTATGAAGAAATTGGCACTATTTCCAGTAACTGATATTTATTAGTTGGTAACTGTAATGTTCTCTTTTGTGTTTCCTTGGGGGTCTTGGGAGCAGCCTTTTTTTCAGTTCAGTAATCACAAGTGTAACCAGTTATTAAAGTCCAAATCCTTTCTTATTTTTTTCAAAGTCTTGTCTCCTTTTCTGTGGCCCGATTAGCTTTGTTAGAGTCCAGATCCTTATCTCCTTCCTGGGGCTGGGCAGCTTTCTGGAGAGCCTTTCAGTCTAGTCTTAGTGGGTAAGTGCAGGAGTCCAGGCCAGCCATCAGGAAGATTGAAGTTGGAATTGAATCTTTCCCCTTAGTTCTGAGAGCTTAAGCTCCTGCCACCAGTCCTTTGCCTTCTCTCTGAATCAATCCTGGCTGAGGCTCCTAGCTTATATGCTCCACATTGAGTATAAACCAATCATTATTTGTTGTAAGATTAAATCTATCATATTGAACCATGCTAAATTAGATAACTATTATTTCTATCAATTCCACTGACTTAATACCTTGTAAGAATCCTTTGTTTCAAGTTCAGAGTTCTGATCCATAACAGGTAACCATGAGGCTAAAAATCACTAGGTTAAAAGAATATATAGAAGAATATATCCTGGGTATGTTCACATTTGATTCAGGTTACAGTAGAAAAGATAAGGGGTTTGAAATGGGAGCACCTGAGTTCAAATTTTGATTTTGTTACAACTTGAATGTGTTTGGTTAAGTGACTTGACTTCTCTGGGACTTCACTTTTCTTCCTGTAAAAATAAGGAAAATGGACTAGATGGTGTCTACATTCTTGTCATTGTAATTCTATCTCTATGACCCTTCAACTTCATATTTTGTCATTATCATTACCACTGATGACTTTCTACATCCTTTCCTGCTTCCTTGGATGGATTCCTTTAGCCACTGACCCACAGTGTGGAATTGGTGAATTCTTTAGTGTAATCACTTTCTACAACAACTCTGTGGGTCAAATCCCTTTGAAGACCCCTGTTCCTCAGCAGTAGCAAGGTCAATGCTTTGCTTTTGTAATGAAAATTAGAATGAATTACTAAAACATATTTATAATTAGCAGTACTGAGTATATTCAAAACTATATATATGTGTATATATATCCATATACTATATTTATATGCTTATGTTTTTATGTTATACACATACACACACGTATCACTTCTGTCTTATTTACACCAATAATTTGCTTAGGATACCATGCTTTTTAATAGATCGTGCCAAAGAAGAAAAGGAGAACTGAATGGAGCCTCTCCAGAGGCTTAGAAGGACATTTTCAAATTTTTGATTTGATTATCTAGATTCATTTTACAGATGAATGAATGGAGGCCCAGTGGAATGAACCATCACACAGTTTGTTGTCCCATGATCAGAAAGCAGACCAGCTGACATTCAAACCCAGGTTGGATTATACCAGATGCAGTACTCTTTAGGAAAAGAGCAATGGCAGATTCTTAAATTCAGGTACAGAGAGCATAGTTACAACTTCTTTTATGGCCTCATAATGATAATTCAATTTACCAATGAACTTCTTGACTTTTTACCTGTGTCCTAAGTATATTATCTTGCCTGCCATGGTGACTCATCAGTTTAGGTCCCTTGCTCCCCAGTACAGCTACATGACGTAATGGATGGAACACTTACTATCATTTACTAGCTCTGGACAAATCATTCTCAGTTTCCTCATCTGCAAAATGATCTGGAGCAGGAAACAGTACCACTCCGGTCTTTGCCAAGAAAAACCCAAATAGGATCATGAAGGGCTGGACATAACTGAAATGATTGAAAAAGAAATAGATCAAACAGGCTGAAAATAAGCAAGGGGGATTTAGTCTTTTCTCCTAAAATAAGGAATTGCCACTAAATAAAAATGCTGGAAATGAATAGTCTAAGACAGGTGTTTCTTGGACAGGTAAATTTTACATGATTTGAAATAGTTGTTCACAAATTGTGGTTGTTGGTGAGCAGGTTGTAAAGCTACTTCATAAGTATGGAATGTGGAAAGGAGAGTATTGCTGTTCTTGTTTATGTTATTTAATGGACTAGTTATCTCTGAAGGAGGGCTTGGTGTTAACTCAATTCCTGGAAAAGAAATGTGAACCTGGGAACAAAAACTGGAGGTGCAAATCATCAATCATAGTTCCATTTCTATGCATAGTGACAAAAATTTTCCAGGGAGAATTAGTTATAACAGCTTGTACAGGCTTGAGTTATTGTTATTCTGGCCTATTTTTTTTCTCCACAAATGCAAGATTCATCTGAACATGGGCAGTAATTAACAGATGCACTGTCAGTAGCCTAGGGTTATATGCTATTGTGTTAGTCGGTGTCCGTTGTGAGGCAACAAGTCATACTGTTTGTAATTGCATGATTATTTCAACTAGTGACATGGCTTCCAACATGGAAAAGTATACTATAGAAGTAGAAGTAATCATGATATTGGTATTTCAGAATTCTAGCCTTTCACTGTGACGAATGATCAGATACTGGATCACTCTTATCGACCACAAAATCATAATACCAGGCGTGCATTTTTATGTTTTTCCCCAGTTGACTTCAAAGAGTTCATGCCCATTAGGGCAATGATCCCTTCAGGATCCTGGGGAGATAGGAAAGGGAGAGGGCTAAATAATCTTAGCCAGCCCTCAAGCATCAATCAGTTGAAGAGCCTCTTGGATAATAAGAGTCATCCATACTTTTCCTGATTTGGCAGGGAGACAGTAGCAGTAGCTGGTTGTCTCTGGAGGTCAAACTCAGTGACCTGGTATCCTGGAAAGCTGCCCAGGCTGCTCCTGGAAGCAGAGCCAAATTTGGTGGGGAAGAACTTGTTAGCCTTATTTTTATAGTTATGAGGAAAAGATAGACAGAAAAATTACCCCAAATCACTCAGTTTGTGTAGAACCTAGTTTTTTTTTTCATTTCTAGGCATCCACTTTTTTTTTTTTTTTCATGAAGCTCAACTACATCCCTTCAGCTTCAACTAACCTGGGACATGTTTAAGAATGATCACTTAGCAGTAAAGTCTAGGACAGGAAGACAAATAATGTTATGTATATACAGTTGAAATTTATGACAGAGGAAGAGAAGCAATTTTAATAGAAAGGAAAGTTTCTCATTCAACCTAAAAAGAGTTAAAATCAGATAGAATACTTTACTGATAACCTCATGTACTATGGGTACCTAATAAATATTGACCACTAATGATGGATGATACTGATTTCCTTAGAAGAAATCCTGGAGAAGCAGAAAGGGAAGGGAATTGAGTATGGGGTGCAATTATTTGCTTTTAGAAGTCCAAGGTCAAAATTCTAAAAAGTGTCAACAGCATGAAATTATAAACTAATCCTTCATGGCTTGGGTTCATATTTTTGGGATAATGGTGGTGGTGGTGGTAGTGGTGGTGGTGGTTGTAGTGGTGGTGGTACAGGTCTTATTTGTTAACTCCTTATCCTAGCAAGAAACTAGGAACATTTAAAATAAAATTCAGGGTTAGTTATTCAGTTTGTTACTTTGCTAACAAAAACCCATACCAAGAACTGTTCTAGAACTAGTAAAAAAAATTAACAAGAACAGTTAAAACAAAATAATAGAAACATTGCAAGAATGCATTTCTTAGATGAGCACCTTTCCACCTCCAATTTCCTGTCACTGTATTCCATTGAAAGTTCACATCTAAAAATAAGGGAAAATAAGGCAAAGGGTTAGCAGTCATTCTCTTCATGTATAGCTCATCAACCTGCCCCACTTGCATCCTCTCATTGCTACTGAAGATCACTAATAGATCCTGGAAATTCCATCAGCTTTTCTATTTACTCTCTGTAAATCAGTCAACAGTTTGCTCAGTTTTGAGTAAATAATTTTAACCTTTCTCTAAAGTGAGTCTAATGATATGTGCAGAACTTATGCTGATGGTTGTGAAGATCTAGTGAAATAGTCCATGTAAATTTCTTTGCAAATCTTTAAAAAAGTGCTATAGAAATGCCATCTTTTGTTATTAAGGTTCATTTCTCTCGCTTTAGATGAGATCTTAGGAATGAAATAAAAAAGTGACTGATTCAGAGACTTCTTCCTTCTTTCATCTGTAATTGCCTCTATCCTCCAACTCATTCTTCTGCTGTGATGTACGGGTCGAGTTTTCTAGTGAGTCCAGTTGCTCTGTTTCAGGCTTCTGAATGGTATGTTTGTAATTGCCTTGGGAGGATTAATGTTAGCCATCTACTAGATCAAATGACTATCTAAACCACAGTGGAGAGTTTGGAAACCACCATGAGAACCTTGCTGTGGAGATAATACAATAGTCTCAGGTTTTTTGGACTTTACTGCTATTTGTACCTATATAGAGTCCTTTATTTTGTATTCTGTTACATGATTAATGTTGTTGATTGACAGGGTTGGCTAAATTATGATTGCCACCATTTATTCTATAAGGTCTGGTTTCTGGATGTCATTATCCTTCTGGTAATATATATGTTTACAAT
This sequence comes from Antechinus flavipes, assembly GCF_016432865.1. Classification (NCBI taxonomy): domain Eukaryota; kingdom Metazoa; phylum Chordata; class Mammalia; order Dasyuromorphia; family Dasyuridae; genus Antechinus; species Antechinus flavipes. The sequence goes on along the minus strand of NC_067400.1, from coordinate 151,100,626 downwards.
TAAGGATTTTTTTTTTGCACTGACAAGTGCCATTCTTCTTTTGTGAATGTAAACAATTGAAATTGCTTTCTAGAAAAATGTATGTGTGTACACAAATTTGTAATTATCTGCTGGCCCATTCATCACTGCAGGACCCCATAATATATTAAATACTAAACAAAAATTGCAGGTGAATGTTAGCCTATTTAACTCATCTATAAGGATATTTTAGAATTCAGACACTGACTTAGGAATGACTTCAGTCATATATTCAGATCATGAACAAGTTTTTACAATCAAATTTTTTTTTATCTTAATTGTACAAAAAAATCTATCTTTTCTCTCTCCTACTCTTTAATTCCACTGAAAAAGAAAAACAAAACTCTGGGAACAAATGTGCATAGGTAAACAAAACAAATTCCTACATTGGCCAAATTGCAGATGATAGAATCCAGAGTAGAATTCAAGATATCCACTTTTGGATGATAGAATTAAGGCATAGATTACAAAAATTTGGCTTATTCTAACCTTGATTCTATCATTTGGAGTTTGATAGAATGTTTCATCATAAATTCAATAGAATTATAGCTAACCATTGCATTCATTAGAATCGCCAAATTTTTTAGATACTTATCTTTTCCATGTAGCTATTATTGTAGAAATTATTGTCTTAGTTTTGCTCCCTATATTCTGTACCATTTCATGCAAGTCTTCCTAGGTTTCACTGAAACTGTTCCTTTCATCCTTTCCTACAGTATCACATTTTATTTTTAGCCATTGCAGAGTTGATGGGCATTCTCCTAGACTCCAGCTCTTTTCCACCACAAAAAGAGCTGCTACAAATATTTTTGTACCATCAGGCCCATTTCATCCTTGTATCTCCCTGGAGAACAGACTCACCAGTGCCATTTCTAGGCATAAACAAATTCATTTGCACCTTTGTTCCTTTTGCATTCAATACTTTATGTACTCATGGTCACTGGTGTGAAGGATGAGTCCCAGGAGCTCTGGGAAACTTACAGATAAATATGACAAAGTCCAGATGAGGTCATGAGAGCAGGAACCTTTCTTTGTGAGAATAAATCCAACAAATCTGTCATATTCTCTCTCCCTTTTTTTCCCTTTTCCTCACTGTCTTATCCTATTAGAGTGCTGAAACATCCCAGAAGTCACAGATAGTATTCCCATTTGCTTCCCCATTTGTCATTGCCTAGATGACATGGAAAATGAGGAAAACTAGTAAAATACAAATTACATTACTTTTCCTGTACAGAATTTGGGAAACCATTGTTTGTTACTGTCACATCTGAAGATCTGCTTCATCTCCCTTACCCAGCCTTCCTGAGGCTTCATTTGGTTGCAAAAAATATCCTTTCTTAGGTCTTGTTTGAATGTGTAATTTTTGTTCATGAACTTTCTTTACCCATTTATTGGAAGTGTTCTCTGTCCCACTATTCTACAATGAGGCATTTGTCATTTGGGGATCTACAGAACTCTGAAGAGTATGGAGTATCCCTACTATAATTCACTCAAGTTTCTCTCTTATAGTTAGTAATTACTAACCTCCAGCTTCATTTGACCACTTAACATCAATTAATTTTCACAAAGTAATATTTACATAAAAGATATAGGAAGAATAAAGAACAGATATTTCCCCTATCTTCTTTTCTGAAGGAGTTCCTTCTGGAGAAGGAGAACCTCCCTTCTCTGGGAGGGAATAGTTGAATTAAACTTAGTTGATTCCTACATAGTATGGATCCCACAAAATTCATCAGCTGGCAATGAGACAGATCCCAAAGATGTAATCTTGATGGAATAATGCTATGCTGGCTACAAACCCACACTCTAGAATGCTAAGATGCTGGGACACTATCTTAATCTTGAGAAACACATAAGATTTGACTTTCTAGAATGAGAAAAAAACCTCAAAAAACAAATGCAAACACTAAGAACTAAGGTTCATGTCTCATTAGGGTCACATGATTTCTCTAAGGAGGAGATTCCCAGAATTTCTCTCTTTTTAAAATTCTTTCTCACTGGATATTGTCCATGAAGAAGTCAAACTATCTGAGTCAATGGAATGGGAAAATCTGAGCTGAGTCTCACTTGCCCTTTTGAATATAACTCTTAAGTTCTGTCTTATGTCAGTCCTTGTTATTCTTTTTGGTTGTGGATACTTATTTACCCTTAAACCACCAATTTAGAAGGAAATTTGCTGCTTAGTGAAGGAAACAAAAGAAAACAAAAGGGAACATCTCTTTCATGGACCTAAGCAATAGCTCTAATTCATCACATTTTAAAATAAAATCTACTGTAGTTTGATCTTCACTCTGCTCTCACATTCAAGTCAAATGTCAATTTAATGTGGCCCTATGTGGCATAGTTCTGGCTATTGCTAACATATCAGAAGACCTTGTACAGGTCAAATAGGTCTGTTATAGAGCATGTATGGGGGAAAAAGGTCAAAAATTGCACAAGGAGTGCAATTGTATAGGAGTGAGGGAAATGTTTGAGGGCTGCATATTGATGAAACCTGAAGTCCATCCAAGTAGTGGAACTGAATTAATATGGTCCAAAGACTATACAGGATAATTGAAATGACTGCTGGTCTTAGAGTGAAAAGGTCAGGATTTGAATTTTATTTCTGACTTTTATTCACTGTTGACAATAAGTCAGTCATTTAACTTTAGTTTTCTCATTTGTAAAATGGAAATAATAATACTCTACCTCATAGGATTTTGGTAAGGAAAAAAAAATTTTAAAAGGAAAACAGCAAATTTTATGGAATATCTTATTGTTTACTTGGTCCCTGTTTAAGAGAACACAAATACCTTCTTGATAATTTGAGGATAACTATGGCCTAGATCAAGATATAGAAATTGATAGCAAGCAGGAAGGTCAATACTGTCCAGATTTCTTTTTTAAAAATTAAATATATTTTAACTAACCAAAATCTGCTTTCTCTACTTCCTGAGTTCTTATGACCTCCCAGTTAAAAATAAAAGAAAAACAAAATTCTTGTAAATATGTATAGTTGAGAAGACAAATTTCCATCATGGCGATATTATTTTTAAAAAAAAATTATCAAGTTACTCTTTGAGTTCATCATTTTTCTGTCACAGGAGGTGGGTAACCCAGTTCATCATGAGCCCTTTGGCTAAATATCTTGATTTGAATTCTTAAACATTTTAAATGTCTATCTTTAGTCTTTAGGGAAAGTTGGAAAGTATAAGAAGAGAAAAGAAAAATCTTTGGTATATATTGACTAAAAAAGAATTTCATTTTTATAATTCTCTTTAGACTGGGGAGTGGAGGAAGTGGTGTATTTGAAGGCAGTGATTGCAGTAATTGAAGTGATGGTGGAAACGATTGTCTCTCATTCTTATTATGTGACTGCTTCATCTTTTTTATTTCCCTAGTAATACATTTCTCTGATGACATTCATTCTATTAAAACCCTGAAAAAATATTCCATTAAATTAATCAAACCTTTCAAAAATTTGATATTTGACATTCTTTTATATTTTTATATATTTTTTGATTTTTAAAACTTCTTCATTTGTGACCTTTTAAAAATTATGATTTGTTTCCTTTTCAGTGTTGTTTTTTAAACTTATAAACTTAATTCATTAGTCTTTTTTTGCTAATACAAGTGATATGTATATTTCCTCTAAGCGTTGCTTTTGCTGCATTCCATAAATTCTGATATGCTATCTCATGGTTATTATTAATCTCAATAGAAATGAATATTTATTGAACACCTGCAACATTCAAGACACTGTACTAAGTGGTATGTAGGATTCAGAAATCAATAAGATAGCATTCTATTTCTCAAGAAGAGTTACAATCTTCTGCAAAGAACAGGACACATACACAAGTGATTCATAATATAAAGATAATGTATACATTCATAAGTGAAGTATAAAGTACTAAAGGAGTTCTAGGAATGAGAGAGAAAAGAAGGAAGTGTAGTCCAGTTCTATGTTCAAAGTACAAGAACTCGAAAATGTTAACCGAATAAATGCATCCAAGTGAATATAATTTGATGAGTTAATATGTTAAATACTAAATACAATGTTAATTTAGCATAGTGTCTGGGACATGAGAGATATTTAAAATTCTTGTTGACTTATTTGAAAGGACTTTAGAGATCAATATTTCTAATTTGCTTATCAGGAAAATGGACCTCACAGATGTTAAATTGATTGGTCAAGGTCATAGAACTTGTTAGTGATATCCCAGGACTGACCCATCATCTCAGTCAAGTGTTTCTGCTTGTAACACGTTTACCTCTAATAAAAGATAGTGTAGTGGATGATATCCAAAGCTTCTTCACCTGTAATATCCTAAGATAAGATTGATTTTTTTCAAAAAAATATATGGCCTGTTTTTTCTAAAGGAGATGATTCAGTTAAATCACTGTCAAAATTAAAAATGTTATATGTTAATAGTGTCATCATCCTCATCATTGTTGTGATGACATCCTTATTTTATATGCCTAGAGGTAAATGGAATCTCCTGTATATTTAGCTTGGCTCTCTGATTTTTTTTTTTAAAGACCATTATGAGTAAAGAATTATTATGGATGGAAAACTTATGAAAACTTGAAAACATATTGATTAATTTATCTCTGACAGCTCAATTTGAATTATTACCTATTTTCTTTTCAAAGAGAATAAAATTATGAATATTCTAGCAAAACTGTTTTTGAGCAGTAATCCAATGAAATTAACCAAATTAGATAGAAAGTAAGTTTCCTTCAAATGATTTAATTAAAATACAAGCTATGGAAGGCCTTTTCCTTCCCTACCCTGAACAGACAATTCTAAATACAAATATGTAAAGGGGGAGTGGGGTGGGGATGGTCTCTCTGTTCAGTTGAGTTTGCTCTACTTTGGTTATTTGGACCAGTTGATTATTGTTGTGTCATATATTTTTACACTTATTCCTATCCATCGGAAACAAAGTAAGACTAGTTAAGTTATCTATATATTGTGTAGGTATGAACTCAGTTCTGTACAAATGTGGCTTGTTATAAGATCACTTTCCAAATAAAATGAAAACAAAACTTGGCAAATGTTGGCAAAAGAGGATATTTTAGAAGACAATCCTAAGATATTCAAAAATTTCAATTTGTTCAATTTAGTTTTCAGTAGATTTCTCTCAATGGTCTTGTTCGCAATTATATATTTTTAAACATATTTATGTCTTTATTTCCCTTAAAAATGAGTAAGAATGAGAAATGCTTCATATTCTTTACGAGTAATGACCAGCCTTCCTTTTTTCCTATATTGCTATATTCTATAAAATGTATTCAGAAAAAAATTAACTGGCAAGAACTTTAGACATATTCTGGTTATACACTCATGTAATGTCCAAATTGATAAGGAACCAAAGGTCATTTGGACTCTTCTACAATATCTCTGACAAGTGATTATTTGGCCTTACCTTGAAAATGTCTAGTAATAAGGAATTCAGTACTTTTGAGGATGGTGCATTCCATTTTTGGATAATTCTTACTATTAGTTTTTTTTTGTGGTGAAGAGCTTATTTTAGGTTAAAATCTGTCTCTCACTAACTTGCATTCATTAGCTCTAGGTCTACCCTCTGGGGCTAAACAGAATAAATCAAATCTTTCTTTCTTTCTTTAATACTATTTTGTTTAATAGGTGAGAAAATTAAGATGAGCTTTTGGGGTATTTTTCTTCTAATTTTTCTATTTGGCTTTCCATAGGCTAATATCAGTTGCTACCTGTCATCATTGTACTTCCAAAAAGCACATTCATAAATCCTTGAAGATTTATTTACTCTAATTACTTTACCTTCCTCCCACCCTGACCCACTATACTTTTAGGCTACATTTAACTTTTTTTTTGTTCAAAAATTTGTTTGAGACTCAAATTCACAACTTTTTGGATAGGTATAATTTACATTTCTTTTCAATTTGCTTGATTTTTAAATTCTGTACAGTCTATGTTTACTTTGATTAGTGAGCACAGTTGTAACCCAGGTTACAATTGGAACTGGCCCAAGATGCTCCCTAGAGCATCTTTTCCTCTCTTAAATTAGAATTGACTGCACGTCATCATCCTTCTGTGCTCTTTGCTCACATTAGAGTGATGCAGATAAATATGTTGCCAGAAAGTGGCTTTTGCCTTAGATTCTGCAGAAACTTTTTTTTCCCTGCGTCATCTATCTTCAATAGTGAATTGTGAATGTTAAGATATTCCATAATTCTGTAACTATAATAGAACTTTATTCATTCAGACTGAATTGACTTGAAATTCATAGTAACTTTTGGGGTTGAAGTCAGCTTTCCTACTATTTATGAAAAGGCTTGAGAAGATTACTCCTATAAGTCAACTATAACTTGAGAAAAAGTTGTTTTGTGTGCCTCTTTATATTTATTCCCTCTATGTGTCCACTCTGATTATTGCTGTGAATATCAGCAAATGAGTATTTTCCAGGTTTATGAGGGGAACATGTTTATTGATAGTTTCTTTACTCTATTCTATTAAAATTAACAAAATGAATTATTTCCTCTGATTGACTAGAAACACAATGGGGGAGGGTGGAAGATACTACTGAGCTATGGCTTTTAGTGGAGGCAGACCAAGAAAATACATCCCTTAAACTTGGATACACAGTGTACAAGTTGGGGATAGAAAAAGTGGCCATATAAAACTACACACATCCAAAAATTTACAATACAAGGTCATATATAATTGCAATAATGCTTTACATTGTATAAATATAGCATTTTAAAATTTCCAAGATATATTCATACATTATCTTGATTATCACAATAATCATTTGAATTTTTCATGTCAGGGAATGAGCAGATCTGTTACTTGCTTAAGTTACTTCTTCAAGTTCACACAGCTAGTGAATGACCCAGGTAGGATTGGAGCTCAAGTCTCAGGATTTGCTTTTCCTCATATGATACTGTCTCCACCAACCCTCTCCCCACCAAATGCCAAATTAGCAATAAAGCCAGAGATGGCCATGATAAACCAATTTGCAGATGGTACAAGGCTGATATTTTGGAAGACAGATTCAGAATTCAAAAGGAAGTTGGCAGATTGGAATAATAGAACATTAAATTTCATAGGGATAAAATTTTTCATTTAAGTTCATAAATCAATTACATAAGTAGAGTGGATGACTTTCCAGAATTATGTGATTGATGTCTGCTAAAAAAAAAAAAAAATTGCTAATGAAATGTTAGATTGTAGTACTAGAAAGAAAGTGTGTAGATAGGAAGCATGTGTACTTAGACCTGGATTCAAATCCTAATTTGAACCTTGTGAATACGCTTCACTTGAAGCATCTCTCTAAAACTTATTTGCCAAATCATAGGCAGGTAGTAATCTTCATTAATTAAGGGAATCTCATATTATGAGTTTCTTATATGGATGAAATCATGGTTTCTTTGAGTATTTGGTATGCAGATGGTAGTAGCTTTGCTAGTGGCTACATTTGTTAAGTCATGTAGGGTCATAAAATATTCACTTTGAGGAGGATCTGCAAGAGTACACCTATATCATTTTACAATCTAGAACAAACAAGCTGTAGTTTTAGTCTCTAGGTACCATCATCTTTCCATTAAACCATGTCTTTCAATCAATGTCCTTTTTAAGATCAGGATATTTTCCAGAGTTTCCTTTTGGAAGAGTTGGCAATTTCATTAGATATGTGGAAACTGTATTCAGCTTTTACACTGTGAGTGAATCATCCATAATGATATGCTTCAATATATGTTGAGCTTCTAAATTTCTCAAAATACAGCCCTGGCCATTATTTCATTGATGCTTCATAGACAATCCTACGGCTTTATAAATGTTGGTTCTCATTCTACTTACTCTTAAGGGTCCAATTTAAGCCTTTCCTCTTTTGTGAAGTCATTTGATCTCAATATTCTCAGAGATCAGGAGAGCATGTTTCCTACTGTAGAACTGGGGAAGCAGTGAGATTGAATGAATATTGTCATAGCATAAGTCACAGCATAGAGGTCATTTAGAATGTCATGTTCAGGTTTGGGTGTCATATTTTTAAAAGGACATTAACAAGTTGCAATATATAATTGGTAAAAATGGATTTGTTCTGTGTGGCTGAACAGATAGATCCCAAGTAACATGCTACAAAGACTCTTGGCTCAACAGTTCTAATGTTAGAATTGTTCAACAATGGAGAAGGATTTGGTGATGTATTGAACCATTATTGGGTTTGTTTAAGCAAAAGATGAACAGCACTGAGAGCAGAGAATTGCATATAGTGGGTATTTTGTCTCTCCAGCACTTAACACAGTGCTTGGAACATAATAAGTACTTAATAAATGTGTATGATCTAACTTTGATGCAATGTTTATAGAAGGAAGAAGGAAAAAAGGAAAAGAAAAGGAAAAAGAAGGAAAAAGAAGGAAAGAAAGAAAAAGGGAGAAAGGAAGGAAGGGAGAAATGGAAGGAGAAAAGAATAAAGGAAGAAGGAAAAAGGGAGAAAGGAACAAAGGAAGGAAAAGAAAAAAGAAGGGGGAAGGAAGGAAGAAAGAAAGAAAGAAGGAAAATGGAGAAAGTAAGAAGAAGCTAGGGGAAAAGACAACTATCTCTTTAAGAGACTGGAGAAGGGATTCCTGAATTAGGTATAGTATTAGATTAGATGCCATTTAATGCTCCCTTCTAAGATTTTATAATGCAGCTGAGTAATTCAAATTAAGAACTGCAAGAGTTCAGGGGTGGAAAAGATTACTGTAAGCTGGGATAGTTAGGAAAGAATGTATCTTCGAGGATAGAAGATTAGATTACAGTAGGACCATAGAAGAAGAAAATGAATAAGGGGGAGGAGAAGCAGGGAACAACACGTTTCTCTTCGCAGATGGGAGGACGTGTCAGCTTTGTGTGGGTATAGTAAGTAGACCTTCTTGTTTACAAGGTCTATGCCCCCTGCTCCCTCACCCAGTTTCTGCTGCAGTTCCTTAGCCTTGTCTCCATCTTATACAGGACTCATTTGAGTCTTTTACTGGATCATCATGTTCTTCTGTCTGTGCCAGGGCTGGGAACCAGAAGAAAGAATTCTGCATGTTCTAGGACAGCATTTCCTAAACTGGTCCTTGGAGTCTTGGGGCTTAAAAGAGTATTCTAGTGCAAATTTTAATTCTAGGAATTGTTTTCATATGAAAATATAAAATAAGAAATTATGTACGTAGCAAAAACACTTAGCATCATTCACACAAGCTTTTGTCAGAAAGAAAAATAGTTTTTTTTTCCTTTAACTGCAAATTTTGCCTTTTTCCTGTTTTATCTCAGTCTTCCCTGGACCAACATAGATAACAGTCTGGATCATAGAAGGAGTATAGGATATGCTCTGATATACTAGTGTGACCTTAGGCAAACTGCTTAACTCTGTGTCTCTTCATCTATAAAATGAGAGATTCAAACTAGATGATTTCCTAATGTCTCTACCAGGTTGAAATTCTGGGATCCTAGTGTTTCTGCCAGGATATGTTAAGCCCCAAAGTGTGACTGTGGCCAAATTAATTTGAGAAAAGCTGTATAACACATCTTTCTGGCTCTGTTCCTCTGGGCATTCTTCCTCCAGCTTTCCCAGCCCACTATTGGTACTGCAGTGATGACTCAGATAGAATTTATGCTCCTGTCAATAACTCTAACACCTCCCTATTATCTTCTAGCTTCCATTGTCTGGTTTCTATTATCAAGCCAGTACAAGAAAATATTTCCCAACTCAATCTGAGCAGGTTTCCCTATGAAAGTACCCAGGCTACGGCAGACTGGCTAGAATGACAGGGAAAGATAATGCGGAATTTTGGAGGGGATGTGGGAAAATAGGAACACTGATACATTGTTGGTGGAATTGTGAACACATTCACCAGTTCTGGAGGGCAATTTGGAACTATTCTCAAGAAGTTATCAAACTGTGCATACCCTTTGATCCAAAGGTGTTACTACTGGGCTTATACCCCAAAGAGATCTTAAAGAAGGGAAAGAATGTGTCTGATTCTTTGTGAATCCATTGGGGATTTTCTTGGCAAAGATACTGGAGTGGGTTTTGGCAGTGTCCTTTTCCAGATAAGGAAACTGAGGCAAATAGGATTAAGTGAATTGCCTGGGATAACAAGTTAATAAGTATCTGAGATCTGTTTTGAATTCAAAAAGATGTCTTCCTGATTACATCTGACACTCTATCCATTGTGCTGTCTGCTACCAAGAGTGGATCTGGAATTTAAACCCAGGTCTTTTAAGTCTAAATCTGGCACTCTTCTATATTATATTGCCTCTCTTTACATCAAGCTAACTTTTTTGATTCCCCAAATATCTAACTTCTAGATGGTTGTGTTGATGGATATCCAGGTCTCAGGGATGTAGAGATGTGTCAATATGGCTACTGTTCTATAAACCTTTGCTATATCCCTCATCCAGTATAGTGATGATGTGTTGGTACCAAAGTCATAGCTGATTTATTGAAGGATATAGGGGATAATGACCTAGTTTTCTCCCTCACATTCTGTTACTGTGTCATTGGAGATGGGCTTGTGAAAAAAAAATAATTTTAATTGCTATTTCCTGTGAACCTTGATGAAGGATATCTCAGAAATATGCAAGATTACAAGAAAGAACAATTGATAAATGGTCAAAGGATGTGAACAGGCAGTTTTAAGAAGTAATCAAAGGGATCTATAGTTATATAAAAATACTCTAAATCATTATTGATTAGAGAAATGCACATTAAAATAACTCTGACATACATTCTCGTATCTATCAGATTGGCTAGTAAATGATAGAAAAAGAAATGATAAATGCTGGAGGTGTGGGATTTGGACACTAATGCCTTGTTGGTGAAATGGTGTATTGGTCTAACCATTCTGAAGAACAATTGGAATAATGCCCAAAAGTTTATAAAAATGATGCATACCCTTTGATCCAGCAATACCAGTTATGTCTGCATCCCAAAAAGATCATAAAAAGGGGAAGAACCTACATGTACAAAAATATTTTAGCAGCTCTTTTTGTGGTGGCAAAGAATAGGAAATTGAGGGAATTCCCATCAATTGGAGAATATTTAAAAAAGTTGTGGCAAATGAAGGGATATCACTGTACTATAAAAATGATGAGCAGATGGATTTCAGAAAACCCTTGGAAAGATTTCCATGAACTGATGCTGAGTTCAAGTAACAGAACCAGGAGAACAATGTACATAGTAACAGTAATACTGTGTTATGATCAACTATGGTAGATGTAGCTCTTCTCAACAATATAATGATCCAAGACAATGCTAAAAGATTCAAGATGGAAAATATTAGCCACGTCCAGAAAAAAAAAATCAAAACAACTATGGAGTCTGAATACAGATCGAAGCATACTATTTTTATTTATTCTTATTTTGGGCGGGTTTTTTGTGGCTTTCCCCTTTTACTCTGTTTCTTCTTTCATTACATGACTAATGTGAAAATATGTTTATATGACTGAATATATATAACATATCAGATTGTTTGATGTCTTGGGGAGGGATTGGGATACAAGGAGGGAGAAAATATTTGAGACTCAAAATCTTAATAAATTTGAATGTTGAAAACTGAATGTTTTGGTACATGTAATTGGAAAAAAATATATAATTTACTAAAAAAAATTAATAATATCACAGGAGAGAAAAGATGCCTTAGTTAGAATGGGACTCTTTAAAAAAATAGCAAAAGTCAGAAATTAGAATCCTTTTGGAGACACCTTCTTTCTGGAAACTGGAGAATAGGAAAAGAGTACAAGATAGTTGTCAGGTTGACATACATCTGCATCTATAAGATCTAAGTTTGATATAGAAGATAAGGACAGTGATATGTTGTGAACATGGAAAAAAAAGAGACATTGTTAGTGTTTTTCTGAACCTGTACATTAATGTTATTGAGAGAATATATTGTATGAATGTCCAAACAGTTTATTTGTTCTCTAGTGTTGCTTTTTGTTGTTGAATTGTTTAAGTTATGTCCAATTTTCTGTCACCCCAGTTTAGGTTTTCTTGACAAAAATACTAGAGTGATTTGCAATTTCCTTTCTCTAGCTCATTTTACAGATGAAGAAACAGACAAATAGAGTTAAGCAATTTGTATGGAGTCATACAACTAGTAAGTGTCTAAGGTTGTATTGAACTTAGCTCCTACTGACTCCAGGAACAGAGATGGTATTTTCCTGTATGAAAGAACTCATTGAGCCCACAATTAATAAAGGATACTCTATTATTATCTATTTAAATTTATCATACTGTCTAGGGGTGATAATTAATACCTGGAGTTACCAGCTATCTGGATAACATTCCAGGACAGAAGTAGTGTCTGAGGCCCAAAGAGTAATTGATTGAGGGGGCTGTTTCTTCATAATAGAATTGATCATGGTATTGTAGACAGACAGCCTGCCTCAGTGTTAGGAAAGCCTGAGTTCATCATCTACCTCTAATATTTATTATTCAAATGACTTTTCTAAAGTCATAAAAGCAATGTAAGACTATAAGCTAAGAAGCTCCACCCAAAGAAAGGACACTGGGAAATGAATATAAGCTGCTTGCATTTTTGTTTTTCTTCCCGGGTTATTTATACCTTCTGAATCCATGCAACAAGAGAACTGTTCGGTTCTGCACACATATATTATATCTAGGATATACTGTAACCTATTTGACATGTAAAGGATTGCTTGCCATCTGGGGGAGGGGGTGGAGGGAGGGAGGGGAAAAATCGGAATAGAAGCAAGTGCAAGGGATAATGTTGAAAAAAATTACCCTGGCATGGGTTCTGTCAATAAAAAGTTATTTAAAAAAAAAAATAAATAAATAAAAAGAAAAAAAAGACTATAAGCTAAGAGAAAGTACTGATACATATTAGTCAAAAGAGTTCTTTCACTTATGACTTTTCTATATCAACAAAAACACAAAACTAGTCCTTATTCACTTTCTTCAAAATACTTGCTCTGTTAATTTGTGCCTCTGCTGTCCTTAGTTTCAGTCTTTTTCTCCTACCTCCTTTTCTCTTGTTTGTGCTATGTCTTTTGCATAACTCTCCATTCTGTTATAATCCTCTGTCCATGCATTTACTCAAAGATACTTTTGTTTTTCTTCCCGGGTTATTTATACCTTCTGAATCCATGCAACAAGAGAACTGTTCGGTTCTGCACACATATATTATATCTAGGATATACTGTAACCTATTTGACATGTATAGGACTGCTTGCCATCTGGGGGAGGGGGTGGAGGGAGGGAGGGGAAAAATCGGAATAGAAGCGAGTGCAAGGGATAATGTTGCAAAAAATTACCTCATTCAAAGATACTCAAAGATAGGCTGCATCTTCTATGCCAGGACAACTTGCAGAGAGACACAGAACTAAAGTGTCCTTTATGTTCTTTCAAAATGAAATTGGGTTTCCCAAGGTAGGGAGTGTCTTGGAGAGGAATGGGAAAATGACAGAGAGATAGGGGAATCCTTTCAGAGGACTTATGCCAGTGTCATATTTCAGTGTAATGGGGTTAAATATAGAGGCTATTAAACTCTCAGCAGCTTCCTAAAATTACGGAGTTGAAGATAATATTCATTAAAGTCTGTTCTAACTCTTACATGCTAAGGTCTTCATTTAAGATCTGTACTCAGGGGTAGCTAGATGGCACAGTAGCCCTAGATTCAGGAGAACCTGAGTTCAAATCTGACTTCAGACACTCAACACTTCTTAGCTGTGTAACCTTGGTCAAATTACTAAACTCCAATTGCCTAACCAAAAAAATAAATAAATAAATAAATAAAAAATCTGTACTCATAGGCTATTCATTGAATAAGAGCTGAAAATCAGGTGTGAATTTCTTGACTTTGAATTTCAAATCATTGCTCAGGTTACTGGGATATCTTTGAGTTATGAGAGAAATCAATTGGTTATCAAAAACATTTATTAAGCAATTTATTGAGGACAGATACTATGTTGAGTGCTGGAGAGCCAAAGAAGCAAAAATAGTCCTGCACTTAAAAGGCATACATCTTAATGGGAAAAAATAACATGCATAAAAGGGCTTATACAAAAAAAAAAAGAGCAAATATTAGTATCCTCTCTCCTTCTTCTTTAAGGAGAAGGAACAAGCATCTTCAATTGGAGGAGTTTGTTTTTTTTTTTCATGAACATGAAATCTAACTACTAGAATTCCTTCTGAACCAGAATACACACTAGTTAAAGGCTGAGTCATTTTGTGTTTCCTCCTGAAATTTAATTTCACTCAGGGATGAGTTATTCTCACAACAAACGCCTCTTCCTATGCTTACCAGTGGTAGGTGCCCTTGAAGATTCTTGGCTCTTTCCCAGGCCTGTACTTTAAATATAATGAGCAATTTTGCAGTTTCATCATTGTTTTCAGAAGCCAGGGCAGTGCTTAGCAATGGTTTTTAATGGTTAATAGCCTGCTTCTACATCTGCTGAGAGAGGTCTATAAATTCATGGGAAGACTCCTGGCCAAGAGGTGATTACTAGTTTGAGCCTGACTTTCTTGCCTGAACACAGCTGAGCTGTGATTTTTCACCATTTGTTTGGTATTCAATGACTAGTGTGTACTTTTAGAACAGAAATGAGCCCATGGTAGTCACCTTTATGCAAGATGGTAAATGACAAACCTACCCTTAAGGGAGCAAGTATAGCTAAGCCCAACCACTGACTCATTATCTTTTGAGAATGATTGCCTCCTATTCTGCTGTGTCAGGGACATGTGGTAAGTCATGATTATCCTAACTCACATCAACTTCCAGTTACCTTGGTAATTTTTGCTGGTAGTATCTATCAAGCTCAGATTACTTCAGGACTTAACTCAATAATCAGTGTTTCCTTTGACCTAGGCAAGAGTTTTTTCCTTAAGAATCCACAGGATGAAGCAATGAACTGCAGCAAATTGAGATGAGTTTCTTTAATCGCCCATTGTGTGATTCAGTAATCATGTTCTAGCACTAATATCTTTGGGACTAATCAATACATTTATCTATTTGTCTATATTATCGATCTTTTTTTCCCTTTAATGCTAAAATGAACATTGGAGGAAGCAATGGGACCTATCAGAGAAAGGACTCAACTTACAAACCGGGAGACCAAGACTTTCATACTAATTCTATTACCAGATGATTCTTTGAAAAATTTAGATTGAGATTATTCATGTTGGCAAATGGGGTTGATAGTTGCCTCATTTGTTGCCTGTAATAGAAGTTGTAAAATTAACATCTCAAAAAAGGTCAGTGATGAGTTAACTCCCCCAAAGCAGAGGTCATTTAGTGCTAGGAGAGGTACCAGGCATCCCGTGGTGACACAGAAGTAGGATAAATCTCCATTAGTTTTGAGTGACTGTAGAAAGTTTCATGTGGTCATGTCATTCCTGACAGAAAATTAGGTCAGTTCTAAGATAACTCAAAAAGTCTTGGTTTATCTATTCATGTTTTCACAATGAAAAAGTCTTAAACATTTGAAGAAATCCGAGAAGTCTTTTACAGGGGCATGGCTATCTTGTTGGTCAGATTTCCTGAGGTTATATCAGCTTCTGTCTGAAACAAAACTCCAACTTGTAAATACTATTTTTCCTATGATGGGTTAGGCTTCTGATCACAGAATAAATACTATGAAGAACCAAAATTGTGGGTCACCCAAAGGGGAAATAGAGGGATATATCGCAGAATATCTATTAAATATACTACTCAAAGGTCAATGTATATATGTGTGTGTATATACATCTATACACACACACACACATATGTACACACACATATTAGATACATTAGAATATCTCCTATATTGTATATACTACCCAAAGGGTAATAGAGTGATATACAGTAGAAAATCCAGTATATTGGATATACTACCCAAAGAATAATAGAGAGATAGATAGTAGAATATCTACTATGTTGAATATACTATGCAAAGGGAAATAGAGAAATATGTTGAAAAATTACTATTGTATTGGTAGAAATCATCACAATTTATTATTAGAGGCAAATTGTATGAAATTCATGCTCTAACATATCATAAAAATGTATAAAAACAAGTGAATTGGTTGTATAGATAGAATGAGGGATAATAACAATAATGACAAATTAAGTATCTTTTGTAAATACCTTAGGAGTTTTGCATGATAGCTTATTTGATCCTTGCCCTGAGAGATAGGTACTATAATTGTGCCCATTTTATAGAAGAGGAAACAGAATAAGAGAATTGACTTTTCCAGGGTCAAATACCTAGCAAGTATATGAGACAGGATTCAAAGTCAGCTCTTTCTGACTTCAAGTCCAACATTGTATCCATGGTTCTTCCTAGCAGTCCACAGTCACCCATGTAATATTAAAAAAAAATCCTAACACATTAGATGGATTCCCTGTGGAAGATTTATAGGAGGGGAAGGACAAGAATTACATAGGATAAAAAGGTATTATAACCTATATTGCTGAATAGCTACATTGATTAAATCACAGATGGATTGAGATTTGGATTAAATCCAAGATTTTTGAAGAAAATCCTGTAGGCTGATCCTTAGATTGGTCTTGTCTCTTGTGATAAGAGGATGCTGTTATCACATTTGGATAACTGTAACCATTAGGAATATTTTTACTAAGGGTGAGCCAAACTCTGTTTCTTTTGATGTTCCACTCATTGTTCCTAGTTATTTTGTATAAGTCCAAGTAAATAAATTTTATTCAATTTGCATATTATAGTCCTTAAAATGTTTGTAGATACCTCCACTCCCAAATCTAAGCTGAACATCTCTGATTCTGGTTATGAATACCTATATATCATGGTTTTGGTTTCTTCTATATTCTGATTACCTTTTCTTGATATGCTTCAATTTCTTAATATCTTTCCTAAAATATGACACTCAGAATTGAACATAATACCTCTACTAGAATCTGGCCAGGGCATGTAACTATGTGTTTTCTTCATTATAAACACATTGCTTCTATTTGTGCAATGCAAGAATGTTATATTTTTGGAATTCCATGATTGTCAACTTGTATAGTGTGAAGCTTTTAAACTATAGGTCATGACCTCACATGGAGTCATATAACTGAATTTGGGGGTTGTGAAAATTTTGCCAACAATAAAAGGTATTAAATATTTGGCCAAGGTTTTATTTATTTTTATAATAGCTTTTTATTTTTCAAAATACATGCAAAAATAGTTCGCAACATTGACTTTTGCAAAACCTTATGTTCCATATTTTTCTTCCTTCCCCTTCTCTAGAAAGCAAGTAATCTACTATAGATTAAATATATGCAATTCTTTTAAACATATTTCCACATTTATCATGCTGCACAAAAAAATCAGATCAAAAAAGGAAAAAAAAAAAAAAAACGAGAGTTTGATAGCCCTTTGGGCATAGTTCCAAATTGCTCTCCAGAAAGGTTGGATCATTTCATAGCTCTACCAACAATGCGTTAATGTTCCAGTTTTCCCACATCCCTTCACCATTTAACATTATCTTTTCCTATCATCTTAGACCCTAAAAGATTAAGGATTAAAAAAATGTTGAAGAGAACAGGTTCAAAGACAGAGCTTTCATAAGTATTGGATAGGAACCCCCAAACTGGTCTTGATCCATTACTGTTGTGAAATTACATTAGTTAGGACAGTTTTGTAAGGATTTTTTTCTCCAACACCTCCAGAACCTCACAATAATAATTTGTATGCAATGAACATTCAATAAAATTAGTTGACCAATTGATTTTTACTTAGTACAATGATTCTGACATATTCCTGAAATCTAGCTGAATTTTCTTTACGTTTTCCCATATCATTTAAGATGTATTAGCAAAACTTATGTATTTGTAATTGTTAGAAATATTTTACCAGTATTGAAACAACATATGCCTCTTTTGAATGTCCACCTATTGCTCCTCAATATTGAGTTCAGGTCTAAATAAAACAAGACAAATCCATTTTCTTCAATGACAATCCTTCAAATAATTGGATCTAGGTATTCTTGCTTTCAATAAAATTTTTCCTCTTACAGATTGCTTCTTGTACCAGTCACTTCTTCAATATCTGGCAAAACCCATACAAGCAATTTTGAATTGCTTAAAACCTGAAAATGTTGGTGGCTTTCCTATCAAAAAAATCAGTTACTTTGAAATATATCACCTGTAAACTCTTTCTCCTAAATGGTATAATTATATAATAATAGCTAGCATTTACATTGAGCTTTAAAATGTACAAAAGGGCTTTACAAATAATACCATAACAACTAAGGAAGGGAGGTGCAATTATTTTCCCTATTTAAAGATATGGAAACTTGAGGTGAGTGGCTATGCCTCTAAACATATAGCTAGTAACCATTTGAAAATGAAGTCTTTCTGATTCTGGATCCAATGTTCTATCTACTGTGCCAAATGAGCTGCCTATTATAAGCAAACTTCTCATCTAGGATGTGAAGCTAATTGAATGTGAATGCTTTAAAAAAAAAAAGTAGGGTATTTTATACAGTAGAGAAATTTATTCCCAGGATTTAAAAAATGATCCTTAATTTATAAATACTCCAACAAAACAGGACACTAATGTATATAAGGATGTGTCATGTCAAACCTATGAACATTTATATTGCATATTATGTAGGAAATTGGATCTGGACCAGTGGAACTAAAGTCAGAGATTTTGAAAAGATAAAGGGGGTATATAATATTAGAAGAACAATGGTCTGAAGACTGGGAGATGTGAGCTTTAATGTAAGCTCTGACATTGACTCCATGTGTAACCATACATAGGTCACTTTCTTGTCTGTAGGCCAGTTTTTCCATATACTAAACAGAAACAATCATATCCGTTTCTACCAGCCCTCAAGGATATTACAAAGATAATTAGGAAGTATCCATGAAAAAAAGATTTTTTTCTTTTTATAATGAAAAAAAAAGGTTAGTAATAGAAACATGCTTGACAATTGTAATGAGTTTTAACTTAAGTATAACATTTATGATAGAATTCATTTTTTAACAGATATAGCACAAGTTGGGAAACCAAATACATGTTATTCTCTTTAAAATTAAAAAAATGGTTCCTTAGATGGTCTGTGCTCCTCATCCAAATAGTCTTGCCATTTGTCAACACAAACAAGAATTCTTCTTTTGGAATTGTCTTCAAAGTGTATGTTCTAAGTGGTAGAAAAATCTTCATTTTTTGAGAATGAGTTTGCTTTTTGGAGCCAAGCCAATGCATAAGATGAATGACCAAACTGAGTGCTAGTATTTTGGGACCAAAACAATATATGGCTATAAAACAATGAGATCCTTTCAGCGTATGTGTAGTTGGGAAACATCTTTGAAGGCAATTCCAGTAGTGATGTTTCAAAAATATTTTGGCCACATCGATGAACTAAGCACATAGTTTCATGGAATTCAGAATTATTAATGGACTTTAAAGATCATTGAATTTAACCCCTTCATTTTACAAATGAGGAAACAGATCTGATGTAAGGTGATGATACTTATACAGTGCTGCAAATGTTCCTACATTTAGTAGCTAAACTGGGATTCCATCTTAGAACTTCTAATTCTAAATCCATTATTCTTTCTGCTACATGATGCTACCTTCTAAGGCAACTATTTTGAAGAATTATATACATTCATATGGGAAAGTTCTCATGCTTACAAATCTTTCTTTCCTCTAAATTTCCACCTTGTGTTAAGCATACAAGATGCAATAAGCATTTCCACAGACTATCTCTGTGCGGATATAAAACTCATTTAAAATCTCATTTATGGTCTAGAAGGATGACTATGCCAGTTGCCTCTCAGTGGGTAGAGCTTCTAGGAAATTGAAGATAATGAAAGGACTGAGGAAATTTATAGTGATCAGCAGGAGGCCTGTATTTTTGGTCAAATTATATCACCACAATGGGCTCTTAAACCTATAATCAGTCCAAATATCCTCAACATGCTGTAAATTTAATCACTGAAGCCCCTGTGTCTCTTAAATCAATGTTTCTAACTTTTTATGGTAACCACTTAATGCAAAATCCATTGCTCCATAAAACTTAATTATGAAATTTTTACCTCTATTTAATTAGTTAATTGAATCATAAAAGCTCTATTTCAAATCTATATTCCAAATGAATGAGAGACAATAGTGGCCAAACAATAATTTTCCAGCACAGCTTGGTCCTTATTATTATTGAAAAGTACTGATGAGGTATCCATCTTTATATTTGGTCAAACTTCTGCAAATTCATCCAAGAAAAAGCTTGAGCTTTGTTACTTAAATACATCATTACTCTAGATTTGTTGGATATTGAGTACAGTTTCTCTTAACAGAGGCATTTTTGTCTCATTGTGCTGCCACTTTTTTCATCCCATTTGAGAAAGTTTATATATCAAGAGCCAATGTGTTGTTTACTCCCAAGAACTTTGAATGGAACTAATCAATACCTACAAGAGAACCACAGTTAATCAGACAATAAATTTAAAACTGTTTATAAAACATTTACTTTTGTGTCGGGTTTGTGAACTATAAAGTCTAGTGCACAAAAAAGCATTCTATATCTATTTTTTAAATCATCCCAATATCTTCCAGTGATGGATGTCATAGCATTATGAAGATGCTAAGGGAAGAAATATGTAGTATTAAGTTCTTTTTTTTTATTATTATAGCTTTTTTATTTACAAGTTATATATACAGGTAATTTTACAGCATTGACAATTGCCAAATCTTTTGTTCCAATTTTTCCCCTCCTTCCCCCCACCCCTCCCCTAGATGGTAGGATGACCAGTACATGTTAAATATATTAAAGTATAGTATGGAGTTCTTAACCATTTTTATGTCACAGACTCTTTCTGGTTTCTAGTGAAACCTATGAACCAAGTCTCAAAATAATGTTTTTAAATAATTTCAGAAAATGCTAAAATTCAGCTAGAGATTAGTGAAAACAAAGATGCATTTCCCCCCTATCTGATTGCCCGGATTCCTAATCTAGTCCAATTCTCTCCCTAGTCTTCTCCCCCAAACAAGATATTTTCCAGAAAAGCAAGCTATCATGAAGCTGTTGTTCAGTTGTTTTTTTAATCATGTCTAACTTTTCATGACCCCATTTTGAGTTTTCTTGGCAAAGACACTAAAGTGGCTTACCATTCCTTTTGCAGCTCATTTTACAGATAAGGAAACCGAGGCAAACAGAATTAAATGATTTGCTAAAGATCACACAGTAAATAAATGTCTGAGGTTACATTTGAACTCAAGTCTTCCTGACTTCAAACCTGTTGTTTTATCCACTGTGCCATGTAGCTGCTTCTAGTCCTGTCCAATTCTCCCTCAAAATATATACATTTTCCAGAAGAAATCTGCCTTGAGTAAAATATAATCTAAGAATCATAGAACCATCGATTAAAAGCTGATAGGGACCTTAGAGATCACCCCTTCCATACTCATTTTGTGGTGGCAAGATAGCACAGTGTATAGAAAACTGCACCTGGAATGCAGAAGTCCTGAGTTCAAATTTGGACTCAGACACTTATAATTATCCTGAGCAAGTCACTTAATTTCTGTTTGCCTCTGTTTCCTCATCTGAAAAATGAACAATAGCTTCTACCTCTCAGGGTTATTGGGAGGATGAAATAAAATAATAATTGTCAAGTGCTTAAAGTGTCCTTATAAATATTAGTTATCATTATTATCATTTACAGAAATTGAGGCTTAAAGAGGTTGGAATCTGCCTAAAGTCACACAGATAGTAAGTAGCAAGCAAAATTGGGATTTGAAGCCATGCTTCTGACTCTATTCCAAGCTCTTTCTGTGATACCACGTGGTCTTCGGCTACTGAATCACTCAGTATGTCAAGCCAGCTTTGCTATTTGCCAGCTAACGTACAGTGTCTCTCTCTTAAGCTTAGGCATATGGTCACTCTAGCACATTATCCAGCCCCATCACAGTAAGTTGTCAAGACAATAGCACACACTCTGGGAAATCTTTGTCAAATAATAGCCACTTGATTTTAAATATTCAAAGTTATTCAGTAATGAGCATATAAGAGTAGATAAAGAGCCAGTTCATCTGGCTGGTCTGTTTACTCCCGAGAGTTACAAGACAGAGCTTCAAACACCAATCAATCATTCAAATTCCTACTATCTGCCAGACACCATATTTCCAATAGCAGACATATTTACCATAAATCACTTTATATTTTAATGTTCTAAGATAACTGGTTACTAATCTCATATGAGGAATAGTGAGAGGTTTTTTTTCCCCAAAATGGTGTGATTTGACCTGAATGTTATGGTTCCATTCTTTACATTAACCAACATTCAAGAACCCAAGGATTCTGAGTTCCAAACTATTAGGTTGGTTTCCTAGAATTGTTTATTAGATTTGGGATGTTAGGAAGTCAAGGGGAGGGCTCTAGTTCTCTATATCATAATTCCAGTGCCATTTTCCTCCTTCAATATGTCCAGATGTTAGATCTTGGGGGGATTTGGATTTGTAAGGGCAACAGACTAGGATGTTTTATTTTCAGCCTCTGTTTCTTCTTTCATGTCAAAACATTGTCCTTTTGCTTAAGCCAAGATAAGCAGTTGGTAATCTTGGTTTTTTTTTGTTTTTGTTTAGACTAATGAGTTAGAGAGACCAGAATACATAGGTTCCCCATTCCCAATTCTGAGAGAAAATGTGAAGGACTTCTATTCCCCCAAAAAAACCTTACCAGGTGAGAGTTATTCTCACAGACTGAGAATCTGCACTTATTTCCCTTTTAGGGATAGCAATATCCAGTGTCTCAGGATACTTGGTTTTTCTAATAAGGATATAATTATCTCAAAGAAAGAAAGAAAGTCATAGTTGGGGCAGAATTACATACAGGGCAGGAAAGTAAGAAAGTGCTAATTCTAGAGCCCACACAATAGCAGAAATAGCCTTAGACATGGATATACTTTTTTCCTTTTCCACCCAGTTGGCGAACTTTCACATCTTCCTTATATCAAGCTACAGAAATTCTTAGTGTGGGGCATTTAGATGGCATAGTGGATAAAGCATCAGTTCTGGAATCAGGAGTTCAAACTCTTAGAATATATAAGAATATAAGCCTCTTAAGATATAGTGTAATATGTGTATATAATGTATATATATTATATATATATAATGTATATACACATGTGTATATACATTATATACACATAATATATAATATCTATTACATATATCTGGGATCTTTAGTATGGGAATAGAGGCTTATATCTTATATACTCTAATTCTATCTAATAAGATATAGTTATATTTTATATCTTAGTTTCAACTTGTCAAGAAGAAACAATTAACATATATTTTTCTGTTAGCTATTGTCTCCTAATTTCCCCATGAAAATTTTCTCACCAAATGTCAAGGACTTATGGCTTTGAGGTCACAAAAAGAAGTTTGTTGCTATGGCTTACCCTTCAATCTCCTTTCTACAGATACCTGCCTCTTCATGTGGGTGGTTACTATTTTTCAATGCCAAAGGGATCCCCTGAAATGTGGAGCAATTAGAGAAGGAGAGTTTATTTTTGTAAGCCTTATGTCTCCTGAGAGAAGGAATGAGCTCTAAATATAATTCGGGTTTGGTTCTTGATCTAGAATAAGTTCTTTGAGGACAACGACTATTCCCCTTTTACTTTTGTATTCCTAGCACTGTATACAATGCCTAGTATATGGTAGGTATTTAATGAATGCTTATTGATTGATTATTAGATTCAAATAATTTAATGGAATTGAATTGCCATCATATTCCTCAAATAATAGCTAGGGAATAAGATTATAAATAATAATTTTAAAAATAATTGTACACACACATATATTTCTATATCTAATAGCCATCTCTAGAGTGTGGGTGAGGGAAGAAAAAAGGGGGAAAAAGAAATTTACACGATAACTTTAGTATATATTTAAAATGAATAGCAAGTTGCACACAACAGATTTGCAGTCTCACACAATTATATTTTTAATTATGCTATGTTATGGAATTGCTTATTCCATAAATTAAAAATTAAAAAAAATTAAATAGCAATCTTTTCCACCTATTTACCAAGAACTCTCAGTATTCAAGATAAAAAATCATGTGCCAATAACTATTGATTTTCTCAGTACTTTCTATCCTAGTTTATTCTTTCCTCTAGACATCTTTGCTAAATATATGTCATAGATATATCAATATAATCTTAACTTCTTATTGATAGGTTAGGATACCATTCATCCTATCTATTGCTTTACTACTTTATTTCCTGACTTCTCCATCCCATTCCCCCACTACTACTCCAATTGAACTGTCTTCAGAACTTCCTACTCTCATATTTCTATAATCATATGATTTTTTTTCACCAGTAGATAATTGGCTGGGCCTCCATTTCCATAAAAATGATCCACTATCCTCTGTAGCATATCTCAAACTGGACATTGAGCATACTGCAACCCAGAAAAGGATGTTGACTTAGTGTAGGAAAAATACAATTTCACTACAAACTGAGAAAGGATAGAGTTCCCAGGTGTCTAAGTCTTCTGAGGCTTGTTTAGTTGTCCATATAGCCAACTTGTTTTTCTGGTCTCATCCCCTACTATATCTTTGCTTGAATTTGATGCCCCATTCTAATGGAACTTTTTGCTCTTTCCAAAATGTGCCTTTGCTAATGCCATCTCCTCTATTTGAGATGCTCTCCAACATCTTTACCTGAATGCTGAGACCAAATATCCAGCCTTTCCTGATATCTCTAGCCAAAAGCAATGTCTCTTATTCTATTCTCTATATGACACTGCTTTCTGTCTTGTGTTTTAGTGTATTATTTTTCTAAACATATTTATTCTTTTATTTTTAAGCTTCTTTGAGAACAAAGCTTCCAATATACTAGACATTTTTGTATTTTTTCCCTTTGGCCCAAACCTAGTGTGCTACTTTATACATAGAAGGGTCTCAGCAAACATTTGTAAGAATGAATGATTGAGAACTATTCATTTCTAGTGGAATTGGTCTGAGGGAAGGAACTAAGTCAAGTTGAGTAGAGAGAAAGAGAAGGAAACTTCATAAATAAATATGTATGTGTATATATATGTACATATATATACACATATATATTTATATATACACTTCATATATATATATACATATACATATGTGTGTATGTATTTTTTGTTTAAAAGGTTGATTTCTCAAATGTCAGACATATCCACATCTAAATGTGCTTTGAAAACTATGTTATTTAAATAATTTTTTGATCAGCCATGCATGCCTTTGAAAGGATAGCAGAGGATCAAGGGACAGAATTATTGAATAATAGAACTAGCAGCCCCTCATTTTTGATCACTTTCCATTTTCACCAGTCTGCTCACATTTGCACCTGCTCTCCTTGATGGAATCCTTTCTGATATGTTAATGAGCACAAAGGTGTTAGAATGCTACTCTTCACTGGTAACAGAATAATTTTAATGGGGATAGGGTGCAGAAAGAAGACTGGAGTAGAGTCAATGGACTGATTATATACAGAATGAGCCATAGTTTTGGTCATGAACAACATGTGAATTTGTTTTGCTTGATTGGGAGGACTTATTTCAAAGGTTTTTTCATCTTTATTTCTTTCTCAGTAGGGGTGGATTAGGGATAAGGAGGGAGAAGGGAGAAAAACTAAATGCTTATTAACTGAAAAAAAATAAAGAAAAAAAGAGAAGGAAATGTTGGTATCAGAGTTAGGCTTTAGTAAAATTTATAGTTGGCCAAATCCATCTCTTATTTTGGGCTGACACCTGGTAATCTCATAGCTGTCTTTCCAGTCCCTCCCCACCATGTACATATAGCCCATTCCACCCCTACTTACAGCATTGCTATGTCCTGGAGTTTACCTGAGTTTTTTCACCCAACAAAAAT
The DNA here is from genome assembly GCF_016432865.1 of Antechinus flavipes. Classification (NCBI taxonomy): domain Eukaryota; kingdom Metazoa; phylum Chordata; class Mammalia; order Dasyuromorphia; family Dasyuridae; genus Antechinus; species Antechinus flavipes. The sequence continues at coordinate 151,074,791 of NC_067400.1, read as the reverse complement.
AACCTGTTTTACCTATCTTTTTCTCTTTTGTATCCTCAGCCCTCATGAGGCACACTTTAAAAGAAACAAGTAGTTTTAGAAAATATTTATTCAGATATGACAATACCTCTGAGTTTGAATTTGACTCAGGCTGGTCTTCTGGGAATTTATGTCTGAAAATGTAATGAAATTTGACTTTTCTAATACATCTAATAACAAAAGAAGTTTTATTTAGCCATAGCAAGGATAAAGGGTCTTAGTAGCAAAGGGATACTTTATATTACTTTAGAATAAAGCACCAATTCCGGTGAGCAAAAGCCTCCTAGTACTTTTCATGTTTCTAGTCTACTATCAGAGCCTGTTATATGGTGTTACCCTTTTTGTGGTTGAGACTTCCAAGCATATATCGGACTGATCAGCCACTGTGGGACACATTATACCTTGACCTCACCATGGTAATGCTCTTTTGGTCTTTTTTTTTTTGACAACAACCAAACCAGAAGTTTTGTATCTGGTGACCAGTGTCAATGACCAAAGCCTAGTCCCTGATCCAGTCATATTTCAAGGACAATATCAAAATCTGTTAGGGAAGAACTAGTCTGATTTTCATGGGGTGAGAATATATTTAGAATATTGCTCCCACTGCAAAAATTACAAGTTTTATAGAAAACCTTGAGGAAGATGTTTTCTGTGCACAAATTATACATCATTGGGATAATGTGGCCACAGACCCACAAGACATTATTAGGGAAGCACTGTAGCTCATCTTCCTCGGGGTGCATAATTAGCACATTAGAAGGAAACTTAAACAGGAAGCAAAATACCCAGACATCTCAGACCACCCCTGCTGCACTTCCTAACCACAATGAGTCCTACCTGACTCATTATCTCTCTTTATAACTAGTTCTCATCCACATGTAGTAGTATTGAAATGAGAGCAAGAAACCCAAAGACAGAATTGAGAACTATGAGTGATCCATTTGTTGCAGTCTCAATTCAGTTCTACAGCAGCAACAATGTCTTAAAGACCTACAATGTCCAAAGCATTGGGTATGCTAAGACAAAAATGGAACAATATCTGTCCTTAAGGAGCTTACATTCAAGAGAGAAATGGTGTGTATGATACACATTTATTAACAGTGGTCAGTACTATATATATATTTATATAGTTATATATATATATTTATATAGTTATTTCAAACTTGGCATGGAAAATGTCCTCTGTTTCTAGAGAAAGAACTATGATTTTCACCTTTTTTGTTTCTTTATTCTTTCTCATGGTTTTTCCCATTTCTGATTTTTCTTTCACAACATGACTAATATGGAAATATGTTTAAAATGTTTGTATGTGTACTTCTATCGGATTGCTTGTTATCTTTGGAAGGGGGAAGGGAAAAATTGGAATTCAAAATTTTAGAAAAATGAATGTTAAAGGGAAAACTGGGTAGTATAGTAGATAGAGCACTGGCCCTGAAGTCAGGAGGATCTGAGTTCAAATCTGGTATCAGACACTTAATACTTACTAGCTGTTGTGACCCTGAACAAGTTACTTAATCTCAATTGCTTTACCACCCCCCCACTCAAAAAAAAGTTTAAAAAATGAATGTTGAAAACTATTTTTACATGATATTGGAGAAAAAACACTATTAATTAAAAATGTGTGCATATGTACATACACACATATGTAGTGATAGTTATTTCAAAGATAAGGAAAAAGTACTCATAAAGGCAATAGGGATGGAAGGGGACTCAAGAAAGACTTATTGTAATAAATGGAACTTGAGCTGTCATTTGAAGTAAGCTAAGAAATGCTATAAGGCATAAATGAGAGGGGAGGACATTCAGATTAGACTCTTTTGTTCATAGAATGATACTGCTAAAAGGGACCTCCAGAGATCATCTGGTCTATTTTGCCTCTTCTGATTCTTCTGCCACCTCTTTAGATTATCTCTTGATTTTATCAAGTGAATATAATAGTATAAGGATTGTAATGTCACTATATATGCTAACCTTGAACTCTATAGAATTTTGATGATACTCTCAACATGACTGATAAAGAAATTGATAAAGATAAAAGAAAAAATTAATATACATGTATAACCAGAAAAAATAAAATAACCAAAACAGACAAAAAAAGAACTTTAATGATTAATTAGATTTTTAGAAACTAGACATCTGATCAAAGAATTCTTTGTATGGAATAGAAGTTTTAAAAAAAATATATTTCCTTTCCTTCATCTACAGCAATACCCACTCATGCCATCCCATCCTATCATTCTATAAAGCATTATCACAGTCACCCTTGTTTGATATATAACCCCAATTAATGGGTACAAGTGTAGATCACATTGAAGAAAATTGGACCAACTATAAAGTATGGGCAAGTCACAGTCTATGTCAATGAGACTCCTGATCCATGAATGTAATAATGTAGCTGCCATTTTAATGGTGTTTTGTAGTTTCTAATGCATTTTACATACATTAGTTCACTCTATCCTTACAACTATCCTTTGATGTAGACAGTACTATGTCTATTTTTATAGATACACACACTGAGGGTCAGAGAACTAAAGTGACATCCAGCTAGTTGGTGGCAGAGCTAGGACTCAGATCCGGGATTCAATATTCTTTTCCCCTGTTCTGTACAGAAGCTATGACAGTAGGATCAGGGAATAGGGTCCTTCAGATCATGAGACTGCTTTTTCCATTGCTGTCCAGGGCAAAATAGAGAAGCAGGGGTCAAAATTTAAGTGTGTGGTTTTTTTTCATTCTATTTATAGAGTGCTTTAGGCATAGAAACAAAAGGAAAGGACTGCTGGGATACCAGAAAAAGAAGGTTTTCCCATTTTGTATTTCTTCTACTCTGAGGGCACTTCTTTACCTGATCTTCCCTGGACCAGAACCTAGATTTCCTCCCATGCATCCAGCCTGACTCTTTGAATGTGTACAAATTACACCTGGGAGATTGCCCCCAAGAAATTGTGTGCAGGAAGACACTGGCAATAGCTCCAAAACTCAGCAGACCTGCCAAGATGCATCTAGAATGTAGCCTCTGGATAAGTTGGTAGGTGCAGGCTGAGGCATAAGAATAGCATTACAGTGTGCAGGCAAATCATTCAAGTGAGTCACCCACTGCACAATCTCTAAACATCTTCAAATTTTTACTGCAGTTGAGACCTAATGCTAAGAGTGGGAAGGGGAGAAGAGAAGGGAGCAGGGAAGCAGGAGAAGTGTTCAGTTTATTGTTTTGTATTAATATTCTCTCTTCTCATTGCCACGAAAAAGTTGTCTGTGTAGCAAAAATTTATAAATTTTTTAAATAATGCTTATTTAAAAATGTGATTTAATTCTCAAATGTCCATAAGATGATTAATATATAGAGCAGAGGAACCATGCCAGGCAGAAAATCTTAAAATTAGTTCAAAGCTGATATTGACAGATTGCAGGGAAAGAAGATATAAAATTGGAAATATATGCTACAAAGGGAAAATAGTATAAGATAATTACTCCTTGCTAGGGGCAGAATTAACTTTCTCTCTGCTATTTCGAAGAGCAAGAGTTTCCTCCCTAAAGCTTTTAAACTGGCACTCAGTTTTGTAAACTAACATAAGCAGCCACACAAATGGTAAGGATTATTTTGAGCAAATAAAGTTTGCCTTGCATTCTGAATGAAAGTCAGGAATTTAAGATGGTGAGTTACTCCTTAATCCCAACCTTCATTCACTTCAAGAGGAATCAGAATTTGAGAATTTCTATAACCATGTGGATTGGACACTCATGCCTTCACCTAGATAAATGTTTTCCCCATTCAATATAGATGATTATTTACAGAAAGTTGGGAACTCCAAATGAAAGATGAATGATGTCAGTATAGAGGTGTGTTAAATAATCTAGGGTTTCTACTTCTCATTCTTGTGAGAAAAAGATAATCAATTTAGAAAGATCACATAATAGTATAATTAGCAGGTTAGTAATTAACAGGATTTGAACTCAGGTCCTAATGATGAGGTCTAGTTAGCAAATCCTACTTAAAAATAAACAATGACAATTCCATAATGGCTTTTTTCTTTGTCAAGAGGTAGATTTATTCAGAAGAGATTACAGTCAAAATAAGAGGTAAAACAGACAACAAGAGTTGTAAATTATGAAATAAAGTTGGGAGAGCAATAAGATTACCAAGGAATGGAGTTTGGAAGAATCCATTAAAAGAATATGTCATAAAGCCTGAGTATACACCAGTGGCTGACAGGTTAAATCCATAGAGGAGTTTAGCAGACTAACCAGAATTAGTTACAGTAAGGAGAAAGATGCCATTAAAGAGAAGACACTATGAGGAGGGAGAGAATACCTCATGGAGGGAGAGAGGGAAAAGGAGAGGGAAAAAAAAGGGAGAGGGAGATAGGGAAGGAGGGGAGAGAAGGGAAGGAGGGCAGAAAGGAGAGAGAGGAGAGAGAAGGCCAGAAAGGCAGAGAAGGGAAGGAAAGTAAAAAAGGGAGGGAGGAGAGAGAGAGAAGAAGGAAGGGATACACAAATAGACAAGAAGAGAGATTTAGAGTCAGACAGAGTTAAAAAGAAAAACAGAGAAAGATCTGGAAGATATAAAAGACAAAAGTATGTGAATTTGAAGGATGGTAAGGATTTGAAAATTCCTTTGGAATCTCATGCCTTGGAGATGTTGGAATGTGCTGGAACTTCCTCTAATGGGTAACCTGAACATTCAGGAGGGCTTAGGAGATGAGAGGAACTGAGCTGTCTTCTTGGCTAATTTTAATCTGAGTGAGACATCTCTATTTGAGATGTCTTATAGAGAATGATCTGTGGAACTGTATTGGGATGGTAAGTTCAGGAGGTCACAGGAAAATGTGTGCACTATCAAGATGCATAAATCATCTTGAATTTGTAAGAGCAGACCTAAGGTCAGCCCTCACAAAAACTGGAACAAATGAAGTTTGTCATTGACATCAGTCTCTTCTGCAATGATCTACTTGACTTTTTGCTCTCAAACCTTCTTTTATTTATTTATTTTTTTAAATTAAAGTTTTTTCTTTTCAAAACATTTGCATGGATAATTTTCAACATTCCACCTTACAAAGGTTTTGTAATTTTTTCCCTCTCTTCCGCTCCCCCCTTCCCCTACACAGCAAGTGATCCAATATATGTTAAACATGTGCAGTTCTTATATACATAGTCCCACAAATATCATACTGCACAAGAAAAATCAGATCAAAAGGGAAAAAAAATGCGAAAGAAAACAAAATGCAAGCAAACAACAACAAAAAAGAGCGAAAATACGATGTTGTAACCCACCCTCAGTTCCCATAGTCCTCCTTCTAGGTACAGCTGGCTTTCTCTATCACAAAACAATGGGAATTGGCTTGAATCATTTCATTGTTGAGAGAACTACATCCATCAGAATTGATAATTTTATAATCTTGTTGTGTACAATGTTTTCCTGTTTCTACTAACTTCACTCAGCTTCAGTTCATGTAAGTCTCTCCAAGCCTTTTCAAAATTATCCTGCTGATCATTTCTTATAAAACAATAATATTCCATAACATTCATATACCATAACTTATTTAGCCATTCTCCAACTGATGGTCATCCACTCAGTTTCCAATTTCTTGCCACTACAAAAAGGATTGCTGCAATCATTTTTGCACATTTTTCCTCTTTTATGATTTCTTTGGGATACAAGTCCAATAAAAAAAACAAAAAAACAAAAACAAAACAAAACAATAACAACCAAAAAATCTGCTTCTCCAACCTTCTCAGTTGAGATTATGAACATTCCAAATGTTAGCCCAGGTTCACCCCAGAGTTTAAGATCAATCCTGTGCGTTGGTGAAAGAAAAATAAAGATCCTTAAACCATTAATTTAAAGGCTTAGCAACAAACAGCACTAGCTTCTGGTCCTGTGCTCAACTTGTGTTATTATTATTATTAGGAAAAAGAGGCACAAGAGGGGGCAGAAATGGAACAGAGCTAAATGTACTTGCATCATAAAAGCCACCTATGTGTCCTGACTAATGGAATTAGCTTTCAAAAGGCTGGCTGATTGCCTTGACATTTCTTCCAGGACTTCTGGAGCTGAAATGCTTAAGGGAGCTGCAATATTTCTCATTGGAGAAGTGATTCCTGAAGGTTACAGAGTGTATGTGTGAGGTTAAAATAAAAAAGAAACTGGGCAGGTGGATTCAACAGGTGGAGCTTTTGGGAGTATTTTTTCATTATAGCATTTGTTTGGGCTTCCTGCTTGAGCTGTTTTAGGAAATAGTGTCAGAAGGTTGCATCCCTCAGATATTGTGTTGCTGTCTTATGGTCTCTGTGGTTTGATGTTTCAGGTCCTCAATTTTGCATTTAGAAGAAAAAATTATCCAAAGATATAAATTTGAAAGAGACCATAGATATCATTTATATTCCTCTTCACCTTATGTCCACTAGCAGATGAGGAAGTTGAGCCTCAAAGAAATGAATTGGCTTGCCCAAGATCACCCATGGAATAAGAAACCTGAGCTAGGATTCCAAATCAGGTCTTCTGAGTTAAAATAACTCTATGTCTATTCTTCTCTACATTGTTGCACATCCCTGTGATTATGATAAAAAGAAATATTTGCCCAGAGTCAGAGGATACTGTATTTCTAAGAATACTTTGCCTTTACCAGCTACTTATTCCATGACTATGATGGACAGTGTTGAAAAAGTCTCAGAAGTAGGAAATCATTTAGTTGAATATGTATCTGAATAGAATCAGGGTCTCAGAGGCATCTATTTCAACCCATATCTTAAAAGTTATTTCTTTTATAATGTTCTTAGAAATTGTCATCTGGATTTGCATTGGAGAACTCCAGTAAAAGACCAAAGTCTTCAGAAGTGTTCTATTCCATGTTTAGATACCTCTGATGTTTTTTTTTTTTTTCATATATCAACCTAAAACAAAACTCATTCCTTCTAGTTTTACTTTCTAGAGCCAAGGAAAACTCTATTCCTTCTTGCATATGTTAGCCCTTAAGATAAATACTTAAAGATAAGTACAGTGGTATTTTGGCACTTGTCATTAATTGGATACGATGAGTGGTGAAAATGATGAGTAGTGAATGAATTTTTCCCATAGAGTCCAGTCCAATACAGCAGCCTAACCATCCCTCCTCATCCAATTCCCCAAAGGAGCAAAGTGGGGCTTCCAGTATTGCTCCTCCTTCTTTTCCTCCTGCTGCTGCTGAGCACAGCTGCTCCATGCTCCTTTCAGTATTACTATTTTGGGAGCTAGGAGGCATGTGCTATATATCTGCAGGATATTCTGCAGGAACTTCCCCCGTCCTATGACTTGGGTTTCTGACATACAAGTAACCTCCAACTTGATAGCCCTCTTCAGCCTTTGATCGTAAGGATCTGGCCACAGGGGCTGGGCAGTATTTCTGGCCAAACTTACAGTGCTTACTGCTCAACCTAGACAACCACCAAGTGTGAGGAGTGCAGAACAAATATCAAGTGCTGTAGCATTTTTTTTCTCTTGGAAGAGAATTCCATGAGAATTTGAAGAGTTTCAAAGAAGATAATGCTGGGGTACCACTATACAATGTGCCTTCTAAATTCTCAGGTTAAACAAGTTCTCCCTCACTATTTCTTCAAGGAAAAACTAAGTGATTATATTTCAGAGATTCTTAGACAGATATTGGTTGGAAAGGCTTTTGAGATCCTTTTGTAGTCAGATTCTGTAATTCTACGAACCTCATTGCCTGTGGCTTAGTTTCAGATACCTGCTTTAAGTCAGAGTTCTATGGGTAAACTCCCTCTCCAAGTTCTGCTGTAGAATGATAGAACTGGATTTTCAAACCCTAATTCAGGCAAACATTGGACCCACCCTGGTTAACACTACCTCTGAAAAAGATGGCTCCTATTGAGTAGCCCTGACCTTTTGCCAAAGTCTAGAATATAAGAGGGCAGTAAAGCTCCTATGAAGAACATCTTAGTAATGAGCTGTAACTAGTTATTAAATCTACTTGTTGCTTACATCTGTATGCAACATTGAGAAAACAAATAGTCCTTTCCCTTATGCTAAAATCTATTATCTTTCCTGTGCTCCATTTGGATATGTTTGACTAATTTTGGTTTGAAAAGCCTCTATTTTAAATACAGCTTTATAAGACAAAACCCAAGCTGCCCCACCTGCAGGGAAAAAAAAGCTAGAAGGGCTCAGTTGGAAGCTTCAGACACATGGATGATTGAAGTTAGAGAGCACTTGCATGATTCAGCCTGGGGGCAGTTGTCTTGCCTCTAACTGAGTAACTGGGCTTGCATCTGTAGCTCAGTTAGAATTTGTTAGTGATCATTCCACATTACCTCACCCTGGACATGCTCTCAAGTTGAGTGATTTCCTCAGAGAACCACAGAGAATAGGCCTAAAGGGAGCCCTGAATACTCTGGTCCCTGAATCCTGAATAAAATTGAATTGGCTTATTATATTGGGGGGACCTCTGTTTATTCTAATTTGTACTAGAATTGCAATGCACCTTACTCTGCCACAAAGGGGATTAGCCAGAATTGACTTATCTAATATGGTATATTCCTTGGTGAAATACAGCTCTCACTAGAATAATATTCCTGCTGTCAGCTGCTCCAAAGCTTGAGCCTCTGCCCCTCATCTATGTATCCTGTATCAATGTCTGAATGCTTTCCATTACTGCCTGTGGCAGACAATCTCTTTTTTGGTTCCACTGAAATATGAAGGTATTGATATCTTGTGGATATAGGATAAATCATATTATATGGATGAATTGCGCAACCAAAAGACAATGTTTTGGTTGTCAGCTAAATGGGATGAATGGTTGGAGAGTTAGGTGACGCTTAAAGCCTATGCTATTTTACCAAGTCTGTGTTGCTGGTTGCCATGGTATCTGAGTGCATGTGTCCATTGTCTAAGTCTCTGCACCTGTACCTGCCACATGCTACTGACAAGGAGTTTATTTTGGTGATTAAAGTAGTTAGTCATGCATTAAAAGCAAAAGGGAGTATTTTGCTGACCTGTAATGTTACTTTGCAGTAGCTTGAAAAGAAATAAATGCTTTTTGGAGGCTTGTTAGAAGGGCTGGTTCAAAGTCATTTAAAAACATTTACCGAGAAACAGCGGTGTGTCAGATCTCTGATGCATAGGAAATGGGATGGTACTGTTCTTTGGACAGGCAAGTCAGATATAAGGCAAAGTTCAGATTTTAGTTTGGATATTGAAGGAATAATGAGCAACATTGTTTTTTTTTTTTTTTTTTTTTTTTTTTTTTTTTTTTTAGTAATCCAATGTGTTTCCTTGCATTGTCAGCCATCCACCAAATGATCCCAGTCACTAATCAGACTTTGGAAAGAGATTTGTTCTGGAATCAGAGGGTCTGGGACCAAAGACCACCTATGAAACATGCTAATAGTGTGACCAATGGAGCAAGTTACTTCATTATTCTAGCTTTCAGTTCCTTCATCTGTAAAATGAATTGGGTTAAATTTTGGTGTGTTATGTAGGTAGTAAAGAAGGAACCAGCATTAGAAAAACATTGAATACTAGACAGAGAGTAGTCAAAGTAATGGAAGCAATTTAATGGGGAAGATAGGAAGAGATATATAGAAAGGGAAAGAAGTATTTGTGAGTTGGGAAACAGAGAAGAGGAAAGTTGCAGTGGATAGTCTTGATTTTTTGAGTAAAGTATTAAGTAGGACCATAAAATGAGAGCATAGATAGAGGAAGGATGTGTTGAGGGAAGTTCACAGAGAGATCAGGTTTCTAACAGCCATTGTGGGCAGTGGGATAAAGAACACATTAGGAAAGAATAAATGGATCATCTTGCTACAATGAGGGCGCATTTGAAGTTAAATTTATAAATTTATAGTGATCACAGTTATGTGACTTTCTCCAGTTCCATTCACCAGAATGTAAATAGGAACAAAGAAGTCACTGATTAATCTAGTAATCAACAAGCATTCATTGTTGGAGGGGATGTGGGAAAATGGGGACACTGATGCATTGTTGGTGGAGTTGTGAACGAATACAGCCATTCTGGAGAGCAATTTGGAATTATGCCCAAAAAGTTATCAAACTGTGCATACCCTTTGATCCAGCAGTGTTTCTATTGGGCTTATACCCCAAAGAGATACTAAAAAAGGGAAAGGGACCTGTATGTGCCAAAATGTTTGTAGCAGCCCTGTTTGTAGAGGCTAGAAACTGGAAAATGAATGGATGCCCATCAATTTGGAGAATGGCTGGGTAAATTGTGGTATATGAATGTTATGGAATATTATTGCTCTGTAAGGAATGACCAGCAGGATGAATACAGAGAGGCTTGGAGAGACCTACATGGACTGATGCTAAATGAGATGAGCAGAACCAGGAGATCATTATACACTTCGACAATGATATTGTATGAGGACGTATTCTGATGCAAGTGGATTTCTCTGACAAAGAGACTTAACTGAGTTTCATTGGATAAATGATGGACAGAAACAGCTACACCCAAAGAAGGAATACTGGGAAATGAATGTGAACTATTTGCATTTTTGATTTTCTTCCCGAGTTATTTTTACCTTCTGAATCCAATTCTCCCTGTGCAGCGGGAGAACTGTTCGGTTCTGCAAATATGTATTATATCTAGGATATACTGCAACATATTTAACATATATAGGACTGCTTGCCATCTTGGGTGGGGGGGAGGAGGGAGGGAGGGGAAAAAACGAAACATAAGTGATTGCAAGGGATAATGTTGTGTAAAAATTATCCTGATTCTGTCAATACAAAGTTATTATTAAATAAAATTAAATTAAAAAAAAAAAGAAAATGATTGAATAAAACAAATTAACACTGAAAAAAAAAACAAGCATTCATTAAGCACTCACTGTGTGTCATACTAGGTATGCTAGATTAAAAAGACAAAAATGAAAGTCTTTACTTTCAAGGAACTTACATTTTATTGGAGGAGAAAACATATACATATATAAGTATTCATGGAAATAAATACAAAGAATTTTAGAAAAGGAGGGCTCCATCAGTTGGGAAAGAGGAAGGAGTAGAAGAACCTTTATTCTTAATTTGTGGAACAAGGCAAGTCTAATGGTAGTTTTTCAGGTCCATGGTACATCCACTCCAGATATAACACATAGTTTATGAAAGTTTGGGGAGCCCAATAAAATATGCCCAGTAACTTCGACTCCTAGATGACCTTAAGGAATGAAATTGGCTTTAAAATCCAATTAAAATGTTCTGCCTCCATGATCTCTGGACACGTACCTACTAGACAGTATTTCCAAGATCTCTTTCCAACTTAATTGGTAAACATAGCAACATTGTAGGGCAGAATTAAAACAAACTCGGTGGACATTATTTTCAGAAAACACACATTAAATAAATACTTCATATTTATAGAGCTCTTTACCATTTACAAAGTTCTTTCCTTATCCTTTCACAACTCTGTGAATTAATTAGGATGAGTGTTAACAGGGTTTTATAGACAAAGAAACAGGTATTTAGAAAGAGAAAATAAGTCACAGAGCTAGTAAATGTCACAGAATCATTGCTTTAGAGCTGGAAAGGATCTTAAAGGCCATCTACTTTAACTCCCTAATTTTATAGATGAAGAAATTAAGGACCAGAGAGTTTAAAACAACTTGCAATAAGTATTAGAAGAAAGATTTGAACCCAGATTATCTGATTCCAAGTATAGCAGTATTTTTACAATTCTCCAGATGTTACAAGATATGTTTCAGTTGCACCATTATTTGTCTCTAGGCCTTATTTTCAGTCTCAAATACCAAAAGTCTTTTTTGCATTAAGCAAAGGATTATGGACTTGAAATTTAATAAGGTGACCTGTAAGGAAAGAGTTTAAGATAGCCTTGGATGACATTTTGAAAGAGTTGTTTAACGCCACATGAGGCTTTTTAAAAAGCAAACATGATTTAGAGATTCAAGTAAAAATAAAAAAAAAGATGAGATCATTGTCTTTTGACAATTTTGCATTGGCTGAACATCCAATCTGGGTTCCATGGTTTTATAGGAATGTGGAAAACTTGGAAAGGACTCAAGAATGAGAATTGCAAAGGTGGATAAAGGTTTGGAAAGTAGTGATTTAATTTTGAGGAAAGACCAAAAGAACTAGAATGACTCAGATCTGAAAATAAATTTAGGAACTGCTAGAATTGTGCTAGTAAATATTTAACAAGCAGTTCCCTGTGGAGTGGGACAGGGAAGAAGGTATGCATGACACACTTTTAATGTTAAATTGTATTATTAACATTTTCTCCATTACTTTAACAAAATAATAAATCAAGATTTCTGAAGTATAAATGGTCACACTGAAAATTTAACAATTCATTTTCTTATGATCTGACTCAAATACAGTGATATAACAGCTCTCAATTTTATTTTAAACATTTATTATTTATCTATTTTTAACATTCATTAAAACTTTTTTAGTTTTGTCTTTATCTTCTCCTCTTCCCTTTCTACTATCTTTCCCCCATCCACTGAGAAAGTAAGAAAAATTATATCAATTATAAATGTGAAATCAATATAAAACATACTTCCATATTAGCTTGTTGTTTAAAAAAGGCAAAAAAATAAAATTTAGAAATCACATTTAAGTCTTCAATCAGACAGTTCTTTCTGGATAACATTCTTCATCATAAGTCCTTTGGAATTGTCTTAGATCAGTGTGTTGCTGAGAATAGACAAGTCATCCACACTTAACTGTACAATATTATATACAATATTCCCCTGTTTCTGTTCATTTCACTTTGCATCATTTTATGTTTTCCCAGTTTTTTTTATCTTCTAGTCATCATTTGTTATGGTACAGGAGTATTCTATTACAGTCATATACCATAATTTGTTTACTTCTTATCCAAGTGAAGGACATCCCCTCAATTTCTAATTCTTTGCCAATACAAAAAGAGCTACTATCTATGTGTTTTTGTACTTATAATTCCTTTTCCTTTGATCTATTTGGCATTCAGACTTGGTTTTCCTAGGTTAAAGGGTATGCAGTTTTATAGCCATTTGGGCTTGGTTCCCAATTGATCTTCATAATGGTTGGAGGGTTTCACAACTTCAACTACAGTGTATTAGTGTCCAATTTTCCCATATCTCCTCCAAAATTTGTCATTTTCCTTTTTTGTTATGTTAGCCAATTTGATAGGTATAAAGTGATACCTTAGAGGTGTTTTAACTTGTACTTTTTTAATCAAACTGATTTAGATAATTTTTCCATAGATGATAACTTTTCATTTAAAAACTGCCTATTGGTATTCTTTGATCATTTATCAATTGGGGAATGACTTGAATTCTTACAAATTTGACTCAATTCTTCATAAATTTGAGAAATGAGGATTTTTCAGAGAATTATTGCTGTAAAATATTCCCCCCACTTTTTTTGTTTTTCTTCTAATCTTGGGTGCATTTGTTTGGTTTATGCAAATCTATTTTAATTTCATATAATCAAAATTAATCACTTTTTATCTCTGTAATCTTCTTTATCTCTTGGTCATAAATTCTTCTCTTTTCTACTGATCTGACTGATAAAATTTTCCACACTCCCCTAATTTACTTATGATATTACCCTTTATGTCTAAACTATCTGCCCATTTTGGTCTTATTTTGGTATACAATATGAGATATTACTCTATGCCTAGTTTCTGCCAAAAGGCTTTATAGTTTCTAAGAAATTTTTGTCAACTAATGAGCTCTTGTCTCCAAAGCTTGAATTATTGGTCATTTGCTACTGTGTATTGTATTCCTAATTTGTGTCATTGATCCACTGTTTTATTTCTTAGCCAGTGCTAGATTGTTTTGATGATTATTGCTTTATAATAATTTAAAATCTGTTAATGTTCAAGCACTTTTCTTCACATTTTTTTCATTGATTTCCTTGACATTCTTGACCTTTTGTTCTTCCAGTTAAATTCTGTAATTTTTTTCTAGCATTATAAAATTTTTTGGTAGTTTGTTATGGCACTGAACAAGTAAATTAATTTAGGTAGAATTGTCATGTTGACTCATTCTACATATGAGCAATTAACATTTTTCTAATTGTTTAAATATGACTTTCTTTGAAAAGTGTTTTGCAACTGCTCATATAGCTTTTTGATGTCTCTTGATAAACTCCCAAATTTTTTATATTGTCTACAATTTTTTTCTTTCTTTTTTTAGTTAAAGCTTTTTATTTTCAAACCATATGCATGGATAATTTTTCAACATTGAACCTTGCAAAACCTTGTGTCCCAAATTTTCCCTTCCTTTCCCCCATACCTTCCCCTAGATATCAAGTAATCCAATATATGTTAAACATGTTAATATGTATTTTAAATCCAATATATATAAACATATTTATACAATTATCTTGCTACATAAGAAAAATCAGATTAGAAAGGGAAAAAAATGAAAAAGAAAACAAAATGCAAGCAAATAACAAAAAAAGAGTGAAAATGCTAAGTTGTGATCCACACTCAGTTCCTATAGTTCTCTGTCTGAGTGTAGATTGCTCTCTTCATCACAAAATCATTGGAAATGGCCTCAATCATCTCATTGTTGGAAAGAGTCATGGGCATAAGAATTGATCATCATATAATCTTGTTGTTGCCATTCTACAGTTATTTTAATTGAAATTTCTCTATCTCTTCCTTGTGAGTTTTGTTAGTAATATATGGAAACACTGATGATTTATGGGGGTTTAGTTTATATACTACAATTTTGCCAAAATTATTAATTGTTTCAATTAGGTTTTTAATTTATTATTTAGGATTCCTTTAGCATATCATCTTCAAAAGGTAATAATTTTGTTTCTTCATGGCCTATTCTAATTTTTTCCATTTCTTTTTTTCTCTCTTATTGCCATGGCTAGCATTTCTAATTATAATATTGGATAATAGTAGTGATGATGGACATCCTTGCTTTACCCCTGATCTTATTGGGATGCCTTCTACCTTATTCCCATTACATATAATGCTAACTGATGGTTTTATATAGATGCTACTTATCATTTTAAGAAAAGTTACATCTCTCCCCACCTCACACTGATAGTTTTCTTGATGCTGAATCAACCCTTCATTGTTGGTATAAATCCCACCTGGTCATAATGTATGATCTTTGAAACAAATGCTGTATCCTTTCTAGTATGTTAAAAAAAAAATTTGCATCAATAATGATTAGGGAAATTAGCTTATCACATTCCTTATCTGTATTATTTTTTCCAGGTTGAGATATGCTCATTATATTTGTGTTATAAAAGGAATTTGGCAGAATTCCTTCTTTATCTATTTTTCTAAGTAGTTTATATACTATTGGAATTAATTGTTCTTTAAATATTTAGTACATTCACTCATGAATCCATCTGGTCTGGGGGATTTTTTTCTTAGGTGCTCATTTATGACTTGTTCATTTTTTTCTGATAGGTTTATTTAAGTATTTTGTTTCTTCTTCTGTTAATCTTGGCAACTTATATTTTTGTAAATTGTTATACATTTCACATAGATTGTCAGACTTACTGGCACATAATTAAGCAAAATATTTTCCAATTATTACTTTAAATTTCTCTTCATTGTTGGCAAATTCACCCTTTTCATTTTTGATAATGGTACTATTTAGCTTTCTTCTTTTTTTCTATTAAAATCAAATTAATCAATGACTTTTTTTATTGGTTTTTCTCATAAAATCATCTGCTAGTTTTGTTTATTAGTTCAATGGTTTTCTTACATTTAAAAAAAGTATTTTATTTATACAAATACATATAAAGGCAGTTTTCAACATTCACCCTTGTAAGACTCTTCTCTTGTGTACCAAATTTTTTTCTCCATTTCTTCCTTACCTCCTTCGTCCCCAAGACAGCAAGCAATATAAATAAAACCTGTACAACCCTTTTAAACATATTTCCATATTTGTCATATTGTATAATAGAAATCTGACTAAAAGGGGAAAAAACATAAAAAAAAAAAGCAAAACAAAAAAGTGAAAATATTATTCTTTAATCCATGTTCAGTCTCCATAGTTCTGTCTCTTATTGAGGTTGGCATTTTCCATCCCAAATCTATTGGAATTGTCTTGGATCAACACATTGTTGAGAACAATTCTATCACAGTTGATTATCACATAATCTTGCTGTTACTGTGTCCAATATTCTTCTGATTCTATTCCCTTCACTCAGCCTCAGTTCATAGAAGTCTTTCCAGGTTTTTCTGAAATCAGTCTGCTTATTATTTCTTATAGAACAATAATATTCCTTTACATTCATATACCATAACTTATTCAGCCATTCTCCAACTAAGAGGCATCCACTCAATTTCTCATTCCTTGCCATTACAAAAAGAGCTTTTTTTTTTTTTTTCACATCTTTTCCCTCTTTAATGATCTCCTTACTTGCAGTTTTGCTAATCTTTCCTTTGATTTTCAGGACTTCCAATTTGGTGTTTAATTGGGGATTTTAAATTTGTTCTTTTTCTATTTTTTTTTTTTTGGCATACTCAATTTATTGATTTTCTTTCTCTATTTTCTTGATGTAAGCCAGGGGTGCAGAGTCTTTTTTCTGCCAAAGGTCCATTTGGATATTTATAACATTATTTATAGACTATAGAAAATTATCAACTTAAAAAATCAAGCAGCCCATGATGGGCCAGAAATTCCCTAACCCTGATATAAGCATTTAGAGATACAAATTTCCCTCAAAGTACTGCTTTGTCTGCATCTCACAAATTTTGGTATGTTGTCTCATTTTTGTCATTTTCTTTAATGAAATTATTGATTCTATTATTTGTTCTTTGGCCCATTTATTTATTAGGATTAGATTATTTAGTTTAATCTATGTTTCCATGACTCCCTTTATTCAATACAATTTTATTGCATTAGGATTTGAAAAAGAGGAATTCAATATTTCTGAGTTTTTGCATTTGTTTGTGAAGATTTTATCTTTTAATACATGGTCAGTTTTTGTACAGGTGCCACGTACTACTAAGAAAAAAAGAAATATTCTTTTCTATTCCCATTCAATTTTGTATCATATTTCACTTTTCTAAAATTCCATTCATCTCCTTAATTTCTTTCTTTTTTATTTTTTGATTAAATTTATCTAGTTCTGTGAAGGGAAAGTTTCAGGAAAGTCCTGCACTAATATAGTTTTTTTGTGTATTCTCTTCTGTAACTCATTTAACTTTTACTTAAAAATTTGGATGCTATCAAAACCATTTGGTATTGGCTAAGAAATAGACTAGTTGATCAGTGGAATAGCTTAGGTTCACAGGACAAAATAGTCAATAACTGTAGCAATTTGGTGTTTGACTAACCCAAAGACCCCAACTTTTGGGATAAGAATTTACTATTTGACAAAAACTGCTGGGAAAATTGGAAACTAGTCTAGCAGAAACTAGGCATTGATTCACATTTAACACCATATACCAAAATAAGGTTCAAAATGGATTCATGATCTAGACATAAAGAATGAGATTATAAATAAATTAGAAGAACATAGGATAGTTTACCTCTCAGACCTGTGAAGGAGGAAGGAATTTGTGACCAAAGAACAACTAGAGATCATTATTGATCATAAAATAGATAATTTTGATTATATCAAGTTAAAAAGTTTTTGTACAAACAAAACTAATGCAGACAAAATCAGAAGGGAAACAATAAATTGGGAAACCATTTTTACATTCAAAGGTTCTGATAAAGGGCTCATTTCCAAAATATATAAAGAATCAACTCAAATTTTAATAGTTCAAGCCATTCTCCAACTGATAAATGGTCAAAGATTATGAACAGACAAATTTTCAGATGAAGAAATTGAAGCTATTTTTAATCATATGAAAAGGTGCTCTGAATCATTACTGATCAGAGAATTGCAAATTAAGACAACTCTAAGATATCACTAACACACTTCTCAGATTAACTAAGTTGACAGGAAAAGATAATGATGAATGTTGGAAAGGATGTGGGAAAACTGGGACACTGATATATTGTTGGTGGAATTGTGAATGCATCCAACCATTCTGCAGGGCAATTTGGAACTATGCTCAAAAAGTTATCAAACTGTGTGTACCCATTGATCCAGCAGTGTTTCTATTGGGTTTATATCCCAAAGAGATCTTAAAGGAGGGAAAGGGAACCACATGTGAGAAATGTTTGTGGCTAGAAACTGTAAACTGAATGGATGCCTATCAGTTGGAGAATGGCTAAATAAATTATAGTATATGAATGCTATGGAATATTATTGTTCTGTAAGAAATGACCAGCAGGATGAATACAGAGAGGCCTGGAGAGACTTACATGAATTGATGCAAGTAAAATGAGCAGAATCAGGAGATCATTATACACGGCAACAACAAGACTAAACGATGGTTAGTATACGCGTTATTCCTTCTTTGAACCAATTCTGATGACAGCAAGGTACAAGCATTGCCTGCCACTCCCTGATTTCTCTCTCAGTGTAAATGCCTTTTTTTTTTTTTTGGTGCCTCTTTTATGTGAGATAATTTTCCCCATTATTTCTCTCCTTTCCTCCTTTTCCTAGTGAGTCTTTAATTTTATGAAAAGTTGTTATAAAGGAAAATCATAATAAGATCATAGACTTAGACTGGAGCAGACCTTAGAAAATAATATACATTTAGTTTGATCTACTTCTTTATATAAATGAAGAAACTGAGAATGAGAAAAATAAAATAATTTGCCCAAGATCATAGAAGTTATAAGAAACAGAATTAGGTTGTAAATCATAATCCTCTCACTTAAGATCTTCTACTCTTCCTTCCTATTGCCTATTTTCTAGCACCAAGATGTCCAGGAAGATATGAGTTAAACTATTAGTAAAGCAATTGCTTGATAAGTGAGGATTCTTAAACATAAATGAATTCATTTAAAAAAAAAGTTATAATATCTCTTCTGGAGGCTTTAGAAAATGTTAGACATCAATTTATAATTCTTAAGCACCTATTATGTGCCAAGGCACAAAATGGTATAAAGGTAGTCAGTGGAATTAAGAAAATGATTTCCCAAAGTTCTATCTAGATCCAAGTTTTCATGACTCTCGTCAGAATTATGTTTGTGGGAAGTAGAAGTAGCCCCAGGCAGCCTGGGATGTAACAGCCTGGGACATAATGCTAATGTGAAGAGGTGGTCAGATAGGTGTGGTTTGCCAGATTTGTGTCTGATGAGCCCTGCCTCTGAAACTTAATTCTATTGCATTTTTAAAAGTTTTCTTGACAATAAGTGAAAAGCAACATTGTTCTATTTACCTGTAGGGATAATTGTTTTTATTATTTATGTATTAACAAATATTGTTTAATAGAAATAAACAGGCATGGTATTTAACTCTGAATATCTTATCTTCTAAAAATGTGATGGATAATCCAAGAAAGCATACACAAGTACCAAAATATGCCTAAAAGCATTTTTGCAGTCTCCTCTTTGACTGATTTTCCCTTCTATCCTCTCTGATAGATACATCTATTTCTGCCCTCTACATAATACTGTATTAAATCAACCTACAATGAGAAAAATTCCCCTTTCAGATTGTAAACGCCACGGAATTTATTCAGCTCCGAGCATAGCCCACAGTAGGTCCCTTATCACTATTTACTGAGTTTAGCAGACAAAGGGGAGAAAGGTAAAAATGAGAAGAGTAATAAAGGGTCTTCTAAACTTTTCCTTTCAGAATGGTACAATGAATGGCTCTGGAGTCAAAAGACCTTTGGTGAGTTTGAATCTTGTATCTTTTATGGACATAATACTTTTATGACTTGAACTTCAATTTCCTCATCTGTAAAGTGAGTATCTAGACAATCTCTAAGATCCCTTTCACCCCTAGGGCTCTGATCTTTCACTCATCTCAATCATTGCCCAGCCTCCCCTAATCCCTCTTGCTCCTAAGGGAGTAAGGAAACCCAGAAAAAACATTGTGGGGAAGGTATGGGAGGCTGCATGGTATGGTGTGGTATGATGGCTTAAATCTATGAATATCATTTCCAATTGTTCCTTGAACCTACTATCACCTCCTTTAAATCTATTAATTCATGTGTTATTACTTCCCTTCTACAGTGAGATATTCAATCAAAAATATCACATGAGATTCTAAAATTTCTTTCTCCTGGTGTCTGATACCCAAAGAAGCATTGGGAATAATGGAATAATCTCTTATTAGCCTTGTAAAACTCAGTCTTTTATACACACACACACACACAAGTATGTATATATGTAGATACATATGCATATCTGTATAAACACATACAGAGCTTTGGTACCCATGCATAATTTTTTGCCTTCACAATTCTTGCTGTCTAATGGAAGTCAAAATATGAGACAAAATAATTAAAAGGTCATCTGGAGAATGAATGACAGAGAATGAGCATTGGTCCTGAGGTTTTGGTGATGGATTAAACAATCTAAAATAGAATACCAATGCAATGTGTTATATGTCTAATATCTCCTCAAGGTTTTTTATTACAGTTTAAGTTCAAAATGGTACCTTCTAAACCTTAATTGCAATAATTCTGTGGCTGTTCCCACTCTCCTTCCTTAATCCCCACCCCCCAGTAACTCCTTTAAGTCCCTGAAACTGCAGATGTTATTGCTTTCCTATTAAAGACAAATGTTTTGGAGCAATTCATATTTCCTTCCATATGGCAATGGAAAAACTTTAATTGCTTGGAGTGAGCTATTTGATCAGTGTGTTTACCCATTTTCTTTTAGAAGACAAAATAATATTTTCTAGGCTCTAAAATAAAAGAAATGAAGCAAAATTCACATTTAATATGTCCCTCCAGGTAGCACATACTTTATGTATTAAATATCATAATTGTAGCATTTTCCAAATCATTGTTTTTTAATGAGGTTAAATGCAATTTATTAGCACAGTGACTAAAATAGTGATGACATTTGTGTCTCAGCAGCCAATCACATCGGGTTAAATATGGCAAGTCCTGAACCCAGGTGATTTTGCAATTTGTATTAGACTATTAAAAAGGCTACTGACTAAACTGGCATGGGACAATTAATTTGATATGAATCAGAGCTGCTTTGCAATACCCAGAGGACTGTTCAACACATAGCCATCAGCTTTAAGTACAGTTCATGCTACTGCAAATGCCCACAGGTACCAGTATTGATTAGGCATTGCCTATTTTTATTTAGCCACATCTACATGGTTCTAATTGGTGATAGGGGTGAGGAAACCCAAATGAAAAGTAGTAGGTTTTTAGAGGAAAAATTATGGGGTTCAAAATCTTAACTGTTTTAAATTGTGTGTGCTATTTTTTGGGAGACCAAAGGGAATAGAAATAACCTGTGCTGGAAAAAGAATATCAAAGATGCAGCTGCATGGGTCCGATGGCAGATGCAGGGAGAGGGAAGATAATAAAAAGTATCAAACTAGAGAGAACACTGTTGTCCATTCTGTTTTATCTACCATCAAGATCACCATCCTCTTTTCTGACCTATTTATGTTTCTTGTTCTTTCTATTGCCAGCCCATCCATCTCCCCATTAATTCTTTTCTTTTTGCTTTTCCCTCCGCCCCAATTGCCATTCTGATTTCTCACATTTACATGCTCATTTTACATATGAGGAAACTGAGGAAAACAGGATGAAGTGACTTGCCCTGGCTCATACTGCTAGTTGAATATCTGAGGTTGGATTTGAACTCGGGAAGACATCTTTCTGACTCCAGCCCTAGCACTCTGTCCCCCATGGTACCCGTGCTGTAGTCATCAAGATTTCCATATAATTGGTTCTCATCAGTGTGAGCACTCCCTCTACTTGCATCTCAGGGAAGCCAAAATGACAGAAGAACCAGTAAATTGTTATAATGCTCTCATAGTCATATCCAAACAACCATAAAATAGTGCCCCCCAAACAATCCTGAAACAGCAGAAAGATGGGGTGAAATTATATTTTAGCACAAGAGACTTAGAAAACCAGTAAGAGAGTTCTGTCATACTCAGGTAAAAGGGGAACACAATCCAGGACAGGAATCATTTCAATAAGCCAATAGTAGCAAAACAGCAAGAAATCCTAAATCCCAGTGCAATGGAGCAGGCAAATTCCAAAACCAGGACCCTTTCCCCCTCTTTCCTCCCTTTCCTCCCACCTGCTGCATGTCTAAGAATAGTCAGGGGAATGGATAGACTCCAGCTCTGAGAACCACCTCGTGCATCACTGCAGCCCCAAGGAAACTGAAACACCTTAACAGCCTCAGCACACACCAGACAGCAGCACTATTATCCTGTCTCAACACCAGGTAAGTTGCCAAAACCCTATAGACTCCATCCACTCCATCCTCTCAGTACAGTACCAGACATGTGGGTTCTCCATGAGCCCAGGGCAGCATCAGTGCTGTACCAGGTCAAGAGCCAGGGCCTCTTCCCTTTGGTACAAGAAGCCTGAGGCAGTATCTCTTCCACCCCTGGAGCAGAGCTCAAATTTAAAAGAAAGGAAAAAGACCAAAATAGAGGAGCCAAACAACAACAACAACAGCAACAGCAACAGCAGCAGCAACAGCAGCAACAGCAGCAACAGCAACAACAGCAGCAACAGCAACAGCAACACTACCACCACCAACACCAACAATAAAAGAATGTAGCCATAGAAAGTGATCATGGTGATAGGGAAAACCAAGATACAAACTCAGAAAAGGATGATAATGTTAAAACACCTATTGGGAAAAATCCTAAAAAAAAAAATGGAAAGTGGGTTCAAGCCCAAAAAGAACTCATGAAAGAGTTCAAAAAGGAGTTTATAAAGAATATAAGAGTGGAAGAAAAATTGGGAAAATAAATGAGATGCATACAATTGAATTGTGGAAGTGTAAACAGCTTGGAAGTAGAAAACAATTGCTTTAAAAAAATTGGAAAAATGGAAAAGAAATATAAAAATATATCAAAGGGAGGGGGGGACTCTAAAAAGTACAATTTGCCAAATGGAAAAGGAAGTATAAGAGCTGAAGGAAAAAACTTCTTAAAAGGTGGACTTGAACAAGTGGAAGCTAATGATCCTATGAGACATCAAGAATTGATCAAATTCAAAAGAAGTAAAATACTTCATTGGAAAAACAATTGATGTGAAAAACAGATCTAGGAGAGAGAATGTCAAAATCATTGAACTATCTGAAAGGCTATCCAGGAGAACCTGGATAACATTTTTCAAGAAATTATCAAAGGAAACTTTCCTGATATCCTGGAACCAGAGGACAAAACTGCCGTTGAAAGAATCACCTAATGAAAGAGATCCCAAAATAAAATCTTCAAGGAACATTATAGCCAAATTATAGAATGATCACGTCAAATGGAAAAGGAAGTACAAAAGCAGTACAAAAATACAAAAAACAAGTGACCAGAAAGAAACACTTCAAATATCGGGGAGCCACAATCAGGATTACACAGAATTTAGTAGTTGCAATATTAAAGGATCAGTGGTCATGAAACATAATGGTCCAAAAGATTAGGACTACAACGGAGAAGGACCTACTCAACAAAATTAAGCATAATTCATTAAGGGGAAAAAAATGATCATTCAGTGAAATAGAAGGATTTCAAGCTTTCAGAAAGAGAAGACCAGAATTCAACAAAAATTTTGATCTTCAGGATCAAAACCCAAGAGAAACCTAAAAAGGGGAAAAAGGAAAAGAAAACATAGGGAATTCAGTGGAGCAGGACTATTTACATGCTTACATCCATTTTTTTTTATCAAAACTTTTTATTTTCAAAACATATGAATGGACAATTTTTCAACATTGACCCTTGCAAAACCATGTGTTCAAATTTTCCCTTTCCTTCCCCTCATCCTTCCCCTAGATGCCAAGCAATCCAATATATTACATTGAAATTCTTAAAGGACAAGTTAAGTGAGCAAAGATTCATGACCAATAAGAGAGAGAACATTATGAAATAAAAAATATTTGTTGATTATATTAAATTAAAAAGCTTTTGCATAAAAAAATTAAAGCAACCAAGATTAGAAGGAAAGAGAAAGCTGAGAAATAATCTTTAGAACAAGTGACTAAGATAAAGGTCTCATTTCTCAAATAGTCAAATTTTTAAGAATACAAGGCATTTCCCAATTGATAAATGGCTAAAGAATATGAACAAGCAGTTTTCAGATGAAGAAATGAAAGCTATCTATAGGCATATGAAGAAGTGCTCTAAATCACTTTTGATTAGAAAAATTCAAATGAAAATGACTCTGAAGTACCACCTCACACTTATCAGATTGGCTATGATGATTTAAAAAAATTTAAATGATTAAGTGGATATAGCAAAAACAGGACACTAGTATGCTGTTGGTAGAATTTTAATAGATAGAGAGATCCAATTATCCTGAGGAGCAATTTGGAACTATACCCAAACTGTGTACTCTTTGATCCAGTAATATCACTATTAGGTCTATATCCCAAAAAGATCATAAAAAGGGCAAAGAACCTAAATGTGCAAAAATATTTACAGCAACCCTTTTTATGGTGACAAAATTATTTGAAATTGAGGGAATGTCCATCAATTGAGGAACGGTAAACAAGTTGTGGTATAGGAATGTAATGGAATGCTAATATGTAATAAGAAAAAATCAACAATTATATACTTCAACAACGATATTGTATGAGTATGTATTCTGATGGAAGTGGATTTCTTCGACAAAGAGAAGATCTAACTCAGTTCCAATTGATCAATGATGTACAGAAGCAACTACATCCAGAGAAGGAACACTGGGAAATGAGTGTAAATTGCTTGCATTTTTGTTTTTCTTCCTGGGTTATTTTTACCTTCTAAATTCAATTCTTCCTGTGCAACAAGAGAACTGTTCAGTTCTGCAAACATATATTGTATCTAGGATATACTGTGGCATATTTAACATGTATAAGACTGCTTGCCATTTGGGGGAGGGAGTGGAGGGAGAGAGGGGAAAAGTCGGAACAGAAGTGAGTGCAAGGGATAATGTTGTAAAAAATTACCCAGGCATGGGTTCTGTCAATAAAAAATTATAATTATGAAAAATAAAATAAATTTTTTTGAAAAAAGAAAAGATCAACAGGCAGATTTCAGAAAAACTTGGAAATATTTGTATGAACTGATACAAAATGAAATTAGCAGAACCTTGAAAACATTGTACACAGTATTGGCAGCATTGTGTGATGATCAACTATGAATGACTCTGCTCTTCTCAGTAATATAATGATCCAAGACAAGTACGAAGGAAAGTACTATCCATATTTAGATAAAGACTCTGAATATAGATTAAAGCATACTCTTTTTTACTTCCTGTATTTTTATTTGAATTTCCCTTTTGATCTATTTCTTCTTTCACAACTGTGACTAATTTGGAAATATGTTTTACATGATGCCACATGTATAATTGATATTAACTTGCCTACCATTTTAGGAAGAAGGGAGAGGAAGGAGGGAGAAAAATTTGGAACTCAAAATGTTGTAAAAATGAATGTTAAAAATTGTCATGTAATTGCAGAAAAATCACTAAAATATTATTTTTAAAAATCCAAAGAAGATGTACCTACTAGGTTGTACGCCTACCTGTAGATCTTTTCACATGAAAAAAATGTAAAAAACAACACAAAACAAAAAACAAAAATTTTCTTTCCCATTCTACTATTACCTCCTTTATCCCTGAAAAGAACAAAACAAAACAAACAAAACCCCCATCTTTCTTCTGTATTTTTATGGAAGACACTATCATCTTTACAATCCCTTATGCTTATAGTTTTAGCATTTAAAAAAAAAAAAACTCATTCTCCTTTATTCCACATATCCAATTAGTTGCTAAATCATGCTATTTCTATTTCTATAACACCTCTTGCATCTGATCTCTCCTTTCATACAGTTACTGTCTTGTTTCAGATCATCAACATTTCTCTTAAATTATTGCAGAAAAAAAATTTTTTTAGCAAAAGATAGATGTGACAGAAGCAATCCCATGATATAGAATAGCCCAGGCATATGGGCTGCTGCTGTTCAAGAATGAATTTAGAGAGGAGCAGAAGCATCCCTGATTGTCATGGTGCACTATAGGGGATCCTTCTTTTCCTTATTACTATTGCAAATTTGTCTTTATAGGCATTAATACTTATGCTAATTATAGCTCTGCTTAGTCCATCATTTACTAATGAGGGACTTATCAAATAGAAATTGAATTTTCTCTATGGATACCTAATCTAATTTCCCAAAGCAGACATTCTGATTGAACTCCTTCATTTGGACATTCCTTGGGTGTATCACATGGCCTTTCATTCAGAGCTAGCAGGTATTATAGAGGTTAGAATGAAATACTAAGCTTCATTCATATTCCCCAATGACCTCCTTCTGTCTGGGAGGTTAGGGTATGCAATCACTAGAAGGCAATCAGGTGAATTAAGTGACTTTTTATGGTTTCGGGTTAGCTAAACCCTTAGTAGAAATGAATGAATGCATGAGGAAAAAATGAAAGGAGTGGAACAATTATTCAGCCTGAATCCAGGTCTGTCTCTTAAAATTACAATGAATCTAATTAGAACCAAATATTTTTATTAAATCTTTGCCATTTCAGTACAGTGAGAGAACGGTAGGGTTTGATTTCAATTTGTTTCAATTCAAGAAGAGATATATTAGCTAGAGAATTGGTCTCAAAGTCAGGAAGATTAAGTTCAAATGTAGCTTTTGACATATACTGGTTGTGTGGTCTTGATCCTGTGGGACTGAAAAGCACTCTTTTCTGCCCTAGAATTGTGACCTTCTTAATTAGGACATGGGCAATGGAATCACCAACCAACCCCAGGACCAGCACCCAGTGCTAGCCCTAACGCCAACTTTAACGAACTCTTTCTAAACAGTTGCCAGGTCCTTTTACCATCTTTGGGCTGAGAGTTAGGGTATAAAGAGATTGCTCTGGATTTTATCTTACCAAAAAAATGAGACTTAACTTGAATCTGGAAGGCTAGGTATTATGATGAAAGAAAAGTAGAAAAACTTAAATAACAGCTTATAGGCAAGTCTAGCTAAAGAGGTAGAAAGCTGGGAAAGAGATGAAAGTCAAATATGAACAGATAAATGATTTTTTTGTTAAAACATTTTAAATCAAGAACTTCCTGAAAATGTGAAACAGGAAAGATTTCAAAAGCCACAAAGGCCATTTTTTTTTATTCATCCTTAGCCAGCATAAAGTTGACAATGATGAGACTTGAGTAAAAGGTGGAAGCAATGAAATCAGGGGACAAAGAATTGGGACAGAGCTGTTGACTGAAACTTTTCTGGAACAGTTAACTATATAATTTGCTTTTCTTTCTTGGAACTTTCTCTGGATTATAGTTTTTTTTTTTTTTTTTTTTTTTTTTTAATAAAATTTCCTCAGAGGTTTGCTGTGAGCCATGAAGAAATAAGGAAAAAGAAGTGGAGAGATGACCAGAATGGGCAAGCTATTCTCTTGATTAGGCAGCTCTTGTTGCTTACTTCACCAATCCCCCAGCTCCCAGAAAATCATTGTTGCTTTTTGGTCTTTGATGAAACAAGAGTTTAACCCAAACTCTCCTTAACTTATCTTTGTTTAAAAAATATTTTTAACATTCTTTTAAAAAAAAGTTGAGTTCCAAATTTTTTCTTCTCTCATATTGCTTCATCACCCATTGAGAAGGTAAGCAATATAATAATAATTATACATGTAAAGTCATGCAAAATGTATTTCCATATAAGCCATGTTACAAAAATAAAAAGTAAGGAACATAAAGAAAGTGAAAAAAGTATTCCTCATTCTGCACTCAGAGTCCATCTCTTTCTCTGAAGGTGGATAGCATTTTATCACATGGGTCCTTCCGTCACAATCATATATCATAACTTTAGTCATTCTTGAATTGATGGTCATACCCTCATTTTCAAATTCTTTGCTATTACAAAAAAGAACTGCTATAAATATTTTTGTACATATAGATCCTTTTCCTTTTTCCTTGCTCTTTTCTGTATACTGAACAAGTAGTGATATTTTTGGGTCAAATAATAGGAAATTTGACCTGCTATTTATATATCAATTTTAAAGCCCTTTGGGCATAGTTTCAAATGGTTTTTCAAAATGATTGAACTAATTCATAATTTCTTTTTCCACATGACCTCCAGCATTTTTCATTTTCTTTTTCTGTCATGTTGGGCAATCTGGTAGGGCTGAGGTTATACTTCAGAGTTAGTTTAATTTTCATTTCTCTAATCAGTAGTGATTTAGGGTGTTTTCATGTGACTATTGACTATTGATGGTTTTTATTTCTCCTTCTGAAAATTGCCTGTTCATTCTTTTGCCTATCAATTTGAAAATGGCTCTTATTTTCATAAATTTGGCTTAGTTCCTTACTTATTTGAAAAATGAGGCCTTTATGAGAGAACTTGTAAAAATGTTTTCCCCAGTTTCCTGCTTTCCTTCTAATTTGGCTACTCCTATAACCTTTTCTATCTCTTGTTTAATCATAAACTCTTTATTTATCTATAGATTACTGAACTGAAACGAAGGCCCCCCCAAGAAAATCGAACCAAAGAACATTACAAATTAATAATTAATTTAGGTAAAATTGTTATTTTATTGTATTTATTATATTATGTTATATTTTCCTTTAAGAATTTGAGTGTTATGCCATTCGGTGCATATGTTTAATATTCATATTACTTTATTATTTATGGTACCTTTTAAATAAGATGTGCCCTCTTCTTCCTTCTCATTCCTTTCCCTTTCTCCTTTCTAGATAAAATAGATTTCTATGTCCAATTGAATGGGATAATATTTATTCTTCCCTCTTTGAACCAATTTTAATGGGTGATGTTTAAGTATTGCTTACTCTTCCGCTCTATTTCTCTCTCTACTGTAAAAATTCTCCCTTATGTTCTTCTTCTTTATGAGGTGTTTCCCCATTACCCTCTCCCTTCACCTTTATCCCAGTGCATCTTTCTTTCTCACCCACCCTTTTTTTTTTAGATAATCCTCTCAAAATTGACTCATTTTTATGCTGTCTATGTAGAGCTCATCTAACTACCCCTAACAGTGATATAGTTCTTAGAAGTTACATGTGTCATCTTCCCACGTAAGATTGTAAACAATTAAATCTTATTTTTATTTATTTTTCTTTTAGGCTTTGCTTGTAGCTATTTTTATTACTTGATCCAATCAAGTTCCTTATGTTACTTACCTTCTTATAGGTCTCTTGAGTCTTATTTGAAAGTCAAATTTTCTATTCGACTCTGATGTTTTCATCAGGAATGCTTTAAAGTCCTCTATTATGTTGAATATCCATTTCCTCTGAAGGAAGGACTCTACTCAGTGTTGCTGGGTATGTTAGTATGTATTACCTAGCTCTATTGCCTTCTGGAATGTCATATTCTCAGACCTCTATTCTTTTAATATGGTACCTCCTAAATCCCGTGTGTTGCTGACTGTAACTCCACAGGGTTTGAATGCTTTATTTTCTGGCTGCTTGAAGTACTTCCTCTTTGATATGGAAGCTCGGGGATTTGGCCATCATATTCCTGGGAGTATTATTTTACAATCTCTTTCAGGAGATGATTAGTAGATTCCTTTCAATTTTGCCTTCTGGTTCTAGGACATCAGGTCAATTTTCCTTTATAATTTCTTGAAATATGTCCAGTTCCAATGATCTTGTGATGAAGAGATCCATTTACACCCAGAGAGAGGACTGTAGGAATTGAATGTAAATCACAACAAATTACATCTTCAATTTTTGTTGTTTTTTGTTTGCATTTTACTTTTTTTTTTAACTTTTTGATCTGATTTTTCTTGTGCAGCAAGATAATTCTATAAATATGTATACATGTATTGGATTTAACATATATTTTTAACATGTTTAACATATATTGGATTACTTACCATGTAGGGATGGGAGTAAGGGGAGAAGGGAATTTGGAACACAAGGTTTTATAAGAGATGATGATGTTGAAAAATTATTCATGCATATGCTTTGAAAATAAAAAGCTTAGAGTGGAGAAGGGGAGAGGGAACTATAACAGACATTTTTTCAGTAGACTTTTTTTATACTAATATTTTCAGAGCCAGTTCTAGGGATCTAGAAATTTTTATACTTCCAACATGGTATGATTCAGGGAGATGGTTTGTTTCTCCTCTTCTGGTATACATTCTGGTCCTTATACAGGGAGGGCTCCTCATCCCTTGTAGCCACAATGAAGGATATGACTTTTTACAGCCCCTGATTTTTGGGGTTTGAAAGTTTTTTTCTCTGCCCTGAAACCATGACCTGAAAATGGATATAAACACCAAAGATTTCCAATAGCATTAGGTCTCACACCCAGTGCTAACACTAAGGTCCCCTGTTATCTTTTTATGACCAGGTGCCTGATCTCCTTACCATCTTTGAGCTGAGAGTTCCCAAAGCTGCTGCTGCTATTGCTTACTGCCACCTTGATGCACAGCTTTTTTTGCTGCAATGTGGGCAGTGCCACAGACTGTTTCTTCCAAGCTTCTAAATTGTCTTAGGTTGGAAAAATGCTTTACCCAATCTTTTGTTAGTTCTGCTTCTCCAGAATATGATTTTAAGTATGATTTTAATGTTTTTGGAGGGAACTGTTGGCTGCTTTCTCTATCCTTCCTTCTTGGCTCTGCTCCTAGAAGTCCTTTACCTAGCTTCTCATCTCTTATGATTTTTGTCCACATTTTCTCATAAATCCCTCAGAGTAGATTTACCCAACTGACTTCTCCTTTCATTCTTTCAATGTTTTGCTATGGAGTGCAGAACATTGTTTATACTTAACATCCTCAAAATAACCTTTAAAGTGTTCCTATGTGCACAGAATGATAAATATTGATGTAAGAGGGAGAGTGAGCTTTGTTCTTTTTTGCATTCTGATTTAAATTGCAGCAGATTTGAGAGTTGGAGGAGGCAATGATGGAGACATTCAAATGAAGTAGAAGACTTTATTTTTAGAACGAATCAGAGGTTCTATTGCATATGAAGAGACCTGCATAATAATTAATTTTTTTTATAGAGCATGATCACCATAAAAATAGATGGGATCCCCCAAGTAGGGGATTCCTTGTCAGTCTCCATGAATTTATTAAGGGCCTGCTATGTACCAGGCCAGTTGAAAGGAGCATAGTATTACCACGATAAACAGTAGTTGAAGGAGGTAAGGAACTGCCCAAGTAATTCCTCAGTTTAATCCGTCTCACCAAGGTTCTTTGCCCTTGAAGAATACAGTAGTCAAATGACTTATTTAGCCTCATCGAGAAGCAGCTGCTCAGAAGCTTCTATCCAGAAGGTAAAGAAACCTTCTTAATCTAGTTTGGCAGTAGCTAACAACCTGGCAAGTACCTCACAGGGCACAGCCCAGACTCAGTCATGTTCAGCAACTGTTTAGTTCAGCCCAGAAACAATTGAGGAACCGGAACCATTCCCAAGTAACTGCTTGATCCAGACCAACATCAATTTCAATTAATTAATTAATTACATTAACTTATTTATAAAATATTTTAATTGATTGATCATATTTATTAATTAGCAATTAATTTATTCAATTGATTAATTGATTTTAAAAGCAGGTCTATCTGCTTAGGTAATTCAGCCAACTGGTTGAATTTATGTTTATTGTACATATTTCCTCCTTCTATTGCTCTTTATCAGAGATAAGAGCACTAGGAAGTTTCTCTGTAGTTGTCAAGTTTTGTTTAAAAAAAAAAAAAACTTGTTTGAGATTAGCATCATCTCAGTGAATAAGTTTTCCAATCTTGCCTATGTCATGATTTATTTTCTCTACTCTCTTTGACATAAATGATTTACTACTAGTATCTACTTTGCATTTCAGATCTCCAAATTCGGGGCTCTAATTGCTTTCAATATATTTAGGATTAAATCTATCTTTGAAGAAAAGGTCAATCATCTGGGCCAGTGCATTGAAGGAATATTTATGGTGGAAGATTTCAATTTAACAGAGGTGCTAGATCAGGGAGTATGGCGTTCTTGAAGCCATTCAGCATCTTTGAAAACAATGAAGGAGACTTTTCAAAACAATGTAACACTTTACTCGTTTTTTTTTTTTTTTTTTTTTTTTTTTTTGGTTTGTTTGTTTTTTGGGGGGCATTATTTATTCCACTTTTGCAGTACAAGTCCACAGAATATTGTATGTAAAAAATAATAATGGGATAGCAATTTATCCTAGAACCATTCCAATTTGAGCTCCATAAATAGATGAAGGGCAACTAGATGCTGAACTAGATGGAATACCAGGTCTGAAGTCAGGAAGAGCCATCTTTCTAAGTTCAAATCCAGCCTCAGATGCTAGCTTAACATCTGGACAAATCACTTAGTTTTGTTTGCCTCAGTTTCTCATCTTTAAAATGAGTTGGAAAAGGAAATAGCAGATCACTCTAGTGTCTTTGCCAAGAAAATCCCAAACAGGATCATAAAGAATCAGACATGATTGTACAACAAAAAGATGAAAATAAAAATGAAATAATAAGGGACAGCTAGGTGGTATGATGGATAAAATATGGGCCTTGGAATCTGGAGGACCTGGGTTCAAATGTGAACTTAGACACTTATTAGGCGTGTAATTCTGGGCAAAACACTTTTATTGTTTTAAAGAAAAAATAACAACAGCAATATATTAAAGTGCTATATGCATATATATCAATAATGAGAATTACAGAAAAAAAAATTTTTTTCTAGTACCTGCCTGGTGGGTAATGCTACTATCTCCATTTTATAGACAAGAAGTCAAAAACTTTAGCTGTAGATCATACAGATAATAAATTTCAGAGATGATATGAGGACTTTAAATTTAAGCTGAAACATGTGCAATTCTTCTAAACATATTTTCATATTTATCATTCAACATAAAAAAAATCAGATCAAAAAGGAAAAAAAAATTAGAAAAAAACAACAAAAATATTGTTATCTACATTCAGTTCCCACAGTCCTCTCTTTGGATGCAGATAGCTCTCTTCATCACAGTCTACTTGAATTGCCCTGAATCATTTTATTGTTGAAAAGAGCCGTGTCCATCAGATTCATCATCATTTAGTCTTCTTGCTGCCCTGTACAATGATCTCCTGCTTCTACTCATTTCACTCAGCATCAGTTCATGTAAGTCTCTCTAGGCCTCTCTGAAATCATCCTGAAGACTGTTTCTTATAGAACAATAATATTCCATTACATTCATATTTCATAACTTATTCACCCATTCCCCAAACTGATGGGCATGCATCAATTCTAACTTTTAAGAAAAACTACTTTGTTAGGGTAACTTACCTAAGCATTTTATTTTACTTTAATATTTACTTAATACTCAATCTTAAATATGTTTTAATTACCTAAAATGATTCCAAAAAAACCTTAAGATAAGAATACAAATTTCAAAATATCAAATATCATATAAAATATCAAATAAAAAGGTTCAATAATAACTAGTATTCATACAATATTCTAAGATTTACAAATCACTTTGTAAATATTGTCTTATTTTATCCTCACAAATTTAAGTGACTTGTCCAGAATCACACATTTAATAGCTGAGAATGAATTTGAATTCAGGTCTTTCTGATTTGAGCTTGGACCCCATATTCTATCCTATCCTACTTCAGAGTAAACCTAAATGAAACTTTAAAATATATACTCAAATATCAGACACAAAATACCAAAAATTTATTTTGAAATTTTAGAGATTTAGAGTCTAGGCACATCAGCACACACCATGTACACACCACTTCAATAAAATCTTTTTTTAAAAATTAAAATAGCATATTTCTAGTTCTGACAATAGGTAACAGTTAATTTGGGAAAATTCTTTAATTTCTTTGGGTCTAAGCATCCTCATTCAATTATATATAAAATCCGAAAGCTAAAGCTGTTTCATTTTTTATTTTTGTATACCCATAGCCTGATAAAGTACGTGGCGAATAATAAGTATTTAATAAATGCTGATTGAATGAATAGATGAATCTATAAAACATGAGAATTATATTCATTGACCTCTAAGGTCCTTGCTCTAGAAATTCTCTGTTTCTTAGATTTTCCTTTTTAAAAAGTTTGATCCTTTCTTTAAGTACTGTATCCCCTAATGCTAATGGTCTTTAGTCTTTTTCCCTCTCCCCCTTTCCCTTTATCTTTTAGGACAAGGTAGATTTTTACACCATAAAATTCTTTCATACAGTTTTTTCTTTATATGGGGGGAGCACCCAACCATCTATATTTGAATCTCTAATTTATATTTATATATTTGTTTATATTTAGACATTATACACTTGGAAAATCTTTAAAACTAGACAAATCCTCAACCTAGTTTCATACTCATATACCAAATTTTGATAGTGAAAAAAATCATTTCTGGTGAACAGGAGTCTTGTAAGGAGAAAGAAGACAAGTGCAGGTACAAGTAAAATAATGGCTAGAAATATCATAGAGTTTTTTTCTTCCCCACCCTCCCCTTTTTGCTCCCATCAAAGCATCTGTTTGATAAGAAGAGCATTCTAGGCAATTGACAACCTGATTAAATTGAAGCTTTGCTGATTGGAGGCAATGATCCTAATCTATCTTGATCACTCAGATAAGCTTTATCTAGGACAAAGGAGCTAGCTTGTCAAAAAAAAAAATTTAGTAATAGTAAATATTCTTAAAAAATAAAAAAGAAACTTAGATTTCCTGTGGTTTTATTCCACAATAATAACTGGTCATATTTATTCATCAATTAACTCCTGTTTATTTTGAAATTTTAATATTTTATTCTCCTCCTTTCCCCTCAAATGCTGGTTTGCCATTTACTAAAAATTATTCTAAATACTAAAATAGAAATGAAAAGTGAAAACAATCTCTGATTTTAATAAGTCTTCATTCTAATGGGGGAGATATTATATCTATAAGTATATACACAATATATACAAAGTGAATGGAAATCAGCCTTAAAGGGAATTCTACTCTTGTCAGCTAGGAGAACTAGGAAAAATTTCTTAGAGAAGATAGTATTTGAAGTGGGTCTTAGGGGAAGCCCAGGGTTCTAAATCAGTCAAAAAAAATTGGCCTATTCAGCTTTACACATGGACAGAGTACCAGAGAGCCATCCTGAAGTAGATAGGAAGTAGGTAAATAGATAGCATCTGCCCTCAGTTAGACCAAAAGAAAAAAAAATGCTATCAAATGGACAAGAAATCCGCTTCTACTTGAACAGAAGTCTAGAGACAGGACCATTGGGTGAGAATTATTTTGAGAAACCAGGACTGATTTAGCCTAAGGGGGAGAGGCAGAAAAGGAAGTTATATCTTCCCATCATAAGTTAAAAATGTATGGATATTTCAGGAAATCTAATATCTGTTATATAATTATATGTCATATTTACAGAGAACTTTAGTGTTGGTAAAGTATTTAAAATATATTATCTAATTTGATTCTCATAACTACCTTATAGAATCATAGATTTGAAGTTAGAAAGGATCTTAAAGACCATCCCTTCTCCCCCACCTCATTTTACCATTGGAAAAAAAAATAAGGCCCAGAAAAAGTAAAGGATTTACTCAGGGTCACACAAGAAATAGAGCTTAGGTCTTTCTGACTCTAAATCCATTGCTCTATCCCCTATAGCTGTCCTTGTGGCGTGGGTTGCTATTATTATCCTCATTTTACAAACTTAAGGCTGAAAAAGAATTTAAGTGAGTTGTCCAGTGTCACAGAATTCTTATTTGTCTAAGAGGGTATTTGATTTATGCTTTTCTTTATTCCATCATTCTACCCACTGTTCTTTCAAGGCAGGATGCCATATTGACAAGAGAATAGAAAATAGGATCTGAAGAACCTGGTTCAAATTCTGCTTCAAGTACTCTGTAGATGTAGCTTTCTCAAACGCACATTTCTTATCTAAATCACTCTATAGATACTAGTTTTTATTATTATAAATAAAATTGTTGCCTCTCTGTGGGATTGTTTTAAGTATCAGTGAGATGTGTGTGGTGGGATCTGGATCTAAGACTTCCAGACTCTAAGTGCAGCTTTTTTTCCCCCTAAGGTTAGCAACATGAGCTGAATCCCTTTTGTCAATATATATATATATGCACATTATAATGTTCTTGTGATAGGATCTCTGGATTATATGGATTATAGGTTTTAAAGCTAGAAAGAAGTTTAGAAATAGCTGATTCCAAACCTTTTATGGGATAGATGAGGAAATGGATAAAAAAGAACTTAAAATAGAGTCTGGATTTATTTATCATTCCTGATATTTTGATTCCAAATCCCCAAGGAGATACAATGCTGATTGTTAGGTAACAACAGGTACTTTGGTGTCCCTTTTATTTTAAATTAAAATGGTAGGTTAGACACCAGTACAGGTCCTTATATGTGAAGGGAAAGGAGAACCAGCAATCTGTCCTCCAGTAAAGGCACAAAAGTATTTAGCAATCCCTATTTGGTGATGAGTAGATGAAGAATGGGCCGATTGAAAAGTTTACAAAAAAGTTAAGATCACACAGGTCATTAATCTAGAGTTGGATTGTGCATGGAATACATCAGAAGCATCTAGTTTTATTTTATAGATGAGGATATTGAACCTCAGAGAGTAACTGGTCTGTGGGTTAACATATAGGAGGCAGGATAGATAGATTGACTGAAAACACTTCATTATGTATCAACAACCTCATTCTTTTAAAAATCTAAATAGAGTTTTATTTTTTCCAATGACATATAAAGATAGTGTTCAATATTCATATTTTATAAGATTTTCAGTTTCAAATTTTTCTTGCTTCATTGCTCCCCCCACCATGATGGCAATTAATCTGATATGAATTATACATGTGCAATCATGTTAAATATATTTCCACATAATTTGGAAATATTCTAAAAGATATCATGTTGTGAAAGATGAAACAGAACAAAAGAAAAAAGCAATGAAAAAAATGAAAATAATAAACTTCAATCTGTATTCAGATCCCATTGTCCTTTCTGTGGATGTGGATTGCATTTTCTATCATGAGTCTTTTGGAATTGTCTTGGATCACTGTATTTGAGAAGAGCTAAGTCTACCATTGATTATCACACAATATTACTATACATAATACTACTAATTCATTAAAAAAAAATCGATTATCCTGAGCCTGCTATGGGAAAAAAACAGTGATTGATATCTTGGGGATTAAGGGTTTGAACTAAACCTTAAACCCAAATCACTCTGGCTTTCATTTATTGACTGACCAATAAAAGGTGCCAGACCAAACCCTGTTTATCATTGTTTGGACCCAGATTGGCTCAGAGTGAATGTAAATAGCAACTGGTTCTGTTTTGGCCAGAAATCTGAGGGTCTTCCCTTCCTGGAAACACACACTATATGTGTGTTTATTTATTTAGACCAGATGAGAGAGACCATTTTCTATCTCATTTCTTACCTAGCCCTAATCACTGAAAGGGCACTGCCTCAGCCAAACTGAAACTTGTTAAAGACTAATGCTTAGTGGTTTTGGATCCATATCTGGCCCCTGGACCCAGGTTCCAAAGGAGAAAGTGAGACAGGGGACTTTGCACATCCTTCCCTCACTTAAATCCAACTTATTTGCATGTCATGGTATCACCTTCCTGATGTGATGGCCCTCTTTGAAAATGAAAAACAAACAATAGTATCAAAACCACCATCTTTGAAATTGCCTTGGACCATTCTATTGCTGAAAAGAGTTAAGTTTATCATAGTTCATCATTGAACAATGTTGTGTACAATTGAATTAAGTCATTTAAAATTTTTTTTCAAGAAATTGTCATGAACCTAAAATGGGAAAAATATAGTTTTAGGTACTGAAAAAAATATAATGACAATATAGATGTGACACTGCCTTTATGAAACTTATAGTCTAGCACAAAGATTCATATCCTTTTTTAATTTTAATTTTTAAAAATAGTATCTAATTTTCCAAATATATGCAAAGATATTTTTCAGCATTCACTTTTATAAAATTTTGTGTTCCAAATTTTTCTTCCTCTTCTCCTCCTTCTCCCTTTCCAAGACAGCAAGCAGTCCAATATAGGTTAAAAATGTGCAATTCTTCTAAACATATTTCCACGTTCATCATGCTGCTCACACACGAAAAGAAATTATATCAAAAAAGGGAAAAATAAGGAAGAAAGCAAAAATCAAGCAAACAAACAAGAACAACAAAAAAGGTGAAAAGACTATGCTTTGATCCACATTCAGTCTCCAGAATTCTCTCCCTGGATGCAGATGACTCCTTCCATCACAAGTCTATTGGGATTGCCTTGAATTACCTCGTTGTTTAAAAGAACCATGTCTACCAGAATTGATCATTATATAATCTTACTGATGCTGTATGCAACGTTCTCTTGGTTCTACTCATTTCACTTA
Organism: Antechinus flavipes; assembly: GCF_016432865.1. Lineage (NCBI taxonomy): Eukaryota > Metazoa > Chordata > Mammalia > Dasyuromorphia > Dasyuridae > Antechinus > Antechinus flavipes. The sequence continues at coordinate 151,036,501 of NC_067400.1, read as the reverse complement.
GCATCAGTTCATGTAAGTCTCTAGGCTTTTCTGAAATCAGCCTTCTGATCTTTTCTTGTATCTTTTTTGTATTAGAATCATTTTAATCTTTACTAACTGAAAATGTCTTGCTGTTTGTTGGCAGCTAAGCTCAGTCCCTCATTACTTGACTAGTATATAGTCATTTGTGGTTGTCCAGATGTTGCTTGGGCAGCTGGATGGCAAGTGTCCAGACCATGAGACTGGAGTCAAGATGCCTCTTTGTGAGTTCAAATCTGGCCTCAGACACTTACTAGCTGCGTGACTCTGGGGTGAATCACTTAACTGTGTCTGCTTCAGTATTCTCATTTGTAAAATGAGCCGGAGAAGGAAATGGCCAACTGCTCCAGTATCTCTGCCAAGAAAACCTCAAATGGGGTCACAAAGAGTCAAATATGACTGAAAAATGACTAAACAACTAAAAATGATGCTTGCTTGGCCAGTGTTTTTAGCCTTATATTCATGAATATACATTCTTTTTCTGAAATGGATAGAATACTGATTTTGGAGTCAAGAAGACCTAGATTCTTCTGGTCACAAAATTACTTAGCCTTTCTGAGCCTTAATTTCCTAACTGGAAAAGAGAAAGGGGTAATCATAACTACCTCATGGGCCCTGAAGATGAATAATATAATGCATTCTATTATTATAATATGTTTTATATATTAATATACAACAATATATTATATAATATATATATTTATATATAAACTTATGGAATGCATTATAAATAATATAAAGCATTTCATAATGTTTTATAATATATAGTTATATATATATATATAATATAAAGCATTTCATAAGTTTCAAAGAACTATCTAAACATTTTTTTTTTTTTTTATCATTAACATCATTGATCTAGAACTGGAATAGACCTGAGAGACCATCTGGTCCAAATGCCATATAAAAAAATCAAGATCCAGGGAAGTCATTGTTCAAGGTCACACAGGTATTAAACCTCAGAGGAAACTTTTGAACCCAGGTCCTCTGTCTGCTGAATCATCACTCCTGCTGCTCAGTGTACATATGGCACAGTCTCCCTCAGGTATTATTATTTTTCCTCATAGTAGAAATTCCTCAAGGGCAGAGTCTGGGTCTTTTTTTCATTTCTGCCCAAAGCTCTAAGCAGTCTGTCTAGGATCTGGTAAATGTTTGCTGTCTGACTCCCTGCCACCCGAGTGAGAAGTCACTTGCAGATCCCAAGATGTGACCTTCAGAAAAGCAGATGAAACATTTCTTGCCGGCAGGTTCCTCTCTCCCTGCAACATGCTCCACCTAATGTCCTGATGGTGTCAAAGGGTGATTTTAGGGAAATCACGCCAAGCTTGCCTGTTCCCTCAGAGCTCTTGACTGATGGAATAACAGGAATTAATGAGAAAGCTCTTGGTTGAGGGACCAGCAGGGGAGGATAGGAGAGATAGGGACCCTTACTGGCTGTCAGGATTTTCTTATTAATTTTTCCTTTTCTGGGTGTGTGCCCTGAGGTGACTGTGTCCCCCAGGCTCAGATATTCAAAAATAAATTAGGAACCTGATAACTAAGTTCATCTTTTCAAGTTATTCCTCTCTGAGTCAGCCTGAACAGGAAGGTAGGGTGATTTTTTTCCTCCTCTCATAGCAAAGATTGCTGTGCTAATGCAGTTTTGAAGCCCGACCTTATGTGTAGCTGAAGTGAGCAGTTTTTCTTTTTTCCAGGTCTGCTGAGCTGGTCTGCTATCTTACAAGCTTAATCTCTGTTCTGATTCCTCTCAGGTTAGAGAAACCCAAAGCTTAGTTTAAACAGATTGGACCCTTTCTGGAAGGAAGGAGGCAGATAGATCATTATCACTAGGAGAATCCCCATCTTTACTGGGTAACCTTGATGCTACCTGAGAAGGGGAAACATTTATTCATTCTGCAAACTTTAGGGGCTATTTAGTGTGAATGGTCCATTCCATTTCACAGAACCCACCAGGATAGAAAAACCTAGGCTACCTTTTAAAAGTACCTCTGAGCTTCAGCTGTTTGATTTGAAATATGAAATAACATAAACCTCTCCTGAGTCCCCTCCTCCTAGCCCCATAACTAATGGAGCAAATAGTGTTGGCAGTTTTATATAATAAAGCTTGAAAATGCTCTGGGACAATTTATTGGATACTTAAGAAGTTGCCCACTGGGTTTTTAATGTAAAAGACACTTTTGTCTTAAATAATTGGTCTTGAATGAAAGCTTAAGAAAAACTCATTGTAAAAACAAAACAAGACCAAAAAATAATCAGGGAATGTTTCTGGGAATTTATTACTTTAGTTACTGTTATGACTTTCAGTTCTTCACAATGTCCTTTCAGGCGTGATTAAACTAACAATCTGGGCTGTTGTTATGGGGATGGAACCAGAGCAGGCTAGGAAAACTCAGCTTCAACCAAATCTTCCTGTTTTTTTGTATTTTCAAAACATTTGAAGGTAAATTTTAAGCCTAATGTCTGAGTACTTAGCCACATGATTCCTATTACCACTAATGTGAGGTATGTAGCTCACTCTGCACTTCCTGCTGTTTATGTCAGTCCTGGTGTATTGGAAACTTCCATATTTACTTTCCAACAAAAGCACCCAGAGGGGATATGTACACTTTTGTGTATTCCATAATTGCTATCTAGGGCTATGCTTCCATTTTCTGGGGACTCTTCCACTAATTTTAGAGGGATTCCTTCCACTTATTATTTTCCCAGAGGGGCGTGGTAATGATGATGATCCAGGAGAAGATGCTGACTTTGGACTCAGGAATTCTGAGAGCCACAGTGATATTCAGCATTACTATGTTGAGAGACTATAGAATCAAATGGAGGAATGAGAGAAATAATTATCAATACCAATAAATTGGGGGAGACCCAGAGTGCTCCTCTTCTTCTAAAGTCCTGATTTTAAAAGTTCTGTCTCTTGAAGGATATTATTGATATTGAAATTGAATTCACTCTCCTCAATCTTCGTCAGACCCTAGACAACCTTACAAGGAATTTAATCTAAAATCGAGGAGCTCATTTTATTCTATTCCAGCTTGGAATAAAAGACTGACTTTTTAATCTAGATGTCTAGGTAGCCCAAGTCAGGGGGTGGTTGGAGGATAGAAACAGTTCCTCTTCCTGAGATGATGATCGGCACCAAATGTTGGGATCCAGTTCAGGTGAAGAATTCATAATGGCTATTCTCTTTGGCAAAAGGCAAGTTTATTTAGGCAAGAGGTTACAGACAAAATATAAGGTATAACAGACACCAGGAATGGTTGGGAAAAAATAAAAAGACAAGTTCCTCAGTGGACCTCATATTTACCCAGTAGAAAGGGAGCATCCATGAGGTTGGAGCATGTCCTTAGCTGACAGGCTAAATCCTGAAAGGGACATAACATCCTATAGAGTTACTGAGCTATAAGGAGGAAAGTTGGGTCAGGAGCATAGTGGGGTTAGGAGAGATACCACAGGGCACAGGGGGAAAGAGAAAGGAAAAAACTCTAAGTTACAGAATGCCAGTGGGAACTGATCCAAAGGAAAGCAGTAGCAAAGCCTTGCCCATAAACTGTTTTATAGGGAAAATTTAGCCTCAGTGAGGACATAACTTGGATTTCTGACTGGATTATCTTCAGAGGATGGGACCAGGGAACTACTTATCTAGATAATCAGAACCTTGTTTCTGCCTGCTCCAGGAAATAATTTTTATCAGTTTTTCAGTTTCTCTCTGCTGCTATGATTCACTTTGGTGAAAGAAAGACCTAAATGATTATCCTTTTATTATTAACATTTTGTTTATTAATGAAGTGAATAAGTTATCCAAAAAAAGTATGTCGAGATGGTTGGGGTAGGGGTGAGGGTATTGCAGTATCAGGTTGCCTATGTTGGAGGGCAAATCTACCCAGGTTAGAAATGGAACACAAGAAAAACCCCTTGTCATTAGAATGGGACCAATCTTGTGAGTAGCTGCTGTACTTCCACTAAGTAAGATAAAGGAATGAATGTATGGGGTCTAGGAAAAATGCAAATCTCAAACTCTCTGGATCTCTGGTTCCTTTTCTGTAAAATAGAAGGTTTTCATTCTATGTAGTCTCTTATAGTCTAAGAGTCTAGGGTTAAATAAGACCCCTTTGGGGAAGCTAGATGATGCGGCAAATAGAGTGTTGAGTCTGTAGTCTCAGTTTCCTTTTCTGTAAAGTTGAAGGTTTTAACTATATGTAGTCTCTTATAGCACTAAGAGTCTATGCTTAAGTAAGATTCCTTGGGGCAGCTAGATGATGCAGTGAATAGTTTGTTGAGTCTGGAGTCTCAGTTTCCTTTTCTGTAAAGCCGAAGATTTTGACTATATAGAGTCTCTTATAGCTCTAAGAGTCTATGTTTAAGTAAGATCACTTTGGGGCAGCTGGATAGAGTCCTGGACCTAGAGTCAAGAAGACCTAGATTCAAATTTGGCTTCAGACACTTACTAGCTTTATGACCCTTTATGGTTGCTTCAGTTTTCTTATCTATAAAATGAGCTGGAGAAGGAAATGGCAAACCATTCCAGTATGTTTGCCAAGAAACCTCCCAAAAAGGGCTCATGAAGAGTCAGACACAATTGGAAATAACTGAACAGCAAACAAACATATCCAGGTTCTTTCAGCTTATTCAGAATTCTCAACTAATTTTTTTTTTAACAATTTTTACAAGTCCCCATTTTCCATTGCACCACATTATGTACCAGCCAGCATTCAACCATCACATTGGCTCTAGCCTCAGAATGTCTAGGTTCCAGTCCTGATTCTGATACTCCTCACGGGTTTTTGGGCAAAGTTCTTTAACCTCCTGAGACCTAAGTTTCTTTGCTTATTTAAAAAAAAGGAGGAACTGAACTGAACTGCTCTGAAGCTCCTTCCAAGTCTAGACCCTATCATGACCTGGGATCATATTAAGGCAAAAAGGCATTTATTTAAAATAGAAATCAAAAGAAATATTTAAAAAATTAAAATAAAAGCAGATACATTGCTACTATTTCCTTAATATAACTCTTTTGTCACCTCCACTCATGGAATGCCTTGACAAGATCCTGGGATGAACATATAAGTCTTACACAGATTGCCATCTTGATGTCCCAAAGACCTCAGCATCCCAAGAGACAATCACGAAAGCCTTTAAGCATGGCTTGTCTGAAGAGGAATCAAATTAGGCCTTGGTTTATAGGCTCTGTTCCCCAGTCATCATCTCAATGACCCAAAGTCTAGTATGATCCATGGGAAGCTTCTTCGATCATGTCAAGGTATTCATGTACCGTAGCTTTGCCTATTGGAGTGCTGAAGTCTTTTGAAGGATTGGATGGCAATACTTCTCAGACTGCATAAGACTTATGTGTTCATCCTGGGATTTTCTTGCCAATAGTGACAAAGCCATTTCAATCTGTCAAGAGCAATCTCTGCTATATCTTCTTCTTCTCCTTTTTCTCTCCCTTTTCTTCTACTCTCACCTTTCTGTTCCTCTCACCCTCAGCTTCCTCTAGAGATGTTGTTCTCCCTGCTTATTATTCAGTATATGTAATAATTATAAATTGGCATTTATATAGTGCTTTAAGGTTTAAAATGTTTTACATATGTTATTCTCTTTGATCCTCACAACCCTATGAGATAGTTGCTATTATTGTTATTATCATTACCATCTCCATTTTATGGATGAGGGAACTAAGGCAGAAAGAGATTAAGTGCCATATAGCTAGTAAGTATTTAAGGAAGGAGTTGTATGTAGGTTTTCTGACTCCAAATCAATCAAATGACAAACATTTATTAAGTATTTATGAATGTCAGGCACTTGCTAACCACAGTGAGGATGCAAATAAGAAAAAGCAAGTATTTGTCTGTTAAGGGACAAGTCAATTCTTCGAGAGCCTCCACAGCTGTGAATCATAACATCTGAAGGAATTGCAGGGCAGCCTTTGCTGACACAGGTGTCGCAGACTGGGAATGAGATAAATTGGAGGCAGAGGGAAGAGGAGAGAGGTCAGACAATGCAACAGCCTCTCAGTCAGATAGGTCAGAGAACAGCAACTGCCTCTCAGTCTCCTTGTATCAACCTCTCACAAGAGGAGATCCATTCTGGGTTGGATCTCCAGTAACCGCTGTCAGGTGGTTCCCGTGTATTCCAATATTTGCCCTCAAGGAGCTTACAATCAATTAGAAGAAAATACATAAAAGGAATCTGAAAAGGGGGAAGGAAAGAAGGTTCCTGACTTGGAAACATAATAGAGTCTAAGGAGTCAGCTGGTACAAAACAAAGAGTTAGCTGACCTGAGTGTCCTATTTAAATGATGGATTTAGGAAAAGCTCTTTGCTCAACTGTCCATCCTCTAATCAGAGGGACAGAGAACACTGAGGACACTGATAAAGTATGAATGCCAAATCTGATATGATATGCAGGATTAGGAATTTCCTGGTGATGAAGATTTCTGGGACAATGATCATAGAGGAATCTAGTCCAGCATCTACTATACTACCTAACTGGTCCCTTCCCTCTTCCTTTCCCTCCTTCCTTCCTCCGTTCTTCCATCTTTCCTTCCTTCATTTCCTCCTCCCTCCCTCCTCTCTTCCTCCCCTTTCTCTCTCCTCCGTTTCCTACTTCCTTCCCCTTCTTTCTTCCTCCTTTGCTTCCTTCACTCCCTCCCTCCCTGCTTCCTATTTTTCCCTCCTCCCTCCCTTCCTCCCTTCCTTCTTTCCTCTCTTCTTCTCTTCCCTCTTTCCCTTTTTCTCTTTCTTCCTTCTCTTCTTACTTGTCTATTTCTATATTTTTTGTTGAATCTAAACCTTTCAATCCTTCAAGAAAAGTTAAGATATTTAGGACAGGACAAGATTCACCCAAAAGTATCTAGAAAGATGGTTCTGGGCCAAAAAGTATTATCTTATACATAAGATTATATAAGAATTCCAAGTATAACAAAGTTATATTTTTAATTTGCTAGGAATCTTTCATTACAAGGTGAAAATGTTTTAAATGAAAAAAGCCTTTTACCAAAATGCAATTTCATCTCAGAGAAATGTTTGCTCAGTTTCAACTCTATCTTGTCTTCAAAGGCAGTCATTTGAGTTATTATAAGCCAAAAATTATTAAGTGCAAAAACTTAAGTCCAAAAAAACCTTATGACTGAGACACAAATCAAAAGTGTTTGTGAGCCAGGACCATGGAGCCAGAAATAAAAAGCAGCCTGAGTCTGTGAGGAACAAACCATTTCAGACAAACTGGATTGCTCTTTCTAATTGGGTTTGGAATTCTGTGCATCGAGGGAATAGAGCTAAAATCAAGATTGGTGGTACTATTTGATATATTTGATATAATTTCTTATAAAACTCATTTCAGAAAAGTCAGTTGCTTTGGCTATGAATTTAGTTATATAGAACTAAGGCAAAAAGAAATAATACAACTATATTCCTTGCTGTGCAGAGAAAAAGGCAGGGACCAGGTTTTATTTGGGCAGATCAAGAACATGAAGATTCATCTTCCTGAGTTCAAATTTGACCTCAGACACTTATGAGCTGTGTGACTCTGGGCAAGTCAATTAACCCTGTCTGCCTCAATTTCCTTGCCTATAAAATGAATTGGAGAAGGAATGACAAACTACTAAAGTATCTTTGCCAGATGAAGTCATGAGGAGTCAGACACAAGTGGTAACAGACCTCATTTATAAACATGAATAATTTGTATTTCCCCTAAAAACAAGCAGTGCCTGACTTGGAATAAACATGTTACAGAATACCAGAAATTCATAACTAGTGGGGACTTCAGCAAGCATGTAGTCTTGACTTCTACCCTGACATTATATCTCCTTTGTAAAATATTGTTCAATAACTTATATTATGTTTCATGTGCCAATCAGTATGCTAGATGGTAAGGAGACAAAGGCAGAAATAAAACAGGTCTTATTCTCAAGGATCTTACATGTGACTGAGAGTGAACAGGATGTACACAATTTAGCAAATAGAAAATAGATGCAAAATAAATACAAAGTAATTTTGAGGGGCAGAGCATAAAGACCTGGGAGAATCCCCATAATTCTTTTTAAAATTAAGATTATTATTTTAATTTTTCCAGTTAATAAGCATTTTAATCAACTACTCCATCCCTAACATATACTACTCCCTTGAATAAATTTTAAAAAGAAAATAAAGGCATCACACAGCAATGTAATTTTGCTAAACAAATTCCTACACTGAACAGGTATGAAATTTTATTTTTCTTTCTGCATTTTAAGTTCATCATCTTTATGTCAGAAAATGTTTGGAATGTTTCATCCTCATTCTTTTGGACTCATAGTTTATCATTGCTTTAATCAGGGTTCTAAAGCCTTTCAAAGCTGTTTTTCTCTATAGTGTTTTTATTATGTTATAAATTATTCTCTTAGTTCTACTTACTTTACTCTGTATCTGTTCATAGAGGTCTTTGAAGTTTCCTCTAACATTCTCAAAAAGTAGTCATGTAACCTTTGCTAAAAGGTCTCTAGAGAAGGGAAATCCATTGTCTCCCAAGGCAGCTCATTCCATTTTTTATTAGGTTTAATTTTAGTACCTTTTTTCTTACATCAAGCCTAAATCTGCTTCTCATTTATTTTTAACTATTCTGCACAATTAGAATAAGCCCACTGATGCTTTCCTTCTGATATAAATAAAGACAAAATGTAAGATTCTTAAGGGCAAGGCCATATTTTTGCCACTCTTTTTATCTGTGGGACTTAGCAGAGTGCCTGGGAGAAAGTGATTGATAAATGCTTGTTTTTGACTTTGACTTACTGCCTTATCAATGTCTTTCTAAAAAGTGGAATCCAGAATTGAATTTTCTGCTGGGTGTTGTCTGACTAGGGTGGAGTACAATGGGATTTTTGATATCTGAAAATTTGATGAGCACACCATCTGTGTCTTTATCCAAATCATTGATAAAATGTTAAACAGCACAGGGACAAGGACAAATATCTTGGGTGGTTGGGTGGTGGAGTAAACCAAGTGCTGGGTGTGGAGGCAGGAAAAATCTTAGTCAAATCCAATTTCACTAGCTGTGTGATTCAAGCCATTCACTTATTTGTCTCAGTTTCTTAATTTATAATATAGAGATAATTTTAGTACCTACCTCCCAGTGTATTGTAAGGATCAACTGAAATAATATTTGTAAAGCTTTTAGCATAGTATCTAGTACATAGTAGATACTATAGGAATTTTTGTTATTATTATTATTATTCTGACAAGTTCCATTGATAGCTCTTCTTTGGCATCTACCATTAAATCAGTTCTGAACCTACCCAATTAAGCCATCATTTAACTGAATCATTTCTTGTTCAGAATAAAACCACAGAATTCCTGTTCTCTATCCTTCTAGTTATCCTTCCTAAAAAAGGAAATGGGTAATGACCTCTTCTTGATGAACCTGTCTACTAGCACTTTGTTCTCACTGCTTCTTTTTCCAGATGTACATTAACCACTGCTTTCATAAGACTTTTTAGAATTTAGTTAGAAATCAAAGTCCAACTCAGTGGTCTATGATTTGTGGATTTCATTCTCTCTTGCTCTTACCTTTTAAAAATTTCTATCCTTCCTTGGGGCTGTGATATTTCTCTTCTTCTCTATGATATTTCCCAAATTATTGAGAAAGGCTCAGCAATCAAATATTGTGGTTCTTTCAATAACTTGGGATGTAGTTGGTCTGAGTTTAGTGACTCTCTCTAGTACTCTCATTCCTCTTACCTAAATTTCAACTTGTTGGCTATTCTTGCTTTGCTTTTTCATTTCCCAAACCATTCTTCTTGATGTAGAAAAGAGAGGCAGAAGAAGAGTGAGTAAATGTTGAAGATCTCTCTTTTCTATACCATCCCATGTTAGTATATAATCTGCTCCCCCCATGGTTATATCTTCTTGCTTCCTTCTCTCTTCTCTAAAACACATTTTTAAGCCTCATATTTTTCCCTTTTTTGAGGTAATTTTCTATTTTAATCTTTAATATTTTTATTTTCCCCAGTTATATGTAAAATAACTTTTTTTACATTTGTTTTTAAAATTTTGACTTCCAGATTCCTTCATCCTTCATCCCCTTCCCATTAAGAAAAGTCCATGTGAAGCTGTGGAAAACATTTCCAAAAAAGAGTCATGTTGCAAAAGAAAAGATAGAACTCTGCCTCCCTCAACTCCCCCAAAAACCTCAAGGAAAAAAAAAGAAAGTAAAAAATTAGTATGCTTCACTTTGTATTCGGACAATCAGTTCTTTCCCTGGTATAGATACCATTTTTCATCATAAGTCCTTCAGAAAAGTCTGACAGGATTCTCATAAGACTTTTAAAATACTTTTGTATTCATCCTCTATTACTAACCTTTGCCTCTATCTTCTCTGTGTGTCTTTTAAGAATCTAAACTCATGAATTCCCCATGTGTCCACCTCTGTCTATTTATCTATTTACACAATTCCTCCTTGGCTCCTTATCAAAGTTGTTTCTCTTTGTGTCTTAAGAACTTGTTCTTGAGAGCATCCCATAAATCCTGGAATGCCATCCTTTTTTGAATTTTTGCTTATTGAATATATTTTTTTCTAGATCCTTTGAAATTAGTTTCCTTCAAATCTAACATATGACAGACTAGATTGCTTGTTCTTTCTTCCTTTATCACAAAAACTAAGATGGAGTGGTCTTCTCTTTTTAAGATTCCCATCATTTCTAGCTGATCGTTTCTTCTTTTATTCTTTCATATAATCCATACCTATTCCTTCTTATTCTCATTATTTGAATAACCTATTCCCTTTCTGGTCATATATGCTCTTGAAAATATTTTTTAATTAAATATTTTTTATTTTCCCCAGTTACAAGTAAAACAAATTTTTACATTTGTTTTTAAAACTTTAAATTCCAGATTATCTTCCTTCCTCCCCACCCCACACTGAGAAAGTACATGTAAAATTATGCAAAATATTTCCATATGTCATGTTGCAGAAGAAAGCATAGATTTCCTCTCCCCCCCCCAAAAAAAAAAAAAAAAACAACCCTCAAGAAAAATAAAGTGGAAAAAAAAAGTATGCTTCAATCTGTGTTCAGACACAATCAATTCTTTCTCTGGATATGGATAGCATTTTTCATCCTAAGTCCTTGAGAGTATTCTTGCTGAGAATAGCAAAGTCATTCACAGGTGATCATCCCACAGCAATGCTATTACTTTATACATAGTACATTTCACTTTGCTTGAGTTCGTGGAAGATTTCCAGGTTTTTCTGAGAGAATCCTGCTCATCATTTTTTGTAGAACAATAATATTCTGTCATAATCACATATCACAATTTATTCAGTCATTCTCCAATTGATGGACAGCTCCTGAAAATCTTTTATGCTACTTTTCACATGCAAGTTAGATGTTTGGTGACATATTCTAGCTACTTAAAATCAATTCAACAATTCATTTAATACTGTATGCAAGACAGTAGAAATACATAGATGGAAAATTATCTTGGTCTTGCTCTTTAAAAGCTTACAATCTTCTGAAAGACACAGTATATACTTTCATAATTATAACACATGATATTGGTCAAAGACAAGATTTAGACAATGCATTCTAAGACATCTGGGAAGAAATAGAGTATCTTTAACTGGGGAAGATCAGGGAAGGATTCATGAAGGAGATGATATTTGAGGAAGAGAAATTTTTCCAAAGATAAAGATTAGGAATGGTCATAGAGGTAAGAGTAGAATGAGAGTGTGCTGTTCAAAAGCCAAAGTCACAGAGAATGCACAAGAAAGAAATCAAGTCAAATGCTGTAAAAAGGCAGCATAAAAAGGTAGCATTTTATCTGGCTCTTGAAAAGATTCTAGAATTTCTGCAGGTGGAGAAAAGGTAAGGAGCAAGGGCAGGACCTGGGGAGAGTAAGTGAGGGAGGGTATTCCAGACATAAAAAGCAATATTATCAAAGGTACAGAGGCAAGAAACAAATCGTGTTCATATTAGAAATAACTATGTTGGAAAATACTCATTGGACTTTGTTCTACCAGACTGAATGCTAATTTGCAATAATTTCTACCTTTTGTGGAGATAAGCTCTAGCATATTTTACTACAGAAGGTTTTTACTTCAATTGTGTATTAATCTGGCATGGAAATTGACTTCTTTTCCCCTGATCCCCCTGATTTCTCCAACACCAACATTGGTATTTTTTTTTTTTTTTTGAATCATCCCAATGTGAACAACTGGAACACACACTCAATTTTTCATTGCATTTCAGGCTGACATAAAAGTGACAGGAGGGAGGAATATAGATCCTTTGAAAAATCTATAGGAAACAGATACTTTGGATTTTTTGAGATAAGCTACTTTTCACAGCCTAAAGCACAGCTGCCAGAGCATTTATCTGTCAGTGGAAAAAATAAGAAGGGAGGAAGAGGTTTTCAGATGAGAGGGCATGCATGTTTATTTTTAATGGAGACCTAGAAGCTCCCTTGAAAGTTAAAATATCCCTGCTGTTCCTTAAGTATAAAAGATGTACTCTGTTCCAACAGCTGAGATTTCTCTGGAATGTGTTTATTAAATGATTCAGAGTCAGTCATATATTAGATACTTCATCAGAATGACATGTACATAATGAATAACAGCATTTTCTTCTGATTAAGTTTTTGTTGTTATTGTTAATCCAGTCCTTTAGTTGTATATGATTCTATGTGACCCCATGGATTTTGTCCATTGAGTTTTTTTGGACAAAGGTACTGGAATGCTTTAGCATTTCCTTCTGCAATTCATTTTACAGATGAGGAGACTGAGGCAAACAGGATTGTGTGACTTGCTTGGAGTCACACAATTAGTAAATGTCTGAGGCTGAATTTAAACTTAAAATTTTTTTCTTTACTTTAGACTCTGTACTACCCACCTGTTGTACACATTTATACATATACATACATACATACACACACATATACATACACAGAGCCTGGAGTCAAAAAAATCTGAGTGTATATGAATTCACAAAGATTAGTCTTCCTGACTCCAGGCCCTATCCCCTATACCACCTAGTTGTCCACCATTAATTGTCCACTTTTTATCCATTTTCTAAGCCTTTCATAAGCCACTAAAGAACTTTGCACCATGTAGTGATTTCCTAAACTCCAGAGAAAATTTATCCTTTGATTTTTGCTAAAGGGTTAAAATCAGGGTTACTAATACTTCTTTGGAGAGCAGAATTTTCTTTTTTTAGGAAAGATGAAATTCATTTTAAAGGAGAATGAATGCTAACAGTGCTCTCCCTCTCACCCTCATACCCCCAAACCTTGTACATTCACATCAGTCAGCTAATAGATAGTCTGAACTTGAAAGTAGAGAACTACTTGTTTAGGTGAACAAAGGGTCTATAGTTTAATTGATGCAGAGGACACCTGGATGAGAAAATTGCTTCTGCCAATACTAGTCGGCACATTCTCTATAACTTACAATCTTAGGAAATTGCCTAGATCCCTGTGAGATTTAGTGACATGGAAATAAATTTCAGGAAAAAATCAGGAAAATTATAGGAAGTCATGTTACTCTAAATATGTCTTGGAATGTATTCTCTTTGTCATTTCCTCTTTCCCCTAATTCCATTGCATCGTGTGGTACTCACCAGAATTATTCACGGGAGCCTTTCCTTTCAAGTTTAGCTCTCATGAATACCATTACACTGAATATTAGTAAATCCAGTGCTTAGGTTATGTTAATTTCTGTTATGAACTCAATAATGTTACATATATATATATAAAGTCAGAGAAAAAGGAAAATTTATAAAGTGCTGCATACTGAAGTAGTTACCAGGAAACAATATTCATGATAACAACATCTATATAAATGAAAAGAACAAAAAACGAAGTTGACCAAAGAAAAGTGTGTAGGGGAAATGCACCTTCTTCACTTTTTTGTAGAGGTGAAGGACTGTGGGTGAGGAATAGCACATATGTTGCCAGATACAGTCCATTTGTTGGGTTATGTATGTTATGTGTTATTTAATAAAGAAAAAGGGTATGGACAACCATCTGAACTAAACCAGTAACCATGTATTTAGTGATGATGATGATATGACTTTTTATATTTAGATCAAATATCCATTTATAACTAGTGGTCTATATTGTAAGATGCTAATCTAAATCTTATTTCTTCTAAGTCTCTTTTCCATTTTCCTTGAAATCCAATAGTTTGTATTCTTGGATTTATTGAATACTAGACATGTAGCTTTTTTTTTTTTAATAATAGCCTTTTATTTTTTTTCCAAATACATGTAAAGATAATTTTCAACTTTACTTTTGCAAAATCTTGTGTTCCAAAATTTTCTCCCTCCTGCTTCTCCTAGACAACAAATGATCCAACATAGGTTAAATATGTACATTTATTTCTGGGTCTTCCTGTCTACCAATGTACTTTCCTCTTTTTTAATAAGTATAAAATAATTTTGATAATTGCCACTTTTTAATATAGTTTGATATTTTCAAATACTGTGGGCCATTCATTTCTGCCTGTTTCAGTACTTTGAGAATCTAGACATTTAATTATTCTCCATGAACATTATTAGTATTTTGTCTAATTCTAGAAAGTAACCTCTAGCTAGATTGATTGGTCTTGCACTAAATTTATAAATTATTTTAGGCAATACAGTTATTTGCATTTAATTGATTGTTAATGTTTGTTCTTTGTTATCAAAGAGGACTAGGATATCATGCCATGACATATAAGGGAATTGGATTTGAGTTAGGGAGGGCTGTGCAAAATCACCAACCTTATTTTCTACACTGTAATCTAGGACTAGTGGCCAGACAAAGATTAGGATGAATGGAGATGACTCTGGATGCAGTGGCAGATCTTGGACTTTGTTTTGAATTATATTGATGTATTCTAATCACAAACACTGAATAACTACATCACATAATAATTTAAACCTTCCTTTATTTTTGAAGATTATTTTATAGCAGTATTTATTTAAGTCTGTGTTTGTCTTAGTAATTCATCTCTCCAGAAAGTTATGTCCTTGTAATTATTTTTAATAGAAATTTTCTTTCTATGAGTTCAAATCAGTTTTTGTAAGTATCTTTTTTTAATAGTTTTTTTTATTTACAAGATATCTGCATGGATAATTTTTCAGCATTGACAGTTGCAAAACTGTTACAGTTTTTCCCCTCCTTCCCCTCACCCCTTCCCCCAGATGGCAGGTTGACCAATACATGTTAAATATGTTAAAGTATAAATTAAATACAATATATGTATACATATCCAAACAGTTATTTTGCTGTACAAAAAGAATTGGACTTTGAAATAGTGTACAATTAGCCTGTGAAGGAAATAAAAAAATGTAGACAGACAAAAATAGAGGGATTGGGAATTCTATGTAGTGGTTCATAGTCATCTCCCAGAGTTCTTTCCCTGGGTGTAGCTGGTTCAATTCATTACTGCTCTATTGGAGTTTTTGTAAATATCATACAAAAACACTGCTGATTTTTAAATTTAATTTTTTTCCTTGTTACTTTGCTGTTACTTATTAATTATCTTGATTGGTTTCTATGGTGATATTCTAGATTTTCAAAGTAAACCATTAATCAACCTTGGAAAAGGCCTTGAGATCTGAGTTTAAATCTGTACTACATTTGAGATCACAGGGCAAATCATTTAACATTTTATTTTTCTTGTCTTATAGGATATGTGGGGGAAGGGAGGTTCTAGAAATCATTGTAAATGCTTTTATTAACTATAAATTTATTCAGTTCAGTTAACATTTATCAACCATCTACAAAATATAGGAAAATGTTCTGATTCTGAGTGCTGAGTCTTTTCATAAACAAAATAGACCCTGTTCTCAGGGGACTTATATTCTACCAGGGAACAGTTGGGGTATGGAAGGTAAGATAATTATATGAGTAAGTGAATGCAAAGCAATTTTTAAGAGATAGAAAGTATTAAAAATCTTTGCTTAGAGATCAGGAAAGGTCTCGGGCAGTAAGCTAGAGGCTGTGTGAGTAAGCAGTAGCAGAAAGTGCATTCCAGACTAGTGTAGAATGTCATTTTTGAGAAACATGCAGCAAGCCAGTTTGACTAGAATAGACAATGTGTGAAGGAAAGTAATAGGAAAGAAGACTAAAAAGGCAGGTGAGAGTCAGATTCTGAAGTGCTTTAAATGTCAGGCTGAAGATTTGGGATTTTATCTTAAAGGTAGTACAGAACTGAAGACTTTTCAAATGTCTGTGTAAGGGGGTGGTAGCGTAGGGCAGAGATGGTGAAATTTGTGATTTAGGAATACCAAGATGGAGGATGGATTGGAGAAATGAGACAGTTAAATGAGGGAGATTGATTAGGAGGTTATAGCAATAGTCAAGGCAAGAGACGAAAAGGGTACATATGGGATGAATGGGTAATACATGAAAGGAGGAAAAAAATGTATCCCAGAAATGGTGAACCAACAAGATATGACAACTGGTTGTATATGGAGGTTGGGGAAAAGGAAAGACTGATGGTTACAAACCTGTGTAATTAGAAGGATTGTAGTGATGTTTAGAGGAGGCAAGACTTTAGGAGAAAATGCAACAAATTCTGATTTGGACATATTTGAGTGTGAGATGCCCATAGGACATCCAGGAGAGAATGTCCGGAAGAAGTGAAGTCCAAAAGAGAATCTGTGTGTGTGTGTGTGTGCGCGCATAGATATGATAATTGATATGGAGGAGTTGATATGTGGATCAAAGCATAGTATTTTCATTGTTGTTGTTTGCTTGGTTCTTTAAATTTTTCATGGTTATTTTCCATTTTTGATCTGATTTTTATTGCATAATATGATGAATATGGAAATATATTTAGAAGAACTGCACATGTTTAGCCTATCTTGGATTGCTTGCTGTCTCAAGGAGTGAGGTGGGGGGGAGGAGGGAAGAGAGGGAGAAAATTTTGGAACACAAATAACTATTTTTGCACATTTTTGGAAAAATAAGATACTATTAAAATTAAAAGGGACTTGAAAATAAAAAATACATATCAAGTAGTTGAATCAATAGGAACTGATCAGATCATCAAGGTAGGGAATATAGAGGGAGAAGGGAAAAGGAAAAAGAATTCAGATAGAACTTTATGGGCCAGGAAGCAGAAAAACCAAGATGGAGCAATGTCATAGAACACAAAGAGAGAGGAGGCAGGGATGATACATAGTGTTAAAAAGAAAAACAACTACATGGAAGTTAATGGTGAAAAATGGCCATTGGATTAAGCAGTTAAAAGATCATTGGTAATTTTGGAAATGGTAGTTTTAGTCAAGTGCTTGTTTTGGAAGTCAGAATGTAAGGGATTAAAAAGTAGAAGAGAAGTGAGGGATAAGATTATGAGTATAGATAACAACTCTTTCCAGGAGTTGTTTTTGAAAGAAAGGAAAGATAAAATGAGAATATTAGGAAATGACAAGGCCAAGTGAATGGTTTTTAGGTTTGCTGGACAGCGGGGCATAATTATAGGTGGCAGGGGATAAGGAGAGATTGAAGATGGGAGAAATAAGAAGTGACTGAGGGAGGCGTCTACCACTCAAAGTGATTGATTACTTCCACATTCCATCATTTCATCATTTCTTTCTGTTTCTGAAAGAGAGTCAAAGTAAGACATGAACACTGTTTGAGAGCAGAGTCTTTCTATCCTTAACATCTAAAACCTGATCAGCATTTAGTTCTTGTCTCTTTAGAGAACGGGTTTTTAATATATTGCATAGGATTTTAGTGGAGCTTTTAGAACTGAATGCATTCCATTTCAGTAAGTCTGAGGAAACAGATGTTGCACATATAGTTCCCTTTATGAAAACAAAGAAAGGGGAGATGGTGGTACCAGGACCCTTGCTGATGTGCAGCATCACATTTAGTTGCAAGACATTTAGTGCTCATTGTAAATCCATGTAATTTTAGAAATTGCTCTTCAGTTCAGATAGTTGCTCAAAACTGCTGGGAAGGCCAAATTCTCTTCTCTGGTTTGCATGATGAACTCTAGGTCTCATTTGTTCCTCACACTTAGTAACAAGAGCTCAATTGCAAAGGGCCAGTTTGACCCTACAGGGGATAACTGAAGGACAGATTTTGACCCACTGAGCAAGAAACTTCCTCTGACAGCTACGTCTTTTCTATCAGCAGCTCCGCCACTGTGCAATAGCTATTCAGGCTCTAAGAATACAGATCCATTTGGTAAACGAAAGTCTGTCATCTTCTGTCATTAGAATGCATTATATGAAGCGTAATGGCCAAGAGAGTCACCCTGTGGAATGAGATAAGACATGAAGTGAAATCTTATTCCTCTGATTTCCCTGGTTTGTGTCTCTCATCACTAGTAGCACTTCTGTTGAGATTAAAAGAACTCTTTGGAGAAAAGACAAAATACAGCCCTTCCTTTTTCTGAGAGCAGTTCTGGATTGCTGTTTCAGTGGAGTCCAGATAGTTGACAAAGTTCAATCTTCTTCTTACAGAAATGATTCAAAAAATCTCCTTATGGAAAACTTCCTGAGCTTGAGGGGAGATGGGGGTGATGGTAATAATTTTGAGGTTCTAATGAGCTTGTTTCTGTACTAACAATAGGAAGGCCAGAAAGTTTTGTCTAAGCTCTGTAGTAATAATGAAGGTAGCCAAGAAGGGCTTGTCTCCTTTGCCTTTTTCTGCCATGGATTGAGAGTCACTATGCACATAATACCATCCACAACTATAATAGACACATTTAGAATTATAGATCAGAGCTGGAAGAAGGGACCTTGTTATCTAGTCTAACCAGCATTTAAAGAAAAGGTTTCAAAATCCTAGAAAAGTTAAGCAGATATCCTCTTCTACCTTTTTAAGCAGTTCATTACAAATAGAGCTGAACAGAAGTGTCCCAATTCCCAATCCAATGATCTATCCAACAAACTACAGATTAAACTTGACCCCATTTTCTTCTGTTCATGGCAACACCCTGTATAAAAATTTCTTGAGTATTTTTCTGACTCTGCTCTCTGAGATTTTACAAAAAGTCCCTAGATTGTAGATTTTTTTTCATATCCTTTGAAATTCTTTTTTCTGCCTTTTTCACTTATGAAGGTGTCTTTGCAAATTGGCTTGTTTGCCAAAGCTTTAATTCAGTGGATTTCCAACTATTTTTAGGTTAAGTTCAATCAGTGACTTCTAAAGTGAGATCTGCAAACCACCAGATACCTTTAGAATTTCAGCTATTTAGATTTGGTGTTTAAGCAAAGATCTTGGCCAACACAAAGAGAAGATAACATCACTGAATTATAAAATCTAATGATTGGAAGGATCCTCAGAAGTCCCTAATGTGCCATTTTGAGACTAAGCAGATTAAGAATATATAATAAGACTTCACATACTTGAGGTTCATCTTATTCTCAACCATTGAATTCTATTCCAATAATTCTATATATACTTCTTTATCTAGAATACCTGGCTCATTTTTCTCAGCCTATGGATTTTGCCCTTGATTTTTCCCATTTGCCACAACTTATGTCTCCATGTTACCTGGAAACTGTTACCTTAAAGCAGAGAAAGAGGGAAAGGAATAAGCATTTATTAAGTGTCTGTTATATATTAAGCACTGCATTAAGTGCTTTCCAAATATAATCTTATTGTTCATATCAACAACACTCTGGGGTAGGTGTTATTGTTATTTTACAGATTTACAGTTTGTTCTTTTTTTTATACTTGAGGAAATTGAAGTAGATAAAGGTTAAGTGACTTGCACAGAATCACTCAAGTATTAAGAGTAGTAAAGAGTGAGATCAGATTTGAATTCAAGTCTTCTTGATTCTTCAATATTAGACTTGCACATTTTCTCTGCTGGATATTCCTATTTACTGATAAGCAGGTCAATGGTCTTCACTCAACCCTAGAGAAATTTCTGTAGGTTAGAGATCAGGTATGAATGTCAATATAAAATTTTTTTGCTTACTAACTCTTCTAGAAATTATAGGATAGGGCCAACCTAGCTTCTCCATATCCCAGGTCCTGAGCTCAATTGTCTTTTATGCGGTATTGTAGCAGTGATTGCTCTTGACAGTTTATGTAACCCTTGGTCCTCCATTTATCTGACTCACAACCATTTCTGACAATAGTGAACATGAAAGGTTTATGTTAGAATAAAACACTTAATAGGTTATGGGCCATATAATTCCAAATAGGAACCTATCAGAAATCTGCAAGTATACTCAACTCAACTTAGGGGTTAAAGTGCCATGACCTTAATCATAATCATACCTGAAAAAATAAAGGTACAAGAGATAGTCAAAGCACAGTTGTCAAACTCAAACTGTTCACTGCATACTGTATATTGACTTAGAAAATCTAATTATGTTGTATTTTTATTTATTATGTTACACATTTCTTAATTATATTTTAATCTGATTCTTGTCACATTTGGGAGTTTTGTAAGCCTCATACACAGGTGAGTTGCTAGTTGATATCTTTTATATAAAGGAAATGACTGTCATTGAACCTTGTGAGTCAACATTGTCTAAGCATTGGGAAACTCATACCTAAGACCCCAGGGAGATTTCTACAGAGCAATGACCACAGATTCTTCAAAATGATTTCAGAGTCGAAAGGGAATTCAGGTCAATAAGTCCAACTTGTTCTTCAAGGGCAATTTTTTTGGAATTGGGTTATCTAATCTCCAACTGAAAACTTCCAGAGAAAGGGAAAATACTGCCTCTGGAATTATCCTATCCCGCCTTTTGGATTTTCTTTTATTTCAAAGCAAAACCTACCCATTCTTATCTTCTACCCCTTTCCCCACATTATGTCCTCTGGAATCAAGTAGAAAAGCAGAACAGTCTGTCACAAACAGAGCTCATATCCTCTCAAAGTCTTCTTTTCTCTAGCCTAAACACCTAAATTCCTCTAATCAATCTTCATCTGGTAGGAGGCCCAATCCTCTCAAAGTCTCTTATAGAACACTAACTCAGGCCAGCATTATTTCTCTACACAGAAGCCATAATGCCTTTCCCCTGATAGGCTCTGCTTGCTTAGGTGTTCAACAGCCTGTCACAAATTCTACCAGCCTGCTCGGCTTTAAAGTGAGACTCACTGTAACTCCAATGGATCTCTCTGGAGTTTTTGCTATGGATGGAAGCCACATTGGCAATTTCCCAGTCCTCTGGTGCAGGAGCTGTTTGTAACAACAGTTTACTGAACAAATAAATTTATGTACACTATGTACCTGGACATTTTACCCTGAGCTTAATTTTTAAAAATAATTTCAGCATGAGACAGCTTCTGCAGGAGCAAACACAATGCAGAGGAACACAAATACATAAAGAAAGCTACTCAGAAATACCAGACTGCCTTATTCTGATGCTAGGATGTCTCATCTAGCTCTCTGGTTCTCTCTCTCTTGTCAATAGAACTAGCTCGGCAGTCTGTAAAGATCAGTTTAGTCCCAGAAGTCCAAAAGCTGTAGCTTTTGCTGCTTTTGTCTCCTGATCTTGGGGTAGAAAAGAGATGGATAACCTTTGTCATGGCTATAGGAAAAACCTGCTGTATTCCTCTTCTTACAGCTCAATGGCTCTGCATTTCTGAGCATGCTAATAGTTTGTTTCTACATGGGAAAGGTATATGAGAGGGGGCAGATATAGTCTTCAGGGGTCCTCAAACTACTGAGGACGATTATTCCCCTCACCCAGGGCTATGAAATTTCTTTATTTAAAGGCCCACAAAATAAAGTTTTTCTTTTTACTATAGTCCGGCCCTCCAACAGTCTGAGGGACAGTGAACTGGCCCCCTATTTAAAAAGTTTGAGGACCCCTGGTCTATATACTCTCCAAGGGGGAAATCTGCCTTATCTAAATACTATGTAGTTCCAAGGGGATTTGGATCCCACTTGCAAGAACTGGAATCACTCACCCTCTGTCCACTGGGGTGCTGTGTATTTGACAATTTATCTATAAAAAGCGGCTGTCTGTAGACTGTCTTCTTGGTGAGCTGTGCATTTCTGTGTATCTTGGTCCAACATTCTCTGAATTCTCTTCTTGCAGAGAATTCTTCTTGCTATGTTGCTGCCAATGACTACTTATCTGTTTTCTTTTTAGTTTGGGGGTTTTGCCAAGAAGGGTAATCTGCAGTCTTCTTGTATATTCTTTACTTTCCAGGCTTTATTCATCCTTGATAGAAGCATAAATTTCAAGTTTTTTTTCAATAGTACATGCTCTTTTATCTAAGTTGGTCAAGACCTGGAGAATATCAGGCAGTCCTTTTCCTTGGGAACCAGCAAATTTGGATCCAGTCCCTTACATGAAAGTGGAATTGATGGTGAAATATGAACAAGAATCCGCCTGATGTGAGAGAATTACATTTTTCTGGTCTCTAAGGGAGTGCTATTTGCATCACTGAGGCAAATAGCTATGACCACTACAGCAAAAACAAGGCATAGATATATTGCTAAAGGCTTGAGTCCTCTCGATGCTGCTGACCTAGGAGCAATTGCTATTTAGGCCTTCATTTTCCTGTACCCATCCTGGGACCCATCATATTACAGGGCCAGATGATCAGGGCTTTTACATCTAAAGCACAGGCCCTGGCAACTCAATTACACCAATTCTAAGAAGCCTTCCCATTGACAGCTGCCTCCAGAGAAATGGAATCAGAATTCTCTTGGTCCTTGCAGCTTCTTCTCCAACTTCCTGAGCTGATGTAATCTTTCAGTCTTCCAAGCAGTCATTCAACTGGATAAGTACATCCATTAAGCTTGCCAGACTATTGAGAAAGGGTGCTCTTTTGAAAGGTTCCAGAATTCATCATTTAGCTGAATATCTTGAAAACATCTATTAACCCTGCATTCATCCAGTGCCAAAATACTCTTACATGGTAGAATTCATTAATATGAATAGTGATATCTTTCTTTCATATACACCTGATGGAATAATAATTGTTAACACTTGTAGCATGTGCCAGATACTGTGCTAAATGTTTTACAAATATTAGCCTGTTTGATCCTTAGAGCAATCCTGTGAATAGATGCTATTATTATCCCT
This sequence comes from Antechinus flavipes, assembly GCF_016432865.1. Lineage (NCBI taxonomy): Eukaryota > Metazoa > Chordata > Mammalia > Dasyuromorphia > Dasyuridae > Antechinus > Antechinus flavipes. The sequence goes on along the minus strand of NC_067400.1, from coordinate 151,013,520 downwards.
ATTTTACATTTGAAGAAACTGAGGCAGATATAGATTCACTGATTTGCCCAAACTCATACACCTAGTAAATATCTGAGACCAAATTTTTACTCATGCCTTCCCAGCTCTAAAATCCAAAGCTCTGGTGCATTATTGACTTTATGTTAGAATAATTAACAAATTGCCAACAAAATTACCAGAGTACCTAAAAAGTTACCCAGTTCCTAAAAGTTAATGCCTTAAGATTTATAAGGTATTTTATATACATTAATTCATTTCTTCTTCATTACAGACTTGTAAGTTATAAATTCACAGCAGATTTATAGGTGCTAATCTGATCCATATATAATCTCCAACAAAGCTCTATGGGATTAACAAGGAGGTTTGGATGAATGAAATAGGTACCTTAATGATGATGTTACCTTTGTGATCTCACAACCTGTAAATGCCAGGATCTAAGATATACCTGAGAGAATAAGGTAAGACTCTATAGACAACATCAAAGATATAACTTTTACTGGTCTTTGAACTCAAAAGATCAGCACTGCCCAAGACCTCAGGAAGACCTCAGCATAGTCTGGTTCACAAGTTTCCTTCAGGAACACATACAATTCAGAACACAAACACAGAGACACAGGGGATTCTACCTTGGAGCTCCAGACTCCCAAGAGCTTCCTTCCTCTACAACTAAGAAGTTTTACCTCTTATTAACATAATTATCTTTTAACCACAGTGTGAGGTCTAATTTATAGTTACTAACAGAAATTCTGGATATCTACATAAGCAGTCACAGAGTAGTATAGAGCAAGAATTCTCAGCTATTTTGTATAATGGACCCTTTAATCAGCCTGGTGAAGTTTATGGAACCTTTTTCAAAATAATGTCATAAAATGAATAAAATATAATACACAGGATAATAAAGGAAAGCAATTATATTGAAATACAATTATCAAAATATTTTTTAACTTCATGGAATTCCTAAAAGCTAGCCATGAACTCCTTAGAGATCTTTAGACCTCAGTTTAAAAACCCCGATAAAGAAAATTAAGCCTTCATTAAGTGAATTAACAGTATATACTGTCTTACTGCTTCTATAGCTCAGCTGCCCTGCTTCAGTTTGTGCTAGTGACTTATCAGCAACATTATTTACACAAACCTGAAGACAAGTGTCCAGATAACTTCCCTGGAGAGTGGTGTTTGAGTCTAGCTGTCATATAGCTATGGGGTATTTCAAATAGTAGAGGGTCATGTGGATATCACATACATAAGAGCAAATATTATACTGTAAAATCAGTTACTTCATACAGGTTAGTTATAAACTCCCACATGGATCTTTTCCCTACTAATTTGAATCCTCTTTTGCCTTGAACAGAGGCTCAAAAATCCTAATAATTATTGAGTCTTTCTACAATTTTCCTCCGTTTATCTTTGCTTGCCTTTCCCTATAACTACCTACCTGCCTCAGAACTCAATCCATCTTGTCGCTCCTTGGCAACCCCTGTTTTCTGTCCCTAGTCAATGAGGAACACAATAGATAGTCTATCAAGCTCTCTACACACATCTCAAAGAGAAAATATTAAAATAAGAAAGGAACAAGGGGGTATTTACAATGCCAAAATAAATGTACCACTTTATTTCAAAATGTAGGACTGAAGACATTAAGAAAAAATAAGGAAAATGAAAGAGATAACAAGTCCTGGTGGCTACAAAAGTTAATTGTCAGTGGGGCTTTCCTTTTTGAGTGTGTTTTCTACACAAATGAGAAATTGTAGCTGTGGAGGATACCATAGAGAGCTGTCAAATGTCCAAACACCTTTAGTGTGTTTGTATAAGAAAAAGGATAAAGAAAAGAGGGTAAAAGGAGAGGAGGGGAGAAATGAGTAAATGACCAGCAGGGGGAAGAAATGACTTAAATAACCAGCATGATTAATACCAAACTAGCTACAAGAGATTTGCCATTATGGCTCTACACTTGTTTCTATAATGCTTCTTTGTTACTTTGAGTTGATGGATATTATAAGAAAAGTCTGTGTCAAACTTGATTCAGTTTCCATTTTTCTCTCATAACATCGTACAATCGAGAAGATAATGCATTCTTAGAGGCCATTTAGTCCAATTCCTTTTTTTTTTCCCCAACTGCGGAAAGTGTGAATAGAGAAGTGCTTACTCAAAGTCACCCAAGTAGTAAAATTTGTGATTTCAAAGCTAGCTGGTAATTCCATTTTGTTAAGTATTTTATTTACCTGCTGACAGGCATCAAGAATTTTCTGCTGCAATTTAGAAGACTAGAATGGGGAAGTGAGCACTAAAAGGGGAAATTTATTTTATTTACTGTTCTGTTTGAAGTTCCAGTTTTTTTAGTGGTTTCATTCTGAAAATGGGAATAAATCCAAAGCCTTAACAATGTTTTTTTTTTTTCCAAGAATGACTAATAGATAACATTAATATTTCTCTCTAAATGGATGCTTGTATTTAATAGAGCACTTTCACAAACATTATGTTATTTGATCCACTGCTGAAGTCTGATTCTATTCCCTCATCATATCATTGGGTTGACCCTAGTAATTATCCCTATTCTCTCAAATGCTAAGCAAGGGGAGCATAGACTCTGCCAGTTTCTCATAAGCTTGAAGGGTTTTGAATACAATCCCAGTGATGGTCAATTTGTCTCTTGTCCAAGGATAGACTTACTGTTTAAAGTTATAGAGGTTTATCATCAGAAGGTTGGCCACTAGGTGATATTCTTTTTAGAGGTGGGGAGAGAATTGCACTTCCAATCATGAAAATTGTTGAAATTAGCTCCAGTAATTCTACTATGAAAATGATTTACAAAAGTGCATTAAGTTCAATTTAAAGTTGAACTTAAATTTGTATTTTGGACAACCAGCTATCCTTAAGTTCGATAGGCTTTTGACAGAAGAATTGGTATCTGTGAAGGGATTGCTCTTATTGATCAACTTAGAGATCTTAAGTATTAAAGTATTTCCGTGATATGAATAGATTAAGTAGGACAGAATTAAGAGAACTGGAGGTGATTCAATATGCAATGGATGACTGTATGAAGCTCTCTATGGCATCTTCCAAAGCTACAAATTCTCATTTGTGTAGAAAACACACTCAAAAAATATTCTGCCATGTTGTCAAATGACTTCAATAAGGATTTATTGCTATTACACTGATGATAAAGTCTTCAATTTGAAAAGATTTTAAGTCAATACTAAAGTGGAGGTATATTGTGCATAATTTTTTTTTTTTTTTTGTAAATGATTGGGCACTCAATAGAGTCTCTGAAGCCGAGTGCCACAAAGTATGGATCGATTTTCTTCTGCTTGTGATAATTTTGGTCTAATAATTAACACCAAGAAAACAGAGGTGTCCCATCAGCCCACAAGCACCACACCATCCATGTGTGGAATCATCTGTTACAACAAATGGAGAAGTTTTGATACTGTGTATAAGTTCACATATCTTAGCAGTGTACTTTCCAGGGATATACATATTGATTGGGCAATTAATACACACATTGCCAGAGCTAGCTCCGTGTTTAGGAGATTCTGAAGGAAAATGTGGGAGAGGAGATGTCTTAGACTGACGATCAAACTGAAGCTCTCCATAGCCAATGTGCCGACCTCATTGCCATACCTATGTGCCATGCCAGAAAACTGAATCTCTTCCATCTGAATTGTTTTAGGAAGATTTTGAAGATTATCTAACACTAGATGCTGAGAACCTTTCTTGAACTTAACTGCCAAAAATTCCAACTCTACTGTACTAGAGTTCAGTGAAGAGTGTAGAGTGGAAGAAAACTGGAAAGGCAAATGATAGAAACAAGATTAATAAATGGCAGGAATGCAGACCATTTGATTCCTTAAGATGCTTTAAGAGATAGGGACAGACAATTCATTAAGTACTTGTTGTGTAAAGAATTATTTTAGGTACAGAGATAAAAATATAAACAAACAAGATAATTCCTGCCATCAGGGAGTTTATATTCTAATGGGAGAAAATAATATATGAAGAGGAAGCAGTAATATTTTATGTAGATGTCTGGAAAGTGAAGTAGAAACTTGGTTCTAGATAAAATGAAGCAATCTCCCAGAACACTGTATCCCAGGGAGGAGAGGATAAGTTTTCAGTGGATAGTGGATGAGGATAATGGACAGTGTAAAGGCAGCAATGTATGGAGATGACTGCATGGGAAAATATCTGAAACTACAATAGTCTAAATTAGTAGTATCAAACTCAAACTATGTTCTTGTTTTAGTCGATCTAACTTTTATTTTTCTACAACCATTTAATTTTTAGATAAATTTGATTTTCTCAGAAAATTATTAATTTTTTAAACTTCATCTGCATTTTTCAATGTATCCCTTCCTTTATTTTCTCTTCTGACCCTAACATTAAACTTAATTCTAAACCTATTTCCCCCTTGTCTATTCAAATGACACATCCTTAATAAGAAGAAAAAAGAAAAAAAAATATTCAGCAAAACTCACCAACGCATCAGCCAGTATTGACATTTTATGCAGTCTTCCAAAATTCTTAGAATGTGAGAGGTCATCTAACTCTAATCCTCAGTTTATAGGTGAAAAAACTGATTCAGAAGGAGGCTGGACAAAAATCAACCTCAGGTTGTATACAAAATCACAAGATATCAGTCATCAGAGATAGAATTTGAACCCAGCTTCTCTGATTTCAGAGTTGATGCTCTTCTTTGGTACCAAGATTGGTATTTATACTTTTACAGCATTCAGTTTTGATTATTTTGTTGCTTTTTCCATTTATATTGTTGTCATCATTGTTTACAGTGGAATCATAGGATTTTAGACTTAGAGCTGAAGGAGACCTTTGAGTCACTTAGTCCAACTTTCTCATGTTAATGATGAGGAAAATCAGACCCATAATTGAAAGAGTTTAAGTGACTTGTCCAGAGTCCTAAAATTAAAAATCACAGAACCAGGTTATGAAGTAGATTCTTTGATTTCAAAGTCAATACTCTTTCCCTCAAATCATTTTGTTTTCCAGATTCTTCTAGCTTTATTTTGCATCAGTTAATGTTTTTCCATGTTTTTCTGTATTCATCATAGTTAGATCATTTCCTTAAAATACAAAAATATTTCATTATAGTTATATACTACAATTTATTTAGCTATCCCCAACTGATAGGTTACTATTTTGTTTCCAGTTCTTACCTACTACAAAAAGAGTTACTATACGTACTATACATATTTTAGAGGCTTTTACTGGAATGTGAAATTCCTTATCCTATATGTCTAACAAACAGGTCTCTGGATTAAAAAGTATATACATTTTAGTCACTTTCTGATCCAAATTACTTTCTAGAATGGTTAGACCAATTCCTAGAGCCTCAGCATAGCAGTATATCTGCTTTTCCCCAGTTCCTCTAAAACTGACTATTTCTATCTAATATCATTTTTGCCAATGGCAGGTATGAGGTGAAATCTCAAAGTTGTTTAAATTCCAAATGTCATACCTCTTTTATTTTTAGTGACTTGGAACTATCTTATAATTATGGTTTTCAGTTCCTTTGAGAATGGTCTGTTCCTATCCTAATCACTGGGAAATGAATTGTGGTCATATATGACCCTTTTTAGAGATATTTGATATAATTTTCTCCTCGGTTGATTCCTTTCTCTCTCACCCTAGATGCATTAATTTTGTTTGTGCAAAATAAGCTTTTCACAAACTTTTCAGTTACGAAAAATTTCAATTTCATGTATCTGGCCTCATAATTATTGCTAGTGTGGAAGCACTTTTTGGGGTTTGTTTTTGTTTTTTAGATTCAAGATACTCTACCACTTGCCATCTTTGCAACTTTGACATCTGCCTATCAAAAGCTAGTTAAAGTCAAAAAAATCACCACAAATAGTGAATAGTGAATAAATCCTCTTATCCAAGCAAATTACAAATGTCTATTGGAGAAGTTTCATAGATTGGAACATGTTAGAAAGCTCAGAAGGAATGAGCTCTTCCACTGGGAGCAAAGCATCTCACCTCAATCAGGAAAGAGTCCCTGGTTTCACATGAAGAGAATTTCCCCAAAGTCTCTAACAAGGCATCAGGAAAATATTGACATGCTGGCTCCTCTAAATATTTACTGTTTCTCCCCTTCTCTCCTTCTCCGTCTGTTCCCAAGAGAATTTAAAACCATGTGGATCTTTTTTCTCTCAAAACAGTAATGAAAAAGAAAAAAAACTTTCCAAAGCTCTCAGGTCACTTCTGTCTTTCATCCAGGCCTACAACATTTAGGCATCCTTTTGCCCAATCAATCAATTAACATTTATTAAATACCTACTATGTCCCAGGCATTGTCACATATAAGCTAGCTCACAAAACACCTCAGGTTTGAAACCTGGATCATATGAACATTTCTAGAATTTCTAAAAATAATAGCAAAGAGCTACAATTTTTATATTTTTAATGGGAAAATTTCTAGTTTTTCCACATTGAATATAATATTAATTTAGATTTTAGATTATATAATTTTTATCATGTTAAAATAAAAAGTATTTCTTTGTCAGTGTTTTGTAGGTTCTTTTTAAGTGTTTACTAATATTTTACTTTAAAAAATAAATAGCATTTTATTTCTGATAAGTATGAAGTGGTGCCTCAGAGTTGTTTGTATTTGTAGTTCTCTAATCAAAAGTGATTTAGGACATTTTTTCATAGGATTATAAATAGCTTTGATTTCTTTGTCTAAAAGCTGCCTGTTCTCATTTTTTGATTATTTACCAATTGGGGAACGACTTGTACTCTTACCAATTTGAATTACTTTTCTATTTATTTGAGAAATGAGGCCATTGTCAGAGACATTTGCTGTAAAAAGCTTTCTACTTTTCTTCTAATCTTTGTTGTATTGGTTTCATTTGTGCAAAACTTTTTAAATTTAATATAATCAAAATTATCCATTTTGTGTCTTATAATGATGTTTTTGTTTCTTCAAAAAATTTTTCCCTCTTCTATAAATCTGATGAACAAACTATTCCTTGCTAAAAGTATTATACTTTATCAAAGTCTTTTTTTTTAACCTAGGAATTTTTACATAGTTTTGGATGTTTTTATTTTTAAAGTAATTACCACATTGTTTGCTTAATGCTGAATCATCCTTGCATTCCTGGCACCATCATTTACATCTTTGTTTCTATGAACAAAAACTGGGCAATCTGATTACATTCATCTGAGCAAAAAAAATAAAGGAACTACCTAATATGACATGGGAGGATACAAGTTACTTGATGAATTCCATTATCTAGGGCATTTCAGATTGCTGGTCTAGACCCATTAAAAATAAAAGATGAAATAATTAAAGAAGTAGGAAAAGTAAAATGTGGTCTGCTTATATTATAAAGAAACATCCAAAATATTGACTAATCAGGCAATATTACATTGTAAATGGTTTTTGAATCTTACTTATCTGAAAAATCTCGGTTAGAAAGGTTCTCTGATATTATCTAAGGGAATAAATCATACTTGCACTTGCATAAGATACCATAATATATTAAGAATACAACAGAAGTACTTTTGTAAGTTCCCTAAAAAGTTGTTTTTGAGTCACTACTTAAAAACCTTCAATGATAGAAACTCATTACTTCTTGTATTTACTATAATGTGCTAAGGCTCCTTAGGGAGCCCATTCCATTTGGGGAGAGCTATAGGTTTTAGCAAGTTTTTCCTTAGATCAAATAAGATCGCAACTTTTGCCCATTAATTTAAGATGTTTCTTCTGGGGTCACATAGATATAGTAAAATCTTTCTTTTACAGTCTTGTTCTTTAAATACTTTAAGATATTTATCATGCCTTTTTATGTTTACTCTTTCCTTCCATTCTCACCTTGACCCAGATCTTTTCTGCTCTAGATTAACCATTCTCAATTCTTTTGGCCCAGCTTCAAATGGCACCATTTCCATTACTCTCCATATGGTGTTCCCTTTTTTTCTGGATCTACTCCAGCTTGTCAATGGATAAGTACTCAGAACGAAATCCAGTTCTAGATGTGTTTGGGTCTGAGAAAAGTATCATGGGAATATCACTTTCCTCATTCTGAAAACTCTGCCTCTATTAATATCACCAAATGGGACTTAAACTCTTCTTGCTCACAACATAGTACTATTCTTTGCTTTGAGAAATTGTGGTACTAAAGAAGAGTTTGGGGAATTAGACATGGACATGCAACCTCAAATTAAGAGGCAGACCAAGGGATAATTAGGGGATGCTGTCAGAGTCTTCTAGACCTTTTGAAAACCACTGTTGTAGCCTAACAGCATGCTGTTATTAAAGCACATCATCTTTGTGATCATGATCATGATTCTTATTCTTTTGTTGCCACAGAAAACCCACAGATCTTTTTCATGGATCAAATTGTCTACCAATTCCCCTCCCTGTTGTACTTATATAAGTGGAGTTTTCAAATCAAAAGGCAGAACTCTAAAATTATACCTATTTCATTAATCTTGTTAGATCTAGCTCCTTTTTATAAAGATATTTTATATCCTGATTCTGTTATCCAACCTGTTAACTATCCCTCCTAGTTTGATGAATGAACAGATGAATGAAAAAGCACTTAATAAGCATTTACTATACAATATGCTAAGGATCATGTGTATAAAAATACAAAAAACACAAAAGCTTAAATTCTAATAAAGACAATACTATATAAGTGTAATATTGTATATTATATATATAAGAAATCATGTCTAGAGAATAGTGTTTTATCCTGGAAATTCACAGGGATAGTGAATTCACCATAGGGAAACTGATTAACATGTTCTTTCCAGGAGTGGAACTTTCAATTTAATTACTGATCCCAGAGCAAGAGGCAAAAAATGGAAAAGGGGGGTAAAATACACATATAATATGGTAGTAAGACCATCTAAATACATGTTAATAGACATGGTGATATGTGGTGATCCAATTTAGAACTCAATCAAGATGGTAATATGGTGCCATGTTGGAGGTGGAGGGTAGAATGTAGCAGTAGAGCCATGTGGAAGATCTTGGGTACTGTCAAACTGTAAATTTTTACCAATTAAGACTGTAGGTGACTGTTAAAAGAGATGGAAGCTTGAAGATAAAGTATGAAATCTGCTTTTTTTGTTAAAAGCAAATGAATGAGCAAACCATTAATCTGATGATTGTATTTTTGCTTCCAACAACAGGCTAAGTAAGATCTTTGAAAATGCACAAAAATCTTGGAATAGGCTACCATAGGGGGAAATGCAATAATGAATGAAAAGATGAATTAAAAGGATGAATTAAATCTTAGAATTAATAAATAAGACACAGAGAGAAGTAAAAACAACTTACAGATACTTTAATGTACTACAACCTCACAGACAGATGGGGAGTACAAAACCCATTTATAAAAACTTTTTTATTCACTTAGATATATAGCCTACTCAAGATTTGATTCTATTTTAATTTCATCACTTTGGGCAAGTTCAATTATGTTACACTCAGACTATGCTTGATTCTTCTGAGTTTTTCTTCCTCCCCAAATACAAAGGATGATAAAGATTTGGTTTGGAGGCTTAACAATTCAATTTCATTCTGTGCCAAGGCAGGGCTCCCAGCAACAGTGACTGCATTCACAACAATTCCTAAAATGCTTTTAAAAAGCAACAGTTAGAGGAAAATGAATCCATGTCACCTCTATCTTTAAAAGCAAAGAGAAAAGAAAAGAGTGTGTTTATGTGATTCTGAGAAAGGTTTGGTTTCAGAACACTAACATAAAACAATCAGAAGCTAGAAGGTTTAGAAAAGAATTAAAGAAACAAACATCACAGGCTTGTTGTAGGATCATATTTTCATAGTCTGAAAAGCACAGAATTATAGATTTAGAACTAGAAATGAACTTATAGACCATCTAACCCATTGTTCTCATTTTGCAGAAAAGGAAACAGAGAGGCAGACACAAGTTCAGTGACTTGTCCACAGTACAAATGTAGGATCAGACATAGTGAAATCAAAGGCCATCTAATTTTCCTTCTACAAATGGCATCTGAGACCCAAAGACTTGTCTAAGATAATGTAGATAGTAGGTATCAAATCTGGGTCTTCTGACTCTACATGGGTCTCCCTCTTATTAAAATTAACTTATTTTTCCACTTATACTTTGATTCCAATTCCTCTAGTATCCTTTAAGAGGTAATTCCTCCTTTCTGATGCTTATTTGATTTCTATCTCTGCTGTGTCCTTCATGTCACCTTATAAACATATGCAAGTCCACATCCTAATGCCATTTCATTTTGACACTCCCTCAAACTATTGTCTTCTCTTTCCCCACTAATTGCCAAACTTTTGTGTGGTACAGTTCATATTCACTGCTTCTATATCCTCCGCATTTACTATTTAAAGTCTTGAAATTATGCCTTCATTGCCACCTTCTCTTGAAACGAACCCCTTCCAAGATCACTAATGACCTCTTCATTGTGAAATCCAAGGATTCTTTTCTTTCCTTAGCATTCTTGACTTCTCTTTGGCATTTAATACCATAGATCTCTTTTTCTGTGGATGTCTTCTTTCTTGGTTAGATTTTTGTTTTCCTGCTTTTATCTCTAACTGCTCCATCTATGTCTCTTTTGTTGACTTTACATTCCTCCCACCTAGAGATCCAATGAAGATTGAATCTTAAAAATCTATACCCTCCTTTAACCCAAGTTTCTAATTATCTGCCCTTTTTTTTTTTTTAAGGAAATAATCAGTTACATAACTGATAGAACCTTATTCATGATGAAAACAGAACTATTATCTCTGGACCTTTTGGCAAATAATAAAACAACTTTAAATTTAATGCTACTTGGTCAATTTCACATTACAGTGTCCAAGTTGATGCCAACATAAGATTTTCTTACCCATCAAAGAATTTTATTACCTAGACAGAAAATGTCTTTGCAAATTAGAATTACTGTAGAACTATAATTTGGGGATAGTTTCCTCTGGGTTATTAGTATTCTGTATCAGGAATCTAAATAAAGCACATTAAAAAATAAAAAAAATAATTTATCTTTGGGTTTTCAATTTAAGAGAGGAATAATGACTTCCTTGAGGAAAGTCAGGAATTCTACAAAGTAAAGGTAAAGAGGAGATTCATTTCAGATTTGAGGAACTAATTATATATAAACATTTAGGAAGATTAATGTAATTTATCAGGAATAGCCAACAAGCCGACTTTGACAGGAATGAAGAATTTCTAAAGGGAAATATTATTATATAAGAATGGAATGATACATGGAAGCCATATTGTAGGCTGAGGATCTTATTTTTATTTAAGTGGAAACATGGATCTATTTTTAAGCCTTTAGAACTGGGAGGGTGACATGGTCATTTCTGTATTTTCAGAATATAATTTTTGCAATGGTGTAGAAGATAGATTGTAGAAAGGAGAGCCAGGGAAATAAGGAGATCAATTAGAAGGTTATTGAAATAGTGGAGGTAAAAGGAGGTTGTATAAGGCTACATATCCAGAAGGGGATGAATATAAGATATATTGCAGAGGAAAGGTCAATAGAATGGTAACTGATTAGATATGGAACTGAAGGAACAAACCTGGGTGACTGGTGGGATAGTGGTGCCATTAATAGAAACTGAAAAGTGTGGAAGAGGGATAGTTGTTTAGCTTACTCCCAATTTTATTTCTTTTATAAACTATATAATCAGAAGTACCAAATCTGCATTACCTATTGGTAAGGAACAATAGCTAATCTTATTTGCAGAAGTAAAACAGCCAGAATTTCAATAGATACTGTGGGCAGCTGTTCAAATAGAGAAAATAAGAGTTGGAACTCGAGTTCCCAAGATCTTTCATTGTACCTATTTCTGGTGAGCTATGTTAAAGCTGATAAAAGAATATAACCCACTTACCTGTACAATAATAAAATCATGACAGATAGAAGACTTCTCCTTAAAGGATTCAACACAGCAACATACAAAAGGAAAGAATTCAATCCATTTCTCTCTTCAACAATACATGTATAGGGCAGATGGAAAAGCAAATTAACGTCACAAAGGTTGCTGCCTCTGCCATTCCTAGGGAAGAAATGCTGCCAACCAGGCATAAACTCACAAGCTTTTATAATTTGGAAGACTAATTCACTCCACTGCCCTCATCAAGTAATTAGAAATTGTGCAGTGTTCACTAGGATAGAACTAATGGGAAAGGGGGGGAATGTTCAGGTACAGTGGTTTGAATATGTACAAATCAGAAGCTTTATTATAACATCTGAATTTTGTACTAAGCCACCAAAAGCTCTTTTAGGGCTTGAGGAATTGCTAGTGGGTTGGGAAAAATGCCCAAAGTCATTGTATCTTCATTATAAAAACATGTAGAAACTGTGATAATAGATAACAACAGCTAGTATATATAGAGCACTTTTAAGTTTGAGAAAGCACTCTACAGATTTTATGTGATCATCACAACAAGCCTTGAAAATAGGTGTTATTATTATTATTGCTGTTTCTCAAATTAGAAACCTGAGGCAAAGAGACCTAGGGCCATGCAGATAGTAAGTATCTGAGATAGCATTTGAATATATGTTTTTATTATTTTTTTTTGTTTTGTTTTGAAAAGGGCAGCTATCATGGATAAAACACTGGCCTGGCAATTAGGAAGACTCATCTTTTTGAGTTCAAATCTGCCCTCAGACACTTTTTTAATTGTCTGACCCTGGGCAGGTCATTTTACCCTGTTTGCCTGTTTCCTCATGTGTAAAATAAGGTGAAGAAGGAAATAACAAGCCACTCCAGTATCTTTGTCAAAAAAAAAAACAAAAAACAAACAAACAAACCTCCTAAACGGGTTATGAAGAATTAGATACAACTGAACAACAATTTCTTGACTCAAAGATTATTATTGCATCTAGCTATAGACTCTATGTAAAATAGAATTGTTATAGAACTAATTTGCTAGTTTATCTAATTCATTTTGAACATTAGAATTGTATTTTAGTAGTACTGTGGTACAAAATCCCCACAAATCTATTTTATCTAATCCTTCCATTTATACAAATTCCCAGAAAAGAGCAATGACTTAAAAATTTAGAAACCTAAGAAGGAATGAATCTCAACATCTCCATGATAGATAAGGAGGAGAACCCAGGGCAAAGTCTATTTTGCATTTTAAACTTGCAGCCAATGAATTCAAAGAATTCAAGGATAGAAGAGGTAAAATCTCCTATGATTAAAATTCCACAGTGAGACAAGGAGAGATGAGATACTGACAAGAATGAAGTTTGAATAATAGCAATAGACTATTTCAATGAGCCAAAAAAGGGGGAGCTCCCTAAAGAGTTCAATGTGGATCCACAGGAAATTAACTTTTTTTTTTTTTAAAAGCCATATATAAACTATGGAAGCAAAGGCATGAACCTGGAATAAATGAAAAAAGAATGGCATTATCCTATTAAAATTGTTTCGGACATTCCAAAACTGAGCATGTCAATGAGTGTTAAGGAAAAAAGCTTCTTTAGGATTATCAAAGAAGGGATAAGACTGACAGGACAAATGGGATAATGATAATGAATGGTAAATGACTGAAAAGCATTTATTAAATTCTTGTCATGTGCCAGGAGCTGTGCTTATTGAATGAGGGACTCCCTGCCCTCAAGGAACTTACATTTTATTTTATTTTAGTCTCTGAATTCTGAGTTTGACTTTTTTTTTTCATTTTCTTTTTTCCCTTTTTCTTTTTGAATTTAATAGCATTTTATTTTTCCAAATACATGTAAAGATAGTCTTCAGTATTCTTCTTTGCAAAACTTTGTGTTCCAAAATGTTCTCTCTTTTCCCTTCTCCTCAAGCAAGCAATTGGATATGGAATTCTTCTTATACAATTTTTCTAAATATATTTCCATGTTTGTCATGCTATGAAAAAATATCAGATTAAAAGGGAAAAAACACAAGAAAAGGAGAAAAAAACAAGCAAGCAAACAACAATAATAACAAGGTGAAAATATTATACTTTGATCCACATTCAGTTTCCATAGTTCTTTCTCTAGAGATGGCTTAGTCCCTAAAAAGGCTGAAGACTAACAGAGAGTTGACTCTATATAGGATCCAATGGAATAACTGGAGCTTAAGTTAAACATCAAGAGAAAAACCTTGGTGCAGAATACAGCCTAAGCAGTCCTTGAAGCCTGTGGTAGGAATTTAGGGGAATAATGCTTGTACTCAGCAGCAGAGGGAAATACTCTAGTAGAGCCTAAAGTAGGAAGAAGTAAACTAGCCCAGGGATAGGAAGGACCCTCCAAACAACAGAATGCCTTAGAGTCCTTAAAAGGAGAGTTCTGGTTTGTCCCACAGAACTCAGAATCACCAGGAGAGCCCTCTGTCAGCATCAATCATTTGAGTTTAACCCAAGTACAACCTTATCTCCCTCCTTCCCCTACTCCTCCCATAAGTAGATTAAGAGAAACCATAAACACCATGAGAAAATATTTTAATATTTTAGCAATTTCACAAGTCCAGGTAAAGCCTTAGGAAAAAAAAATGCCCTGGCCACAGTGACTACCAAAATTCCTAAAGTAAATGAAATAAGATACAGAAATGAAAAGGTAGGATGGAAAGATTAGCAAGAAAAATTGGCATCTTAGAACAAATGATGGGGAAAGCTCATTTAACAACTGAATACACTGAAAATTAGACTGGGTCAGACAAGAAATAATGACGACAATAAAATAAGAATAATTTTAAAAAAACAAAAAAGGAAGTAAATCTAACAAATATTTTAAATGACTTGGAAATATAAAGGAATAATTTAAGAACTGTTGTGAGCAGAAAAAATTCTGGTGGCATCTTTTAGGAAATCATAAATAAAATTGTCTAGACATTTTAGAATTACAAGATAAAGTGAAAAGAGAAAAAAATCCATCAGTAACCTCCAGAAAGAACCTTCAGAATGAAAATTCTGAAGAATATAGCCAAAATCCACAGTGTATGTGTGTGTGAGCACACATATATGAACATATATATACTCACATGTGTATGTACATGTGTGTATATACACTTATACAACATACATATTTATATGTGTGTATGTGTGTGCTATAAGCAACCAAAAACAGTTCAGATGCCTTGAGTCCAAAATAAGAATTTCACTAGGCTTAGCAGGAGAGGAAAGCTTAGAACAGGATATCCCAGAAAGTGAGAGGGAAAGGTTTACAACTATAAATAGTCTATCTGGCAAAACCAAGCATAAAAGATATTTTCTTTAAAAAAAAAATAGACAATTTTGAAGCATTCCTAATGAAAAAATAATAATCATGTAGATATTTGGAAATGGAAATGTAATAGCCAAGAGAAACACTGAAAGGTATACATATCTATATAACTAAAAGAGACTATGTGGGGATGAATTGTTATATATTTAATGATCATAGAAAAAATATAATAGACTGTATGGATAATTTTGTTATATTTTAATGGTTTTAGGAGAAAACAAAAATAGGATAAGAGATTATACTGGACCAGAAAGGAGAAAGAAAGGGAGGAGAATCATTATAATATAATAAAGATATAAAAATGTATAGAGTCATGATGGAAAGTATGAGAGGCACAGAAAATTTCATGAACCTCACTATTGAAATCAAACAAAAGAAGATTGAATATAATTTCCTCATTCACCTCACTCTTTCAGTATATTATAGGAATATATAATATCTATATCTGTATCTATATATATATCAGTCTACAAATATATAAATGTATGTGCATATATGTGATAATCAGCACCATGTTATACAGATGGGTTTCATATTGAGTTTTTTCCCCCTCTGTATGTCTTTAAATATTGCCTTTAAAAAAGCAGTTAAGTTTTTATTTTTAACTTTACTGGTTGATAGGAACTTTTCACTGTGTAATCTTGAAAAACTTATTACAATTGACATTATATTTTCTCTGGACTAGATACTTCTGTATCTCAATATCCTTTTATAGCAAGGTTTAAACAAAAGTTTTAAAATATATTTGTAATTTTTGAATACCATGTCATAAAATAGTGTAATGGGAAGTTTTAAAGTAGGATAGCCTTTCATTTGTGAGCGAAGGCATCAGTAAATATGCAGGAATATAACATAATAATGTATGTATGATGTGTATATATGTACAAAAACAATGTAAGATTATATATGTCCTTACATATGTGTATGTATAATTTTTAAGTGATACTAGAGTGGTAGAATTCTGATTTCTTAGGCTGCTGAGTAATTTACTCTAACCATACTACCATTTTACATATGCGAGTATGATAATTTATCAAAATTTTGGAAGTAGGCAGATATTATCAAAATATTAACTATAAAAGAAACATCTAATTGTTGGCAATAATGAATTGGACAGCTAAGTGACATAAAGGATGGAATGCTGGACTTGAAAACAGGAAGAATCCTCTTCCTGAGTTCAAATCTGGCCTCAAACTCTTTCTAGCTATATAACCCATGGCAAGTCACTTAATCCTGTTTGTCTCAATTCCTCATCTGTAAAATGGACTGGAAAAGGAAATGGCAAGCCATTCTGGTATCTTTGTGAAGAGAACCCCAAATGAGGTCATGAAGGGTCAGAAACTAGTTATCTTTTTCACATTGTGGGACTTTGAAGGGCCACAACCCTGTGATTTGGAAAATCTGTGTAAAAAATTTTGGTCCTCCCTTTGTACCAGAGAAGTTTGAATTATTATGATACTAAAAGGTAAAATATATTTATAATTATACAATACTATATATATAGTATGCATTTCTGGAGTTTCTAAACTTTTTCTGTGTCATCTGCAATTTTTGCTATAGGGAAAGTCAAAATGTAGAAGGGATAACTACTGAAAATGCCTGAACAACACGATTTTACCTTTTTGGATGGCTTAAGGATAAATCTCAAAAACTGGCCATTTCTTCTCTAAGGCAAGTGTTGTTTCTGGGCAAACAAATTAAAAATAGAAAGTTAAAATAACAACAACTGCATATCAAACACTTCATAAAGGTCAGAAAGTACAGGACATGTGAAAACACCATTGGATTTAGTGATTAACAGACCATTGGTGACCTTTGAGAAAACAGTTTCAGCAGAGCAGTCAGTGAGATACTCGATTACAGGAGTGATGTTTGATGCACAGGCAGCTATAGGCCTGAAATACTTTGCTGGCCCTTAATATTGAGGTAAAGTCAGGAAATATTCCTTTCTTTGAGATTATAAGACTTTAAAGTAATTCCATAGTTAACTCAAAACCAAAAAGGTATTTTGTCAATTCATGGGAGGTCAGGATTTTCCCAAATTTCAAAAATTTACCAATCTAAATCATAATCAGACATCAGTAGATACAGTGTCTGGCTTGGAGTCAGGAGATCTCATCTTCTGAGTTTAAATCTTTATTATCAGTAAATGTTTGATTTGTATACTATTTTGTATACCTACATATCCAGAGTCAGGTAAAAATTTCTCCGGCAAAAAAAGATTGTGAATGGAAAAAGTTTAAGAAGCAATTTTCTTTCTTTTTTGTCTCACATAATTTTTTTGTGTGCACCTACTGTATACATCATATTATAGTTATAATCTACGTTTTTGTGTCATTCTTACTAGAGAGCCTGCTACATGAGGGTAGCAAATCTTTCAATCACAGTCCCATTTGTGGGCTGCAGAGTCAGTACATTATAAATGTTGTTGAATCATTGAATTGGATTAAATTGAATTGCATATAAATATACAGATATTTAATATGTACATATTGAATTTCTAATCAGAACTTCTTCAAAGTAGGTGACTTTGGACTTTCAATGGCTTTGCTATCAAAGTCTAAGATCTGTCAGACTGTCCCATTTTAATATGACTATGAATATTATCCTGGCAGTATATTATCTATTTTCTACAGAACAGCTTGGTATGAAAAGACTCCTCAATATTAGGATGGCCAGTGGGATATAAAGATTTTAGCTATGGTGACTCATAGAAGTTAAAAAATAATCCTGAGTCTTGTGTGACAATCTTGTGATTCCACATTGATAATGGCACAATGATGGAAAGAGGAGGTAGACAGATATTGTCAGAAAGTGCACAAAGCATGTAAATCATCTATGGAGCATTAGTGTTCTAAGTGTGTTGTCTCATTTCAATAAAGTGATATACTGCTTGAGGAAATGAATGATATAAAATTTGACATTCTCATTATGAATGGCACTAGATGACTGAAAGAAGTTGTGTCTAAGTGGAGATAAGGTTCACAGGTTCTCCCTGAATAGGCAAATAAAGGAGTTAGCACTATTAGTTTTATATTGTATCCAAAGTCAAGAAATATTATTTCTCAGGACATTTGCTTATCTTGTTTCATGATGAGCTTTTATAAAAATATCACCTTGAATGTAACTATAGTTTATATACCAGCAGTGGTTCAAGGGCATAAGAATGAAGATAAATTCTGATCCACTAAATTAAATTGACATTTCTTAATGCTTAGTGACTTCAGTGCAAAAGAAGGTGATAAATAAGTTAGAAAATTTCCCCCCAGAATCAAGAATTTATAGTTGCTAAAGGCTTGTAAGCTGCTAGAAAGCCTTATGGCCATGTATCATGAATATTTTCTCCATGAAGTAAGTCAAGAAACACTAGGCACATCAAATAATCAATCAATTGATCTATCAATCAACAATTTATTATGTATGTGTTCAGTCATGAAACTGGGCTTGGGTGACTTCATGAATAGATTGCTGGCCTGGAGACAGCAAGGTCTGATATTAAATCTGATCTCAGATACTAATTGTGAAACCTCGGGCAAATCATGGAACCTTAGTTTCCTCATCAATAAAGTGAGCTGGAGAGGGAATTGGCAAACTCCTCCAGTATTTTTTCCAAGAAAACCCCTTATGAAGAGTTGTACAGGATACTACCAGCACCATCACCAAGACTAGGACTAGGTTTAGGACTATTGCTACTTTAAACCAGCTGATGGTGCAGGGGATAGAGTCTCAGGCTTAGAGTCAGGAAAACCTGAGTTCAAAACTCATCTCAAATACTACTAGCTGTGTGACTCTGTGCAAGTCACTTAACTCAATTTGCCTCAGTTTCCTCATTTGTAAATTGAGCTGGAGAAAGAAATGGGAAAAAGAAAAGAAAAATGGCAAATCATTCCAGTATTTTTGCCAAGAAAGCCCCAAATGGGGTCACAAAGACTCAAACATGACCAAAATGAATGAAACTTTTTATTAAATCCCAACTATGTGCTAGGCTCAGGGTATACAAAGACAAAAGCAAAACAGTCCCTTTACTCAAGGAATTTACATTCTACCTGGGGGAGACATTGTGTACATATAAATAACATATCTAACTCTCTACATATAGATATAGATTCAGATCTTAGTTTTGCTCCTTAATAGTATTTCTGTGTCTCTAGGTAAGTTAATTAACCTTTCTTCACTTCATTTTCCTTATTTGTAGAATAAACAGGTTGGACTATATGCTTCTAAGGTCTCCATCACTGATATCTAAGCTTATACCTCTGATATCTCAGAGTTGTTGATGTCTTCTGATGTTATTATGCTTTCTCCTGAGTCATATCCCCCTCAACTTTCCTCTCCACTGACTCTTAACAAGCATTGCTTCTTGGCTATTCTGCTCTCCACTGGCTATCAAATACTGTTCCAGCTGGCCTTCAGCTATCCAACTATCTCTGGGCTCACCTAATAATTTCTCTAACATCCGCTAGGGATGTTGTGGTCAGTAAGCCTCTCTCCTCAAGAGGAAAGTTAAAGCTCTTTCAGCCTGTTTTTTTTTTTTTTTTTTTTAATCCTGTCTTTTGAACCATCTATTCTGAACTAGTTGTGGTCCTCAGCAAAGGTGTTATGTTCAGCAGAGGTATGATGTTCTCTGATACTGCCATTCTCCATCTTCTGCTGGTGCTATAAATAATTTTTTCCCCTAAAGAGAGTACACATCTTCTCAGTCAGTACTCTCAATCAAATAGTTGTAAAGTTTTCTTTAGGTCTCCCTAATCAAACTTTACCAGAAGGTCACAAAAGTCTGGAATTGTTTTTTTTGTACTATATTTTTAACTTTTCTCTTTTACTCTTTGGGTCTGATACTTTCTCCTCTGCACACCTTAATTCAATTATTATCTAACATGTGATCAGAAGTGATCCATTTGACTTCTGAGTACTTGCCCTCCCTAATCTCCTATCCTCCTCTCCCCCATAGGCAAATATCCCAAATGCTCTACTTTCTCAAAAGGAAAGGGAATTTTGTTATGAGCTAAGTGGGTCCTTAATCAGACCAGTAAAGTAAATACAGGGTCCTCTGGAAGTCCACTCTTTTCCACAAGAATGTCTATTTGTGAGAGAGCATTCCCCAGCTTTATAGAGAAAATGTTCTGTTGTTATTTTATTACCTTGCTATTTCATTAAATGTCATTGTTGGCATTTATACTATGCTATTTCATTTAATGCCTTTCATTAAATGCCTAAGTGTATCCTCTGGCTGACTAATAAAAGTAAACACAATTGTGGAACCTTGTGAGTGATGGTTGGGAGAGGGAATCATGGGGAGGAAATTGCTTATCACTTCCCCTCATCATACTCCTCTATTCTATGCAAATAACAGAGATTAACTGGCTAGAGAAGGCAAAGAAGCCTGATGACTTGTCTCACTTTCCCCAGGTGTACAACCCATCCACTTTCTCCACACTAAAATTACTCCAGATTTTTTGAAAGAAATAACAGTACAGGTAAAGATTCAATGAGGCTCTGATTATTCAAATCAAGTGAGATATAAAACAGGATTCATGGAATACTAGAATTCAAAGAATTAAAAGTGTTGGCTACTCAGATGCAGTGGGGAATAAGTGGTGGGCATGAATGGGCTGCAGTTTATTCACAACAAAGAATTATACAGTATAAGTGGCATAAATGATATAAAAAGATGCATGAACAGAAAAGTGAGCAATTCTTTTTTAATTATATAGCAAACAAGGGATTAACAGACAGACCATGTGTTTCCTTGTGACCCAGGCAATATCAAGAGGAAGGCTCCCATCATAATTGATAGAATCTTTTTGTTTGAGATTTTCAAGAGAACATGGAGAACAATTTCAGCCTGGATAGATTGTGATTGATACTCGTGTATAGTTTCTATTATAACTGAACTCAAAAGTCTATGAATATATCAAAGTATTATAAATCTATATTACATTAGACTATTTTGTTATTTTCCTTTTTCTTTGCTTATTTTTCTTAGTGTTAGAATTCTTAGTTAGGTTTCTGCCTGTCTGAGAGCACTGCTATCAGTAAGTACTTTTCCAGAACAGATAACATGCTCTGTTTAATGCCTCTCTATAGACTAGTGGGCTAACATGACTATGTAAGAGCCATCATTTCAGTTCCCTGGTCTCTTGTAGGTATTATGTGAAAGAAACATAATGAGACTTTATAACAGATAATTGGGCTTCTACTCAACTTCAATCTCTAATTGTAAGTCCCTAAGAGAAGAACATTATGTCATAGTAAAAATAATCTACAATTTAAAAGTTTAGAAGTTAATGTAAAGTTTAATTTATGTTACAGATCATTGGCTAGCAGTTAAATGAAATGGAATTGTGGTATGCCAGACATATGTATGCACAAATATGTATACACACATGTGTACCTACACACATATACATATGTACATGTAGACATGCATGTAAAAAGGAAAACCAAATCTGGCAGGTCCAATTATTACCAAGAACAAAGTAACACTTTTTCACATAGGGAATAATAAACACAAAATATGCAGTTCTCGTGTTTTTGAGGCATGTTCCAGCCTTGCTCATTATAGTGAAAAGAAAGATACTGATAATAAGAAGAATATATTATGAAATCTTATTAAGGGACCTACATGCAGAGAAGTATTAATTTATAGCAAAATGGAAGCTAGTTCTAAAATAGAGTCACTCACATCAAATAAGGGATAATAATAGTGTCCTTCTCTTTACCTTTACACTTGGTAATTATCTTGAACCAACATTCTTATTTGTAAACCAATTCTGCCTCCTACATTTAGTAGGGATGGAGTAAGACTTTTATATAGAAATCCAAAGCCTAGATTTTGTCCACTTGGACTCTTTAAAGGCCCTATGGGACCTTTTCTAATGCCTAAAGTCTTGGCCAATTTTAAATTTGGGGAATTGCCTCTGTTTCTACCTCTATCCTCTTTTATTTGCTTTTGTGGTTGTAATTTAATAATCTTTCTCAGAACAAATTAAGCTCAGGCTTTGTGCCTGAGCCCTCTTAGCCAAGGCTCAGAATTAAGAGGAAATCAATATTCTTTAGGCTCTGTACTGACCTCTGCACACAGAAAATAGTACTGTAGACATGTAGGACATCACCTGGAGGTCATGGGTCAGATCAACCTTTCCCAACAAAATTTTTCTTAACAGAATAGAAACATAATGTGATTAAATTCAAAGTGGAATATTATATCGGGGTCATGAATTTCCCTCAGAATTTTCTTCTTGGTTTTTGGAGACCATAGAATATTCATTCACAAGTCTGAGAAGATTGTCCACTGGGGACTGATCAGGTCATGTTGTGAACTATTCTTCTTCTTCTTCTTCTTTTTTTTTTTTTTAGGTGATTTTAGTTAAGTGTCTTGGACTGGATTTGTCCTCCACTCCAGCTAGTGCTCTATCCATGAAATGTTCCTTTTGTAAGGCTTCTGTCATAACTGTAAAAATAAAGATTGTGAAAATCAGGTAATTTCAAGTGAAATTAGATAGTGGGCTAGAAATAAATTTAGTGCATTTTGTCTCTCTCTTCCTTTCCTTTCTGGTTCATTTTTATGGGAATGTAAATGTGTGAGGAAACATTGACTGTATTTGACAAAAGTTTACATTGTGTTCAGAGATGTGGGAGGTGGAAGACGTTATGAAAATCAATCAGTCAGCAAGCATTTATTAAACTCCTACTATGTGCCAACATTGTACTGATGTACTAATACGTACTAAGCATTGAGGTTAGAAAGTAAACAGACAAAAGTGTTCTGTTCTCTGTATTGGAGAAGACTACATGAAAATAACTACATAAAACTATTATGTGTAAATCAGTAGGAGAATCAGTAAAAGAAAGACAACTAGAATTAAAAAGAGATTCAGAAAGTCCTCACATAGAAGGTCAGATTTTACCTGAATAAAAAGACATTAAAAGTAGGAAATGGAGATGAAGGTAGGAAATGGACAGATTTCCAGGCTTGGGGGACAGCCAATGAAAATGCCTGAAGTTGGGAGGGAGGAGAGTCCTGTTGGAAGAACATTGAGGAGTTCTCTGTCCCTGGCTCCAGAATACGTGGGAATAAGTAAGAAAACTGGCAAGGTAGGAGAGTACCATATTATGAAAAATCTTGATTGCCAAATAGTGAATTTTAAATTTGATCCTGCAGTAACTGGAGGAGGGGGAAACTAATCAAAGTAATTGGAGACCATTGTAAATTTTGTGACTTCAATTTTTGTCAGAATAATGATTTTCTTAAATACTTTGCAAGACTTTTCTGTTCCTCTTGTTGCTGCCTTGTTATTACATATGTGGTATGGCTAAATAACAAGAGTGATTCCACAAGCATCAACTGGGCATCAGCATGTCCCAGTGGATAGAATGATGACTTTGTAATCAGGAAAGAATAGGAATAGGGATCAGGAACCGATCTGTGATTGTACTGGTATATGACCAGATGAGGAAAGTCTCTCTACCAATGCAGGTCAACACCTGCTCTTACAGCTCAAAGTCTAGGAGAATTGAGCCAAAAAATCTTGTGGCTTAGCCTAGAGTTACACAGTAGGGATGTATCATGAGCAGAAAGATCTGGGTTCAAAGACCATCATCTGACCCTTGGTCAAGACAAGTAGTTTAACTTTTCTGAAGCCCAGGTGTCTTTTTGAGATTTAATGAGAGTTCATATGGAAACATTGCTGAGTTTGGGATCACATGGGAATTCTAACTTTTCTCATCTACGGTGTTATGAGGAGCAAATGCAAAACCTTAAAATAATATGGAAATGCTAAAATGAAAGGGTTGGACCTTAAGGTCCCTTCTTAGTTCTGACCCTATGATCTATTCATTTATACATAGTATGGATAATTGGATTTCTACTGTCTCCATGAGCCACTCACAAAGATCAATATATTATGTAGATAGTCTCTACTTGCTTCTATTTGTAATGCTCTGTGGTTCTTACAGTGAGCCTGCACGTTACAGAGCCATCCTCCAGGCCCCAAATAGTGAAAATAATAATGCCACGAAGGCGGTGTGTTATTTGAATTTGCACTGCATATTTCTTTTGAATTGAAACCAATGACTGTTTTACAAAACTATTACATTGAATAGTGTGAATTCAAATAGAGCTACAACTTCACAAGATTCATTATTTGTACTAATTGGGATTATTTTTAAGAATTTGGCCTGACCAGCCATATAGGAAAAACAAAGTGGACGAAGAATATTTACTTTTCAAACTATAATGTTTTTTTTCATTCTATGGTGTTCATCTTTCATTATGCATTTCTTGGACAGACAATGCATATGGATCTTGACTTAGTTCTAGAATTCAACTGGAGATGGAAAGCTTTTTTGGAAAAGTATATGGGGAAACTTTTACTGAATCCAAGCTCCTCCCTAAATCAAAGGCCTATTTTTTGATATCAGAAAGGCCTCTTGAACGTTTAGTGCCTCTTATATGGTTTTATGGTTTTGTGACTTTTGGGGAGGAAGTGCATGAGAGAAATGTAGGATGAACAACCATGAATGAATTACAAACTATGTCACTGGAAGAGGGCTTGTCCATGTTTAAGAGATTACAGATAAATTGAGTTTTGAAGTATAATTATACTTATGTACTCAGCTCTGCTTTTTTAACTCCTATAAACTCTCATGTCAAGTACCTAATAACATGTAAAGAAAAGTTTTAAATGTCCTGAGGGAACTTGATATATAAATATATTTAAATTAATAGATTGTTACTGTCAACATTTGAAGTCTTCAAAGGTTTATTAGATCTTGCTGGGTAAAGAAGGTCCAGAGACAGTAAGGATGTTGCAAGAGAATTCAGAGGTTAACCAAGATAAGTCTAATCACATTTAGATTAAAAGAAAATATTGCTGATCCTTGATATCCTCATCATTTTATACTTCAAGATTAAACAAGCTATCATTGTCTTTACTCCCTTTCTGTTACCACCTGTCCCCACTGGCAATTATTCTCCTCTCTCTGGTGTTGCTCTGGTTACTGCACCAGCTTGTGGCACTTTGATGTTTGTGCTGCTATTCATGCACTGTTTCTCTTTCCTATTTATCCAATGCCAGAAATTTCCTCAAACAATCTCTCTGACTATCAGACAGAGACCTCACTGCAGATCTGCATGTATTAGGGTTGGACTTTTGTTGTTGTTGTTTTAAGAAGGGCATACATTTTTTATTTTTAATGCTATCATTCTTCTCTTCCTTTCTTGGGGTTCAGTTCAAAAGAAGGTGAAACTTGTCCTTGAAGACATAAGGTTTTCCATTCTTTCCTATTCTTTCTTGGTTTCCTTCTTTTCAGAGAATGAAATCTCCTTTTTCTTTTTATGAGAATTCCAATTAAAGGACTATAGGAACCACAGAATTTTAAAATTGGAAAGAACCTAGAGTTCATCTAACCAACACTCTTATTTTACAGATAAGGAAAATAAATATCAGAGAAATTAATTTTTTTCTAATCTAAGATAACATAGCTTGGTGTTCCATTTCTTTCTTCCTTCCTCCTGCCATTCCTCCTTTTTCTTTCTTTCTTTCTCTTTCTTTATTTTTTCCTAAAAGCTGTTTATCTTTGTGTCCTCGATGCCTGGAACAATGCCTAGCATGCAGTAGGTGCTTAATGCTTATTGATTGATTCAGTCTTTGTGGCTCTTTGTGGGAAATGTCTCAGAGAATCTTCTGACATCTAAATGGGCTCTGATGGGCTTCAGTGATTATTCCATTTTTAAAGTTTTTAACGATAAACATAAATTTAAAGATTACAGATTGTGGTTAATCAGCTAAAGAGAATTTCAAATGGTAGTGATAAAAGGTGATGATAATAAAGTCACCACCCAAGAGTGAAAAGAATTCTGTTCTTCCAAGCTCAGATCCTATTTTCTTTTCTATCTTTTCTTCTTTGCTTTACTTCTTTTTCCTTATCTTCTCCATCTCCTCTGCCATATTCTTATGTATAGATATTAAATCATGGCAAGCTATAATGTGATTTGTAACTGGTGGGGTTTGGGGAATCAAGGCTTATTTTCTCTTTACCTCTTCTCCTAATCAGAATCAGAAGGAAATGGGAAGGAAATTTGTTAGATAGAAATTTTCCTGGGCAGCATTTCAGGGGATCAAGGCAAGAGAAGAAATGAGCTGTGCATTGAACTTCATATTCAGTAACCACTGTAGCACTTGATTCTTGATCAGTTCTCTACTCTTTTGATTCATACTAGTGTTGTGCCACAGTTCCCTTTTGATGTCCTGACCTAATTTCCCTAATTGTCCTATTTAGTTACTCTGCCTCAGGTTATAATCTTTCCCTCTTAATGTTTGATGAGATAAAGGTCTACCTCAGTTTCTTTGCCCCAAACCCCAGGTTATAATCATTCCCTCTTAAATGGTTGATGAGATAAAGGTTTTATATCTTTAGGCTATAATCATTCCTTCTTAATGTTTGACAGCATAAAGGTCTATCCATTTTAGACATCATTAGAATATCAGTAACCTCTCCAGTACCTCCTTCCATTGTGTCATCCTAGGTGCCTCCCCCAATTAGGTTATCCCCATCCAGGTACCTCCCCCATTAAGTCATTGTTCTTGTTATCCTATAAAAATCTTGCTGTCCTGATACTCAGGCCTGGATTCTTTGAGACGATAGTCTTGGTCAGCCCTGGGACCAACCATGGTTCCATTTGGTCCCAGTAAATCTCTCCATTTAATAAATTATTAAATTGTTCTCTAATCTCTGTCTTGCTCAGTATCTCCGGCATTACGCTATCATGCTCATCTACTCTCATCCTTCACTTGGGTCTAATCAATATTTCTCTCCTATGCCTGATTTCTTTTCTATTTAACATTAACAACTTAAATTATATCTACAAAGTGAATTAAAAGCATAGATCACAAGTATCTAGTTTTACATTAAAGCTGAAAGAGAACTCTGTGCAGTTCACCTAGTCTAATCCTTTGATTTATGTATTAAGTAGGATTCCCATATGTAAAGGAGTTACTGTGGATTTGCATTAAGTATCTGTTCTAGGCATCCTTTAATTTACGGGAAGGCTAATATAAGCAGCAATAGCAAAGGGGAAATCTTCATCAAATAGAACCAAATTCAGCACACCTGAATACCAGCAGAGCTTGGTCTGTTGGAGATGGATACTGGTATAATTAATAAACATTTGTTAAGGCGATGATTTTGGAAAAATGGTGAAGTTGGTTGGTAAATTTCAGGCTCTTCAGATTTTTTCCACAAAAGGAACAAATTTGTGCCTCAGGGCCAATATAGACTGGTTAAAGATGCAGGAGACTTTGGACAGAATAGAGGTCTTCCTGGTGCAACTCAAGAAGGTCTGAAGAAAGAGCAAACATCTCCAGGTTAACTTTGTAGGAACACCATGTGGAGACCCAAAGGCTAAGTAGGAAGCACAGAAACTTTCACCTCTCCAGCTTGAGGGTTCTAGAAGACTAAGGGAGCCTCAGCTTATCAGAAGACTGTGCTGTGCTGCTGGAAAGAAGGAACCAGCACAATGGGAGTGCAGAGATAGTGGGGTAGGGATGCTACTGTCTGTGGGCACTTATAGGAGAATGGTTTGGGTTCTAGGTCATAGGGGAGAGCTGAAATGAAGGCAGAGACACCATTCTCCTACCCTATGATTAGAGGAACTTACACTAATATTTCTCATTTACCAAAAAACTAGAATTGGCAAAGAAAAAAAAACCCAAACATAGATACTTACTATGGGAATAGGGAAGACTGGGTATCATCTTCTGAGGAGGATACTGAAGTAAAATGAACTTCTTTTACCTCAAAGAGTAATGGTAAGTGTCTCTCTGTCTAGAGAAAAATTATAAAAAGAGTTCAAAAGAAAGTTTAAAAATCAAATGACAGACAATGAAAAAAATAAAACAAAAATTATCCAACTAGAAAAGGAGATACAGAATCTTAAAGATGAAAATAATTCTTTGAAAATGAGAACTAGGCAAGAGGAAGTCAGTGAAGCTATAAGAGATTAAAAAATAACAAAACAGAATATAAAGAGTGAAAAAATAGAACAGAATACGAAACATAAAAACAACAGATCTAGAGAACAGATCAAGAAGACAAAATATAATACTAATTGGACTACCTGAAAGCTGTAATTAAAAAAAAAAAAAAACAATCTTGACACTACAATGCAAGAAGTGATCCAATAAAATTGTCCTGGAGTGATAGATCATGAGAGAAAAGTAGAAATAGAAAAAAAAATCCACCAATCACCGCTTCAAAGAGATCCTTTGTGGAAAACACATAGGAATATTGTCAAATTTTGAAATCCCCAAATCAAAGAGAAAATTTTACAAGAAACAAGAAAAAAGAAATTCAAATATGTTGGAGCTACAATTCTAACTGTACAAGATTTATCAGCAGTCACAATAAAAGACCACAGGTCCTGGAATCATATATACTGGCAATCAAATGAATTAGACCTGCAGCCAAAAATATCATATCCAGCAAAAAATATCTATAATATTCAGTGAAAAAAATGGACATTCAACAAACTTGCAGATTTTCAGGACTTTTTATAAACCAAACCAGAACTCAGTAGGAAATTTAACATATAAGAGCCAATATCCAAGATTAATTTTAAGGAACTTAACATGGACAAATTGTTTATATTTTCTACATGGAAATGTATACCACATATTTACAATTGATATCAGGAATTGGCAGTTCAAATGAAAGTTTATACAAATGAGATGCAGTGAAAGAATAGACACAGAGGCATTGTGGTGGGGGGAGGAAGGCTCAGTAGTTCTGAAAACTGACTCACAGGAATGAGTTAAATAAGTTAAATACACACACACACACACACACACACACACACACTCCCTCCATGAAAGGTATAGCACCCTGCAAAATCTACAAAGAAAGGGAGAAGGGAAAAGTGAAAGGGGATTTAAAGGGTGGGGGAGAAGAAGATAAGGGAGGAATATGGGTGGGGGGAGGTTAAGTAATAGCTAGGCAAGTTAAAGAAGCAGAATTAAAGTAGAAGACTTAGCAGAGATCGGAAAGAAGAAATGTTTATCACTATGACAGATCTGGAGTTGAATTTATTAGGGAAAAAAGTACAGCTGGTAGTCATTGATCTTAGACACAGTCAAGCTTGAAGACTCAATTAAAAGAGAAGTTTATATTATATATCAACTATAGTAATATTATTTTAGATGTATGGTTGCATATAGATAAATGCATGTATATATATGTGTGTATATTTATGTTTGAATATATGTAGATATGTATACATGTTCTATGCATGTGTGTATATGGAAATATGGATATGTGTGTGGGTCTGTAAATGTGTGTGTGTGTATATGTATGTGTGTGTGTGTGTGTGTGTGTGTGTGTATTAAATATAGCTGTGTTTAACAATAGCCTGCTTGGGGGAAGTGGGGAGATAAAAGGAGGGGAAAAAGTAAAAAGTTAAAAAAAAGTACACCGCAGAGAACAAAAGAACATTCTACATTCATGAGTGTCTTTTCAGGAAGTAAAGAAAAGCTAGACATTCATGAGTATAATTTGTAATGGGCTGAAGCTGAGCAGATACACTGAAGTCCGAGCACTTGAGGCTAATTAGCAATTGGACAATACTCTATTAATATATGCTTGGAGAAAGAATGGCCCCACCTACTTTCTGTGCAAGCTTGATGTGTTGTACAGGAGATTGCATATAAGATTTGGTGAGTGGAGTGTGAGAGCCAGAGGCACTGCTGGCCAGATTCATGTTGCAATTGCTCTCACTTCTTGTTGCCATTCCCTGGGACCAATATGGATTCCTTGGTCCCAGTATACTTATCTCTGTCTGACTGGATAATCTGAGACGAGAGTCCTGTCCAGTCAATCTTACTCTCCCATTAATAAAATATTAAAACTCTCTAATCTCTCTCCTGCCTCAGTTTCTCCGGCATTACAATTTGGAGGCCCCAGCGAGATAATAGAAACTGAGAACTGGATTAGAGATTAGAGACCTCTCCGTCTCCACCTAGGCCTGAGGGGGGCTCAGGACCTGGGTCTGTTCCTTGAGAAAAGACCAGCACTCCTAGAAAAAGGAAGCGGTTCTTCAGCCTCAGTCTGGCCTACAGTGGACAACGAAATCGATTCGGCATTTGATTCAGCATTCGGGAGAGTAAGTCTGTCTGGGTACCTTTTGGGGTACCATCTGGTTCTGGTTCTGGTTCTGGTCTGTTCTGTTGCTAGCAACCTGTGGTCTCAGAATAAATGCCGATGGGTTTACAAATTCTGAGACGGGTATTTTCTGGGACGCTGGAGAATACCCTCTGGGTATGGTATGTTTGCTTAATGTTGTAACTGTGTAGTCTGTCATATATGTTCTATGTTCTGTGTGGTTTGTCTGTTATGTTGTTGGTTGGAAAACAACGTAGCAACTGTGCATAGTAAATTGGAGCTCCATGTTTGTTTGTGTGTGTCTGTGTTAAAAGTTAAAATAAGCTTGTAAGAGATAAGGATTCAGCCTCTGTGTTGCAGGCTTAGAAAATATCAAGAAGTTTGAAAAATCTTTCTCTCTCTCTCTCTCTCTCTTTTCTCTGGCTGACTGCAGCAGCCTGTGAGAAAAAGGGAGAAAAGGGAAAGGAAGAAAAAAAGAAAAAAAAATAGATTGAAAGGGATTTGAAAATTCGGAAAGTTAAAAAATATACCAATTTCCCCAGATAGATAAGTTTTCTTGGTTGAGGAATATGGTCATAAATGTGATCCATACTTTGATCTGAGTATTTCTAAAAGTTTAATTGCTATGTTAAAAAAAAACCCTTCTTGAATTCTTTTATGTGGAATTGGGTTTTTTGTATAAAGTTTAAATTGATTGTATTGGGTCATCCTGAGGTTATTTAAAGGGCCTCTGAACATAATAGTTTTTTTCCTTTGTCCTTTTGAAAATGTTTTTGTTATGGACAATATGCAATTTGGGATGTTTTTCTATGTATTGGGTATGACTTATAAGGATATGATAAATAATTGTTTAAGATTTATCCGAAATTTGATGACATCTGTTATTGGAGTTTTTGGGCTTAGAGTTAATTAGCTAATGCTATTTGGGAGTTTTAAAGCTCCACCCTCTGACAGTTACTGGGACAATTGATTGATAAGCTGTTAAAACTCAACTGCTTATGTTATGTTATAGTTATGTTCTTGAATTTTTCCTTCTGTAACTGATCTCTCTCTGATCAGAGGAATGGTCAATAGAACTGTTACTGCAATTCAATTATGTCAAGCCTTGCTATTTTCAGTCTGGCTATATGTAATCATTGTATCCTAAATGCTTGGGCAACTGAGTATTTCGCCTGGTCATCTGTCTGTTACTGGATATTTGTGTTTTGTTTCTTTAAGGTTTCTACATGATAAGTGGACAATTAACAGGGGTCTGTAAGACTGCAGCCGTTTGCTTGGCCTCTAAAGCAAACTCATCTCTTCACATAGGAAACTGCTGGCCAATCCATTTTGGCCTCCTCGTATTTTGCAACAGTCTGGTGAACTGAGTCTATCTGAGACTGATCCAATCTTTATGTGTTAGATTTGTGTTTTTGTTCTAGATTTTGGTCAAATTACAGATATTGGCTTGCTTCTGGAACCTGGATCAGCTTTGATCAACTTTGATCAGCTTTGATTGTCAGCATGATGCACCCACTCTGCAAGGAATGAGAACCTCCTATCACTTCACAGCCTGAAGCAGCAGTTTTAGAATGAGACCATGGACTTGATCCTGCATCGAGTGTACTTTGAACTGATATGAGGGACTTTGGGAATGGTTGATGACTGACTGTTAAACCTTGCCTGGATCATCTATTACTGTGTGTTTTAAGATTTGGGATGGGATTTGTTAAAATTGTGTAATTATTGCTGTTTGAGGGCTTTTTAGGCCTTTTTAGGAAATACTACTGAATTAGTCTGTTATGTATAGGGATTTTGATTTGCTCTTGGGATTTATATGGGGAATGGTCATTTGATAATTCCTTTCCGTGAGA
Organism: Antechinus flavipes; assembly: GCF_016432865.1. Classification (NCBI taxonomy): domain Eukaryota; kingdom Metazoa; phylum Chordata; class Mammalia; order Dasyuromorphia; family Dasyuridae; genus Antechinus; species Antechinus flavipes. Next base: position 150,981,298 of record NC_067400.1, on the reverse strand, counting down.
AAAAAAAAAGGGAGGTAGAGATAGAACATTGGGGAAACTGATATATTTTTTTCAAAATACCTGAAAGAATGGGAACCCCTAGCTCCTATTCACTTTGCCTTAGGCATTTCTGTCCCACCCCCTATCTCACTAGTTCAGATTGAATTTGGATGTTTTAGTTTTAGAATCCCTTATTTTGTTAAAATTTCCCTGGCAGACTCAGTTTTGAGATTATTTTTTTAGAAAAGTTTTAGAAATCAGACACCTGTTGTGACACTGGCAGTCTCTCTGATCTGTTTTTCCATTCCTGTAACCCCAGTTCATTAAGTATTTCAGCATTTCAAAGGACCTTGAAGTTTGGCTTGAGGCACCTAAAAAGTTTGGAGTTTGCCTGCCTTGATGGTCTAACTGCATAATCTGCTCAGAAATCTGTATTCTAATAGCAGTCCTGTTTCTCTGGGTGGGGACGGGTGGAGTACTACAAGCCTCATCCTTCCCCCATGGAGAGGGCTGCCTCTCTAAATGGGCCTTGGACCCTGCTGCTTTGTAAGCAGAGACTGAGTTAAGTGCACAAATGACCACAGACCTAACTGTCCATCTCAAACTGGATTCTCTGGCTGAGGTGGTGCTCCAGAACTGGAGAGGGCCTGACATGCTTGCAACAAGGGAGCCTTTGTACAGCTGTTAACTCTGGGGTTATCAGGGAGAGACTTGCTCTTGCCATATGAGTCCTTACATTTTTCTAGTTTTATTTTTGGCTCATTTGCTTTACATAAGGTGGGTCAAAGACCTCCTGGGTATCTAGAGGAAGGTGCTAAGATTCAAAGGTTTGAATATTTAGGAGAAAGAGTGTGGAATGTTATGCCACAGTTTTCTTTAACTGTCCTGACTCAGTTTCCCTGTCTCAGTTACCTTAACTGTTCTGTCTCTGACCCAGTAAAACTAAGGATTATTCGCTCTTGGGTTATGAATTAGCAAGATAAAAGAGTAGCTCTCCTGACTCTTTTATGGATTTACAATATTCCTTTAGAATATTCCAAGACCAACCCATGATATCTTTACTTCTTTGTCTCTGGAATTTTTAGGTTTTATGGCTTCCCCTCCCTGATAAAAAAACTTTCCCTCCCTGTCTCTTCTTTGTCTCCAAAAAGGTATTTAAGAAGTTGGGGTTTTTCCATTCATTGCTGGAGAATGGCGTCTGGCAGCTGGATGCTGGACGCTGGATTCTTTGGGTCCTCCAGCCCTGGGACCAATATGGATTCCTTGGTCCCAGTATACTTATCTCTGTCTGACTGGATAATCTGAGACGAGAGTCCTGTCCAGTCAATCTTACTCTCCCATTAATAAAATATTAAAACTCTCTAATCTCTCTCCTGCCTCAGTTTCTCCGGCATTACATATAGTAATATTATTTTAGATGTATGGTTGCATATAGATAAATTCATGTATATATATGTGTGTATATTTATGTTTGAATATAAGTAGATATGTATACATGTTCTATGCATGTGTGTATATGTGTGTGTGTGTGTGTGTGTGTGTGTGTGTGTGTGTGTGTATATGTGTGTGTGTGTGTGTGTTTATTAAATATAGCTGTGTTTAACAATAGCCTGCTTGGGGGAAGTGGGGAGATAAAAGGAGGGGAAAAAGTAAAAAGTTAAAAAAAAGTACACATCAGAGAACAAAAGAACATTCTACATTCATGAGTGTCTTTTCAGGAAGTAAAGAAAAGATAGACATTCATGAGTATAATTTGTAATGGGCTGAAGCTGAGCAGATACACTGAAGTCCGAGCACTTGAGGCTAATTAGCAATTGGACTCTATTAATATATGCTTGGAGAAAGAATGGCCCCACCCACTTTCTGTGCAAGCTTGATGTGTTGTACAGGAGATTGCATATAAGATTTGGTGAGTGGAGTGTGAGAGCCAGAGGCACTGCTGGCCAGATTCATGTTGCAATTGCTCTCACTTCTTGTTGCCATTCCCTGTCACCTCCGCAAAGAATGAAGATCAAGGATTTTCCCTTATCCTGACTCTTATTGCTGAGGTATCCCAGTGCCATAAAGCAGCTAACTATTCTGAGTTCTATCCTTAATTCTTTATATTTTTTATGTTGTGACATTTTAAAAGTTCAAGAGATATAATAATTTATGGGTAATTAATCATTTTATTACTAATGCTAGCATATTATTAATAAAAGGGATGGCCATTTGGGCATCTCTCTTAGACCAAAGAGGAATCATGATGATGGACCCACAGTATACATGTACTCAAAACAATGGATATTCCTGAGGGTGGCAATTAACTCTGAGTGCTTAACAATTAATTAGAAAATGAATATTGTAATAAACAGTAGACCTATTCTAATGAAGGATTAGGGGATGCGATTTTGATTAAGTCATTTACTTCCAAATCATCCCCAGCCTAGGGGAAATTTAGACAAAGGATCTACAACCCCCACTGAAGCCTGAGTAAAATGGTTTACCATAGATTAAATTCTTGTAAAGTTGGTTGGGATAACAATACCTAGATTGAGAGGAATGTTAAACCTATCTACTTTGTCAGTTCTGTCTTTCAGAGGCTGAGCCTTGAAATGCAGACTTTAGAAAAAGAAATAAAACTTTGTATCTCCTTAAATCGTTGTTGGTTATTAATAATCATTTCTTTCAGTGCTTTATACATTGTTTCCTGGGAACCAATGATAATTGTGTAAGGAGAACTTTAGTCCTTCCACTAGACATTCTAGCACAAGATTTCTGCCACTACTGAGGTCCCCTTTATAATGAGTGCTTCTACAGACATACACTAAAAGTTTTCTCTTAAGAGGATTTGTGTCAACCAATAGAAGCAAGGTCATGGAATAGAACCTGTGGAAGATCCATGTTTTCTTTTTCATCATCATTATTATTATTATTTTGTCTTCTCTGCTTAGACAAATGTAATTTCATTTGATGTAGTGAATTCCTAGTGAGGAAACTTGCTTTACTAATAAAGATAAGGTCCTTTCTGCAATTTAAAGGGTCACCTGACAGTGACTGAGAAGAAAAGTGATTTGACCAGGGCCACAAAGTCAGTAGGAATTTGAATCCAGAACTTTCTGACTTAAGGCTGGCTCTACATCTACTAAACCATGCTTCCTCTCTGTGTTCCACATTTTAAAAATATCTTTCCAAATTCTTTTAGTTTGCTCTTTATAGATAAAAATCATTGTCTATCTTCTATGACTTGTTTTTCAGTATAATTTGAATTGTATATATATGTATGTATGTATAGTTCTTAATCGTTTTTAAAGATTTAATTTGGTCACTCAGAAGAGACAGTATGGTACAGTGGGGAAAAAAAATGTTAGATTTGGTATCAGAGAATCCAAGCTCCTATCTAAGCTTTGCTGTTTATTTACTCTCTCTGTGATTTTGGGCTGACTAGCCTTCATTGTTTGTGTTATAACCAAAGTAGAATATAGAACAAATATAGAACAAATTAGTTATAAAAGTAATTAGAATATATGTATGCATGTATGTATGTATTTGTACATATATATATGCACATACATCCACACACATATATGTATACGCATCTATCCATGGTTTGTTGGAGCAGTCATCCTGAGAACACACACACACACACACACACACACACACACACATCCCAAACTTCAGAATATGTTGAAATTTCTTTTTCTGAACTGCCATTCAATATAGTATAACCATAAACTCCACAAGAAAATTAGACTTATGTTATTCACCAGATTTAGGTACTGAATGACTTTTGGCCATTTCCAAATTAAATCCCCTCCCAAAGAAGACACATTTGCTATTATTAATGATCGTTATCTGGAACTTGCCTTTATCAATGAAATTATAGGACCAGCCCATGTCTCTAGCCTTACTATTAAGGATTTTTTGTTTAAAAAAAAAAGAATTTGCAAATTTTGAAGATAATTATGAAATAAATGTTTCAAAAATATTTGGAACTGATGAGATTGTTGGAAAATGGGTGCTAAAACATAGAGGATTCCACTGTAGTTGTTCAGTAATTTTCAGTCATGTCTGACTCTTCATGTTTTCTTGACAAAGATATTAGAGTGGTCTTCCATTTCCTTCTCTAGCTTATTTTACAGATGAGGAAACTGAAGCGAATAAGATATCTGAGCTAGTGTCTGAGGCTACATATGAACTTAAGTCTTCCTAACCAAGCCTGGTGCTCTATCTATTCCATCATCTACTTGCCCCATAAAAGACAGCAGATTCCTGGAAAACATCCAATCAGCACTTAGAGATACACCGCACTATTAGGTCATAGAAAGGATTTAGACTCTCCCACCCAAATGAGGAATCCAAGGGAACAAGGAAGATTGTAGGATAGATAGATGAGCCATCTTGTTTAAGTCTTAAGAGAGCAAAGTGCAGAGGGCAAAGGGTGGGAAGTTAGTCCGGGAGCTTTGGGGCAGTGCCAGTCCTCCTTGTTTCAGTTGCATATTTTCCAGTCCTAGCCAAGCCTGAGGTCATGGCTATAGGAGAACAATTTTGGGGGCAGTCTGTGTGGTCCAGAGTGATACAACTTATCCAAATGAGTTAGCACCCATTCCAGGTAGAATTCAATGGAATAACTAGAGCTCAATTTAAGTATCAAGAGAAAAACTTTGGGGCAGAATCCAGCCTGAGCAGTCCCTGAAGCCTGCGGTAGGAATTTATCATGGGGAGAATAATCCTTGAGCTCAGCAGCAAAAAGAGAGAAGTCTCCCAGCAGGAGGAAAAGGAGTCTCCAAGCAAAGTCTAGCAATAGAGTGCCTCAGTGTCCTTGAAAGGGGAGTTCTGGTTTGGCCCACTGAACGCAGAACCACCAGGAGGGCCCTGTCATTTGAGTCATTTGAGGAGCTTAACCCAAGTACAACCCTGCCTCTTCCCTTCCCCTACTTCTCCCATAAGTAAACCAAGGAAAACTATAAACACCATGAGAAAATACTTTTAATATTTTAGTGATCTCATAAGTCCATGTAAAGCCTCAGGAAAAAAATGCCTTGGCCATAGTGATTATAGAAATCCCTAGAGTAAATGAAGTAAGATACAGAAATGAAAAGATAGGATGGAAAGGGTAGCAAGAAAAAAATGACATCTTAGAAGAGATGATGGAAAACCTCATTCAAACTGAACACAATGAAAATTAGAATGGGTCAGGCTAGAAATAATGATGATTAAAAAAAGAAATACTAAAACTTTTTTTTAAATAAAAAAGGAAGCAAATCTAATAAACAATATATTGTAAATGACTGGGAAATGCATTATGAAGAAATAATCTAAGATTTGTTGGATTTTAGGAAAAGTTGTGAGCAGAAAAAACTCTGGATGGCATCTTTTAGGAAATCATAAAATTGTCCAAAAATCTTAGAATTGGAATGTAAAGTAAAAATAGAAAAAGTTCACCTGTCACCTGCAGAAAAAAAATCTTCAGAATGAAAATTCTCAGGAGCATCATAGCCAAAATCTAGAATATGTGTGCGTTTGTGTGCGTGTGTGTGCGCATACATACATATATGGACATACATATACATTTCTATGTATATGTGTGTATATATACACACACAATATACATATACACACACAATACATACGTGCTATAACCAACCAAAAGCAGTTCAAATACAATAATTCCACAATAAGGATTTTACTAGACTTAGCAGCTGTCTCTACAAAGGAGAGAACTTAAAACAGGATATCCCCAAAATGAGAGATAAAAGTTTACCACTATGAATAACCTATCTGGCAAAACCAATATAAAAATGGATCTTTAAAAAAAAATAGAGGATTTTGATCCTCTATTCCTGATGAAAAGGTAATAATTATGTAGACATTTGGAAATGGAAATGCAAGAACCAAGAGAAACATTAAAATCTATATCTATCTATCTATCTATCTAACCATGTACATCTGAATATCTATATCTATATAACTGAAAGAGACTATGTGGGGATGAATTGTTATATGGTTAATAGTCAAAAAAAAGAAGTTACGATAGAGGATTTATATTTGTTGAATTTAATGATTTTATGAGAAAACACAAATAGGACAAGAGACTACTGGGCAAGAAAGAAGAAAAAAGAGAAAAAAAATCATTATTATATAATAAAAATATATAAGAGTATATAGTCACAAAGAAGAGGCACAGCAATTTCATGAACCTCACTATCATTAAAATCAAACAAAAGAAGATTGAATATAATTACATATTTCCTCATTTACTCCACCTTCTCAGTATATTATAGGAAAACATGATATATATATCTCTACATTACATATATATGTGTGTGTGTGTGTGTATTTATATGTGTATTCATGTGCATATGTGTGTACTAATATAAGAGGATGTGAGTGTCTATCAGTGTAGGAATGCATGTGTGCATATGTATATGTGTACAGATATATGTAATATGTGTGTGTGTGTGTGTGTGTGTATACATACACACAAACACCCATATAGGAATACATTACATCTCAAAGGGAAATAGGAGGGGACACTGATGAGAGAGATGAAGAAAAGGGTCTAAGAGAGAGGAAGGATAGGTAGGGGAAAAGTCATAAGCAAACAATCTCAAATGTTTGAGGGAGGGATATGAAGAAAGAACAAAAAGAAGATTAAAAAATAAAAGGCTGGGATCAGGGATAAGGAGAAGAATTGAGAGAAAAGGCTGTTTTACTTGTAAGAGCACAAGTGTCAGACAATTCCCTCCCTTCTATTTATTTATAAAGGATGTGGGAGTAATGAGAGGGAAAACTATAAGAATGGAGGGAAATACACAATTAACAATCATAACTATGAATGTGATAGGATGAACTCAACCAGAAAATGGACAAAAGATAGCAGAATGGACTAAAAAGCAGAATCTAACAATATGTTGTTTACAAGAAACACATTTGAAGCACAAAAATTCACATAGAGATAAAATAAGGTTCTTGAGCAAAATCATTATGCTTCATTTGAATTTAAAAAAGGACAAAACTCATGACTTCAGATAAGGTTAGTATAAATTAAATAAATTAAAAAGATAAGGAAGAAATGACATTATTCTCAAAGGCACCATGGTAACATTTTTGTATCAATGCTTAATATACATTTAATAACATAGCATCTAAGTGCTTAAAGTTAATAAAAATGGAGGGAGGAATGTATGTTAAAACTATAACAGTGGAGGACTTTAATGTACCCCTTTGAAATCAAGACAATTTTAACCAAAAGATGAACAAGAAAGATCTGAAGATAATTTTAGAAAAACTGATAAAAATTGATCATGGATTAAGGAATAAATAGTTCACCAAAAATGAAGGACAAAAATGCCAAAAATGTAATGTACTGATTATAATGTAATAAAATTATTTTCAATAAAGGGACCTTAAGAATTTTAAAATAATTAGAATCTAAACAACATGATTTCAAAGAACTTGTAGGCCAAAAAACTAATTATGGAATAATAGAAAATTTCATCAAAAATAGGAAATAATGAGACGACATAGCAAATTTTATGTTAAACTGTAAGAAAAATTGCTTAATAGAGCAATTTTGAGAATTGTATATTTCTAAACACTTTCATAAACAACAAAAAAGAACAAATAAATGAATTAAACATTCGATTTGAAATAAATTCTCAATTAAATAACAAACTAAAAATTCTGAAAAATTAAAGAGATTACTATAGTTTAAAGCAAAAAGACTATTGAATTGATATATAAAACTGGGAGTTTTTTTTTTTTTTGGAAAACCTAATAAAGAAGTTAAACAGTTACCAAACTAATTTTCAAAAAAAGAAAGACAGGAAAACCAATTATTCATATCAAGAATGAAAAAGAAGAACTCACAACAATTTAAAAAAGAAATTATTCGAAAATATTTTGCTCCATTATATGGTGACAAACTGATAAGGCAAAATAAATATTTAGAAAAATGCAAAATTTCAAGATTAACAAAAGAAGAACTAGTTTATTTAAATAACAGATTTAAATAAATCTGAAAAAGAAATTGAACAAGCAATAAATGTTCACCCAAAGAAAAAATCTCTACAAGTAAATGGATTCACAGGTGAATTCCGCCAAACATTCAAAGATTAATTCTAATACTCTATTGTAATATTAGGAGAAAGCATCCTTTAAATATATTTCTGTGACATAGACATGTGCTTTATAGCAAAGCCAGGAAGAGACAAATCAGAGAAAAAATAAACCAATATCCATAATGAATGTCAGTAGAAAAAATTTAAACAAAATATTAGCAACAAGCCTACAACAAAATGTTAGTAAAATTATACACTATGAACAGGTTGAATTTATACCAGGAAGGTAGAATTGGTTCAATATAAGGAAGACAACAAATACAACCATGTTAATAATATAGTGAAAACCATTTAATTAAATCAGTAGATGTTCAACAGATTTTTGATAAATTCCAACACTTATTTCTGTTCAAAACTAGGAATCACAAGAATCAATAGATCTTTACTAAGTAGTTTTTCTCCAATTCCAACAGCAGACATTACATGTAATGGGAAAAAAAATAGGTAGAGACCTTTCCAATAAGATTCAAAGTAAAGCAAGGATGACCATTATCACGAGTTCTATTAAGCAGTGCTAGATCCTAGTTACAATAAAACAAGGGAAAAAAAATAAGAAAATAAATATACTAAACAAAATTATCACTTTTTCTCAATAATTCAATGGTATTCTTAGAGAAAACAAGAAATTTAACTAAAATTATTTGAAGTAATTAATGACTTCACAAAAATTTAAGAATATAAAATAAATCCACATGAATCATGAAAAAAAAAAGAACTCAAAAAGAAAATTTAGAATTAAAAATTCCATTTAAAATAATTCCATAAACTAAAATATTTGGGAGAATATCTTCCAAGATTCTATGTAAAGCTAATTATATAATTTACAGAAAAAGACATATAAATAATATTTGAGAAATATTAAATGGTCATGTAAATATTTGACAATATAACAAAAATGACAATATTCTAATTATTCAGAACTATGGCAATCAAATTTCTGAAAGAATATTTTATGGATCCAGAAGAAATAATAATGAAATTCATGGAAAAATAAAAAAGTAAAAAATTTCAAGGATAATAATGAAAAAATAGGAATGAAGGTGGATTAACCATACCAGATATCAAATTATGCTACAAGATGGTAATCACTAAAATTATTTGATACTAGTTTTAGTGTGTTCTCCTATTAGTGGATGACTCAACAAATCATGCTATGCAAATATAGTAAGATAGTATGCTATGAGAAATGATGAAATGGACAATTTCAGAAGAAACTGAAAAGATTTCTATGAACTGATACAGAGTGCTTTGAATAGAACTAGGAGTATAATTTATACTATAACATTATATAACAAATGAAATATAATTATGTGTAATTATAATATATAATGATATATAATACCTAGTTTATACTATAATATTATAGAGAAAAACAAATTCAAAAGATATTAGAACTTTTTGATTTAACCCTTTGATAAAACATGAATCTAAAAAGAGTGAAGATGAATCATATCATTCAATTTCTGACAAAGAAGTGAAAAATTTAAAAAGAAGAAAGAAGTATATGTTTTTAAGGAGATAAGACTAATATGAGAATTTGGGGGATGGTGGGGCTATGTAGATAAATATGAAGGATTTATTTTTCAGTTGCTTTTAAAAATAGGAGTTTCAGCTTAATTTTAAAAATACTTGTTACTTGGAAAAGAAAAAAATTCTCACATATGACAATTTATTCAGATATTCCCCAATTGATGGGCATCCTCTTAATTTCCAAATTTTTGCCCCTAGAAAACAGCTGCTCTGAGTAGTTTTGTATACATAGGTCCTTTTCTTTTTTTTGTGTTCTCTCTCTCCTGAGGTATAGACCTATTAATGGTATTGCTTAGTCAAAAGGTACACATGGTTTATAAAAGCCTTTTGAGCATTGTTAGGGGTCTAGGTTTTTGTCTCCCTTCCTCCATTTGCCTTCTGTTTCTCAGACAAATCATTTCATTCCTCTGAATTTCAAGTTCCTTATCTGAAAAATGAGCATTATAACTCTTGCCATACTTGTCTTACCCACAAAGGGCTATTTAAATAAAAGCTATTAATATAATACATTCTCATGTGGTCATTTTTTGACAATGACATCCAAAATAGTAGCATTAGCTTTTAATTGTGTCTTGCAGCTTTTGATTACAAATCCAAATCATGGTCAGTGCTAAAGCCATATGTAAAAATTCTTATCATTATTAATTAATAATCAGCAAACACGTGTGAAGTACTTCCTATTTATCAGGCACTAATCTGGATACTTGGGGTACAAACAGAGAAGTGAAACAGTTCCTGCCGTCAAGAAGATTATATTCTTCTAGGGTTAATTAGCATATTCACAGATGAGTAGACCATATTTGTACATGAGAAAACTTTTGCTAAAGTACTTGTTCAATACGTCAGTATGACAAGGTGATCCAAAATTCTCAAAGGCTATACTAGTGGATTTTAAATTCTGGTGAGTTTTGCTTACAAGTTTTACTGACAAGTCTTTGAATGTGTGCTCTCTCTTTCTCTCTCTCTCATCTACCTACCTTTCTGTTATTTAAGAACATATTTGTGTATATACGCACAAATATACATACATACACACACACACACGTGTATGTATGTAGGTATATGATACACATACACGCACAAGAGATGTGCGTAATCTGGAGAGACTCATTTCCAGAAAGTTTTTTACATTCAGCAACTTATAATAAAATATAACTCCACAGGCGTTAAAGGACCTGAATTCAAATTTTAGCCCTCCTATTCTGTAGGCATGCATCATTTTTTAATAGAATGTATAGTCAATAAATTTTAGTTTTTATTTTTTGTAAGGTGAAGTTTTATCCAATACTCATTCAATAAAGACATTGTTATTCATTAAACTAAAAAAAAAAAAAAAACAACAAACTAAAACTTAATTTTTAAAGTGATCAACTAAATTTTATTTAAAATTAAACAGATGAAATGAAAACGATAACTTTAGGGTTACTTTAGATAACCTGTGATTAGCCTGTGATTTTGTGAAGTCATTTATCCTCTGTGGACTTCAGTTTCCTTATATCTAAGATCAGAGGCTTGAGAAGATGGGTTTCAAGGTCTCTTCCAACTCTGAATCTATGATCCTATTACTGAACTATGATAAAATCATAACTCCTTGAAGTATATTATGGAGAAATTTTTTATAAAAAAAGTAATGAGTTGTGTATGTTTTCATTCCATTCAATCTCATATAGCTGAAATGACCTTTCATATTATAGGATAATTAACATTAATGTTTGGATAGAGTAAAATTGTTTCTTAGACCTCAACATTTTACAAAAGAAGTCTGTCTACTCTACTCAAATTTCTTTTTAACATTTTCAGTTCAATGTGATTGAACCTTCTGTTATATTATCAGGCTCTCCATTCTCATTCATATATAATCTGTACCCATAGAGCTATAGCTAAGATTTTTTTAAAAGGCAATATGTATAAGATGGGGGTGGGGGGCAGTAGAATGGTAAAAGTAAGGAGAATCAAGCAGATTTTTTTTTTTTTTACTGTTGTAGAAAAATTACTTACTCAGTGGTTTCTATTGGAATGAGTTTTTCTTTCCTCCTAACAGCTTTATGCTAGCCAACTGTACCTGGTGCAGATGAATTGCACTATTTAGCTCAGAGATTTCCCTTCATTTCACTTTCTACTTTTATATACAAATATTAAATTGCTCACTTAAAACTCATCCACAGCTTCAAAAAACATTCAGCAGATGCCAAAATAAGGGAAAAAATAGGGATGAAGGGATGAAGCAGCTCATTATGTGCAATAATTATAACTTTGATAAATAAATTATGCCTACATGTATTTAATTGACCCTAGACCATTTGACTGTTCTGTGCCTCAGTTTCCCTTTGGGAAAATAAAATGATAATATATAGTTTCTTCTGAAAAAGATTTTTGTAAAAAAATTGGTGTAAATCTTAAAATGCTATATAAATGTAAATTATTATGGATGTTGCATTGAGAGGAGTAAGCAATCATAGGAGAAAAACAATCCAATCCTGAATTCACAGTCTAAATTCACTTCTTAAAATTTGTTAAAACTGTGAGGCCATACTTTATTATTATTTTTTAATGGTATCCTTGCCAATTTAAAGGTTTAGGGTTAGAGGGCTCAGTTGCTCTACAAATACATCTCCCTTTTGTTAACAAATTGGAGTTAATTCATTTTCCCTTTTATCTTTGGGCCATATTGAAGGTAGCATTATCAAAGTGAAAATGTCCTTAAAAAAAATACAAAGTGAAATCTATTTGAAAATTGTGCCCACTTCATTTTGTTCTGTGTACCATTTTTCTATGTACATATTTTTAGAGAATATCTTCAATCTGGTCATTGTCATAGATATTTTTGTCAGTGCATCCTGTTCTCTGTCACCTACAATCTGGTTGCTATGGTATGACAATGAATTTTTTTTTCAAATGAAAATAAGCCTCCAATAACAATGTACTCCCATTAAAAAAGAGCATACAGACATGAATACTTGCTTACATTATGTTCTATTAAATATGAACTGACCACATCCTAGCTCCCAGCTCTCTTTTTTTAAATCCTTAAAGGTATTAGAATTAGGCCTAATTTTTTTTTTTAATGAAAAAAGAAATCCTGGAGAATTGACAAGATAATTGTGTGTCATGACAATTTACAATTTATGGTTTTTAATTCACATTAAAGGAATATTTAGTATACCATAAAAAACCTCTTGTTTTCCCAAGCAATACCAGAATGTTTGGAGATCTAAGTTGATAAGCACTGATCCCATTTTAGTGATAGGGAAAAGAGAATTTAAACTGTTAATCCAAGGGCCCACAAGAATTCTGTGGCAGAAGCAAGATGCAGTATTTGACTTGTGTTCTTTATTTGATTCCCTATATCACTTTTCTTTTTCTAGGATTAAAGGACTAGGAAGGACCTTCAAAGGACTAGGAACAAAAATGTTACAAAAGAGAGAATTGAAGAATGCAAAGTATTCAAGATTAGATACTTTGTGTCTAGAAGTGAAGACAAATTCTCATGATTATGAATCTAGAAATGGAAAGGTCCTTGGAAGCCGTTCCCTGAACTTCACAGATGTGAGGATGGAGGTGGGAGGAGATTAATTCACATTGACAAGAGTGGGGGAAAGTGCTACATAGATAATTGGTATTTCTGTGATCTGGAATAAGTCATCTCAACTATCTGGTCTCGGTTTTTCCATATGTAAAATGAGAGAGTTGTTTTAAATCATCTTTCTGCTTCTGAATCTATGATTCTAAATGGTAGCATTAGGCAGGGAAGGGGAGGTATGGAAATTCACTCCAGAGCTTTCTATTCTTTTTCTATGACATTTAGAGTCAGGACTACTTGACTTAGCATTTAATTGCTCTCTTATTGTTTAATGTGTGTTACAAATTAGCAGGGAAGGCAAGATCAAGCCTCTCAAGAAAAGAAACATAGCTTTTATTCTTCTGACTTCCTTCTTCCAATACACACACACACACACACACACACACACACACACACACACACACACACCCCAACTGCTTTATACTTCATCTAGAGAAGACATTAATACTTGTTGATTGAGTCATTAGTTTAAATCAGTTTCTTAATTTGCAGCCCCATGAACTTGTATTTGTTTTGATATTTTGATGTCTTTCTTTTTTTTAAAAAAAAAAATAAAGCTTTTTATTTTTCAAAACACATGCATGGACAATTCTTCAACATGAGCCCTTGCAAAACCCTGTATTCCAATCCCTCCCCCTTTCCCTCACACCCTCCTCTAGATGGAAAGTAGTCCAATATATGTTAAACATGGTAGAAATATATGTTAACTCTAACATATGTATACATATTTATACAATTATTGTGCCACACACACAAAAAAGAGAAGCAAAACAAAATGTAAGCAAACAACAATAAAAAGAGTGAAAATGCTATGTTGTGGTCTAGATTCTGTTCCCACGGTTCTCTCTCTGGGTATAGATGGCTGTCTTCATCACTGAACAATTGGAACTGTTCTGAATCAATTCATTTGTGAAGAGAGCCATGTCCTTGGTAAGTCTTTCAATATAATTGGCTTCCTTTGAATCTCAATATTCAAAAACATTATTTTAAGTTTCAACAGAAGGCCAAAGGGAGTTTATCACACTTACACACACACACACACACACACACACACACACACACACACAAATACATGTATATGTGGCTAAAGAACCCCTGACCTAGTCTATGTCCAGAATATATGTAAAGGAATGGATTAGATGCATAAATGTTTCCCTTCTCCATATATGAAAAGATGTATGTATGCACATATATATGCAGGCATATGTACATATAAGTGTATATATAATATATAAATTGGACTGAGCAATAATTCTGGTTCTGGTTCTATTTTATTAGTAGGCACTTAATTTTACCTCAGTTTCTTAATCTCTGAAATGAAATAGTTGTACTATCTACCTCACAGGTCTATGCTCTAATATAAAATATTCTATTTCTATCTCATTATCTATTGTATAATAGATTTCTATTTATATGTTTCTATATATTGTAATACATATATAAAAATATATGATATATATTCTATATTTCTATATATTGCAAAAAGATTTCTATTTAACATACATATATTAATATATAATAAGAATACATATCAACATGTATATGAATATATATTAATATATGTGTATGTGATAAGTCCTATTTTTATGTATTTTATAGACTGTGAATGTGCTTTTCTCTTAACAGTCCTATGAGGCAGGTAGTCTACTATTTTTGTTACCATTTTACAGATGAAAAAACTGAGGTGAAATCATATGTCTACCAATACATATTTAAAGTCACATTCAGAACTCAAATTCAGGTGTTTTGTAATGTAAAGTTCCAAGTAATATAAACTCCTTGAAGGTAACATTTGCTGGCTTTTTGTATTGTATATCCAACACCTAGCACAATACCTGGAACATAGTAGGTCATCAGTAAAGGCTCTTTGTTTGAATGATTGATCAATTCAACACCCCCACACCTGCATGGTATGTAATTTCTCCATCAGAAAATGGTAAAATGGTTCATAAATGATATGGATCAAACAAACTGCTCTGCTTTTGCTCCTGGAAAGCTGGTAGATATTTGAAACAATCTCTTAATGTGATCTGACTTCAATTTAGAAACCTTTCAATTACAGAACTAAGAGGTAGATGTGGAAAAAACTTCATTCCTACTCTCTCCATATCTAAAGTGAGGAGTTACATTACATTTGCTCTCAGCTGTTGGATGTTATGTAGGGGGTGGATGCGGTTGTCAGGGGTGACAGCTTTGAAACTTTGCAGAGATGTATAGAATCAAAGGGAAGAACCTTCAGAGATTCCTAGAAACTGGAGGAGAGTCTGTATATAGTGTATTGTGATCTGCCAATGTCAGATCTCATGAGTGAAGACAACTAAAGCATCCCAGGAAAGAAATTCCTTGTATAGTTAGTCACAGATAGAAAAAAAAAAAAAAAAAAAAAAAAAAAAAACTCCTTGGGTGGTCGGGTGTTCAGAAGCAGACATGCCTTTCAATATAAAATGTTGCAACAAAGGAAAAGGAACCCAAGATCAGGGAGGCTAGTGGATATTCTCTGTATCTTTTTTTTTGATTTCTAATTTTATTGGAAATCCTTTCACCTTTTAAGATAGATATCTGATACAATTCAGTAAACATTTATTAAGAACCAGATCTATGTTCCAAGTCACTGTATTAAGTGCTGAGGATATAATTAATAAAAAGAAAGACAGTCCCTGCCCTCAATGAACTTCAAATCCAAAAGGAGGAGACAATATATTAAAGAGACAGAAAGAAGGACAGGGGCAGGGTGGGGTCATTTGAATAGGGGCATTTTATTCCATGGAGTTGCAATCAGGCAGAACAGCAGATGTAAAGTAAAATAAACTTTTACTAGCTTCTGTCCTCTACAAAGGAAGGCATTGGGGACAGTTTGGTATTCTGCCTTTTAACTAGGTCCTGTCAATCAAGACTTGAGTTTTAAAGTGAAAAGTTTATTTTGAGAGGGGCAACTTGTTGCCTACAGTTGAATTAAGTCAGGGAAGTGGAAGCAAATGAATAGGTTGAAAAAGAGTTCAGTGACTATCTAATCCACAGCCTTAAATGAGTAAACTAAGACTCATGGAGATAAATTTGCCCAAGATCACAGGTAGTGTTAGAAGTGAGATGTAAACACAGGTCCACCCACATCTTTTATCTTTAGAGGCAGTACCTGTACTTTCTTCACAATAAAATATTGCTTTATAGGGGAACATTCTTGTCTGAAAACTACCTATTATGTCATGATTTCTGTTCTCATCACTGAGATCAGTATTAACTTTACTACTTCTTCTTTGTGATACTTTCCAGTATTATATAATTTTTGACTACATATATTTGGATGTTAAGATTCTTCATGGGGATACAGGGACCTCTTTTCTTTTGCTGCCTTTGTGGATTACTTTGGAAACCAAGGGGGAAAATGAAGAAATAAGGAGAGAGGCAGACAGTGACAAGAGAGAAAGAGAAAATCCATGTAGCAGCTTGTCCACCCCCCATGACACAATTACAAAAGGCACTAATTAAAGCTGAAGAGGAAGGGCAAGATACATCTGATTTAAGAATAGAAATGTATCCTGTGATTGAAGAGTTTAACTTGTCAGGTCAAGAAAAAAGAAAATGCTAGATTTTTAATCTAGAAATTATCAAAGATCTGAAAAAGGCTTACATTCTTTATGGATCTACATTGTCTTATGCTAAGATGTTATTAGAGAATTTGGCTTTTGAAATTTTAAGAGAGACAGAAAGAGAGATAGAGTGGTGTGTGTGTGTGTGTGTGTGTGTGTGTGTGTGTGTGTGTGTGTGTGTGAGAGAGAGAGAGAGAGAATAAAAAAAGGAAAGGAGAGGATAAGAGAGAGAGAGTACATGTTTATCAAGAACTTTTGCAGGATTATGAGCAAAAGACCTGTGGATTCCACACCTTCCAAATGACAGCTAAAAGCAGATCACCATCTCAAGGTTTTGTCACTTATTTATACTGTTAATTGCTAAATGCTAAATATTCTTTCTTTACAATATTTTTATGGTTCTCTTCCTCCTCATTTTTTCTGTGACTATCTTAGTCTAGCTAGGTCTTCATTATCTCATGCCTAAATAATTGCAATAGCTTTCCAGGGTTTTGCCATTTTCATATCTTAATTCTTTTGTTTTTCCTTGTCTCTACTTGACCACTTGGCTATCCCAACTCTAAAAAGAAAACTGATACTCCTGAGCTTCAGTCCGCACCCTCTGATAGTCTTTTTAAATTGTAATCTAGTACAATTACCCACGAGCCCCCATTTGGTATGCTCCAGATTGATATTATCAATTAATTAGTTTTCATTTGTTTATATTTGCAAAAAGAATATAACAAAAACAGTTGATACAAAGGGCAATTTTCCTAAATCTAGAAACACTTTCATGCATTTACACAAAGGGTCCATGGAGAAAGTTAGCTCAAGATTAGAAGATACATGTAGAAAATGGGTAACATCTCTCCAAATGATTGAATGCAATGAAAGATTCATTTCCTGTATCACAGTCATGCTCTCTTTCCCAATGCCTGCCCCCATATAAAGGCAACTAGGTAGTACAATGGATAGAATTTTGGATCTGAAGTTAAGTCAAATATAGCCTCACAGTTGTGTGACACTGAGTAAGTCATTTAAATTCTTATTTTTTTTCCTCGACTCCAAAATGGGGATAATAGCAATGCCTACCTCACAGAGGCTTTTGAGGATCAAAAGAAATACTATTTGTATAGTGCTTAGCACAGTTCCTGGCATATAAGTGCTCAATAAATGCTTATTTCCTTCCATTATTATTGGGGAAATTCAACAAATTCCATCAAACAACCAAACCTCTCAGTTCCTCAACTTACTTATTTTTTATGACTTCCAACCCACCTAATTACACATTGAGAGATAGTCAAAGCCTTGATCTTGCCATTATTAGCAAGTTTTCTATTTCCATGTTCATGAACACTGAAATTCCCATATCTGATCATAACCCATTGTTATTTCACTTGCAGTTCCTAACCATGTTCTTCATCCTGACACTTCAGTTCTTTCCTCTGCCATCACGCCTACATGGGCTACATTTTATTCCTTGATTAAGCAGTTCAATTTTACACTGCTCTCTCCTCTTTAATACCTCACCCCTTTGGCCTACTACTGATCTTTCCCTGGCAAGCTTCAATATTATAGTGTCTCCTATATTCACTACCTTGATTTCTACTCTATTTCCTGCTAAATGAAGATGAAGAAAACTATAGAACTGTGTTGACCAGAGTTACTAAAAATGTGTTATATAATCTCAATTGGACTGTAACTGCAAGGCAATTCCTTTGTATCTTTTTATTTGGCTCTCTTTTTCCCTTATCACAACAACTTTTCCAAGGCAAAATGTGTCCTTCCAGAGCCCCCTCTTCCCTCACATTTCAGCTGATAATCTTAGCTCATTTAATACTGAAAAAAAGTGGAGACCATTCAATGAGAACTCCTTCTTTTTTCCTCCTTATCTCATATTACTTAGATGCCTTTTGCCACTATATCCTTTCTCTCTTTCATATTTTAGGTTGCCTTCTTTTTTGCCAAGGCAAAACTCTACATACACAAATGATTCCATTCCATCCTGTCTTCTTTAGGAGGTTGCCCTTTTATCATTCCTATTCTTTGATTTATCTTTAATTTCTCTTTTTATACTACTTGCCTGCTACCTACAAACATACAGGTCTCCCCAATCCTCCAAAAAATCTTTTCTTTATTCATTCATTCCCACTTACTTTTGCTAATTTCCTTGAAAAAGCCATCTACAATTGATGCTTCTAACTTCATCATTTTCTCTCCCCATTTTCTTACCTCTACAATCTGCTTCATTATTTAAATGAAACTGCTCTTCACATTTATCAATGATCTCTTAATTGTCAAATCTCATGGTCTTTTCTCAGTCCTCATTCTTTTTGACTTCATGACAACCTTTAACAATGATGATCACCCTCTCTTTTCTCTTTTTTTTTTTTTTTTTTTTTTTTTGTGTGTGTGTGTGTGTGATTTACTATATACTGATTCGCCTTTTGCCTGATTGCTCTTTCTCAGTTTCCTTTCTTGGATATTTGTCCAGGTCAAGCCCAGTAACAGAAAGTATCCCCTAAAGTTCTGATCTGGTTCTTCTCTTCTTTCTGTATCCTATTTTGGTTTTTGGTCTTGTCAACTCCCATGGATTCAATTATTATATCTATGTTAATGATTTTCAACTCCCATGGATTCAATTATTATAGCTATGTTAATGATTTTCAAATCTACTTATCCAACCTTCACCTCTCTACTGACCGCCAGTCTCACATTTCCAATTGTCTGTTGGACATATTGAACTGCATGTCTCATTAACATCTTAAACTCAATGTGTCCGAAACTGAGTTCATTAATTTCCATCCCCCCAGCCTTTTTTCTCCTGAACTTTCCTATTATTGTTAAGAATACCATCATCCTTCTAGTCACTCAGGCTCAAGCCTACGTGTCATTCTTGATTCTGTCAACAATCTATCTCCAATTTGTTGCCAAGATCCTCTTGACAACATTTTGTTTTCTCTCTTCCAACATTTTCACTATCCTGTTGCATGTCTTCAAACCTGACCTGTAAGAGCTTTTTATTTAATCTGTTTGCCTGATATCTCTCCTAACTCTAGTCCATTGCTAATGTCGCTGTCAAATTGATCTTCCTAAAGAAAAAAACTGATCATGGCACTTCTTTCTTCTGACTCAGTAAACTCCCTATAACTTCCATGATCAAATGTAAAAAATTCTTTTTGACATTTAAAGTTATTCATAACCTAGCTCCCTGCTATCTTTCCAGTCTTCTTACACCTTAATCATGCCTATCCTTGGAGATCAAGATACTGGCCTCCTTTTTTTTTTTCCTTGCTCAAGACTCTGTTTTCCAACTCTGGGCATTATCACTGGCTTGCCCCCGTACCTCAAATTTTCTCCCTCATCATTGCTAACTCCTTCAAATCCCAACTGAAATCTCATCTTGGGGAAAAAGTCTTTTCTCATCTCCTTTAATGTTACTATTTATCCTCTGCTGATTGTCTCCAGTTTATTCTGTATATATCTTCTTTGTAGATAGCTACTTGTATAATATTTATCTGTAAAAACTGTATATTCATACATATAAACTGTTCCTTAAAAGCAATGACCATCTTTTTCCTTTCTTTTTACTCCAAGCTTTTAGCATAACACATAGTAGGTGTTTAATAATTGATTCTCTTCAGCATCTTACATGATATCTACATAAATCTTCTGCTTCCATGTAATGCATACATAATTTCTACCTTTCATTGATAGACTGAGTCAATTGAAATATCTAGGAATTGTTAACACTTAGTTTGTAGTTTTGATTCTATAACTAGATCAAAGACAATTTCTCACTTGATAACGATGTTGAGGTGGAGTTTTGTATTTATTACCTTAAATGGGATTGAGGGATATTGGACACTTCTCTTACATCTGAAAAAGTTCAGAAATTATTGTTACCAAAAAGAGGAGATCAAGGAAATATCAATCCATATTAACCCATATGTCTACATATCTACCTGTAAAAATTTTTATGAGAATCATCTGTACACTGATCAAAGGCATTCATTATTTGTAGGGATCAAACAGATTTTTATAAGCGACATTCTACAGTTGACTACATGTTTGCCATTACACAATTTGCCAAGGGAGATAGAGAATATAACATCCCACTATACTTTTTCTTGACCATAAGTAATATTTCATTCTGTAAAACAAAATGCAATCTTAAAAGCTCTCTTCCAATAAGTGTTTCTTATGCATATGTAAAAATTATATACTATAATTTTTACCATATTCTAATAGTAAACTATTGAACTATATTCCAAAAGTGAAAATTTTAACAACTCTCTGATCATTACTTTCAAATGGGACATAAAACCTAAGCTCAACAATGGTGTTCAGGAATTTTATATAAGATACCGAGGTGTTTATTGATATACTTTTGCAAGGGCATCAAGAAAAACCCAAAATAAAGTTAAGTTATAACATAAAAGTGAATACATATATGGTCTGTTTCAAGCAATCCTTCTTTCCAGCATACCTACCTTCCTATAGAAGTAGAGAAATTAAAAATGGTCAGCATCCAGAACAATTTAATCTAAGTTAATGAGGTCAACTAGTTCTGAAACAAGCAGCTCTGATTTCTTTTCATGCCTTCTTCATCTGACTTTTTTTTGTCCTGGATTGTTACATGAAGTATGAAAAGTTTTCAGCCCATGCTTTAGTCAGGATGAATGGAATGCAATGCCAAAATTACATCAGGGATGCTTGTCCTCTGGAAATCTAGAAGCTCATAATCAAAACGCTTACAATTCAACTGTTTTCCAAATTCTTTTCTATATTATTTCTATTTTATTAAATATAGTATCTCTCAGTTAAATTGAATGTCTGTGGTATCTCTCTAGATGATACACATACAGATAGAAAATATAGGCATTGGTTGTTGACTATTGAACACTACCTATTTCTGATTCTTTTCTTCTCTCTTTTGTGTTGCCTGGGCTGCTGTCCTTTACTCTTTGATATAAATGTTGGGAGGATATTTATGACTAAACAATCAAAAGTCTTTTGAGTAGAGCCTTGAGCTCTCTTGGTAAAGCATGCTGCCAAAAATCTTAAAAATAGATAATAGACTACCAAGTACAAAGTGACAAGGGCCTTTAGTTCTTACCAAGAGATGGGGCTTTCATGAACACTTTCTGGCAAAAGGAGACTGAAATGATTAAAATGCTAAAAAGAAAGATAATATAGGAATTTCTTTTTAGAGAAGGAAGAGAAACTTCTCAGTTTCTTCATCTGTAAAATGAGTGTTGGATTAGATAAACTCTTCCTGGTTTTAACGTTATGATCTTATGATTCCTTCATAAGGAATTGTAATAAACACATCTCTCTAAACTGTCTTCTTGAATTGCTTTATCTGGTGACCAAACTTCTAGCAATGAGCAATTTGATCAGACTGGTCCTTGGGCAACACATGCACTAACACTTGTCAGGTCTATACTCAGACCTATTTAAGAGGCTCTACCAGATTGTAATTCTCCATGACAATCATCAAGACACAGATATATTTCTACACTCCAATCAGGTCTAAAACAAGTCATCAGTGACATTAATATAGTGAAAATGTATTTTAATACAGTTTATTTATTTATTTAATAATAATTTAACATTTAATTAAATACATTAATTATTAATTATTATATTATAATATAAAATATATAATTATAATATAAATATATAATTATAATAGAATATATAATAATACAACAATATTAATGTTATTAAATATAAATATAAATAAATAATTGATTAAATGAAATATTTAATAATAGTAAATATACATTTAAAAAGTATATTTAAGTTGACTATAATTGTTTGCAGGTTGCATATTTTATTTGATTTTTGTTGTATCCCCAGTGCTTATCATATTAACCTGATTTAACTTGGCAATTTCAATCACTCTGGGAAATCAATGGTGGAAGACATTTTGATTGGACCAGCCTTTCAATAATCTATTGGTCAAATCATTCATACTGCTCAGATTCAATAATTCCTTGAAATGCACTGGATATGTGCTCCATGCTGGAAATATAATGAGAAAACACAATCAGTCCTGTTTGTCTCACCTGGCGTATTGCAATGCCATCTGAATCTATCTTTTCTAGTTTCTAGTTTCTAGTCTTCAAGGCAGCTTGATGGTATAATGTATGTAGTGCTGGACCTGGAATCAGGAAGGCCTGAGTTCAAAATTGGCCCCTGACTAGATAGGTCACTTAACCTTTTTGCTTCAGTTTCTTTATTTGTAAAATGAACAGGAGATGAAAATGGCAAATCAATCCAGTATCCTTGCCAAGAAAACCACAAAATGGGGTCACAAAACATCAGACGTGACTGAAAACAACTGAACACTTTAGTCTCTCCCCTCTCTAGTCCATGCTGTGCTACTTTTCTAAGAGAAGTTTCCATTGTTCCCAATTGCATCTTTTGGGAGAAAATACAAAACTCCTCTGTTTGATGTTTAAAGCCCTTCACAAATAAGTAAATAAAGTCCTTCCCAATCTGGCTTTAGCCTAGTTGTCTAGGAAAATCATATATTATCTCCTTTCATGTATTGGCTGACTTGTTTTTCCCTGTACAGGACATTCTTTTTCCCATTTCTATACCTTTGTGAAAGCTGCCTTCCCAAACCTGAGATGTTCTCCCTCCTCACCTGTATTTCTTGGAACCCCAAGTTCATTCCAAGACTGAGTTCAGGGGCCACATGCTTTTTGTTTTTGTTTTCCTAATTGTTCTATTAGCACTTATCAATCTCTTTGTATTTACTGTGCACATATCATTTATTTACCCATAAATATGTGATGTTTTCCAGTATATTGGGAGGTCCTTAAAGGCATAGATTGCTTGTTTTTTTGTTTTGTTTTGTTTGGTTTGGTTTTTTTTTTTGGATCCCCATTGTCTACCAAAATGCCCGTTACATAGAACGGTTGTAATAAATGCTTATTTAGTGACTGATTAATTGATTGATTTTTTGAACATGTATTAATCACCTATAAAAACTACAAGTTAATCAGAGGCTCTTAAACCTTTTTTTGTGTGTCATGGACTCCTTTGATAGCCTAGTAATGCCTTATGGACTCCTTCTCAGGATAATGTTTTTATTTTATAATATTATATATTTATATATAATATTATAAAATAGAAACATTATATATAATTAATAAACCAATAAATAATATATTATAAATTATAATTATAAATAAAATAAATAGAATATTAAAATTATTTTATTTATATCAATAAAATAAAGAACATAATGATGAGACTGATGAGAGCAATTAACACAAAATGTTGGGGTTTGTCACCAGATGTTGAGGTTTGGTCACATGAAGAATTCACAATGGCCTTTCTTTTTGCCAAAAGGTAGTTTTTTATTTCTGAGAAGAGGTTACAGACAAAATGAAGAGGTAAAATAGACACCTATGGTAAAATGGTATAAATGGTATGGTAAAAATGACATAAATTTGGGAGAACATATAGTTAACAAAGAAAGGGGTTTTAACAATTAACAATGGAAAAGACAAGTTCCTTAGTGGAATTCACAAATTAACCAGGAGAAAGAGAATACATTATGAATATTGAGTATGCTATTTACTGGCAGGCTAACTTCATAGAAGAATTTAGCATCCTAAAAGATTTGATTATCTATAAGAAGAAGAAAAATACTTAATACATGGGGGAGGGGGAATAGGAGAAAAACATGTGAAAAATATAACATCATGGTGGGGCTTACCCAAAAGGGATTAGACTAAGATTGAGTGAACCAAGAACAGATTTATAGGGGAAATTTAGCCTTGGGGAGTTAAAAACCATAACTTTGCTTTCTGATTAAATACAGTAAGATGGGGTTACCCAAGATTTCCACAGGAGGTAGGACTAAGGTTGAGCTGATCCCCATCAGTGTCCTTCCCTGCTCTCTTCAAAGAATAGAACCTCATCACTAGGATTACAAAATAAACCAATTAAATTGAAATATATTTTTCAAAACATATTTTAAAAAGCAAATTCTCACATCTTAGATTGAGAATTCCTGCTTTTGTTGCAGGATTAGAAGGGAATCATTTGGTGAAAAGATCTGCTTTGGTACCAACCCCATGGTTGGTATCCTTCTCCTAAAGCCTTGCAGGCTTTGTAATACCTGTGGCTAGAAGACTTTCCTTGAAATCAGTAGTTATGTCTGCTTTTGTTTTCTAATCTTTTCCAATTCTCTCACTGTACCTTGATGTCTCCTCTCAGAGCAGAATGTAATAAAATTTGGCATCTACCTCCTGAGGTTTGTGTTTATGAAGCATTATGAGCTCTCCTGAGAAAAGGCATCGTATCAATAAAAAACAGTCAGCACAGCTAACTGACCTTCTCTTCAGACCTTCCTCCTCCTCTCCTTCCCACTCTTTTTTTCTGAATTCCTTCCCTCCTGCTGCGGCAGATCTCTTCCCTAATGTAAACAAGTTGGGAAGACTTGATAAGTGGGCCAAGCTGTATGGGAAGCTTAGTTACCCTGGAAAAAAAGCAAATAGACCAAGTCTCCATTTTAACAACAGTTCTAGACCTAAACAGCTTGTCAGCTTTTACTTTCTGTATTTTCCCCCTTCATTTCCTTCTCCATTCGCCTGCTCTCTCTCTTTTTTTTTTAAATCTGAAAACAGTAGTCCTAGTGAACCTAGGAATTTCTAGTTCATTGTTTTGTTATTTACAAAATAATCATTCAGGCTTGAGAAGTGGGTAGGATGTCATTTAAAATGTTTAAATTCACAATATGTGCTATTTATTGAAATGGTTGATAAAGAGATAGACAACTAAAGACCAGGGTTTATATCTGCTTTGGCGAAATGGAGCTGGAGTCCTATTAAAATATATATTTTTAAAATCTTGGGTATATAGCTAAAAATGAAAAACACAAAATTATATTGTACTATGATATTAAAGCTAAAAAAAAAAAAAAACAGGACAAGAAAAACAACAGGTTAAGTCGATCAATTAAAATATTTCCCTGCCAAGACCAATCAATGATTCAATTTACTAGACAATTTTATCAAACATTGTAATTTCTCTGTAATATATAAGACCTTAAATGAGATGCTAACAGGAGGCATAAGTAGAGAACAGAAGATCTTAAATACTATTATAGAAAGTAGGATAGTTATGGTAGACCCAATTTGTTCAGTTCTGTTATTTCCTGAAGATCATTTAAGCAGGACATTAGTAGGAACAGAAGAGTAATCCAGGACAGGTTAGAGTGTTGAGACAAAGGGGCAAGAAATTCAAGAATAGAAGACATTATAGCATTTCACTAATTAAATGTAGTTTTGGGAGGAAAGTGAAATTAGAATAAGGACGATGGACTCAGATACTGAGAGATGGAATGGAATTTATGATGAGGAAGAGTAAAGCATAGGGTGAGAAGGAATGAAGGATAGGAGTTATGATAAAGGCATTTTGTAGTTTTAAAAATTTCCAATATGAAACACTTATGAGTGATAACCAGTTCAAAGGTGTGGTCATTGCCATGTCTTGCCAAGATAGAGTGGTCATGAGAGAAAGGAATTGGAAGGTCAGAGTTATTAAGGGGATATCAGCATAGATATTGATGTCATGTAAAAAGGAAGAAGTTATAGTCAAGAGGAACCAGATACTGAACTTTTAGAGGAGGGAAGGAGAATGACCTGACAAATCAGTAGATAACTACCTTTGGGATATAGATTGAGTGATATGTAAGAACAGCCCAATGCTTCTGGGCTTAGTGGGGCTACTATACTTATCTCCTCTCTTTCCAGCAAGGGGATCATCTTCTCTGGAACAATAGACTCATTTTTAGTTTTGAGAGAGCCTCATCTTTGGAGAGAAGAGTCATTCATTTTTCTTTTCTTTCTTTTTTAATTGCAAAGCACTTGGGGGTAAATGACTTGCCTAAAGTCACACAGTTAGTGTTAAGTGTTTGAAACCAGATTTCAACTCAGGAGATTTCAAGGTCAGTTCTTTATTCTCTGTGCTGTCTAGATGCCCCATCTTTTCTTTCTTTCATTTTTTCTTAAATTTTCTGGTTCTTTGTTTAAGTCCTCATCCAGAAGCTCCAGGGAGAGAATCATTTAAAGCTTCGGGTTAGCTCACATCTGTCTTCCCAAAAAGAAATAATAGAAAGGCATTCTGTATACAATACACATTGAATATAGGATGGTTATTTATTTCTTTCACTTAAATGCTTAACATAAGGAACTTACAAACACACATTAACCAAGTTCTAGACAAGCAGCAATTATAAGTACTAGTTATGTCATAAGTTATAAGTTAATAATTTACAATTAAAAACATTAAAACTCAAAGGAGTTTGTGGGACTGCTAAATCAACATTTCATCTTTGATCATTGTCTTTACTTAACTCTGTCTTTCAGCAAGCCAGATCAAAAGGTTGAGTTTATCTTCCTTCTGGTGGCCATCCTCTCCAATGAAGAAATTTTTCTTGTTTTTAGTCAGTTCTGAGAGACAGATTTTTTTTTTTTTTTAGTTTTTTGAACTCACAAGGTTGCCTTCAAGGCTGGACATATCTTGAAGGCAAGTTTGTTTATAAAGGAATAGGAATTCCTGAGGGTATCATAGCCATGCAAAGGTCAGGCAAAACTGGACTGGGGCATGGGAAATAAAGAGTTGAAGTGGATGAGGTAAAGCAATAGGATGTGAGGGGTTAAGGATGGCTTACTGTTCATCATTTCGAGATTCAGTATCATAAGGAAGAAGATGCTGTGACTTTTCTGGCTAAATGGACTGAATCTGGGCATAGAACAAGAGACTACATATCCAGGTTGATAGTATCATTAAGTGATGGGAACCACTGTGTTGATGATGGCAAATGATATTGAATGGAATATTCCACATCTGATATAGCACTTTCAGTTAGGCACCTGGACAGGGTGGTAGGATTACCTATTGAGCTTAGTGGTCAAGACAAAGGATTCACTGTTTTTTTCATCTATGTCATTAATAGTACAGTGACTCCAGTTGCCAATTTCAATTATACAAATACCATATGTCTTAAAATTTTAAATTTATTTCCAGCTTATATTTGTAAATTATTTATATATGTATATTTGTAATATGCAAAATTAATTTGTAAATTATATTTATAAATGTAAATTTATTTTAAAATTATATTTGCACAATGAAAGCAAAGCAAAGCAGTGCGGCACTGTGGAGAGAGAGCCTGCTTATAATCTGAAAAAAACGAAGTTTAAGTTTGACATTTACTGGCTGTGTGATTCTGGCATTTACCTTAAAAGTGATCTAGGTAACTTTCTAAAATTATATATTATAGAGAAGGGGCCAAGTTGCATTCATAGAAGGAGTATTAATCCCCCAAATTAATAAAGATGGGTTCACAAATAAATTGTAAAATGAGTGAAGTATGTCAGAATAGCCAATTATCTAAAAGAATTTTAGAAGTTCAAGCTTAGCATTTATCAAAAATGTTATTATTATTTTTTTTTAAAGATTCAGATGTGATATTAGGCTGTATTGAAAAACATAATGGCAGAGCTTAGGAAATAGTAATGCAGCTATGTCCTGCCATGGTAAGACCATATCTGGAATTCTCTGTTCAGTTCAAGCTACCAACCACATTTAAGAAGAAAATTGATGAATTGTAGAGTTCTGGGGGAAATAATAAAGAATCTAGAAATCATGCCATATGAGGAAAGGAAAAGGGAATAAACATCTACGTAGCACCAGGTACCACATTAAACATCTATATATGTTACCTCATTTATTGTTGTGAAGCAGGTGCTGCTATTATTTCAGTTTTATAGTTGAGGAAACAGGCTAATAGAAGTCAAATAAATTGTTCAGTGCCACAGAGCTTGTAAATGTCTGAGGCTAGACCTGGAACTCAGGTCTTCTTGTCTCTTGGTCTAGCTCTTTATAAACTGTGCCAGGTAGCTGCAGAAGATCGGGAAGAGGGGAGGAGAGAAGAATGAGACTATGAGACTATATAGTTTGGTGGAAAGCAGGTTTAGGACTGATGCAGTAATCATCATGAGAAATCTGAAGAGTTGACCTATAGAAAATAGATTATACTTATTCTGATTAGCTAGTCTAGTAGGCAGAACTTCAAGCAATGATTGAAAGTTGCAGAAATACAAATTTGGATTTGGTGGAAGAAAACACTTCTTAAGTGTTTGATCAGAGTTGACCAAAAATGGACCAAAGCTGAATTCTCCTTCAATAGATGTCTTTTTTTAAAGTTTTTTTTTTCTATTTTTCTCCCTTCGGCTTCTGTTCCACCACCATTGAAAAAGGAAGAAAAAAAGATAAATCCTTATAACAAATATGCAAAGTCAAGTAGAAGCGAATCCTATATTAGTTATACAAAAAAAGTATTTCATGTGCATGCTAAGTCCATTTCTGTCATTCTTTGTCACGAATCCTTTGAAATCATAGTTGGTCATTACTTTGATAAGAGTTTTTAAGTCTTTCAAAATTGTTTGTCTTTAGGATGTTGTATTATAGAAATTGTTCTTCTTTAATTGTGAATGATTATACGAGCCTTTCCAAGTTTCAAAAACCATCCACATCATCATTTCTTATACATATTATAATTTGTTCTACCATTTTCTAAATGATGGGCACCCTCTTAATTTCCATTTCTTTGCCATCATAAAAACAAAACAAAGCAAAAAATTTAGCTACTAAAATCTTATTTTAGATCTTTTCCTCCTTTCTTTGAGTAGAAACCTAGTATAGTGGGATCAAACAACAGAAAAAGGCATGTTCAGTCTATAACTAGTAGCCTTAATTCCAAAATGATTTTCAGAATGACTATATCATTTCACAGCTCCTCTAAGAGTCCATTAGCATACCTGTTTTCCCATAAGCACATCAACATTTTCCTTTTTTGTCAGTTTTCTCAATCTGATAAACAAGGGAAATTACTGTTCGTATTCTTTGACAATTTGTCAATTGGAGAATGGCTCTTATTCTTCAGAATTCTTCTCTTCAGTGATCTTTTTGTACCTCTTTTACCATTTGGCCAAATACATTTTTTTTGTTGTTGTTATTTTCTTGAGTACTTTTTTGCTTCTTCTTTTTACTAAACTGTTGACTCTCTTAGGGATTTTGTTGTAACACTCTCATTTCTTTTCTTATTTTTCCCTGTATCTATCTTATTTGACTTTTGAAATCTTTTTAAAGTTAATCCAAGAATTCTTATTGGGTTGTGTCCAGTTTACACATTTTCTCTGAAGCTTTGCTTGTAGCTGTTTTGTCATTAGTGGCTTCTTCAGAGTTTGTGTCTTTTGTCACTGTAGTAGCTTTTTATGGAGAGATTCTTTTTTTATTCTTGTTCATTTTTTTCTAACCTATTTCTACATTTTTGCTTTTATATTAAAGTTGAATTCTGTTCCTGGAGTGGGCCGTGTAGGGATTATCCCAAACTTTTGTGTGTGTGTGTGTGTGTGTGTGTGTGTGTGTGTGTGTGTTGCTATTTTCAGAGCTAGTTCTGGGGGGGGGGGTGTCTATAAGATTTTTGGTATTTCCAAGGTGGTATGATCCAGGGAAAGATGTGGCTTCCTGACTTGTCTGATTTTTACCCAGGGAGAGAACTTGCTCCCCTACAGCAGCAAGTGCTAAGCATTCCTTTATGCCCAGATTCCCTGCTCTCTTTTGAGTGACTCCAAGAAATCTTCTCCACTCTGGAACTATGACCAAGGCTTCTACTTGCCTGAAGCTGCACATGCAAGTGTACCTCTGGGCCCTGGAACTGTGATGAGGTCTGGTCTCCCAGAACTATGACCAGGGTTCCTGCCCCCTTATAAGCAGCCACAAGTGTTCTTTTCTGTCTTGGAACTGTGAAAAGAACACCTTTTCTTCTGTAGTCACAAGTGCTAGTGTTCTTCTTAGCCCTGATCCTGTCCCTTGGAACTCCAAGTAGGCAATATAACAGGATCCTGAACTCAGTGCCAGCAAAGGGCTCCCCATAATTTCTTTTTGACCAGTTGTCTGACCCCCTTTTTATCTTTGGGATGAGAGCACCTAAAGTTGCTACTGCTGTCACAGCTGTCTCTAAGCCCTACCATTGGTGCTGCTGCCATTACTATCTCATAAGTTGTCTTGGGCTGCGAAAAATGATTCACCCCAACTTTTAATTGTCTCTGTCATACCAGAATTCTATTTGAGGAATTATTTTAAAATTGAGGGAGTTGTTGGGAGAGGCTGCTGTATTCCTACCTCTACTTTGTCATCTTGGCCCTCCAAATCCACTTCTGGATTCTCTTTTTATCACTACTAAGAACATTTTGACCATAGTAACTCAAGAACATCTATTATACTAAGGTATAGAGTGACTGAATTATGCATTTATAAAAGAAGTATCCATACCAATTAAATCATGGGCTTCTGAAGTAGTAAAGAAAATCTGAATATATCCATTATTCTGCATCACCATGGTAAATGTTCCCAAATGATTTCCCCAAACTTTGATTTTTCAAACTTTTTTTTTTCCTTTTCAGCATTCTTATGACTATAGGAGCCAAAGAACTTGGAGCCAGAGGGACTTTAGAAGTAATTTCATCAAATCTCTTTATTCTTTTTCCTCCTTAGATATCATGTTTTTGTATCTTTTTATATCAACTTCATTTCTAGATATATTTTCCCCAACTCTCCTCCTTAGAAAAACACACTCTCTAAACAAAGAAGAAAAAAAGGAAAGCTGTTCAGCAAAACCAACCTGTGATCAGTCAATTAATTGATTATATACCATACTCCATAGTGACTCTCTTACTTCTGCCAAAGAAGGGAAGGAGGTACATATCTCTCAGCTCTTCACCAGGGCAAAGCTTTAGCTCACTCATGACTGTTAACTGGAAGTCTCATCCATGTCATCCCTCTTGTTCTAAGACTATAAATAGCACGTGGGGTCTTTCTAGGCCAGAAATTAGTATTTACAAAGCTCTTTCAGGTTTGCAAAGCACTTCACAAATATCTTATTGAACCAAGCCTGGCTCAATAACTTACATACTGCGCCCCAACCCTATGTAGATAAATAGACAATTCTGTATCTTCTTGTAAGAAAGATGTTCTGTTTGGCCCCAGAGGACAGAACTAAAAATAAAGGAGTGATGTTTTAGAAGAGCAAATTTAGGCTCAATGTACAGAAAAACTTCCCAACAACAAGAGATGGATTTTTTTTTTTTTTTAAATTTTATAATAACTCTATATTGACAGAATCCATGCCAGGGTAATTTTTTAAAAACATTATCCCTTGCACTCACTTATGTTCCGATTTTTCCCCTCCCTCCCTCCACCCCCTCCCCTAGATGGCAATCAGTCCTATATATGTTAGATATGTTGCAGTATATCCTAGATACAATACATATTTGCAGAACCGAGCAGTTCTCTTGTTGCACAGGGAGAATTGGATTCAGAAGGTAAAAACAACTCGGAAAGAAAAACAAAAATGCAAATAGTTCACATTTGTTTCCCAGTGTTCTTTCTTTGGGTGTAGCTGCTTCTGTCCATCATTTATCAATTGAAATTGAGTCTTTGTCAAAGAAATCCACTTCCATCAGAATACATCCTCATACAATATCGTTGTCGAAGTGTAAAGTGATCTCCTGGTTCTGCTCATTTCACTTAGCATCAGTTCATGTAAGTCAGAGATGGATGGTTAATAGAGAATTCTCCAAAGGAGGTTTTCTAATTGAAATTGAATGACTGGCATCATGAAAAGCATAAATTATGTTTCAGATATGGGTTGAACTTTCTTCTAATTCTGAGATTCTATATGACTATTAGGAAATGCTTCATTGGATAGTGCAAATGGATTTTAAGATAATAACATATTACAAAATGCTAAGATTTAAATAGTGCTTTAAAATTTACAATGTGTTTTATAAATATTATGTCACTTTATTTTTCCTGAGAGGTAGGTGCTATTATTATTACCATTCTTTAAATTAAAGCTTTTCAAACCCATATGGATTGTGTAACTGAATGTGGAGTCTTTGAAATTATAATTTATTATTGATAAATGTTTGATTTGTATACCTATTTAGTGGACCTATATATCTGGGATTAGGTAAAAAAATCTCTCGTGGAAAAAGTCCTGATATAGATGAGGAAACAGGTTGGTGGAGATTAAATGACTTGGCCAGTCACATGGTAAGGGTCTGAGGCTGGATTTCAAGTCAAGTCTTCTGGACCCTGGGGTTCAGGGCTCCAGACTCCCTAGCCAACAATTTCCCACCTCTCTTTGATGCCGTATGATAAAATGTGAATGTTTGTAGAACAGCAAGAGAGCTTAGATAAATAAATAGAGGCACAGGGAAGCTGTGACCTGCTGATGGCTGCTATCCTAACAGTATTGCACTTGTAAGTCTACAAAGCCATCCAAGTAGTAAGCAGCTGAAACAAGCAGACTTTGAATCCAGATCCAATGTATCACACTGCCTCCATAAACAGTAGTCAAACCTCATAGAGTGGTTCTCCTGTAATAAGAGTGTGTGTATCTTTAAGTAAGTGAACAAGGGGGAGAAAATGAGCAAAAAGGGAAACAGCTGCTTTGCTTTTGAAAAGAAGTGCCAAGCTCACATAGTTAAATTTAATAGCTGGGTGTTTTAGACCCTGAGGAACAATATAATTTATGTCATTACTGCCACAAAGAATGACTTTGGTGAGTGCTTCGTTCTGGTGCCTAAAACCTTTAACTCTAGTAGAGAAAGCAACTATAAACATGAATATTATGGGGGCTGGGGAGGTACAATGAGACTTGGGGGCAGGGAGGAAGGAGCTTGTTGGATGCTATCTTCACAGAAAAAAGAGAAAATAGACCACTAATACCTGCAGACTTTTATTCTACAAAGATGCCTATTTTCCCCAAAATGTAGGTGAAAGCATATTTTTTCCTAGTTATTAGAGCTTTATGAAATGGAGAGGTCAAATGAGGAAAATGATATTTGTAATTTAAAAACACAGTACTGACCCAGATCATCTCAGATGCAACTGTAGGATCATATGTACCTTATATAGATTTAAAGAATTTTGTTTGTACAATTGTCAATTAGTCTACTTCCTAGCACATAACTCTTTAATATTCTACCTTCTTTCTCTCTCTCTGTGTGTGTCTCTTTCTCCTTCCCCTTTTCCCTTTTCTCCCTTGCTGTCGTCTCTTCCTCCTTCTCTCTCTCTTTCCTTTTCTTCTCTTTCTACTTCCTTCTGTCTCTCATTCAGTCTCTTGCTCCCTTTCTTCCTTTTCCTTTTTTCTTTTTTCTCTTTTCTCTCTTCCTTTCTCTCCTCCATTCCCTCTTCCTTTCTCTCTCTTTCCTCTCTTTTTTCTCTCTTCTCTTTTTCTTCCTGTCTTTTTCCCTCTCTTTTTTCTCCTACTCTCTCTCCTCCTGTCTCTTCCTCTGTCTGTCTCACTATCTCTATTTCTGTCTCTCTGTCTCTATTATGTCAGCATCTGATATCATTTGCTTTTGGGGGGGCTTGAACCATATTTTTAAACTCTGCAAAAGCTGACTTTTCCATGTCTTCATTTATTGTGGAAGGGAGAAAAGAATTCAATTCAATTCAAGAAATGTTTATTAAGTACCTTCATACTAGGCACTGTGGTGAGTGTTGGGGATAGAAATAACAAAAGAACATCCCTGAGTCCTGGAACTGCCCTAGGTACTTTGAGGAAGTTGGGAATCACTAAGATAGGGTCCAAGTTAATTATATTTGATGATCTTATCTTAGTTAAGGAGCAGCCAATCATCAGAGCCTGATTCCTGTGCCCTGGCCCACCCCAAAGCTATTTGTGGAAATTAGGACCTATAGGCAGAAACCAGGCAGGTGGGACAGGGAAAAAGATGGAATAAATGACTCATCCCAGGAAAGCTTACTGGCTGACAGATTTTGACAAAAGGGTTTGGCTAATTGAGGTGTGTGCTTTTTGTAATTTATTAGGATGCCCATTGGCTCAGAGTCTTAATGCTATTAATATTGTCAGCACATAAAATATATAGTGAACACAGGGAAAACTTCCATTTCTTTTTTTTGTTTTTGTTTTTAATTATCTGGCTTTTGTTAGCCTTCCAATAAAAGATAATTTGTGTATATTGATCAGTTTGGTTGTTATTTTGGCTCTTTTGGTGCTTTCATCAACCCTCATGGATTCGGCTGTTTGGGATAATCTATGTGGATGACTCTTTGTTGTAGTCTCTTTCCTGAGTCTCAGACCCATGTCATCAATAGGCATTGTTCTATTGTATCTATTCATTGAAAGGGCAATGTTCAATTCTTAATTCTGCCATTTACAATATGATTCGGGACAAGACTGAGTCTCAGTTTCCTCATTGATAAAATGAGGTAGTTGGATTCAGTGACTTTTAATGTCTCTTCTGATATTAAATCTATAGACCTACTGGATATTTCAAACTCAATATCTCATAGATATCTCAAACTCAGAATATCTAAAAACTCTTCTTTTTCCCCAAATCCTGCCTCACTCTTATTTCTATCGAGGGAAGCCCCATCCTTCCAGTCACCCCAGTTAGAAATCTTAGAGTCATTCTCAATTTTTTTTCTCCATCACTTTAATCAATTGTCAGTTCTTATTGATTCTACTTCCATATCTATTGTAGCCCCATTCACCGGCATGGCCACTTTCCTAGTTCAAGCCTTCATCATCTCTTGCCTACATTACAGTAATGGCCCCCTAAATGTCTTTCCTGTCTCTTGTCTCATTCCTGTGCAGTCCATTGTTCATGCCCAAATGCAAAGAAATACCCCAATTCTTGCCATATCCTTCCTTTCCTCAAAAAGAACCGAAAAACTATAGCAGCTCCCTCTAGTGACAAAGGAAAACCCCTCTTTGTCATTTAAAGCCTCTCAAAACCTGGCACCAATCTTTTTATTCAGGCTTATTATAAATTATTCCCCTTAATACATTCCGGTCTAGCCAAATTGGCCTTGTTATTCTTCTCCTTATTTCCCATTTCCAAGTCTTTGCATTGGTTTTCCCCATATCTAGTATACAATCTCAACTCATCTCCGGCTCTTAAAATACCTTTAGCCTTTTAATTCTTTATTTGGTCATGCCTGACTCTTTGTGATAGTGTTTTCTTAGTAGAAACACTGGAATGGGTTGCCATTTCCTTCTCAAGCTTATTTTACAGATGCGTAAACTGAGGCTAACAATGTTAAGTGACATTGCCCAGTATCCCCCAGCTAGTATGTGTCTGAGGTCAAATTTGAATTCAGTTCTTCCCAAACCCAGGCTCTCTATCCACTGTGTACCTAGCTACCCACGTTGTCTTTTAAAGCTTACATTCTGGATTGAGGTCTTTCTTTCTCCTCCCAGCTGCTACTGACTCCTCCTCCCAATTTGTATTCATATTATACATTTTTTTTTGTATTTACATACATATGTATGTATATATATATATATATACATACAAGCTGTCTCTTTTGAAAGAATATGAGCTTCTTTTAAAAAAATTTATTTTGTTGTAAATTCCAAACCTTCTCCCTCCTTCCCCATTCTGTCCTAGAGAAGGCTACCATTTGATACAGATTTATAAATATATGTAAGACCATACTACACGTGCTATGCATATTTCTATTTATAAGTTCTTTCTCTGGATGTAGATAGCATGTTCATTCACAGGTCCTGTTGGGGTATGTAAAAAATGTTGGGGTAATGGTGCACAGTTTGTAGTGTTTTCTTTCAAAGAATTCAGGCTCAAACCATCTCCAAATCAAGATGGACTTTTATTTGGGATAAGAGGTGATGGACCCCGCTGATATTCTCCTTAAGAGAGACAAATCCTAGCAGAGTAAAGGTAAAGGTAAGAAAGAATAATAGAAATAGCAAAGCAAGGACATTGGGCAATCTCACATACATTTGGACAACCTCAGATAAGATGGGGAAAATTCCTGTGATTGGATATATCTCAGATAGGATATGCATGGAAAAAGTCCATTTGTGTAGGAGAAAGAGAGAAACAGAGAGAAAGAGAGAGATAGAGATAGTGGAGGGGGAAGGGGAGAGGAAAGGAGAGTATGTCAGAATATAGTAGTTAGATATGCAAGGTAAAAGGTCCTTTTGTACAGTCAGGATATTGGACCTGAGGCAAACCAGATATATTTGGAAGGAGCTCAAAGGTCCTTTTGTTGAGTCTGGATACTGGGCAGCAGCTAGGATTCCATGAGGTCCTTTACAGTTGATTTGAGTATATGTAATATAATAACTTGATTTTTCACAATATTTTTAAAACAATATTAAAGTATACTATTTCTGTATATAGTGTTACTGTATACAATGTTCTCTTATTTTTTTTATTTCACTTTTCATTATTTCATGAAAATCTTTCCATGTTTTTCTACAATCAACCAGCTAATCATTTTTTACAGAGCATTTGTATGACAAGAATATAAGCTTCTTGAAAACCGGGATGTTTCTCTTGTTTTTGTATCCAAAATGCCTGGCCCAATTCCTGGATCATACTGATATTTGTTAATTGAATGAATAATTACAGAGCAGAAGGTGGCAATACAAATTGGGCTTTGGAAGTAGATTATTCTTAAAAGTGAGTGACCACTTTCTAATGAGCCTTCCTTTGGACTCTTTAGGTTGTGTGTATGAAAAAATCATTTTTGTATTAGAAGCTGTTCTATGACCAACAGAAAGATAGTGAAATTCTAATGTACTCAATTCACACTTTAGAGGAGAAGAGGGTTCCTTTGCTCTGGTCAGGGTTAATTTTTTTTGTTTGTTTGTTTTTTGTTTTGAGAATATAGAGTATCAAAAAGATTAAACCAACAGATTTGGATTTCAGAGGAAATGAATTCTTAGTCCTAAAAGTAACTTCAGGATGGGTTCTGGTTGAACAGTCAAAATAAAGCTAGTCATCTGAAACTAATGCAATGGAAAGGTAGGAAACATTAGAAAATTAACTCCTGGTCATATTTCCAGCAGGGGAGGAATGGGTATAGTATCTCCCATTATTTGCATAGTAAAGAGGAACTTTTAGACAAAACAACATTTCAGATTAATTGGAAGCATTGTGTAAAAATGTTTTAAGGAAATGGGGGAGAAAGTGAACAAATCACTGAACAAATTAATTACCAACAGTTATTACTAAGTACAGAAGGAAGAGTTTGTGGACATTTCTCAATAGAGGATGCTTTTTTCTCCTCTGGTCTAAGGCTAGGCACTGCTAGATTGAGTCCACAGGAGTTAGTGAACTTTGTTCATCCCTATCCTTTTACTTTTTTTCAAGGTTTGTTGAGGAGTCCTTGTTCTAGGTGAATGTCTCCTCCATAGGGCAACTATGCTCCTATTGTCTGTCTAGAAAACCATTAGAGTCCATTTGTGGATCAGTGTGGAGGAGGACATACCTCCACCTCAGACCCCACAAGTTGTCCTTGTACTTCAGGACCAGTAGGAAGAAAATGCCTAAAAGAAGAGGACTGACTTTTTGGTGTCTCCATAGAATTCTGGTTCAATTGTCATTAGGTGGTACAGTAGATACCCGAAGTCAGAAAGATTTATTTTGAGTTCATATCTGGCATTACTTATTAAGTGTGTGACCCTGTATAAGTGACTTAGTCATGTTTTCCTAGTTTCCTCATCTATAAATTGAGTTGGAAAAAGAAACAGCAAACTATTCCTGTATCTCTGCCAAGAAAACTCCAAATGGGATCATGAAGACTCAGTCATGACTGAAAAATGATTTAACAAAAATGGCTTATGGGATTACTTCTTCTTTCAAGAGGTATTGACATGTTAATACAACTGCTAACCATCTGAATTCCTCTCAGATTTTAAGAGCATGAAATTATAATTCAGGCATGGTTATCTAAAGTGAATTAAAAGACCCCAAATGGGTCACAAAGAGTGAAACACAAGTGAAAACAACTGAAAAGTAAAATAGTCACTTGGAGTCTTCATAACCAATGGAAAACAGTCAGAGGATTTGTTTCTACTTTGTAAGGAGTAAGGGAGAAGGGCCCTTCTAACAAGGGCATGTTTTGCTCTCATTGCTTCAGGGCTCCCACCCCATTGTTCAACAAAGATCAGCTGGACAAAATGTAAACCAATAATAGAATCTGAGATTATTTTGAAAATGTACACTAAAGCCAAATGGCCATAAGAACATTCTATCCATGTCTATATCTATATTTTATCTATATCTATATATTTGCCATAAGCATATTTTTCTCTTCAGATGTCTCTGTGCAATTGCAAAATTCACACTTTCTTCACCTCCAAATTTTATCATCACAATTGCCTTGAAGGCTCCCAAGTCCTTGAAAATTTTCCTGCATTCTTCTTCTTCCTCCAGTTACCTTTTAATACTTGGGTATATGTTGCATCTATCGTATCTCCTTGAGGGCTTGACTTATTTTATTTTTGTTTTAATATTTGTTTCATGAGTGCTTAGCACAATATTCTTCACATTTTCTCTTTGGGGTGGGGGAATTAAGGCATAGATGGGAGAGGAAAGGCAAGGCTAAGGACTGGGAAGACTTGTGTTTTCATCCATGTAAGGAAGTGGGGAGTGTGGAAGCTCCCTCCATGGATTCCAATCGAACACTCATCTACAAGTTATATAGTCTCAGTTTCCTAGAACACTGGGATGTTAAGTGACTTGGTAAGGGTCACATAAATAATGTGAGTTAGAAACATGACTTAATGATTTAAACTAGAAGCACTCCATCCATTAAACTAGGCTGCCCATGCATAAAGGAGATGTCTAATGTATGTTATTGAATTCTATTGAAATAGTATGAATATGTTGTTTGAAATCATTTTACACTTCTACTTTGGACTTATGCTATGTATGGAGCAGTAACAAAATTGTTAATATAATTATTAATATAATGACAAAATTATTAATATCAAATGTACTACTAATTGCCATTACCTTAAATGTTCTTTGTAATGTCAAAATTTCAGTAAAGATATTGCATTCCTACTCCAGATATTTGCTCATTGTTGAGTGAAAAAAGCAGAAGCAGGAGACCATTGTACACAGTAACAGCAACATTGTGTGATGATCAGCTTTGATAGATGTAGCTCTTTTCAACAATGTCATGACAAAAAACAATTCCAAAAGTTCCATGATGGAAAATGTTAATCCTCATTCAGAGAAAGAACTATGGAGCCTGAATGAAAATTGACGCATATTATTTTATTTTTTTTCTTTCTCA
The DNA here is from genome assembly GCF_016432865.1 of Antechinus flavipes. NCBI lineage: Eukaryota > Metazoa > Chordata > Mammalia > Dasyuromorphia > Dasyuridae > Antechinus > Antechinus flavipes. The sequence continues at coordinate 150,941,357 of NC_067400.1, read as the reverse complement.
TAGTATTTCTCTTTTGTTCTGATTCTTTCACAATGTGATTAATGATTATATATATATATAAAACCCATATCAGATTGCTTTTTTTCCTTGATGAGGAGAGAAGGAAAAAATAGGGACCTCAAAATCTTATATAAGTGAAAGTTGAAAACTACTTTTACATGTAATTGAAAAAAAAATACTATAAAAAGATATTTATTCTTGATTAGGTTTATCTGAACCATACCCTAGATCCCTCCATCCTGAAATTTTATCTTGTGGGGGAACCTGGCTCAAGCTGGATCTAGGTCTTTGATGTCCTTGCCCCTTTTCATTGTAATTCATAGCATGGAGGGCAAAACAAGCAGAATGAAGTGATTTTTCCTCCAGAGATTACCAAGAGTCACTGAGATCTTATGATCAGATCTTGCTACCTCATATTGTTTCTTCCCCCTTTTCTCCCAAAATTATTAAAGCATTTTCATGGATCTCTTTGGTTGGGAGATCCACTGGAAATTCCCCAAGAGTGGCAGGTCTACTGCCCTGTTACCTCAGTAAAAGACCTTTTATTCCTCAGCTCATGATTTTGATTTATTTTAGAACTTGACAGCAGCTTAGCTCAGTTTTTCATCCTCACTGATATGACTAGCTGAGATATGGAGGTCATAAGATCATAGACTTAAATTTGGGAAGAGCTCTTGTGGCCAGCTAGTTCAATCTCTTCATTTTATAGTTGAGGAAACAAGACCAGGGAGGTTAATTAACTTGCCTGAGGTCACAAAGGAAAAAATGGCTAAATCAGGATTAGAACCCAGACTCACTAATATCAAATCTAGCATTCTTTTATGGGTCCTAAGGTGGATATGATCTTTTATAACATAAAGAGGTGAAACCTTGAACAAAAGGTCAAATCCATAAGACAGCAGCCCGAAAGTTGAAGCTTTAACAATTTTCCCCTTGTGCTAATTTCTTCTTTCATTATCAGAAAGTATTACTGTTTTTAAAAAAGTATTACTGTTAAATTACTTTAAAATATTTATATATAAATACACATGTATACATACATACATACATATACACATATGCATATGTAAAACTCAACACTGCAATTTGGATAGCTAATACAAAGAATATATCCTTTGTGAGATGTTGCCACTGGAGGGGAAAATCAAACCTCTTGACATTATTTCTTCCTCTCTCCTCCTTTCTTATACAGTCTCTGATAATATGCTGAATCTGGTCATTGCCCCTGTAGAAGGGGTCACCCCCTCTACAGATACCATTGAGTCTATCTCTTCTCAATTTTAATAGATTGCATCTTTGATCAATTTCCTTTTTCTTTCAAATATTTGACATCTTCCTATCAATTAGCTCCTTCCCTACCTCTTTCTTACATGTCCAAGTATTCCCTTTCCTTAAAAAACAAAAACAAAAACAAAAACAAAACCCTCTTCACTAAATCCTACCAGCTCCTCAAGCTAAGCTATATCTCTCTATTCTTTTTTAGTCAAACTACTTAAAACAGTTATCTCCACTCACTGTATCCATTTTCTCTCCCTCTCCTTCTCCTTCCCTCCCTCTGTCTTCCCCCATGAATATATGTATATGTATCTAAATATATGTGTATGTATGTATTTATTCCCATACTTCCTGGGTTTTAGTCCCAGATCACCAGTTGCCTACTGGATTTTTCAAAATGGATGTTCAAATTTAACATGTCTAAAACTAAACTCATTATCTTTCCCCCTATATCCTCTCCTCTTTCAAACTTCTCTATTTTTGTCAAGGGTCCCAGTTTCCCATTTCTGTAACTTCCACATCATCCAGGATTCCTCTTTCTCTCGTACAACCAAATTAATTGCCAAATCTTACTGTTTTTTCCTTCATAATATCTCTTGCACCTGCCCTTTTCTCTCCATTCAAAAACTATCATTTTATTTTAGGCCTTCATTATTTTTCAACTACTTTTATTCCAATAGCCTCCTAATTGGTATTCCTGGCTCCACTTTCTCACCACTCCAGTCCAAAACTTACCAAGGTAATTTGCCTTAAGTGTTGGTCTGACCATATGATTCCTCTCATCAACCAACTCTAGTGGCTTTGTATTGCCTCTAGAATAAAAATATAAACTCTTCTGCTTAGCTTTTTAAAACCTTTCATAATTTGATTTGATCCTACCTTTCTAGCTTTAGTGGACATCACATGTGATCCAGCTAAACCTGTCTTCTCTGTGTCCCTCCATGATATACCATCTCATCTGCCTTTGCAACCATCATTACCCCAGATATAATGCCTTATTTCTTACCTCTGTGTCAAGACCCGTTTTTCCTGCAGCTCATTCTCCATCTTTTGTTTGAAGCTTCTCCTAATTCTCCCCTCCCCCCCACCGCCAAAGCATGTGCTTTTCCTTACATAATACCTTATATTTAACTACTTTGTGGGTATAAACTGTGTCCAATAGTTACTATATGTAAACTTGATGGAATTATTTTCTTCTTCACTAGAATATAAGTTCATTAATGGTAAGGATCCCTTGATTCTTTGTAGTAATTGTATCCCCAGCATCTAATACAAAGTGTGTACATAGTGTTATTGCTGTTTAGCCATTTCAGTCATATCTCATTTTTGTTACCCCATTTGGAGTTTTCTTGGCAATGATACTAAAGTGGTATCCTTTCCTTTTTCATCTCATTTATAAGTGAGGAAACTGAGGCACACAAGGTTAAGTGACTTGCCAAGGGTCACACAAATAATAAGTATCTGAGGCCAGAATTGAACTTGGGAATTGAACTTAATAAGTATTATATTTATATTATAAATTACATTATTATACATAGAATATATAATTTCATTTCTATATAATTATATTCACATATAATTAAATGAAAATAACATAAAATATAATGTATTATATGTATATATAATGATTATATTATAAATATGAACTTACTTTGAACTTAATAAATACCTATTGATTAGTTGATTTATTCTTGGGCCATTTTTTAAAAAAAAATAGCAGACATATCATTTAAGATTATTTGTCAATGATTATGATAGCTGTTGCCATCCATCTGTATTTTTAGAAAGTTGAGATTAATAGGCATAAAGGAGTAGGTTTTTCTGTTAAGGTAATCTTTATTTAGTTATCCTTATTCAAATTAGATTGTCTAACAACTTTGAAAGACCTAAGAATTATGATCCATGCAATGACCAAACATGATTTCTGAGACCTGATGATGAAGGATGTTTCCCACTACCTGGGAAAAAAGGTGATGGTCTCAAGTTGCAGACTACAACAAACATTTTGGGGCTTGTTCAAAGCAGGAATTTGCGTTACTTGATTATGAATATTTATTACATTCTTTTCTTTTTTCTTTTGAATTCAATGGCAGGAAGAGAAAAGAGAGAAAATAAACACTTGTTATTTTAAAAAGGCAATTAAGATAAAAATTACACTAAGTACATACGTAGTTCAATTACAACATATTGGACAATTTGCTCAAAAAAACCCTTCAATTTAAGTTGTTGCTCATGTTTGATGATACTATTGATATGAGTGTAACTTGCTAGTGCCATGAAACAAACCAGGACCTTATTATGAACTAATCTTTCTGTAATGGTGCTGAATTGCATACCTCCTATGATTCAGAGGGTTTGCTATTTGGATTGTATCCTTAAGGAGTCTTCTGAAAGACATACATACAAAAATGATGGCAACATTATTTATCATAAAAATCTTCAAATTCATTCCTAAGTTTAGGGAAATAGCTTAACAAACTGTGATATATTATTGGAATGAGATATTAGTGAGCTATAAAAAGGATGAGTATGGAGAATTCAGAGAAATTTAAGGACATCTGAGTGTCATATAGAATAAATAAAGCAGAGTCATAAAAATGACATTTACAATGATGAAAGCAATTTAATAATGATCACAGTAAAAAAAAACTATAGGTCTCAGGTCAAATGAAATAAATAGATAATCCTGGAGACAAACTATCAAGTTATCCTTTTTTTCTTTTAAATAATCTACCTACTATAAAGTCAAGAAGTGGTACTGAGAAACATGGTATTGTGGAAAAGATCCAGGACTTATATAATGAGGATCTAGATTTCAATTCTGGTTCTGATATTTTTACTACTCGTCAAACAGTCAATAAAAATGTACTTAGCACCTACTGTGTGTCAGGCACTGTGCTAAATGCTAGAAAAGAAACAAAACACCTCATTATTTCAGTCAGATCACTTTACCTCAATTTTCTTATTATAAGAGAAAGGATGCTGTAAGTTCTTTATAGCTCTAAATCCATGATCCTATAATATGAACTACAAGTCATAGTCATGTTATTAGGAGGTTTTATTTAATAGTATTGGAGAAGAGTTTGAATATTTGTTGGTGATTTTCTGTTAAGTCTAAACAGAATATTAACCCACATATGTATGTGTGTATATACACATATTTTGTGGGTGTTGTTTGTTCTCCAAGAGGTCCATGACATCAGGGAGGTGACACTATGTCATGCAAATGAATTGAATTGAAGTGAGAGAGGCTATGCAAGGTCACCTGCCTCACTTTCCCCTCCAGAGCCATCTCTGGATCCACTGGGTCCAGTGGCCAGATATAGATCAAGATGACTGGAGATGGCCCTGGATACAATGGGAGACTTCGGTCTTTTTAAGCTAAAGTCTTCCACAGGTCTCAGTTTGACTGAGGTCATACCCATATAGTGATTAAGGTTAGGCAGCTATTGAGATAAAGTATGGCAGACCCAGCCATTCTGGAGAGCAATTTGGAATTATGCTCAAAAAGTTATCAAACTGCATACCCTTTGATCCAGAAGTGTTAGTACTGGGCTTATATTGCAAAGAGATATTAAAAGTGGGAAAGGGACCCATATGTGCAAAAATGTTTGTGGCGAGTTTCTTTGTAGTGGCCAAAAACTGGACACTAAATGGATACCCATCAATTGGAGAATGGCTGGGTAAATTGTGGTGTATGAATGTTATGGAATACTATTGTTCTGTAAGAAATGACCAGCAGGATGAATACAGAGAGGCTTGGAGAGACTTATATGAACTGATGCTGAGGGAAACGAGCAGAATCAGGAGATCATTATATACTTTGATGTTGGAATCTTTACAAACTGCTAACTCATTAGAGTTGATAAATTATTGATCTGATCTTACAAGAACCTCTTCAACAATGATATTATATGAGGATGTATTCTGATGGAAGTGGATATCTTCGACAAAGAGAAGATCTAACTCAGTTTCAATTGATCAACGATGGACAGAATCAACTACACCCAGAGAAGGAACTCTGGGAAATGCATGTGGACTACTTGCATTTTTCTTTTTCTTCCCAAGTTATTTTTACCTTCTGAATCTAGTTTTTCTTGTGCAATAAAAGAAATGTACGGATCTGTACACGTATATTGTATTTAAGATATACTTTAACATGTTTAACATGTATAGGTCTGCCTGCCATCTAGGGGAGGGGTAGAGGAAGGGAAGGGAAAAGTTGGGACAGAAATTAGTGCAAGGGACAGTGTTGTAAAAATTAAGCATGCATATGTTCTGATAATAAAGAGAGAGAGAGAGATAAAGTATGGCTTCTTTCATCTAGTCAAAAAAAAATCTAAAGAAATAAATTTGAGAGGGGAAGATCTTCAGGCTTTCTGGCCAAAACAGAAATGATTGCCATTTATAAATTTTACATATAATGTATATACATACTATACATACACACACACACACACACACACACACACACACACACATATATATATATATATACATACAGAAAGAGAGAGAGAGAGAGAGAGAGAGAGAGAGAGAGAGAGAGAGAGAGAGAAAGAGAGAGAGAAGGAGGGAGGGAGGGAGAGAAAAAGAAAAGGAGGGAGGAATAGAGGAAGAGAAAAAGGGAGAAAGAGAGAGGGAAAAAGGAAGGGAGTGGGAATCAGGGAAGGGAGACAGACAGACAGAAAGACATACACAGAGGCAGAGAGAGACTGACTCCCTTTTCTACCAGCCACTAAAAATAGAGATTAAGTCTGCTTTACATAATTATCCTTTCAAAATCACATCCAGGAAAAGTTAGTTGTTGCTTATAGTGTCCAGACTGGCATTTTAGAATAAGATGATTCATAAAGTGTACTAGTCCCCTATTGTTAAGAAGAAAGTACATTAAAAGCTTTGTCATGTGACAGGTTATTTTAAAAGAAAAAAAAAAAGAATTCCAGTTCCCTATGCATCCTCCCAGGTGGTCTTCCTTTTATTACTTCCTCTCATCTTCTTCCTCACATCCTTAAGTGACAGAAAGGGTACTGTTTTTCCCATTTAAGTCACCATTGTTTGAGGAAGCCCCCGGGACAAAGATTTCATTTAAAAAAAAGAAAACGGGAAATAGTAAATAATCTAACAGTGATATTCTGGGCAGAAAGGATAGCCTGGGAAAGGGGGAGGAAGGAGATATTTATTTATTCAGGTTGCTTGACTGAAGGATTGTGTTGGGAGATATTGCAAACATCTGTGCTGCCTTTGAGTCAGAGATCCTTGTGACACAAAGGACATTCTGGAGATTTTTGCCAATTATGCAGCTCAAAACTCCCACAAAGAAACTTGGGAAAATGTATGTTTGGAAGCTCTTAGAACAATGAGGATAACTTTATTCTTGTACATGCACAATTTGTAGTATATTTTAAATTTTTATTAAAACGAGAAAAAAAAAAAGGCCTTGAATGATCAGTCCCTGGTCCCCAGAATGTTTGTAAATTCCCCCAAATCATTCTGATTCTTGACATAAAGCATCTGCTGGTAGAATTAAGTGCCTCTGACCTCTAGCACAAGTCCTATCTTGGTCTTCTATTTATTCTGATTGAAGTGGCAGTATAATCACATAAGAGTTTGGCAGGAGCCTAGAGAATGGAAAATTGAGTCTAATGCTGGATCAAAAAGTAATGTTCCTGTACAATACAGGTCAGCTGAGGAACTAGGATAGCTTGGGGCATGAGAATGTTAGCTTATAAGCCACCATGAGGAGAAAGTACCATCCCCTCCCCCATGATGGTTGAGATAGATAGGAAAGGGAAAGGGGAATCATGGAAGGTTTGAGGAGGTCAAAAAATATTTGAGTCTCGTGGAGGGTGAAGTGAGTTGCTAGAAAGAACTGTATATATCCAATCTCTCTCTCCTTTCCATTCTTTTCTCTGCTTCCATAGGAACCCATATTTGTGAGTTAATATTAAACATATTTGCTAAAAGCTTCCATTGTGATCTGAAGAGGTGGCAGTTAAATGGTATGCTCTAGAAGTCAGTAAGTCAATAAACATTTATTAAGCACCTATTCCTATCAGCATTGGAGGATTTTTGGTTTTTGTTTTTGTTTTTAAAGGCAAAATCCAATTCCTGCTCTCAAGGAGTTCTCAGTTCAAGGAGGAAGACAACATGCAAATAACTATGTACAAACAAGCTATATATAGGATAAATTGGAGATAATTAATAGAGAGAAGGCTCTATAATTAATGGGGATTGGGAAAAGCATCCTATATATGGTATGATTCTAGCTGCGACTTGAAAGAAGCCAAAGAAGTCAGGAGATAGGGCTGAAGAGTGAGAGATTTCCAGTCATGGGGAATAGATAGTGAAAATGTCCAGCAGTGGGAAACTGAGGATCTTGTCCAAAGAACAGCAAGAAAGCTGGATCACGAGAGGATGTAAAGAAAGCCTAGGAGGTAGGGAAGGCCTTGGTCTCATTCTTGAATTTTCACTTTTTTTCTCAACTCCCCCTCTCCCCCCCCCCCATACTCAATTGGTTGTTCAATCTTATTTTTTTCTATCTTTACAATATTCCTTGAACTTGAACCTTCCTCTTCACTCACACAGTTATTGCCTTAGCTAAGTCTCTCATCACACTGCACATGTAATATTGCAATTAATCCCCTATTTGTTCTCCCTGACTCAAATTTCTACTCTGTCTAATCCATTTTTTACATGACTGCCAAAGTTACAAATTATAAGTCTGATGGTATAATGTAGCCTTTCTTTTTGGTAAACTCCAAGGGTTCCCTATTTTTGGGGATAAATATAAAAAAATCTTCTAATATTTAAAGCTCTTCATTACCTGGTCCTTTGCTTTTTTCCAGTCTTCTTTCATATTACTCTGCTCCATGTATTCTACAGTCTAACTATATTGGATTATTTGCTGTTCCTCACTATCTTTGTGCCTTAGTCTAGCCAGCCACCATATCTGGAAAGCACCCAGTTCTTACTTCTCCCTCTTGGAATCTGTGGTTTCCTTCAAGAACCAGCTTAATGGCTTTTCTTTCCCCATAAGGTCTTTTCTACTTTTCCACTAACTATCTTCATATGTATATTTGTATATAAACACACATACATATATGTATGTGAGAGACATTTTAAAAGTTTGAGAGAGTTTCTGAGTAATCATTTTATTAATAATGATAGCATTTTATTGATAAAAGATTTAAGTGGCACTCTTAAAAGACAAAGACCCTCATGGTATGAGCTTACAACTTTAATGCCCTTAGAAAAATGTGTGTTCCTGAGAGTGACAATCAATTCTAATTGGTTAACAGTTAATAAGAAAATGGATATTATAATGAGATGTAGGGTCATTCTAATGAGGGTCTTGGAGATGTTTAATTAGGATCACCCAAGTCTTAGTCAAAGAGATATATTATCATCCATATTACCTGTCTGACAAAAGGTAGAATCCACATTTTCCCAGACTGAATAAACACAATGAGAAACAATCCATCCTTTCATTTAAACTTATAATTTTTTTATTATCTTGGTTAGATCTTACCATGGTCAAACAAACAAAGGACAAATAATAATAGCTAATTCAATAATTAGGTATTAATATATGAATGTGTATGGGACAGTATCTTCCACAAAACAGAGACTTTCAGAGTAAGAAAAACCAAAAAGAGGTTTATTACAATCTTGTGATAAAGGGTATCTCCCATCTGACAAGATATTTGTCAGTAGAAGGAGAATGCAAAGCTTAAACTGCAAAATATTAGATAAAATAGCCTGAATGCAAAAACCCCCAAAGCCCTGCCTGGCCTTTTCTCCCATTATTGGGGGAGTCTGGACTTGTATTCTTTTGTTTCTGGATTAGAATGTAAGTCAATAATAATAAACTCTTTATTTAAATTTCCCTACAGAAGAGCTATACAAGCAGATATCCTGGATAAGAGAATCCAAAGCTATCATATCCTTTTAAAAAAGTACTTAAATGCTAATTAAGAGGTGGTGGGCAACTCTTAGCTATAGCTCTATTTGTTATTATAAAGTCTTCAGTCACAATTAAAGTAAAATCTAAAACTATATTCCCATAAGTGTCTTCACTCAGTTAATTCCACAAAAATAATATTTTATATATGTATATATATGCACACACATCTATATACTTACATACATAAATATACATGTATGTATACATATATTCATATGGCCAGCTCTTTTGTATTCATATTCTCCCATTAAGCAACCATTTGGAAATTTGAATGAAGGCAATTTTCTAGTCATGATGACTTAAGAGTCAATAGTATGTCATGATGAAGAGCTATTAATTGGAGGCAGAAGAATTGATGATTCTACAGCAAAGCTTTTTGAACTGTGGGTTATGATCCCATATGGGATCACATAATTGAATGTAGGGAGGATGTCACAAAATATTTGGCAAATAGCAAAAGATACCAAATATTCTGTCAAGATTTAATTCTTTATATAAAAAGAAATAATTGCTTCCATCTCTTTAGTATGTACATTTGCTTTTGTCTTTAATGACTGACAAAATTTTATGTATAACAAAGAATTGTTTTAAAACAAATTTCTTTTTCTTTTATTATAAGTAAATGTTTAATATTTTATCTACTTGTACTTTAATACTTGGATATTGCATTTAAATTTCTCAAGAGAAAAAGGTGTCTCTGGTGGAAAAAGTTCAAGAAACTCTGCTTTAGAGTAACTGAGTCAGAACTGAGTGTGCCTAGAGAAAGGGAGAGCTAGCCCAAGCTCCCACTTTAAGGAAGCAGCATTGCTTGGAGATTTTCCTTTGGTGTGGGTTGAGAAGGGACTGAGTCTCTTTTCTTATGTGGAGGGACATGGAGCCATTGACTGAACTTAGACTAAAACCATTCCCAGAACCCTTATTCTCTGCCCTCCTCCCTGCCCCATCCTTATTTCCATTCATGAAAATGCTGCTTATTTTCAAGCCTATTGAAATGCTACCTCAGATCCCTGAGCTTGAAAGTGATCTGCTCCACCCCCAAACTTTTCCTCTGTACTCTTTTGGCATCTAGTTCATTCTGTTGATGTTTCATTAATTCTATTTTTCCTTGGATTTATTTGTATTTTTATCATCACCGCTATACTGTAAGCACTTTGATGGTCCACCTGGGATCATAATAGCTAGTATTTATATCATACTTTAAGATTTTCAAAGTACTTTATAAATATTATCTTGTTTAATTCCTAGATTAACCCTTTGAAGTAGGTGCAATTATTACCCCCATTTTACAGATGAGGGCATTGAGGCTGAAGGAACGGCAGTTATTTTACTAAGATTGTACAGCTAAGAATCTTGATAAAGTATTTGAATTCATTTATTCCTGATTCCAAATTTAGTACTTTATTCACAACATTGCACAGTATATAGAGCACTGGGTCTGAAGTCCACAAGAACCAAGTTCAAATGTGGTCTCAGACTCTTACCAACTATGCACTCTGGACAAGTCAGTTAGCCTGTTAACCTCAGTTTCTTTATGTTTCAAATGGAACTGGAGAAAGAAATTGAAAAACCAGATAGAACAAACTTAGTCACAGAGAGTTTAAGGAATAAAATGCCCTTCCCAGGATAAACCCATCAGTTCTAGACTCATCACTGTGCTATTAACTAATTGTTGGGTATTATCACTTTCTCCTTTCCCTCAGCTTTCTCTCTCCCTTTTTTGCATGTTGGAGAAGTAAATTCCACCCAAAACTTTCCTTTATGAAGGGCAAAAATTAGACTTTGCAGCTGATTCCACTTCATATTTGCAAATATTCAAATATTGCAGATTGTCTCCATGAGCCAAAATGATCCCTAGCCTGAAATCCCCTGATCCCCTTATTTCTATCTTCTTCAGTCAGCCCTTAACATAATAATTTATTGCCTAATAAATATTTATTGTATTGTATCAGATAAATAGAATGGTATGAGTGAGACAATTCAGGAGTGTAAGAAAATGCTCATGATAAGTAGTTTTTTTTTCATAATTTAGGATTATAGAATTAAATTTAATTAGGTTTTTTTTGAAAGCCACTATGTTTGATACTTGGGATATTTATATTTATGATTGGAGCAAATCAATACCTCCTGGCTTTAAAAATGTTAAAATTTAATAATATAATTTAATAATGACATATACACATGTAACTATATTACTAAGTAGGCTGTACTGTGGGATTCAGAAAGTGTGCTCTAAGAAAATTTAAGGTAGTAGAGGTCACTTCTAACTACAGGAATCAAGGAAAGCTTTATGGAAAAGTTGGTACTTGACCTAGGCCTTGAAGAAAGAAAAGAATTTTAAGTAAATTTTTTTCTCTTCTTCCAGAGAAGAGAAAAAAAAATACTTGTAGGAATGCCTGAAAGCATATAAACTGGGTAATATTGGGAAATAGCTAATCCTAGTTTGCAGGAAAAGAGAGAGAGTTGCAGAATAAACACAAGTGGATATCTTACTAATGTGCGAATTGCTTTTGTTTGATCATGCATATTTGTTACAAAGGTTTTCCTTTTCTCTTTTTTTTTCAATTGGGCAAGAGAAAAAGGAATAAAGGAAAGGAAAAGGAAGGAAGGAAAGAGGGAGGGAGGGAAAGAGGGAAAGAAAAAAGGAAGGGAGAGGAGGAAGGAAAAAAGGGAAGAAGTGAGGAAAGAAGAAAGAGAAGGAAGAGAGAGGGGGATGGAAGAAGAGGGAGAGAAAGAAAAGAGGGTTACTGAAGCTTTTTTTTTAATGTATAGAAGAGAGTGAGTGGAAGACTAAAATGAATCATGGACAAGTAGGGCAGCTTTGAGAGTCATATAAAATTTATTATATACCTTAAAAGAAAATAAATTTTACGAAAATAAGATTCTCAATTTAATGTATAATTCTCTTTTTCAGTTCTACTGGTGTATATGTAATTGCTCATTTTACTTGGTGTTTGTTAAAGTCAGAATAAAAAATATAATTAGAGATTATATGGAACAGGCTTGAGATGAAACCTGAAGCCAAGTTGTGGAGGATTTGATTCTGCAAGCAATACAAAACTGCTTAAAGATTTTTCCTTCTGATCAGACCTATACATTAGGAAGATTAATTTGAGAGCTATGTGAAAGAAAGATCAGAGAATAGAATGAGAAAGGGAGCCCATTTAGGAGGCTATTTCAATAGAACAAGAAAGAATCACAGCATTGCAGATTATTCAGGATAGAAAGAATCTTGGTTTATACTGTTTAGCCCATACTTGAGATATGATTATCCAGCCTCCAACTGAAAATTCTCAGTGATGGAGAATTCCTTGCCTCCCAGGACAACTCATTTTTCATTGAGTTCTCCTTGTAATCCAGCCTACCTCTATTTCTTTGAAACTTCTCTCCATCTTTATGTCCTTGGTCCTGGTCTGTGAAACCAAAGCATACCAAGTCGATTTTCTTTAAAGGTAGCATCAAGGCATATGAATTAAATGGTAGGGTGAGAAGTATGCAAGCGATATTGTAGAAGTAGAATCAGTAGCATTTAATGGATAATTAGAAGAAGGAGGGAGGAATAGCAGAGTAGGAAAGAGTCAGAAACAGCCAAGTCCTGAATGACCTGGGGAGAATAATAGTTTAATTAATATAAATAGGAAATTTGGGAGGAAGAATAGGGTTTTGGGGGGTTAGAAGCCAAGGAAGAACCCTAAAGGCCATTTAGTCCATCCAAAACCCACCCCCTTACTCAATACAAAATGCTTTCTTTGGCATATATGACCATATTTCCTCCTAGCTTTCCAATCTTTTTATATCTTACAAACAAGACATTCTCTTGGCTCTAAGCATTTTCTCTCACTGATCCCCAAACCTGGAATCTTCTCTTCTGCTCCAACTTCTTACTTCCCTGGCTTCTGTTAAGTACCAACTGAAATCCCACCTCCTACAGAAATCCTTTCCCAATTCCTCTTAATTCTGGTGCCTTCCCTCTGTTAATTATTTCCTATTTATTCTGTATATAGCTTGCCTTATATTTATTTGTTTGCATATTGTCTTCCAGCAGGATTGTAAACTCTTTGAGGGTAAGTAAGGAACTGTGTTTTTGTTTCTTTTCTTTTCTTTTTTTTTTTTTTGGTATATCCAACACATAGACTAGTTCTTGGCTCTTAGTAGGTGCTTAATAAAGGTTTATTGATTGATTGATTTCAGTTTAGATCACTTTCCAAATGTCATATGGAAAATTAGTTGCAGAACCTAGATTAGAACTCAGATTCTGCATTTGCCCTTAGCTGCAGATCAGGCAAGGAAAGGTGAGAGTCTGCTTTGATATATGCACATTCTGTCAGAGGCTCATATCCAACAGGAGGGTAGCTTGAGAGGCTTTGTCCCTATGGGTTTCATTTGAAAAGCAATGTGATGGTTTTTTTAGATAGTAAACATTTTTTCAGCCAGAACAAATATGGCATGATTTATGAAATTCAGCCACACAAGTTACAGAGAACATGACTCAATTTGGACATGGCCAAAAGGAAAAAAAATCTACCTGGAAAAAGTACATTTATAGCTTCTTTCAATCAGCTGACTGACAGTACCCGAGACCCAAATTTCTATTTATGTCTCATACAACTTATCAAGGAAACAACAGCAGCAAGCTGTGCTGCTGTCGGTGAAGGAGGAATGAGGGAGGAATGCAACCCTGATGAATATTTCCTCCTTAGCCAAGCTAGCTTCCAGCCAGTTTATTAGAGGGGTTTCAATCTCTCTGATGCCGACACCTGTACAATGTGCACTGGGCTGAGACCATGGAATGACCATCAAAGAGTTGTGATATTGGATCTCTGCTATCCGGCTGACCCCCGTCAGAGCACTGATCTCCCCAAGCTGAAAGCCTGAGTCTTGTTCTCTACTTCCTGAGCCAACCATCCCCAAAAGCTTGCCAGTTCTGAGCAGTCCTCTGGAGTCCCTGCTTCTGTAGGGATCTTAGATCATCTCTTAGGATTAGTCACACTCAATGTTCCCAGCTGTTTTCAGATATTTGTATTGTATAATTTGTTATTCATAGAATCTGACTCCCAGAGGTAACTGCTAGTGCTGAAATCAATGTGTTGCTGTTGTTTAGTCATTTCAGTCGTGTCCAACTCTTCATGACTCCATTTGCAGTTTTCTCAGCAAAGATACTGGAATGGCTTGCTATTTCCTTCTCCAACTCATTTTACAAATGAGGAAACTGAGGCAGATAGGCTTATGTGACTTGCCCAGTGTCCAAGGTCATATTTGAACTCAAGTCCTTCTGTGTCCAGACACAGCTGTTCTAGATTTGGGAAGATCAGTTCAAATTTTGCCTCCAATAATTATTGTTTTCCTTTCCCTTTGTCTATGAATAGCCCCCCTCCTTAATCCAAAATAGAAACAAAAAACTCCAACCAAACAAAAAACCCCAAAACAAAGCTATTACTTTCACAGTCAAACTAGAAAATAAAAAAACCTCTACTTTTATTATCTCTGCCTCTTCACCTCTCAATCACTGCTCAATTCTATGCAGCATGATTTTCAATTCAAATCAAACTGTTCTTTCTAAAGTTTCTTTAATTGTCAGATCTAATGGGTTTTTCCTCAGTTCTTAACCTCATCATATTCTCTAAAGCATTTAACTCTGATAAACACCATTTCCTGCAGATTACTTTCTCTTCTCTATTTTGTTTTCTTTTTATGCTACTCTCTTATTTCTTTTCCTGCCTCTAATATTTCTTTTTTAATATTCTTCTTTGATAACTAATGAACCAAATAATGTCCCCAAACTGGGGGTATACAGCTATACACTGATACCATTTTTGTTATTATTGGCTTTTCGTGGGTTTCCATTTCTCTCTAAAACTCTAGGCATACACCTCAATTGCTTACTGGACATTTAGAAAAGGATATCTCATAAGCATCTCTACCTCCATAACATCTCTTGGTTAAATCTCCTAATTTACTTACATGCCCACTATCTTTGTACATCTCATTATTGCAAGAGAGTCTCTTAACTGCTTTCTCTGCATCATCTTTATCCTCTCTCATCCATTCTTCACATAGCTGCTAAAGTTAATTTGTTAAAATGTACTTCTCACTATATAATTTCCCTAAATCAACTTAAAAGGTTCCCTATTGCCTTAAGATCAAATATAAACTTCTTATTTTGGCTTTTCACACTTTTTATACATTATTTCCCTCTTGTAATCTGTAATTTAGCCAGACTGGCTTTCTTACTCTTCCTCACCTACTATTCTGACATATTTTGTGCCTTTTTAGTGGCTATCCACCATTCCTAAAAATGGGTGCATTCAGTGCCTTAGAATTTTTTTTTAATTTGAAGCTAAAGCATTTTGTCACTTTCTATATGAAGTCTTCCCTGATCCCCCATCTACTGGCTCTCTCACCCTGTCCAAATTATCTTGAATTAATTTTGTATTTTTTTTTGTATAGGCTTATATGCTGACATGTAAACTTTTTGCTTTTTGTTTCTCTCTCTGGTGGCTACCAAAGTAGTTGGCACATAGTAACTGCTCAATTAACCGTTATTGATGGATCATAGCAAATCACTTTACTCTTAAAAATCACGAGCAATAATCTAAAACTCCTATGCACTTACAGGTGTGTTGGAATCTGTCTTACTAGATGAAATTCTAACTTATCTGCATTTTCAGCATCTAGACATTAGCATTTTGCATGGTTATGGGACTCCAAGCAGCCAAATGTGAAGCTTAGTCCGGTTAGGGGGTGGAAGTTGCTACCAAATTCTCCCTTCTTGAGGCTTATCAGTATTTCCTAGATTTTAGCTTCTAGAAGATGTCAATTTCTAGGATTGTGCTGTGAAAATTTACCTAACCATTGAAATTAATTGACTGCCCTTTGGTGAGATGATGCAGGTGTCCCTCAAATGTAAAAATACAAAATACAGGAATCAATGAAATACCTGAAGATAATTTTTTTTTTTAAGAGTAGTAACATTCTGCCATAATATGTTTTTGCTCTTAACTGTGCCTTAGGTCTTAT
This sequence comes from Antechinus flavipes, assembly GCF_016432865.1. Lineage (NCBI taxonomy): Eukaryota > Metazoa > Chordata > Mammalia > Dasyuromorphia > Dasyuridae > Antechinus > Antechinus flavipes. Next base: position 150,925,105 of record NC_067400.1, on the reverse strand, counting down.
GTTTATTTCTTTATTAAAATGAATCAAGATTATTTCTGGGCACTTTCATTTGGAGAATTTCATGATACCACTGGAGATAATTGGAGATACCCTGGGGGCTTCAAAACTGGGATTTGAAATCAGCGGTAGAGACAAATGCCATCTGACATTGTGGTGAGAGACTCTAGACTTTTTTCTCCCCTACTACTAATTTCTGAGATTGGCACTGATAACAGGAATCCTTTATTCTCATAATTAATTGAGGTTGGGTATTCTGCTAGTACAATGTGGCAGGGGAGTTCTGTCTTATGAGGACTTCTCTGTCAGTCAAATCAGAAATGCAGTGAGCTGCAACCTCCTGCTGTCTGTATTTATATACTTCTTGACAGATCAGCATAATATCCCACAAACTTCTGCACCAATGCTCCAGTACTGAATAATCTCTCACTGGAGATGCATTTTAACCAAGCAAGGGGAGAAAGCTTCACTTGTCTCAAAAACGCGCCCCCTCCCCAGAACCAACAGAAAACCATATGACTGAATCTCCTGACCAGAAGAAAACTGGTCAGTACTGTATCTGATGCTGGTAGCATTAATCTCATTATTATTTTCTAATCAATAACCCAGAATTTTAAAGCTGAAATATCTTATTCTCTTATTAAAGAAGTAGGCAACTCTGGATGAATCCTATAACCCAAGAATTTTAAAGCTGAACTACCTTATTCTCCCAGTAAAGAGGTAGGCAACTCTGGATGAATCCAATGGAAAGCACTGTATCCTATTAGATCTTGTTATCAGTAAGCAAATATTTAATTAGGTATCTATTCTGTGCCGGAATTGTGCTAAGCATTGGGGATACTGAAAAAAGTTTAAAAAAAAAACTTAGCCCCAGCTTTCTGGGTAGAGATGTACCAATTCCCTTTGCTTATCTGTTTTTCTTTCTTTCTTTCTTTGTTTCAGGGAAGTACTCTTTGAACTATAGACAGGGGAGGAGATTTAAGAAGAAATAACTGTAGCATAAAAACAAAAAAGCAGCACCAAAACTGTTTTTTAAAAAGTAAAATTGAAAGTCTTTTTTCTAATTGGCAACTTCTATCTACTAATCCCAGATATTCAATTCATATTCAGCCTACAACATATCTCAGATTCTTTTGTCCTTACCACTATACCTGAATTTCATTCTTTCTTATTATAGAGGGCAGGCAAGGTTTTTTGAATAAATAGCTTTGAATTTTTTCTACCTGAAAAAAATTCAGAACACACATGACTTGCTCAACATAACAATAATAAAAGGTGCATATCTCCATTCAGATTTATTTTAATTTGTTCTTTGATTTTTTTTATTATTATACCACTGTTATCATCTAATCAGCATTACTTCAATATGCCAATAGATTTCTTCTTTGTTACAAATAAAATAGTTTCTTTGGATGGGACCTTCTCCCTACCTCATCCTGCAATCCCTGCAGGTAAGATAAGATCTGAAACATGGATGGGAATTGGGATTTTTGTTGTCAGAGACATAGTGTCTGTTACTAGTCCTGAGTCTGGGAGATGGGGGAATGGGGAGGAGAAGAGGGGGACCTTTCTACCAGCCCAGGAACATTTGGATTTAGGGAGACAAGGGAAAGCAATCACTGACAACAGATGAAAGGCAGGAGAAAGAACAATGTCTCTCCAAAGGTGACTAGACCCTGACTCCAGTTTTGCAGAGTTTGATCTGGGCCTAAACACAAAAGGCTGGATTTAGGGCAAGACTCCACTAAATGGAAACAATAAATTAGATTTGGGCTGCCATTTGCAATCACTACTTTAAAAACTAAGGAAAGTTCCAAAAAGTTTTGGTCTCCTGAAATCCTCCCTTTCCCCCTACCCCTTTTGCCAGTTTGCTATTTGGTATTCTTATATGCCTTTTTGTCTCATGCTATTCCTTTAAGTTGTTTCTTTATCCTGATTTTGTTTCTCATAAAATCCATAATTGACCACGAATGTTTTGCATTTCATATATTTATTATGTCAGGAAAAAGGGAAATGGGGGGTGCCAGTGATGAGATTTAATACAATACAGAGGTAAAAGATGACAGAGGGCTAGTATAGTTCAGGCCAGTATAGTTAGGGAATCTTCCTAATATACAGTCTCTGAGTTATTATGATTTTATTTTATAGATTTTTAAATTTGTCAAAAAAAGTTGAATTTAAACTAGATCCTGGTCTTTTCCTTTTGTTTCCTAAGTTAAGTGAATTCTTTGTTGTAGCCAGGCCAATTCACTTGGAACATGGGAATTCCAGGCAAATCTCCAGCATCTGATGCTAAGAGAAGACAATAGAACAATGGAGTTATAAACCAAGAGAATCACACTATTGACTGCAATGCCTAATGGAGGAAGAAAGGTATAGTCTTGAAAGATTCAGAACAAATTTGACAGATCACTTTTTTATAAATCTTTTATTATATATTATATATATAATAAAATCTTATATTATAAAATCTTTATAAATCTTTTATTATAAAATCTTTTTTTCCCTCTCATAATTCGGGGAGGAGCTGATCTTCAAACTATTTGCTGAGAATCCAGAATAGATCAAGGAGTTGGTGCTCTCCAGACAATATATGAAAATTTGTTTGTAGTTTCTTTTCAGTCATGTCAAACTCTTCATAACCCCACCTGTGATTTTCTTGGCAAAGATATTGGAGTGGTTTGCCATTTCTATCTTTGGTTCATTTTATAGATGAGGAACTGAGGCAAACAAGGTTCCTTGCTCAGGATGACATAGCTAGTAAGTATCTGAGGCCAGGTTTAAACTCAAGAGGATGTCTTACTTTTTCAAAACATAATTTAGTTTAAAAAAAAATCAATACTGAGATTAGAATTTAATTGCTGCATGAATTTTTTAAGAATTTTCTTCTGTAGTTTCTTCTTAAAAACCTTCAGTCATAGGATATAAGCACAACAACTTAATAGTGATTACAACTTCTCTTGTTTCTATTTTTTTTAGCTGCAAAGTAATTGATATAATTGCTTGATATAATCATTGTGTAGTACATTCCGAGTCAGGGATTATTGCAGTCATTACTCAGGTCTCATCCTAATGCATTGATTTGAGTTTTGTTTTGTTTTAATTGATTTCTATAAAGAAAAAACATTGTAAGCAGGATACATAGCACCTTGGAGACCTCCCTCACATATGGGCTCTTAAAAAAATTTCCCCAAATTTGAGACACATCTGTGCCTCACATATTTAAACTTTTAGAGCCATTCAAACTCTTAGCTCATGAGCCTCCATAGGTATATTTACTTTTACTAGGCAGAGGACATGTTAATTTAAAGCAAAAGATATTTAATCAAATAGCAAAGTGCCAAGAAAAAAATAGGGAAACACAGATATGCAGAGAACAAATATGACTGGGAACGTGTATGGATGGAGACCCAGATGTGGTCAGGGTAGATTCATGAAGGAATAAATGACAGGAATCTGGAGGCACACATGAAACCATTATTAGAATGATAGGGACATATGCCAGGAATCCATGTGGCTAAGTCACATGCCTGGGCAAGGCATTAATATTGTAGGGTTGCTAATATCCTTTGGTGATCTCATATGAATCTCTCTCCTGAGTGTCATATCTTTGTTTGTAAGCATCACATAATTATTGGACATCTCCAGTAGTCAATACATATTTTATGCTTTCACCTGTGGGGTGTTTCATGTCTTCAGAGTCAGTTATTGCCTTTATATTCTAAGTTCAGAAAGCACCTAGTTTAAAAAGGAAGGATGAGTTCTTGTTAAACTTGTTAGATTGGTTAAAGGTATGGGCCATAGGTAATCTACCTAGCAAAGTCACAAGAAAAAATTTGTCTGAGTACTTCAGGCTAAGATTAAATCCATTGTTTAATTTCTGGTGTCTGATTCTGATTTTGAAAAATGTCCACTGAGATGAATATCTTATTTCGATTCCAGAAGAGTGCTTGACATGTAAGAATACTTGTTGATTGGTTGATTGACTAGAAAAGTTAGAAAATTCCTTTTAGTTCTCATTTAACTCTTTATAGTATCCCATGTCCTTAAAACATATTTTGGGAATTCCCTCCTCCCCCCCGCCCCCGTCAGTATTTTTTTTAAGTTTTTTTTTTTTTTTTTTTTTTTTAAGTTAAAGTTAAAGTGACTTGCTCAAGGACACACAGCTAGGAAATGTTAAGTGTCTGAGGCCAGATTTGAAGTTCTGACTTCAGGGCTGGTACTCTATCCATATTTTGGGAATTCTTTAAAAAAAAATGGACATATGCCAGATGAAGGCTAGGGCTATGAAACTCACATACTTCTATGATCTTCCCCATGCAAGTGCATTTGAGTAAAAACAAAAGCTAAGTGAAGACAATAAGATCCTTACTTTCCAATTTCCTATCTCACACCCTTAACTTTATTAAATACACCTGCTAGTAATAACAACAACAAGAAAAAGAATCTGCTTTTTCTATATCCTGGCTACTACAAAGTTTCCCTACAAAAACTTATGGAAGCATTTGTTTTTCCTTATTTATATTGGACAAAAATAATTCTGAGTAAATTCTGTTTTGTTTTATAGTTTTGTGTCTATGAAGGTGTGCTACTGATCACTAATCTTTAAGCCTTCACTATAATAAATGTGACATTATAAAATAAATACTGTGTGCTCCCAAATCCAGGATTAAGAATATGTGCATGTTTAAAAATAAGATTAAGAAGTATTTCTTAGATAAGTGTGGTAGTACATGCTTATTATATGGGGGAGGTGGGGAACGGGAGGGAGGGAGGTAGTGATAAAGACAGAAGGATGGAATCAGGAAGACATGAATTAAAATCTGTATTCAGACCAGCTGTAGGAACTTGGGTAGGTCATCTAAGTTCTATTTACCTCAGTTCTCTCTTCTCTCAAATGAGGATAATAGCAGCACATATTTTCCAGTGTTGTAATGAAGGTCAAATAAGATATTTGTCACATATTTAGCAGATAGTAATTATAGTGGTGGTAGTGGTGGTAGTAATAGTAACATTTATATGGTGCCTACTATCACCACCATCACCACTACTACTATCACCCTATTAGTAATAGGGTTAGTAATACCACAACTACCACCACACCACTACTACTTCCACAACAACAACTACTATTACAATTACAACAACAACAACTACTAATACACCATTACTACTACTACTATTATTACTACAACAATTACTATTACTACAACTACTACTACTACAATTACTATTACTACTACAATTACTATTACAACTACAACAACAACTACTACTACTACTATAACTACTACTACAACTACAACAACAACAACTACTAATACACCATTACTACTACTACTATTATTACTACAACAATTACTATTACTACAACTACTACTACTACAATTACTATTACTACTACAATTACTATTACAACTACAACAACAACTACTACTACTACTATAACTACTACTACAACTACAACAACAACAACTACTATTACTACAAATGCTATTACTACAATCACTTCTTCTACTATTATAACTACTACTACAACTACTACAACTACTACTACTATCACAAATGCTATTACTACAATCACTACTACTACTATTATAACTACTACTACAACTACTACAACAACTACTACTATCACAAATGCTATTACTACAATCACTACTACTACTATTATAACTACTATTACAACTACAACAACAACAACTACTACTACTACTACTACTACTACAACTACTACTACTATTACTACAACTACTTTTACTACTATTATTGAAACTGAAGCTGGCAGGTTGCTTGAGGTTAAAAATTCTGAGTTTATGCAACCCATTCAACATGTAAAGGACTCTTGCCATCTGGGGGAAGGGGTGGAGGGAGGGAGGGGAAAAAATCGGAACAGAAGTGAATGCAAGGGATAATGCTGTAAAAAATTACCCTGGCATGCGTTCTATCAATAAAAAATTATTAAAAAATTAAAAAAAAATTCTGAGTTTAGTAGGGCTAAAACCCTATTAAGTTATCCATACAACATCCCAAATCAATAAAGTGAGCTCCTGACATTGGGGGCAGGCTACTTTAAAAGTGTTTGAATAGTCTAGGTGAAACATGGAATAAATCAAAGTTTCCATGCTGATTAGTGGTGAGGTCAGAGCAGTGGTTGCATTTCCAACCTTGATGACATAAAAAGACTCAGTCTTTAAAAATATTTTTAATTATTCCTTTGTGCCCCCCTGATCTCCTAAGTATGTAGAATCCTGGGTGATTGTCTGCCTTCAGTATCAGTCTGAGGAATGAATTATTATTGTTTCTTTTGCTTAAATTTCATTAGCCCTAATTCATCTGTGTGAAATGAAAATAGAAGATATAATTTGTATTTAGTAAATGGAGAAACTGAGGTACACTGAAGGGAGGTAGTATGTATATTATTAGCAGAGAGTGGATGCTATTACTCTAAAGTCTTGGTTCTCACTACCTCCTCTCACAATCCCATTTAATTTCACAGCTGACATCAGATTTATATAAATAGGAGGTATTGTTCTCCAAAAGAAAGTATTTCCTGATAGGTCTCAAAGCATCAGTCATCAGAATCCTGAACTTTCATTTACAGAGAAGGTTGAATAGCCTATTTATACCTCTGCATCTAGGAACCTCAAGAAGATTATAGCAAAAATTATTACTGGATCAAATGGCACCTAAAACAAATTCAATTAAATGAAAGGAGTTGGGGTACAGAGGTCAGTATCATCATAGGTAATACTAGGGGAGAGATATGTATGGGGAGAATAGCAATAAGGGAGACAGTTTCAAGGACAGCCCAAGGGAGCTGAAGGTGAAGGTGATATATGGGAGGCAATGAAGAGGAGCATCATGGGAATGGGCTCCTGCAAATAATATACTGGGATAGTTATGTCAGATATATCATAGGTCTGACCAAAAGATGAAGAGTTCAGAGACAGCAGTCATCATGAGGTAGAAGCTTCCCCCAAACCAATGTCTACATCCTAGACAAAATTATACTTCTCTCTGTGCTAATTATGGATTCGGTTATAGCAACTCCAATTTCTGGACATTAAGTCTCCTTCCCATAACCTATTTGTAGCTCTAAAAATAATCCCTGTTTAATTTTGGGGTCACCATATGAGACCCATAATTTAAAGATAAGAACTAAGGTTCTTTGCTATGATATGGAGCTTACAGAACTGTATCAGATCTTAGTCCTCTGGCACTATTGAAAGAACTTGAAATCATAATGTAATTATCAATTATCTAATTAAATGCTTAGAGACTGACCAGCTTTCCAAGCATGAAAAGGACCCCTCAATAGATGATTCTTGATTGTAATCTTAGCTCCTTTGCTCTTCAGAATATCATATACCAAGTCCTCTAAGAACTACTAAATCCTGTGTTATCCTGACTGAGGCTCCACTGTACTTGAATTTTTTTTTTCCTGGATATTTGGCTATAATATTTCTGAAAGTTTTCATCTTGGCATCTCTTTCAGGAGGTGAATGGTGGAATTTCTATTTCTCAATTTCTATTTTTACTCTCTGGTTCTACAATATTATGGCAGTTTTCCTTGATAATTTCTTTAAAAATGAAGAATAGGCTGTTATTTTGATCATGGCTTTCATGATCAATAGTAGTTTATTATTGGTAATCCAATGATTTTTAAATCATTTCTCCTAGTCATTTTTCCAGGTTAGTTGTTTTTCCAATGAGACATTTCACATTGTTTTCTGTTTTTTCATTCTTTGGTATTGTTTTATTGTTTCCTGATTTCTCATAAAATCATTAGATTCCATTTGCTCAATCCTAATTTTTAAGAAAAAAGTTCATCAGTGAATTTTTGTATCTCCTTTTCCATTTGATCAATTTTGCTTCTTATTGGCTTTTTGTACTTCCTTTTGTATCACTCTCATTTCTCATCCCAAGTTTTTCCTCAACATCTCTTACTTGATTTCCAAATTCCTGAGCGGGGACCAATTCTTATTTTTCTTGGAGGCTTTCAATGTGGAAGCTTTTTTTTTTTTTTTCTGAGGGTGTGTTTTGATTATCCTTGTTGCTATAATAAATTTTTATGGTCAGAATCTTTTTCTATTGTTTGATCATTTTTCCAGCCTATTATTTTCTTTTTAACTATTTGCTAAAGTGAGACTGTTTCCAGGGTGGAAGGTTCAATGTCCCAAGCTTCAGGGATTCTGTGCAGCTGTTTTTAGAATCGTTCTAGGGCCTTGTGTTCCTTTCTTCCAAGGTGATATGATCCAAGGAGAAATGTGTTTACTATTCTCCTGATTTGTGCTCTGATCTGTGAGTTGAATACAAGCATTCTTTTCTACCCTGGAATTATGAAGAGGCTCCCCACTCTACTGTGGGTATGAGTTCTAGTATACTGGTATTCCTTCTCACCCCGAGACTGTGAGTCAAGACTGTATCTTGGATCTGAGTATGAGCAAAGCAACAGAGTCCTGCCTCAGGGCTAGCAAAGAGACTTCCTTCTGACCAGCTGTCCAACCCCCTGACACTATTGCTGCTGCTGCTGATCCAGTGATTCTAAGGCCTACTCCTGGTTTGCTGGGCTGGGGGTTGTGTTCTCCTCTCATCTTATTGAGACAAATCTTCCCTGCTGACCTTCTAAGTCATCTTTGGTGGCTGTGGCCTGAGAGGTCTGGAAACAGCTGCTGCCACCACTGAGTCAGAGACTCCCAAGGCCTTTTTCTGGTTTCATGGGGCTGGAGTCTTGCTTATATAGCCTACAATGGGGCTGTGCTTTATTCTCACCCTAGTGGGACAGACTTTCCCTGCTGACCTTCTAAATGTCTGAAACCAGAAAATTGTTTCACTCCATCTTTTTTGTGGCTTCTGTTTCTCTAAAATTTGTTTAAAGCCATTATTTAAAGGTATTTGAAAAGGTATTTGGAGGAGAGCTCAGGTGAGTGCCTGCTTTTACTCTTCCATCTTGGCTCTTCCTCTTTCTGCTTTCTTAAGTCAAACAATAATGTAGATCCTGATTTGTAGCATTTGCCAATTTTCAAGGTATAAAATGTTCACATTGAACATTTAGTAGTGGCCTTCCAGTTCATTCCAATACAACCCTGTTTTCAGCTCTAAATACTATGAAACATAGGACCTAATTATACTCACAGCCATCACTCTAGTTCATCATTCACCTGGATATCTTTCTAATTGGTCTCTCTGAGTCAAGTTCCACACCTTTCTAATCCATCCTCCACACAACTGCTAAAGTCATTTTCCTAAAGTGCTAGTATGATCATGTTAAATCTACCTATTCAATAAAATCCAGTGGTTTCTTATGGATTGTAAGAATTAATATAAAGTTCTCTGTTTGATATTTAAAACCCTTCACCTTGGTTCCAACTTACCTTTCCAGCCATCACTCTCTTTCACATTCTGTAATCCAATTAATTTGAACATCTAACTATTTCTCATACATGATACTGCAACTTTCCATCTCCGTGACTTTGCCTAGACATTCTCCATGCCTGAAGCATTTTTCCTCCCCCCCACCTCAAAGAATCCCTTGTTTCCTTTAAGATTCTTATCTTTATCAGTAGAATGCTATAGAATATAGGCTTCTTGAGGAGAATGACTTTCACTTCTGTCATTGTAATCCTAGAACCTAGCACAATGCCTGGCATATAGTATTGCTAAGTCTTAATTAGCTGGAATCTTGTGAAATGGTCTCATTATTCAAATTTTAATTGCTTATTTCCATGGTACTGGTATCCAATGCCATATTTTAGGTAATTATAAATTCAAATAGTACAAATTTCAATGTAAGAGACTACTTCATAAAATTCATTATTCCCATTAATTGGGACTATTGTTTGATGGATATAGACTACTACTAAATATCAAATTTTTCCTGAAACTTTTATATCAGTTTGGATATATGTAGTTGAAGTTACTGAGAGTTTAGTAAGTTTGAATCCAGAACTATCATTTTGAGATGAAGCAGTGAACTGCATAGAAGACCTATGTACTGTTGGGAAAAGTCAGAAATATACTACACTCAGGTGACTTCAGAAGTAGAATCACTTAAAGAGAAGCTTGCCCTTTGATTAAATAATTTGGAAATGACATGAAACAAACAACAGAAATATGAGGTACTTTATTCTGGAATGCAAGGGAAATATTAGCTACAGCTAATACAAAATATAGTTCCTTTTGAAGGAATTATGAAGGTGAATGGTGTTGATTGAAAAACTAATTGATTTAATTGAAGCCATGATAGTTACTTGAAATCCATTCAATCCCAAGAAACCATTTGACACTCATCCAAAGTTAATTAATTCAACCTAAGAATGCCCTGAAACTTAATGGAAGAATTGAACCATATGTGAATTCACTGAATCCTATCAAAATAGATTTGATTTAGTAAGCAACTATTGAACCCTAATTAAAAGCCATAGAATCAAAAAAAGATGCTTGAATGGCACCATTATTAAAAATTAGATGTGTTTTTGCTATCCTTATAGTCTTTCATGTTGGAAGAATGAATTGTTAAAGATTCTTTAAAACTTATTATAGAGTACACTGATTATAGATTTATATACAATTCAGACTAATTAGGGAAGTGTTTCCCACACAAAAGGCTCTACTCAAAAGTTAATGCATTTTTTAAAAAAGCAAGAATTTAGGTGTCATTTGAGAAAATGAAAAAGAGAATGAAGGGAAAGGAAGGGAGGAGGAAGGAAGGAAAGAAATGGGTCTTTTAAACATTGCCCAGGAAAAAGTACTTACAAAATGAAGGAGTAACCAGCCACGTAGTAGATGCTGAGTTGAGTTCTTATGAAAAACCAGTCGTTTGGCCACCCTGAGGCAGGGTTGTGCAAGGTGAAAACCCAAGTCTATGTGAATTATCAGTGAATTACGGAAAACTAGAACTTGAAAGAACCAAAAAGATGATCTTGTTCAATGCTTTTACTTTTCATAGGGAGGATGATAAATGACTAGTTCAAGATATTCAAGTTAGGATCAGAGTAGTATTTACTTACTATCAAGGTTTCCTTAGACCAATTCAAAGGTCTTTCCACTGCATGACACTCAATCTACTTTAGCATACAGAGGGAGATTTTAGGAGACAGTGAAAACAGGATTTTGGATGCCATTGTTTGATGTGTAAGGTAGGTTAAGAAGCTAGGATCATTACTCCTGAATGATGATGATGTAGTGAATAAGACCTCAACAAAAAGACCCCCACAAAGATCATGTCTTTGGTAGCCAGGTAGGTCATATGGAGGGCATTTGACAGGAAAGGACTTGAATTACTAATATAATCATTCCAACTCTTTCAGAGAGAAGTTCACAGGAAAAACTTGCTTCAGCAAGGAAATAAAACAGAATAAGAATCCTTCCAAGATAAATCACAGAATGTTCAAGTGGGAAGGGACTTTGCAAAACATCTAGTCCAGGGATTCTTAACTTTTTTGTGTACCATGTACTTCTTTGGTAGTCTGATGAAACTTAAGTCCTCTTTGCAAAATAATGATTTAAGATGCATAAAATATAGTTGATATGAAGGAAACCAAATATATTTATATGCTTTTATCAAAATATGTGTGTTAATTTGTGTACACTATGGATTTAAATTGTATAATCTCTAGGTCCATAATATAGTCCAACTAATATCATAACAAGGATCCTTTCTACAATTTACTGTCCAGCTTTCCTTGAAAACTTCCAAGGAACTTCTATCTCCTAAGGCAATATATTCCATTTTTGAGAGGGACATTGCTAATTCAAACATCTCTCAGTTGTGTGAAAATTTTCTACAACCTTTTGCCAAGTAATCTTGTAAATGCTTCCAGTGATAGAAGAAATGATTACTTAATGAAAAAGTCCATTCCAGTTTTGGATGACTGGTTATCAGAAATTTTTCTGCCCATAGGTTAGTATATGTGTGTTATATATATATATATATTTAACTTCTATTCAAACAATTATTAGGCTTTGTTTAAGGAGAAAAGCTACTTCTTATTGTTCCAGAAAGATGATACTGGCTGTGCCGACACTTACCCATCTTTGGCATCTTCTCATTTTCCCAACCCCTAATTTGGAAAAAAAGTTGAAAAAAGGAATTCCTGAGCTTGCATCCCCTCCCCACTTTTTTTCTAGAATATTAAGCAGAAAGTTGACATGAACTTAAAATTAAAAACGGAATCAGCATGTATATGAGAAAGTGGGCATTGAAAAGGATATGACATTGCAATTGTTTTATTTTCCTTCATCCTACATTTCAGTGCTTTTATTTAATGATACATTACAGAATATTATAGACACATCACGCATAATGTTGCTCAGACCAATGTTACTTAATAATATTAATAGCATATTCTATTCAAACTCTATTTACTATCATTCAACCAATTACTCATTTCTAACATTGTTTTAGTAAATTAGCTTATTCTCTCTAATAGTTTTTCAATTTTAAAAACAAATTAATTTTTTCCCTAAATACTATTTATCTAACGTAGTTTCACAGAACCAATTAATGTTGTTAGGTGGTTATACCTCTGAAACAGTTTTAAGTTATATTATTTCATAATTCAGTGTATCAGAAGATCTATGATTTCACCATAGTGGATACTTTATCAATTACCTAAAAACCTCATGACTTGATGGATAGACTTAATGAGTGGACAAAGAAAATAATCACTAGTCAGCCAATATTCTCTTGATGAGCCTTTTCAAATTGTAGTAGGTAAGCTGCTTATTGTTGGGACTATGCCCTAAATCTTTCCAGTTTGATGGAATCTATTAGGGCTTGTGATATAGTGAGATAGCTTCTGAGAAACCAGAGTCAGCCATCACCATGGCATGGTGAAGTCCCAGGGAAGGACTATAGTAGAGATTGTTTTGTTATTGTAAATAAAAAATTAGTTTTGTCTACCTATAAGACAGATGTGCGATTTCCTTATAGTTTTATTCTTTTCTGTTTTGTTAGAGAAGTTTAAGGCCACAAACTTTTTTTTAAATTAATATTTTATTTTATTTTATTTTATAATAACTTTATATTGACAGAATCCATTCCAGGGTAATTTTTTTTTACATTATCCCTTGCACTCGCTTCTGTTCCGATTTTTCCTCTCCCTCCTTCCACCCCCTCCCCTAGATGGCAAGCAGTCCTATATATGTTAGATATGTTGCAGTATATCCTAGATACAATATATGTTCGCAGAACCGAGCAGTTCTCTTGTTGCACAGGGACCACAAACTTTAATATATGATTATAAGGTCCTTGGGGGAAGGGATTGTTTGCTTTCTTATATTTATGTCCCTTGCTTTTAGTACAATGCCAGAAACATATTAAGTGCTTAATAAATTCTCTATCCACCTATGATTTTCGCCATTGACACTAATTCATCCAAGTATGCGTAGAGGAATAAACAGGAAGGGTTCACATTAGTTTAATACTTTTAAGGTTTTAATTTTTTTTTTTTAATTGTGAAGTAAATAGAGCAGGTATTACTATCCCCATTTCATAGACAAGGAAACTGAAACCCAGAGGGAAAGTGACTTTACAAGATCACAAATTAGTCAATGTCTAAGCTGAAAATTAAACTAAGGTTTCAAGACTCCTTGTTCAACAATTATTCTTATAGACTCAGTAGATACTGGTGAATTTGGGAAGAGAAGTGAAAATAAAAATGAAGCAAGTTGATAAGGCCTTATCTCTAAGTAGGTTTCTATATAGAATAAGGAGATGAGAAGACCTCAATAGAGGGGGGAAAAAAAGCAGTTGATTAGATATCAGGGACTTTTCTTTCCTTTGTTCATTTTATCTCTCCCTATATCGACTCACTGAAGTGTTAATGACTAATTTGAATAGATGTTCAAGGCTTCTACATTCTTAATTTGTACTCTCATTCAATAAGCAAATAATTGAGTGCCTGTGATATACAAGCTGCCATAGTATTATAAATTTAGAGTTGGAAAATACCTTATTCCAATTGCCTCATTTTCTAGATGAGGAAAATGAGGTTCAGGGTAATTAAATGACTTGCCCAAAAATGACACAGGTTTTTAGATGAGATCCAGTACTTTTTATTCAGTACTATGGAAGTTACAAAGCAGTTTGAAACAGAAATTACTCTCCAAGAGCTTATAATGTGATTGAGAAGGTAATAACTTACTGCAAAGAGTGGAAGAGAAAGGAGGAAGGAAGAAAAGGGAAGAGAAAGCTAGAGATGCCTTTAGACTAGTCCGGGAGCCTCCTCATGACAGGGAAATAACCTTGGGATTTTAAAGGCTAAGCTAGAAACATATTAACTCTGGATCAAAGGAGGAGCATCCAAAAAGTAGAAAGTAGCAATATAGATGGGGAAAACAACATGATTGTTTATAAAACCTGCAGCATCATACATAGTGTGAAGCATCACAGATTTGAGGATCAATATAATTGACTGGAAAGTAGGAATGAGAGTAGCAATAACTCCTCCTTCTATCCTGTCACTAAGAAATGTTCATTGTTTGAGTCCACCTGCAAAGACAGTTTAGCAATAGTGAACCAGGTTACTTTGAATAAAAGACCCAGTGACCAGGCTACTTTGGATAAAAGAGCAGACTCCCTAGCATTCATCTGCATCCTTCGAGAATAACAGATTTCTTTGACACAGGAGCAAAGCAGTGATTAGCAAGAAATCTAAATTTCTGAACTTAGCTCAGAGCCAGTGATTTATATAGGAAAGCTGAATTTCCAAATTTAACTCAGACGAATTAAAAATGATTTGGACAGTTGCAAAAACGTCAACAATGATACAGAATGGAATCAATGTCAAAATAGAATCAATTTGATTTTCTCAGCTTTCACATCATGTGAGGAATCTGGAAAAGAGAAGATGGGGAAAAAAGAAAACTGGGGAGTCAAAATAGCCAACTTTAAAGCATTTGAAGGGAGGACACAGAACCTGAAGCTAAATTTGGGAATTATAAAGAGGTAGTTTTAGTTTCAACATCAGGAAGAACTCTCAATTCGAGTATTCCAAAAGCAGAATGGTCTATCTCAAGAGATGTTGGATTTCCCCTCCTCCTTAGTGGTCCTTCAGTAAGGGCTAGGTAATCACTTAGCAGTAACTTTTGGGAATAAGTTGGGCTAGGTGACAAACTAAATCCTAAATTCTGTGATTCTGTGAGGGGACAGAAATCAATGACTGTTGTAGGAGTCCGGCAGATGGTCTGTCATGATAAATTTTTCCTGAGTAGGCATCCAAGACTTAAGCTGTGTTCCAAAGGATGAGTAGGATTCTTCAAGGTGCAGAGGAGGAAGGCAGGCATTCTATGCAAGGAGAATGTCAAGGGGGAGGCAGGAATGCATACAGCATATTCTAGTTCAGTCTAGAGAGTTTGTGTAGGGAAGTTGTGGGAGTGAAATGTGTTGTCCTTGGCATTTTTCACAAGCCTCAGCTTTTTCTGAGTCTTAACCTTGCTGACATTATTCTTTGAGGTCTGTGTCTCCCATTTCTATTTGTCCTTGGTGATCTATCCTTCCTTTCAGTTTGTTGTACTTTTCCTTTTAAGATCTGAGCTCAGCAAGGACACCACACTGTTCTCTTTGGTTGTTGCTGTCTCTTTTTTCCCATTCATGAGTTTATTTTTAGAATTTGTTTATGAAAGCTTGTCATCTCCCATGAGCCATCTTCCCTTTTGGAGTCTCAGGCCAGGGGTAATGCTGTAGTGTCTCTGAGTGTTTCAAAATTGGCTTTCTAGGGTTCATGTCTGATCTGGCTCAGGATCCCTATTTGATTTTCAATCACTTCTCCTCATGGAGATTTTCCTTCACCAACCAACTCATCTTGGTTAAAACTACTCTGGTCTGATAACTTCAGATAAATCAACGAGGCATGTGAAAAACTAAAGGCTAAGGATTCATCAGGGATTTACATATGCCTTACTGTTACTTGGAACATCTTTCAATGAGCCTTCTGGTATCTGCAGAAACTAAAAAAACTTCCATGAATCTGAGACCTCATCAATGTAGGTACTTCTTCTATTGATACCACTGTAAATACCTTCTAGTTTGCCATCCTGTGTCTTCTAATAGTAAAAAAATAGTAGCAGCCAACATTTATATAATACTTATTTAACCAAGTACCATGCTAAGTACTTTACAATTATTATTTCATTTGATCCTTATAATAATAATAACCAATATAATAACCTTATAATAGGTGCTATTAGTATCCTTATTTTATAGAAGAGGAACCTGAGGCAAATAGGAGTTAAGCGAGTTGCTCAGAATCACATATCTATTAAGTGTCTGAAACTGAATTTGAATTCAGATTTTCCTGACTCCAAGTCAGGTGCTCTATCCACTGTGCAGCCCCAGAAGTTCATCACAGGGAGCCTATCCAATGTCTTAGAAAACTTTTCCAAAACAAAATACTTGCGGATATTTATAATATCTTGGAAGTTATTATGTTGCTTCTTCTGAAGATACAATCCAATGACAGTCAAAATAGTTGATTGGGTAATCCTCATAGACAGCCCTGAGTAAATTAAATAAATAACATACAAAATATTTTGTTATACCAAAGATTTTTACATCAGGTGAAAATAAATGAACAGTTTGTATCTCTATAATCTTTCTCAATAAATAAAGTATAATGAGGGTTTATGGATGGGAGGGGCAGAGAGGGGAAAGTAAGTTGATTTCCAAAGAAACAAAAGAAAAGCTATTAGGGCTTTGATGGAAGTGGATTTCTTTGACAAAGAGACCTAACTGAGTTTCAATTGATAAATGACGGACAGAAGCAGCTAAACCCAAAGAAAGAACACTGGCAAACGAATGTGAACTATCTGCATTTTTGTTTTTCTTCCCGGGTTATTTATACCTTCTGAATCCAATTCTCCCTGTGCAACAAGAGAACTGTTCGGTTCTGCAAATATATATTGTATCTAGGATATACTGCAACATATCTAACATATATAGGACTGCTTGCCATCTAGGGGAGGGGGTGAAGGGAGGGAGGGGAAAAATCAGAACAGAAACGAGTGCAAGGGATAATGTTGTAAAAAAAAAAATTACCTGGCATGGATTCTGTCAATATAAAGTAATTATTAAATAAAAATTAAAAGAAAAGAAAAGAAAAGCTATTAGGGCTTCTCGTAATAAGAAGCAAAATAATTAAAGATTGGACAAGTTTATGCATTTGAAGTTAGTATTTGGGAGAGTCCTTATCACTGTGCCAATGAAATAATATCTTTTTTTTTTTGAGAAGAGATAGACAATATCATGGGAATGTTGACTCCTAGAATATCTGAATAGGAAATAAATTACTAGGGCAACCACAAAGGCTAATCACTGGAAACCACTAGGTCCCAGCATATTGTGCAACTTGGGATACAAAAAAAGTTCATCACAACACATGGAGTGGATAAAAAATGATTAGTGAATTTAACTGCCCAAGTTAGATTTGTCTTCTTAGAAACCATGTAATACAGCAACAACAAAATTGTGTGATGATCAACTGTGAGAAATTTGGCTTTTTGCAGCAGTGAGATGAGTCAGGCCAATTCCAATGGACTTGTGATGGAAAGAGGCATCTGCATCCAGAAAGAGGAACATGGGGACTGAATATAGGACAAAACATAGTATTTTCACCATATTTTTGTTTATTGTTGTTTGCTTGCTTATTTTTTTCTTTCTTATTTTCCCCTTCTTTTGATCTGATTTTTCTTGTGCAGCATGATAAAGGTGAAAATATGTTTAGAAAAATCGTTTAACCTATATTGGGTTACTTGTTGTCTAGAGGAGGTGGGGAGGGAAGGAAAGAGGAAGAAAAATTGTAACAAGAGGTTTTTTGCAAGGGAAATGTTGACAATTATTTTTGTATGTATTTTGAAAAATTAAAAAAAAACCCTAGTATTTAAAAAAGAAACTATGTGATAAGGTCAAAAAGCATGATTTGGAATCAAACAACCTATGTAGAAATTCTAGCTTTGTCACAACCTGAGTGAATTTGAACAAGTTACCTCACTTTCCTCTTTTGTCAAATGAGAGAGTTTGATTACATAACTTCTAATCTAGGGTCCTTTGTGACATCTACAAACAACTGTACTTTGAATACAGTGTAGAAGCTGATGACATTTCTTTACCATCCCCAAACTAGTGACCATCATTTTGGAGAGAAGAAATTTTGCACTGAAGCCAGTGTGCCAAAATGGTAATTCCATAAGGGAGGGGGAGAGGAACAATTAGAACAGAAATGATATTATGAAATTCTGCAGTTATTCTTTTCCTCTGAGCATTGAGAAATTGGATAAAATTTCCTGCCAAGTTTTTTTTTTTTCCATTTTCCCCCCAGTTGGAATCTACAACAAAAACATGGCAGATTCACTTGAAATAATTCTCTTCTGTAAATTGTTTCAATGCCTGGAAGTCATTGAGGATTCACTCTCTGCAGTCTAGTCCTAGCCCTGTCATTTACTCGTCAAGTGACTTTGGGAAAATCTGCTGACCTATTGTTCCTCTTTCACCATCTGTAAGTACTTACCATCAACCTTTTTATGAAGATAGGCTTCTTGAAAGAAAAACTCCTTTGGAATAATAGTTATTGTCTATAAAGTGAATATATTTCAGTTAGCAGAAATATCCCTGCAGTTCTTGAGTACTGATAGACTAGAGAGGTATTGTAGAAGGAAATTCAGAAGAAAAAATTATTTTTTTTTTGTTTTTTCATTGTAGGCTGTAATCTGAACTTATCCCTTCACTCTTAAGGGAATAGACTAACTATTGATTTATTGACTCTAAAAAGAATTTATATTTGGGGACCAGACTTGTCTTGTCACTAATATGTTATTCAATACCAGTGGACATATATTGCCTATTATATGCACAGTGCTGTGTAAGATAGTGGGTTGGAATAATGACTGAACTAATGATTATATTGCTATGGATAATTTTCAAGAAAGAAACTCCCTTTACCAGTATAGGTTGGTACCTTCTTTATAATTCGTATAGAAAGTTTGGACTTGGAGTTTAAGTGACTTGTGATTATGCAGTTAGGGTGGTGGATGCTACAGAAATATTTCTGGATGGTCACTGTTAAGGTGTATACTTGGGTACAATGGGAATAAAAACGAGATGATAGATATGATTGTGATTTAGGAAATAGAAACAATTAGAAAAAAATGATCAGATATAAAGAGATGGATCATACTAAAACAGGAAAAGTTGAAGATAAAACCAAAGTTTCCAGTGGAATGTTTCTTGAAGACTTGCTTTCATTTTGTTTTTGTATTATTCAGTATCAGTATCATTCTTCTGGTATGTAAATATGAGTCAAGGAATATTGCTTCTCTAGAGAAATAAAGTTTAGTGTCACTTAAAGGGCATTAGAAAAGGGCATAGTAAATGTGAACAGGTTGTAATATATTAAAAATAAGGAATTGTGAATGAGAAATGGTAGAAAGTAGTGATGTCAAATTCAAATAGAAATAAGGACTGCTAATATGTATTTAAGAATCCTTGTGGGCATCATTTTTTAAAAATTAAAAAATATATATATTTTGGTAATATATGTATATTCATTTTTTACATATTTCCATATGAGTCATGCTAGGAGAAGAAATCAGAACAAAAGGGGAAAACCATGAGAAAAAAAAACAGAAGGAAAAAAAAGGTGAAAATAATCTCTGTAGTTCTCTTTCTGGATGTGGATGGTGTCTTTCACCCAAAGATTATTGGTATTGCCTTGGATCACTGAATTGCCTAGAAAAATCAAATCTATCATAGTTGATCTTCCCATAATCGTCTTGTTGTCTTGTGCTAAGATATAGAGTCGAGTTTAGAAATATTAATTTTCAATTGGAGAATTTATTAAAGTTGACTTTGGCCATACAAGATTCGTATCCAAAGCACATGGCCCAGAACAAAAGGACATAGGGCCTTTTATAGGGTCTAAAGAAATCAGCCTGCTTCCTTATCTGCCATATTTGCAACTTTTTATTAAGGGAATTAAGGGAATATAAGGGAAACATTACATTTTATTTTATATTATTTTATTGTATTTTTATTTTTTTGTTAAATATTTCCTAATTACATCTTAAGGGAACTGTTAAGGGAATATTAACTGTTTGTTAATATCAAAGCTAGGAGCAGGGAGACAGAAGTCTTGCATAAGATTTCTGTTCTTAATATTATGTAGGAGGGAAAGAGACAAGGGTCTTTTAAGAGTGCAAAAAAGGGTTTGTGATTGCTGGGTCATTTAAAGTTCTCAAATCCAGTTTTCCTGGGAGTTTGGGGCTATGGTTGTAACAATTGCTATGTACAGTCTTTTCCTGATTCTGCTTGTTTCACTCAGCATGAGTTCATGCAAATCTTTCCAGGTATTTCTAAAATCAGACTATTTTCTATAGAATAATAATATTCCATTATTTTTATATACTATAACTTATTCAGCCATTCTCCAACTGATGGGTAGCTATTCATTTTCCAATTCTTTACTACCAGAAAAAAGAGCTATTATAAACCTTTTTGTATATAAGGGTATTTTTCCCTCTTTGATGATTTCTTTATGATACAGACCCAGTAGTGAGACTGCTGGATCAAAGTGTATGCACAGTTTTATAGCCCTTTGGGTATAGTTCCAAATTACTCTCCAAAATGGTTGGATCAATTCACAACTCCACCAACAAAGCATCAGTGTCTTTGGGGCAAGATTTTGACTTATTTTTAAAATGTAACATTACATTTTATTTTATTTTATTTTTATTTTTTTGTTAAATATTTCCTAATTACATCTTAATCTGGTTCTGCCCTCATGAAATTGTTGTGTATATGTAGCCCAGGCCAGGTATTTGACATATCTTATATAAAGAATATGATCAAATAAATGAATGACTAAAATAGAAGATGGACCAGTCACATAAGAAAAACAAAGGTTAACCAGAGCACTTCCTGCCAATTCTTTAAGTAACCTTACAATGTCAAGAGAAATCAAAGAAGCTCCCTCACACTTATATATGAATATAAATAAGGGTACAGGAGATTGGCAGGCAGGAATTGGTTTAGACCATTGATTAGACCATTCAATACATTGATGAATACATTCAAAGTATCTTAGAACTCCTAGAACGGTGCTTTGCACTTATGATGCTGTTGGTAAATAACGAATTGTGTGGAAATATTAGTAAATGGTTGTGCTTTTAGTAAGTACAAAGAAGTTAGAAGGAGGGACAGCTTTTCTGGGAAATAATTTTTTTCTAAACTTTCTAAAATTATATATATATATATTTACTAATAGTCCATAAACATTTCCTACATTTTTTGGTGCCACGAAGCATACCCTTTACTCTAAAGCTGCCCTAACTTTGGGGGGAAGGAAGGGTGGGGATTGTTTGTTTTTCTACCAGCAAGTCTACATGTTAATTCACAGACTCTGCCTTCAAGAATCAAGGTGCCTTTTCTCTTTGCTTCCCAGATTCCTCAACTCCTTGTGTGAAGGAGACTAGAAAGTTTCCTTTGTCTTACTTAAATCTTCAACTATTATCTGATTACATTTCATCAACTTTTTAGGCGATTAAAAATGATTCATTATAAAACTGTATAGAAGAACCTCCAATGAGGGGCAGAAGTGGAGGAAGAAAGAGGACCTGATGAAAATGCTAAACCTGATAAAAATGCTAACAGTTCATGTATGTAGAAAAAGCACTGAATTTGGCATTACAAGAGTTGGTTTTGAACCCCAGTTCTGGCAGTGATGAGTTGTCTCTGTCACTATTAGCAAGTCAACTAACTTTCTGAAAGTCAATTTCTTCATCTGTAAATTATAAAGTGAATTAATTAGATGATTTCTAAGGTCTCTTTCATTTTTAATTTTTATGTTCCAATTACTTAACCTTTCCCAGTCTCAGTTTCCTTATCTGTAAATTGAGGGATACTAATAGTACTTATTCACAAATTTCACATGAACAAATGTGAATATGACCAAATGAGATAATCTATGAAAAGTACTTTACAACTAATTTACTTGTTTTTTTCAGTCCTGTTTGATGCTTCATGACTCTATTTGGAGTTTTCTCGGCAAAGATACTGGAGTGGGTTTGCCATGTCCTTTTCCAGCTCATTTTACAGACAAAGAAACTGAGGTAAACAGGGTAAAATGATTTGCTCAGCCCTGGCTAGTAAGTATCTGAGATAAGATTTTTGCAAATGGCCATTTAATTTTATTGTTATAGTATTTTGTTTTCTATCCTTAGCACCCTCTGTTCTAAAACTTATCAGACTGGGTCTTGAGGTTAATTTTCATATTAATAGAAGTATTGATATTAATAGATTCTGGTTTCATGACTATTAAATTGGTTGTCAGGAGTTTCCCTTTTCAATTTTTCAGAATCTCCTTTCTTACCCCTTAGTATGACATATGTTAAACTAGTGTTAAGTGGTTGTTGTTCTGCTTTTTTTCTTTTCAGCTGAGTCATTTTGGCAATCCATTGGTAAAGGCTTGGAAAAACCCATCTTCCTTCTTTGACCCTGCCTCCAATAATAAAGTCAAGCAAAAACTATTTCTTATTTGACCCACAAAGTTACCATCTTTCAAGTTTTGTCCTCTCCCATCTTATCTTTTTCTGTCAGACTGCACATTTTGACCCATTTTTCTGTGGTTACCTGTCTCTGAAACATATTCTCTCACTTAAATCTTTTGGCCAGTTTGACTTATCATCCACTATTTAACTTATTTCATGCAGAATATGGTTTGGCCAGGACCGGAGCCCCCTGATTCTACTTTGCCATGTCTGTTTTCCCCATGGCGGTTTTGCTCTTTTATTATGAACAAGTGTTTCCAGATGGCCTGGTTCTATTGGTTAAGCTAAGCTGATAGATACAACTGAAGATCTTCAGGAAGAAATTTTCTTTTGCTCTCAGTTGGGTACCTATTAGCCCCTAATCTCAGGATCATAAAAAATCAATTCCATTTAAAAACTCTACAAGCAGAGCTTCACTAACAGCATATAGAAACCATCTAATAGAAATCCATACCATCTAAATCAATATGTTCTCACCCTTCACCCATAATGGCCTGAACAAGGCCATTCCATCAAAGGTATACAGTCCATGATTGTTCCTACAGTTTTACAAGGTTTTAATATCATTTTGCAAATAAAAAAGAATAGATTGATGTTTTCCTTGTACTATAGAAAGGTAGCCCCATATTACTTCGCTTTTTTCTCTGTTACTTACTATCTTTATGACTTTGGACTAGTGATTTTATTTATTTACCCTTCAATTTCTTTCAGTATAAAAGAGTTGTGCTAGATTATTTCTCAGGTTTCTTTCCTATAGTCCTTTTCCCTTTTGAATATTAGAAAGTAAAGGAAGTCTTGCATTCAAACTGGCCTAGCTTTACATAGCTCCCTTTGAATTCTGAAGTTTCCTACTAAGAAGTATATGCTTTGAACAGAATTTTAACATAGATCTGAAACCTAGATACATATCATAAAATGCAGAGTCTGTTGGAATCATAAAGGAAAAAATCTCTTTAAAAATAAATAGTATTGATATATTTTAATTTTATATTAACTACATCTCCCATTTTATCTTTTCCTAACCCTCTTTCATAACTGTTGTTATTCAATTGAGTTCAACTCTTCACAATCCCATTTGGCATTTTCTTGGCAAACCTATTGGAGTAGTTTGCCATTTTCATCTCCAATTTGTTTTACAGATAAGGAAACTGAGGCAAATAGAATTAAGTGACTTGCCCAGCTAGTAAATGTCTGAGACAGGATTTGAACTTTGGGAAAAAAAAATCTTCCTGACTTCAGTACTGGCACTCTAATCACTGTCCCACCATGTCTTAGAATAAAAACTTTTAAAAGAGGAGCGGGGGTAGTTCAGTAATATTAACTACTTTGTCAAAAGAATCTAACATTATATCAAGTCTCAATTAATGATAATGATTATCTGAGGGATCCTGGGCAAGTCACTTTAACTCTATTTGTTCAGGTTCGTGATCTATAAAATGAATTTTGAGAAAGAAATGGTAAACCACTCCAGTATCTATACTGAGAAAACCCAAGATGGGATTGTGAAGAGTTGAACTTGACTGAAAGTCCAATTCACACCATTTGAAGTATAATTATATGTAAAATATGATAATTACATGTAAATATATATATATGTGTGTATATATATATATATATACATATATATATATATAATATGTGAAAATTATGTTGTGTAAATTTGAATAATCTGTCCACTTCAGGATTCATTATTCACATCAACCTAGCTGTATGACTCCTTACCACCTCTTCAAAGGAGGATCTTCTGGGGTCAAGATTTTTCGTTATTATTTAAAAGTGAGGAAGTTCTAATTGCTTCATTCTTATTGTTGTTCTTTCCATTGTTGTATTCTTTTGTGTATATCCTTTCTCTTTTGACCTTATTTCCCTTCAAATAAGTTCATATAAACAATAGCTTTCTAAATGATATTTCTAAGAAGGCTTCTCTTTCCTCCCTTTTTTGCAGAGGTAGAAACCAAGGGTATTGAACAGTGCATATTTTGCCATGCTTGGTTGATGTGTTGATTGGTTTTGAGAAAATGCTTTTATTCCTCTTTCAACTTTCTTTATTCATTTATCTATTCATTTGTTTATGTATATTTATTGTAAAGAATGATTCTGACTAGGGCAGAAAGATGATATTTATCTGGAAATGTATATGACAGAAAATTTTTTTTAAAAATTCAAAATAAAAGCATACTTAGTAGATAGGTCTCCTTGTATAAAGCAATGAGTTGTGGTTAATGAATGGAAATGTAAATACTGCATGTCATTAAATATGACATTTTCTGCCTGGGAATTTCTAGTCACATAACCTTTTTCAGCCTTAGTTTTCTTATCTGCAAACTTGGGATAGTAATACCTACTTTCCAGGTTTGTTTTTAAAATAAAATGAGATCATATATTTAACGTGCTTTGTAAACCTTACAAAACTGAGTGACTCAGTCATCCATATTTTTTAGGGAGGGAGGAAGAGGCAGATTGCTCAAGATATTTAATAGCTCTTGATAAAAATTAAATAGAGGCTAGTTTTAATTTCATCAAATTCCAGATTCATGCTTTTATTTGTCTATAGTTCCGGATATGCAGTAGAATCAGGGCAAGAAAAGTACTTCAGAAAAAATACCAGCATTTCCATGTATTCTAGGCTTGCATATTTCAGAGGGAATAGAAGGGAAGTGGCTTGGATAGCTCACAATACTTCATTTAGAGGGTTCTTAAAGGGCTACCTTTTAACTCCCAGCCGGGCACAATATCCACTCACTCTCTATGGCAACCATGGAAAGTGGAACATCTTCAGTAAACAGAGCATAGTCCAAACCATAGTTACATTCAAATCCACATTTTTAGAAGTGAAACAAGGAGGTTTTTGAAGATACTTGATTTGAAAAATTAAGATAAAATGATTTGAAAATTTGGAAAATAGACCCCAAATCCAGGAGGAGCTCCCAAATACTTGAATTTCCTGATGCTATGTTTTCATTCACAAGAAAGATGCAAGCATTCTAATCAAGTCAGTTGCAGCCCTGAAATTAATGTTGGAAAAATTAAATATGTATTTATATACATACAATATGTATATGTAATATAAATTAAATACATATTACATACATATATATGTATATATATACCATGACATGTATATAAAACACATATTTCACATGTGTGTCATATATTTATATATTATATGTTTTACAAAATCAGTGATTTAATTGGTGTTGAGAATTCTTGATCAAGAAAATTTCTTTACTAGAAGGTGGGATAGGATATGAAAAGATTAAATAACTGACTTGTCTAAGATTAAATTATAATCCCTTGCACTCACTTCTGTTCTGATTTTTCCCCTTCCTCCCTCCACACCCTCCCCCAGATGGCAAGCAGTCCTTTACATGCTGAATAGGTTACAGTATATCCTAGATACAATATATGTGTGTAGAACCGAACAGTTTTCTTGTTGCACAGGGAGAATTGAATTCAGAAGATTAAAATAACCCGGGAAGAAAAACAAAAATGCAAGCAGTTTATATTCATTTCCCAGTGTTCTTTCTTTGGGTGTAGCTGCTTCTGTCCATCCTTGATCAATTGAAACTGAATTAACTCTCTTTATCGAAGAGATCCACTTCCATCAGAATGCATCCTCAAACAGTATCTTTGTTGGGGTATATAATGATCTCCTGGTTCTGCTCATTTCACTTAGCATCAGTTCATGTAAGTCTCACCAGTAAGGAGGCTATATTTCAACAGAGGTTATATTCTAATACACACCTAAATTGATTTATATAAAATTGACATGTAAAATATTTATACACTAAGTACAAATTAACTTGTGTAATGTGTTAATGAGGGTAACAGGAGTTTGAGGAATCAAGAAGAGTTTTCTCTCTAATAAGGGGAGGAAGGAGATATTTATTTGGAAATGAAGATGACATAGAAAGAAAAAATTTAAAATAAGACTTAGAATTTATTGTATATACATCATTGTATATAGCAATGAGACAGAAAATGGTATTTAAGTTGCAGTTAGAAAGAAACAAATTATTCTAAGACAGAAATAATAAGTGGAGGGTGGGATGAATTTCAGATATTGGAGAAAACCATAATATGTATGAAGTGAGACTTAAATATAGGTCTTCTTGATTTGGTTGCCAATTCTTTATCCATTACACTATGTGACCCCTCAATAATAAAAATCATTCTCATTTCTATAGCTTGTTGAGATTTAGAAAACACTTTCTCATAACAACTCTCTGAGGAAATTAGTGAAAATATCACCCTCATTTTATAGATGAAGAAATTGAGTATCAGAGAAATTAATTGATTTGCCTGATGTGATGGCACACCATTAAATGGCAGAGGTGGAATTTGAACTCAGATTTCCAGGATTATTTTTTTCCAGAATACTCACTCTATCTGCATTAGCCCAATGGACATAGAACAGGTCTATTGGAATGAAGAATGGTTTTAATCTAGAGGTCAATTTTCTTGATAATCTGTCTAGTAAACTGTTTTCCATGTCTTTGAGTGTGGAGAAGATAACACTGTGCTACCAGCTCTGTAAACTCATCTAATGTTTTTTTTTTTTCTCATGGGAATTACATTAGCCAGGTCTTTAGAAGTCATCTTGCCTAATGCAGTGACATATATTTAATCAAGTATGTGGCTTTTTTTTTTTTTTTGATTTTACATTCTAATTCTACATGTTTTAGAAATCATTTTTGTATTTAAAATTGTAATCGTTTCCACAGCAGGTTAAATAACCTTATCTCCTACACAATAAGGACCTTAGGATATTAGACTTGTTGGAATATTTTTATTAAGTTATTTATTTTTAAATAAGATGTGTGATTTCATCTCTTTAGGGCATTCCAGGTAAGGAATTTCTTTAAACAACCCAAATTTTCAGTTTCTCTGCAAATTAAACAATAAGGATTATAAAGTGCTTTGAAAGCCTTGGACTCCTATATAAATTCTGGCTACTATTTTTGTTTTTATTATTGTTGTTGAATTTTGAGTGTTGCTGGCAGACACTCAAGGTCAACAAACACTGGTAGTGGTTAAGAGGGTCACACAACCAATATATATTGTACGTTGTACTTGAACCTAGAACTTTCTATGTCCATGACCAGCCATTATATTGCATAGCCTCTCACCAAATTCAATGTCCTCATTTTACAGATCAAGAGAACCAAAACTTAAGAACTGAAGCTTTTAGAAGTTCATCTAGCTAATTAGTGATAGTCAGGATTTGAATCCAGGACTTCTGATTGAATACTCTGCTGTATACCACACTATATTTTAATCTCTGTCTTTGTTGGGTGTGTATTTTGAAACAATTTCCAATTTTCCCAGCAGTTTTTGTCAAATAATGAGTTCTTATCCCCAAAGCTGGGGTCTTTGGGTTTCTCAAACACTAGATTACTATAGTCATTGACTATTTTGTTCTGTGAACTTAACCTATTCCACTGATCAACTACTATATATATATATATTATAGTTTTAGGTCTGGCATGAAACAATTAATTTACAAAAGTGAATGTTTCATTCTTGTATCATTATGAAAAAAAAATGTGATATACATTCCTTGTTTTTCTAGAGAGGTAGTGCATAGTACATGTGGAGTGAAACATATATTTTCAGATCTTCCTAATAGGTTGATTAGGTTTTTTTCCCTGATTGTATTTATTTATTACAAGGGAAGTAAAGAAGTCATTGGGAGATAACAATAGTTTCAAAAAAAGAAAAGAATGTAAATAAATAAAACATTAAAAATAGCAAAAATGGCTTTTCCTTCAAACAATCTTAGGTCACCTAATCCCTATCTTCTGGGTAATTTTTTCATTTACTAACTCATAATAACTAATCATAGCCTCCTTTAATGGATGGATTTGCTTCTG
Source organism: Antechinus flavipes (assembly GCF_016432865.1). Taxonomy (NCBI): domain Eukaryota; kingdom Metazoa; phylum Chordata; class Mammalia; order Dasyuromorphia; family Dasyuridae; genus Antechinus; species Antechinus flavipes. The sequence continues at coordinate 150,896,693 of NC_067400.1, read as the reverse complement.
TGTACAGTTGAGCCTAGTAAATGGCCTGTTTATTCTAGTTGAGTTCCTATATTCTGCCTTTCCTGAAAAGAAAAAAAATAGACAGAGGTAAAAAAAAAAAAAATCATTTAAGGTGTTTTATGTCCTAGGATGACTGGAAAGAAGCCCTAAAAGATGTCTATCTTTTAGGTTGTTAACTGAAAGGAGATACAATACTTGCCTTTCTTTTTGAGCTTATACAAAAGCTTTCATTGATCTAACTACTTTCCCAGAAAATATGCCTTAGGCTGAACTCTGGAGAAGACCTCAGATAGACAGTAAACTCCTTGAGGGATTGTCTGCTCTTTAAAATATACCTTGAATGCCTCCTGTGTAAGGTGAAGCCTATAGAGAAGGTGTTAACAGGCCCTTGGCTAAACTGACTTCCTGCTCTCCCCTCACATCCTAATATATAATGTTGAATTCCTGCCTTCATTTTCCCTACAAGGAGCCATTTAGGTTCACTTATTTTAAATTATATTTAAGTACAATGCATCTTGTGTAATTCACTTACTACCTTTTTCTAATTTCTTGCTAGAATAAATATAAGGCTAGTCCAAAACATGTATAAATAAGATATATAAATTTCCTTGTCATTCAGTTTCCAACAGCAGCTGGAAAATATATATTGTACATACCACATATTTTGAATTCTAGATCTGTGGTTTTCAGTTACATTGAGAACTCTTATGGTGGAAACTCTCTCCTCCCTTGTAAATAGGCACTTTTTTTTTTTTATGACTTATAGACTTAGAGAGGTATCTAAGACACGGAGAAGTTAAATAACTAGCTGAAGTTCCACTAAGCTCTGTTAAGGATAGAAGTAAAATGGTCCCATTGAAACCCAAGAAAAGTGAAGAACTAGTCCAATAAAATAGTCCAATGAATCCTCAATGAGTCCAAGATTCCTGGGACAGATAAATTATCTTCTGAGTTACTGATAGAACTTGTCCATGTTATGACTTTTAGGATTTATAGATTTTTACATAGATTTATTATAGATAATTAATAATAGATTATTATTATAGATTATTAATATAGATCATTATAGATTTTAATCAGCAGCAGAGGCCTCTACGAAGGAAATTCTAAGCCATCTCAGGCTTCAGTCTTTGGGGATGTTGGGGATAGTTGATAGCCTGCTGCAAAGGGGATTCTAAGCTATCTCACCTATTAAGAATTAGCATTTCATGGAATTTTTTGGGGGGGATAGAAGGAGATATACTTTAATACTAGGAGGAAGTATTTTAATGGAGAGGATTTTCTTGGAGTGGGACATTCCCACATTCTCCTTCCCCAAAACTATCTTAGAATGATGCTTTGGGGAAGTATGATATTGGCCTAGGTCCCAGGAAACTCCCAAGGACCCTATCACTACTGTATTCTTCCTTGACCACTGAAGTCTCAGCCAAAGTTTTGGAAACATAGAGCCATCCTAGCTAAACATTGACCTCAACTTAAATTGTTGTCTTTTGACCAGTTATTTACTGGTCACCAAAGGTAGGATTTCTCTCAGAAGTCCTTGTCTTAATTTAAGCCATAAAGTTCATATAAATCCCTGTTTAATTTTCTAATGGTTAAACTACCCCTAATCAGGATCTCTTTTGAGGTTACTCTTTTATCGTGTTATCAAAGGCTTTGGGGTTTGAAAATTCTCTAGTTCCTTAATTCCAAAATCCTTCCTTGTTCTCCCATCAAATAAACTGAAAAATAAAGAGAAGTCACAAAAATAAATCTCAGTCTGTGGCAAAGCCTTTGTCTTCTCCCTACTTGACAAATCCAGCCCCAGACACTTACTAGTTGTATGATCCTAGGCAAGTTATTTTCCTCAAGTATAAAATGAGTTAGAGAAAGAAATTTTAGTATTTTTGTAGAAAAATCCTCAAATGGGGTCACAAATGGAGTCAGATATAACTGAACAACAATAATTATAATTCTATTTTTTCCTACATATCTATATACAAATATACCAAAATTTCAGATCAATTACCATGTAGCAGTTACTCTGCATTCATCTTGCATTTGTGAGGTTCAGTTCAACAAGAGCTTACTATGTGCACTTGTCTAGGTGAGACAACTAGGTAGCTTGATGGATAGAGCATCAGGCTTGGAGATATGAGCTCAATTATTTACTAGTTGTGTGATCCTGGGCAAGTCACTTAATCTTGGTTATCTCAGTTTCCTCATCTGTAAAATGAATTAGAGAGGGAAATGGGAAACCACTCTATTATCTTTGTTGAGAAAAGTTCAGACAAGGTTATGAAGAGTTTGAAAAAAACAACAATATATACCAGATACTTTGCTAAGTGTATCTACATAACTGTGTATTTTTTTTTGGGAGGGGTCATGTGTTTATTTTAACTTGAGTGTAATTTGAATTTATAAAGATGAATTGTCCTGTCTCCAGGAATGTGTTACTTGTCTGGTATAAAGTAAGCACTATAATAAGCATTAATAAGTGCTTGTTGATTCAATAAATCCCTTGGGCACTCTGCTATAGACCTGCTTTCAAACTGACAAACAGTAATTCATGTCTATTGTTTGAATCTGGCAATATAACCACTTTGTAATACATCTAATTGTATTGTGATTTAGCATCTCTCTCTTTCTCCATCTCTGTCTCTCCCACATAAATAGGATAAAATATTTTATGAAGTGATTTCTTAAACTCCAAATCAATGCTACTACGTCACCCTCTTTAAATACCAGTCAAGTATCCCCCAAAGAAATTTTTAAAATCCAAAAAATGAGATTAATGTGACATGACTTTTTCTTGATGAAACCATCTTAGCTCATTGTGATCATAGCTTCCTTTTAAAGATGTTCAGTCATCATCCCTTTAATGATGCACTTTGAAATTCTGTCAGGAATGTAAGTTAAGTTCACTGTTCTATGTTTTGCACACTCCATTCTCTTTCCTTTTTGAAAATAGGGACATTTGCCCTTCTCTAGCCCCTAAGGAGGCAATAACTGAAATTTATTGAGCCAGTAAAAGAACTCTCTGAACTATATCAAAACACAAGGTGCAAATGATTGTCATATACAGTAATGACATGGTAAACTGCAACAGTGACTTCCTATCATGAGGTGCAGAAGAATTCATTGAAGATGGAGGAACTGGGGGAAAAATGATTGATTTGGTAATAAAAATCTCAGCATAAAGTTTCCTGTGGGAAGAATAAGCAAAATATTTAAAGCATTACAAAGATAATGCCATGGGGAATTTCAAACTCTTCTTAAATACAGCATATCTTGGCAGAAAACCAAGAAGTGATCTAAAGTTTTTAGAGCTCTAGAGCAAAGCAAGAATAGTCCAAACAGCATAACTGATATACAGGATAACTAACACTACTACTTTGCCATTCTCTCCCTCCCCCATGATCAAACCAAAAGGAGCTGGAGTAATGACTATATTGATGACATATTAAAAATGTCTTAGCAAGTTAAGTTTATAAATAATCCTCTTCCTTTGGAGGGATAGGGGGAAAAGGAAAGAAGTAGAAATAAAAATGCCAACTTTGTTCCTTTCTGGTCTATATAACTAATGTAACAGTTGATAACTATTATTGTTATTATCTAGTCATTTTCAGTTGTATCCAGTTTTTTGTGATCCCATTTGGGGTTTTCTTGGCAAAGATACTGGAGAGGTTTGCCATTTCCTTCTCTGGGTCATTTTACAGTTGAGGAAACTGAGGTAAACAGGGTTATATGACTTGTCCAGGATTACACAATTAATAAGTGCCTGAGGCTGGATTTAAACTCCCGAAGAAGAGTCTTTTTTACTCTGCTGGGGCTCTATCCACTGCCTTCTTGATGACAACTAGAGCATGGCCATTATAGGGACTCCTTGAGCCTTGAGGTTAGTCAGTCAACAAGCATCTATTAATTAAGCTTAATCTGTAAAATTTTGCTTAATAGATACTTGTTGACTGATTAACCTCAAGGCTGGTAACTGTGCAATGCTAGGGATACAAATAATGGCAACATCACTAGTCCTTTAAGAGTTTACATTCTAATGGAGAGACTTTGCATAAATTGTTTAGGAAATTCTAAAGACCAGAAAAAAAGGAAGGTAGAAAAAAGGTAGGAAAAAAAATCAGAAGAAATTACCAACAAGCTAAACAGTTTTAAAAGTAATGTGTTGAATTTATTTATACTTTCAAGGGATTGTATTACTTAAATCTGTTCATAAGAGATTTATAATTTCATATGCAGTTCTCTCATTGCCTTCTGTGCTGGACATGGGAATGCCCCCTTTTTGTTGATTTATAAAGGTTAATATTTTGAAAAAAAAAACCAGGAAGAAACCCCCCCCCCCAATAATTTCAAAAACTGATCTAAGAGGCCAAATTTGGTATGACCCAGAAGAACCCTGACCCTGCTAGAGCTGCAGAAAATGCCATGGTTGCTGCTGTGGCTTCTTGTCACATTGCTGTGGCTGGGAAACTGGTTTTTACCCTCTTGCTCTGCTGTCCTATGAGATCCTTTGTGGCTGGTGAGGAGGTGAAGGTAATGGGAGGGTGTGGATTGGGAAAGGGAAATAAGTTAATTTCTCAGGGATAGGTTTCAGGATCAAAGTCTTTGCCTAGGTCCCTCAAATTACAGAAAAATTCTTCAAGGAGATAGTAAGTTTCACAACGAAACTGAAGGATCTCATGATGAATCAGACCTTCTTTTATTGTGCTTGGAAGAGTTTATTATTATTGTAGGTTTAAAGTATTAGGGTATTATAGATATGACATAGTGAATTCCGGAAAAGAAGACGCCAACCTGGAAATGACCCATGGACCACCCTCAAAGGGATCAGTGGGAATCAACTAGGAAATAATAATTCCTTTGAGACTTGTATGAAAGGATGGAGTCAGAAACTGGGTTTAGAAGCTAAACCACAAAAAGAGACAAATCAGTAGATTTGGACCTTACATAAGGAAAAACTTCCCAACAATCAGAAATACCCAGAGATAGAAGAAACCATTGTAGAAGAGAGTAGATTCCCTATCACTAGAGATATTCAAGTTTTTGAGGTTGTAGAAGAGATTCCTATTTGGCCACGGAATAGACTGAGCCTTCTGAAATACTTGGCAAGTCTGAGATTAATTCTGTATGTTTTATGATGAACTGTGGGAATTCCAATTTAGGTACAGGTGAATTCTAGAAGTCCTTCCAACTCTGAAGACCAGTGAGCAAATTAATTAGTCTCTATCCCGTTTCAATTTTACTTGAATTTCTCTTAAAAAGTCCTCAAGAAGCTCGGGTAGAAGTTGGAAGAAGGGTCCAGGAGCTGTTGAGTTGATCTCAGAAGAGAGAAATCTGATCTGAGCTTTGAGGAAAGAACCACATTAAGATTTGGCTTCCAATCTTGAAAAGGCACTGTACTACTGACCCAGACATAGAGATGTGTTAAGAGCAGGCATGGGATTCTATAAAAACAGTGGAGTTCATAGATTTTTGAACCTGGTGAGAATTTAGAAGTCACAAAGTTCAACCCCATCATTGTACTGGAGGAAGCTGAGGCCCATTGCTTTGCCCAGGGTCATATAGACAGTAACCTTTCGAAGGAATGGAAAGAGCACATTTTTTAAAGTTAAAAATATAGTGCTTTAAAATTTTCAAAGTACTTTATATTTCTAATCTAATTTGAGCCTTATAACAAGCCTAAGAGATTATTTTTCTCATTTTTCAGATGAGGAAATCGAATCTGATAGAGATCCTACGTTTTACCCAGCATCACAGCTAGCCCCGAGGGAGTATCCAAACTTAGATTTTCTTGGTTTCAAGTCTATTGTTCTATCCATTAAGTCACCTAGTTGCCTGGATTCTTGGCTTCCTGTTTGGGTTTTGCTAAATCTGTACTAGCTAAATCATCGGACAAATCACCAAAGCTTTTTGATCCTCAGTTTCCTCATCTATAAAATGGGGATAATAAGACTTGTACTACCTAACTCACATTATTATTGTGAGAAAGTCCTTTGTAAATCTTAAAGCATTTGATAATTGTAGGCTATCATTCTTATTTGATCTAAGAATATTTTTATGCCCATGTAGACATTGCTATCTTGGGTTATGTCCCTCTTTTATTTTATTGTTTCTCCTACTTCTTTAAAAAAGATTTTTAATCCCAAACTGAAGTTCTTTGGAAATGATCCATAATCTGGAGAACTGTGTGAAGAGGATTGAATGATTAGGAAGAAATAGGCAGAATTCCTTAGGAGCAGGATGGTGGAAAAGGGAGAAATAAAGGAGAAGCAAGTTATTAGAGTTCAGTGAAGGGAAGATGGTATCTCAACATTCCCCACCCCCCCAATTTTTCCAAAGAATTAAAAAATCGTAGAATTTCAGAGTTAGTAGGACTTTCAAGAGCCAGCTATCTAGTTCAGCTCTTACCTAAAAAAAAATTGCTTCTCCAATAAAACCTATAAGTGGTCATCTGATCCAGAGTTGTCAAACTGCAAAAATCCCTAAAAATAGTTCTGATCTGATTAAAATGTAATTGAGAAGTGTCTAATAAAATAAATATAATATGACATAGATAATGGTAACTTGTGATTTTCTAAGTTATCATGAACTAGCAGAGATCCCTTCAGAGTGGGGGAATCTACTACCTCTCCAGGCTGGCTATTCCACTTTTGAATAGTTACCATTTTTTTTTGTAAAATTGGCCACTAGTTCCTACTGCCTGAAGGTCATGCAGGTTACATTTTATTTTTCCCCAAGGTACTCTGGTTCCCTTTAGTCAGGGATGGGAAACCTTTTTTTTCTGCCAGTGGACATTTGGATATTTCTGGGCCATACAAAATTCTCAACTCAAAAAACTCAAACAGTGAGAAGTTGTTGTATTTAGCTTTCAGCTCATCATCACCTGTGGTTGCCTTGGCAGGGTCAGACCAAAACATTTCACTTTATATGACTGGCCCTCAGGCTGAATGTTCCCCACCTTTGCCTTAAGTAAATGTTTTGGAGCAAGGGCAACCACACTCCAGGCTCTCTACAATTGGCTCCAGCCTTCCCAAACCATGTTTCCCCACGTATAGGGGTTTTACTTAACTACTTACAATGGTATTAGTTTTTACTTCAAAAGGCATATTCACAAATAAATAAATTACTCTCCATGTCTCCCTTCCCTTCCTTGCACCACCTCATTTCGGAGCACAATTCGAAGGTTTAAGTCTCAGCTTTGAGTCTCAACTTTATTCCACCCCCACCCCCTCCTCAGTCAGACTGAGATCTGGTGAAGACCTTAGCTTAAAAAGACCAAAATCTCCCACAATATCTAGAACCATCTCCAATTATCCTGATCTATATCTGGCCAGTGGACCCAGCTGGCTCTGAAGTGAGACAGGTGACCTTGCCCAGCCCTCCCTCAAATAAATCTAATTCTCTTGCATGTCATGGTCTCATCTCCCTGTCCTCTTCGAGAACATGGGACAAACAACAACAGGCTTCTCTGCCAGACTGGCTTGGCTGCCCATCCCACTTGGAGACCTACTCCAGGGTCCCCATAGCTCCAATTCCCAGTTCTAGTTTTTTTTTTGGTGGGGAATCACTGTCAGTACTTGAAATTGAGAAGGGCAAATGACACAACAGGAAAGAAGAACACACACACTACAACAGTAACAGCAACACACCTAGGCCCACTTCTCAGAGCATGGATAAAAGAGGAGAGAGAAAAGAAGAAGTTCTCCCCTGCTCACTCATTTACCTCATAGTTGCTTTGGATGAACTATGATCTCCATCCTCTGGACACAGCAAAAAAAGAATGGCAGAGACAGCTATTTTAGTTTTATCCATCGTCTTTCCTTTTTTTCCCTTTCCCTCTGTCTCTTCCTTTTCTTCCTTTCTTTCTTCCCTCCCTCCTTTCTTTTCTCCCTCCTTCCCTCATTTTCTTCCTTCCTTCCTTCCTTCTTTCCCTCCCTCCCTCCTTTCTTTCATCCTTCCTTCCTTTTATCTTATTTTCCTAATTCTAGATGATTTTATGGAAATTTTCAATTAAGTTGACTGTTAATGATTTACTGAAGAAGAGAGGGAGGGAGAAATGAAGGAAAAGAGGAAAGGAGGGAGGAAGGGAAGATGAAAGGGAGGGAGGGAAGAAGGAGAGGAACTGAAGGAAGGAGAGATAAAGGGAAAGGAAAAGAAAGAAAAGAAATTGATAAAATTGAAGATATTGAAATATTTTGATTCTCTGTTTCTTGATCTATGGAATGAAGAGGTTGAACTTAATAAGTTCTAGTGTTTTTTTCCAGTTTGAATATATGATATTTCATGTTTTAAAGTTATATCAAGCAAAGTATTAGCAAAAAACTAGCAATTGAAATAAAACATGAAAAAGGAATTAGTGGGGTAAGGTTATAGGATAAAATGTGTAAAATCTGTTCATAGTATATGGCAGTAATAACCAGAAGAATAAATAAAGATCTCATTTAGAATAGTAATAAAAATATTTAGTTATTCACAATGATGAACACATGAAAATTTTATATAGGAAATCATAAAGCAATGACAAATAAAAGAAGACTTAAATTTTTAAAAAATAAAGTTAATTAAGGCATGCTCAGAATCAAGTAGGAAGGCTATTTTGCAAACATTGCCTGACCCCCTGTTTCCTTCTTGGGTCTATTGGTCAACATGGGGACTGCTATAGACTAGAATAATAGAACTCAAAGTTTAATTCAATCACCACGTTCTATGGCATTCATGACAAGTGAGGCTACCCTAATTGAAATCTTCTAATTGAAATCCTCCAGTGACACATGGAACAGCAGTGTGACAATAAAATCATTAATTCTATACAAAGATAAATGCAATTTAATAACGATCACCATCCAACAAAGTCATTTATTACACCACTGAAATGAACATGTTTCCCATGTCCTATTCAATGATTAGCAAGGTCCATACTCATAATATTTCATTATTTTATTCTTTTTTTCCTTTTTCACACATAAAAGGACATTATAATAAAGCATCATTTATGGAAATATTGGACATCTTGATAAAGAATTCTTGATAAAGCTAATATTCTTCATTGTATGCTAAGAAGAAGTACATGACTGATCTATGGGAGTTTTATTCTTTCACTTATACAATTCTACTTAACATAAAAATAAATATATTCATACCTCAGAAAGCAGACATCTCTGGCATTTAAAATATGTGCATGTAAAATGTTATATAAAAAGTATTCCTTGGTCTTTCTATGATCTTCTCCTTCCCTGCCCCACATAATATGGTGGCTAAAGTGGCTTCCTACCTTGCCTAGCCCTAGAACTGTTCCTGATGAGTGAATGCATAGTCCTTCTTTGGCTTAAAATTCATTATTTTAATAATTTTAATTTTTGAATTTTAATAATGAATTTGGTCTTCATAAAAATCCATGTGAGATGAAAGGGGAAAAGTATCATTTGCATTTTACAGATGACAGGAGTAAGGTAGATGGAGGGGAACCCTAATATTTTTATTCTCTTAGTTTTCCTCTTAGCCCCCCTGATAATACTGGATAATATTTATATAATAGTTTAATGCTACGAAGCACTTCAGAAACATCGATTTCTTAAATCCTCATAAAAACCCTATGCAGCAAAGAGCGCAAATATTTGCAGATATCAGCCTGAAAGCAGCTGAATTACTCTTTCCCTGGATGCTGAAGTTCCAAGGTCAAATGGTTCTAAGGGAAGCCAAATGGCTGTTTCCCATCATGTGATAGTCCCAAGGCTCATGAAAAATAGAAAAGGAAGGAGTATCTATGTTGTTAGGGCATGAGGGATACTAGCTAAAAGTGAGAAAAGCAATGAGAGAAGCAGTGGTTCCCAGACAAATATTAATGATACTCCTGATTTTCCCAATTGCTAGAATGTCCCTCCCCAACCCTTGAATTTATTATGTTTATGAGAAAAAAAGAATGAGAGAGAAGGTACCTGTGTTCATGTGTCTTGTCTATCCCTTTAGAATATAAGCTCACTGAGGGCCAAAATTCTTTCACTTTTATCTTTGATTTGTCAAAGCTTGATGGAGGACCCAGAACATAATCGACACTAAAGAATAGCTGTTTATATAATGCTTAAGTGCTCTTATTATTCCTGTTTTACAGATGAGGAAACTGAGGCTGATAGAGATCACACAGCTAGCATTTGAATTGAAATTCAGACTCTAGTGTTCTTGAGTTTTAAGTCTGATGGTCTATCACATAGATGCATCAATCATAAATTCGTGTTGGTTGGTTGATTGATGGGTTTGTTGGCAAGTAAAGGCTTAGGATGGTTGTGGGACTATGCTGAGAATCAAGAGGGACTGGGAATTATGGCAAAGGAAATGGATTCCAGAGGTAGGAAGTACTGACACTGTACTGCCTTAGGATCTCTGGTAGTATATGAAGAAAAGAATCAACTAATTGATGCTATAAATTTTGCAGAACTAGGACTCTTTCCTTTCTTTACTATCCAAGCTTAAGTATTATCTCTTCTCTGTTGTTTAATAACCTATTAATAAATCTATTTTATATTCAAATGCTCATTGTAACCTTGATGTTTGCAGGGAAACTGAACACTATTCTTCCACCCAGTTGTCCTAATGGTTTCCACAGTATCATTGGGTAGGGCAACATCAATCATAGAATTATTATTAAGAAATGTTTAAAATTAAAACTATTCTGTATAAGCACTAGAATTCTAAGACTTAGATTATATAATAATAATTACATATATTACACATGTGTGTATTGCATACATATAATAATATATATTTTATATATTACATATATAATATATAGGTTACATAATAACATATGTTACAAATACATTTTATATAATAATATGTTATATATTACAAGTTTGTTATATATTATATGTGCAAGTTACATAATATGTATTATGATAATAATATTTAATATTTATATAATATGGGTGTGCAAAGAACTTAACAAATAATGTCTCATTTTATCCTCATAGCAGCTCTAGGATATGTTGCTATTATTATCCTCATTTTACAGATGAGGAAACTGAGTTAAACAAAGGTTAAATGACATGCCCAGGGTCACAGAGTTAGGTCTGAAGCTGGATTTCAACTTGGGCTATCCTGACTTCATGTCCAGTGCTCTTTGTCACATAGTTGTCTTTTGTATTTATTTGACAGATAGGAAGAATGAAATTCAAAATGCTTAGGCAGTTGAAAAAAGTCACTAGGACCAAGTTTAGATTCTGATTCTTAAGTTCTTCTCCCTGTCTACTGTATCATCTTCTCTGTTTAGACAAGGAAGAAATGATTATCCAAGACACAGAATAAAGAGGTAATATAGGATCAAAACTACTAATGATCTTGATTCTTCCATTTGATTAAAAAATGATACTTGAATTGAGAAGAACATGGGAATATACATGTTATTCACCATTCTGAAAAACCCAAAACTAATGACCAAATGGTCAAATACATATGATTCTATTCTTCTACACCTAGTAATTAAGAAAATTTTTTTTTTGTATATTCTTATTCCTTGGGAAGGCTAAGATACAGACTCCCATTTAGAAGCATTCAGGTTAAATAGTTCGTGATTAGGACATGCAGGCATTTTAAGACAGGCAGAATGATTTCTTTGACTTCTCTTCTAACTGTTCCAATCTCTAGCAAATTTTGTATTTTCTCGGAAAACTCTTTCTCATTTCCTTCTCAATGGGTAGCTTTCTGAGTAATGACTCCATAAGGGCCATGATGAATTTTCTACTTTTAAAAATGAATCATGGTTAATCATTATTCTAGCATCATTATCTTGTGGATGTGATCCAGCTTATCAATGTCCTTCTTAAAATGTAGCACATACCTCCTTTAATATGAATGCTTTTCTTCTCTCTGCTTTTATTAATGAAGTCTAAGAAAACATTGGCTCATTCCCCAGTTGATAAATGGTCAAAGGATATGAATATGCAGTTCATAAAGGAAAAGGTCCAAGCTATCAATTAAAACTATCTGAACCTCTAATAATTAGAGAAATTGAAATTAAGTCAAATCTAACATTCCATCAAATTGATACAATTGACCAAAAAAGAAAATGAAAAAGTGTGGCAGTCTGCAAGAAGATAGAGCCATTAATGGTCTGTGGGTTGAGCTGTGAATTAATGCAGCCATTTTGGAAAGTAATTTGGAAAAATGTCTTAAGATTTACCAAACCGTGTATAATCTTTGACTTAGCTATGTTCCTACTAGGCCTAGCTAAAAATATCAAAACAATAAGAGGACTCATGTATAAAATTATTTATAGTACTTATTTTTGTGATGTTAAAACTGGAAAATATGAGTGTGTTCATCATCTGGGGAATGGTTTAAAAAGTTATGGTTAACATATATATATAATGTATAATATATTATTAATATTTGTAATATAGTAATAATGGAATAATGCTATGCCATAAGAAATTATGAAGGGGATGGTTTCAGGAAAATCTGGGAAAACTTGAATGAACTGATGTTGAGTGAAGTGAGACCTTGGTTGCCTATCCAGATTCAAATGTTAGAAATAGAATGTGTACCTGAGAATATTGTCATTTTTCTGACCTGCTTCTCCAACATATTATAATAAGAATACAAGCTGGAAATCACGTTCAGATGCTAGAACCCTTAAATTCAACATTTTTTCCACTGCACAACATTGCTTCAACCTGATTCATAAAGGCTATACCAGGGAATTCATGCTGTGGCAGATGCTGCCAAGTGGGAAAGACTTTAAATTCAGGTTTATGTAGCTGTATGCCGTGGTCCAGATTAGCCAAACTCATTTAGTCTCATTCATTATGAATGGTAACTAGATGATGACTCTTTGGCCACCAGAATCATGAAGACTATCTATAAAAGCATATACAGGTTGCAATTTGCATTAATGGGAGGAATACCTATGATAATGAAATTACTACACCTTGAAATGTTAAATACAAACATATATGCATAGATTGAAAACTGAGAATGTTATACATAAAATATGCATGGCTATATATAAATTATATGTCTGGATATATGTAACATATGCATAGAAGCACATCAAATTATTGTATAGATATGCACAATATAAGAATATTGAATTATATGTGTGAATATGCAAAATGTATCAAATCATACACATAGCTATGTATATTCTACTCAAGTCCTAACTCTGCTATTTCACCATATGTAGTGTAAAGGTGACCCTGACTTCTTGATAGGTGTACTAATCAAACACCTGCTTTGTCAGGTACAATCAAGGTATAAAGGCTATAGGTCCAACTTTAATTATGATTCTTGGATTTATCATCTGAGAACCGATCCAACTAAGCACGGAGAGGCTGTTTACCAGGGAGATAAAAATGGTAACAGAAAAATAGGAACACGGTGTGTGAAAGTCTTCATAGAGGTAGTTTCTGAATCTGACTGACCAGGAGAGGGTGGAGCCATTAACACAAGAGAAAGAGGAAGGGATGCAGAAGGGACTTTACAACTATGTTGTCCAACTCCCTTCATATGGCAGATGATGAAACAGTACAGAAAAGTGAATTCACTTGACCAATGTTACACTGTTAAGTTGCAGAGCCAACCTGAAATCAGGCTTCTTTACTCAATTCAAGAACTTTCTTATTCTTCTATGAATCTGGGGGAGAAATTCAACAAATAATGACAAACTTAGTGTCTCCCAAAAGATCTTTTTTATTTTTTAACTGTTTGGACATGTATACATATATTGCATTTAACTTATAGTTTAACATATTTAACATGTGTTGGTCAACCTGACATCTGGGGGAAGGGGTGGGAGAAGAGGGGAAAAGTTGGAACAAAAGGTTTTGCAATTGTCAATGCTGAAAAATTACCCATGTATATATCTTGTAAATAAAAAGCTATAATTGAAAACAAAAACAAAAATGATCTTTTTATTTTTAAATTTAAATTTTTTATTTTTAAATTAACTTTGCTTTGGTATTTTTTGGATTAGAGTTGTGATTTAAATGGTGTGGAGAATCCTCACTTCAGAAATTTTCTCACCTCAAGCAACCTAGACTGTATTGGATAGTCTTAGAAAACGACATGGAGCATTGAGACATTAAGTGACTTTGTCAATGGATATAGAAATATGTCAGATGCAAAATTTGAATCCAGTTTTTCCAGACTCTAAGTCTGATGCTTTCCCACAAATAACAATGATAGAAATAGCCACAATTTAGGTAGTACTATAAGATTTGCAAAAAGCTATACATTATATACAAATATACACACATATATAATTTCATATTATTGCTTCTCATGAGAAGATATACAAAAATTAAATAACCTATGTTCCTTTTTCTTTAGTCAATCAATAAACATTAAGCTCCTAATAGGTGCCAGTGACTGTGCTAATTGCTGAAGATAGAAAAAAAAGCAAAAAGTCTATCCCTCAAGAAGCTATGGGGATGGTTTCAAGAAAACCTGGGAAAACTTGAATGAACTGATGTTGAGTGAAGTGAGACCTTGGTTGCTTTTGGTTCATTGGGGAAGATGAAAAAATAGCTAGAATATAATAAGTGAATTAGAGAGATGCCAATTATGATGAGAGCACTTTGATGATACTAAAGCTGCTCTTTTTTCCACTCAAATTCAAATACATTAAAATGGAAATCTATGAATGCCAACAAGAACATTTTCTTCATGAGCTTAACATGGCACAGTAGACAGCACTAAGTCTAGAATCAGGAAGAACTGGTAGAAATCCAACTTAAGTTACTAATTGGGTGATTTTAGGCAAGTCAGTTAACCCTGTTTACCTCAGTTTCCTCACCTGTAAAATGAGTTGATGAAGGAAATGACAAACCACTCCAGTATCTTTGCCAGGAAAACCCCAAATGGAGTCATGAAGAGTCATATAAGACTAAAACAGCAAAAATGTTTTTATCCAAAGTATAACTAACCTAGATACATCATATAAGCTGATTGATAAATTGGCATTTTTAAAACTTCAAACAGTGTAGAAATTTGATTTGTGGTCATTGGAACAAAATGAGACATTAGCATGTCATTCAACAGTTAACAAAAGGAGATTTATTTAGCAATACTCAGAAAAGAGCCTTACACAAAGAGTTGAGCAAAAGCTTTTTGCTTAAGTTGAGCAAAGCTTTTTGCCTGAGTGGACCATAATGGTTCACTAGAAAAGCCCCAGAGCCTACTTGGAGTTCCTAACAGAGGCTTTAGTTTGTTGAGTCAATCAAGTGTTGAGGTTGATTTTGATGCCTCTTGAAAAGAAAAAAAAAAAATTCTCTCAAGGAGAAAGAAGGTAGAATACTGCTCTCACAATACTGTACTTTAAGAATATCACTTTTGAAGTTGAAGCTTGGATGTACTTCAAATGTGTAACATATCTCAGAAAGCAGATGAGAAATTTGTATTTAAGCAAAATGCTCTCACACTGTATCAGTAGATTAACATATACCTGAGCCTGCTCTTTAATATTCATTATGTGGCTATAGCAAATAGACTTCAAAAGGAAAACACAACAGATTAATGGAGGAATAAGCAGGTACTCTACTACAATGACAATTTCAATGGCAGTGAGTATGAATAGTTTTGAAAATTGGAAACAGTAGGGAATGTATACAAATAACAAGATATGGTGAATTTTGAAAGAACTGTGAATACTGTGGGATCCCAGAGGAGAGAGGGATTGTTTCAGGCTATTCCTATACCTAGAATAATCTCTATGTCAACTCGTTTACTCATATCCCATAGCCCAATTCAAATAGTACCTCCTCAAAAAAGTAATCTTACAAATCTCACTGATTTTACAAATCTAATGGTCCTTATGAGCACTTTACATTTATTTGATGATATTCTTTATGTCATTTTTCTGTTATGATTCCTGGCTAATAATATGTTGCAATGAGTTCATTACCATTTTGCTTCTCTTTGTTGACCTTTGGATAAACCACAATTTCATTTTTTTTTTTTCCAGAAAACCTTAGGAGAAGGTTGAAGTCATTAAAAGTACTTCAGAGTTTCCCAAAAGCATTCTAGTGGACTTTCCATCTTCTTTTCAGTATTAGATCCAACTCATTATCCATTTGCTTTCTGGAATACAGAGTTCCCAAGTCAAAATAAGATTACTCTGTAATCTTAAGAGAGCTTGTCTTTCTGGAGAAGGTACGGGATGGTAGGAATCCTTTGGCTTTTGTATAATTACTCACTTGGAGGTTGCTGTCCACTAAAGCCCATACTCCATTTTCACATGAACTATTTTGTAATCATACCTACCCCATATTGTACTTGTGAAGTTGATTTTTAAGTCATGTAGAAATTTATATTTGTCTTCAATAAAATCTATGTTATTTGTTTTAGTTCATTATGCTAGTTTGTAAAAATCTTTTTTTCAGCATTAATTTTTTTATGGAAACATTTGTTTCACCCTGAGGCACTTCCTAACAAATGGTCAAATTAATTACCCATATAAAGAATATTCCCTGAAAAAAGTCTTTAAAAACCCTCCAATCATATAATTATGACTATGATTCTTTCCACTTTTGTAGTTTCCCAATTCTTAAGAGAAAAAATTTGTATAGTATCAATACTGTCTGTTGTATTAGATACATTTTATGATTTCTCCCTGTTGTAATTATTTATATTGTGTAACAGTACCCTGTACTTCTTGACTTTGCTTTCTTTATATAATTTCCTATATCTTCCTATGGTGCTCTAAATTCTTCATATACAACATTCTATACAGTGCAATAATATTTCATCCTCTTCATATGCCATTTTATTCAATCATTCTCTAATCACTGGGCACATATTTCCAAGTTTGTTTTCATAAATAATGATGCTATAATCATTTTTGTATATAATGGTTCTTATCTTGTTGTTAACAACTCATTTTTGGTTTATCTTTAGAAGAGTATGAATAATTTAATAACTTTGCATAATTTCAAATTATTTTTGAAAATATATGAACCAATTCATAGCAATAATACCAGTGAATTAGCATTTCAGTCTTCCCATAATCCTTCAACAGTATTCTCCCATGGTTTTTTTCCTTCTTTGTTAATTTGATGGCATTTTAAATTTGCATTTATTTAATAATAATTTTGAATACCTTTTCAGATTGTGTTGGTTGTTTATATTTCATTTGAGTATTGTTCATATCCTTTTAACTTACTCTATCACAGAATGACTTTTAATATTATATATGTGTCGATTCTATGTAGAATTTGAATGTCAGGTTTTAATCAAAAAGATTGCAATCCAAAGACTTTCTACTAAGCCATGTTTTTTCTTTTGATTCAAAGGGCAAAGAATAATTTCTTCTGATTCTAGTTTCATTAACTTAATGCAAAAATTTTTAATTTAACATTTTGATTAAAAAATCCCAGATCTTTGCTTTTTCAGCTTAATATCCCCCAACCCATCACCCATTTGTTTTTCGTCTAATTTTTAAAAAGCTTAATCTTGTGAATATTTGGAGAATTAATAACTTGTTCGTGTTCTAGTTTCTTATTTAATTACATGTTATAATTTTTTTCTTTTAATGATATAAATGTTCAAAGATTTAAATTTTCCTCCAAGGCCCATGCTACCTACATCCCATAAAGTTTAGTATAATGTTATAATTTTAATATTTTAATTTGTAGTTTGTATTATTTATCCTTTAGTTTACCCATTATTTAAAATAATATAATTTAATATCCTTTTCAGTTTTTTTCTCTTGATCTTATCACCCTTGCTTTTAATTCCTATTGTATAGTGGTCCATGGAGCATATGTTTAATATTTCTTGCTATATAGGAGCATAAGTTTAATATTTCTTGTTATATATATATGTGTATATATATATACACACATGTAGATAAATATTTATACATATGAAAGGAGTTTTATGCTCATGGTTAATGAACATAGTTAATTTTTGTGAAGGAGATATATGCAGCTGAAATAATAAGCCTATTTCCTAAAATATTTATTGTTTTAATAGCAAAGGCAAGAATTCTTGTTTTAGAGTTGAAAGGGGATTTGGAAATCTTCTAGTCAAACCTCTTTATTTCAGAGAGGAAAAAACAGGACTAGATAATTATATGACTTCCTTGAAGCCACACAGATAATAAATAACAAAAGTGGGAATTTAAATCCAGAACTTCTGATTCCAGATCCATATTTCTTGTATTGCACTAGATTATTTGCTCTCATATAAAGTTTTTCTAAAAATTCTGTTCAGATATAAAATTTTCTTTACAATTGTTTTTGTTAGATTATTCAAGTTCAGAAAGTAACATGCTGATTTCACCTATACTTTGAAAATTCATTTAAATTTTCTTTTAAGTACTCAAAAGGTATTTTATTCACATATGTTTAATATGTTTAATGCTTCTTTTTCTCCACTAGCCTTAAGGATAATATTGTTTCCCTGGTTGTTGTTATTTTTTCTAGATAGCATATATTCTTACTTCCCCCACCTAGATAATATGTATTCTTACTAGATAGTATATATTCACAGTTATTTTATTGTCCTCTATGGTCCAAAATAGTGATTATCATTCTTGGATTTGTTTGTTTGTTTGTTTGTTTTTAAATTTAATTCAGCCCAAGCATAATAAGATTTACAATAGCGCCTCATTTTAACTCTGTAGGAAGTTTTATATTTTAATTGTGATTCTTCTTCACAACAAATTAGTGGGATTTTTCTGTCTATCCAATTTATCATTCTCTTCCTTTATGTAGGCAATTATAGTCCATTAGTATTCTGTTATTATTGTTTCATTTATTTTGCCTTCTATAAACTTTTGGCATGCTATTTCCTTTTTTATTTTTTATTTATTTTGATTTTTAAAATAGAATCAGGTTCCTGCATATTGTATCATTTGAAATAGTCCTTTCATGTTCTTCTCCTTTACCCTTAAACCTATCATATGCTTCAATCCCATATTCAATCACTAGATACTGTCTTTCAAAAAAAAAAAAAAACAATCCAAAATACATGCAGCTTATGTTATGTAAAGCAATTTCTTCTTTTTAAAAATTTTTAAAAAATTTTATAATAACTTTTTATTGACAGAACACATGCCAGGGTAATTTTTTTACAACATTATCCCTTGCACTCGCTTCTGTTCTGATTTTTCCCCTCCCTCCCTCCACCCCTCCCCAGATGGCAAGCAGTCCTATATATGTTAAATATGTTACAGTTTATCATAGATACAATATATGTGTGCAGAACCGAACAGTTCTCTTATTGCACAGGGAGAAATGGATTCAGAAGGTAAAAATAACCTGGGAAGAAAAACAAAAATGCAAATAGTTTACATTCATTTCCCAGTGTTCTTTATTTGGGTGTAGCTGCTTCTGTCCATCATTTATCAAAGCAATTTCTTCTTAAACATTGCTTTCAAATATATACAAATATAACCCTCTTCCAAGATCATTTTTGTAGCTATGATTTTTTTAATACTTCCTTTGTCTCCTTACTAGTCCTTTGTCATTTTTAATGACCTTTGCCTTTGGTACTTCTACTCTAAAGAATACTAAGCCCTCCTATATCCTATCTTCTTTTTTAAGGTACTTCTTTATGGACTCCTTGATTCCTTCCTTTTACCCCACCTCTAGTAAGAATATTAGAGAACTATTTGTTCCTTCAATGGATAATAGCCAAGGGGATCGTGTCTTTTCTCTGAAGCATGTAATTTGATTACCAAGTTATCAATTAGCACTTGTAAAGTCTTTGAACTTGTGTACCTTCCTCAAGTGTCTTTCATCTGTTTAGTATATTGGTCATTTCTAACTAAATGTCTCATAAGTGTTCCTCCTCAAGATGTCCAAAACAGAACTTACCATCTTTCCATAAAATACACCCCATTTTCCTATCCTATGTTTCTGTCAAGAGCATTCTAATCCTTCTGGTGACTCCTGTTTTTAATCTGAGTCATTCTTGATTCCACTCTTTCCAGTCAATTGCCAATTCTAATCCATCCTACCTTCCAAATCTCTGGAATTTCTCTCTTCTCTTCTCATCTGGTTACCATTGTAGTTTAAGCACGCATAACCTATTTATTAATTAGGCTTTTTAATAGTCTCTTGAGTGATCATTTTTGTAGCTATGATTTTTTTAATACTTCCTTTGTCTCCTTACCAGTCCTTTGTCATTTTTAATGACCTTTGCCTTTGGTACCTCTACTCTAAAGAATACTAAGTCCTCCTATATCCTATCTTCTTTTTTAAGGTACTTCTTTATGGACTCCTTGATTCCTTCCTTTTACCCCACCTCTAGTAAGAATACTAGAGAACTATTTGTTCCTTCAATGGATAATAGCCAAGGGGATCTTGTCTTTTCCCTGAAGCATGTAATTTGATTACCAAGTTATCAATTAGCACTTGTAAAGTCTTTGAACTTGTGTACCTTCCTCGAGTGTCTTTCATCTGTTTAGTATATTGGTCATTTCTAACTAAATGTCTCATAAGTGTTCCTCCTCAAGATGTCCAAAACAGAACTTAACATCTTTCCATAAAATGCACCCCATTTTCTTATCCTATGTTTCTGTCAAGAGCATTCTAATCCTTCTGGTGACTCCTGTTTTTAATCTGAGTCATTCTTGATTCCACTCTTTCCAGTCAATTGCCAACTCTAATCCATCCTACCTTCCAAATCTCTGGAATTTCTCTCTTCTCTTCTCATCTGGTTACCATTGTAGTTTAAGCACTCATAACCTATTTATTAATTAGGCTTTTTAATAGTCTCTTGAGTGATCTCTCTGCTTCCAGTTTCTTCTGTCTCTAATTTATTTTCCATATAATTATCCAGTTGATATTTTTAAAGCAAAAGTATGCATAAGTTACACTCCTGCCCATATCTCCAAAATTTCCTTGTTACCTCTAGGATAAAACATTAATTTCTTGGTTTAGCATTTGAAGCCATTCAGAATTAGGATCCTGACTGCCTTCTCAAGCTTATTACACTGTATTTTCCTTTTTGCATCTCATATTCCAAATTGGTCTCATGATTGTTTTTTTGTTTATAACATTATAACTCCTATCCCTAAGCTTTTGCACAGATGAAGTCTCATGCATGGAATGTACCTTCTCACCTTCTATTCTTAGAATTCCTTGTTTCCTTTAAAATTCAGCTCAGGGGCAGCTAGATGGCACAGTGGATAGAGCACCAGCCCTGAAGTCAGGAGGACCTGAATTCAAATGTGACCTCAGACACTTAACACTTCTTAACTGTGTGACCTTAGGCAAGTCACTTAAACCCAATTGCCTCCAAAAAAAAAAAGAAAGAAGAAAATTCAATTTAAATCCCATGTTCTATATGATCCCTTCCTTGTTTTCTTCCTTTCATTGGTACCCCCTCCCATTTTTTTCTATATATTTATTTCTATTATTTCTACATATTTCTATACATTTATTATATGAATATTTATATAAATATGTATGTATTTACTATGTATGTTATTTACATATTCTTTTACATTACATATTCATGTATTTGCATATTCTTTTGTCTGATTTTGCATAGACTTGTTTTTGTCTTTATAGCTCTAGGATTTAGCACAAAGCTTTTTATATGCTAGGATCTTTAAAAATGCTTATTAATTATTAATTACTTGATTTCAATCCAGGTGGTAAGTAGTATGCTTCCAAATTCAGTGTCATTACTATTTTTTCTATAGCAGAGCTGAAAAGTTGAAGTTGTTCTCTAATTTGGGAGTTCTCAATAGTAGTAAAATCACAGTGTCTATTCCTATATTTTTCCCTCAAATGGTCTTCATCCAAATGCTTTCTGCCCTCTTTCCCTTCTAAATTTTATGACACTATACTAGTCTCTTGATATTATATGAGTCTAAAACGCTATTCATGCTACCATAAGGAGATCTTAATCATACAGATTTTTTAAGAGAAAGAACAGAGGGCAGCTAGATGGTATGGTGAATAGAGTACCAGCTCTGGAATCAGCAGGACTTGAGTTCAAATCTGCTCAGACACTTAACTATTTACTAGCTGTGTGACCCTAGGCAAGTCACATAGCCCCAATTGCCTAGCAAAAAATAAGTTAATTAATTAATTAAAATTAAAGAGAAAGAACAATATTTCAAATCTTTCTAAGTATTTAGATGGATCTCTTCAATATGAATCAGGTTGAACAAAGGCATTAAATAAGCATAGACTATTGTTCTAGATAAACATATACTACTATTCAGCTTTCTGTTTGCAGAACCTGAATCTTAAGGATGTTATAAATAGTATTCCCTGACTGAAAATGAGTTTTTCCTAATGGAGAAATACTAAATGAAGCAGAGGTAATAAGAAGGATAGGAAAGGAAACTATCACACAGAGTTACGAAGGGTATTTGGAATTTCCATGCTCAGGGATCATATGATGATTGTGTGAAGGAAAGGGAAGAGAAGAGATTTTATATGTTTATGGAAAGTATTTAAATGTATATAATATTTTCACAATTACTTGAGGTTACTCCTTTTATCTCACTCTGCTTAGCATTATAAGGTATTCCAAAATGTTATGTGTGCCCAGAGTCACATGCCAGGAGAGATAAGGATTAGGGAGGTCCCTTGAGAACTAATACATTCCATTACCATTTAAATCTATTCTGTCCCTTTTGAATCAGATAAACTCCTGCAGAGATATTTCAAATCATGTCTTATCTTCCCAAGTATTAGTGAGATCCATGTGGTCAAACTTGCCACGTTCTGTTTGGAAGGAATTCTATTCCCTCTATTTATTCTCTACTTTTTATAACCACAATAAATAAAGTGACCTTTTTCACTCATCACTCATAAAACTCCATCTTCTGTCTCTTTGTCTTTGTCCTGGCTGTCCCCCAAGCCTGTCAGCTAAAAAGCTACTTTCTACATGAAGCTTTTCCTGATTTACCAATGTGTGCATGTTTCTTCTGTTCAAAGAATGCAAGCTTGTTGTTTCATTTTTGTCTGTTTCCCAGGGCTTACCATGGCCTGGAATACACAATCTCATAATTAATACTTGTTGATTCAATGATTGATTTGTACATTTACATATAAACATCTGAAGTCATGGATTTGATTTCTGATGAGATTTTTCTCATCTAATCCCAGCATACTTACTGTGTATCATCACTACAGTTTATCTAATGTTTTTCATACTAGGTCTAAAGTCCTTGATTAACCAAGTTGCTTTCTCACCTGGTTAAGGTATCAGGGTATAACATCTAATCACTTCTTTAGACTAATTCCAGGCTGACTTCCACACTTATAACTGTAATTAGAGAGATTTGTGGTGACATGGCTCTACTTCAAGATGAATTGTTAGTAGTTCAATATCAGTGTAACAGGATGCTCAGTGTTAGTACTTCAGATATCTGTGTAGTATAAAATATTTAGCAATGACTTGGATAAAAACATAGATACTATCTTCATTAAACTTGCAGGTGACATTAAGGGGAAAGGAAGAGCTAACATATTAGATGAGAGAGTCAGGAACGCAATTCTTGACAGACTAGAACATTGGAAGTGAATCTTACAGGACGAAATTCAATAGGGTGAAATGTAAATCTTCTACTTGGGTAAAAAAAATCAACTTCACAAGTATAAGATTAGTGAGATCTGGAGAGAAAACAATTGTTCAAAGAGATATGGGGGTTTTCATGTACTTTAAGCTTATGATTCTTCAATCATATGTAATATGACAACCAAAAAATTAGTTTAAAGAAGAGAAGACTCAGGGGAGACTTGATAGTTGTATTCATACTTTTCACAGAATTAGAGATATGACTCTATTCAAGAGCTGGTCTTAACTTTCTCTATTAAAAGTGTGGAGAATAACATTGAGAGTGGAATTGTGAATGGATCCAGCCATTCTGGAGAGCAGTTCAGAACCATCCCCCAAAAGCTATCAAACTGTGCACCCTTTGATTTATCAATGTTTCCCCTGGAGTTATATCCCAAAGAGATCTGAAAGGGGGAAAAGGGACCCACATGTGCAAAAATGTTTGTGGCAGCCCTCTTTGTAGCGGCTAGAAACTGGAAACTAAGTGGATGCCCATCAGTTGGAGAATGGTTGGATAAATTGTGGTATATGAATGTTATGGAATATTATTGTTCTATAAGAAATGATCAGCAAGATGATTTCAGAGAAGCCTGGAGAGACTTAAATGAACTGATGCTAAGAGAAATGAGCAGAACTAGGAGATCATTATATACAACAACAACAAGATTATATCATGATCAATTCTGAGGGACATGGCTCTTTTCAACAATAAGATGATTCAGGCTAATTCCAATTGTTCAGCGATGAAGAGATCTATCTACACCCAGAGAGAGAACCGTGGGAACTGAATGTGGATTACAACATAGGATTTTCATTCTTTTTGTTGTTGTTTGCTTGAATTTTATTTCCTTTCTCATTTTCTCCTGTTTGATTTGATTTTTCTTAAGCAGCAAGATAATTGTATAAATATATATGCATATATTGGATTTAACATATATTTCTACCATGTTTAATATATATTGGACTATTTGCCATCTAGGAGACGGGGTGAGAGGAAGGAAGAGAAATTGGAATGCAAGGTTTTGCAAGGATTCATGTTGAAGAATTATCCATGCATATGTTTTGAAAATAAAAAGCTTTAATTAAAAATAAATAAATATAAGAATCTTGCAAAATAAAAAAATGTGAACAATAATACTTGGTAATATCTACATCATGGAGTAATTGTAAGGACAGATCAATCTCAAAGGACTATATAAATGTATTTGATTTTGTAAATCTTTTGTGAAGCTCATTTTTGTTTAAAGTGTTATTTTTGTTTTATTACATTAAAACTTAATGGTTCTGATATAGTTTAATCTATCTTCTTGCTTTAGTTAGTTTTTTTTTTTTTTTTAAATCTAGAAACCAAGGCCTAGAAAGCTTAGGTGAGACAGTTTGAATTTGAACATAAAACTTGTCTGACTCCAGGTCCACTGTTTTTTCCATTGTAATACATTTCTTTTCATACCTACTCTCTTCTCTGAGCTTAGAGGCCTTCATATGTAAAACAATGGAAATGGACTAAATCAATAATCTTTAAATTTCCTCTTAGCTCTAAATCACATTTTATGATCAAGAAATATGATACATATAGAATGTATTATAAATTTCAAGGTACCATATAAATGTAAATATTTTCTTATGAGTATCTGTATGTAAATTTATATACAGATAATTAAAAGTATAATACTGCTCCTATTGCTAGAAGTTGCCTCTAAATAATTATAGACTTCCACACTCCTACTCCTCTTCTTTGTATATCATATCTGCTACTTTCTGTCTCCCTTTTCTTCTATATGTGGGAAGTTTTCTACCTCCTTCTTTATTTCGATTAAAGACCTCTTAGTCAGGTGGGAAGTCTTAAATTTTGATATACCTTTTTTTCCTGGACTTAATTGGATTCCCTCCATTCCCGGCCAAGATACTATAATTTAAGCCTTGAGCCAGAAATCAAAATTTCTCTCTCTGTTATCTTCTTAATAAGTTACTACTCATTTTCCATATCTCTCTATCTCCTCTGAAGCATCTGCTTAGCAACAGTGATAAAAGTACCAACTATGTTTTTTTTGTTGTTGAGATCTCTGTAATGACTAGAAGTGCTTTTTAGATTCTCATTGGATATATAATTTCTCTCCAGTTGAATTGATAAACCAGAAGAATGGATTGGTCATATCTTATAGTGGTATACTTAAGAAGCCAATTACTGTCATTACAAAACTATTCCCCATCATTTTTATGAATTAATGGCTTTTGAAGACATCTGATGTATAAAATAAGGACATGCTTTTGGGAAATTCAGGAAATTATTGATAATATTTCAAGGGAAACTGGAAAGCTTCTACATCCTAAATTCACTTGGACAGAAAAATGGAAAACATTATTGATGAAAAAATCAACATAAATTAATTCTGTGTCTAAGTTTCTTTTAATAAATGTTGAGTCTATTTAGAACTTAGGAATAATACACTTAACAATAACCAAAATATATAAGAATAACCCTCTTTTTGAAGGAACTCATAATGTAATGGGGGAGAAAACAGGTAAACAGCTATGTATTGGTGATTGGTTGGTGTGAATTGGTGATAATCTCAGAAGGAAGACTAAGATTAAAGAATAAAGGGGAAGACTTGTTACAATAGATGGCACTTTGAAGGAAACAAGGAATGGAAACCAGTAGATGATGATGAGAAAGACAGGCATGGAGCATCTTAAGTCAGGAGGAGGTAGAGTATCATGAACAAGGAACAGCAATGAGGCTGAAATAACTAGATCTCAGTATACATAGATGGGGGCGAGTAAGGTTTAAGAAAGCTGGAAATGTAGGAAAGGGACATATTATCATGGATTTTAAAAGCTAAACAGAAATATTTTTATGTCTGAACTTGGAGGCAATAGGGAGCCACTGGAGGTGACAGAAGAGTGGGGTGACATGTCAGACTAGCATATTGGAAATACAAATTTGACAATTGAGTGGGGGATGGACTATACTAGGAAGAAACTTGAAGTAGGGAAACCAAGCAGTAGGCTATTGCATAACTTCAGGTGTGAGGTGATGAGGACATTTATCAGATTGATGGCAGTATTGGAAGAAATAAGGAGGTTTACATGAGAGCTGTTAAAAAGGTAGAAATGATTGTATTTGGCAACTAATTGGATTATGGAGAAGATGGGGAATGAGTAGTTAACAGATGGGTTCCCGTTCTATCAAAACTATCTTCTAGGACAGTATTGGAGAGTTGGAAGAATTGGTGCCTAACACAGTTTATAAGTAAGAGGAAGCATGATCTAGCAGTAGATCAACTTAGTCTTGAAATCAAAACAACTTGACCAGTTGTGCATGCATAGGCTGTATGACTTTGGTCAAGTTTTCTCATCAAAGAGCTCCCTATCCAATGAAATCTCAAGTCCAGTACATATTCTTAATAAAGCTTATCAAATCACTTTTTTTTCTTCCTTCCTTCTTTCCTTCCTTCCTTCCTTCTTCCTTCCTTCCTTCCTTCCTTCCTTCCTTCCTTCCTTCCTTCCTTCCTTCCTTCCTTCCTTCCTTCCTTCCTTCCTTCCTTTTTATCTTTGTGAGAACATCTCAATTAACTATTAAAGAATCAATCAAAAGATCTTCAACTAAATAAAAAGATTTTAAAAGTCATTGGAAAAAATGAAATGATGGCAAAGAAAAGGTCTATTCCAGTTAGCTGGGAAATTTAATTATGTTCTTCTGTATATAAGCATCTAGTTAGTTAGAAAGGGAAAGGATTCTAGAAATTGGACCATATGGCTTTCCAAAATATTTTTGAATAAAAGATAGGACAAAGCTATGGAAAAGAAAGAAGATATCAAACAATGTGATTGGCTCTTTAGGCTTCATGAAATTGCTTAAACAGAGGCTGAGGGAAATCTGACGCAAAGATCAGTTCTTTCCTTTCTCAGTGTCTGTCTATCCACAAACATTATAATGCAAATTGCTATTTCATTACTTAAACATTTCCAGTAAACTGAAATTTGCCTCAGCCACAAAGAGGCCAGGGATTAACCAAAGATATATATAAATGTAAAGTTAGGCAAAGAGCCCAATGCCTATCTAAATGTTAAGAATTCTCCTAACTTGAGGTTTGCAGCAATTGTGATCGAACTCATCATGGTTCCTTATATATTCCCTTAAGCTGAACCACATAGACCCAAGGGGTCATTATATTTTCCTCTAGCCCTAAAGTGAGCTAATTATTTTAACAAATAAAATGACACTATAAATAAAATGACAGGGGATAGCTTACATGACTTTCAAAGTTGATTCCATCTCTAAATTTATGATCCTCTGCTTTTTTGTTTTCTACTTTAGATTTAATTTTAACTCTTCTTTTGAAAATCACTGAAGGCCATAGAACATGGTAGAAAAATCCAATCAATTGTACTTTATTTGTCTGAAAATCTGGAGAATCCCACTGTTCTGTGTACATATGTGTCTGTGATCTGTATACATACAGTCATGTATATATATGTATGTATGTGTGCACAGATACACATACATATATACACACACATATACATAGCGCCATACATGCTTGTTCATGCAGTGTTAAAAAAAAAAAAAAAAGGTTGACCAAATAGTAATATCCCTGACTTATTCACTTTAAAGGCTTACAACTTCTTATTTTCACATTTTTCTTTATGAAGCATTTCAAATATTAATGATTCAATCACCAAAACAGTTTGCTAACTTGTGTTATATGATTAATATCTGACTCATTTTGTAAAACAAAATCCCATAAAAGCCTGAGATATTGATGCACTGTTAAGTAAGAAAAGGGAACCCACTATTTGAAGGGATTTTCTGGTGATTACTTTGAAGGCTAGGACAACAGTAGGCTGTCTGTGAATATTCTAGCTATTTTGTCATCCCTGATCTTTAGCAAAGCAATTATACTAATCTGCCTTCCCTCCTTGAACAGATGCCCAGTATATTTAATTTATTTTCTGTACTTAATCATCAATTCATCCTTCTTTTATTTTTTTGACTTTAAAATGAATTCTCGGTTTACTTTTAAAAAAAGAACCTAATAATATTAAACTCTAATCATATGACCTTACTGAATCTTCCAATCTCTATTAATATACATACACAAATTAAGTGACTGTACATAATATATGGTCTGTACTATTCTTAATATCTTCCTTTATAGTTAAAAGTCTTCCTTTATAGTTAGTGAAACTGAGATATAAAGACAGACTTGTCCAATGAAGCAATACTTGTCCAATGAAGCAATATTTTCCCAATTGTTGAGTCATCCAGCACTAATGCATGTGGTTTTAGATACTAGGTGATGCTTTCCAGCAGCAGGCTGGTACATCCTTCCAAATGAGCCTTTAAGAACATTTTCTTTAGGAGCTTACTTAGCTCGAAACGTTTACCCTGGCATTGTACTTGTGTGTTAGGTGAGAGGACACTATAGCTAACCAGCTCCACACCCCAGACTCTTCTTAAACCTGAATCAAATTCTTACCATGTGCCTCTGATATCTTTACTGCTCCAAGTAATAAAGGATGCTTTGGATTTCTATAGGAATCCATAGTTTAGAATTATAGGAAATAGCAATCAACATGATCACATTGTGAGGGGACAGGAAAACACATTGCATATACCAAGGAGAGCAAACAACTCAGTGGTCTTGGGTGTGATTGAAAAGGTTTTTATTAAAAAATTTAAAGAACCTTGATTATCAAACTAATGTAAGTTTAAACTTTATTCTTTGGCAGGGGAAATAAGCAGAAGGTTTTTGAACAAAGGAGTGACTTGCCAGAACAAAAATTAAGGATAATCATTCTGGCA
This sequence comes from Antechinus flavipes, assembly GCF_016432865.1. Classification (NCBI taxonomy): domain Eukaryota; kingdom Metazoa; phylum Chordata; class Mammalia; order Dasyuromorphia; family Dasyuridae; genus Antechinus; species Antechinus flavipes. Next base: position 150,867,379 of record NC_067400.1, on the reverse strand, counting down.
ATAATGTGAAGGACAGATTAGAACTGGGAGAGCAAAATTCAAATAATCAGCATTAGAAAAAGTATTATTTGATATAACTTTTGATAGTCTGAGCCATCACAAGATCTTGAAGTGCCTCTAAACAGAACATCCAGAAGAAGCCTTATAGGAGTCACTTCTCACTCTGCCACTAAACTATCCTAATTAGGGAGGACTCACATAACCCACTATATTTAGTCGATCCCCAAAACCTTGATTATGCTTCTTATTTCACCTCCTCCCTCTTCTCCTACTTTGCATCTCTAGCATCAAACAAACTTCTATATAGCTTCTGGAAAGGACATGCAACATGACTATCCTATGGCTCATGTACCATCTCTGTGACTTCTTAGATTAAGATACTCATCTCAGCCCAGTTTCCTCCTATATAGAGAGAATTATATAGTCTTATATATGTGAGGTATAAATATAAATATGTAAGGTATATGTGTATATATATATATAATAAATGCATGCAAGTGTATTTTTGTCTATACATGTATACATGCACACACATTTTTTTAGTCCCTTTAATTCAGGGATAGTCTTTCTTTTATATCAAAATAAATTAATCAATAAAATTTATTAAACACTTATTATCTGTAGGCACTGTGCTAAGAGATGGAGATACAGTCCCTCCCTTCAGGAGACTACAGTCTTATGAGTTTACAATGCATAGTACCTACCAAACAAGAACTTAATAAATAATATAATATAAATTAATAAATATTAATAATAAAAGCATTCACAGTTGTATGTTTTATTTATTCTAAATCTCTAAAAATCAACAACATGCATTAGCTTTCGTTATCACTTGCCTAGAATATTGCAATAGCTTCCTAACATGTTTTTCTACCTCCATGTTCTCCAAGTTCTAGAACCTGTCCTTCACATTATTGCCAGAATGATCATCTTTAATTATTGTTCTGGTCATGTCACTCCTTTCTTCAAAAACCCTCTGTTTATTTCCCCTATCCAAAGAATAAAGTTTAAACTGACATTAGTTTGATAAGAAAGATCTTTTAAATTTTTTCATAAATACCTTTCCAACCATACTCAAGTCAATTGAGTTGTTTGGTCTCCTTGATATATCCCATTATGCTTTTCCTCCCCCTAGCATGGTGATCATGTTGATTGCTGTTGCTTATAATTCCAATTCATCTCTATCTATAGAAATCCAAATCATCCTTTATAACTCAGTTGAAATGTAATATTTTCTATGTAGCCTTCCATGAACTTTTCCAAGGAGCTTTTTCTCTTAGACTTCACACAGCACTTGTTTGGTCCCTAGTCATGAGAAAGCTCTTGTGCTTGCCACAGCCAATACCTCTACATGTACATTTGTTTTTAATTTCCTACTTTTCCCGGCAGATCCCCATCTCCCATCATTTTCACTCTCTTTAAAATCTTAAATCTCTCCTTATATGCTAGTTCTGTCTCTTTTGTTTACAAAAATCTCTTTGAATCCTGCATCCCTGAAAAAACCTTTCAGTAGATCCTATCATGCTATATAAGCTATCGTTTTCTGTCTCTCCTTTTGTGCAAATGCCTTAAAATGTGTCTCCATTGCTTTTCTATCATTTTCTCTTAAACTCTTCTCATCATGGCTTCCAACCTTATTCAAGTGAAACTGTCTTCTTCAAAATTATCAATAATCTCTTAATGGAAAAATTTAATGGCCTCTTCTTGCACATCATTCTTGTGACAGCTTGAAGTGCTTGACATGCTTGACGATCTTTTTTTTTTTTTTTTTTTTTTTTGCTGCATATTCTCTCTTCTGCTGATTTTTATGATTCTGCTTTCTCTGAGTTCTACCGTTACCCATCTGACTGCTCTCTCTCTCTCTCTCTCTCTCTCTCTCTCTCTCTCTCTCTCTCTCTCTCTTTTTATTTTGTTTGCTGGATTTTTCTCTATGCTGCACTCACTAATTCTAGATGTCCCCCAAAATTCTGTCCTGGGTTATTTTCTCTTTTAGATCTATACCCTCTTCTTGATGATTTCATCTACTTTCATGGATTAAATTATCTTATCATATATCAGTGATTCCCTGATCTTTTCATCCCAAACTTAGTTTTTCTCATACATTCAACACCACATGTCTTTTGTCCATTTCAAATTAAACATTTCATAAGCCTCTCAAACTCAACATGCTCTACAAACTCATTATCCTTTCTCTCCTACAATCTCCCTTTCTTTTCAACTTCTCTATTACTATTAAGGGCACCAACATCTTTTCAGTTGGTTAAGTTTATAACCTTGGTATTATTTCCAGCTCCCCATATCCAATCAATTAGCAAGTTTTGTCATTTCTTTCCAACTTCTTTCATATATGTCCCATCTTTATTCATAAAAATGCTCCATTTGCATCTCTGTTTATAGCCTCTTGCCTGGACAAGACTGGAAGAAAAATTATTAGTTCTTTCTATAGAAGAAGAGAGTTTGGACATAGGGGTAAGTTTTAAGTGGAAATAGTAGTTCTGTTTTGAGCACATTGGATGTAAAATGCCTAGTTCAAATTCAAATATTAATAAAATAACAGGTTATTGTCACAGTGTTATAATAATTTATTAATTTGCATAATATTATGTTGTGATATTAATTTATCTTGGAGATATCTGCTCAAAAATGATGATAAAACTAATGAAACTACCAAAAGAAAAATTTCATAGTAAGAAGAGAAGATAGTTTAGGATTAGAGCCTTGGGGGACTTCCCACAGTTAGATAACAGGATATAGATGATGATGATCAAACAAAGAAGATTCTGATGAAGCAGTCAAATATGTAGGAGGAGAACAAAAATATAGGCAATATCATGAATATCCAATGCAAAGTTAAGAGGCAGAGGGTATTAAAAACACTGTCAACTGTTGCAGAGAGAGCAAGAAGGATGAAGATGGTTAAAAAAAAAAAAAAAAAGGTTTACAGATTTGGCAATTAAAAGATCCCTTAATCATTATGAGGAATGCATGTTACATAATTTAAAAGTTGCATAAATACAAATTCTTGGACTCGTGTGGCCCTTGCTTGTAGAATTAAGATTGGAAAGGGTGTTAGATAGTAATCTAGTACAAATATTTGTTGCAGATAAAGAAACTGAGATTGAGAAGTTAAGTGACTTTCCAGGGTCAGACAATTATTAAGAATCAAATTTTTTATGTTATTTAATAGAGGAATTTGAATACATCTCTTCCTGGCTCCAAATCAACATCCTACATACTATAACACACTACCTCCTTTAAGTTATTGTTGTTGTTATTACTATTATCTCCTTACTATATATGGTATTTTCCCTAAACATAGGGGTAATGAATAATTTTTTCTCAATGTTTGGCATAGAGCTTTATGTATTAAGTATTTGATAAATCACAGAATATTAGAGTGCAAAAAAATCTTAGTGACAATGTAGTTCAATCTGTTCCTGACCTAGAAGCCCTTCTGTGATACTTCCCAAACAACCAGTTGTTTTTTCAAAAGTCTACCTGAGGATCATTAAGGAGAACAGATTCATCTACCACTCCCTTGAGTACCTTATACCATTTTTAGACAGTTCTAATGGTTAGGCACTTTTTCCTTCTTTAAGGACTAATTATGCCTACTTTTTATTTCTACCCATTTCTCTTAGTTCTATCCTCTGAGAACAAGCAGAGGACAACTTCTGAGTTCATAGAATCATATATCTAGAACTTGAAGAGATCTCAGAGGAACACAACTTTTCAAATGTAGTCCTTGGTTTGCTAGCTTCCCTTGTCTTTTCTATTTTTGGTAAAATACTTACTGTTCCTTCTACTTATCTATATTTTCTTATCTCAGCATCATGGTTACCTTCTCTTCTCTTACCTTTTCTATATATGATACACACACACATGTAGATATACACAGATACATAGATAGCACATTGTAATGAAATGCATATATGTATGTGTATATATTTATACACATATACATGTATAATATATGCACACATGTATATAGATAAATAGATTATAGTATAGATATATTTGTCAAATGTATGGTAACTTTTAGTTGATTTATAAGAACATCCGATTAATCAAAAGATACAATTTACCACCTATCCTGAATAAGTGGGAATTTATATTATTTGCGTGTGTATGTTCAAAGAACAGGAACAATACAATTTCAGTTAACCTGTTCCATAAAGGAAACCTCAAGAATATCAGTGTTCCACACTCTAGTTGTTTTTATTGTGTTATTATTAAGTGTTTTTAAATCTCATTTAAATGAATGTTTGCATTTATTATATTTTTAGAAGAAAGAGATAGATAATAAAATAACAAATATATAGTAGGATTTAATGACCAGCAATCAAGATATGCTTTTGGATCATTACATAATTTGTCTTGTCTGTTATCCTTCTATATTGGGGTGGAGAATATCTGGCGCACAGGCCTTATATAGTCCACAAAATGATTTGGTCTGACCCTGCCAAGGTCACTATCAATGATGAACCAAAAAGCTCCCATTGCTTGAGTTTTTAAATTGATAATTTTGTATGGCCCCTGAATGATGTTATAAATACCCAAATAGCCCTTGGCAGAAAAAAGGTTCCTTACCCCTCTTCTATATCTACACTCTTTTAGAATACTGTCTGGTTGCTATTCAAAATGATGAAATTGAAGCAAAACCCTGAAACAGAAAATAAAGTTTGTCATACTTGATTTGTCCATGAGGTAGAGTCATGTAGTTTGAAAGATTAGGTTGAGATAAATTAAAGCAGCACCAGCTAGATCTGAAATCATTCCAGTTAGTTAGGGTCTTGTTTCCATAGTGCTGCATTCATCATTTTTTTTTTTTTTGCAATAGTCTATCACTTACCAATATCCCTCCAAGGAACATTTTTGAACTTGGGAACGACAATTTTTTAAATTCATGGTTATCAATACTCAGCTTTTGTCTTGCTACCCACCAGATATTAAATAGATGTGTTGTTGCTAATCTTATCATTTTGGCTTCTAAGGGAACTGTTCATTAGAGAAGAAGAATGTTCTTGCATTTCATTTTTTAAAATTTCATTTAGTTTTGTCATTCACACATTCGTAAAGTTTTAATAATACTATTATTTGAAAGCAGAGGAGCTTTTACTTTGTGGAAACTGGGCTGGATTTGGCCTAAGGAATTAAGTAGAGTTGGACAGTTGGCAAGGTACTTAAAAGGCCCATTTCTGGATCTCATTTCAAAACACATCTAATTGACAAGATATCTCAGCTTTTGAGACCCTGAGGTCATTAGGACCAGTTTTCCTGATGGATAGTGTTCACTCAATAAATGCTTGTTAAATTATTGATTGATTAATCAATTGATTAATCTACTCTTTAGAAATGCATGCATATGTGTGTGTGTGTTTAGAAAATAGTAGATTTAGATGACCTAGATTTATAACATTAGAGAGATATAATTCCTATCTTCTAGAGCTTTAAAATAATTTAAAATCAGTGAAAAAAATCTTTCTCAGAGTATACTTCCTTCTTCTTCTTCATAACACATATTCATGCTTCATACATCTCTCAAATTCACTCTCTGTTGACATGTCTGTAATACCATATCCTTCTTTGTAGTTATAGGTTAGAACAGTTCAAAATCATGTAACCTATAAACCCTGAAAACTGCTTTAGATTTTGTTTTCTTTTCTTTTTTAAGGAACTCCTGTTGAAGAAAATCCCTTCCTCTGAAAACTAACTGCTCTGCAGCTTTTAGCCTTAAAATGTCTCTTACGAGCAATAATGAATTGAACCAGCTACACCAGTGAAAGAACTCTAGGAGATGACTATGAACCATTACATAGAATTCCCAATCCCTATTATTTGTCCACCTTCATTTTTGATTTCCTTCACAGGCTAATAGTATACTATTTCAGAGTCCAATTCTTTTTGTACAGCAAAATAACTGTTAGGACATGTATGCTTATATTGTATTTAATTTATACTTTAACATACTTAACATGTATTGGTCAATCTGCCAATACATGGTAGGAGGGGATGGGGGAAAGAGGGGAAAATTTGGAACAAAAGGTTTGGCAATTGTCAGTGCTGTAAAATTACCCATGCATATAAACTTGTAAATAAAAAGCTATAATAAAAATATATCTCCTAAGGAATTGAGATATTAATGACTTGCTCAAAATCACATACTCTATGTCAGAAGCAGGATTTGAATCTATATCTCCTTGATACCAAGGCTGGTTCTCTGTTCACTATGTTAACCTAGATCTTTTACATATCATCTGGGGATATCCTCCCAACACAATTTGAGGATAATTTCTCCAATGAATAATGAACCCCAAATTCAAGATACTCTATTAGATATTCCCCTTTCCCTATCCTAAAATATTCCTTAAGACTAGTTCAAAGTCCTTACGGTATACTACCATCCCCTCCCTCCCCCAAATCTCAGCTCTTCTATTAATTTTAAATTAAATTAAAATTTTTCTGGCAATCAAAAAACTAGTTTCACTTCTCTTATGCTTCCTCTGCCATTGAGGACAAATAGGGAAAAAAACCCTTAATATGAATATCCACAGTCAAGCCAAACAAATTCTCTCATATACCTCTATCAGATGATGGGCAATATTGCTTCATCAATGATCTTCTGTAATCATGGTTGATCATTGCATTGATCAGTTACTCTTCAATCTTTCAAAGATGTTTAATGTCTTTACAATGTAATTGTTACTTTATAACAGAACTTATAATAGTTCTTTTCATTTTACTCTACAACAATTCATACAAGTCTTTCATATTTCTTTGAAACTGTCCCTTTCACCTTTTTTACAATAAAAATTCTTTCATATTTTATGCCACAGTTCAACCATTCTACAGTTGATTGTTATGCCCTTAGTCTTCAAAATGACTGACTATATCTTTGTATATATTGGTTCTTTTCTTCTTTAGTTGAGTTCTTGTAGTATAGGTTAGTAGCTCCATCAATATATTTAATTTTAATAGTCAGAAGACATTATTAACTCAAACTAAAATCATTTTATAAAATAAGATAGAAAAATAGCAACAAAATATTCTTCCATTAAACATGGGGCAAACCCTCCCACAAATACAGTGCATCAGTGAGAAGTGTGGACATACTGGAAATATGCACACCTAAGGAACACATGTAGCCAAATTATATTTAAGGAAAGGCAGCTTATGCTGTCAATACTACAGATTACTGATTCTTTGTATTCTGGTGATGTCATTGAGTTACTCCACTATGTTTCTTTGCTGCATATGTAAAGACAATTTAGGCTATATCTACTGTCTTCCCCTTATTCTTCAAGAAAGAATTGATGCCATTCTCTCTTAGCTTAAAGTATATATAAAGTTGTTTTTTTTTTTTCCCAAACGTTTTTAGGAATAAAAAAAGCAAACAATTTACAAAGGGTGGTCATATCACACAAAAATATAGGTCCAACACTATATAACTAATTGCCAAATATTTATTGAATACTTACTGTGTGGCAGATAATGCAACAGGCAATGGAAATACAAAGATAAAAGGGATCCATCTCTGACCTCATTAACCTTTCAGGTAAATGGTATGTGTATATATAGACATACATTAAGCCCATACAATGTAGATATAAGGGAATGTTGGGTAGGAAAGCATTAGATTTAGAGGAGGGCAGAAAGGTTCTTATATAATAGGAAGTACCTGACGTCAGTCTTGAAGGAACTTTAGGATTCCGAGAAAAATACATTCCAAAAGGATAGAATTCATTCCAGGAATAAGTTATAAAATCAATATAGACAAGGGATAGAATTGTCATGTAAGGAACTTAGAGAAAGCCAGTTTAATGGAAGTATGTGAGGGATAGAACTATGTAATAAGTCTGAAAAGATAATTGGGATCATGTTGCGAAGACCTTTAAATGCCAGAATAGATCTCAGAAGTGAAAGGTAAACACTGGAATTCAATGAATAGAAGGGTGACAAGGACAGGCCTATATGTTAGATCCCTTTGGTGCATTTTTATGCACAAAGTGTTGCTGATTTTTAATCTAGCTTGTTGCCTTCATTTAATCTAAGGGCATCTAATCTAATCTCTGTTCCCATTATCCAAATACCAAATACTCATAGAATATAAAACAAATGCTGATAGTTTAAGGCAACTATCAGGAATCTAGGACCACTGGAAAAAAATATGATGAATTTTTATGAAAACAGAAATGATTGAACTGATGTTGAGTGGGAACCAGGAAATGAGCAGGACCAGGAGATCATTATATATTTTAACAACAATACCATATGATGATCAATTCTGATGGACCTGACAATCTTCAGAAATGAGATGAACCAAATCAGTTCCAATGGAGCAGTAATGAACCGAACCAGCTACACTCCGTGAAAGAACTCTGGGAGATGACTAAGAACCATTACATAGAATTCCCAATCCCTCTATTTTTGTCTGCCTGCATTTTTGATTTCCTTCACAGGCTAATTGCACACTATTTCAGAGTCCAATTCTTTTTGTACAGCAAAATAACTGTTTGGACATGTATACTTATTTTTTATTTAATTTATACTTTAACATATTTAACATGTATTGGTCAACTTGCCATCTGGGGGAAGGGGTGGGAGAAAGGAGGGGAAAAATTGGAACAAAAGCTTTGGCAATTGTCAGTGCTGTAAAACTACATGTGCATATAACTTGTAAATAAAAAGCTATAATAAAAAAAAAAAGTAAACCACATTAAAAAAAAATAGAAATGATTGTTGGACTATTTACACCACTGCCTGTTTCTCCCTTTTCTTTTTCTACTTCAGCCTCTTCTTTCTTTCTTTCTCCCTTCCCCTCTCTCTTACACATACACACACACATAGATAAATATATACCCAGTTTTGTTTTTTTGTTTATTTTTAATATTTTTTCCAATTTCATATAAATTTTTAATGCCTGGTTGTTTTTTAAATTTTGAGTTCCAAATTCTTTGCTTCTATCCTTCTATTTCTCCCTCCCTATGAAACCACAAACAATTTTATATAGGTTATACATGTACAGTCATGCAAACATTTCATTATTAGTCATACATACATTGTTTCATAATAATTTTTTGCTCACAAAAGGGTTTTAGATATGAGTGGTCAGCACAAGTAAACATATAACTTTAGTTTGCTTTGGTTGAAATACATCCCTCTCCCCGAGGAAATTACAAATTAAAATCGATGTTGGTATAGTTCCTGAAGGGGGTAATGACTAATAAACATGGCCAGTCAAGTGCTAGAAAATCCTTTATATTACTAAGAACTTTATCTGGTTTTGCCTCCTTTCCTCTGTTCTTTTTTATTGTAGCATTCTGCTCGATTAACATGAAGACTGTAATGGTACATACTGCCAGATGGCAAAAAATAGAAAAACTCAGCTTGGGCTCTAAAAGAGGCTTTAGTGTTTGGAGAGCCAGAATTCTGTGAGGGTTCACTTATTGTCTGTGGAAGAAAATATACACTAATAATAATAATACACCCCCAACCCTGCCCTAACAGGTAGAACTCCCAGCCCCCAGCTCTGAACTTTCATTGTCTTTAGGAGCAGTTGATTTTTGGAGCCAAACTCACTGTGAGATGCTCTGACAAGACAGCCTGAAGACTTCCAGGTCCTGAAAGCTGCTTTGTGATTCAAATAGCCTTCCTTCCTTAGCAAACTGAGCTCCCCTTAGGATTACAGGAAAGGAGGCTGAAAAGGAACTTGTTACTAGGGAAGAATCTTTGACAGCCAAGATCCAACTCACAACTGTTCATTGTTCCCCATTGTTGCCAAACAATGAAGCTCTAGTCTTTCTAGAGCCTGCAGCTTTTATATTTAATGTATCAAACAAACCTCAGAGGATGGAGAAAATTGTTCCATGTAGGCTAACCATGTAAACAATAAAGAGCCTAAAGGTCTTTCATTTTCATTGTTCAGAGAAAACCGCATCATCTTCAGAGGATCGTTTAACTATAAAGCCAAGGCAAAGTTAGGGCACAGTATCTCTGAAGCACTTTCATAAGACTAAGGAAAATCTTTTTTTCCCTTATAGAATAGCAAAACTTAAGAGATGCCTTTCTGGAGAATTTGCTGAGGATATGGGGTTTCTATGGATGTAGCGAGTTCATCCAAACATAATTAAAAATGGGGGATTAGAAAGCTTTACTACACACTTTACTCACTTCTATTATATTTGACTTTTAATTATATTTTTTTCTAAGTGAATTTCTAATTAGCTAATACATCAAATAATGGTCCAGGATTAACTTGGGCCTTGATGGACCATTGAATTTCAACAAGCTAAGGTGGGTAGGGGAGAGCAATTCCAAGTACAAAAATGTTTATAGTTCAGAGGTAGAAAACTGTGGAATATGTTTGAGGTAATGATAAACAATTTGGTTTGGCTCATTTGGTAAGTAATGAGCAGTAATGTGAAACAATGTAAGGTAGTTCAGAGACAGATTATGAAGAAATTTGAGTGTCAGGCTAAAGAATGTAAACTTTAGTCAGGAGGAAATGGGAAGCCACTGAAGTTTTTAGAGCAATAACAATGTGATAAGAGTTATAGATGATGAATTAGGAAATTTAATGTAGAAGTGTTATATAAAATAGATTGGAAGAAAGGAGGAATAGGGATTGAGAAATTGGGTTAGGATGTTAGTAAGTCAATTCATTCAACAAAGATTTATTAAGGGACAGCTAGGCAGTACAGTGGATAGAGCACTAGCTCCAGAATCAAGAGGACCTAAATTTAAATTTGACTTTAGTCACTTGACACTAATCCTGATTGCCTCAATCAACCAACCCTTCCCCCTACTCCAAAACAAACAAAACAGGGATTTATTAAGGACTTACCAGATATGAAGCATTGTTTTAGGCACTAAGGAAGTAAAAACAAAAGTGAAAATGGCCTGATTCTCATGGAACTTACTTCCTATCCAAGGAAACAATATGTACAAAAATACAGTAGTATTTTGTAATAAATACAAAGTATGAACAAAATAAATATAAAATAATCAGGGGTGTGGGAGAGAGGCACAAATAATTGATGGGCTCAGAAAGGGTCCTTTTAGGAGATTGTATTTGAGCTGATCTTTGGAAGAAATTAATGGTTCCAAGAAGCAGAGGTGAGAATAATTCGTGAATGGGAAGTAGTCTTTGCAAAAGCTTAGAGATGGAAAATCATGTGTGTTCAATTAGTAAGTGAATATGGCTAAAAATTAGAGTATATGGAGACAGGAATTTGCAACTTGGGAATAGAATGATGATGCCAATTATATATATATATATGTAAAATGTCATATAATAATGTGTGATAATTTTACAAATATTATCTCATTTGATCTTCACAACAACCAGGTTCAGTCCTGAAGGAGCCTTAACCGTTAAAAGTATTTTTAAAATTTTCTGTTTCATTCCTCATTCCTGTTCTGTACTGAAAGAAAAAATTTCTTAAATTCCATATAATCCGCTTCCCCTAAAATGAATGAAAAGGCACTAGCAAAGGTAATGGATGTATGATTTAGATATAAAATATGGAATAGCTATTTCCTACACACACACACACACACACACACACACACACACACACACACAGTTTAAAACACAACACAAAAGACTAATGCATTGACAACTACTTAAGTGATGAAGCAATAACTCATCATTTGTATTATGCTCTTCCAAGAGGTAAAGACAATTTTGTCAAACTGTTCAGCAGATATTTCATTTGTATGCTAAATCCATATTGACTGAACAGCACACAGATCCAAATTTTCTGACCAGCCAGACTTGGTCTTTTAGCCTTTTAACTGAAGAATTCTCTTAGTAATAGGGCCCTTTTTTATTTGAGAATTGTTGTGGAAATAGCTTCTATTTGAGCAACCCAGATCCTTATCTCCTACTCTTAGGAAGTTACCAATAGTATCATTTTTCAGGATAATTTTTTTGGTGACACGGACACAGAAAAAGAAGCAGAAAACAAAATGACCAGCCAGAATTCTGAAGTCCAATCTTGGGCCACATATTCTTGCTACCATATGTATTACCCTTTGCTTAAAGTTCAAAATAGAATTGGTATTGGTATAATTGGTATAAACTCCTCTCTTGAACAAAAAAGCCACTTCAAAAGAGGACCATCATTTCTCATATGTCTTTATACCCTGTAGAGTGTGACCAGCTCATCCTATCTTAATTATTAGTCATCTTTGGTAAAGTTTCCTGTCATTCAAACAGATAGATAGGGACTAGGACTTTCTGGTCATGAATGCCTCTTAGTAAAGTGTCAGAGTCTCTGACCACTAAAAGGCAAGCCACATATTTAGTCTCATCAATTCTGTTAAGAGTTATAATAAATGTAAGGTTTTTGAGGGTAAGGACTGTCTAATTTTGTTCTCTGTATCCTCAGCACCTACTAAAGTTTGTAAAGTTTAGTATTATAGATAACAATGATTCCTGTGGTAAGATGGCAAAGAAAGGGATGGAGGCAAGAGATTTTTTTGGGGGGAGGGAGGGGTTATACATATGATATCATGTAAAAAATTACATATTAATCATTTTGTACAAGGAAACATACGCACAAAAGTGTAAATAAAAAAGGAAGTGAAAATAGTATACTTTAGTACATATTCAGTCATGTGGAATTGCCTTGGACCATTATATAGGTAAGAATAGCTAAATCATTCAAATTTCTTCATTGTACACTATTGCTATTACTGTGTAAACAGTTCCTTGTTCTGCTCACTTGACTTTGCTTCCTCAGTTCATATGTCTTTCCAGGTTTTTCTAAAATCATCCTGCTTGCTATATCTTAAAGTATTACAAGCATATACTACAGCTTGTTTAGTCATTGCCTAATTGATAGGCACCCTCTAGATGTCCAGTTCTTAGCTATCCATATAAAAAGAGCCGCTATGAATATTTTTTTGTATAAATAGGTCTTTTTCCCACTTTTTTATGTCTTTAGAATATAGCCCTAATAGTGACATCTATGTTTAAAAAGTATATGCAGTTTAGTAACTTTTTAGATGGTGATACAAATTGCTTTTCAGAAGGGCTGGACCAGTTTGCAACTCCACCAACAGATTCCAGATCCTACCAGTGTCCCAATTTTCCCATATCCCCTCTAACTTTTATCATTTTCCTGTTTTCTCATATTATTCAATATAGTAAGTATGAAGTAGTACCCAGAGTTGTTTTAATGGCAAAATCTATTTTTGAGATGGAATCTATAGGACTTGGCAACTGATTAAATTCTTGACAGCTTGGCAACATTTAATTATGGATGACCACCTTCTGGACATTCTCTCTTCCATTGGCTTCTGTGATATTTTATTCTTATCTTTGCTTACTTATAAGAGATCATCCTATCATCTCTACATACAGATATCCAAACCTCTCCTTGGGCCTTTTTCTTCTCTATCTACATTCTTAGTGAACTCACCCATTCTTATGATTTCAATTATTACCTCTATGCAGATGACTTCAGTTTCTTAGAAGTCCAGTTCCATTCCTCTGTCTACTGGTAGCATTTCAAAACTAATATATCTCCTCTTTCTATCAAAACATATTCATCTAACTTGTCTATTTTTGTTGCTGATGCTACAATATTTTTATCATTCAATATTAGCATCTCAGAGCTATCTAACTATTTCATCTCCCTTACTTTCCACATATTAGTTACTTAAGTACTGTTGTCCTTTTCCTTCACAGTACTTCTTGGATTCATTTGCTATTTTCCTCTTTCATGAAACTGTGTTAATTCAGGCCTACTAATAACCTCTTGTCTGGTGATTCTGGTCCAATCTCACAATTGCCTGAGTTAATTCTCCTATTATATCATAAAATCATAGATCTAGAAATGTAGTGGATCATTCAGGACAATCCTGTCATTTATACGTAAAAAAATTGAGGTCCCATTGACTTTCTCAGATTATACTTAAATCAAAACTTTTTTTAACTAAAATAATTCAATAATTTTATGTTGAATAAAGGACAAACTCTTTTTCTTAGCATTTCCAGCCTAATACAATTTCCAATTTTAAATTGTATTCCAGTGCAGCTGTATTAGTATTTGTTCTTTTTGTTCTGTTCTTTCTTTTCTTTATAATTGTTTCTGTTGCCCTATATGCCTCTAGTGAGGTCCCCATGCATTTCTATCTATAGAAATTCCTCCAAAACTCAATTTAGGTGGAGTCTTCCTTCCTTTGTGAAGTTTTCCTTGACTTCCGTATATAGTAATCTCTTCCAACATTTCCACAACATTTTGCATCTCCTTTTGATTTTATCTATATTAAAACTCTTTTGCCCATTTTGCAAATGTCCCCTTCGATGCAGATCCACAATTGACCTCTTATTATAGTCTTATATAGTTCTTCCCCCACATTCTCTGCCATACTGGCCTTCTCATATTGGCAATATCATCACCTTATGGGTTTTTCCTCTGATAAGTAAGTTATTTACATCAGCTATGTTTTCTTTAAAGTTGGATCAATGCATTACTTCCCAAGTTATTTCCCCTTGCTTTTGAAAATACTATTTTTTTTCTTCTTCCCTCTCACTCTTCTCTCTTTTCATCTCCCTTTTATGTGTGGTTTTCCTCAATTAGAATGTAAGTTCCTTGAGGTCAGGATCCGTCCTTTTTGCTCACAATGCTTACTGTACCAGAATCTATCCATACATCCATCATCTATCTATCTATCTATCAACATCATCTATCTGTCTTGACTTTGCCATTGATGAATCAATCAAAAATTATTTATGTGTGCCTATGCCTGGGCAGTGGGGTAGATACTGGGCATATGAAGATGAAACTGAAGCAATTCCTGCCCTCAAGAAACTTATATTCAGTCAGTGAGAATTCACACACAGGGATGTATATATATGCACATACATGTGTACATGTGTACATATATGTATATGCATGTCTATATTCATAAATAAATAGATAAAATATTTTAAAAAGTAAATATGAGATAATTAAAAGGTGATGAAGAAACTAATAGCTGGTGGTATCATAAAAGACTTCTTGTAGAAGGTGACTCAATTTAGCACTTCCATGGGGTATTTACACTTTTTACATGGACATGTGAAAATCTATTTGTACTCACAAGTAGGTTCGCTCACTCTAACTTTCTCTCACTCTAACAAGTCCAGATTACCAGAGAAGAATACTTACCACATTGTTATACTGGAATTCTCTCAGAATCCTAAAGGTAACCCTATTTGGGAGTAGAAGGGGGGGGAGGATATACTTTTTCTTGAGCAACTAGTGTAATGGTATAATGAGAAAAGTACCAGGTCTGGAGTCAGGAAGATTTATCTTCCTAAATTCAAATTTGGCCTCAGATACTTACTAACTATATGACCCTAAGCAAGTCATTTAATCCCTATTTGCCTGTTTCATATCTATAAAAAATGAGCTGGATAAAAAAAAAAGGCAAACCACTCCAGTCTTTTTGCCAAGAAAACCTTAAATGGAGTCATAGAAGAGTTTGATATTACTGAAAAGGAATGAACAACAATACTTCCTCTACTCACCACTTTGGCTTTGCCCATTTTCTAATATACTTCCATTTACATAAACCAGCTACTGACAATAATGATAGTTTTAAATTTCAATATGACTGTTTCCTTGGCAGCAAGATAAAATAAATAGTAAATGTTCACATATTAAAGGAAATGGAGGAATAAGAAATATATCACAATATAATATAATATAATATAAACCAGGTCATAGTCTCCTATCAATATGTTTGGTGTCTATGGAAATGAGTGGGCACCCACTTACAAACTCCTAGAAGGGAAACCCACAAGGGAAGATATTGGACTGAAGATGTTGATATCACTATTTCACTCAACCATACCTGCACAGAGCCTTTTCTCTTCTGATTGTCCACTGCTCCTCCCCACTCTCCAATTGGCAAATCCTCTCTTTTATTTTGGAGCAGAGAAAACATTTATAAACTCTTTTAAGTTATCAACTTATCTTTTAAAAAGGTATTGAAAAACCATTATATAAAATTGAGCTAGCTCTGGCTTTAAGCTAGCAAACTACAAATCTCAACCCTAGCAGGATGTTATGTCATCCAATCAAATTAAAGGTTATAGCAACACAACTCAGGTTGACTCCTTGGACAAAACAAATTAACCTTGCCAACTCTTTATTCGCCAGGACTCTATATCTCCTAGTTAGATCTCTGCAATTCTTACTATATTTGTTGTTCAGTCGTTTTCAATTATGACACCATTTAGAATTTTCTTAGCAAAGATACTGGAGCAATTTTGCCTTTTTTTTCTTCAGCTCATTTTATAAATGGGGAAACTGAGTTGAACAGGGTTAAATGACCTAATTAGAGTCACAAAAATGGTAAGTTCTGAGGCCAGATTTGAAATTAGGTTTTTCCAGCTCCAGATCTGGTGATCTGTCCACTGTGCCACCTAGCTGCCCCTTCTTCCTATACAACAACAGCTAAATCTGTCTTTACTCTTACTTCTTTTCATTCTAAAACAAATAAAGGATAGGAGGGAAGACAGCAAAAAATAACATTCACTTCTGAGAGGCTTTACCTTTCTTTAGTTCTAGGGCCTGAAAAATGATAGCTAAAACTCCATTCTTTATTTAACCAGTCATGAACTAGCAACCAAAGTTGTTGTGTCAGCTGACTATTCCTGCTGCTTTTTGACAGAGTTCCTAAATTGGTGGATGGGGAAATGCTGGATATACATAGATTTTAGCAAAAATTTTGCTAAAGCATTCTATACTACTTTTTTTGTAGAGAAAATGAAGAAATATGCCATGAGTAATAAAACAATTACATAGATTCAGAATTGACTTAATGGCCATACTTAGAAGAGTAGTCATTCATACTTTGATGTCATCATGGCAGAAGATATTAAATAGAGTGCCCCAGAGAGCCACATTTGGCCCTATGCTGTTTAATGTTTTTATCAGTGACTTGAAGAAAGGCATAGATAGTATGCTTATCAAATTTACAGATGCACAAAGCTGAATAGGATATCTCCATA
The DNA here is from genome assembly GCF_016432865.1 of Antechinus flavipes. NCBI lineage: Eukaryota > Metazoa > Chordata > Mammalia > Dasyuromorphia > Dasyuridae > Antechinus > Antechinus flavipes. The sequence goes on along the minus strand of NC_067400.1, from coordinate 150,850,368 downwards.
ATGGATGATACTCAGTATTCAAAAAAGATCTAGACTATTTAGGATAGTGGAATGAATCTAGTAATAATATGTTTTTCAGTTATAACTTTTCAATTCTAAATGGGATAAATATAAATTCTTACATTTGAGTATTTAAAAAATAGATTAAAAAGCCAAGTTGGAAGAAGAACATGGTTAAACAGCAGTTCATGTAAAAATATCTAGGACAGGGATCCTCATTTAATTGTTCACAAACCCCTAGAGGGTTCACAATGATGTTCCAAGGGTTTGTGCTAAAAATTCTTTAATTGTGCCTTAAACCATAAGTAATTGCCCAAATATATTACAAATATCTACTTTCTCTTTGTCAGAAAACATACACATAGTTGAAGCAGTACAGATATGTTTCTTCAACTATATATGAAAACATCATAATCACTTGCACCATAATTTGAATCTTATGTAACTATTACATCAAACTCAGATTCACTTCTGACTCAATCTGTTCTTAAAGTTTCTCAATTTGTCATCAAATTGTTTCCAAATCATGATTAGGGTATGACATTTGAGTACAGTGATTCCCAGTCGATAGCCAGATGCAGGTGCAAACCCTCATTTGCATTTTGTATACTATACCAGAGTAGCTCCCTTATTCCCCTCTGTTACTATGTAATCATATCTCATAATTGCTATAATCACATGATCAAGATGTTATAAACATATGATTTCTTACAGTACAAATATCAAACTCTATGAAAACCATGATCTCTGAGCATGCACATTACAAACCATCTTTCAAATCTCATATAATCATGTTCTGTAAATACAAGCTTATATTGCCCCTCACTGTAATGTTAACATTTTTTTCCATTTAAATTCATCTTTCACATATATTACTATTCTTCTATGTTAAATTTTCAAATGAACTGATTGGCAACACTGGTCAATTGTCTACATACCAGTGTAACTAGTGTGTTAGTAGAAGAGACAAGTCATATTTGAAAAGATTCTTTTCTTAATGTACTGGTGAATGAATCATGTATAATTAGTATGCACATCAACATTTTTTTTTAGAAAAGAAACCAATATAAAAATTGAGCTTTAAGTACATTTATCATTTAATATTTAGAAGTTGTCATGTCTTTGAATTCAATTTATCAATTTGTTCAATTCTATATTTTCCCTTTGTTTATCTTTTTATTAGACATCCAAAATGGAAAGGAAAGCATTAAAAAAACTTACCACTATTGTGCTACTGTTTATATATTCTTATTGTTTAGTTAATGCTACCTTTATGAATCTGGATACTAAGGCATTTGGAACATATGAATTATTTGTGATATTGATTTGTTGTCTATAGTTCCTTTGATCATAATACAGTTTCCTTGTTTAATCCATTTTAATTTTTTTGAATGTTTGTTTTTGCTTTGATAGAATGATTGCAACTTTTGTTTTATTCTTTTTATTCATTTGATACATAGTACATTTGTCCTCTTCTCAGTTTTATGTCTGTTTTTTAAATGTAATTTTGTGAGCAACAGCTTGTAGAATTTTGTTTTCTTATGCAATCTGTCACTTTGTGGTTGTTGTTTTATTGGATTAATTAATTCACTCACACTTAAAAGTTACAAGAGTTAGGTTTATGTTTACCTTCATTTATCTCTAATATTTTTGTTTTTGAGTTGTGATTTCCCTTCCCACCCCTCCTTCTACTGTAAACAGAATATTTTGCTTCTTTAGTTACTTTAATTAAATCTTTTTAAAAAAAGATGATCCTAATCCTAACTGGACTGCTAGGTGGTGCTGGGACAAGAATCAGGAAAACTGCTCTTTCTAAGTTCAAAATCTGGTTTTAGACACTTAGTAGTTTTGTGGTCCTGGGCAAGTCATTTTACCCCCATTTCCCCCTTACTCCACAGTTCTTGCAGAGTTCTATTCTTAAAGCACTGATAAAGATTGCTGTATTGCTTGGCTACTGAGCAAATTTTTGTCATTTTGAATTTAAATTAGCCCAACATTGAAAAGGGCTGAGGAGGAAGGAAGTTTGCTATGTTGCTATCCTTGGGTCAGGCTGGTTTGTATGTCCTTGACAATTGGAGTGTGATGATCAGTGGGAAATGGAGTGCTGAGTGAATGTATTAGTTCATGGAATTTTTTTTTTTTTTTTTTTTTTACCATTTGAAGGTTCTTCTTGTCCTTGACCAGCTGAAATTGTTTTATCCCTGGCACATAATTTCTTTTTTTTTTTTTTTTTTTTTGGAGAAGTGGTTATAAGGATCAGAGAAATTGTCTGGTCTTATATTTTCTTGGTCATATGACCCAGAAATTTATTTCTAATTTTAAAATTTGAGTATCTCACTTTTATTTTCCAGTTTTTTAAAATTGCATGTGCAGTTTGTTAAGTCTTCTTTAAAAAATATTGTTAATAAGGGTACAGAGATATAAATTTTATTCTACATAATGTTTTTGCATCCCACAAATTTTGGTATGTTGTCTCATTATGAAAATTCTCTCCAATATAACTTTTTAAAAATCATTTCTATAATTTTGCTGTTGACCTACCCATTAGTTTTTTTTTTTTTTTTTGAACATGGTGGGAGAGCTGGAGGCTCTGTTAAGCCTCATTTTTGTTAATATTTGCCTTATTATTTACAATCTTTTGTAACTTAAAAAGTCTAAATAAATTTAATCCAGTTCCACCTTTAATTATAAAGAACTATGTCAAAAGGGATCTGAGATCTTTAATCCTATTTGTACATTATCCAAGAATCTCCTTTATATATCATCCCTAACAAATGATTGTCCAGTTTGCACTTGGGTCACTTGGCCACTTACCATTTATATAACCCTTTGCCAGACATATTTGAGTCTCTGTTTCTTTACCTGGAAAATGAGGGAGCTGGACAAGGTAAGTCCTATGATCTCTTCTGGCTCTAAACCGATGGTCCTATTAATGAGGACATCATCACTTCCTGTGGCATTAGAATCCCCTCTTGGATGCCTCCAATTGTTAGGAAGCTTTTATATTAATTTTGTCTTCTATCTACTGCTGTTAGATCTGATCTCCAATAGTCAAATGGACCAAATCTAACCCTATGATAGTCCCTCTAATATGGTGAACAGGTTGTTTTGTTCAGGTAAATACCCCAGTTCCTTGCTTGGCACAGTATACTGTGCTCTCAATGCTTCCTCAGAGAATTTCAGTGAAGCCCAATTTCCCCTCACAGAAATGATGTTGCCGCTTCAATACGTTCTGCTTACTTAGGTATTCAGCAACCTGTTACAAATTCTACAAGCTTGCTTGGTTTTAAAGTGAGTCTCGGTAGTCTGTAGCTCCCAAGTCTTTCTTATGGATGGAAGCAGGTTGGCAACCCACCAGTCTTCTGGCATAGTGGTTATTTGTAACAGCAATTTATTGCACATGTGAACTTTAAGAACAGGTCAGTATGTACTCTGACACTTTATCTTATGGATAATTCCTAACATGACTATATCAACAGTATGAATTACAGAAAGTACTAGTTTTTTGCCCATATTGCTTTGGCACCAGGCTCAGGGGATTGTTATAATTTTCCCTAGAATAAGAAAAGTCAGAGAAAAAAGAGCTGTATCTAACACATTGACTGTTTTTATGTTTGGAGTTAGAAAAATTAGGCAGTAACTATAATTTTAGACTCTTGTAGGTGTGTATTCAGTTTTTACCAGATTAACTTTTGTCATTAAATCTATGTGGATTGCAAGCAGGAACTTCTATAAAGCTGTATAGATGTTAAGATGACTAATCTGAACAAGAAGAAAACATGAAGGGTTGTATTTGGGTATGAATGTGGGAAGAAACAATGGTGGCCTTTTGGCCAGTGCCAGGTTAAATGGAGATGGGAAATTACTAGCATGGGGCAGTATGAAGTCTATTGAAGAGCATCAATTGTCTATTAAACAAACAATAGGTGCTCTGTGTATGCAAAATGGGGTAATAGGCCCTGGGGAGAATTAAAAATTTACCCAAGACATGATCTTCTGACAGGATGCAACTTAGTCCTACAAATGCAAACATGACTAAATATAAGATATTAATACATGTAAAAAATGTTGAGTTTGAAGCCACAGGATTTGGGTTCAAATCTTTTGCTGTAAATTTAAGTTGAATTGCTCTACAAATTTCTTTTGCTGTAAAATGACGAGATTTGACTGGAAAGATTAGGGAGCTGTCACAGTATATTTAGATTTTACAAAGGCATTTGCCAGATTCTATCATGATATGCCCAAAGGGAGAATAACATGTGAGGTGGATAACAGAAGTTAAATGGATTCTTAGAATGCTGAAAGCCACAAACTGCTGATTAATGGACCATGTCAGCTTGAGGGAGGCTCTCTGATGATATGCCACATGACTATATTTGGCTTGAATGTCATTACTGATGTTAACATGATATAACTAGGTGGCAATCAATAGAAAATTGCATTTGGAGTCATTAGGACCTGTGTTCAAATCCTGTTTCACTAGCCATGTAACCCTGGGCAAGGCCCTTAACCTACTCAATTTTAGTTTCTTTATCTGTAAAATGGGCCAATGAGAACAATCACCTCATAGGTTGCTCTGAGGATCAAATGGGATAGCATATGTAAATTGCTTTGCAAATCTTAAAGTACTTTATAATAAATGTTAACCATTATTATCATAGGTTATATACTGTATTACTGTTGTAAAATTTGAAGATGACATGAGGGGAAATAAGATACATTATTGGGTAAAAGAATGAAGATTCAAAAGGATTCAACTGAAACAGTAGGTCAAAGTGAGCAAGATAAAAAAAAACCATGGATTTCATTTGAAGATATGGTTCAAGATGAGCCAGCTTTTTCAAACTATTTAAAAATCCAAAGCCATTTTAGGCTATACTAAAAGAAATTATTCTGTTCAAAGGAGCTTTACTAATACCATGTGTCCAGAACAAATCTGGAACTGTGTTCTGTTCTGAGAACAGAATGGAGATGGACACTGGCCATCAATAATAAGCATTTATGAACAGGAAATAAAAAGCAGTGTATACATAACAAATCGAAGCATATATAAAAAAGCAACCTTGAAGATGAAGATGTAGAAACCATTACTTTAGCATTTTAAGGAACTGGATATGAACAACTTCAAAAGAGGGAGGTGGAATAGTAGCTAATTCTCTTCAAATTCCTTAAGGATCCTCATGTGCAAACAGGAGTTACTCATTTTGTAGAGTTCCAAGAAAGAGGGCTGGCTAGAGCCAAAGGTAGAAGTTATAGAAGCATATTTTCATTTTGAATATGGAAATACATTCATAATTATAGCTGCTGAAAAATAAAATTTGGTGTTTTGTTGGGTGGTGAGTTCCTCACAAATGCAAATGTTCAAATTAGGAGAATATAAACTTCTGAAGACAAAAAATTTTATCTTCGAATCCTCATAATCCAGCACAGCACTTGAGACCTAATAGACAACTTGACTAAGTTGAAGCTATGACCGAATTTCCAGTTTTCTGAAAGATTAAATGGAGATTCCTATATTGGGTGTAAGGTGAGATTAGATGGTGTCCATCTCTTGTAACTCTCTTTTATTTTCTATTTTGACCAATAATTTTTTCCTAATGTCCCTTTCCAATCATAAGGGAAGCCTAAAACTATCTTGATAACAGGACAGCATCAAAGAAATATAGGTCCACCTGTGTTTTTGCAAAGAACCTGGATATTTTAATCTACTATATCAGAAACCAAGGCAGACACTACTGATTACAGCATGAGAGGAGTAGCATTAAATTAAGTCAGTTTTTCAACCCATTTACCCCTCATTTCCTAAAACAGCAGTATCAATAAGTAGGAATAATTTTCAAAATTTCTTTTTATATTAAATTATCGTGGTGAACATTTATTATCCTTTCTTTTAAGTATAACAAGATTCAGCTTTATGTTATGGGAACTGAACAAATAGGGCAAGATTCAGGCAGGAAAAAAAAAACTGAAGGGGAAAATCTAAGAAGATTTTCCTTTATTAAGTAAATATTTGTAATATGAATAAATCTGAGTCAAGTAAAATAGAAATTAATTCAATGTAAAATAAACAATAGCAATCATTAACTGATAGTAAATCTTTGGTCATACAATTAGATGTTATCATTGTATGATCTCATTAGTCTTTACTGAACTTCATTTTTCATTGGGACTTGGGGTGATCTTGGACCATAACATTTGTCATTATGACTTGAGATGATCCTGTACTATGGTAGTGGAGTAAACACTGGAAGCTTTTGGAGATGCTTCAAATACATTCTTAGTGATAGAGAGGGTGTGTGTTTATATGTGTGTTAGAGGGGAGAGAAAGAGAGGAGGAAGGGAGGAAGAAAGGGAGAGTAAAAAGGGGAAGAGAGAGAGAACTTTGTAGAGATTTGACCTGAGTGTTTTTGCTCATATCATCTCTTGAAGAACCATCTACTAAAGTGGAGAGATGATACCATTTATTCTAGTGGAGAAAATATCTTACATAGATCCTTTAAAGGATTTTACTATGAGATTGCTTTAGGAAAAATGAGAAAAACACACTGTTTTATGATAAGAGGATAAAGAAAATATCATGCTATTGAAAATTCTCAGAGTTTCACACATGGGTATGAAATATCAACTTTCATAAGTTATGTTATAGATTTTTATGATGGGTTTCACATTAAATGAAAAAATCCTTATTAAATACTTTTGTGTGCCAAAAACTACTAAGATCTGGAGATACAAACAGAAGATTTAAAACTGCATTGAAATTATTTATCTAATCAATGAGTCTAATAGGAGCAAGGTATTTTTTGTTAGGCTTTATATTTATAGTCCTTATGACACTTTTTCATTTAAACAAGCAAAGTAAGTAATATCATTAATTTGCTCCCTTCCCAACCAGTTACATTCCCTTAGTGTACTTTGCTTCAGAAACCTTGGGTTGTCAGTTGGTGTTTATTCTGATCCAGACCTAAATCTTCCTATTCTTTCAGCTTACTGATATTTCCCACTGAACCTGCTTATATGTGCTTCCATAATTTACCAAAATTTATTGAGTACTACGTCTTATAAGTTATTTGTATGTTGGGTGACTTCCAAAGCAACATTTTTTAGTCTCAAAACCTTCTGTTCAGCACAATATGAAGCTAAACAATTTTATTTTAAAAATGTGTGTGTGTGTGTGTGTGTATACACACGCCTTTTTGCTTTAAACATCCTAAAGTTTTTCTATAGTGCTTCTGTTACATCCTTGTAATTATTCTCTTATACACTAAAACAAAGAAACTACTAAACTAGTGGAATTTTGCCAAAGGCTTTCAACATTGTCCAATGGCAACATAACTAAAAGGCACAGTTTAAATTGGTTTATAGAATGAATGAGCTAGTTATCAGTGTCTAGAGCAGCTGAAGGCTGGGTACAATTAATAGCATTTGTCAACAGTCATAGAATTCTCTATAGAACAAGCGGTCCCTACAGAGGACCAGCCTCCAGCTTCTGGCACCTTAAGATCCACATGACCTGGAGACAAAAAGCCAGCCTGAAGCCCGTCACCAGGGAGCACAATGGTGCATTTTAGTGATACTGGCATCTCTATAATACAACCTCTAATCATGTCAATTATTTAGAACAATCCTGTTAACAGTGAGCATCATGACTGTTCAAACTATCATTGCTAGGAAGTATAATCAGGCTTCTTTGGGAAAATGAAATTTTCCAATTCAAAACCTTAAAAACACCACAACTTTAGGATGTAGATATGAAAGCCTGGTTTATTGTATTTTGGAATCTAAAACTATGTTGGATTCTGTTTTTTTTGCTATATGAACATATAACCAGTACTAACCACAAGCACTTTTACTTAGGCAGGTTATTGTTCAGAAACTTAATTTCTTCATGGAAAGAAAATTTATTATACATGAAATAACTGTACAGCCCTTGCAAGTTCATTTTTAGATGCAGATAGTACAAAGAAATCCAAAGAAAGTTTCATTAAATAAATTTATTTGTTAAAATAATTTAACTCCAAATACAACTGTTGAATTTGCATTGAGTTCTATGTACAATTCTTATTTTATCCCAAACAGCGAGGTTTAACAACTGACATTGTTACAAAACAATAAATTGTTGTTCAATTTTAAATGGTCAGTTGTATTAGAGCTCAACAATTAACTGTGAACTATCTTTAATTAATCTCTGGGAAACCCCAAATCAATAATGTTAAGTCTGTTTCCAAAACCCACTGCAGTCACTCTTGAAACCCTGATCGAGATTTAACATATGCACAATGACACAGAAAAACAGAAAAAACAAAAACAAAAACCTCCCATCATCTTGTAACATTTGATTGGTTGGGGAGCTTCACAATTAAAGCCTAATCAGTGGTAACATAGGACACTGATCAGAACAAAATAATAACAATAATAAAAATCCACATACATACACACATGCATACATAGTCTCACATACATACAATCCTCTGAAAACAAATGGCAGACATCTTTAGGCAACATTCTTTACACAGGAGAGCAGATACCAGTAGTTTTCCCATAAATAAGTGATGGCAACTGTGGTTCTACTAGTCAGAAAAACTAATTCTAATTGTATAAACCAAAGAAAAATGTGATCAAAGCACCTTTCAAATGTTTAAGAAAGACTTTTGTGTAATACTTTTGATCAGATGCTGGCTTGTTCTGCACAGGCTGAACAAAATGAAAGGCAACAGTTACCATCACTATTACAGCTTACAAGAATTAAACTTGCAACATTAAAGGAAAAATCAGTAAAACTTAAAAAAAAAGCTGTTTTTGTAAGAAAGTATAAAACCTTACAAGAACAGCTAAAGTAAAAGTGGGTCTTTGGATCAAACCATAATATTTTTAAGGCATGTTAGAAAAATTTCCATTGACAATAATTGCTAGTCTGATCAGGGTACAAAAGAGAGTGAGCCAAGGTTACTAACCTTTGCTGGAAAAGATGGCCACGAATTCTTTCACGTGGCCCTTTAAGGTTAGTCTTCCTGTTCTCAAACTTTTTGCCAACATCTCATTCAATCAAGCCAAAATATGTTCTCATCAGATGAAATACCAAGAAAGCATCAGAATTTGAGAACCACAAGACAGAGAGCACAACAGCATTCACATTTTTTTGTGTGACAATGATGTTGTTTTGTCACTAAACACGTAGGACTGTGATGAAACACACGACCAGGTGGCCAATTCACTGATTACTAAAGATGTGCACATCAAAAGGCCCATCTGACTTTTTATGTAACAAATTCTTAACTACATGATTGAAATTTTAGATAATCCTTTGCTCTTTAGATTTTGCAAGATCCCTCCTGCTATTTTTGCCCAGTTCTATTGTCTGCATAGCAATCTATGGCATGACTGTAGGATCTTTACAGAGTACACCTAAATGCATTCTGAACTATCAATGCTATTCAATTATCTGAATCTGGAAATATGTAAAATAGGAAAATTTTAAAAAGTTATAGGATGTGAAATTTAATCCACTGGCACATACTTCTAACACAGGAGATAAGTGGTATTCTTAATATCTTCAATTCTCCTGGATACTTAGGTCTTAAAATTGGGTTCAGTATAAAGGACTGAAATTTTATATGAACAAGGTGCTTCAAAATTGAGGGTAATGAAGGCTACATAAAAGAAAGCAACTTGAGACTAAAAATACAGAAAAATTGAGGACTAAATATTGAATTTTACACGTATATTCCTTCCATTTTCTCAGAAGAGAGGAAGTTTGATTGAGAATAATCTGACCTGTCTTGTCTATCTGCTGAATTTTTGTCAGTCACTAAATACTCTAATATAAATTAATTACATAAAACATGGGAATTTGTTCAATTAAAAAATGTTCTAAAATCATTTAAGAAATAAAGCTAATATAATCTTTCAGACAAATCTAAGTACAGATTTTTACAAGAGGCTAGTGTCTCTCAAGTTTATGCCAAGTTTTAGAAGGCAAATAACATACATATGCACACATATAGCACACATCCTCTCAATTATCTAACAAAAGACTAGAGTTACTGCATGAGATTGTGACACCGATTAAATGCAAGGTGGCATGTAGACCACAGGCTTGATGATTTTGTACTTTTGAAAGCCAAATTTATCTACAGAGGGCCAACTCAAGGTAAACTCTTCAGTATTTAAAACTCTGAAGCTTAAAATTGAAAAAAATCATTTACACTTGATTGTAAAACTCTGAATAGGTATTTCTGTGCCATTAGTCATGCAAATGATAAATACTTCACGGCTATGAAAACTAAAAATGTCAGAGCTTGAGCACCTTTTCAAAACAAAATATTCACTCCCACTCTATTTGCCACTTCAGTAATCAGGGCAAAACTGTTGCAGGAGAACCTTTGTAGAGTACATCAGGAAAATTAGAGATAAAAGGTTTTTCATCCCTTACTCATTATCCTATAACTTATATCCTATCTTTAAGCCAGAATTGTTTCACATGGTTATTCAATTTTTTAAAATGTCAACATTAAAGCTCTGAAACAGCAAACTTGATTTTGAAAGAAAGTTAGCTTGGGATCACACAAAAAACCATAGCCCTTAAAGGCAAAAAGGAATTTGTTGTCTTAACAAACTTAAAAATGCAGAATGTTTGTACTGTCCCATGAGATTTCAGCAAATGGGAACATCTGGATGCAACATGGCTTCATTTTCCTTACAAGATGGTACTAGTTAATCTACTAAAATGCTCCTTGTTAGTAAGGCTAAGCACTTTCTTTTCATCATAGTTGCTTCCTCCATGTTCAGTAAAGTGATAAAGACATTTCCTGCTTTGTAAACAGAGGTTTGTTTGCTTATTTTTTTTGTCTCAACAAAATCTGAAGAGATCTTCCATTTTCAGTAGCAAAAGCAGATGATTAACACATAAAACCAGACTGCATTTTCCACCCAACCTGTTCAGATCTCTCCATCAAGGACTGGTGCAATGAATTCCATGTCACAGATTAGGAAAAAATATACAACTAACAGCATCGATTTTGCAAACAGGAAATAATATGCCAGCCTTGTAGAGAATGTCCCCTGTAACGCTGTCAAGCAGTATTGGTTGATGCTGCTTTATTTGACTGAGTTAACTTGGCCAGAAGCACTATAATTACAAGTCCTAAAATTCTGTATTTATGAATGATTCTTTCTTAAGAAAAACAAAAAACAAAAAACTAACAACAACAACAAAAAAACAAAACAAAACAAAAAAAAAAAAAAACAGAACAAATATTTTAATTGTGAATGATCATTGCAGGTCTTCTCATTGCTCCCTCAAGAATATTTCCAATTTATGCAATAGTTGCTTCTGTCTGAGACAATGCCAACATATCTTTCAAATGAGATCACCCTGTAGATTGAATGGCTATGCCATTGAGTTGCAGATGCATAAGGGAGACTGAGGACGGTAGTAAAAAATGTAGTTACTGAACCCAAATGTATTCAGAGACACTGATTGACAATCTGCTTAGCTCTGAATAAGTACTGTAACTTTACTGTAGATTCCACACATTCTTGCAAATTGGGCAGTAAAGCAGACAGGATTTACCACCTACAAAAGTTGAGTAAACTGAGTCCAGGATATGTCCATTTTTAAATGCTATTGTATGTTACACGCAGAACAGCATGGATCATCTTTGTCTGGCTGAGCGGCATAGTTCATTTGTCTAACAATTTCTGCAAAAAGCTCATCCACCATTGTTTTACTTTTAGCAGATGTCTCCATAAAGGGACAGCCCCATTCTTCAGCCAAGGCTCTTCCCTCATTTGAAGATACTTCTCTCTCACTTTCCAGGTCCACTTTGTTCCCAACCAAGATCACTGGTACTTTCTCATACCTATAAAAAACAAACACAAATACCATAAATTAACAAAGTTACACAGAAAAAGTAAGTTTTATTTTTTTTTTCCTTCAAATGAATTCCCTTAATTACACATGAATGCCTTTAAAAACATGTGTGGAATCAGGTACTTCCAACACTTTGATCTAATGAATATCTGCAAACCGCTTTATAGTAGATCAATAGTAGAATTAACAAAACCTATAACTATTTAAATTAATACTGAACAACTAAAATCAACTGTCATATTTCTAAAATACAAAACTTCTTAAAGTATAGAAATAAATCCAATTACATAAACTAAATTCTCCTCTAATCTCTAAGTAGGCAACTCAAAAGATGAGAATTAAACATCTATGTACATCATGAAATGTGATATAAAAAAGTATCTACCCTCAGAAACATCTAAATCAATTTTGCACAACTACCTCTTTAATGATACACAAATATCTGCTAGCAATTATTAGTTGATTCTCAACTCTCACCTCTAAATAAACATGGACAGCAATAATAATAACAACTTACTTTACAATGTTATTCTTGTTAACTACATTTTAGTCATTTATAATTTAATAATGTTAGCTATTATACTAGCTATAGTATAATATAGCTGGTTATACTTTTTTTTTTCACAGAAGTATACTGATTATTACTATTAATATTGCTCCACAATAACCTTAATACAATTTTTTTTTTCACGACGAGGAAAGTGACCTTTGGTTTCCCAAGAATACACTAGTAGAATTCAAATCCTGACATGTTTTATCAAACTGAATAACAGTGCTATCAAGATGAGTTTGGCCACTGTAACAGACTGCTATTCAAGGACAAGCCTAGTTTAAATGGCAGGAGGTTCATTAAAAGCAGGTTAGCTACTGGGTGATAAATTCTTTGACCATAATATAGACTAGCAACATTACTACAATATAATAAATTTGATGAATCTTATCCATTCTATTCAGTACAGTGGATAGATAAAAAATTATGTTTTACTGCAATTCAACAAACACTAAGTATCTAGTACCATTACATAATTATCTATGTACCATTATTTGTACAGCTGAGGAGTAACAGTGGAGAAAAGGGGGTGAAGAGAGGGAGATCTCAATCTATGCTCCTATTTTAAGGAAGTAGAAAGAGACTCACTAAAAACTGTGTGATCAGAAATGAAATCAAGGTTACGAATGAATGATAAACAGGAAAATTTAGAAGACGATGTTAATAATTTCATTTTGCTAGATTCACTTTGAGCAGCTGATTGGATACAATGAGATGTAGGTACCATGCATATAGTTGGTGACAAGAACTCAAGCTGGACATAAATATTTAGGAGTCAGCTAGACAGATTGTTGAGTCTTTGGGAGTTAATAAAACCAAGAGAAAATGTGAAGAGGTTTAAGGGCATCCCTGATAGGAAGGCCAGGGGGCAGCTGGTGATACACCAAACAAGACATAAGGAGGGGATAGAAGCAACATTAACAGTCTGTAGCATCATGAAATAACCCAGACTGCAAGGGATTTAGGAAAGAATGAGAAATGAAGTAGCAGTGGTAGCAAGAATAGATGGCTCTTTATACAAGACTACAGAAAATTAGCCTAAGGGGATGGCAGGATCAAATACAGGGGTTTTTAAAGATGAGAGAGGCCTAGGTATGTTTTTAAGAAGCAGACAACGAGAAGAGAATAAAGATGGGGCTATGATAAAACACTTTAATATCTAAACTAAGCCAGACACTCTAAGAAAGAAAGAAACTTGCTTTTGAGAATATTATAATCTAATCAAACTAAGATATACAAATACAAAAGAAGGATGAGACATCAGCAATGAATGAATCTAGGATGCATGGTCATATGGAGATTTAGTAACGACATTCTGAATAGTAACAGGTCATAGAAACAATTACTGTATGAAACTGAATATTGTGTCATAAGAAAAGATAATTAGGAGGATTGCTACTCACGTAGGAAAAGAAAGGCAAAACCAGAAAAATAATATATATGATAAGAAGAATGTAAATGTAAAAAAAAAAAAAAACAAACAAAAAAGAAACCCAAATTGAGACTTAAGGCTGTGTGCATATTATCAAACTTAGGTATGGAGAAGATATCAGAAAATGTACCAGCCTCTACTTTCTTTGTTAAAGGCAGAGATTTAAGGAATGGAACATTTCATGTATAGATGGATTAGTTACTTTTGCTGGACTGCTTTTTTCCTCTTAATTTTTTTTTTCTTTGTTACAGGGAATGGTCTGCTGGATGGTGGCTGAAGAAGGGTCTATATTTACAGATGAAGGGTGATATAAAAACAAGATAGCTTTTCATTGAAACGAATGAATGAATGAATAAAATGAAATGGGGGGAGGGGAAGGCAAACAACTTGAAATCAAGTAGGTACTTTTTGACCGGGCATAGCTAAACACATTAAGGTATGTGAATATAATGAAATATGACTGGTATAAGAAAGAAAATGTGAAGAATTCAGAGAAGATGGCAAGACCTTGTATAAGGACTGATAGAATAAAGTAAGCAGAACAAGAGAAACATATACGACAACATAAATGAAAAGAATAAAAGAAATCTCAACAGCTATGTTAGAATTACCAAATTTTGCAGCAGAGAAAGATTGAGAACATTAACTCTCCCATCCTTTTATAACAGGTAAAAGACTATGGTTATGGAATATTACATATACTTTCTGACATGGTCATTGTGTTAGCTAGTTTTACTAACCTGCCTTTTCTCTCTCTCTCTCTCGCTCTCTTTTTTTAATGGGGAGATAGGGAAAATGAGGTAGGAGCAAGAAATTATATTCTTAAAAAGGAATATGATATAAAAATAAGTGATCATTTTAAAAAAAAGCAATTTTTTTTCCTAAAAAGGCTACTAAAATTTTTACAAATTGGCAAACAGTAGATATCTTAATCAAGTAATAGAAGAGAAAGCCAGTTTTAATAAGTGCAGCATAACTTTGAAAAAACAACTAGTAGCCATTGGTTGATGATAGTGATCCTTCCATTGTGGTCAAATTGGTCTATCCTCGATTTCCTGACTCATATGCTTTAATGTATATCTGACTCTCTAAAGTTAAAGGTTGGGATCCTGGACCAAATGACTTTTTGAAGTTGCTCTACCTTTTCAGTCAAATTGAATGGATGTCACAATCATGATTATAATGGGTATTAGCAAAAACTGCATACGGCTTTATCTCCAAAAACCCAGAATGATCCCTGCTAAATTAGAAGTAATCTTTTGTCTGTCTCTCTCTGTATGTATGTATATATATATGTGTGTGTGTGTATGTGTATGTTGTATATATATATATACAAACATATATACACACACATACACATGACACCATTTTCTTGAAAAATCTAAGTGTTTACTTTATTCAACAATAATGATGAAAAATAGTTTTTGTTATTTAACATTCTAGCATATTTCCTTTTTTTTGCTGTCACTACTATTTTCAAATATATATTAATATTTTTGTGCTAACCTTTTTTATAATTCCACTTTAAATTTGTTTAAAATTTTTGTTTTTGTTTTGTTTAAAATGCTACACACTAAGATTTAAGTTATATGAAAGAAAAATTCTATTTATTTATTTATTCATTTATTTATTTTATGAAGCTTTTTATTTTCAAAATATATGCACGGATAATTTGATATTGACCTTGCATAGACTTGTATTTCAGATTTTCTCCTCCTTCCCCCATCCCATCCCCTAGATGGTAAGCAATCCAATATATGTTAAACATGTTAAAATATATGATAAATCCAATATGTATAAACACATTTATACAATTCTCTTGCTGCACAGGAAAAATCAGATCAAAAAAAGAAAAGTAAATGAGTAAGAAAACAAAATGCAAGCGGAAAAGTTCTCATTATTTAAAGACTGAGGAATATATGTTGATTCCATTTAGCATCTTGGTATATTTCTTCTATTTATAAAACATTATACTTTAAAGGGTTCAAAATATTTTACCCACATTTTATCTTCACAAAACAGATAAAAGGCAGGCTTGGAAATGAAATGTCAGCCAATCAACCAACCAGCCAACATTCGTTAAGCGAACTTACATTCTAGCAAATTAATAAAAAGGACTGCTTAATATCAGACTGAGTTAAGAGAGAAACTTACGATTATGTAGCACAAATCCACTTAAGAATGCTAACAAGCCAGAAGTAGATCAACTTTGAAAATGAATTTATTAATGTTCTGAAAAACATATGGCTCTGCTAATGGCAGTAGTTGTCTGATATAACAGCTCAGATTTCTCTTCTCACTTCTATCCTTAAACTATTGCCATGGAACAGATGAGTTCAATCTACCCGGTTGCTATTTCCTCTCATTGCTAGTTTATATAAGATCAACAAGGAAAAAACCTATATTGGGCAATGTCACTTTCTTGCAGACAAAATTTTTTTTACTCTTTGTTTACACTAAACAGATGAATAATAGGTAGTAGCTGATGCTCAGACTGAAGTTATCTTAACTCCACTCTAATGTTGGACTTCTTACTATAACACATTATGCTCTTGCACACAATATACATTGAGGAAAAGGGGGGAAAAAAGGTATAAATGATCCTTTGCAAAGGAAAGGGACCCATATGTGCAAAAATGTTTGTGGCAGCCCTGTTCATGGTGGCAAGAAACTGGAGACTGAGTGGATGCCCATTAGTTGGAGAATGTCTGAATAAGTTATGGTATGTGACTGTTATGGAATATTATTGTTCTATTAGAACATGTTCTAAATGTTCTATAAGAAATGACCAACAGATGATTTTAGAGAGACCTGGAGAGGCTTAGATGAACTGATGCTAAGTGAAGTGAACTGAGTGGAGTAAACAGAACCAGGAGATCACTGTACACAGTAACATCAATATTATAGGACAATCAATTCTAATGAACATGACTCTTTGCAATGAGATGACTGATGCCAGTTACAATGATCTTGTGAAGAAAAGAGCCATCTATACCCAGAGAGAAGACTGTGGGAACTGAATGTGGATCACAACATAACATTTTCACTCTTTTTGTTGTTGTTTACTTGCATTTTGTTTTTTTTTACTCATTCACTTTCCTTTTTGATCTGATTTTTCTTGTGCAGCAAGAGAATTGTATAAATGTGTTTACACATATTGGATTTAACATGTACAGCATATATTGGATTGCTTGCCATCTGGAAAAGGCGGGGTGGGGGGAAGGAGGGAAAATCTGAAACACAAGGCTATGCAAGGATCAATGTTAAAAAATTATCCATGCATATGTTTTAATAATGAAAAGCTTTTAAAAAATAAATGATCCTTTGCAGTTTAAGGAACAAAACTTGAGGCAGGGGAAAGGGAAGGAGAAAGGTGAAGAATTATATTGGGCAAAACTTCAAGAACATGCATCATTTAGGTGTCTGAAATGCATTTACAATTACACAATGGAATTCCACTTCCAGAGCTTATGTAACAATGCTCTGTCTGATGCCAGCCCATGGAAAAGAGGTTAGGTTGTCTTCTTATCTAAAACGGAATGGAAGGGCCTTGCTTAATGATTACAAGGCTCAACATTCTGTCAGCTAAACACATGGTGAATAGATGGACCATCATTTGGCTCTGAGCTGGAAATGGATGCTTTCAAAAAGCACTAACTGGCAAAAATGGGTCTCTTTCTCTCTTTCCTGGTTTGTGGTAATCAAGAGAAGAGCAAAGAACTACTGTTTATCTCTGTTGTGTTTCTTCCTACTTTCAGGTGGAGTCCTGGAGATAGCTTACAAGCTTACAAACTTTAAAAAATCTGTAGCAAGTGCCTGAAATCCAGTGACTGGACTCCAAGCCAGAATTTGTGGATGGCTGAGCACACAAATGAAGAAGCAGCCTCACCCCAAACAAAAACCTATTCAATCTATCCCAGCAATTGTAGAAACATCAGCTTAAGAAAATCACACATGGAAGTAAACTTGATAAAATAAATACTTTGAAGCAAATGACTTAAGTGTGAATCCACTCTTCTAAGGGATTTATTTGGAAGGAAGTGTGACCTCTCCCACACCATTTCAGTCAATGCATTGGACCTTCTAGTTTACCTTCACAGTAAATCTCTTTGTAAAAGTTAATGTTCAGTAGTGCTAATTTTCATTTTATTCTCGATATTTAACACAATATTTGAGAAAGGGATTATCAATTTCAAATTAAACCAAGTTTTTTAATAGAAATTTTAAGGTTCTAAAATGATGTAAATTTTAGAAGTACCTGGTTTCAAAGTCCTAAATCAACTTGTGTCAAATTTTTATTACTGCATAATGAAACCTTTGAAGATAAATTTTTTAATCTTGTGACTTTAAAAGATAATAATTACTGATGTCTAGTGAATAACAGTTTTGAAAACACTGCATACATAATCTCATTTGATCCCCATGACAAAGCCCATGAGGAGAAGCAGAAGCAGGCCAGGGAATGCTCCCCTTGGACAGATAAGGAAACAGAATTAGAGAGAATAAATAACTGGCACACAGTGACAATAAATGACAAAGCCAGGACTTCTGATTCTAAGGTCAATACTATTTTTTCTACACCAAGGTGCTATTTTTATTGGTGGTTTATTTTTCATACCTCATCTAACATCTTTAAGACAGCCATTTCCCCTGTATTTTTGTAGTGGTTATGTAAATGCACACCTATTTTTGATGGGTTTATGAAAATAATATAAAGTGGCTGGCTTGATAGAAAGTTACAGCACAAATAAGCCTCTAAAAATGGATGTCGTTTCATAAATAAATGTAAAAAATTAAAATGAATTGTGAAATGGATACTTAAAATGTGATTGTTTAAATAATTCAACAACATGTTGGAATCCTTACAAAGTGTTAACTCATTAGAGTTGATAGAGACAATAATTATCTAATTTAGCATGGTTCAGTATGATTGATCTGATCCTATGAGGAGATGTTATGGGCCAGAACTTGAAACAAGGTACTAAGTGGAACTGATAGAAACAATGTTTGTGTTCATACCTTTAGAGAGCTCATATAAGCAAGAAGCTCTTAGGGACACAGAGGCACTCTGGGACAGACACAGAGCACTCTGGGAGATACAGAAGCCCACACACAAGCCCACTCTCGGAGGCAAGACAGATTCATTCCAACTTTCACCTTGGTGCTGGCTGGAGACATTTGGAAGAAGAGAAGCCAAAGCTGGCAGAGGCAAAAGATTAGCGGCAAGAGCTCTTAGAACCAAGGAGAGATAGGCTTCTAAGAAAGCTAACCAGGCCCCAGGAAGAAGATTCAAAAACCGAAGATAATAAAGCATTTGAACTTTTAGCATCTGGCTGTATTTGGAGTGATTATTACTTTGAACTGAAACTAAGGCTGCCTCAAGAAAACCTCCCCAAGAAACCTCTCAGAGAGAACGATCATATATGATATAAAAGAAGAGACCACTACAACACATCTCAGATGTTGAGTATTCATAGTAGAATCATCTAAAAGATACATTATATTCTGGGCTACTTTCTTACAAATGTAAAATAAGATTGAGAGAATTAGAAACACTTGGCTTCACTGGTGTTGGTTATTTGATAACATTCATATACCATAACTTATTCAGCCATTCTCCAACTGATGAGCATCCACTCAGTTTCCAGTTTCTTGCTACTGACCATTGTCAAAGGTCAGAAAAGAGAGCAATCAATAACATGCCTAAAGAACTGGATCAGAGATGCCAAGAGAACCAAAGTCTCTTAACTCCTTTCCTGGTGTCTCTTATGCCACAGTGCTTCCTCACATGTAGAATGAGGTGAGTCTAGAAACATGAGTATGATCTATAGAAAGGAGTTTCATCAAACAAAAGTAGAAAGTTAGGGGACACTGAGAATAATTTGATAGCAGTGTACTGGGTTTGCCATTACTAAAGGTCTTAAGCACGGGAGAAATGAACTCTTCTCAGAGACATTCTAGACAGATTTCACAATTTGGGTAACACTTAGAATAGGCAAGTGACAGGTAAGGTCCCTTTCAGTGCTGAGTCTATAATTAGAACATTAGGTATTTTAAAATATTATTTATATTAACTTATGTTTAATAATTTCTGTATCAGTAAAATTCTAGGTTCAGTCAAAAAAATTGTCTTAATCCTACTAGAGAAGGAAACAGTTCTCATCTGCATGTTGTTATTAAGGACAAATTTTATTAAAGCACTTTTTTTGAAGGGTGCTAGGAGTGGGGGCAGTACTGGACCTATAATTTATTTAATGTAAGAAATTCCCTCTGCCAACAGAGACTGGCATCCCTCTATTCAGCAATTCCTCTTGAATACAAAGCCATTTCTTTAGTATTAACACCATTAACAAACACTATAAAGTCTGTTTTAAAGATTTTCAAGGACTAGCCAATGAACCCACTGTTAAATCTTAAAACATTTGATTCAACAAAGAATTTCAACAGTTCCTCTTGAGTTTATCCCTAATGAAATGAGTGGTAACAATCCTTCTTTTTGGAACATTCATTCTCCATTAATGACAAGTAATACAGGTAGTCAATTCATTATGTAAGCAATTTAGCCTCAGGAGGGCAAGTCTCAGCACGAATGGCACTCCATCACAAAGTATCACATATGAGCTATTTCACTAACAAGACCTACTGAAAAAACTGAGCACATGCGAAATATAACATGGTGAAATAACACTGTCAATATGTCAAACCAGACAACTACAGCTACTGATTTATGTTCCACTATCAAGGATATAATTGCATTTTGTTTCTCTAATGAGAGTAATATACTTCACAATGTACTTAAAATATCCTATTGTACAGGTGAAATGAATACAAATCTAAATAAAATAAAGTTGATTTTTTTAAGTTGAATTCTGGGACCCAAGACAACTAATTTCAATTCATTTAAATGATAAAAAATATCTTTTAGCATGTAAGAAAAACTTGTAAATTATAATTTCAGAATTTAAGATCAGAAAGAATCTTATGGATTCTTTTTCAGACCAATCTCTTATTTCACACCTTGGGAAATAGTCCCAGAGATGATTTATGCAAGGTTTAGTGTCAGTTAAGACTTGATATATCAGGTCTCATAAAAGCCAGTTTATTCCTCAATTCTATTAAATCATTTTGTCAACCTACCTTCACCAAAATGCCTTCCAATAAAAAGCTGTTTCTAGCAGGGAGATGGGGAATAACATACAAACTAGAGAATACTTCCCAACAATCACTCCCACCTTCTTCAAATTCTTTTATCAATAGACATGGCTCTTTTCAACAGTGAGATGATTCAGGCCAATTCCAATAGACTTGTAATGGAAAGAGTCATCTGCATCAAGAGATAGGACTGTGGGGATTATATATGGATTACATATGGACTATTTTCACCTTTTTTTTGTTATTCACTTGTTTTTTTTTTTTCCTCATTTTCCCCCTGATTTTTCTTATGCAATATGATAATTGTGGAAATATGTATAAAAGAACTGTTTATGTTTAACCTATACTGGATTACTTGCTATCTAGGGGAGGATATGGGGGAAGGGCGGGAAAAAATTTGGAACACAAGGTTCTACAAGAATGAATGTTAAAAATTATCTTTGTATATATTTTGAAAATAAAAACTATTATTTAATTTTAAAAATCTTATACATTTTATTTATTCTTTTGTTATCCTCTGATTTATCACTTAGGGGACACACATATTCTTTAAGGGTTTTATATTGACCTCCTTCATTTCCCTGTGTTGTTTTTCTTCTTGGTATGCTGTATAATTTTTTGAAATTTGTTTTTTGAGCTTAAGGATGATACATCACATATTATAAAACCATACAAAAAGGTATGAATTACTAATTAAATGAATTATTATAAGACAAAATATTAGTTATTGATTTTCAATATTAGCATAATTCAAATTTCAAATTCATTAAGATGACATGATTTACATGATACATTATTAGAATGGATGATTTGGCATACATATAAATCTTAATAGCATCCTATTTCTAGAAAAGGCAACCAAACAACAGCAAATTTAGGGCCAACCATGATGGGTTTTAACAACTCATTCTAAAATCTCTGGTTTATACGCAACAACCCTATGGTTTAATCCATTAAGTTTTAGGAAACTTGGCCAGACTACTGGCTCTGCTCAACTGCAGTCTTTTCTGATTAAGAGTGCTTTCTTCTTCTTCTTCTTCTTCTTCTTCTTCTTCTTCTTCTTAAAGTGAGTTGCCCAGGATCACACAGCTAGTGTCACAAGTCTGTATTTGAAGTCAGGTCCTCTTTAGGCTGTTGCCTAAGGCTAGTGCTCTAGTCAGGGTAACACCTAGTTTGTCCCTGCTATACTTTATTTTTTGTAGATTTTTTTTTTTAATTGTCAAAACATAAGCAAGGATAATTTTTCAACAGTGACTCTTGCAAAACCTTGTGTTCAAATTTTATCCCTCTTCCCCCATCTCCTCCCCGGATGGCATGTAATCCAATATATATTAAGCATTAAATCCAATAAGCATACATATTTATACAATTATCTTGCTGCACAAGAAAGATCAGATCAAAAAGTAAAAAAAGGAGAGAGAGAGAGAGAGAAAATTCAAGCGAATCACAACAAAAAGAGTGAAAATGTTATATTGTGATCCACCCTTAGTTCCCACAGTCCTCTGGGTATAGATGGCTCTCATCACAAGATGCAACTGGTTTGAACCATCTCATTGTTGAAAAGAGCACATCCATCAGAACTGATCACTACATAATCTTGCTGTTGCTGTGTAAAATGATCTCCTGGTTCTGCTCACTTCACTTAGCATCTGTTCATGTACGTCTCTCTAGGCTTCTCTGAAATCATTCTGCTGAGCTTTTCTTACAGAATAATAACATTCCATAACATTCATATACCATAACTTTTTCAGCCATTCTCCAACTGATGGGCATCCACTCAGTTTCCTGACACTATAAAAAGGGTTGCCACAAACATTTTTTGCACATGTGAGTACTTTTCCCCGTCATACTTTAAATGGACAAAAACCAAAAAACAATTCCTCTAATTTAAAAAAAGTAAAATCTTTTTTATTTTATAATAAAAATTTAAGATTTTGAAATTGTTAGTTGTTTTTAGAATGCTATAATCTATTTTGTTATTAATTTTCAATATTATATAACAGAAGAGACTTAGACTAGAAGCAAAAGACATTCATTTCCCTAACAGTACAACCAACTTCTCACCATAGTTAGAAGAGATCTAATCACCACACTATTGATGGTGTGGCAGTATTATCATTATTTCCTGCTGTTACCAAAGACTTTTAGATTCTCAGTTTTTACATATGTAAATAGTTTTTGTGAGAGTTAATAAATAGTGACTAATATTTACTTTAATATTTGCAAAAAGATTTACAAATATTATCTAACTTATCCTCCTAACAAATCTGGGAGATAGGTGTTGTTACTATCTATCACTCCCACTTTACAAATGAGCAAAGAACCAGAAAATGTTACCTAGATGTTAATTGACTTGCCTAGGTTCATATAAGCGCAAGGTGTCAGTTACTGTTTAGTTGTTTCAGTCCTAACCAACTCTTTGTGATACATTTGGATTTTCTTAACAAAGATAACCAAAGTGCTTGTCTGTTCCTTCTCTAACTCATTTTACAGGGGAAGGAAAGGAAATAAACAAGGCTAAGTGATCTTCCCAGGTGAGATGGGATTTGATCTAGAAAGATGTCTTCCAGTCAGGGCCAACACTATCCATTGCCACCTAGTTGCCCTTAAGTGTCTGAGATGAGATTAAATGAAACAGATATAGGTAAAAAATTTGAAAAGTATAGGCAGTTAAGAGGCAGCTAGATAGATGGCGCAGTTAATAGAGCACCAGCCCTGAAGTCAGGAGGACCTGAGTTCAAATGTGACCTCAGATTTCCTAGCTGAGTGACCCTGGATAAGTCACTTAACCCCAATTGCCTCGGGGGGTGGGGGTGGGGGTGGAAGTATAGGCAATTAGATCATAGTGTCTAATATGCTGGACCAGGACCTGGTCAAAAAGACCTCACTTCAAATCTCCATCTCTCTGCTCTGAGCATTTTCACTGACTGGTGCTAGAATGTTCTCTCTGTACATCTCTGCCTTCCAGAATCTCTGGTTTCTTTCAAGTATCAGCTGAAGTCCCACTTCTTCAAGAAGTCTTTCCCACTCCTCCTTAACCTTAGAGCCTTCCCTCAATTAATTCTATTTGTTATTGTACATATTTTTACTATAGTACATTTTACTATAGCCCCATTAGACTGTGAGAGTTCCTGGAGAATAGGAATTGTCTTCTGCTCTTTTTTTTTGTATCCGAGTGCTTAACACAGTGCTTGGCACGGAGTAGATGCTTAGTAACTGCTATACATATATAGTATGTAACATACTATATGGTGGTATTATCCTTACAAGGGTAAAATTCATACTTCAAATGCATACATTATCTAAATATAAAAGAAAACCTATACAAACAAATCAGAAAGGAAAGATTTTTTACAATTATTCATGAGGTGAATTCTTAAAACAAGGATTGATCATAATAATTAAAGACAATTTTACCCACATAAAAATCATATAAAAATCTAATATCCAAGATACATAGAGAGTCCCAAAAGTCTTTACTGAATTTGCCTCAGGGTCACATAACTAGTAAGTGTCTGATATGAGATTAAACTATTAAAACTTAAAACTGTACTAAGATTTTTTTTGGAAAATACATAACTAGTAAGTGTCTGATATGAGATTAAACTATTAAAACTTAAAACGGTACTAAGATTTTTTGGGAAAATACAAAGACTTGATATAAATACAAGAACAAGAGTCATTTCTCAGTAATAATTTCTCAAAGGACATATTCAAACTGTTTTCAAAAGAAAGAATGCAACTATCATCAAGTACATGAAAAAATTCTCTTGGTCACTAATATTGAAAGAAATACAAATAAAAACAAATCTGAGGTTTTACCTCATACCATAAATTTGACAAAGATGACAAAAGATGTTAATAGTTGGTACTGATTGTAGAAAGCCAGACACATTAATGGAACTATGGATTGGTTCAACCACTCTGGAAAGCAGTTTTCAATTATGCCAAGAAAGTAATTAAACTGCTTATATCCCTTTTAGACAGATTTTCTAAACTTGGGCATGTCTCCCAAAGAGGTCAGTAAAAAAAAAAAAAAAAAGAAAGGTCCTATATAAACCAAAACCAGATGCTCTTATGCTTATTAATTGGGTAAGGGCTAAACAAGTTATGGTACTTCAATGTAATGGAATATTTCTATGCAATAAGAAATAATGTATAAAATGAATACAAAGAAATATGTGAAGTAAAATAAAGTACACAGAGGTAAAAATAAAAAACAAATGAGAAAAATGTAAATGGAAAGAACATCAAGAAAAGAATGGAAAATGAATGTTATGAAATAACAACAACAGCTTGGTTCCAAAAAGAACTATGAGAAGATATCTCTTCTTTTCCTTACTTCTCTGCAGAAATGAAAAGACTATGAGAATGAAACGATGAACATAATTTTGGCTTTTATGATATTTGGGTTTTATAATGTTTGAAGTAGGTCTCTGGAGGGCCTCAAGATCAGTCAGAGTCAGGATCATTTAAAGTCCTTGGTCTTTAGGAGGAGAAGTGAAGGAGGCACACAAGCTGCCATGCGGCTTGCCAAAGATGAATCCTGGACTCTGGAGTTCAGAGTCTGAAGTTTCTCTATTCCTCCTGTGGCAGAGAAACTCTGACTTTTATCCCCCCACCTTCCAATCCTTGCCTGTGATTACCTCACCACTGTACATTCAGCAAGCACCACTGGTAAGGAGAGCCATTATATCACTCTCTCATCTAAATATATGTATATAGAACAATTATCTCACATCGAACAGATAATTAGCCGTAAGTGCTCTGATGTCTCAGATTCAAGTACACCTTTCAGAGTTTCAGCCCCCTACATCGCTTGATATATTTTATGATATGATATAACAGGGGTAATGTATGTGATATTTAAATGAACATCAATATATCATGTTGATAGGATAAAATAAATTTGATATCAACATATCAATATAAATTTATTTTAAAAGAGTAAACAGTAAAATTTTAAAATATAATCCTGTGTGAAAAAAAAAAAAACAACCCTAAAATTAAAAAACCTTGAAGTTCCAACAAGTTATGAGAGGAAAATGGAAATTGTTGGAGGGGTTGCTATATATCACATAAAGTGAACTAGGAGAGCTGTGAATTGGTACAACCGTTTTAGAAAGTATTTTGGATTTCAAATCCTCAAGCCAGTAACGAGGACCTACCCTTTTATCCAACATTACTATTGTTGGATAAATATACCCCCCAAAGAGGACAAAGACAAAGAAAGGACGCAAAATACACAAAAATACTTATGACAGCACTTTTTGTTGTACAAAATAACTTAAAACAAAGTGAGTACGTATCCACTATGGTACGTGAATATAATGGAATAATATTTCACTGTAAGAAATTGTAAACATGACAGATTCAGAGAAACATGAGAAGATGCATTAGATGTAATGAAGTGAAAACAATTAAAAAATAATAACCATGATAATATGAAAAACAGTTTTCCGAAAGACTTCAGAATGTGCAGGGCAGTAACTATCAAGACTTTAGAAATTGTTGTTAAGGTATGTTACATGTGGATTGAGAATTAACAGATCAGAGAAGCAAAAAGAGACCTAAATTTTTAGACTTGGCCAACATATTGATTTGTTTTGCTTGACTATAATTTTTTGTTAAGGGAAAGGTGTTTCTATTTTCAGAGATGGGAAGTTGGTGAATAATGACTATGAGGATAAAAAAGAATCGCTGACACATGAATAAGCATTTAAATGCCTGCCAAATACTAAGACCTGTGCTTTTACAAAAATCATTTTTGAACCTTACAATAACCCTGGGAGGTAGGTGCTATTACTAACCCATTTTATAGATGAGAAAATTGAGGAAGACAGATTAAGGGACACATCCAAGGATGTGTGGGAGATCAAATCCAAACTCATGATTTCTGGACTCTTAAGGCCCAAGGCTCTATCTCCTGTAGTCTCCTGGCCTGGAAAGACAAATACAAAAATGGAGCTTATCATCTACCAATACTTTTTTCTGACCTTTTGTGAACTGGGTTCATGTATGTTGATGGTTAAGTTCATGTACAGTGATAAAGACTGGACTGATTTCAAGGGCATAATTAATTCCATATGAGGAAGCCCTTCCATTTTCAGCCCCTTCATTTTCCCCCTGAAACCTGGAACCTGAGGCAGTTGCCTGCTTAAAATTGTTGGTAATAGAATTAAGAGATCATTGATCCTCTGTTACCATTCCAATCTCTTATTCCTGCTGATTTACTTCTCTGATTCTGTACCTTTTATGGAATTTTATGTGTTTTTACAAATCACCATTGTGAATTGTAAACTATCAAACACATATTTCAATATACAAAAAATAAGAAAAAAGATTAAGTGTGAACTGCTATGAATTTTTTTTTAAAGATACATAGATTAAACAAAATGGTAACAAAATTTTTCCCTTTAATCTTCTGCTACATGGCCTTTTGTTTTTCTGCATGCATTTTAAAATGTTTTATTGATAAATCTTTTTTTGGGATATATCTCCACCCACAAAGCTATTCCTTTTCCTCCCCATTCTCAAATACAAGCCATTCCTTATTTAACATGTTTAGTTCAGCAAACCAAATCACCAGTCATATCTGAGAATGCAACATATTTCTTTTTACCATCCATCACTATGTTCATCACTTGTATTAACCAAACAAAAGTAAAATGGGCTCACTTTTTTCACCTGTAAAATTACAGAAAAGTAACTGAAATCATTATAACCCCAAACATGCAGTCATACCTTCCATTTTCAAAGCAAAAGTAAAAATAGTCACCATGTGATTATGTACAAGCTTTGCTATATATTAAGTGTTTAGGAATACAAAAAGAAATGAAGGACATAATAAAGACATAATCTTTAACTAAAAGGAACTTTTAGTCTAGATGGATAAGTGTTTATGAAATGGAGAGATCCTAACAAAACACGATTCAGATTTTATTTCAATTTCTGAAGAAGTCAAAATTCTATACATAATCACTTAAGGATTTTTAAAATCTGACTATGCATATTTCTTGGGGAAAAAAATCTTAATTTTGTTTTTGTTCCTCACTCTTCCTACCTTGCAGGGAGATAGGAATGAAAGAAAG